>NC_053040.3:309933266-311183266 GCF_002575655.3 Aegilops tauschii subsp. strangulata
AGTATTCTATACTGGGGTCTGTGCTCTTGACAAGCAGTGTTTCCAATCTAGCTGTGTCAAATCGGGTGTGAAGTGTCCTTCTAGGTTCTGGCTGGTAGACCAGAGGACTGAAAATCCTCTTTAGTTTCACGCATGGGACTCTAAATCCCAATTGCGCTAGCTCTGTGGTTCGATTCCACAACAGAACGAACAATGAATGAATGTGGGCGGTCAACGAGGTAAGCCTGTGCCCAGGAATGTAAGGACTAGGGAGGGATTGAGAGAAGCTTTCAAAGTGGAAAATGAAAAAAAAGCATATCGTTCTTAGAAATTGTGGAATTTGACTCAGTTAGAGCTATGGTTTAGCATCAAGAGGGAAGTTTTGTAAAAGCAACAGGAAGAATTGCTCAGATACCCGTGAGCATATATAACTTGGGTCGTGTTATAAATGCTCTGGCTAAACCTATTGATGGGAGAGGCGAAATTGTAGCTTCCGAATCTCGCTTAATTGAATCTCCTGCTCCAAGTAGAATTTCCAGGCGTTCCGTATACGAACCTCTTCAAACAGGGCTTATTGCTATCGATTCGATGATCCCTATAGGGCGCGGTCAGCGAGAGTTCATTATTGGGGACAGACAGACTGGCAAAACAGCAGTAGCCACAGATACAATTCTCAATCAAAAAGGGCAAGGTGTAATATGTGTTTATGTAGCTATCGGTCAAAGAGCATCCTCCGTAGCTCAAGTAGTAACTACTTTCCATGAGGAGGGGGCCATGGAATACACTATTGTAGTAGCTGAAATGGCGGATTCACCTGCTACATTACAATACCTCGCTCCTTATACGGGAGCAGCCCTGGCTGAGTATTTTATGTACCGCGAACGGCATACTTTAATAATTTATGATGATCTCTCCAAACAGGCACAAGCTTATCGCCAAATGTCCCTTCTATTAAGAAGACCTCCCGGCCGTGAGGCTTATCCAGGGGATGTTTTTTATTTGCATTCACGCCTTTTAGAAAGAGCCGCTAAATTAAATTCTCTTTTAGGCGAAGGAAGTATGACCGCTTTACCAATAGTTGAGACTCAATCTGGAGACGTTTCCGCCTATATTCCTACTAATGTAATCTCCATTACAGATGGACAAATATTCTTATCTGCGGATCTATTCCATGCCAGAATTCGACCCGCTATTAATGTGGGTATTTCTGTTTCCAGAGTAGGATCCGCGGCTCAAATTAAAGCCATGAAACAAGTAGCTGGCAAATCCAGATTGGAACTAGCTCAATTCGCAGAGTGACAAGCCTATTATTCGCCTCTGCTCTCGATAAAACAAGTCAGAATCAATTGGCAAGGGGTCGACGATTAAGGGAATTGCTTAAACAATCCCAGGCAAATCCTCTCCCAGTGGAAGAGCAGATAGCTACTATTTATACCGGAACAAGAGGATATCTTGATTCGTTAGAAATTGAACAGGTAAAAATAGTTCAATCACCCCAGAATCGTCGAAATCCCCTCAAAATGGAGAGCGGCGCAAGTCTCACACTCTTTCTCTCACTCTCTATCCTCTGTCTTTCAGATTTTCCCCTCGTAGCTGATACAGTGAAATATTATTATGTAAGGGAGCTGATCCACATGATTCAATGGTGAATTCTGATTTCCCCATAGACTGAACCAAAGGAGAAGAATAGAATAATTCACTGGTGCAGGCGGAGCAGCAAACCTTCATAGAAAAGGGAGAAAACCTGAAGAAAAAAACGGAAGTCTTGGCTGTATGACAAATGCTCAAATAATTGAGCTACGTATTCAGATCCAAATGATCAAGAAAGGATCCCAGACTGCTCAAGATTATCTGCGCAAGATCAAATTCCAGTCTGATCAACTTGCAGCAGCAGGAGAACCTGTGACAGACAAAGATCTTGTCTTGTACACACTTGGTGGATTAGGCAGAGATAGCCACTGATCAGATTCAGCTGACCTCAGAGGGGACTGAGATGGTGGAGAATAGCCACCAAGGAGAGTGGCAGAAGACATCATATCCAAGGACTAAGAGAGCAGCAAATAAGATGAAATGTAATTCACCAGTCAAAGCCATGAGGAAGAGCTCAAGGATTCAGGACACTGGGCTGATCATCCAGGAGAAGGAGACACAGAGGGTATCACAAAAGAATTTGGAAGGTAATCCCTCTTGCTCCAAAAATGCTTTTGCTATCCTAAATGTTGTCCCTAATACATATTATTATGAGATTGCTTCCAAAAAGTAATATTAAACTAAAAGGATCCAATGAAGAACCGGGGAATAGCTTATATCCAGTCCTTCTCTATGACTTGCCGAATAGACTTATTCGCAGCCATACACTGTCTTATTTAAAAGAGTCCCCTGTCTCGTGAACGATCGAATTTGGTAAACTTTGAAATAATCGTTTAGATAGCATTAGCCGCTTTTCTTCCTTTTCTCTGTCAGTCTTTCAAGTTCTCACCCTCCCAGAAAAGAAGGGAAAGTCTTCTTACTAGCTAGCTTTTATATCTCGCGAATAGGGAGTTAAGGAGTGTAACTATAACCTATTTGTCACGTTCAATACTCCCTAGAGGAGGTAAATCAATGAATACGGGTACGCCTGGTTGAAGCAGCCCCTACACTTCTATGGGTTGTTCCAGCCTCTGCTAGTGGGTGGTTTTTCATTTCTACAACAGGTGCTTGGTTCAAAAAAAGCTTATGAGTTGAGTTCGTCCTCAGCTACGGATTGGGGGCAACATTCTCAGATTACTTGACTTGCTGCTAGCTTAGAGGAGAGAAAAAAAATCCCGCTTTCATTTACCTTTAAGTCTGAGAGAAGGCTTTTTATTTCTATTAAAAGATCACAAATCAGAGGGGTGATTAGTCCTCTTTCAATCCTTCATCTTCTTATGAGTAGCCGCCACAGGGGGACCTGAGTCTGAATCCTCCACTAGCATTGGACCAACAGTCAGTCTAGCTCTCGCTCTTATCCAATTTCCTTATCCTTTCAGGGCAAGGTCGGAGTAGTAGGAAAATACAATTTCTTTTGTTGCATGCGGACCCGCTTGTGAGACTGAAGAAATTGAAGCTAAATGACAATCTTAACCTACTTGCTTACAGGATCCTTAAGAAACTGTGGACTTTTGCACCTTTCTGTCTAGCTTGAGTTATCTTTTAGTTCTCTCCCCTCGGCAAAGTGTATAGGAAAGAGTCTTGCTTCCATTCCACTAGCCAAGAATAAGGAGAGTGACTTTCTCTTTTGATCCTCTTAAGCTGACTTGAAAAAAAAGTGGTACACCCCTCAGAGATATAGGGACCGCCATGCTCGTCCACTTTCTTGATAAACGACTCGATGCATTTTCTCTTCCTTGCCGCTGAGACTGAGACATATCAAACAGAAAGATCTATTACTAAAAGGAGATTGGGATCATCCTGTGGTTACCGGATGATGGGAATAGCTAAGCATAAATTTGGAAATGAGCACGAAATGTCTATAAATGAATTTTCTCATTATTCGTTATTTTCGGGTCTTTTCGTTGCATTCACTTACGACAAGAAACAACCACCAGCGTTTGGTGCAGCACTTGCATTTTGGTGCATTCTTCTTCCTTTCCTTGGTCTTTCGTTCCGTCATATTCCAAATAACTTATCTAATTACAACGTATTAACCGCTAATGCACCTTTTTTTATCAAATCTCAGGGACATGGTCTAATCATGAGGGTAGTATTTTATCATGGTGTTGGATCCCAAGTTTTTATGGATTCCTTTTTTGTTACCGGGGTCGACCCCAAAGCCATAATGTCTCAAAACGAAGAGCCTATGGAGAAACTTTGATTTTTTCCTTTGTCTCGAACTTCGTGAAGAAGTTCATTCTATCTCTCCAACAAAAAAGTTGGGGTGCGCCCCAGTTGTACACTCCCTTCGTTCGGAGAACCCTTGTTGATTCTGAACTTCGTTCGCAAAGTAAGCGTCCTTTTAACAGGCCAGCCCTTTTTAATGCGCCGCTTGACCCTGTTTTGAAAATGAGCTTTGCTCTTCTGGGCGCTGGGCGCTCCCGTGGTTCGCGAGAAGGAAAAAGGACTAATCTTTTGTTACATCTTGCACGAGATGAAAAAGAGAGAGCTTCGTCTATCGATGAACAACGGATTGACGGAGCTCTTGGCATTGCTTTGTTTTTCTCTCCTTACCTATCAGTGAGTTCCGATCCTTTTGTTCGAAATTTCTTCGTTCGTACCGAACCGCTTGCAGAATGAAATCCAGTTCCACAAGATCCTATATCAGCTATACATCCTCCTTGCATTTATGCCGGAGATGTCGCCAGTGCTATGGGCTTTGGGTTATGTAGATCAAAAATGATGAATGGGATTGTGGCACTCCACTCACCGCCAATGCGGAAGGATGCCGCCGAAAAGAATGGAACGCTGCTTCGCTCTGCTGGATACGTCGGATCCCATATAAGAAGCTCGCTCTTTACCCGATCATTCAAACATTTTGTGGGCGGCGCGCCTGCTCTATTGTTGCGTAGCAATAGAAGCCTGCTCATGCTGCTTCGGCGGCGCTTTTTCGCCTTCTCTTCGCTCTGGACAGGAGCGCTAATGGACACAGGGAGGGAGCAGGCGAAGCGTGTCGTTCGTGATGGAAAGAAAGACACCACTACTTCGCCTCTTTGTTGGACCGCCGGCGCGAACACGGTGGTCTCTGACCAGGACCAGGAACCAATTCGAATTTGGATGTTGACATGTTGGTTGTTTTTAACCGTAGGCATCTCGCCAGGAAGTTGGTGGGCTCATCATGAATTAGGTCGGGGTGGCTGGTGGTTTCGGGATCTCATAAAAAATGCGTCTTTTATGCCTCGGGTATTAGCCACAGCTCGTATTCATTCAGTAATTCTACCCCTTCTTCATTTTTGGACCTCGCTTCTGAATATTTTGACTCTTCCATGCTGTGTCTTAGGAACCTTTTCAATACGGTCCGGATTGCTAGCTCCCGTTCATAGTTCCGCTATAGACGATACACGAGGAAGATTTTTATGGCGGTTCTTCCTTCTAATTACAGGCATATCTATGACTCTTTTTTACCAGATGAAGCAGGAGGCATCGGTCCATAGAACCTATAAAAAAGAGATGGTTGTGGCGCGAAGTACTCTTGTGCACCTACGTCACTCGGCTCGCGCACAACCCCGCCCCATTATGTTATGTCATGGAAGAATTTAGCTTCTTGCTGGGCTGGTTATTCAGAGCCAGCAACTGGCTGCCGGATTTCTCCCGTCCGTAGCGCTTCGGAAGTCACTCTGGCGTGGCGCTGCTGGATACTTCTGATCAATAGGAATAGGAGAAAAAAAAGCTTATGATGAGCATCTATTGGAGTCGATCATTTCCAAGATCTAATTCTAGTTTCTTATTATGTAGTGGAAACGCCTCACAATCTTCAGTTTTACGCTTACGCTTAAGGGAAGAAATGTTCTTGGTGGATGCAGGCCCTGGTACCCCCAAAATTTGTATGCAAGATGAGCTTACAGGACTGCCAATCAAGCGAGCCACCAGGTTTGAGCATAAGGTGGGATCCAAGAATGTAGTGGCTGGTGAATCACTGATCAAAAAGCGGATTTTTGAGAGATTCTTCATCGATCTAGTGGCCGGTGAATCACTGATCAAAGAGCGAGCAGCCGCCAGGTTTAATGATTTTGTGGGATCCCTGGATGTAGCGGCTGGCGAACCGCTTCTTCTTCCACAAAGATTCAGACAAAACCGAGTTTGGATAGAACTGAAGAAGATTTGGCGAACGAACAAAAAGGTCAAAGGGTTTATTATAAAAAAATTCAAAGGAGGTTATTCAGTAGCCATCGCCGTTTTCATTACTTTTCTTCCATTCAAAAAAGCTCTTCTAAAAAAAGGATAGCAAATGATCGATTCACCATTGATAGCATTAACCCTAAAAGGAGGGATATTGTGATAATAGCGGCAGATCAAACAAGAACTTGATGAAAAGATAGAAAAAAATTATGAAAAATCCGAAGCCCACCTTAATCCATTTTGTTGAGGATCTTGCACTTATTCCGGCCCTATATTTACATAGCCAAGAAAGGCTCTGGCGATCATGCGTGACTGGCGGAGCGCCTATCGCCCTTGCACGACACTCTAAAATGCATGTTGGGTTGGGCCAGGAAGAAGACTTCGACTAGGGAGACGAAGAATGGAATTGAAGAAGGCAGCATAGTCTAAGATAATAGAATGGAACACCAACCAACAAGTAAGTGGTGGATTTGGATGGAGTCTCGCGGAAGAAGAGTACGCGCGCTAGCGCGCCCCAAGACGTCAGTCCTTTTTCTGCTTGCTGGCCAAGGTCAGTTTACTGAATCCCCCTTCCAAACACCAACCCAATCTCCATTCCTTGATGAGAAATGAGCAAGACCATATGTTTATCAAAAATATAGCCCCTATATAAACCTAGCCCTTACTACCCGAACTTCTTGCCTTCAAATAGGACTAACTGCTCGAACCCGCTTGCTTATCTTCTACGATCTAATTAAGTTAAGCAGTGGTTCTTTTTTTTAAGTGGCTAGAACTTCTATCAACTACTATTCTAGCACCCAGCTGTGCCATGTGTTTATTCTATTCTATTCTATTCTTCAGGTATTCCTTTGAATAACTCATCTTTTCAGGTAAAGACAATTTGAAGATCTTCTTAGTCAGCCTATCTGTATTCTTATCCTCTAGTGCGGATCCAATCAGAATTTATAAAGCCAAGGCCTGACATCCATTGTGGGGATCATCTTTTATCGGGAGACATGGCCTGGTGGTTTCTGATCAAGATTCCTAATCAATAGGGCGAAGAACTCTTCGCATGATCTGGTCCTACCTTTTGTCTACGCTATTTTTTGTCCCTTCTCAGCTGCTGTCCTTACTCCAGATAAATTGGAACACATTGATTCCGTTCGTTCCTGCCCTTCGCTTCAGGCCATAGTGCTTCTGAATTATTTCTATACCCCTTTGATGATGCAGCCTCTGACTCTCGTGGGTAAACTCCTACTTGATTAGTTAGAACTTCTCAATCTCAACTTGTGGACCTATCTATCTTCTTCTTTTTAAGAGATAGGGGTTTGCTATTCTCACGGATTGCTCATATTTATTTACCCCATTGAATAGTTTTTGCCTTGTTTCAGCCCTTCCTTCATCTGAACCTTCCAAGTACTAATCTATCTTTATGGGGAAGACCCTTCATCTGACCTCCGGGCTACCCTGTCAATTGTAAAAAGTAGTTGAGTCATGTCTCGCAGGAGCAAAAAGAGTGAAATGAGGACGTAAGCCCCCTAGGTCTTCCTCTTCCTTCTAAACTAATTGCTTTCGCTTGACTCTTCCAGTAAAAAAGTATACTGAGTGGTTGAAGGAAAGCGAAAAGGAATGGCTTTTTCATGTACCAGATCCGGTGAGCCAGATCTCAAGCAAAAATGGACATACAATCAAAGAGTAAGGAGCAGTTATTTGCAATGACGGGTGGATTGGTCAGAGCTGCAAGGAGAGACTCGGTTATGGTGCGATAAAGAGCTTGCTTCAATGCTCGGATTCCGGTAGAAAGTAAGAGCAGTAGCATATTCATAGGAGAGCTTTGTACTTGAAATTAGTAGTCCCAGTAGTTGGAAAAAAGCTCTGAATACAGATTCAAAGCATCAAGATAGGTAGTCCTATCATTAGTTGGCCAGTCATAGCAATTTAAGTAGAAAGCTTGCTTCGGGATCAGATCATTCAACTAAACCTGTCAGGCCGGGTAGGCTTTGAGGAACATTGGGGGTTCCTTATGTTGTGACTGAGCAGATATGTCTATTGTGCCCGGCAAAAACAGATTTGCAAGGAGTTTTCCAAAGGCTTTCTCATTCGGAAAAAAAAACAATTTCATGTATATTTCCCTTCTCCATTCTCTGCTCGGATGATTGCCGCTTGTGTGAATTTCATTGTTGTGGGTCCCGTGTGTGCAATAAGATTGTTTTAGGATTCTATTTAGTTGAATTGCTTGACTCCGCGATGCTGGTTATCGAGTTTATGGCTTCGCCGACCATCCAAAAAGTCAAAGATGGCGTCGGCATTTACTTATTGTGCTCTCTTGTAATAGTGGTCCCTTGGTATTCAGGTTGTAAAATCCTGATAGGAAAGTCGACTGTTATACCTTGTTTTTGTAATGGCCTATCTTCTTTAAAAAGCCGAAAGATAAGGATTTCGCAAAACTTTTGCGTTCCTTTTTCTTTGAAAAGAAAACCTTACCATTTTTGGGCCGCTGTTACCATTTCCATTTCCTGAACCTAAACCTAACTAATACTTAGTTGTTTCCATTTCCTCATCTGGTGATAGATCCTCATCTTCTTCTGGCTCAAATCCCTTTTTCATATCCAGGGCAGGCATTAGGTATGCTTTAGTTTGAAATCATTAAAGATATGCTCGATAGAACCAATAAATTAGCATAGTCACAAACTAGTTGGTGTAACCCAGCTGTGGATATTCTCTGCGAATATTCTTAAATAATAAAGGGTATACATAGGTTATTGATTACATAAACTAGTGTACCATGGTTGTCAGTAATGGGTTTGATGGATAATATCAAAAACACAATAAATTACAGGTATAGCCCTAAAATAGAAGGTATTGTTTACTCGATCTGTCGGTGGTGGAATATTCTTAAGAAGCAAATAGCATTTCCTATTGATTTGTCCCCTGGACTAGACCTATGTAGATTCGGAATTATCCGTCGCTACGCTGTTCCCAAGGACTAGCAAAATCGAAATAGCGAAATTCTTGGGTCATCTCAATGGGTTCAGAAACCACACGTTTCTCTGGATCATCATAGTGTACTTCCACATATCCACTCAGAGGAAAGTCTTTTCGTAATGGATGACCCTCGAAACCATAATCTGTTGATATATGGCGTAAATCCAGATGATTGATGGAAGAAACACCAGACATATCCCATACTTCTCGCTCCCACCGGCCGGCTGATGGAAATAGACTGACTACCGGAGATATTCGTGTTACTTCATCTGCACTTGTTTGTACACGAATGCGTGAGTTATACCGAGTACTCAGTAAATTATGGACAACTTCAAATCTTCGTTTTCGAGAGGGATGATCCACTCCGCAAATATCGATCGAAACTTGAACCCTTGTATAGGTATGCCATTTTAGAAAGCACAACAATGGAAATGGGTAGTCAGTATTGGTATAAGATCTATTCCCATGTTCCGATCTTTTCATTTTATGTACCCATTTCTTGGGTAAAATCTCCCAACTATATTGGAAATGGATTGGTTATCCATAAATGAAAATAAAGAAAGCTTTATTTTGGTTCCGCTTCTTGCTCTAAGCAGAAAGACTTGTCAGAAATCGCCGGTTAGGTTGGTCCGACCAAGAAAGGCATGGGAGTGGACAGGCAGAAGTGGAAGACTGGCTACCAATAAAGATCCAAAACTGCACACTTTATATAGTTATGTATCCAGGATCGGCTACATGCTCTAGTGTTGAATCGGCTATAGAACCCAGGATGCTTGGTTACAATTCCGAATCCGCTAAACCATCGCTCGGGGAGAAGTATTATACAGAGCATTAGTACTTATTCTGATCCTTTCCTTATATTTAGATTCTAGTAGTTTATTTCAGTCGTATTCGTATCCTTACTGCGGTTTAGTAAGGGTAACAAATAAAAGTATGCAGGTTCTATTTTATTGTTCCGAGACATATGATGATAGCATTGAGAATGAGAAATCTTTGCAAAATGCACGTATTATTAAGGAGTTCTGGAACGATTACTACGCTAAGTTGTTGGATATTGACAAAACGAAAAAGACTTCTAATGTTGTTGGATATTATGTTAGAAAGTTGTTGATTAATGAAAAGAAGAATCAAAATGGTGTGTTTTCCGATACTGAATTAATAGATTTACAGAATCAAATTGCAAATTGCACAATGAAGTTCGATGAGGATAATCTATTTAAAGTAACTCCTAACATAGTAAAGTTCTTGATTAATAAAGATCAGCCTAACGCTAAGCAATATCTAAAGGGTTGCCTACCAAGTAGCTTACCTATGCTTAAGATGTTTGGTATCTATACGCTTGAGGCTATCATGATTCATGTACTAGGCTTGGTATTCAACACTCTTCAGGAATCATCCACAGTTAAGGATGCTAGATTTATAGATCAACTTAATTCAACTGTACGAGAACAAGCAAGGTTTCTACAATACAAAGCACCAGGTAGTGGTAAGGTGGAAGCAGTACTCACTAGTAAGGTAGAATCAGTTAAGGATGTTGTTCGGCCCAAAGGTTCCAGCAAAAAAGAGAAAAGGAAAAAATTCAGTGTCATTATGATATCGGCAAATACTTGCTCCAATTCATGATTGAAAGAAATGTTCTACATATATCAACAGATAGGGGAGTAACAAAAGAAGATCCAGTGCTGGTTCTTAAGAAAGGTCAAGGGTATATAGAGAATTCTTGTTATGTTATGTGCAATTTGAACATAAATCTGCTCCCTATCAAACTCAATCTTCCGATGCTTTGCAAACCCTTGGATTGGCAACCAGCAGAGAGGGGGTCTGATCCTGATACATTATCGGATCTGATAGGAGGTTACTTATGCAAACCCACGGGGGATATCTAGAATCACTTTCGGCTATTCACTTCCCATGACTTAAACCACTTCTATATAAAGTTACATAAAAAAGAATACAAGCAGATGTGTGATATTTTGAATGGGCTTCAGCCTCAAGCGTTTGAAATAAACAAAAGGCTCTTGAGATTTCTGGAAAAGAATCATCAATGTTTAGTTGAGTGTGGGCTTCTTTTACCAAGTGCTCTGGCTCGTGTGAATCCGACAGAAGCCTCAGACATATTGAGGGAGTGCTACTTCAATAACGTCAAAGGTATTAAGAATGCTTGTAGCTATAACATACTGTTAAATAAATTATTAAAACAGGTGCAGCAGGCTAGTTATGAAGATTTTGTAATAAGACTTGCGTCAGCATACGAAGGTTATCAATTCTATTTGCCAGCATTCATGGACTTCCGTCGTAGAATCTACCGTTCAGGTGTATTGCATTTTCATGAGCGTGATTTGTCAAAAAGTTTATTACTCTTTTCTGCCGATCATCCTCAACCTCAAGCACAAAACCACCTGTCGGAAAAAAAGAATCTCAGTCAATACTTAGCATGTGCTGCAGCCTTTAAGTATCCAAAGTTCTCGAACTTAGATGATGCCCTTAAATGGTATAACGAACACCAGACTGAAATGTTTACTTTGGACGAAAGTTTCATTCAATTTGCTGCGCAAGCTAGTGATCCATTTTTTTATAGCCAAGATCCTTTCTCAGGATGAAGGAGTGAGTAATTATCATCAGGTTCCAGTGACCCAAGATGCGAGTGCGAGTGCATATCAAATTATGAGTTATCTCTTGCTTAACTTAGAAATGGGTAGGAGAACGAATCTTCTTCCATCTTAAGACGGTAAAATCCAAGATGTGTACATGTGCTTGCGGGATGAGCTTAATAAATTCTTGGATACCAGATTGAATAATGTTAGTAGTAGTAATTAGAAGAAAAAACTCATAGATTCTATGTTAACCAGAAAGTTCGTCAAAGGATTGTTTATGCCATCTCCACAGGGGTCCGTCCGGTTCTTCCTCAAATGGGTTGCCTCAATCTTTATCAAAGTTTTGGTATCTAGCTTATCCAGCTACAGTATAGTATACTCCTTCCTTGCTCGATAGAGCTCTTTGAATCCAATTCAACTAAATGCGTAAAATAGAGTAATTTCTTCAAAAGCCAGTTTCTTTCGAGAAGGCAGGAGGCCCATAGCGAGTTACAATAGTGCCAGTTCTTGTATGGAAGGCCGTAATTCCGGTAACCTCGACTGCTCTAAGAATGATCCGGGCTAGCCGGGCACATCACATCAAAGTTAGGTCATTTGTCAAAAACATGGCAAATAGCTCAGTTGGTTTGGTAACCGAGCTATTCTCTCACTTAAACCACTCCCATATTAGGTATTCTATCTCGTCTTAAAGTTCCCCCGCATTACCCATAACTTACCACATGTATCTCCGGAACTCAAATCGCAAAATGACAATGCTTTCGATAGTCTGTACTAAATTAGTTTGTACGAATGCACATCTCGGCCGTCGGGTAGCTGATCACCATTTCAAAGTCTATATCCGTGTTTCAAGAAATGGAATTGCTATTCTCGATTCAGACAAGACACTGATTTGTTTACTAAACGCTCTTCATTTTATAGGATCTCCCAGTCGTCAAAAAGGTCGTTCCTTTTTTTCAAAGACCAATCATTTATTTATTTATGAGATAACGGAAGAAATGGCGAGCTATTTAAGAAATGTGAATTCTCATTGTTTCAATGATTCTCAATGGAAGATCGGGGCGTTTTTGACCAATTCTTTTGCAAATAAAAAAAAATCCGTTCAAGAAAGAAGAAGATCAATTTTGGGTTGAACCAACAACCTGATTGTGTGGTTATTCTGAATGCAGATAGAAAGTCTTCGGTCATACTGGAAGCTGATCGATCACAAATACCTATTCCATCCTTAGTTGATTCTACGATCCCATGGGAATCCTATAAAAGAATCACTTATCCCATCCCAGCGAATGATCCTATACAGTTCGTATATCTATTTCGTCATTCGATCATGAAAACAGTGATTCTTGAACAGAATGCGATTAGTAGAGAAGCGCAGTCTCTTAGAGTCACTTTGAGTACGGGGAAGTCCGCAGGAGGGATGAGATCCGCATGCTACTCCACCTCTTCTTCTTCCCCAAAGACGAAGAAGAAAATAGGGCCAAGGCGCTATTGGAGATGCGCAAAAAATATCCATCGGGAGATGGCGCTAACGCTAACGCTCGCAAGGCGGTTTTGCAGGCAATTTCTAAAAATACTTTTTTTCGTTGAGCTCATAACCCGGTTTGGGCCGATTGACTCTGAGAGCGATCAAGGGGTCGCGGGCTCACACCTTGCTTTTGCGCATAGGATCAAAGAGATCCTAGAATTTAATGGAAAGAGCAGTGGCTCTCTGAAAGACCTCATTGATCTTAAATTGGATTTGGAAGACGCCTCTAAAAGAGAGGAGATTCTACTTCCATATTTTTCCTCAAAAAAAGAGGCAATGTCCTAGCGTGATACAAAAAGAAATAATGGGCAAGGGCGGGGAATGATAAGTTCATACATGTGGAGTAATCAGTTCTTCATTTGAAGAGTTATTTGGCTGGCCTACCGGCCCGCAGATGTAGAGAGGTTGCCCCCACCATCCTCTTGAACTGTGAAATCAAAGCGATTCCTGTTGATGGAAGAAAGGCTAATTTCGTTTGATCCGATCCGCCTATGCCAGTTCGAGTCTGGCGAGTCGCTATCATCTGTTGCCCTAACTTTTTCTATTAGCTCATCTTGTCCGTAGTGATATTTTGGAGAAGGAGCAATTAGCGGAGTGAGAAAGGTAGAAAGAAGCAATCACGAAAGCTAGTGCTAGTTGTGGCTTTTTGTACTAATCTTGTTTGTTCGGTAGCTCGCATCAGCGGCTTTAAAAGGAATAGAAAACGAGGCTTTTTCCACCACACCAGGGGCGGGCATTACGCCCAAGCAGCGGAAGTCAATTTGACTGCTGCTCGAGAACCTGTTTGAACAAGAAGAAATAGCATGGCTCCAGCGGGGCAGAGCCAATTGGCTACGACATGGTGACCGAAATACAAATTTTTTACACCACTTTGCAATTGCAAGAAAAAGAGGAATCTGATCAAGTACTTGATGAGCGATACTGGAGATCGAATAGAAGGTAATGACTTACTCGATGCACATATTTAGGGCTATTTCTCTCATCTGTTTAATACGCAATTCTCTTCGATAAGAAGGGTTCTCTTGTGTTCCAGGGTTGATTAAGCGTCTGGTGGAACATGGATATATTGTGTGAGGCCAAATTGCCTGACGAATTGATGAATATGGCTCAATATAGACTGGTCCAGGTATACCGGTCAGTCTTGAGCCACCATGATAGCCTTCCACATATCCTGTTCCTCCCTTGAGTGGTAACTCTTTTCTAACCTTAGAATCCTGAACCAATTTGCTCCAAAGACTCTGTCATTGAAAGGAGTCCATAGGTTGATAAAATAGGTTTTCATGAAAACCACACGTAGATAGAAAAGGTAAGAGTTACACGTGCCAGAAGCGAGGAATACCGCTCGGAAGCCCGATTGAACCTGTCCTCATTCACTGCTATCTCCATATATTGGATGCCAAGGTTGAAAGGGTAATGGTCCGAGAGGATGGGGCCGTAGTCTTCTATTACGCACGCTACGCAGACGATATGGTCTTCGGCTTACCGAGAGGGGATAAGTCCACGCGAGTCACCCAGGGTCTCAAAATGGTCTTAGCTAGAGTCCTTAGGGAGCTCCTACAGGGCTTCACTTCTACTGAAATTTCCAGAAAACAACCAGGGAGGCTACAAATTATCGGCTTGCCCCTGTCTCTGAAAAGTGAAGGTCAGCTCCACGTGGGTATTCCATCCAAACGATGGGAGAAGAGGATGACACTTGTTCGTATTGAAAACCGGAGACGAAGGGAAAGAGGTTTGATTGGAACATGTTCCACAAGAACTCCTGTGTAGAACACGCCCGTATCTATTCTATGGGCTGGCTTCAGGCCAACCCTACTGCTGAAGTAGAAAGCATCATATTCCGGTTTTTCCAACACTTGATCAGGAACCGGGCGCAGAAATTCCTTGAAGAGAAGGGGGTGCCTACAACCAATGCCTAAATAAAGGCATATGTCGAAAAGTGCAACTACTAATAGATTCAGTAAAGGAAGGCCCGGAATGGGCTGAGCTACTGCCCGAAATAGAAGAGGACGACTAGAGTAGAGGAGCCTAATTCCAATCCAAACAATTGACGAGGGAGTCTAATTATTTTTCCATTCTTGATTGTTTCAATTGCACTTTCTTCATTGGAGGGTTGCTTGGAAAGTGTGATAGTTACGGCGCTTGGAGTATACGGATTGAATTCTTCCTTCTTCTATAGGTCTTTCTGGGCGGCGAGGCGGAAAAAAGGTGTAGAGAGGGAGAAGGTACATAAAAAAAGGATTTCTAAGGTAGAAAAGAGGCATCCACCAGTCATTGAGAACAGCTAATACCGGAATTAGCAGGCCGGTATGCGAAGAGAATTCGGTATTGAATCCGCGAGGCCAGGTGAAGAAAAGTCCAATATGGGTGGATTACCTTTTTCTGAAGGATAAGTCTCTGGGACTGACTGAACTGAATGTATAGCGTCAAGATAAGAAGCACGGTAGTCAAAGATGTACCTTGTGGGGTGGGGTACGAGTAGACCAGACCAATGATGAAAAGCATAGATACGAGCATGGCCTCCCTGTCTCAAAAGCAGGCCGCCAAGGGTGCTCGCATGAAGCATTTCTCACTCATAAATAAGTAGTTATCACAAATTTAGAAACATGCTCTGATTTCTCTTATCGAATTTCATTCAGATTTTCCAGTATTCGGAGTTGCTTGGGAAAAGGTCTAGTCAGGGTCGGTTCTGTTCGGAGTTTCGGGTTGATCGGAAAAAAAACACCCTAATTAAGACTTTTGTATAGTTTGTGTCAACCTGAGTTTGGTTAAGTGCCCGCCCGCCTAGATAGATACATAAGTGTCAGTTTGAATGAAGTCAAGTGTAAACCGTGTCAACAACGAGAAATTGAAGTGTAAATCTGGATGCTTTGAAGTGGAAACCTTAACATGCAAAAGTGTCTACCTCATTAGAAAAGCAAGTATCTACCGGCGATATATTCATTCGAGTGTCAACCGGCGTCAACCAGTTGTCAAACTCCAAATATTTCGTTCGTAGGGGCATGAAGAAGTTGCTAAACTGGTTGTAAAGTGGCTCTGATAAAAACTATCATTGCTTTATTATTTACTTTTCATGTAGTAACATGCATGAATGGATATGGTGGGTAAGATTTGAAAACGTTTGACATCAACCGGGCTCTACTTTGCTTTTACTTTACTTCACTTCCCAGGTCATTGTTGTCGATATTGAGGTGAGGACTCTCTCTTTATTCTCGTTTTATTTCTGACTAAAAGATCTAACAAACGCATGATTTGATTACTAAATATTGAGTCATTGAACGAATATTCGAGTAAATTCACCTTTTTCTATGAAAGCTAGGATTGGGCTGGGTTGCTTATTCGTCATCACGGAGCAACCCGGTACCTTTTCTTAGGCGAGCGACTGAGACGAGAGCTTTCAATTATGCCGTTTTGGTCAAATCCCAGGGCTCTTTCTGATTTGATTAAATACTTCTATGTTGTATGATAATGGAAAGTCAAGATCTCACTCGCTTTTGCTGCTTTGTATTCTCGGTTGTTGCCTTTTTCCACATCGATTGCTATAGGAGTTCCATCCTCAACCTATGTATGCTCAAAGAACTGGATCACGGAAATCTCAGCCCTTCGCCCCAAGGCTACGAAAACATTTCTACTCCCTTTCCCTTCCCAACGCCATATCTTTCTTCGACAAGAAGGAAAGATCACTCTCTATCTAAATGATAGAACCACTGGCACGGTACCTTTCACGTTGGTAAGTCAAATCCTGGTGAAGACATCACGAGCAATGACACGACGACATCATCTCCACTTCGTAGCCCATCGGTCTTCATTCATTGAAGCCAGGGCATTGACTGACTTTCAGCGATCGCTATAAGAAAGACATAAAAAAAGTTCTCCTAAACCTGTTCCTTTCCGTTACTACTACTTGGAATCGGAAGTCTAGGAGCAGGACTAACCTTTTTCTTTCGTTTAAATAAAGTCGAGATGTAGCTTTCTCTATCTCAATAAATTATTCCACCTCCATTCATTAGAGAACAAAGCGTTATCTGATTAGATCCTTGCTTCAAACTCAACCGAATCAAGTTTCCAAAATAGATGTGGAAGAGGCAAAGGGAAGAGCGGGGTTGCCGAATTGTTTCTCAGAGCCGGACGAAACATCTATCTCTATTTACAATACCCTTACCCCCAAGAAAACTTTGTCGAAAAAGGTTGTCATCGTAATAGGGATTGCACCTCAACATGGCAGCCCTCAATTCTGCCAATTGTGTGTGACTTGTACTCTTCTAGGCTTCCTCTTTGCCTCAAGTGATTAAACTCATCAACTACACCAACCGCATTTCTTACCTCAAACCTCTCTACAATCTCTTTAATTCACTCTTGCCAAGATACTTGTCCCCTATTCACTAAGAAACTGTTGTAGTAGCTTTCAGATCTAATCAACAATTCTGTTGTAAACCCTAGTTTATGCATTGAAGATCCTAATTTATTGACATAGGTCTAGTCCAGGGGACAAATCAATAGGAAATGCTATATGCTTCTTAAGAATATTCCAGAACCATGTCATATTAATTCTGTTGTAAACCCTAGTTTATGTGTTGCTTCGTAAGGGGCTGATTTGGATCCATATGTTTCATGCTATTGTTAGGTTTACCTTAATTCTTCTTTCATAGTTGCGGATGCTTGCAAGGGGGGTTAATCATAAGTGGGATGCTTGTCAAAGGAAGGGCAGTACCCAAGCACCGGTCCACCCACATATCAAATTATCAAAGTAACGAACGCGAATCATATGAGCATGATGAAAACTAGCTTGACGATAATTCCCATATGTCCTCGGGAGCGCTTCCCTTTATATAAGAGTTTTTCCAGGCTTGTCCTTTGCTACAAAAAGGATTGGGCCACCTTGCTGCACCTTGTTTACTTTTGTCACTTGTTACCCGTTACGAATCACCTTATCATAAAAATATCTGTTACTGATAATTTTAGTGCTTGCAAAGAATACCTTACTGAAAACCGCTTATCATTTCCTTCTGCTCCTCGTTAGGTTCGACACTCTTAATTATCTAAAGGACTACGAAAGATCCCCTATAATTGTGGGTCATCAAGACTCTTTTCTGACGCTGTTTCCAGGGAGTGATGCGCCTCTGGTAGGTTGAATTTTGTAAGCAAAAATTTATATAGTGTGCTGAAATTTACTGTCACTTGTTACTATGGAAAATAATCCTTTGAGGGGCTTGTTCGGGGTATCTTCACCCTGACTAGTAGAACAAAGAGTTGCTCCTCAACCTACTGAACCTACTGAAAATGTTTACTTTGAAATTCCTTTGGGTATGATAGAGAAACTGCTAGCTAATCCTTTTACAGGAAATGGAACATTACATCCCGATATGCACCTAATCTATGTGGATGAAGTTTGTGGATTATTTAAGCTTGCAGGTATGCCCAAAGATGTTATCAAGATGAAGGTCTTCCCTTTATCTTTGAAGGGAAAGGCATTGACATGGTTTAGGCTATGTTATGATATTGGATAATGGAATTACAACCGATTGAAATTGGAATTTCATCGGAAGTTTTATCCTATGCATCTGGTTCATCGTGATCATAATTATATATATAATTTTTGGCCTCGCGAAGGAGAAAGTATCGCTCAAGCTTGGGGGAGGCTTAAGTCAATGTTATATTCATGCCCCAATCATGAGCTCTCAAGAGAAATTATTATTCAAATTTTTATGCTCGGCTTTCTCTCAATAATCGCTCCATGCTCGATACTTCTTGGACTGGTTCTTTTATGATGAAGACTATTTAATTCAAATGGGATTTACTGGAAAGAATTAAACTCAACTCTGAAGATTGGGAACTCGAGGAATGTAAGGAGTCAGGTATAACACCTAAGTTTGATTGTGTTAAATCTTTTATGGATACGGATGCTTTTCATGAATTTAGCACTAAATATGGACTTGACTCTGAGATAGTAGCTTCTTTCTGTGAATCATTTGCTACTCATGTTGATCTCCCTAAGGAGAAGTGGTTTAAATATGATCCTCCCATTGAAGTAAAAGTAGTTGAACCTATTAAAGTTGAAGAAAAGACTATCACTTATAATTTTGATCCAATTGTTCCTACCGCTTATATTGAGAAACCACCCTTCCTTGTTAGAATAAAGGATCATGCTAAAGCTTCAACTGTGGTTCGTAAGAGTAATGCTAGAACACCTACACCCCCCGAGCAAATTAAAGTTGAACCTAGTATTGCAATGGTTAAAGATCTCTTGGTCGACAATATTGATGGGCATGTTATTTACTTCTGTAATGAAGCTGCTAGAATTGCTAGACCCGATACTAAAGGTAAACATAGACTTGTTGTTGGCATGCCTGTTGTTTATGTTAAAAAGTGCAATACCTCATTCTTTATACGAAGAAATTATGCATGATATTGCACCTGCTGAGATAGAAGATATTGATGTTACAATTAAGCTTGCCAATAGAAAAACTATTTCAACAATTGGAATTGTTAGAGATGTTGAAGTCTTGTGTGGGAAAGTTAAATATCCTACTGATTTTCTCGTTCTTGGTTCCCCACAAGATGACTTTTGTCCCATTATATTTTGTAGACCCTTCTTGAATACTGTTAATGCTAAGATAGACTGCGAAAAGGACATTGTTACTGTTGGTTTAGGGGATATGTCTCATGATTTTTATTTTGCTAAATTTCGTAGACAACCCCATGATAAAGAATTTCCTAGTAAAGATGAAATTATCGGTCTTGCTTCTATTGACGTGCCTCCTAATTGTCGGATTACGCGTTCTGGCAAAACCCTTGAGATTCGAACTCTGGGGTGCGCACGAAGATCTCTCTCACCCTAGCTCACGCTCTCACGACAATCTCAAAGCTCAGCTCGCCGAACCCAAGGAACAAGAGACACGAGAGTTTATATTGGTTCGGGCCACCAATGTGGTGTAATACCCTACTCTAGTGTGGTGTGGTGGATTGCCAGCAGGCTTGGATGAACAAGTACAAGGGAAGAGCTACCTCCTGAGGAGAGGTGTTCTTGAGCTCGGTGAGCTTGTGTGTGTGAGGATGGTCCGAATGATCTCTCTTTTATCTATCCCTCATCTATCCCCCCCCACTATGGTGGTGGCTAGTCCTATTTATAGAGGCCCGGGTCCTCTTCCCAAATGTTAGGCGAGAAGGGATCCCACAACGGCCAATTTGAAGGGGGACAGCTAGTACAAGCTATCCTGACAAAAGGTGGTGTTCGCCTGCCAAAGGCTCTGGTGGTGACGCCGTCGTGGGCTTCGCGATGACCTCCGCCCTGCTGGTCTTGGTCTTGTTGCACCGATATGGAAACCTTTGCCTGATGCCTCGGGACTCCTCGCTTGCGCCTGCTCCTTTAGAACCAAAGAGAAAACGAGTACTCTGCGCCCGCTGGCGCCCGCCTGACCTTGGTCGTCACAGCTCACATCACGGGAACGTCATGAGGTGCCCCTCGCCTTGATCTCTCCACTCCTCGCGAGCCAGCCTAGTGAGGCCGCCCCTGACGAGGTCTTGTGTTGTCCGCCTCGCGAGGTTTGGCCCCTCGCGAGGGTATTGAGTGTTTGCTGGTGAAGATGGGCCATACATGGCCGCTGGTGGAGTCACGCCGTGGGCCGCAGGCAGGCAAGTCTGGGGACCCCCGTTCCCAGAACGCCAACAGTAGCCCCCAGGCCCAAGGCGCGCTCGTACTTGGCCTCAAGGCGAAGCCAAGGGGCAAGTGCGGAGTGCCACGGGCCCCAACCGCCTGCGGCCTTGATTGACGTGTGGCGACTGACGGGACGTGGGCGTCTCCGCTTCCCCACACTGCCTCGGCAACTGCCCGACTTGACGAGTCCCTCGTACATGCAGAAAAGCCATCATTACCTGCGATCGTGGGGGTCCACTACTAGGGAAAACCATACCAGTAGCGCTGGTTTTTGAGCTACCAGTAGCGCGGGCGCCCGCGCTACTGCTACGGTGCTACATCTATTTTGTAGCAGTAGCGCTTGTTTAGGCCAGCGCTACTGGTATGTTCAGATACTAGTAGCGCGCCTCTGGAAAGCGCTACTGGTAAATGAGCACTGGTGGTAATATTTTGGCCCGCGGCACTGCTAAAATTTATGTTTTTTCACATTTCGGCGCTCTACATGTTTAAACAGATATATCTTTTATACAATAACAACTAATCATGAACTAGTCTGTTTAAATAGCATATTCATTACCACTAGTCATCACCACCAAACATTGTTCGTCAATGAGACATCATATAACAAGTTGGTCACTAGTCATAATCACAACTCCTTATCATCATCATCATCATCAACTCTAACACATTTTAGCACATAATAACACATTCTACCTAGGACCTACTCCTCTCATAGGACCTAGTCTACCCTCTCTTAGGTAAAATATCATAAAACAACATAGGCATTGACTCTCCATTAAGGAAAATGGACTCTCCATAATAAAGAACGGAGATCATCATGTCTCCAAGTCTTGGCCTACGCACAATGTTGCTTCCAAGTAGCTCTCTACGATGGTCAAAACATTTTTTCAAATCATTTATTATCATGGCTTCCTTGCTTTTAGAAATCCGGTATGGACAGGAGTGATGTGGATACTGCGGCTGACCTGGTCGTGGTGGCCGTAAGCTCATAACATCAACACGACCTCTCGGCAACATCAGATGAGGCACACAATCCATCAGGATTTTCTGTTCAAAGACATAGTAATAACTTTGTAGTTATCAATGTAGTTTAGTTTTAGAAGAATTTATGCAAAAGATGCACAGATGTCATAATAGTAGAAAATCTTACCATGCTATCTCCATTGATGTTACCGTAGTTCAACACGTGCACTAGTGGCACGTATTGACCATAATGTGGAGGAGTTTGATAATAGCTATTGTAATTCTCAAGATCAGTAAAAAATGCGATAAGACCATCTTTCTCCTTACATTTTTTATAATAGCTTCATCATTGTAGTAGTAGGTTCTGTCTACCATCTTCCGTACATTTTTTGAAGAATGAAAATAAGCTGTCAATGGAAATAAGCTGTCAACTATTTTGAAATAAACAATATAAATTACTTCATAAATATGTTTGAGAAACTCACACAGCGGTAGAAACTGGAAGCATGTCAACAAGGACCCAAATGTTCATATTCTTTTTGTCGATGTCAGGATCACCAAGATCGAAGGTGAGAAGCATACCCTCATGAAAATCATACGCCTTGCAAAGTGTTTCCCAATTCAGGCAACCAAAATTGGATGAGTTCACAGAATTTTATAGATTTACAGCAAAATCATAACCATGATGGGTCCTTAGTTGAATTATCTTAGTCTCGATGCTTTCATGATCTTCAAAACCCATCTTCACCAAGACATAGTTTCTTGCATGGCATGGGATAAGCTAGTCGAATTGTAAAAGACGGAAATTACACGTTGAAGAAGCAGAGAAGTCGTGCAAAAAATAACAAAAAACACTTGTCGTCGTTGTGTACCGTTTCAACATTGAAGGTCTCCTGGAGCTTGATGCTGAAGCGCCGACCTTCTACCAGGTGAGGCCTGTCACACAGACCGCGCTCATCTTCGCAGTACTCGCACATAGCGAATTCCCTTTCGTCGTTAGAAATTTCCTATATGTTCATTGTTGGAAAAGACGTGCATTCAATAAGCAAAACTAAAATCATAATAGAGATAAAACAAAGTACTCCATTCAAATTAGCATGCATTCAATAAGCAAACCTAATCATAATAGAGATAAAACAAATTACTCCATTCAAATTAGCATGCATTCAATAAGCAAATAACTAATAGGTAATTAATAATCCATCATCGAATACATATATAGTAGTTTGTAGCAAAGATCATCATATAATATCACTAATACATCTCGAATAATAGCTCCTCTAGGTTCAGTGGGCCGCGGGCGGTGGACACCCAAAGAGAAGGAACCATCATGGGATCATAGCTCCAGTGAGATACTTGAAGAATTTGCCAGGTATTGGAGAACCTGCCGTCCGCCAACGCAACCATGTAGCGATGGACGTGCGCGTCCTCCACCGTGACACAGTGCAGTACCACCTACATGGGGGACTCAAGCCTCTGCACCGATGCAGGCCCACGTGACCGCCACCAAAGACGCTCCGGGTCGATGACGGGCTGGCTCCTCACTAAGCTACGCTCACCGGAAGGTAGCACAACCCAATACCAGCCCGGAGGAGCCCAGTCCCGGACATGGCCCCTCTGCTCAAGAAGGCCTCCTCCGCCGAGTTGATGATGAGGATGCGGGATAGGCATCGTCGATGTCGAGAACAAAATGCTTAATAAAGAAAACAAAATTAATAAACACGCAAAATTCGGCATGACCTTTCCTAAAAGCAAGACATATCGAGCGCCTGAAATTTACCAAAACGTGGACGAATCAACATTCTGGCAAAACATAGGCCACTCGGTTAAACAACTAAGACTGTGCCATGTTCAAAATATGACATATATCCACTTCAAAATATCCATTTCAAATTTGCATATAACAGGAATAATTGTTTTTACTAAAAAATAACAACAAATGTGATAGTTCAAAATATGATCCTAAGATTAACTAGCTAGGATTCATACTACATTATCCTAACATTCATACTACATTATCCTAAGATTAACTAGCTAGGGTTCATACTACATTATCCTAAGATTAAACAACTAAGATTAAAAACCTAAGATTAAACAACTAAGATTAAAAACCTACATTATCCTAAGATTCATACTACATTATCCTAAGATTAACTAGCTAGGTTTCATAATACATTTTCCTAAGATTAAAAAACTAAGATTAAAAACCTAAATTTTTCAACTAGCCAGGGTTCAAAAGAAACTAGGGAGGAGGAGGAAGGAGGGAGGAGGATGTACCTCTCGGTGGAGGAGGGCCGGCGCGGGGGGGCGGCTAGCGCAGGAGGAGGGCCGACGCGGGGGGCGGCGAGGGAGGAGGGCCAGCACGGGGGCCGGGGTGGCCAACGGGGGAGGAGAGCCGGCGCAGGGGCCGGGGCGGCTGGCGGGGGAGGAGGCCGGCGTGGGGGAGGGCGGGCGGCGGGGAGGAGGGCTGGCGCGGGGGATTGAGGGAGGAGTGTGCAGTGTGTGAGTGAGCTGAGTTATGAGGCCGGGGGCGCGAGCAGGCCTGCCGGCACGCGGGCCAGGGAAGGGAGTGGGCTTAGCAGCAGTGCGGGTAATGGGCCAGTGCTCCTGCTACGCCCACTAGCTGTAGCGCTGGCGCACATCACACGCTACAGCTAAGTGGCCTGCCATTTTGGCCCGGCGGCTCGCTAAACACTAGCGCGGCCCGCAACAACCAGCGCTGCTGCTATACAGTAGCAGTAGCGCCCGTTTTGGCCGGCGCTACTGGTAAATACCAGTAGCATGGGCGCCCAAATAGGCGCTACTGCTAAAATTCTATGTATAAGCATTTTCCTAGTAGTGGTCGCCGGTTGGACTTCTCCTGCTATAAATGGGGAGGGGGGCAGAGCCCCTGTCGTCCATCTCTTCCCGTTCCACTTGCTTCTGCTTCCTTGCTTCACTGCTAGTAGTGACACCTATGGCGCCGATGAAGAGGTTCTCTGCGGCGAAGAAAGGCAAGGCTCGGCAAGAGGGGCCCGGCTCTCCTCCTCCCAGAGGGGGCACGGTCGCCCTCGTAAGCACGCCGCGACCCCTGCTGTGGTTCCCCGCGGACGAGGAGGAGTCTCTTCGGGGTCCGGTGCCGCTCCGGGCGTCCGAAGCGGCGTCTCTCCTCCCGGTGGGAGCCGCTTGAGGCGCGGCGGCTTGGTTGACGAAAGGAGGCACACCGCGGTCGTTAGCCCCCCCCCCCCCCCCCGGCCGCGCTTCCACTGGGCAGAGGTGCTGCCGGAGTTCGTTGTGTGGTCGGAGAACCCCACCGGTACCTGGCTAAAGCTTCCACGCTTCTTTGCCGAAGAGCTGGCGGCTTCGGTTCCCGGCGGCCTCTGGCTGCAGGCGGATGGCTGCTGCAGCAAGGCCTCATGGGTCGTGGTGGAGACCTCCGTCACGGGAAACATAGCCCTGGCCCGTGGCTGGCAGACGTTCGCCCGCGCGCGCGGCCTGGGCAGGCGGTGCACTCTCCACTTCAAGTACAATGGTGCCACGACCCTCTTCGTGAGGGTCTTCGGGGAAGACTGCCGCCGCGCTGGGTGCTACCCAGAAGACAACGATGGCGGCGAAGTGCTCGGCCTTGCCGACGGCCGCGACGAGGACGAGGGCGAGCTCACCCATGGTGATTGATATGTCTCCAACGTATCTATAATTTTTTATTGTTCCATGCTATATTATATTCTGTTTTGGATGATTAACGGGCTTTATTATACACTTTTATATTATTTTTGGGACTGACCTATTAACCGAAGGCCCAGCCCAGAATTGATGTTTTTGCCTATTTCAGTGTTTCGCAGAAAAAGAATATCAAACGGAGTCCAAACGGAATGAAACCTTCGGGAACGTGATTTTCGGAACGAACGTGATCCAAAGGACTTGGACCCTACGTCAAGAAAGCAACCAGGAGGGAACGAGGTAAGGGGTGCGCCTACCCCCCCTGGGCGCGCCCTCCACCCTCATGGGGCCCACGTTGCTCCACCGACGTACTTCTTCCTCCTATATATACCTACGTACCCCCAAACTACCAGATACGGAGCCAAAAACCTAATTCCACCGCTGCAACCTTCTGTACCCATGAGATCCCATTTTGGGCCTTTTCCGGCGCTCCGCCGGAGGGGGCATTGATCACGGAGGGTGAGGGAGTCCTGGATTAGGGGGTATCCGGACAGCCGGACTGTTGGACTATGAAGATACAAGATTGAAGACTTTGCCCCGTGTCCGGATGGGACTCTCCTTGGCGTGGAAGGCAAGCTTGGCGATACGGATATGTAGATCTCCTCCCTTGTAACCGACTCTGTGTAACCCTAGCCCCCTCCGGTGTCTATATAAACCGGAGGGTTTAGTCCGTAGGACAACAACAATCATACCATAGGCTAGCTTCTAGGGTTTAGACTCTAAGATCTCATGGTAGATCAACTCTTGTACTACTCATACCATCAAGATCATTCAAGCAGGAAGTAGGGTATTACCTCCATCGAGAGGGCCCGAACCTGGGTAAACATCGTGTCCCCTGTCTCCTGTTACCATCCGCCTTAGACGCACAGTTCGGGACCCCCTACCCGAGATCCGCCGGTTTTGACACCGACATTGGTGCTTTCATTGAGAGTTCCACGGTGCCATCGCCGTAAGGCTTGATGGCCCCTTCGATCATCGGTAACGATGCGGTCCAGGGTGAGGTTTTCCTCCCCGAACAGATCTTCGTATTCGGCGGCTTCGCACTGCGGGCTAACTCGCTTGGCCATCTGGAACAGATCGAGAGCTACGCCCCTGGCCACCAGGTAAGATTTGGAAACTTGAATTACACTGCCAATATCCGCGGAGACTTGATCTTCGACGGATTCGAGCCCATGCCAGGTGTGCCGCACGATCACGACGGGCATGATATAGCTCTGCCGTCGGACAGTGTTCTGGAAATCACGCCAGCGACCACTCCGGCCTTCAATCCGGAACAGATTGCGCCATCCGAGGACAGGCAGATAGACCCTGCCTTGGAGGCCGCACCCCCAGTGGCGATAGAGCCGAATACTGATCTTACCCCTTACGAGAGCCGTGACGCCGAACCACTCGACTCATCTCCGGCCACGGACTCCGATCCACCTGCGCCCATACCTATTGAATCCGATTGGGCGCCGATCATGGAGTTCACCTCCGCGGATATCTTTCAGCACTCGCCCTTCGGCGATGTACTAAACTCTTTAAGGTCTCTCTCCCTGTCAGGAGAACCTTGGCCGAACTATGTCCGGCTAGAATGGGATGCGGATGACGGAGAAATTCACTCCCCACCCACCACCCACTTAGTAGCCACTGTCGATGATTTAACCGACATGCTCGACTTCGACTCCGAAGACATCGATGGTATGGACAACGATGCAGGAGACGAACAGGAACCACCGCCAACAGGGCGCTGGACCGCCACTTCATCACATGACATATACATGGTGGATACACCCAAAGAAAATGATGACGAGGAATGGAAGGATGCAGCGAAGGATAGCTCCCTCAAGAAGCAATCAAAGCGGCGCCCTAGGCGCCGCTCCAAATCCCGCCTCGGCAAAAACAACGATAACAGCACAAGAAAAAACAATATCCCGGTCGACTCTGGAGGAAACGACAACCAAATAGACCCCGCGACAGAGCAGGGTGAGCCAGCGGACGACAAAGAAAGTACGGAGCCGCTGTCCGAACACGGTGACGCCGAGCGTCAAGATAATCAACCTGTCTCCGGAGATGAAAACAATCTGGATGACGATGAACACATCATCCCGGAAAGGCAGCTGGAGCAAGAGAACCTCCATAGAAGGCTTATCGCCACTGTGAGGAGTCTGAAGAAGCAGAAGCAAAGGCTCAAGGCCGCGCAAAATACACTCAATAGTAGATGGAACAAAGTGCTCGATACGGCAGAAAAGTATGGTGGCAGTCGCTACACGAAGAGCTACCCAAAGCAAAAGCTGCTGCCTGAATTCGACGATGAGGCCTTAGAGCCCCCACAGTCAAAAAATAAAACTGCCGACCGGCCGGATCGACGACCTCGTGGCCGCGATAGAGCGGCCATCGAGGCCGCACATAAGTCAGTACATGACCCACGCGAAGACTCGCATCAAAGGGCCGGCGCAACCAGATCCATCTACGAATCAAGGAAACGTGCTCCAGCACTCAACCAAAACCAAATATCACAACCGTCCGAACGCCATGGTACAGCTAAATGCAGGGGTGCCGCACACCCCCTATGTTTCACCGACGAAATACTGGACCATGAATTTCCAGAAGGATTCAAACCAGTGAACATAGAGGCGTACGACGGGACTACAGACCCAGGGGTCTCGATTGAGGACTTTATCCTCCATATTCATATGGCTCATGGAGACGATCTCCATGCCATCAAATTTTTGCCCCTCAAGCTCAAAGGACCAGCTCGGCACTGGCTAAAAAGCCTCCCCGAAAACTCCATTGGAAGTTGGGAGGAGCTCGAGGATGCTTTTCGGGCTAATTTTCAAGGGACTTATGTCCGACCTCCGGACGCAGACGATTTGAGTCATATAATTCAACAGACCGGAGAGTCAGCCCGAAATCTTTGGAACAGGTTTCTCACTAAGAAGAACCAAATCGTCGACTGTCCGGACGCTGAAGCCTTTGCAGCTTTCAAGCACAGTGTCCGAGACGAATGGCTTGCCAGACACCTCGGCCAAGAAAAACCGAGAACAATGGCAGCCCTAAAAAGCCTCATGACCCGCTTTTGCGCGGGTGAGGACAGCTGGTTAGCCCGAAGTAGCACCAGCGACCCAAGCACATCCGAAGTCAGGGATGGCAATGGAAAACCACGATGCAGTAAAAACAAGCGCCAGAACAAAGAAGACAGCCCAGATAACATGGCGGTAAACGCCGGATTCAGGGGCTCTCGACCGGGTCAGCGGCCCTTTAAAGGCAACAGAGATGGACCCGCCAGCCTAAACAAGATTCTAGACAAACTATGTCAGATCCACGGCATCCCTGATAAACTCGCAAATCATACCCACAGGGAATGCTGGGTCTTCAAGCAGGCCGGCAAGCTAAATGCCGAACACAAGGGGGAGGACACACCGAGCGAAGACGAGGACGAGCCTCGCCAGCAAGGCACTGGGGGACAGAAAAAATTCCCACCAGAAGTCAAAACGGTCAACGTGGTACATGTGATGAGGGGGAGAAGCAAAACTGCACTCCAAGACACACACGTCCTAGAACCCATCACCACCAAGTTCAACCCCTGGCTGTCCCGACCGATCACTTTTGGTCGCAGGGATCACCCGACAAGTATCTGGCACGAAGGATTGGCTGCTTTGGTGTTAGACCCAATAATAAACGGGTACCATCTCACACGAGTCCTTATGGACGACGGCAGTAGTCTAAATCCGATATACCAGGACACCATCCGCAAAATGGGGATAAACCCAACAAAAATCAGCCACAGTAATACTACCTTCAAGGGGGTAATACCAGGCACAGAGGCCCGCTGCTTGGGCTCTCTAGTACTAGAGGTTGTGTTCGGCTCGCCCGACAACTTCCGAAGCGAAAAGTTAACCTTCGACATTGCTCCATTTCGAAGTGGCTATCAAGCACTACTCGAACGAGCAGCTTTCGCTAGTTTTAATGCAATACCGCATTACGCGTTCCTCAAGCTTAAAATGCCCGGTCTGCGTGGCATCATCACAGTACATGGAAATGTTGAGCACTCCTCACAAGCAGAAGAACGTACGGCTGCTTTAACAGCCGAACACTAGACGGCCTCACCACCAGAACAGATGACCGGTCGTTAAGACCACGGACACGGTTAGACGAGTCTGGTTAATCATTGGACAGAGATTGGTTTGATGGTTATACCCTTATAGACGGTACCAGGGGCTTCTCAGTGATAATTCAGCTCCACTTTACCCGTCTCGACTTTTAAATGGTTTATTTATAATAGCCAATTTTTTTGCACGGCAACTTTCAACTAAGTTCGTCTCTTTTACAGATGACAATCGTGCTACACCCGTCCAGGATACGGCACAACGGAGACACAGGAGCAGACGTGCAGCAGGGACCCGTTCAAAGGTTTCTCTTTAGATTAAGACCCTGCGTAAACCTTTTTTACTGTCTTTTGTTGTTCACATCCTCCGAATTCTCAATACAACCGAGATGGATGCTGACGTTCTTGGCATGTGGCCACGTCAGAATATTGCTCGTACCCGGACACCAGGGGCTCATTATCCAAGGGCATCATTTTAGCCCGGTATATATTTCAAAGACCGAATACCTTAGGGAGTGTTCGGCGTCGCGAGTTTGGCCTTATATGCATCAGCTCCGAATCATGTCTTTGGTCAAATGTTGGGTTTGCCTGGCTCCTGTGTTTTGCTACCTTACGTTCCGCTCTATCGGCTAAGGCGGCACCAGGAGAACTACTGCGATTGTGCCCTGGTTCGGCCGGACAAGCACCTCAATAGAGAAAGCCGAAAACTAACTGTCATGATAAAGCGCGAGACTGGTCAACCACTCGATGACCTAGCGGAATCTTCGGGATTCCTCCGCATTAACGAAGGGCCGTTTCCCGGCCAGGCATGTATGCGCCCCGTATTCGGATGAGCGTAGAGCCACCAGGGGCTATATAGTAGCCCCACTGTCAAACTCCTATGGCTAAGTGAAAGTGTTAAAGCAATATAGTCTGATTGCCTAGTTCGCTACGCTATCACCTCCTTAATGGACCAAGACGTTGGATCAAGTGTGAACACGCGTCTTCTGCGAATACCCCCGCATTATATGCGTGGGGGCTGAAGCCGACGACTGCAAACTTTCAGGTTATATACATATATACATAAACGGCCACACAGAAGGCATCATAATACTTTCAGGCAAAAGTATAAAAATAGCCTTTACAATTCATTAAAACATTGTTTTTCAATGGGAATACATGTCACTAGAACATAATATTCTTCGAGCACTGAGACTCTATTGAACGAGCGCCTTCAAGGACTTTGTCAAAGTAGTGCTCGGCAGCTATTCGGCCAACGAGCGAACTCGGGGTTGCAATTGCGGTCGCTTCCATCTCCGCCCAGTACGTCTTGACACGGGCAAGCGCCATCCGCGCACCCTCGATGCACGCCGACCTGTTCGTAGCATCGATGCGTGGCACAGCACCAAGGAACTGCTGCACCAAACTAAAATAATTGTTCGGCCTTGGCCCTTTAAGCCATAGATGATCCACAGCAGACCTCATGGCAAGCCCGGACAACCTATGGAGCTCGGCCCATTCGGCCATCCGCTCATTCAAAGGAAGCGGACGCGCTGGAACGTTAAATTGTGACCAGAACAGCTTCTCCACTTCGCGATCTTTTTGATCTTTGAAGTATTCGGCCACATCAGCGGCACTTGCTGCCAAATCCAGATAAGCGTCTGCAGAACTCCAGAGCCGATCCAGAGGAGCGTACTTAGGATCTACGAACTTCATCTGCAGCATAAAGGGCTTCCCAGCCGCGATATACCCGGCGTGACGCAGCTCCTCCTTCATCGCTCTAATTGTAGAGCGGGCATCCTTGGCCGCCAACGTGGCCTTCTCCAGGTCCGTCATCTTCGCTCAATCTTCCTTTTTGAGAAGCTTGTAACGGCCGGCAGCATCCTTCAATTCCACAGCCATCTTCACTATTTCCTCCTTGCTTCGGCAATGAGCAGCCTTTTCGGCTCTCAGCTCCTAGACCGCCTTTAGGGCGGCCGCATCACTTTTTCTAGCTTGTTCTTTGGCCCGGGCAAGTTCCGCTCGAAGGGTCTCCACGGCTGCAGCTCCATATGCAGTCGCAACATATTAAAAATACTGGCATCATACTCCTCTTACTACGTATCGATCACTGGAGAAATCACATACCCTGTGCCTCGTCAAGCCGCTTGTTGACAAGCACGATGTCGGCATCCGCCGCATCAAGTTACCGCTTCAGCTCGGCAAACTCACCAGTCTGGCTAGCCACCGGACCTTCCGCCACCTGCATATGAAGGCGGCCGGATTGTTACCTGGGACTATGATCCTCTGTTTGCCCCCGTTTTCGACAGCAACCAGAGTTTTAGGGGCTACTATCTGCATAGGACACACATTAACAGACGGTGTCAGACTCTTTCAGTTGCTCTCTTCAAGAGCCGGATACTGAGGGCTTCGGGTGGCCAAAGGATTACTCTCCGGCTTTGCCGGATCAGGAGAAGCCCTCCGGGACGACACCTCGGGGTCGCCCACCTCGTAAGGCGGGAGGGTATAGGGGGGCGTTTCGCTCTCCATCATCTCCGGAAGAAGATCCCCCGAAGATGAACTCTGCTGAGAAGGGCAATGATCCGGACTACAAGATAAATGTTTCAGTTATTTTCCTCAGAAGCAAAGCAGGACATTTTTACTATTAACTTCCCTTACAGCTCGGTTGAAGGCTGGCCCCCTTGCGGGCATTGTGTGGCCGGGGTATCCCCCGGGGCAGGACCCTCTGACGAAGATTTCTTCCCCCGTTTGGAGACCATTGTCTCCGGGTCTTCCGAGGCGGTCCTCTTCCTTCCTTGGGAGGGGGGAATTTCAGTTTCCTCCCCCCGGTTATCCTCCTTCGCGGAGGCGCTAGCCTCTTTCTTCCCCCCTTTGTCTTCCCCTAAGGGCGCTTGATAAGGCGCGAGCTCCAGCATCCTGGCTAGTACAGGATCCGGTGAGACCTCGGGGAGGGGGGCCGGACAGCTGATCATCTTCGCCTTTGTTACCCAGTCCTGGTCAAATAGCGACTTCTCAGAATGATGTTGTGATAAATAAAGATATAGCGTGTTCGGCTACAGGACTACTTACATGGGTATCTGGACGATTGTAGTTCAAACCCGCATCCTCAGTGGTGTCCGGACACATTATCTGTGGTCCAGAGAACAATTTGTACATCTGCTCGAGCGTCATGCCAAGGAAATGATGGATAGCTCGCGGTCCCTCCGGGTTGAACTCCCACATGCAGAGGGGACGACGTTTGCAGGGCAGGACTCGACGAATTAACATGACTTGCATTACCGTGACTAGACTGATATCTCTCTCGAGGAGATCTTGGATGCGGCTCTGCAATATTGGCACATCCTTTACTGGCCCCCAGTCCAGCCCCTTATTGACCCATGACGCTAGTTGTGGCGGGGGGCCCGAGCGAAAAGCAGGGGGAGCCACCCACTTGGTACCCCTGGGAGCCGTGATATGAACACAATGACCTCGAGCAGGCAGCCGGTGCACAATCTCGCCGGTCAAAAACCTGGCCTCTCTTAACTTTTTGACGTCTCCCTCCGTGACGGAGGAAGGCATCCACCGACCTTGAAGGTTGGATCCGGACATGGTTGAAGGTCCGAAGCGCCTGACCTGAGCTTCGGGTGTTGGAACTCGGGGCGGGGGAAAGATTCGATTGAGTTCGAGGTGTAAAAAGATAGGCCTTGGTCTCTTTATAAAGAGGGTGAATACCAAGCGTCCTCCTCGTGGCCGTTTGGGACTTGCCTACAATCGAGGAGTCATACCAACGGGCACGATTGGGTTACCCACGTCCGTATTGATGAGAATCCCGTAATAAGGGGACACGATCTCTGCTTCGACAAGACGTGCCAAGGAAACCGCCTCGCGATATGCGCCAAGGCTGGTTGAGAAAAACCGTTCGAATAAAGACCGGTCCGTGGTGTGATGTCATGATATCAAGTGTGTCAGCAGATTAGATTTGTGAAAATATTATTCTGTCAACGGTGGTATGTGGAACTTGTTTTGCAGAGCCGGACACTATCCTTGTGTTCAAAATCTTCTATGGAGTATTCGGAGGAGGAACCCGCCTTGCAATGTCGAAGACAATCTGCACGCCGCACTCGTCGTCATTGAAGCCTGGTTCAGGGGCTACTGAGGGAGTCCTGGATTAGGGGGTATCCGGACAGCCGGACTATATCCTTTGGCCGGACTGTTGGACTATGAAGATACAAGATTGAAGACTTCGTCCCGTGTCTGGATGGGACTCTCCTTGGCGTGGAAGGCAAGCTTGGCGATACGGATATGTAGATCTCCTCCCTTGTAACCGACTCTGTGTAACCCTAGCCCCCTCCGGTGTCTATATAAACCGGAGGGTTTAGTCCGTAGGACAACAACAATAATACCATAGGCTAGCTTCTAGGGTTTAGCCTCTACGATCTCGTGGTAGATCAACTCTTGTACTACTCATATCATCAAGATCAATCAAGCAGGAAGTAGGGTATTACCTCCATCGAGAGGGCCCGAACCTGGGTAAACATCGTGTCCCCTGTCTCTTGTTACCATCCGCCTTAGACGCACAGTTCGGGACCCCCTACCCGAGATCCGCTGGTTTTGACACCGACAGAGGGCTTCTACATCAACACCATAGCCTCTCCGACGATGTGTGAGTAGTTTACCTCAGACCTTCGGGTCCATAGTTATTAGCTAGATGGCTTCTTCTCTCTTTTTGGATCTCAATACAATGTTCTCCCCCTCTCTCGTGGAGATCTATTCGATGTAATCTTCTTGTGTGTTTGTTGAGACCGATGAATTGTGGGGTTATGATCAAGTTTATCTACGAACAATATTTGAATCTTCTCTGAATTCTTTTATGTATGATTGGTTATCTTTGCAAGTCTCTTCGAATTATCAGTTTGGTTTGGCCTACTAGATTGATCTTTCTTGCAATGGGAGAAGTGCTTAGCTTTGGGTTCAATCTTGCGGTGTCCTTTCCCAGTGATAGTAGGGTCAGCAAGGCACGTATTGTATTGTTGCCATCGAGGATAACAAGATGGGGTTTATATCATATTGCATGAGTTTATCCCTCTACATCATTTCATCTTACTTAAAGCGTTACTCTGTTCTTTTGAACTTAATACTCTAGATGCATGCTGGATAGCGGTCGATGTGTGGAGTAATAGTAGTAGATGCAGGCAGGAGTCGGTCTACTTGTCGCGGACGTGATGCCTATATACATGATCATACCTAGATATTCTCATAACTATGCTCAATTCTATCAATTGCTACTATTACTCCTGCCTGCATCTACTACTATTACTCCACACATCGACCGCTATCCAACAGAAAGGATGATTGTGGTAAACTAACAAGCAAAGACTCAAATAATACAAGACGCTCCAAGCAAAACATATATCATGTGGTGAATAAAAATATAGCTCCAAGTAAAGTTACCGATGGAAGTAGACGAAAGAGGGGATGCCTTCCGGGGCATCCCCAAGCTTTGGCTTTTTGGCGTCCTTACATTATCTTGGGGTGCCATGGGCATCCCCAAGCTTCGGCTCTTGCCACTCCTTGTTCCATAATCCATCAAATCTTTTACCCAAAACTTGAAAACTTCACAACACAAAACTTAGCAGAAAATCTCGTGAGCTCCGTTAGCGAAAGAAAACAAAACACCACTTCAAGGTACTGTAATGAACTCATTCTTTATTTATATCGGTGTTAAACCTACTGTATTCCAACTTCTCTATGGATTATAAACTATTTTATTAGCCATAGATTCATCAAAATAAGCAAACAACACACGAAAAATAGAATCTCTCAAAAACAGAGCAGTCTGTAGTAATCTGTAACTAACGCAAACTTCTGGAACTCAAAAGATTCAGCCAAAATAGGACGACCTAGAAAATTTGTTTATTGATCAGCAGCAATGGGAATCAATATTTTATCACGTTCTGGTGATTTTTAACAATTGTTTTCGTGAACAGAAAGTTTCTGGAATTTTCAGCAAGATCAAATAACTATCATCCAAGAAGATCCTATAGGTTTAACTTGGCACGAACACTAATTAAAACATAAAAAAATCTAACCAGAGTCTAGATCAAATATTTATTCCTAAACAGAAGCAAAAACAAAAAAATTAAAAATAAAATTGGGTTGCCTCCCAACAAGCGCTATTGTTTAACGCCCCTAGCTAGGCATAAAAGCAAGGATAGATCTAGGTATTGCCATCTTTGGTAGGCAATCCATAGGTGGCTCTCATAATAGATTCATATGGTAATTTAATTTTCTTTCTAGGAAAGTGTTCCATGCCTTTCCTTAACGGAAATTGGAATCTAATATTCCCTTCCTTCATATCAATAATTGCACCAATCGTTCTAAGGACGGTCTACCAAGAATAATAGGACATGAAGGATTCCAATCTATATCAAGAACGATGAAATCTACGGGCACATAGTTCCTATTTGCAACAATAAGAACATCATTAATTCTTCCCAAAGGTTTTTAATAGTGGAATCCGCAAGGTGCAAGTTTAAAGAGCAATCATCAAATTCACGGAAACCTAGCAAATCACACAAAGTTTTTGGAATCGTGGAAACACTAGCACCCAAATCACACAAAGCATAGCATTCATGATCTTTAATTTTAATTTTAATAGTAGGTTCCCATTCACCATGAAGTTTTCTAGGGATAGAAACTTCCAACTCAAGTTTTCTTCAAAAGATTGCATCAAAGCATCAACGATATGTTTAGTAAAAGCTTTATTTTGACTATAAGCATGAGGAGAATTTAGCACGGATTGCAACAAGGAAATACAATCTATCAAAGAGCAATTATCATAATTAAATTCCTTGAAATCCAAAATAGTGGGTTCATTAATATCTAGAGTTTTGATCTCTTCAATCTCACTTTTACCAATTTTAGCATCAAGATCTAAAGACTCCGAATTCTTGGAACGCCTTCTCGGTAAAGGTAGATCATATTCAGTCCCATCATTATCAAGATTCATATTGCAAAACAAAGATTTAATAGGGGACACATCAATAACTTTTAGATCTTCATCTTTATTTTCATAGAAACTAGAAGAACACGCTTTCACAAAACAATCTTTCTTAGCATGCATCCTAGTTGTTCTTTCTTTGCACTCATCAATGGAAATTCTCATGGCTTTGAGAGACTCGTTGATATCATTCTTAGGTGGAATAGATCTAAGTTTCAAAGAATCAACATCAAGAGAAATTCTATCAACGTTCCTAGCCAATTCATCAACCTTGAGCAATTTTTCTTCAAGCAAAGCATTAAAATTCTTTTGAGAATTCATAAATTCTGTAACACTAGTCTCAAATTCAGAGGGCATCTTATTCAAATTTCCATAGGAATTGTTGTAGGAATTACCATAATTATTAGAGGAATTACTAGGATACGGCCTAGGATTAAAGTTTCCTCTATACGCGTTGTTACCAAAATTATTCCTACCAACAAAATTCACATCCAAAGATTCATTATTAATCTCAATAAAAGTAGACCAAGGCATATCATTAGGATCAGAAGAAACACTTTTAGTAGCAAATAATTTCATAAGTTCATCCATCTTTCCACTCAAAACATTAATTTCTTCTATCGCATGCACCTTTTTATTAGTAGATCTTTCGGTGTGCCATTGAGAATAATTAACCATAATATTATCTAGGAGTTTAGTAGCTTCTCCTAAAGTGATTTCCATAAAAGTGCCTCCCGCGGCCGAGTCTAAAAGATTTCTAGAAGCAAAATTCAATCCGGCATAAATTTTTTGTATAATCATCCAAAGATTCAAACCATGTGTAGGACAATAACGTATCATTAATTTCATCCTCTCCCAAGCTTGTGCAACATGTTCATGATCAATTTGCTTAAAATTCATAATATCGTTTCTAAGAGAGATTATCTTAGCGGGAGGAAAATACTTAGAGATAAAAGCATCTTTGCACTTATTCCATGAATCAATACTATTTCTAGGCAAAGACGAAAACCAAACTTTAGCACGATCTCTAAGCAAAAGAGGAAATAGCTTCAATTTAACAATATCATTGTCCACATCTTTCTTCTTTTGCATATCACACAAATCAACAAAGCTATTTAGATGGGTAGCGGCATCTTCACTAGGAAGGCCGGCGAATTGATCTTTCATGACAAGATTCAACAAAGCAACATTAATTTCACAAGATTCAGCATCGGTAAGAGGAGCAATCGGAGTGCTAAAAAAATCATTGTTGATAGTATTGGTGAAGTCACACAATTTAGTATTATCTTGAGCCATCGTGACAATCAAGCAATCCAACACACGAGCAAACAAGAAGCAAGCAAAAAAGAGGCGAACGGAAAGGAGAGGGCGAATAAAACGGCAAGGGTGAAGTGGGGGAAAGGAAAACGAGAGGCAAATGGCAAATAATGTAATGCGGGAGATAAGATTTTGTGATCGGTACCTGGTATGTTGACTTTTGCGTAGACTCCCCGGCAACGGCGCCAGAAATGGCTAGTAGTTGGGAGTCAAATCTTGACTTGACTTGGCGTGAATCTCCCAGGCAACGGAGCCAGAAATCCTTCTTCCTACCTCTTGAGCACTTCATTGGTTTTCCCTTGAAGAGGAAAGGGTGATGCAGTAAAGTAGCGTAAGTATTTCCCTCAGTTTTTGAGAACCAAGGTATCAATCCAGTAGGAGGCCACGCACGAGTCCCTCGCACCTACACAAACAAATAAAAACCTCGCAACCAATGCAATAAAGGGGTTGTCAATCCCTTCACGGTCACTTACGAAAGTGAGATCTGAAAGATATGATAAGATAATATTTTTGGTATTTTTATAATAAAGATGCAAAGTAAAATAAAAGCAAAATATCGTTTCTAAGAGAGATTATCTTAGCGGGAGGAAAATACTTAGAGATAAAAGCACCTTTGCACTTATTCCATGAATCAATACTATTTTTAGGCAAAGACGAAAACCAAGATTTAGCACGATCTCTAAGAGAAAAAGGAAATAGCTTCAATTTAACAATATCATTGCCCACATCTTTCTTCTTTTGCATATCACACAAATCAACAAAGCTATTTAGATGGGTAGCGGCATCTTCACTAGGAAGGCCGGCGAATTGATCTTTCATGACAAGATTCAACAAAGCAACATTAATTTCACAAGATTCAGCATCGGTAAGAGGAGGAATCGGAGTGCTAAGAAAATCATTGTTGATGGTATTGGTGAAGTCACACAATTTAGTATTACCTTGAGCCATCGTGACAATCAAGCAATTCAACACACGAGCAAACAAGAAGCAAGCGAAAAAGAGGCGAACGGAAAGGAGAGGGCGAATAAAATGGCAAGGGTGAAGTGGGGGAAAGGAAAACGAGAGGCAAATGGCAAATAATGTAATGCGGGAGATAAAAGTTTGTGATGGGTACCTGGTATGTTGACTTTTGCGTAGACTTCCTGGCAACGGCGCCAGAAATGGCTAGTTGTTGGGAGTCAAATCTTGACTTGACTTGGCGTGAATCTCCCCGGCAACGGCGCCAGAAATCCTTCTTCCTACCTCTTGAGCACTGCGTTGGTTTTCCTTTGAAGAGGAAAGGGTGATGAAGTAAAGTAGCATAAGTATTTCCCTAAGTTTTTGAGAACCAAGGTATCAATCCAGTAGGAGGCCACGCACGAGTCCCTCGCACCTACACAAACAAATAAAAACCTCGCAACCAATGCAATAAAGGGGTTGTCAATCCCTTCACGGTCACTTACGAAAGTGAGATCTAAAAGATATGATAAGATAATATTTTTGGTATTTTTATAATAAAGATGCAATGTAAAATAAAAGCAAAATAAACGGCGACAGAAATAGCTTGTTGATGGGAGATTAATATGATGGAAAATAGACCCGGGGGCCATAGGTTTCACTAGTGGCTTCTCTCAAGAGCATAAGTATTACGGTGGGTGAACAAATTACTGTTGAGAAATTGACAGAATTGAGCATAGTTATGAGAATATCTAGGTATGATCATGTATATAGGCATCACGTCCGCGACAAGTAGACCGACTCTTGTCTGCATCTACTACTATTACTCCACACATCGACCGCTATCCAGCATGCATCTAGAGTATTAAGTTCAAAAGAACAGAGTAATGCTTTAAGTAAGATGACATGATGTAGAGGATAAACTCATGCAATATGATATAAACCCCATCTTGTTATCTTCGATGGCAACAATACAATACGTGCCTTGCTGCCCCTACTGTAACTTGGAAAGGACACCGCAAGATAGAACCCAAAGCGAAGCACTTCTCCCATTGCAAGAAAGATCAATCTAGTAGGCCAAACCAAACTGATAATTCGAAGAGACTTGCAAAGATAACCAATCATACATAAAAGATTTCAGAGAAGATTCAAATATTGTTCATAGATAAACTTGATCATAAACCCAGAATTCATCGGTCTCAACAAACACACCGCAAAAGAAGATTACATCGAATAGATCTCCACGAGAGAGGGGGAGAACATTGTATTGAGATCCAAAAAGAGAGAAGAAGCCATCTAGCTAATAACTATGGGCCCGAAGGTCTGAGGTAAACTACTCACACATCGTCGGAGAGGCTATGGTGTTGATGTAGAAGCCCTCCGTGATCAATGCCCCCTCCGGCGGAGCGCCGGAAAAGTTCCCAAGATGGGATCTCACGGGTACAAAAGGTTGCGGCGGTGGAATTAGGTTTTTGGCTCCGTATCTGGTAGTTTGGGGGTACGTAGGTATATATAGGAGGAAGAAGCACGCTGGTGGAGCAACATGGGCCCCACGAGGGTAGAGGGCGCAGCCATGGGGGTAGGCGCCCCCTACCTCGTGCCTTCCTGGTAGCTTTCTTGACGTAGGGTCCAAGTCCTCTGGATCATGTTCGTTCCAAAAATCACATTCTCGAAGGTTTCATTCCGTTTGTACTCCGTTTGATATTCTTTTTCTGCGAAACTCTGAAATAGGCAAAAAGCAGCAATTCTGGGCTGGGCCTCCGGTTAATAGGTTAGTCCCAAAAATAATACAAAAGTGTATAATAAAGCCCAATAATGTCCAAAACAGAATATAATATAGCATGGAACAATCAAGATATATAGATACGTTGGAGACGTATCAAGCATCCCCAAGCTTAATTCTTGCTCGTCCTCGAGTAGGTAAATGATAAAAACAGAATTTTTGATGTGGAATGCTACCTGGCATAATTTCAATGTAATTCTCTTAATTGTGGTATGAATATTCAGATCCGAAAGATTCAAGACAAAAGTTTAATATTTACATCAAAATAATAATACTTCAAGCATACTAACTAAGCAATTATGTCTTCTCAAAATAACGTGGCCAAAGAAAGTTATCCCTACAAAATCATATAGTCTGGCTATGCTCTATCTTCACCACACAAAGTATTTAAATCATGCACAACCCCAATGACAAGCCAAGCAATTGTTTCATACTTTTGGTGTTCTCAAACTTTTTCAATCTTCACGCAATACATGAGCGTGAGCCATGGACATAGCACTATATGTGGAAATAGAACGGTGGTTGTGGAGAAGACAAAAAGGGGAAGATAGTCTCACATCAACTAGGCGTATCAACGGGCTATGGAGATGCCCATCAATAGATATTAATGTGAGTGAGTAGGGATTGCCATGCAACTGTCGGTGTACAAAAATAGGGGCGCATTTTTGTACCCCTTTTCTTGTGCACGGGTAGTCAGAGCCGCGCCCACGGCCACACCAAGCAGAACGAGGGAGGTGAGCCAAGGTAAGATCAAATCCCAAGACAATCAAAGCAATGCCAAGGCCGAGACCACAAAGAGCAGAGGGACGAAGCAGGTTCCCCCGGCAAGACCCTTGCCGGGTGGCCTCAGCGGCCCCAGCAAGACCCTTGCCGGGACAGCTCGCCCCGCACCAACAGAGTGAGCCACCCTTGAGCCCACGGCCCCCAGCGCCATCATCAGCGTGGAGCCAGGGCTCGGAGAGGCACCTCTGTGGTGGCATGCAGATCTTTGTGAAGACATATTCAAGATCAGATGAGGTTTAGAAGACGACGATTCTCGGCAATATCCTTGCCGAGGAAGGCCACCGGACCCCCAGCAAGATCCTTGCCGGGGACAACAGCACGCCATGGCAAGACCCTTGCCGGGCCACCCAGCAAGGCCCTCGCCAAAGACGCCGGCAAGGCCACCACCAAGCCCACGTCAACCAAGCTTCCACCGCCGTTCACATGCAGCTGCCAGCCCAACCAGCTAGGCGGGCACCTGCGTGGCAACATGCAGCTCCCAGGCCAACTCATCGAGCACCTGCGTGGCGGCATGCAGATCTTCGTGAAGGCTCCACCACCATGCCAACTCAGTTGCCTGCCTGCCTACATGGCACCGCACGCATCCCTGGCCGAGGCGTGTGTCGAAGCGAGGAGGAGCGGCGACGGACGGGACGGGCCTCGCCCCCGTCCCCGATAAAGCAAGGGGACACCTAAGCTACGCATTAAATGCGTCTTGTCCTATAATACGAGCGATAAGCTCAGGGCACTGTACGCCTTTCCACCTCCTGTGTGTCACTATGGCAGCCCCTTTCAACTATAGAAGGAGTCCCATGGCATACTGAAGGAGGATTCGGCTCTTTCGAACCAGGCGCTGACCACAGCTAGTTCGAGAGCTCAAGAACTCTCAGAAATACACCCACCAAAGCAGGACTAGGGTTTTACGCATCCTAGCTACCCGAACCTTGGTAAACGATCCTTGTGCTGTCTACTAGCCCTGCTCTCCTTGCAACCCTACACCCCGGCAACCGTAGTAGGAATTCTTGTGATCCCATATGTGTCGTTCCACACCGACATCTTTGGCGCGCCAGGTAGGGGGCGCAATTGTGAGAATCTGGACTAGTAGTTAGCCTAGCAGTTCTTCGTCGCTTTCGGTTTCTGAGAAGAAGGCGGCTGGAGAAACAACGCTGGCTCGGCAACAGAAAAGCTAAGTTATTCAGAGCTTTGAGTTATTTCCTCTTTTATCTAAGGTTATCATCCTTGAAGATCTCGCCTATGTATGAGAAACCTGCACGCAAAGGGGCCCTCCCGCAATTGGCAACGCCCTTGTTCTGTTTCGAGTCCGCTCAACAGCTCAAAGCGCCGCGTCGAGAGTGGCGGGGTAGCCTTCCACACTCGGCAATGCTCTCGACTCTGACTCGAGTCAAGCTTGACAGTTGGCGGCAAGGTGGCGGCCGCGCTAAGGGCGGCAAGGTGGTCCGCCCGGCAGCAAGCACACCCGGCAGGCCAATGGGGATCCGTCCCCAAGACGCTGCCTTGGGTTTACGCGCCGGCGAGCCTACCCAGTAACGTAGGGCCGACATACAAAGGAAAATCGAACAGGAAAATAACATGCATAATACTGAAAGTGCTGCAGAGTTATATTACATCAAATTGTTGCTGCGGTTCTAACTAGAGATAGTGATTGTCTTTGTTGTGAACCTACAGCGGCGATAAAGGACGGGATGCCTAATCCCGACGCTGGCCCTCCACCCTCAGAATTCCGCCGACACGGCTGATGATGGGCTTGATGCGCTCCCTGAGCGGCGCGAGGTCAGTACCCTCCGGCAAGCTCTCCAGCGCAGCGTCGAAGTCGAGGTCGGGGTACCAGTGCGCCACCTTGGTGAGAACCTTGGTCATGGCACCCTGGCAAAGCCTCCGGGACTCCTCGGCCAGTGAAGCCGCCAGGTTGGCGTGGAGCCACTCCAGAGCGCCGACGACCTTCTCAAAGACCATGGTCAGGCTACAATTGGCGCTCACGCTCCGCTCCGGGACATACCTCACGTCCGGCATCCCCATGATGGCCAGCTACGCGGCGGCTTGGTTGGCGACGGTGGCGAGGCGATCGAGCCAACGGTTCTCGCCCGCCACGTGATCCGCGAAGTTGAGGCCCTCGTTCATTCGCAACTGCTTCTCGGCCTCCAGCTCCTTGGCCAGGATCCCCTCCCGGGTTTTGGCCTCCGACAGCACCTCCTCGAGACACTCCAGCTTCAGCTGGAGATCTTTGATGGAGTTGTTGCCCTCGGAGAGCTCCCCGGCCTTGCCGACGACCGCGCCCTACGCCTCTGTCAGGGCACTGTTAAGCGTGTCCCTCTCCTGGGACAGCTTCAGGGCCTGCTCCTTCAGCCCATCGCGCTCTGCCTCCAGCTCCTCCACCCTGCCGGCGTGAACCTGGGCTTGGGCATTGATTGCCTCTTCGTGCCTCTGCTCCAGCTCACTGGTCCGCTGCAAGACAAGCTTCTCCACCTCTGCATCCTTGCCGCGAAGCATGGCGGCAAGCTTCTCCTCGCGTGCAGCGAGGTCCTCCTCCTGGGAGTTCAGCGCAGCCTCGCGCTGGGTCCGAGCGGCTTCGCCGGCCGCGGCCAAGTTCTTCGCCGCCTCCTGAGCTTTCTTGACGTCGGCGAGCTTCATGGTGAGCTCCACGACGCGCTTGGCCTGCACACCCTAGGCCGCCTTGAGCTCCTTGTGGGCCTCGCGGAACCAGTCTTGCGCCTCGGCAACGCGCTTCTGGAGGTCCACCTCCGCCTTCTCCACCACCGCCGTCCTGGACTTAGCCTTGTCCAGGCGGGCGCGGTGGAGCGCCTGGAGCTTCCGGAAGCTGGCGCCCATGGCGTGGAGGAGCCGCTCTTCCTGCGAACAGTCGCCGCCAGCGATCGGCTCGTCGACGACTTCAAGCCCGGCAGCGGCAAGCACCTCGTCGTCGAACACCTCTCCCTCAACGGGTGTCATGGTGCTCGACGTGCCTGGAATGTGGACGAACAAGTCGTCACTCACCCTCAGGTACTTGCCGGAGCCGGAAGCAGCAGAGGAGGAAGGCTAGTTACCAGCCTCCTCCTCCTCCTCCTCGGCAGTGGCCCCGCCGGCTTCCCCGGCAGGCCCCTTGCCGGCCTCCTCAGCGGCAGCCTTGTCGGCCTCCCCGGTAGGCCCCTCGGCGGCGTCCTCGGCGGCGATCTTCTCGGCATTCGCCTCGGCCGCCTTGGCGACGCCCTCGATGACGGCATCCACGTCCTCTGGGTTCACCGAGGAGGAATCTGGGCGCCGAAGAAGGGGGTGAGGCAAGGCCAGGACCAAGAGCCAGAAAGAGAAAGAACAGGGACGAACAGCGAACGGCTTACCAGTGCCGGTACTAGGCTGGGAAACGGAAGTCCCCTCCCCGCCAACATTTGGCGTCGAGGCAAAGCTGTCGGCGCCCGAGTTCTCCTCCTCCTCCATGTGCGTAGGCTCGGTACTTGCCGCCCTTGCCGAGGACGCCCCTCGGGGCAGCGTGGTCAATGGGGGTAGCCCTCTGTGGCTCCTCCTGCTGCTGCTCTCCTCCTACATACCTGGCAAGGTCAGCACTAAAGTGTCGTGCCCCTGGCACATGTCGACGGGGGCAGAGTGATGAACTTACGCTGGGGGCTATGCCGGGGGCTGCTGTCTGGGCTCCTCAACACCACCAGCGGCGCCCTCGAAGTACCAGCCGAGGGCTGGCCACCCGCCGAGACCTTGGCCCTTTTCGCTCTCTGGGCCAGCGACTCCGCGTCCCTGCAAAGACAAAAACAAGTCAAGACAAGCAACGCAGATTGAGGAGGCAGAGATAACGAAAAGGAACCAGATACTTACTCGTCGTCCACCTCCTCCTCTGCTGTCTTCCTCTTCCTCCTCGAGCTGAGGGATCCATAATCAAAAGTAACCTCTGTATCAACATTCGCCGGAGGAGGAGAAGGAGGTGGTGTCTGGACACGCGCGGACAAAGAAGGGGCGGCTGTCTTCTTCTTCACCACGGCCTTCGCCGGCTTCTTTGCCGCAACGGCCCTCGTGTGGCGCCCAGGCCCCTCCAAGTTCAGCTGTGGCTGCGCAGCCCTGCCGGGCCAGACCGGCTCGCCGGAACTGGCCCGCCGCAGGACTCGCCCCCTCCCCGTAGGCGGCGTCGGGTCTGCGGTCTCGGCCTCCCCCTCCGACGACTCGCCGGTCACATCTTCAACCAGAGGAGCCTCGGTGACGGCGCTGCTGGCTCCCCCGGCGGCTGCCGCCCACCGGGCGAGCTCCTCCTCCTTCGTGGCCGTCGCGGCCCTGTCCTCCACACCGCCGGTGCTGCCGGCCTCCCTGGCAAGCTGTGCCTCCCTCGCCCTGGTGGCGATGTAGTCCAGCTCCGCCTGGGTGGTGTCCTGGACAAGCAGCCGCTCGGCATCGGCGTTGACGTACCCCTCGTGCAGGGTGTCAAAGAATTGCTGCACCTCGATGTTCTTCGGCTCCTTCCAGCTCGGGTCGGGGCCGTGCGCGTTGCAGTCTGGCATCATGGCAATGATATCGGACTGGCGCGAGTTATTGCACAACGGGACCACCCCCGTTGGTAGCTTGAACAAAGGCCCCTTGAGGACCTTGCCGGCCTTCGCGGCGGCCCTCGCGACCTTGCTGGTCCGCTCGACCTCGCCGTCGCGGCCCACGTCAAGCTGGAAGAGCCGCTGGCAGAAATGGGCGTGCCCCATCACTGTGAAGTTGTGGTCGAGGCCGGGACGAAGCCGCATGATGTCGGCGTGGTTCGTGAAGAGCCAAGCTAGCCTCCCTTTGTTATGCAGTGGAGCGATCCGGCGGCGGATGAAGTCCGCCCCGATCATCTCAAGGGTGAAGCCGGCCTCGTTGAGCCGGAGGATCCTGGTGGTGGCGACCTTGAGCTTCTCGTCGTCAGCATCGACGTCGCTCCAATCGCTTCTGCGGACCGGCGGTGCCCGGCGAACTTCGCAGAACGCCATCGGGTCCTCCTCCTCAATCCAGCACCACCGGCCCCGCCATTCTTCCCACCTCTCCTTCATGGCACCCTCCGGGTATGCTCCCTTGGATCTTGAGACCCAGGCGATGCAACCGGAGATGGCGCCCCTGGTTGGATCCGAGGGGAGAAGTAATGGCGGAAAAGCGCCGTGTTGGGGTGCACCCCGGCGAAGCCTTCGCAGAGATGCGCGAAAAGAGCCATGCACGCCACCGCGTTCGGATTAAAATCCAGGAGGCAGAAGCCAAAGGTATGCATGACGTCGCTGAAGAAACCGGAGAAGGGAGGACAGAGCCCGCAGGAAAAATAATCAACAAAGAAGGGGTACCGATTTGGGGCAGCCTCGGCGCAGTTGGCGGGGATGACACGCGTGGCCGGATGCCCCGAATCCCCCCCCCCCCGTCTTCACTCCCCACAAGGGCCTGAAGGAGTCCCGAAGCTCGAACACGTCGACCATCGAGGGGAAGAAGGCAGACTGTGTCCGCTGCACCACCAGCGCACTTTCCGGTGGCTCCGCGGCTCCGGCATCCTTAGCCACTCCCTTGCCCTTGGTGGATTTTGGCGCCATGACGGCTGGGGGAGGAGGGCAGGACGGAGGGCGGCGGAGGCACAACGGCGGCAAGCGGGGACGAAGCTTAGAGAAGAAGAGGGAAGCAGGCGGAGGTCTCCGAGATTGGGGTTGCGCGGAGGGTAAAAGGAACAATGCGCCCGCGGTTATCCCTTTTTATGGGGAAGCCGCGGGGCGCGCTGCCCATTTACTGCGATGTGACACATGCGTGTGGAAACCGCCCCACGCATGCCGCCCACGTCACACACACTCCTCCAAGCCGCGCCACGCGCGCGGGTCATGGGAGGCGGAGCGCGCGAAAAGTCTTACCGCGATAAAAACCGCCCCGCCTGCCCGCGCACCATTTTGGGCCTGACCCAACAACGTGTTGCGCTTATGTGTGGCCCAGGCCCGGGGGCTCCTATCGGTGTACAAAAATAGGGGCGCATTTTTGTACCCCTTTTCCTGTGCACGGGTAGTCAGAGCCGCGCCCACGGCCACACCAAGCAGAACGAGGGAGGTGAGCCAAGGTAAGATCAAAGCCCAAGACAATCAAAGCAACGCCAAGGCCGAGACCACAAAGTGCAGAGGGACGAAGCAGGTTCCCCCGGCAAGACCCTTGCCGGGACAGCTCACCCCGCACCAACAGAGCGAGCCACCCTTGAGCCCACGGCCCCCAGCGCCATCATCAGCGTGGGGGCAGGGCTCGGAGAGGCACCTCTGTGGTGGCATGCAGATCTTTGTGAAGACATATTCAAGATCAGATGAGGTTTAGAAGATGACGATTCTCGGCAAGATCCTTGCCGAGGAAGGCCACCAGACCCCCGGCAGGATCCTTGCCGGGGACGACAGCACACCATGGCAAGACCCTTGCCGGGCCACCCGGCAAGGCCCTCGCCAAAGACGCCGGCGAGGCCACCACCAAGCCCACGTCAACCAAGCTTCCACCGCCGTTCACATGCAGTTGCCAGCCCAACCAGCTGGGCGGGCACCTGTGTGGCAACAGGCAGCTCCCAGGCCAACTCATCGAGCGCCTGCGTGGCGGCATGCAGATCTTCGTGAAGGATCCACCATCGCGCCAACTCAGCTGCCTGCCTGCCTACATGGCACCGCATGCATCCCTGGCCGAGGCGCGTGTCGAAGCGAGGAGGAGCGGCGACGGACGGGACGGGCCTCGCCCCCGTCCCCGATAAAGCAAGGGGACACCTAAGCTACGCATTAAATGTGTCATGTCCTGTAATACGAGCGATAAGCTCAGGGCACTGTATGCCTTTCCACCTCCTATGTGTCACTGTGGCAGCCCCTTTCAACTATAAAAGGAGGCCCATGGCATACTGAAGGAGGATTCGGCTCTTTCGAACCAGGCGCTGACCACAGCTAGTTCGAGAGCTCAAGAACTCTCAGAAATACACCCACCAAAGCAGGACTAGGTTTTTACACATCCTCGCGGCCCGAACCTGGGTAAACGATCCTTGTGCTGTCTAGTAGCCCTGCTCTCCTCGCAACCCTGCGCCCCAGCAACCGTAGTAGGGATTCTTGTGATCCCATAGGTGTCGTTCCACACCGACAGCAACGGATGCACTAGAGCTATAAATATATGAAAGCTCAACAAAAGAAACTAAAAAGGGTGTGCATCCAACTCGCTTGCTCACGAAGACCTAGGGCATTTTGAGGAAGCCCATCATTGGAATATACAAGCGAAGTTCTATAACAAAAAATTCCCACTAGTATATGAAAGTGATATCATAAGAGACTCTCTATCATGAAGATCATGGTGCTACTTTGAAGCACAAGTGTCGTAAAAGGATAGTAACATTGTCCCTTCTCTCTTTTTCTCTGATTTTTTTGGGGTACGTAGGTATATATAGGAGGAAGAAGTACGTCGGTGGAGCAACATGGGCCCCACAAGGATGGAGGGCGCGCCCAAGGGGTAGGCGCGCCCCCCTACCTCGTGCCCTCCAAGTTGCTTTCTTAACGTAGGGTCCAAGTCCTCTGGATCACGTTCGTTCCGAAAATCACGTTCCCGAAGGTTTCATTCCGTTTGGACTCCGTTTGATATTCTTTTTCTGCGAAACACTGAAATAGGCAAAAAAACAGCAATTCTGGGCTGGGCCTCCGGTTAATAGGTTAGTCCCAAAAATAATATAAAAGTGGAAAATAATGCCCGTTAATCATCCAAAACAGAATATAATATAGCATGGAACAATCAAAAATTATAGATACGTTGGAGACATATCAACTCCATAGACGAGGAAGAACGGGGTCTCGCCTGTTGGCTTGGTGGCCGTGGTGCGGATGGACCATAGCATGGACTGGAGCTCATCGTGCCAGCCACTGCCGCAGGCCTCGAGCTTCTTCTTAAAGGTCCTGGTCTTGAGGCCTCTCAGGACCTCCGCATTGGCGCGTTCGGCTTGGCCATTGCTCCTGGGGTGTGCCAGCGAAGCATAGCAGATCTGCGTTCCAAGGTTAGCACAGTATGTGTTGAAGTGATTGCTAGTGAACTACGAGCCATTGTCGGTGATGATGCGGTTAGGGACCCCGAACCGGCTCATGAGGCCCTTGATGAACTTAACTGCGGACCCAGTCGGGATGGTGCGGACGGCCTCCACCTCTGCCCATTTGGTGAACTTGTCGATGGCGAAGTAGAGGTAGCGGTAGCCCCCAGGCACTCGTGGGAATGGACATAGGATATCCAGCCCCCAGACCGTGAATGGCCACGAGAGCGGGATGGTCTGGAGGCACTGAGCTGGCTGATGGACCTGCTTTGCGTGGAATTGGCAGGCCTCGCGGGACCTCACCAGCTCGGTTGCGTCGTTGAGTGCCGTAGGCCCGTAGAACCCACTACGGAATGCCTTGCCGACCAGGGTGCGCGATGATGAGTGGTGCCCACAGTCCCGGCCGTGTATGTCAGCTAGCAGCAACTCGTTCCCCTGCTCCCTAGAGATGCATCGTAAGGAAACATCATTTGGCTGCTTTCTATATAGCTCACCGTCCTAGAAGCAGTATGACGTAGCCTGCCGGGCCACGCGCTCCGCGTCCTCCTCTTTCTCCGGCAACGTCACTCGTGTCAGGTATTCCTTGAACTCCTCCGTCCAGCACCCCTCCCAAGGATTGAGTGCCAGGAGCAAGAGCGCTCCTATGGTCGGGCCACGGGCGGGGGCTCCCGAGGCTGGTGGTTGAGGGAGATCCTCCCGAGGCGACGCTAGCCCCGTGGAAGGGGGTGCTGCTGATGGCTTGAAAAGACGCTCTTCGAAGACGCCGGGCTCCTAGGGCAGACGCTTGGATGCCCTTCTGGCGATGTCGTCAGCCTCCTTGTTCGTGTCACGAGGCACGTTCTGCAGCTCCAGGCCCAAGAACTGCTTCTCCATCTTGCGCACCTCCGCGAGGTACGCCTCCATGTGCTTGTCCTTCGGCTCGTACACCTTGTTGGAGAAGTTGACGAGGAGCTGCGAATCGCCCTTGATGGTGAGACGCTTTACCCCCAAGGCCATGGCGGCCTTGAGGCCGGCGATCAATCCCTCGTACTCCGCAATGTTGTTGGAGACCTTCTCGCCACGCTGGAAGTAGACCTGCACGGTGTAGTAGAGCTTGTCCTAGGTGGGCGACATGAGCATGGCTCCAGCCCCCGCGCGTTGGCATGCAAAGGCGCCGTCAAAATACATGACCCAACCATCCCAGCGAGAGGGATTGGCCCGGGTCGTCGGTCCATTCGGCCACGAAGTCGGCTAGGGCGGCCCCCTTGATGACCCTGGTTGTGCTGAACTTGAGCTGAAATGCTTGAAGTTCAATGTTCCATTCGGCGACCCTTCCTGCGACATTAGGGCTCCGGAGCACCCTCTCTAGTGGGTAAGCTGAGACGACTTTAATCGGGTGGCCTTGGAAGTAATGGCGCAGCTTGCGTGAGGCCACCAGGAGCGCGACCAGGAGCTTCTGTGGCATTGGGTACCGTGCCCTCGCATCTCAGAGTACCGTGCTGACGAAGTACACCGGGTGCTCGACGAGGGCGGGAACACCGACGGAACCTGCGTCCGCCGGAGGTTGGGGCGCTCCATGAGGTGACGAGGCCCCAGGGCCCTGGTCATCCATTGGGGTCTCTGCAGGTCCGAGAACGCCGTCTTGCTGGGCCTGATCATTCGTTGGCATGTGGCGACTCTTGCGGCATCCTCTTGGCGCCACATCGCCTCGGTTAGGGGTGCGGCACGGGGCGGCAGACTCTTGGCCTGGCGCCCCTCCCTTACCGCCACTAGCGCCGCGCTGGCGGAGTAGGGAGTGGTGGCAAGGTAAAGCACTAGGGGCTCGAGGGGACGAGGCGCCACCATTACCGGAGGGCTAGTCAGGTATCTCTTGAGGTCTTGAAACGCCAGGTCGGCCTCCGGGGTCCACTCAAAAGGACCTTTCTTCTTCATCAGCTTGAAGAACGGCAGGGCGGGCTCCCCCAGCTTGGAGATGAAGCGCCCTAGCGAGGTCACACAGCCCGCAAGCTTCTGCATTTCCTAGAGAGTTTGTGGTGGGCTCATGTCTTCTATCACCTTGACCTTCTCCGGGTTAGCCTTGATCCCCCTGTGGGACACGAGGAAACCCAGCAGTTTGCTTGAGGGAACACCAAACATGCACTTCTCTGGGTTGAGCCGCAGGTCCACCTGGCGCAGACTTGCGAAGGTCTCCTCCAGGTCTTGAATCAGAGTTCTCACCTCCCGAGATTTTACCATGATGTCGTCGATGTAGGCTTCAGCATTTCTCCCCAGCTACTGACCTAGGGCGATGTGCATCAGCCGTTGGAAGGTCGCCCCCGGGTTGCACAGCCCGAAGGGCATGCAAGTGTAGCAATACACCCTGCATGGGGTTAGGAAAGCTGTCTTCTCCACATCCTCCACCGCCATCTTGATCTGGTGGTAGCCCGAGAAAGCATCCAGGAAACATAGCAGGTCGCACTCGGCAGTGGAGTCGACAATCTGGTCGATGCGCGGAAGCGGGAACGGGTCCTGGGGACAGGCCTTGTTGAGGTTGGTGAAGTCGACACACATGCTCTCCTTCCCGCCTTTCTTTGGCACGACGACGGGGTTCGCCAGCCACTTCGGGTACCAGACCTCGCGAATGATACCTGCTGCTTCCAGCTTGCGGGTTTCCTGGATGATGAAGGGTTGCTTCTCCGTGGACTGCCGCCGTGCCTTCTGCTTCACAGGGCGCACATTGGGGCACAACCTTAAGTCATGCTCGATCACCCCCCTTGGGACCCCTACCAGTTGCTTGGGCTCCCAGGCAAATACCTCCTTGTTCGCGCGCAGGAATCTCACCAATGCCTCCTCTTGATCCGGGTCGAGGTTGGCACCTATGGTGAAGGTGGCTCCTGAGGGCCCACCTTCCTCGATCGGCACCTGCTTAGTTTCGGCCCGATCTTGAGTGAACAACTGCTTCTTCTTTGCCGGCGTGGCCTCCTTAGGTCCGGGGGTGGCCTCGTTGGCCGGGCGTGCTGACGTGGCGGTTTTGAGGGCAAGCATGAGCGCCGCCAAAGCCTCCTTGGTGTCTCCAGCTATGGTGAGGACGCCCTTGCTCCCGGGCATCTTCATGAGGTTGTTGTCACATCCCTAGTTTGGGTAATGCTTAGTGCTAGCATCTTGTGTTGCATCATGTCTAAATTCTAACAAGTTGAACCGAGGAAATTTTAAAGCCTCAAAAATTTAATTAAAAGAAGGGCAAATAACCCTAAAAATTGCATTCAATGAACCCAAAATGCTCTTCATTGATGTTTGATATTTTTGGCAATGGTCTTGATCCAAACCAAAAATAATGAACATTTTTGAAGAATAATTTTGGGCACTAATTTTAAATCATATTGTATTTTGAATTTGAATTTATATTCATATAACTAGAATATATCTTCAAATGCTCCTGAAATAATTTATGGGCATGTGGCTAGGTCCATTTCTGCAACATAAAATATTTCAGAAGCATTTGGCATGAGTTTAAATTCTATTTTGAATTTAAACAGTGGAAAATAAATAAATAAAAGAAAACAGACCAGAAAAGTAAAACAGAGCAGAATCTTACCTGCTAACCTGGCCCAGGAGAGAATCGGCCCAACCCACCAGGGGCGCCGAGGTCTTCTTCCACCTCTGCCAGTAGGCAGAGGGCGTGTGCCCGACGCGCGCAGCGCCATCTCCACCCTGCCTGCTTCTCCCCTGGACGGTCTAGACGCTCTGGAGGCGCCACGCTACCCCCTGGACCCCCTCGACCGCTCCCCTCTCTCCCTGCCTCGCCTCTCTCGCTCTCTCTCCCGAAGCCGAGCGAGCTCGTCGCCGCCGCTCACTGCCACCGCGCTCACCACCTGTCCCTCAACCAACCGCCGTGTCCATCGGCTCCGCCTCATCATCTGCATCATCCCAGATGAGCCACGCATCCTCGGGCGCCCTACAACGTCGCCATCGCCGTTGTCTTCCACCTCGGGCTCCGACCACCGCCGCCGTCGATCCGTCGTCTCCGACGCGTCCCCGAGCCTGCTGACCTTCTCTGCCGCATCCTTGTGAGCTCCTACACCTCCCCCCCGTGCTCGCCCCCTCTGTTCCCGTCCTCTAACCGCAGCCCCGCCATGGCCGAGCAATCGCTGCCGCCGCTGCGAAGCTCGCCGTCGCTAGCCACCCCGCCTGACCAACCCAATCATGGAGTCATGATCTGGGCTTCTCCAGGAACCCGTAGCGCGCCTCAGGTCGTCCGCTCGTGCACCGTGGCCCTCGTACCCGTGCAAGCCGCAGCTGCGCACCGCGGAACTCGACGCCGTCGACATTCCCGGCCACCCTAGCATCGCCTGAGGCCACCAATCAACGTGCCTCCTTGCTCCGGTTCCAAAGCGCCCAGCCGCGCGAGCTCCCGTCGCCGGAGTTGGCCGGACGGGCAACGCCGCCGCGTCCTGGTTACGCCGGCGATTAGCCACCGGTGATAGCAACTGTTTAGGGGTTAATCACCGCACTAACTAAGCCCCTATGCCACCGACAGCTGGGCCACCGGCTTAGTTAAACCACTAACAAAATTAGTTAGACTTAACTTAATCCCGGTGGACCCAGGCATCAGATTTGACCCTGCTGACGTGGCCGTTGACCAGGCCCACCTGTCAGCCACACAACACAGCCCTGGGTCACTGACCAGTGGACCCAACTGGTCAGGTTTGACCTGGTCAGCCACAGTTGACTTGTTGACGTCACAGTGACGCAATGCTGACGCAGTTAATAATTTTCTGGATTTAAAATAATTCATAAAATTCCAGAAAATAGTGCTAACTTCTAAAATTCATAGAAATTCAACCATAGCTCAGAATGAAATAAGTTATATATGAAAAATGATCAGAAAATCCAATCTATCCATCTGTACTGGATTCATGCATGTTAGAGCCACTGAACCTTGTTGTTTAGGTCAAACATGTTAATGCACTTATATGAACCCATAACTTGAGTTTGTATTTGAATCTTTGGTTCAAATAAGCTCAAAACCTTCTGGTTGTAGTTGCATTAGCCCAACTCACTCATATTGCCATGTCATGATCATGCAGCATATTGTGCATTGCATTGATTGTGTTTCCTCTCTGTTGCCGGTGTTTGTCCCCTCTCGATAGATGTGGTTTCGACGATGAGATCGATGACACCGATGAAGAACTATTCTACCTTCAGAAGTGCCAGGCAAGCAAAAACCCCTTGTTCATTCCGATACAATCCCACTCTCTTGCTCCTGCTCTATTTTACTGCATTAGGACAACGACGATTCAACTGTTACATGTTGCGGTAGCTGAACCCCTTTCCTTTGCATGACCGGTCATTGCCACAGTAAATAGATGAAACCCACTAGCATTAGTAGGAGTTGTTTGAGCCCTAATGTGCCTACTCATTCATGCTTGTTTTTCATGCCTGCTACTGCTTAGAGTTGAGTCAGGTCTGATTCATCGGGGATGAATTGGAATGGTGATGAACATGTCCTACTGTGTGTGAGCTAACTGTGTGAACACGATTTGGTAAAGGTAGCGGTGAGAGGCCATGTAGGAGTACATGGTGGGTTGTCTCATTGAAACCGTCCTCAAGGAACTGAGTTATGTGTTTGTGATCCATGAATAGCTACTACCACACATTGGGATCCTTAATTGACTCTCTCGGCTTCTTAACCACCTTTGTCCTCTGTCCAGGAGTTGCAAGTAGTTTCTGGTGTTTGTAGTATGCTGGAGGCCATGCGCAGCGCTGACCCACGGGGTGGGCTGTGATGCGATAGGCACGTCGCACGGTGTACCGGGCGCCCGTTTGGTGTCTCGAGAACCCTGCTCACATCGTTCGGGGCCGTATGTGGAAACTTCGGCCGGACTCCCTGCGGATGGAACCTGAATAGGCGATAAACCTGGACTAGAGACTTGAGTGTTTAGGTAGGCCGTGGCCGACACCCTCGCCAGGCTTCCGCTTGAAGGTTGCCGAGATACATGACGTGTACATAGCGGTAAGTGGCGAGAGCGTGTGTGAAGGAGTACACCCCTGCAGGGGTTAACATCATCTATTCGAATAGCCGTGTCCGCGGTAAAGGACTTCTGGGTTGCCTATAACAGTTCATAGATAACTTGAAGTGGATACTCTAAAACTCGCAAGATAAGCGTGAGTGCTATGGATGGCGTTTCTCGTAGGTTGACGGGAGCGGATCCATAGTGGTGTATTGTATGGTGAATATGTGGACTCGTGTGCGCCACCTCAAAAGAATTACTTGCAGTCGTAGTTCAGGTTAGCCACTGAGTCAAAGCTGGCTTGCTAAAGTTAAACTCCACTACCCCCTTTGTTGATAACGATGCATATGTAGCTAATTCTGATGTAAGTCTTGCTGGGTACATTTGTACTCATGTTTGCCTATTTTATGTTTTGGAGAGAGACGTCAGTCTCGCTAGTAGTTCCGTGTGGACTTCGATGTTTAGCTTGTTACCTCAGCTACGATCTTGTGCCCTCGGCAGGGTCTTGTAGATAGTCAGGCTTCTCAGCCTTCTTCATTTGTAGTTGTCTGTACTCAGACAAGTTAAGCTTCCGCATGTGCTTGTTGCTTGTATGCTCTGTATGTTGGGGTCATGAGACCCATGTTTGTAATACTTGGCTCCTCGGAGCCTAATGAATAAACACTTGAGTCATAGAGTTATGTTGTGATGCCATGTTGTATTTACACATATCGAGCATATTGTGTGTATGATTGAAATGCTTGGTATGTGTGGGATCCGACAACCTAGTTGTTTATCCTTGGTAGCCTCTCTTATGGGGAAATGTAGTCTTGTGCTTCCATGAGCCATAGTAGTCCGCTACAGCCCGGTTCACCGGAGTCCTGCTAGCCCAGCACTACTGCTCCGGAACACTTGACTGGCCGGCATGTGATTCACTTTGTTCCTGTGTCTGTCCCTTCGGGGAAATGTCACGCGATGACATCCGGAGTCCTGCCTAGCCTGCTACAGCCCGGTTCACCGGAGTCCTGTTAGCCCAGTGCTACAGCCCGGATTCGCACGCTGCTGACCGACATGCTCGATGTTGATTCATGTATGTATGTCCCCGTAAGTTAGTGCCACTTTGGGTTCACGACTAGTCATGTCGGCACGGGTTCTCTGTCATATGGATGCTAGCGACACTATCATATACGTGAGCCAAAAGGCGCAAACGGTCCCGGACCATGGTAAGGCGACACCCGTGGGAATACCGTGCGTGAGGCCGCAAAGTGATATGAGGTGTTACCAGCTAGATTGATGTGACTTGGAATCGGGGTCCTAACAGCTTTGGTATCAGAGCCTGACTGCCTGTAGGATTACCAAGCCAAACTGGTCGAAGTTGAGTCTAGAAATGCTTTAGCTATGTAAGGGAATTGATTGGGGAAGGGAACGTAAGGCTCTTTTTACTCCTTTACCTTATGCCTTCTGATCTGAGTCAACCTCTTCTTTTCTACGGGGATTAAGAGCTAGGCCTTCTCATCTATCTATCAGGATGACGGGTTACTATGATAGAGACTTATAGGATTGATGGATTTAAGCCCCAGTTCAGTTTCTACTACTTCCGTGTGTTCATAGTTGGTCTCGGAACCTTGATATTGTGCTTCTGAGTGGTTATGCCACCATTTTTGCAGGATGTTTCAAATCCTTTGAGCAATTATAGATGTTATGATGTCCAAGTCATCCCAGGTTTCTAAACCATCTGATGCATTTGCAAAATCCTTTCCCTCTGGTTTTGTTATCCTTTTGGGCTAGATTAACCACACTAGTTGCTGAATTGAGGTACTCCACTACCTCGACACATCTGTTGGAGCTATTATTATGACCCTAGGTGTTTTAGGGAGTCACCTAGTAACCTAGCCATGTTTTGTGTTCCCAGTGTGATGATTCTGGCCGCCATTCTCGAAAGCATCCCGTGTTGCCATTTAGTTAGTAGGTATTCTATTCCTGGGTTTTGAACCCGAGATTCACTCCACTCACCTCCTGTTGATAGCGTTTGCTAGTTCCTTTAGGATATTAGTAACCTTTGTGATAGTCTTCGAGGTCCGTGGTATATCCTTCTTCCAAATACCATGAACTGCTTATGGCAGAAGTTCTTCGTTGAACCAAAAGGTCACAATAAGAGTGCTCTTGATGAGTTCTCCATCCTATATTGGTGGCTCTGCCAACTCTTCCCATTGTACGTGGATTATCTGGAAGAAATATGTTGAGCTTTGTTCAACATACTAATCTATGCATCCACAACTCAGAAATTTATATGTTCCTTGATTTGTCCCTCTTTAGTTGTCTTCTGACCTCCGTCTATCAGTTGATAGTCAGGAGTAGTTGTGCATCCGTGTTCGTCGATGCCTACTATTTTATAGTCCGTCAAGCCATTCTATTTTGGAATGACTAGAAGAAACAAACGCCAGTACCTCATCCATATCCAGGTTTTGGGTCAAAGTAGTTGTATTTCGCAGATCAAAATGCCAATCTGGCTTTTGCTCTGTTCTACCTCGGAGTATTACCCCCTTTATGTCAGGATTGTCATGAGAATTGCACCATCTCTCATGAATTCTTGATGGAGTGATACTTCTTGCCATCATTTTTCATTCCTCGGTTCCGTGTTGTCGCAACCGGAATGCCGACAAGTGAACCATGATGTGTGAAATCAATATTCCTAGCAACCGTGTTGCTTGGTAGTTAATGGACATTAATATCATTCTTAGCGTGTTGGTTATTGAATCACTATACTAGGATTGATCGTGCTACCTAGTCCTTATTTCCGGTGCACTCTTCGAGCAATGAGTTAGGATTATTCAATCCCTTGCTTATTTGATCATATCATCTTTCTCTGAAAAGCAAGATTGTTCTCAAGCTTAGTAACATATCGGTGGTTCGTGATGTTCCGAATATCTTCTCGGAAGTGTTACCAGGTTGTCACCTGACCGCTATGTTGAGTTCGTGATCAAGTTGGTTTTCTTACAAACCACCCCTTCTCCAAGAATCTGTGTTGGATACCCTGAGCTAGTTGGTCAAGCTGAACAATAAATTGGAGAGTTGGTAGATAAAAGCTTGTATGACCTAGTTCATGTTAAGGGATATCTTTTTGTGTGTGTGTGTGTTGAAGAAAGATGATATCTTCATCGATTGGTCCTCGTGATCAGTTGCTGGACCTATTGTCGTATCAAAACTTTGATTTGAGTATGGGCTATCATCCAATCAAATCAGAACCAACGATGTTCATAATGTTGTCTTACTCATGGTTGATCCCTCGAGCATACACCATTATATCTTTTGGGTCTGACCAAGGCTATCACTTGTTCACATAATTATGGAATTCCATCTCCATGGAAACCTGGACGAATTGTTGTTGAGCCCATCAGCAACACTGCTACCTTCTCCATGATTCGTGTTGAACATCCAGCTAGTATTGGAAATTTTATAAGCATTATCTTTGTGTTCCGTTCATGAAGCATATGTTGGATGATAGAAGTGACTTCCTCTAATTCATGTGCATTATATGCAATTTGCCGTCGTGAATTCGAGAAAGTTTGTTTTGCTTCCTCTGGAATCATCCAAGTCAGTCATGCATATGTGCGAAGAATACCGTGGTTTGGAGACTTGCAACCTTCATTCCATATGTATCCCTAGCACACCAAGCCACTAACTGATTTTTTCAAGGAGAAGAAGTTCCTTCATAAGAGCTAATCATATGACTTATGCAAGGACTTCGTTATCCGCGATGATGGTTCCCAACCAGAACTCGGCAGTGTTTTATTATAACTACCATGTGGTCATGCTTGTCTAGGACAGTGTGTTCACAGGTGTGTAGCAGAACCAGCTCATGTTTTGGAGCTCGCTATCGTAGTTCATCTCCCGAGAATCTCGCAACGTCATCTCGTCGATTTGTGTTGCAAACTTTCATTTTTCTCTCTAGACTGGATGAGTCTGGATTTTCCTGACACCAACCAAATCTGAATCTCAGGCAGGTGTGATGGTTGGAACGTTTCCCAAGAACTATAATATTGGTCTCTCTGTAACCCGGTAAAGTGGATATCGTGGCCAACACACCCAGCCGAAAGACCCATTATTGTAGTATCTTGATTGAGAAAATTGGCCACCTTCCCAAGGATTCCGTAGGATTTACTTCCATAGTTATTCCTTATGGATTCTTGCGCTCCTGAAGTCCGACCTTCTACCTAATGTTCTAGATACCAAACCATATCAATAAATGGGTTACTTTAGTACATCAAGGAGAACATTAGAAGCGAAGTGCTAAATGTCTCTCGGTCGATCATCCGGATTTTGATTCCTTGGCCTCGCTAAGGTGAAATCTGAGAAGATGTTATCTTCCGTTGCATCTGCATCGTCCATCACTATTCATCATGGTAGTATGTTGTGTTGCCAGGATCCTTGACATGGGTATTGGTAAAACCTTGATGAATATGGAAATGCTCAAGTTCTTGAGAGCGCGCGCAAGCACTAGGATTTATCGTCGGCATTAATTGGGATCCGCTCTCAGTTTCTTCGATTATGCCATAACCATTCAAACGGTTGAATCACTCTCGTTGAGTTATTCCCAGTTACCAGAATCATTCCCAGCACTTGCATTTTGTTCCCAGTTTGCACCTCAGTAATTACTGTTTAGGATCATCTTCAAAAGTGGTCCTACTACGGGTCCCATCCATCCCTGATGATAAGCAAGATCATCCATTGTGTTGTCTTCAACAAGGTAGTCTACATCAGCCATTCTGGTATGAATATGCCATTCTTTCGAATTCGTTCACACGATCGTTTGTGATTGCCTTAGGTTGGTATAAAGAGTTCAATGATCTTGGTATCAAAAGTAATTCTTTTTGCCACTTAAGGGAATAGTTCTTCGAGTCACCTTCCCTGAGGTGCCCCATTGTGGAATCATGGCAATTTCCCTCGCTACTTTGAAACCCTCATCAAATGTTTCTTCCATCCTTTCTAAGGTGTGTTTTGCCTCTCATCTCAAGAGATGTTTCGACGCCTCATCTCGTGAGTTGATCCTGTGATCATTAAGATGATCCACCCTTGTAGAGTTGTCTCGCTCTTTTGCCCTTCTTGTGTGGGCTAAAGATCTCAAGTAAAGACATCAAGATCAATATGATAGAATGAATCAACATCCTTGAGATGACATTTGGATCATGAAGAGTCGTGATTGGCTTGGTGTCCCCTCTGTCTACCTACCCTATGCCTGAATCTCGGGACGAGATTCTTGTTTAGTGGGGGTGAGTTGTCACATCCCTAGTTTGGGTAATGCTTAGTGCTAGCATCTTGTGTTGCATCATGTCTAAATTCTAACAATTTGAACTGAGGAAATTTTAAAGCCTCAAAATTTTAATTAAAAGAAGGGCAAATAACCCTAGAAATTGCATTCAATGAACCCAAAATGCTCTTCATTGATGTTTGATATTTTTGGCAATGGTCTTGATCCAAACCAAAAATAATGAACATTTTTGAAGAATAATTTTGGGCACTGATTTTAAATCATATTATATTTTGAATTTGAATTTATATTCATATAACTAGAATATATCTTCAAATGCTCCTGAAATAATTTATGGGCATTTGGCTAGGTCCATTTCTGCAACATAAAATATTTCAGAAACATTTGGCATGAGTTTAAATTCTATTTTGAATTTAAACAGTGGCAAATAAATAAATAAATAAATAAAAGAAAACAGAACAGAAAAATAAAACAGAGCAGAATCTTACCTGCTAACCTGGCCCAGGAGAGAATCGGCCCAACCCACCAGGGGCGCCGAGGTCTTCTTCCACCTCTGCCAGTAGGCAGAGGGCGTGTGCCCGACGCGCGCAGCGCCACCTCCACCCTACCTGCTTCTCCCCTCTGCGGTCTAGACGCTCTGGAGGCGCCACGCTACCCCCTGGACCCCGTCGACCGCTCCCCTCTCTCCCTGCCTCGCCTCTCTCGCTCTCTCTCCTGAAGCCGAGCGAGCTTGTCGCCGCCGCTCACTGCCACCGCGCTCACCGCCCGTCCCTTGACCAACCGCCATGTCCATGGGCTCCGCCTCATCTCTGCATCATCCCAGACGAGCCACGCATCCTCGGGCCCCCTACAACGTCGCCATCGCTGTCGTCTTCCACCTCGGGCTCCGACCACCGCTGCCGTCGATCCGCCGTCTCCGACGCGTCCCCGAGCCCGCTGACCTTCTCTGCTGCATCCTTGTGAGCTCCTACACCTCCCCCCGTGCTCGGCCCCACTGTTCCCGTCCTCTAATCGCAGCCCCGCCATGGCCGAGCAATCGTTGCTGCCACCGCGAAGCTCGCCGTCGCTAGCTGCCCCGCCTGACCAACCCAAGCATGGAGTCGTGCTCTGGGCTTCTCCAGGAACCCGTAGCGCACCTCAGGTCGTCCGCTCGTGCACCGTGGCCCTCGCACCAGTGCAAGCCGCAGCAGCGCCGCTGCGGAACTCGACGCCGTCGACGTTCCCGGCCACCCTAGCATGGCCTGAGGCCACCAATCGACATGCCTCCTTGCTCCGATTCCAACGCGCCCAGCCGCGCGAGCTCCCGTCGCCGGAGTTGGCCGGACGGGCAACGCCGCCGCGTCCTGGTTACAATGGCGATTAGCCACCGGTGATAGCAACGGTTAGGGGTTAATCACCCCACTAACTAAGCCCCTATGCCACCGATAGCTGGGCCCCACCGGCTTAGTTAAACCACTAACAAAATTAGTTATACTTAACTTAATCCCGGTGGACCCAGGCGTCAGATTTGATCCTGCTGACGTGGCCGTTGACCAGGCCCACCTGTCAGCCACACAACACAGCCCTGGGTTACAATGGCGATTAGCCGCCGGTGATAGCAACGGTTAGGGGTTAATCACCCCACTAACTAAGCCCCTATGCCACCGATAGCTGGGCCCCACCGGCTTAGTTAAACCACTAACAAAATTAGTTATACTTAACTTAATCCCGGTGGACCCAGGCGTCAGATTTGATCCTGCTGACGTGGCTGTTGACCAGGCCCACCTGTCAGCCACACAACACAGCCCTGGGTCACTGACCAGTGGACCCCACTGGTCAGGTTTGACCTGGTCAGCCGTAGTTGACTTGTTAACGTCACAGTGACGCAATGCTGATGCAGTTAACAATTTTCTTGATTTAAAATAATTCAGAAAAGTCCAGAAAATAGTGCTAACTTCTAAAATTCATAGAAATTCAACCATAGCTCAGAATGAAATAAGTTATATATGAAAAATGATCAGAAAAATCCAATCTATCCATCTGTACTGGTTTCATGCATGTTAGAGCAACTTAAACTTGCTGTTTAGGTCAAACATGTTAATGCACTTATATGAACCCATAACTTGAGTTTGTATTTGAATCTTTGGTTCAAATAAGCTCAAAACCTTCTGGTTGTAGTTGCATTAGCCCAACTCACTCATATTGCCATGTCATGATCATGCATCATATTGTGCATTGCATTGATTGTGTTTCCTCTCTGTTGCCGGTGTTTGTCCCCTCTCGATAGACGTGGTTTCGACGATGAGATCGATGACACCGATGAAGAACTATTATATCTTCAGAAGTGCCAGGCAAGCAAAACCCCCTTGTTCATTCCGATACAATCCCACTCTCTCACTCCTGCTCTATTTTACTGCATTAGGACAACAACGATTCAACTGTTACATGCTGCGGTAGCTGAACCCCTTTCCTTTGCATGACCGGTCGTTGCCACAGTAAATAGATGAAACCCACTAGCATGAGTAGGAGTTGTTTGAGCCCTGATGTGCCTACTCATTCATGCTTGTTTGTCATGCCTGCTACTACTTAGAGTTGAGTCAGGTCTGATTCATCGGGGATGAATTGGAATGGTGATGAACATGTCCTACTTTGTGTGAGCTAAGTGTGTGAACACGATTTGGTAAAGGTAGCGGTGAGAGGCCATGTAGGAGTACATGGTGGGTTGTCTCATTGAAACCGTCCTCAGGAACTGAGTTCTGTGTTTGTGATCCATGAACAACTACTACCACACATTGGGATCCTTAATTGACTCTCTCGGCTTCTTAACCACCATTGTCCTCTGTCCAGGAGTTGCAAGTAGTTTCTGGTGTTTGTAGTTTGCTGGAGGCCGTGCGCAGCGCTGATCCGCGGGGTGGGCTGTGATGCGGTAGGCACGTGGCACGATGTATCGGGCGCCCATTTGGTGTCTCGGGAACCCTGCTCACATCGTTCGGGGCCGTATGTGGAAACTTCGGCTGGACTCCCCGCGGATGGAACCTGAATAGGCGATAAACCTGGACTAGAGACTTGAGTGTTTAGGTAGGCCGTGGTCGACACCCTCGCCAGGCTTCCGCTTGAAGGTTGCCAAGATACATGACGTGTACATGGCGGTAAGTGGCGAGAGCGTGTGTGAAGAAGTACACCCCTGCAGGGTTAACATCATCTATTCGAATAGCCATGTCCGCGGTAAAGGACTTCTGGGTTGCCTATAACAGTTCATAGATAACTTGAAGTGGATACTCTAAAACTCGCAAGATAAGCGTGAGTGCTATGGATGGCGTTTCTCGTAGGTTGACGGGAGCGGATCCATCGTGGTGTATTGTATGGTGAATATGTGGACTCATGTGCGCCACCCCAAAAGAGTTACTTGCAGTCGTAGTTCAGGTTAGCCACTGAGTCTAAGCTGGCTTGCTGCAGTTAAACTCCACTACCCCCTTTGTTGATACTGATGCATATGTAGCTAATTCTGGTGTAAGTCTTGCTGGGTCCATTTCTACTCACGTTTTCCTATTTTATGTTTTGCAGAGAGATGTCAGTCTCGCTAGTAGTTCCGTGTGGACTTCGACGTTTAGCTTGTTACCTCAGCTACGATCTTGTGCCCTCGGCAGGGTCTTGTAGATAGTCAGGCTTCTCAGCCTTCTTCATTTGTAGTTGTCTGTACTCAGACAAGTTAAGCTTCCGCATGTGCTTGTTGCTTGTATGCTCTGTATGTTGGGGTCATGAGACCCATGTTTGTAATACTTGGCTCCTTGGAGCCTAATGAATAAATACTTGAGTCGTAGAGTTATGTTGTGATGCCATGTTGTATTTACACATATCGAGCATATTGTGTGTATGATTGAAATGCTTGGTATGTGTGGGATCCGACAACCTAGTTGTTTATCCTTGGTAGCCTCTCTTATGGGGAAATGTAGTCTTGTGCTTCCATGAGCCATAGTAGTCCGCTACGGCCCGGTTCACCGGAGTCCTGCTAGCCCAGCACTACTGCTCCGGAACACTTGACTGGCCGACATGTGATTCACTTTGTTCCTGTGTCTGTCCCTTCGGGAAAATGTCACGCGGTGACATCCGGAGTCCTGCCTAGCGTGCTACAACCCGGTTCACCGGAGTCCCGTTAGCCCAGTGCTACAGCCCGGATTCGCACGCTGCTGACCGACATGCTCAATGTTGATTCATGTATGCCTGTCCCCGTAAGTTAGTGCCACTTTGGGTTCACGACTAGTCATGTCGGCCCGGGTTCTCTGTCATATGGATGCTAGCGACACTATCATATACGTGAGCCAAAAGGCGCAAACGGTCCCGGGCCATGGTAAGGTGACACCCGTGGGAATACCGTGCATGAGGCCGCAAAGTGATATGAGGTGTTACCGGCTAGATCGATGTGACTTGGAATCAGGGTCCTGACAGCTATAGGCCGGATGAGTCGCCGCCATAAACTGAGCCAGGGCCGGGTACCCGAGGATGGCGTTGTATGGGAGGCCAATGCGGGCGATGTCAAAGTCGACCAGCTCGGTGCGGTAGTTGTCGCGGGTGCCGAAGGTCACGGTTAGGCGGATGTGCCCTAGGGGGCTGGTGGAGCCGCTGCCGACCCCGGAGAAGGGCTTGGTGGGGCGGAGCCGTTCGAGCGGCACGTGAAGCAGGCCAAAGCCTCCACGGAGAGCATGTTGAGGCCGGCGTTGCCGTCGATGAGGGTCTTGGTGACAGCTATGTTGCAGATAGTGGGCGTGCAAAGCATTGGGAGCATGCCCGAGCCGACGGTGGTGACGGGTGATCCTCTGAGTCGTAGGTGAGGTCGGCCTTGGGCGCTGCCCATCCTGGAGAAGCTCCTTGCTGCACAGAGGCGACGCCAATCTGGCGGAAGAACTGCTTGACATGGCGGTCGGAGGGCGGCGCCTGCGAGTCGCCGAGGATGGCCACGATGGCAACAGGCGCCGGCGCGAAGCGCGCGATGAAAAGGTTGCACAGCTCCTCCCAAGAGGCCACAGAAGATTCCGGCAGGCTGAATAGCCATGCGCGCGGCACGCCTGCGAGGGCCATGGGGAACCAGTTGGCCATGACCTCGCCATCGCCTCCAGCCTTCAGAACGGCATCCTCGTACGCCAGCAGGAAGGCCGACGAATCAGCCGTGCCGTCGTAGCGGGGTGGCATCTCCGGCCTGAACTTGTGTGGTCACCGCACCCGCCGCAAGGCGGGAGTGAGGACCCTGAGCCCCCTAGTGCCATCGTGGGCGCATGTTGACACAGTCGGAGGAGCAACACCGGCATGGGGACAGGACGGGGAGGCGGTGTCGACGGAGAGGCGGGCTTCGGCGCACCCCCTACCTGGCGCGCCAAATGTCGGATTACGGGTTCCGGCAAAACCCTTGAGGTTCGAACTCTGGAGTGCGCACAAAGATCTCTCTCCCCCTAGCTCACGCTCTCACTTCAATCTCAAAGCTCAGCTCGCCGAACCCAAGGAACAAGAGACACAAGAGTTTATACTGGTTCGGGCCACCAATGTGGTGTAATACCCTACTCCAGTGTGGTGTGGTGGATTGCCTAGCAGGCTTGGATGAACAAGTACAAGGGAGAACTACCTTCTTAGGAGAGGTGTTCTTGAGCTCGGTGAGCTTGTGTGTGTGAGGATGGTCTGAATGATCTCCCTTCTATCTGTCCCTCATCTGTCCCCCTCTATGGTGGTGGCTAGTCCTATTTATAGAGGCCCGGGTCCTCTTCCCAAATGTTAGGCGGGAAGGGATCCCACAACGGCCAATTTGAAGGGGGGACAGCTAGTACAAGCTATCCTAACAAAAGGTGGTCTACGCCTGCCAAAGGCTCTGGTGGTGACGCCGTCGTGGGCTCCACGATGACCTCCATCCTGCCGTCCTGCTGGTCTTGGTCTTGTTGCACCGATATGGAAACCTTTGCCTGATGCCTCGGGACTCCTCGCCTGCGCTTGCTCCTTTAGCAACAAAGAGGAAACGAGTACTCTGCACCCGCTGGCGCCCACCTGACGTTGGTCGTCATGGCTCACGTCATGGGAACCTCACGAGGTGCCCCTCGCCTTGATCTCTCTGCTCCTCATGAGCCAGCCTAGTGAGGCCGCCCCTGAGGAGGTCTTGTGTCGTCCATCTCGCGAGGCTTGCCCCCTCGTGAGGGTCTTGAGTGTTTGCTGGTGAAGATGGGCCGTACATGGCCGCTGGTCGAGTCACGCAGTGGGCTGCAAGCAGGCAAGTCTGGGGACCCCCGTTCCCAGAACGCCGACACTAATGATCCTTTAGAACAATATTTGCTAGACCATGAAAATGATATGTTTATGAATGAAAGAAGGGAAATAGATGAAGTATTCTTTAAACATGGACCTATTTTGAAAGACAACTTGCCTATTGAAATTCTAGGGGATCCTCCTCCCCCCAAGGGTGATCCCGTGTTTGAGCTTAAACCATTACCTGATACTCTTAAATATGCTTATCTTGATGAAAAGAATATATATCCTGTTATTATTAGTGCTAATCTTTCAAAGCAGGAAGAAGAGAAGTTATTGAAAACTCTGAAGAAGCACCGTGCTGCTATTGGATATATTCTTGATGATCTTAAGGGCATTACTCCCACTCTATGCCAGCACAAAATAAAATTGGAAAAAGACGCTAAACCGGTTGTTGATCGCCAATGACGTTTAAATCCTAAGATGAAAGAAGTGGTAAGAAAAGAAATACTAAAGCTTCTGGAGGCAGGTATAATTTATCTTGTTGCTGATAGTCAGTGAGTAAGTCCTGTCCATTGTGTCCCTAAGAAGGGAGGTATTACTGTTGTTCCTAATGATAAAGATGAATTGATCCCACAAAGAATTGTTACAGGTTATAGAATGGTAATTGACTTCCGCAAATTAAATAAAGTTACTAAAAAGGATCATTACCCTTTACCTTTTATTGATCAAATGCTATAAATATTATCCAAACATACACATTTTTTCTTTCTAGACGGTTATTTTGGTTTCTCCCAAATACCTGTGTCAAAAGAGGATCAGGAAAAGACCACTTTTACTTGCCCTTTCGGTACCTTTGCTTATAGACGTATGGCTTTTGGTTTATGTAATGCACCTGCTACCTTTCAAAGATGTATGACTGCTATATTCTCTGACTATTGTGAAAAGATTGTTGAGGTTTTCATGGATGATTTCTCCATGTATGGATCTTCTTTTGATGATTTCTTAAGCAACCTTGATCGAGTTTTGCAGAGGTGTGAAGAAACTAATCTTGTCTTGAATTGGGAGAAGTGCCACTTTATGGTTAATGAAGGTATTGTCTTGGGGCATAAAATTTCTGAAAGAGTTATTGAAGTTGATAAAGCTAAAGTTGATGCCATTGAAAAGATGCCGTGCCCTAAGGACATTAAAGGTATAAGAAGTTTCCTTGGTCGTGTTGGTTTTTATAGGAGGTTCATTAAAGACTTCTAAAAAAATTCTAGGCCTCTGACTAATCTCTTACAGAAAGATATTCCTTTTGCCTTTGATGATGATTGTGTAGAAGCATTTGAAATAATTAAGAACACCTTGATTTCTGCACCTATTGTTCAACCACCTGATTGGAATTTACCCTTTGAAATTATGTGTGATGCTAGTGATTATGCTGTAGGTGCTGTTCTAGGACAAAGTGTTGATAAAAAATTAAATGTTATCCAATATGCTAGTAAAACTCCAGACAGTGCCCAGAGAAATTATGCTACTACTGAAAAAGAATTTTTAGCAGTTGTATTTGCTTGTGATAAGTTCAGACCTTATATTGTTGATTCTAAAGTAACTGTTCACACTACTCATGCTGCTATTAAATATCTAATGGAAAAGAAAGATGCTAAACCTAGACTTATTAGATGGGTTCTCTTGCTACAAGAATTTGATTTGCATATTATTGAAAGAAAGGGAGCTGAGAACCCCGTTGCAGACAACTTATCTAGGTTAGGGAATGTTCTTTATGACCCACTACCTATTGCTAATAGCTGTCCTGATGAACAATTAGCTGTTATACATGCTTCTCATAATGCTCCATGGTATGCTGATTATGCTAATTACATTGTTGCTAAATTTATACCACCTAGTTTCACATACCAGCAAAAGAAAAAGTTTTTCTATGATTTAAGACATTACTTCTGGGATGACCCACACCTTTATAAAGAAGGAGTAGATGGTGTTATTAGACGTTGTGCACCTGAGCATGAACAGGAACAGATCCTACGCAAGTGTCACTCCGAGGCTTATGGAGGACACCACACTGGAGATAGAACTGCACATAAGGTATTGCAATCCTGTTTTTATTGGCCTACTCTTTTCAAAGATGCCCATAAGTTTGTCTTGTCTTGTGATGAATGTCAAAGAATTGGTAATATTAGTAGACAACAAGAAATGCCTATGAACTATTCACTTGTTATTGAACCATTTGATGTTTGGGGCTTTTATTATATGGGACCGTTTCCTTCCTCTAATGGGTATACACATATTTTAGTTGTTGTTGACTACGTTACTAAGTGGATAGAAGCTATTCCAACTAGTAGTGCTTATCATAACACCTCTATTAAGATCCTTAAAGTAGTTATTTTTCCGAGGTTTGGAGTCCCTAGATACTTAATGACTGATGGTGGTTCACATTTTATTCATGGTGCTTTTCGTAAAATGCTTCCTAGGTATGATGTTAATCATAGAATAGCATCTCCATACCACCCACAGTCTAGTGGTCAAGTAGAACTGAGTAATAGAGAGATTAAGTTAATTTTGCAAAAGACTGTTAATAGATCTAGACAGAATTGGTCCAAGAAACTTGATGATGCATTATGGGCCTATAGAACTGCATATAAAAATCCTATGGGTATATCTCCGTATAAAATGGTTTACGGAAAAGCATGTCACTTACCTCTCGAACTAGAACATAAGGCATATTGGGCCATTAAAGAGCTCAATTACGATTTCAAACTTACCGGTGAGAAGAGACTATTTAACATTAGCTCACTTGATGAGTGGAGAACCCAGGCCTATGAGAATGCCAAACTATTTAAAGAAAAAGTTAAAAGATGTCATGACAAAAGAATACAAAAGCGCGAGTTTAATCTAGGTGATTATGTTTTGCTATACAACTCTCGCTTAAGATTTTTTGCTGGAAAACTCCTCTCTAAATGGGAAGGCCCTTACATTATCGAGGAGGTCTATCGTTCCGGTGCCATAAAAATCAACAACTTCGAAGGCACAAATCCGAAGGTGGTGAACGGTCAAAGAATCAAACATTATATCTCAGGTAATCCCATAAATGTTGAAACAAATGTTATTGACACCGTAACCCCGGAGGAGTACATAAGGGACACTTTCCAGAATGTTTCGGACTCCGAAAAGGAATAGGTATGTGGTACGGTAAGTAAACCGACTCCAAAACTGTTCTAATAGCAATTTTTCTTTGTTTTGGAATATTTAAGAAAATAGGAAAATAAGAAGTAGTCCGAAAGGGACACGAGGCGTCCACGAGGGTGGAGGGCGCGCGCTACCCCCCTGGGCGTGCCCCCTGCCTCGTGGGCACCTCTTGTACTCTCCGGACTCCGTTTTCTTGCATGATACTTCTTTTGGTCGGTAAAAATTCATTATATAATCTGCCGAAGGTTTTGACCACCGTGCCACGACAATACCTCCTGTTTTTGTTTCGAGCTGTTTTGCACCAGAGTTTTAAGGCCAAGCATCAAGTTGTCTTCCTCCTCCAACAACGCGTGCGATGATGCTTGGCAGTAAAAGAAGAAGACATCAATTAACCTCACTACAATCTTCTTACCCCTACTGAAATTGAAGCTTTCAAGATGATTGAAACAGTTCGGGTGCAGAACAAGTATCTAACTCGTGAAAATATTCTGTTGCAAGAGCATATCATCGCACTCAAGGGCATTATTCGTAAGTTGGAGCACCTCCTACACTCGATGTTGGACGACAAGCCTACATCATCAACAACTCCATCATCACCACCTTCGAGGAAAGAGACATAAATACATGGGTATGGGCACTCCCCTTGGCAACTGCCAAGCTTGGGGGAGGTGCCCCGTATCGTATCACCATCAAACTTCTATCTTTACCGTTTTTCTTAGTTCGGTCCTTTTGGTTATATCTTGATCTAGTAGAATAAAGTTTAGTATGATCTAGCTTTGAGTCTTTGTGTTGATCCTTATCTATGTAATCGAGTCTGTGAGCTATATATAATAAAGTTTAGTCTTGAGTCCAGGGCTTGGTTATCTTGTTATGATCTTGAGGGAATAAAAGTAAAGAGAAATAATAAAAATAATTAAATAGATCATATTGATCTTATGGAGAGTAATGACTTCACACATAAAAGAGTATGTTGAATAAAAGTTGTTGAGAGTTGACAAACGTAGTTTTGGTCATGTTGCAATTAATAGGAAGTAATAAAGAAAGAGAGGTTTTCACATATAAATATACTATCTTGGACATCTTTTATGATTGTGAGCACTCATTAAAATATGACATGCTAAAAAGTTGATGTTGGACAAGGTAGACAACGTAATGGGTTATGTTTTCTTATATCCGAAATAAATTATATTGTCATGGATCATCCAACATGTTGAGCTTGCCTTTCCCTCTCATGCTAGCCAAATATCCTTAAACCCAGTTTTGCCATGAGAGTCCACCATACCTACCTATGGATTGAGTAAGATCCTTCAAGTAAGTTGTCATTGCTACAAGCAATAAAAATTGGTCTCTAAATATGTATGATCTATTAGTGTGAAGAATATAAGCTTTATACGAGCTTGTGATATGGAAGAAATAAAAGCGGCGAACTACATAATAAAGGTCCCAATCACAAGTGGCAATATAAAGTGATGTTCTTTTGCATTAAGATTTTGTGCATCCAACCATAAAAGCACATGACAACCTCTGCTTCCCTCTGCGAAAGGCCTGTCTTTTATTTTTGTATTATACCTTATACAAGAGTCATGGTGATCTTCACCTTTCCTTTTTACACTTTATCCTTTAGCAAGCACTATGTGTTGGAAAGATCCTGATATATATATATATATATATCCAGTTGGATGTGAGTTTTCATAAAACATTATTGTTGACGTTACCCTTGAGGTAAAAGGTTGGGAGGCAAAACTATAAGCCCTATCTTTCTCTGTGTCCGATTAAAACTTTATACCCATAAGTATTGCGTGAGTGTTAGCAATTGTGAAAGACTAAATGATAGTTGAGTATGTGGACTTGCTGAAAAGCTCTTATATTGACTCTTTCCGATGTTATGATAAATTGCAATTGCTTCAATGACTGAGATTATAGTTTGCTAGTTTTTCAATGAAGTTTCTGATTCATACTTGACATTGTGAATAGATTGTTACTTTAGCATAAGGAATCATATGACAATATATATTTTGCTATTCTAGGAATGATCATGATGCCCTCATGTCCGTATTTGATTTTATTGACACCTCTATCTCTAAACATGTGGACATATTTTTCGATATCGGCTTCCGCTTGAGGACAAGCGAGGTCTAAGCTTGGGGGATTTGATACGTCCATTTTGCATCATGCTTTTATATCGATATTTATTGCATTATGGGTTGTTATTACACATTATGTCACAATACTTATGTCTATTCTCTCTTATTTTACAAGGTTTACATAAAGAGGGAGAATGCCGGCAGCTGGAATTCTGGGCTGGAAAAGGAGTAAGGGGTCAAAACCTGCGGATCTCGGGTAAGGGGTCCCGAACTGTGCGTCTGAGGATCGAAGGTAACAGGAGATAGGGACACAATGTTTACCCAGGTTCGGGGCCTCTTGATGGAGGTAATACCCTACTTCCTGCTTGATTATCTTGGATGAATAAGGGGTTACAAGAGTTGATCTACCTCGAGATCGTAATGGCTAAACCCTAGATGTCTAGCATGTATGATTATGATAGCCTCTATGGACTAAACCCTCCGGTTTATATAGACAACGGAGGGACCTAGGGTTGTACAGAGTCGGTTTACAGAGAAAGGAATCTTCATATCCGAACGCCAAGCTTACCCTCCACGCAAAGGAGAGTCCCATCCAGACACGGGAGGAAGTATCCTGTCTTGTATCTTCATGGCCCATTAGTCCGGCCCACGTCACATAGCCCGGATGCCCGAGGACCCCTTAATCCAGGACTCCCTCAGTAGCCCCCGAACCAGGCTTCAATGACGATGTGTCCGGCGCACAGATTGTCTTCGGCATTGCAAGGTGGATTCCTTCTCCGAACACTTCAAAATGTCTGACCCAAAGAGTTATACTCGGCTTTTTCATTTAATGTCATACCCTTTGGCTTCTGCACCTCCGTTGCTTCCGCTTCCATGTGTCGAGTGAATACAAAAGGACAGAGAATCTTTTGCACATAACACCTTGGCCATATAGGAAAGGCGCCTATTTAAAGGGATTGGATCTCAGATGCCATCCTACACCAGGCGGAAAATCCTTAGAGCTTGCTAGGAGAAACCACTCAAACATGGCTAATGCTCCCAGTTCTTCCTCCCGCCCTCATGGCTCCGAAAAAGGCGATTGGGAGAGATGTTCAGTATCCCATGACCAGCTGATTAAGCTTCAAACGCAAGGATTCCTTCCCCCGCGGATCTAGTACTCGTTCGGGCAGGATTAACCTCCTTCACCGGCGAAGCCCTGGTGGAAAATTTCCCCAATCCAACCAGGGGGAACGAGTGTGCTTCGTCTCCTTTCTATTAAGAGGCATCGGATTTACCATCCACCCTTTCCTCTAAGGTCTCCTGGAGTACTACGGCCTCCAACTGCACAATCTTACGTCGGCCTCTATCCTGAACATTGCGGGTTTTCTCGCTCTTTGCGAGCTATTCCTGGGCTGTGAGGCCCATTTCGAGTTATGGAGAAAGCTTTTCTGCCTCGTCCCTCGCTACCAAATGGGATATGTGTTCGAGGTGGGCGGCGCCGAGATATGGCGCATAGCCGGGACCGGATACCTGTCCGGCACACCGAAGAAGCCATCCGAAGAGTGGCCCTCGGAGTGGTTTTATATTGAAGATGTTGCTCTCCCCGACCCAGTCCGAATGGGCTTCCCCGAATTTTCCAGCGCTCAATTGATGAAACGCCACAGCTGGCGCCCTCGAAGCCTCGAGGAGGAAGATAGCGCGGAAGTCCAACAAGTAATGGGCACGATAAGGACACTTGCCCAGTCCGGATTATCAATAATCGAGGTAATGACGACTTCCATAGTGCGAGGTGTTCAACCACTTCAATTCAGAGGGCTCCCCATGTGGCACTACAATGGGGAAGATGACACCTCACGCTGTGGACGGAAGGGTCCGGACACCCTTGCCTCCCTGGCCACAATATTGGCCGATCTGTATAAAGGGGAGAAAGAGGAGTTTACTCGTCTTAAGAGCCAAGAGGGATTCTCCATGTACAATCCCCCTAACTGGGTGAGTTTTAATTCCACCACCTCACTCAATCCTCTCCCCGAGTCATGTCTAATTGACATTAACCCGTCCCTTTTTAATAGGAATGGCGGAATGCTATCGCGGGGATTTATAGCCCCGCTCCACAGCCGGAGGACCATAACCGGGACCTCGATCTCGGATTCGAAGAGGATCCGGACATATTTGTAGAGCTCAAGGAGGGAGTCTTCTACCAGGCGAGTTATGATGGCACGGAAGTGGCCATTATGGCCGATTATCCTGGCCTCCTTCCTGCCTCATATGTAAGTAGACAGTAGACATTCCCTCCAAAAGAACTTCCTCGTTATGCTTCACCCACCGCACTGTCTCGTGCTCCAAAGGGGAGGCGCTCGGCGCGTCATGCTACATCAGAGGCGTCTCATAAGAGAGCAGCGCCTACGCCGAGCGGGTCTTCAAAGAGGAAGGCAAATGACAACACGGCCGAGCCTTCATCAAAGAGGTATGGCTTAAAATATGCCCCCTGGCAGTCACATTGAACTGTGACATTGTTCGCTGTGTTTTATCAGGAAGAGTGTTTGTCGGACTATGTCCGGGGATCCTGCCGGTCGCGCCTCCACCAATCCGGTTCCAGACCCTGCCTCTAGGGCGAGGGCTGACACGAGAGCGACGCCGGATTGTCCTCCTTCAGAGGATTCGGATAATGTATCCGTCATGAACTCTGAAGTAGAGAGCGCCATGAATCATCGGCGACGGAGGGCTGATACGTCCATTCTGCATCATGCTTTTATATCGATATGTATTGCATTATGGGCTGTTATTACATATTATGTCACAATACTTATGTCTATTCTCTCTTATTTTACAAGGTTTACATAAAGAGGGAGAATGCCGGCAGCTGGAATTCTAGGCTGGAAAAGGAGTAAATATTAGAGACCTATTCTGCACAACTCCAAAAGTCCTGAAACTACACGGAAGTTATTTTTGGAAATAATAAAAAAAATTGAGCGGAAGAAATACCGGAGGGGGGCCACCCACCAGGCACGAGGGTGGGGGGCGCGCCCTACCCCCCTGGGCGCGCCCCCTGCCTCGTGGCCCCCCTGTTTGCCCTCCGGTGGCCATCTTCTGTTATATGAAGTCTTTCGTACAAAGAAAAATAATAATCAAGCTTTCGGGACGAGACTCCGCCGCCACGAGGCGGAACCTTGGCGGAACCAATCTAGGGCTCTGGCGAAGCTGTTCTGCCGGGGACACTTCCCTCCGGGAGGGGGAAATCATCGCCATCGACATCATCAACGCTCCTTTCGTTGGGAGGGGGCCAATCTCCATCAACATCTTCACCAGGACCATCTCCTCTCAAACCCTAGTTCATCTCTTGTATCCAATTCTTGTCTGGGATTGGTACCTGTAGGTTGCTAGTAGTGTTGATTACTCCTTGTAGTTGATGCTAGTTGGTTTATTTGGTGGAAGATCATATGTTCAGATCCTTTATGCATATTAATACTCCTCTGATTATGAACATGAATATGCTTTGTGAGTAGTTACGTTTGTTCCTGAGGACATGGGAGAAGTCTTGCTATTAGTAGTCATGTGAATTTGGTATTCGTTCGACATTTTGATGAGATGTATGTTGTCTCTCCTCTAGTGGTGTTATGTGAACGTCGACTACATGACACTTCACCATTGTTTGGGCCTAGAGGAAGGCATTGGGGAGTAATAAGTAGATGATGGGTTGCTAGAGTGACAGAAGCTTAAACCCTAGTTTCTGCGTTGCTTCGTAAGGGGCTGAATTGGATCCATATGTTTCATGCTATGGTTAGGTTTACCTTAATACTTCTTTTGTAGCTGCGGATGCTTGCAATAGGAGTTAATCATCAGTGGGATGCTTGTCCAAGTAAGGACAGCACCCAAGCACCGGTCCACCCACATATCAAATTATCAAAGTACCGAACGTGAATCACACGAACGTGATGAAAACTAGCTTGACGATAATTCTCATGTGTCCTCAGGAGCGTTTTCCTTCTTCTCCTCGTTGGGTTCGACACTCTTACTTATTGAAAGGACTATGATAGATCCCCTATACTTGTGGGTCATCAAGACTCTTTTCTAGTGCCGTTGTCGGGGAGTGAAACGCCTTTGGTAGGTGGAATTTGGTAAGGAAAAATTTATATAGTGTGCTGAAATTTACTGTCACTTATTACTATGGAAAGTAATCCTCTGAGGGGCTTGTTCGGGGTATCTTCACCCCGACTAGTAGAGCAAAGAGTTGCTCCTCAACCTACTGAACCTACTAAAAATGAAAATGACTACTTTGAAATTCCTTCGGGTATGATAGAGAAACTGCTAGCTAATCCTTTTGCAGGAAACGGAACATTACATCCTGATGAGCACCTAATCTATGTGGATGAAGTTTGTGGATTATTTAAGCTTGCAGGTATGCCCGATGATGTTATCAAGAAGAAGGTCTTCCCTTTATCTTTGATGGGATATGCATTAACATGGTATAGGCTATGTGATGATATGGGATCATGGAACTACAAACGATTGAAATTGGAATTTCATCAGAAGTTTTATCCTATGCATCTTGTTCATCGTGATCGTAATTATATATATATTTTTGGCCTCGCGAAGGAGAAAGCATCGCTCAAGCTTGGGGGAGGCTTAAGTCAATGTTATATTCATGCCCCAATCATGAGCTCTCAAGAGAAATGATTATTCAAAAAAATTATGCTCGGCTTTCTGACAACAATCGCACCATGCTCGATACTTCTTGTACTGGTTCTTTTATGATGAAGACTATTGAATTCAAATGGGATTTATTGGAAAGAATTAAACGCAACTCTGAAGATTGGGATCTCGACGAAGGTAAGGAGTCAGGTATAACACCTAAGTTTGATTGTGTTAAATCTTTTATGGATACCGATGTTTTCCGTAAATTTAGCACTAAATATGGACTTGACTCTGAGATAGTAGCTTCTTTCTGTGAATCTTTTGCTGCTCACGTTGATCTCCCTAAGGAGAAGTGGTTTAAATATCATCCTCCCATACAAGTAAAAGTAGTTGGACCTATGAAAGTTGAAGAAAATACTATCACTTATAATAATCCTATTGTCCCTACTGCTTATGTTGAGAAACCACCTTTCCCTGTTAGGATAAAGGATCATGCTAAAGCTTCAACTGTGGTTCGTAAAAGTAATATTAGAACCTATACACCCCCTGAGCAAGTTAAAGTTGAACCTAATATTGCTATTGTTAAAGATCTCTTGGCTGATAATATTGATGAGCATGTTATTTATTTCTGTGGTGAGACTACTAGAATTGCTAAACCTTGTGCTAAAGATAAACATAGACCTGTGGTAGGCATGCCTGTTATTTCTGTTAAAATAGGAGATCATTGTTATCATGGCTTATGTGACATGGGTGCTAGTGCTAGTGCAATACCTATTGACTTATACAAAGAAATTATGCATGACATTGCACCCGCTGAGTTAGAAGAAATTGATGTCACAATTAAACTTGCCAATAGAGATACTATATCACCAATGGGAATTGTTAGAGATGTCGAAGTCTTGTGTGGGAAAACTAAATATCCTGCTGATTTTCTTGTTCTTGGTTCCCCACAAGATAGCTTTTGTCCCAATATATCTGGTAGACCCTTCTTAAACACTGTTAATGCTAGGATAGACTGCGCAAAGGATGTAGTTACTATTGGTTTAGGTGATATGACTCATGAATTTAATTTTTCTCAATTTCGTAAACAACATCGTGAAGACGAATTGCATAGTAAAGATGAAATTATTGGTCTCACTTCTATTGCCATACCTCCTAGTGATCATTTAGAACAATATTTGCTAGACCATGAAAATGATATGTGTATGAATGAAAGAAGGGAAATACATGAAGTATTCTTTAAACAGGGACCTATTCTGAAACACAACTTGCCTGTTGAAATCCTAGGGGATCCTCCTCCACCCAAGGGTGATCTCGTGTTTGAGCTTAAACCTTTACCTGATACTCTTAAATATCCTTATCTTGATGAAAAGAAGATATATCCTGTTATTATTAGTGCTAACCTTTCAGAGAAGGAGGAAGAAAAAATATTGAAAACTCTGAAGAAGCATCGTGCTGCTATTGGATATACTCTTGATGATCTTAAGGGCATTAGTCCCACTCTATGCCAACACAAAATAAATTTGGAGAAAGATGCCAAACTGGTTATTGATCATCAACGACGGCTGAATCCTAAGATGAAGGAAGTGGTAAGAAAGGAAATACTAAAGCTCCTTGAGGCAGGTATAATCTATCCCGTTGCTAATAGCGAGTGGGTAAGTCCTGTCCATTGTGTCCCTAAGAAGGGAGGTATTACTGTCGTTCCTAATGATAAAGATGAATTGATTCCGCAAAGAATTATTACAGGTTATAGGACGGTAATTGATTTCCGCAAATTAAATAAAGCTACTAAAAAAGATCATTACCCCTTGCCTTCTATTGATCAAATGCTAGAAAGATTATCCAAACATACACATTTTTTCTTTCTAGATGGTTATTCTGGTTTCTCTCAAATACATGTGTCAGCTAATGATCAATCAAAGACCACATTTACTTGCCCTTTCAATACTTTTGCTTATAGATGTATGCCTTTTGGTTTATGTAATGCACCTGCTACCTTTCAAAGATGCATGATGGCTATATTCTCTTATTTTTGTGAAAATATTTGTGAGGTTTTCATGGACGATTTCTCTGTTTATGGATCCTCTTTTGATGATTGCTTAAGCAACCTTGATCGAGTTTTGCAGAGATGTGAAGAAACTAACCTTGTCTTGAATTGGGAGAAGTGCCACTTTATGGTTAATGAAGGTATTGTCTTGGGGCATAAAATTTCTGAAAGAGGTATTGAAGTTGATAAAGCTAAGGTTGATGCGATTGAAAAGATGCCATGTCCCATGGACATCAAAGGTATAAGAAGTTTCCTTGGTCATGCCGGTTTTTATAGGAGGTTCAATAAGGACTTCTCAAAAATTTCTCGGCCTCTGACTAACCTATTACAAAAAGATATACCTTTTGTCTTTGATGATGATTGTGTAGAAGCATTTGAAATACTTAAGAAAGCATTAATCTCTGCACCTATTGTTCAGCCACCTAATTGGAATTTACCTTTTGAAATTATGTGTGATGCTAGTGATTATGCTGTAGGTGTTGTTCTAGGGCAAAGAGTTGATAAGAAATTAAATGTTATTCAATATGCTAGTAAAACTCTAGACAATGCCCAGAGAAATTATGCTACTACCGAAAAAGAATTCTTAGCAATTGTATTTGCTTGTGATAAGTTCAGACCTTATATTGTTGATTCTAAAGTAACTATTCACATTGATCAAGCTGCTATTAAATATCTTATGGAAAAGAAAGATGCTAAACCTAGACTTATTAGATGGGTTCTCTTGCTACAAGAATTTGATTTGCATATTATTGATAGAAAGGGAGCTGAGAGCCCCATTGCAGACAACTTGTCTAGGTTAGAGAATGTTCTTGATGACCCACTACCTATTGATGATAGCTTTCTGATACATCTCCAATGTATCTATAATTTTTGATTGCTCCATGATATATTATCTTCTGTTTTGGACTTATTGGGCTTTATTATTCACTTTTATATTATTTTTGGGACTAACCTATTAACCGGAGGCCCAGCCCAGAATTGCTTTTTTTTGCCTATTTCAGAGTTTCGCGGAAAAAGAATATCAAACGGAGTCCAAACGGGATGAAACCTTCGGGAACGTGATTTTCGGAACGAACATGATCCAAAGGACTTGGACCCTACGTCAAGAAATCAAACAGGAAGCCATGAGGTAGGGGGCGCGCCTACCCCCCCCCCCCAGGCGCGCCCTCCACCCTCATGGGCCCCACGTTGCTCCACCGACGTACTCCTTCCTCGTATATATACCTACGTACCCCCAAACAATCAGATACGGAGCCAAAAACCTAATTCCACCGCCGCAACATTCTGTACCCACGAGATCCCATCTCGAGGCCTGTTCTGGAGCTCCGCCGGAGGGGGCATCGATCACGGAGGGCTTCTACATCAACACCATAGCCTCTCCGATGAAGTGTGAGTAGTTTACCTTAAACCTTCGGGTCCATAGTTATTAGCTAGATGGCTTCCTCTCTCTTTTTGGATCTCAATACAATGTTCTGCCCCTCTCTTGTGGAGATCTATTCGATGTAATCTTCTTTTGCGGTGTGTTTGTTGAGACCGATGAATTGTTGGTTTATGATCAAGTTTATCTATGAACAATATTTGAATCTTATGAATTCTTTTATGTATGATTGGTTATCTTTGCAAGTCTCTTCGAATTATCAGTTTGGTTTGGCCTACTAGATTGATCTTTCTTGCAATGGGAGAAGTGCTTAGCTTTGGGTTCAATCTTGCGGTCTCCTTTCCCAGTGACAGTAGGGACAGCAAGGCACGTATTGTATTGTTGCCATCGGGGATAAAAAGATGGGGGTTTTATCATATTGCATGAATTTATCCCTCTACATCATGTCATCTTGCTTAAGGCTTTACTCTGTTAATATGAACTTAATACTCGAGATGCATGCTGGATAGCGATCGATGTGTGGAGTAATAGTAGTAGATGCAGGCAGAAGTCGGTCTACTTGTCTCGGACGAGATGCCTATATACATGATCATACCTAGATATTCTCATAACTATCCTCAATTCTGTCAATTGCTCAATAGTAATTTGTTCACCCACCGTAAAATACTTATGCTCTTGAGAGAAGCCACTAGTGAAACCTATGGCCCCCGGGTCTATTTTCCATCATATTAATCTTCCAACACTTAGTTATTTCCGTTGCTTTTATTTTACTTTGCATCTTTATCATAAAAATACCAAAAATATTATCCTATCATATCTATCAGATCTCACTCTCGTAAGTGACCGTGTAGGGATTGAAAACCCCTTATCGCGTTGGTTGCGAGGATTTATTTGTTTGTGTAGGTGTGAGGGACTTGCGCGTAGCCTCCTACTGGATTGATACCTTGGTTCTCACAAACTAAGGGAAATACTTACGCTACTTTGCTGCATCACCCTTTTCTCTTCAAGGGAAAACCAACGCAGTGCTCAAGAGGTAGCAAGAAGGATTTCTGGCGCCGTTGCCGGGGAGGTCTACGCAAAAGTCAACATACCAAGTACCCATCACAAACCCTTATCTCCCGCATTACATTATTTGCCATTTGCCTCTCGTTTTCCTCTCCCCCACTTCACCCTTGTCATTTTATTCGCCCTCTCTTTTTCGTTCGCCTCTTTTTCGCTTGCTTTTTGTTTGCTCGTGTGTTGGATTGCTTGTTTGTCACGATGGCTCAAGATAATACCAAATTATGTGACTTTACCAATACCAACAATAATGATTCCTTAGCACTCTGATTGCTCCTCTTACCGATACTGAATCTTGTGAAATCAATGCTGCTTTGTTGAATCTTGTCATGAAAGATCAATTCGCCGGCCTTCCTAGTGAAGATGCCGCTACTCATCTAAATAGCTTCGTTGATTTGTGTGATATGCAAAAGAAGAAAGATGTTGACAATGATATTGTTAAATTGAAGGTATTTCCTTTTTCGCTTAGAGATCGTGCTAAAGCTTGGTTTTCGTCTTTGCCTAAAAATAGTATTGATTCTTGGAATAAGTGCAAAGATGCTTTTATCTCTAAGTTTTTTCCTCCCCCTAAGATTATCTCTCTTAGAAAAGATATTATGAATTTAAAGCAACTTGATCATGAACATGTTGCACAAGCTTGGGAGAGGATGAAATTAATGATACGTAATTGCCCCATGCATGGTTTGAATTTGTGGATGATTATACAAAAAAATTATGCCGGATTGAATTTTGCTTCTAGAAACCTTTTAGATTCGGCCGCGGGAGGCACTTTTATGGAAATTACTTTAGGAGAAGCTACTAAACTCCTAGATAATATTATGGTTAATTATTCTCAATGGCACACTGAAAGATCTACTAATAAAAAAGTGCATGCGATAGAAGAAATTAATGTTTTGAGTGGAAAGATGGATGAACTTATGAAATTATTTGCTAGTAAGAGTGTTTCTTCTGATCCTAATGATATGCCTTTGTCTACTTTGATTGAGAATAATAATGAATCTATGGATGTGAATTTTGTTGGTAGGAATAATTTTGGTAACAATGCGTATAGAGGAAATTTTAATCCTAGGCCTTATCCTAGCAATTCCTCTAATAATTATGGTAATTCCTACAGCAATTCTTATGGAAATTTTAATAAGATGCCCTTTGAATTTGAGACTAGTGTTAAAGATTTTATGAATTCGCAAAAGAATTTCAATGCTTTGCTTGAAGAGAAATTGCTTAAAGTTGATGAATTGGCTAGGAACGTTGATAGAATTTCTCTTGATGTTGATTCTTTAAAACTTAGATCTATTCCTCCTAAGCATGATATCAATGAGTCTCTCAAAGCCATGAGAATTTCCATTGATGAGTGCAAGGAAAGAACCGCTAGGATGCGTGCTAAGAAAGATTGCTTTATGAAAGCGTGTTCTTCTAGTTCCTATGAAAATAAAGATGAAGATCTAAAAGTTATTGATGTGTCCCCTATTAAATCTTTGTTTTGCAATATGAATCTTGATAATGATGGGACTGAATATGTTCCACCTTTACTTAGAAGGCGTTCCTGAAATTCCGAGTTTTTTGATCTTGATGCTAAAATTGATAAAAGTGGGATTGAAGAAATCAAAACATTAGATGTTAATAAACCCACTATTTTGGATCTCAAGGAATTTAATTATGATAATTGCTCTTTGATAGATTGTATTTCCTTGTTGCAATCCGTGCTAAATTCTCCTCATGCTTATAGTCAAAATAAAGCTTTTACCAAACATATCGTTGATGCTTTGATGCAATCTTATGAAGAAAAGCTTGAGTTGGAAGTCTCTATCCCTAGAAAACTTTATGATGAGTGGGAACCTACTATTAAAATTAAAATTAAAGATCATGAATGCTATGCTTTGTGTGATTTGGGTGCTCTCTATCCCTAGAAAACTTTATGATGAGTGGGAACCTACTATTAAAATTAAAATTAAAGATCATGAATGCTATGCTTTGTGTGATTTGGGTGCTAGTGTTTCCACGATTCCAAAAACTTTGTGTGATTTGCTAGGTTTCCGTGATTTTGATGATTGCTCTTTAAACTTGCACCTTGCGGATTCCACTATTAAGAAACCTATGGGAAGAATTAATGATGTTCTTATTGTTGCAAATAGGAACTATGTGCCCGTAGATTTTATTGTTCTTGATATCAATACAAGAAATATGTCAACTTGTGACCCTCACTATTGGCCGCTAAAAGGTCATTGTTTTTCATTTGCGACATTTTTTGACCAAAAACAGAAGGTCAAAAGCTGGCAGTCGTAAACTGAAATTAACGACTTTCTATAAAAGGTCGTTGATTCTTTGACCAAAATTTTGGTCACTAGCAGCCTCCCCAGACCATGTAGGATCCAGTGCGGCAAGCTGACGTGGATAAGAATCAGCCCGGTCCAGTTCTGTGTTTTACATGGGCCGAGCCCATTAATTCAGCCTTTTTAATATTTATTTTTCTGTAAGTTAAGCAGGCCAAGCCCATTTCAACCTTTTATTTATTTTTGGTCCGGGGCCTTTTAACATTGTTTGGGCCATTATATTTTGGAGCTGGTCCCACTTGTCATCATCTCACACATTGGGCCCACTTTACAGAAAATTCAAAACTGCTCAAATTATTTTCATAAGTGGGTCCCACGAGTCAGGTTTCCATTCCACACGTTTTCAAATCACATACATAGTCAATATTTCAGACGGAACAGTACAAATATAGTTCACCAAATACAAGTAGGTCATACAAATATAGTTTACCAAATACAACTAAGTCTACCACAATCTGTACATAGTGTATTACAACCCAAATATGCCTACTATTACAATATTACAATATTTACAGTCTACACGGCTCTTTGCTGAGTAGGGCTATGAGCTTCGAACTTCAAATTTCATAGACCTGGAGCTCCTGTAAAAGAGTGAACACATAGGCTACCAGCATTAGAGTCGCTATTATTCCTAAGAGTAGATTTGCAAACCTCCAGGTTTAGTGTACAGACTATTGAAAGAGATCTCATAGAAATATAAATTTATGGGCCAAATATATGATAAATCAACAGATTCAGCCAACTTCAAAGACCTAGATGTTTGTGATGCATCTTCACAGAACCAGAAGAACACTAGATATAATATAATATGATTCCAGGAGTATAATGCTAACCACAAGAGCATCAATCAGCAGCAGGTAAATAGCTAGCAAACTATCTACTAGACATCATCGACACTTGAACCATAACATGTCCAGCATGGAAACAAAAAATGGGACAAGTACTAATTCTGGATAACATGTACAGGAAGGCCATCCAATGGTTTCAGCCACATCCTAATAAACCAGCGGCACTCTAATACAACTAATTACCAGCAGCAAATAAAATAGCCGGATTAGGCACCAGCAGTTGATCATCGACACAACAGTCGGCAAGGACTCAACCACGGCACAAAAAGCATCAAAATCCTAACTAACCCATGAAACAGAGCATGGTTGTATCATAGCAAAGAGAGGAGCTCACAATGGTGGTTTGTGTAGCCGATGTCGAATAGCCTCCGTTCGTCGCTTGCGAGCACCATGCACCTTGGTGCCTTGCATAGGGCCTCCTTCGAGTCTGCGAGAGAAAGAACAAGGTGAAGGTTAGTATGCATCTGTTCTGGGTCAAGCTAAGTCAAGGGCATAAGAGATTTTAGTCAACAAAAATTAACATGTGAACATCTTGCACAAACTATCATCATTTATAAAAAATACAAAACAAATATGCAAACAGTTGTACAATAGCTGAGTGCTCATACTTATATTACATTGCTTGAACTCAATTGCTAAGCTAGGAAACAAAAAATCCCACTCTCCATGACGTTATCTCATCGCTCAAGATTTGGGGGCAGCAAGGGTATTAGTAATGGATGCGCTGCAGGAGAGAGCTGAGTGGGATTAGTACCTGGAGCTTGCAATTGATGGAGTCATGGTCGTCCTGCTGCTGTTGTATCCCCATGGAACCCTTGTGCTGCACAAGGACAGATGATTGATCAGCTGAAATTGAAATCAACGGTTGCTGCTGCACAAGAGCCTATAATTAAGCTCAACAATGAAAAAGACATGTTTGTTATGTCTTAGACAGAAAAGAAACATGTGATGTTTTTCTGTCAAGATCAAGATAAACAAAATTAAGCAATGCAGGTAAACATCATCATCAGTGTATAATTGCCAATATAAACAAGCCATGTAGAAACGCCAAGTTACAGAAACTGCATCACAAATATGATTTGCCTCTGGTGTTTGCCATACAACAACAACAGTAGTACAAAGATGTTTGATTACATGTGAATAGAGATATGACAATAGCAGATATACATAATTTGAGGGAACCACAAGAAGTAGATATGACAATAGCAGTAGTATAGATTGTAGTAGTAAGCATGCAAGGAAACAAAACATGGGACTAATATTGATAGCAACAAAACAACCAGGATAACAATAAGCTACTACAGGTGCAGGTTTAGGAAGCAAGGAACAGAGTGAAACGGCGATGAGTGTGGAGACTTTATTTTGCTGAACTTTTGGTTATCTTATACTTCTACAGGATGCAGGCAATGAGGTCGTCAGTGTATGGATTTTCTTCCAATTTGACCGTCTTCCCTAGGGATCAGAAAGATTTCGTTTCGAGGTTTTTCAATCTGCTGCACCAACTGTATCTATCTAATCAATAAGACAAGGTCGATGCTAAAAAAAGGCAGTTGAATCTTTTCCCAGAATTCCAAACTGGTGACTTTTGGCACAACGACTAAGCTCCGTAGAACCAAGAGATGCTCAAGATCGATGCTAAAAAATTTGGAAGCATTAACCCTCTACAAGGTAATAATCCGCTACCGCAACTTCAGGTACATGCACTTTCAGCTAGACTAGTCAACAGCGGATTTTCAGCTCATGTTCCAAAATTCTACTAGTCGGCAAGGCCGTCATACGCTCATGCGCATGGTCAGCAGAAGACAAACATATCCTTGTTGGAAGAAATTAGCCTCCGCGCAGACGACATTCCGACGATCCGCTCCAGCTACAACAGAAAACGTCGGCCCATGTTAACTTGTTTGCTAGCCGCACGAATACAATCAAAACTGAATTTTAACAAAACAATACAGAAGAAATCTAATGTACTACTATATATGAACCGGCTATCTGACTATCACACTCCAACATGCTTTTTTTACAACATGGTGCAGACTGTAACTATGATGCGCCATGAACTTTGTGGCTGAAGTGCTGTACTTGGAACCAAACTTCTACAAGAGTATGAATGATGAATGTGCTCGACCAAGGTGATGTGTCTGACCTTGTTTTCCAGCAACTTTTTCCAGTTGTAGTTGATGTCCCCATTGATCTCCCACCCGAAATTCTTGGCGTCCTGCACCCGAAACTTTTTCCAGCAACATGGTGCAGACTGTAACTTTGATGCACTAGTATCTTCTTCGAAAGACAGCCATGTATCACGCACCTAGATGCAGCGAGCACACACAGATAGATTCAGAGCGTAATTGCAGCAACAAAAATGCAGAGAAGGAAGTAATTCAGGATTGTGCTTACGTTCCGCCGTGTCCTCCCAGCCAATCCGAGCTGATAGGGTGGAACGGGTGCTCGCAGATCGCAACCTGCGCGAAAATCACCTCAGAATTTCATCCAACCGAATCTCAGCTGAATAACAAACCGCGGGATGCGGGGGGCGGGGAGAGGAAACAAGCAAGCGGAGGGGGGCGCAGACCTTGGCTCCGAATCCCGCGGCGGTGCGGGAGCCGCGGACGACACCGCTGCCGACGCCGATGACGAAGAGGTCGTAGTCGTAGCTCTCCTCGCCGCCGTACGCGACGGCGGGCGCCTCCCTGTCCTTGAGCATCTTCCGCGCCATGGCCTGGACTCCGGTCGGCCGTAGAACCCTAGTGGATGGATGGATCCCGGAGCAGAGGAGAGCAGGTGGGGGCGGCAACACTGGCTGCTACGGGGTCCGGATGGGATCTACACGAGGCCGTCGCCACCCCTCCCCGCCGTGGGGCTAGGTGCGGATCACCTCCCACAAAAGGAGACAGAGACGGAGCCGGCGCGGACATGGATGGGAATCAGACGCGCGACGGAGGTGGTTGCCGAGGCAGGCACGGAGACGGGGTGGGTCGCCGGGGTTTGTGGCGGGGTGGAGGCGGCCGTGAGGAGGGGAGGAGGAGAGGGCGAGGGAGGGAGGGCGCCGCTACCGGTGACAGGAAGGCTAGGGTTAGAGAGGGGTGGCGGCGTCGATCTGGATCGGGGAGAGAGAGAGGGAGGCGGCGGGCGGAAGGAAGGGAGGAGGGGTGAGTGAGTTGATCTGGATAGGGTTTCTTCAGATGGATGGATGGATGGTGGGATTGCTAGCAATAGATGGCAGGATGTCTGCCATGTCATCGATCCGTGTGACAGGTGGTTCCACCAATCAGAGTCTAGCTTATGTAATTGTGTTTTTTCTCTTTTGTTTCTTTTATATTTTTTACCCTCTTATTTCGGGTAAACACTCAACATATTAGCTTCATGTTGTATGTTTAAATGACTCAATATTGTGTTCATATGTGTATTTTAGGATTTCAAACAATGATGATTTTGTGGTCTTCATTTGCATTGCACACAAAAATCATTTTCCATTTATAGTGCCCAATAGGGTTTTTTTGTGAAGGACCTATCATATATTTGTTGCAAAAATAGACCACACCATTTTTAAAAAATAGTAGGACATATTTAATGCACAATTGACCAAATGTTTGGGTGTCAAGAGTTTCGATCCACCTCTCGTGAAAAAGACAAATTTCCGCCAATTCAGCTGGAAGCGGGTCAAATTTGAACTGCAGCTGCCACATAGTTTTCTTTTTAATTTTCCCAAAAATCATTTTTAGGTACAAAAGTATATATTTAATCAGAGAAACACCAAAAGTTTTCCAAGATTCAACCACTAGCTAGGAACGGTCATGCCCGCTGTTTTGACCGCATTTTTAAACGGGCATGAAAAATTCAAAAAAAATCAAAAAGAATGGAAAACCTTCGCATGGTGTCATTATATGTGGCCAAGTTACCAGAAAAAATAATAAAATTGTAATACGATAAATAATTTTAAAAAGTGTTCTCAGAAACGAGCTATCATGCGTGAAGATCAATGACTTTCAAGCCAAATGATCAATCTTATGGACACATTCATGGCATAGTTTGTTCAAATGATCTCATATTATGCACAAGGGTGCATATTGGGATGGCAAACAATGTTGCCGAAGGAAGTTTTCATTTTATTTGCACGGAAAATTAATTTTCCATTTTTCGAGTGCCCGAAATGAGGTTTTTTTGTGAAGGACCTACCATATATTTGTTGCAAAATTGTACCAAATCAATTCTTTTAAAATACTAGGACATATTTAGTGCACAATTAACCAAATGGTTGGGTGTAAAAAGTTTTGATCCACCTCTGGTGAAAAAGACAAAATCCCGCCGATTCAGAAGGAAGCGGATCAAATTTGAACTGCAGCTACCTCGTAGTTTGCTCTTTATTTTTTTCCAAAAATCATTTCTAGGTACATAAGTATCTATTTAATTAGAGAAACATCAAAAGTTTTCCAAGATTGAACCAATAGCTAGGAACGGTCAAGCCCGCCATTTTGACCGCATTTTGAAACGGGCATAAAAAATTAAAAAAAAAACAAAAAATTGGAAAACCTTCCCATTGTGTCATTATATGTGACCAAGTTTCCAGGAAAAATAATAAACTTGTAATACGGAAATTATTTTTAAAAAGTGTTCTAAAAATGAGCTATCATGCGTGAAGATTCATGGCTTTCAAGCCAAATGATCAATCTTATGGCCACATTCATGGCATATTTTGTTCAAATGATCTCATATTGTGCACAAGGGTGCATCTTGGAATTCCAAACAATGTTGCCTAAGGGAGTTTTCATTTTATTTGCACGGAAAATTAATTTTCCATTTTTCGAGTGCCCGAAATGAGGTTTTTTTGTGAAGGACCTACCATATATTTGTTGCAAAATTGTACCAAATCAATTCTTTTAAAATACTAGGACATATTTAGTGCACAATTAACCAAATGGTTGGGTGTAAAAAGTTTTGATCCACCTCTGGTGAAAAAGACAAATTCCCGCCGATTCAGAAGGAAGCGGATCAAATTTGAACTGCAGCTACCTCGTAGTTTGCTCTTTATTTTTTTCCAAAAATCATTTCTAGGTACATAAGTATCTATTTAATTAGAGAAACATCAAAAGTTTTCCAAGATTGAACCAATAGCTAGGAACGGTCAAGCCCGCCATTTTGACCGCATTTTGAAACGGGCATAAAAAATTAAAAAAAAAACAAAAAATTGGAAAACCTTCCCATTGTGTCATTATATGTGACCAAGTTTCCAGGAAAAATAATAAACTTGTAATACGGAAATTATTTTTAAAAAGTGTTCTAAAAATGAGCTATCATGCGTGAAGATTCATGGCTTTCAAGCCAAATGATCAATCTTATGGCCACATTCATGGCATAGTTTGTTCAAATGATCTCATATTGTGCACAAGGGTGCATCTTGGAATTCCAAACAATGTTGCCTAAGGGAGTTTTCATTTTATTTGCACGGAAAATTAATTTTCCATTTTTCGAGTGCCCGAAATGAGGTTTTTTTGTGAAGGACCTACCATATATTTGTTGCAAAATTGTACCAAATCAATTCTTTTAAAATACTAGGACATATTTAGTGCACAATTAACCAAATGGTTGGGTGTAAAAAGTTTTGATCCACCTCTGGTGAAAAAGACAAATTCCCGCCGATTCAGAAGGAAGCGGATCAAATTTGAACTGCAGCTACCTCGTAGTTTGCTCTTTATTTTTTTCCAAAAATCATTTCTAGGTACATAAGTATCTATTTAATTAGAGAAACATCAAAAGTTTTCCAAGATTGAACCAATAGCTAGGAACGGTCAAGCCCGCCATTTTGACCGCATTTTGAAACGGGCATAAAAAATTAAAAAAAAACAAAAAATTGGAAAACCTTCCCATTGTGTCATTATATGTGACCAAGTTTCCAGGAAAAATAATAAACTTGTAATACGGAAATTATTTTTAAAAAGTGTTCTCAAAAATGAGCTATCATGCGTGAAGATTCATGGCTTTCAAGCCAAATGATCAATCTTATGGCCACATTCATGGCATAGTTTGTTCAAATGATCTCATATTGTGCACAAGGGTGCATCTTGGAATTCCAAACAATGTTGCCTAAGGGAGTTTTCATTTTCTTTGCACGGAAAATTCATTTTCCATTTTCCGAGTGCTTGAAATTAGTTTTTTTTGTCAAGGACCTACCATATATTTGTTGCAAAATTGGACCAAATCAATTTTCTAAAATACTAGGCCATATTTAATGCACAATTGACAAAATGGTTGGGTGTCAAAAGTTTTGATCCACCTCTGGTGAAAAAAGACAAATTCCCGCCGATTCAGGAGGAAGCGGGTCAAATTTGAACTGCAGCTGCCTCATAGTTTGCTATTTATTTTTTCCAAAAATCATTTCTAGTTACATAAATACCTATTTAATCATAAATACATGGTTTGGTGGCGATACATCGAGGTTTGGACGGTGGCCGAGAGCCCCAACTCTAGAGCGCGTAAACTTGCATACCCTCCGCGTGGTCACCGCGTGACCGTGGCGTTGCCATGTGTTCTGGGCGGCCTAGGCATGTCTAGTGGGTTGGGCACTCCCCAAGTAGGTGCTAAGAAGAAAATCACAACATAAGATTCTCACGAGGAGACCGATCGATGCCCAAACATGAATAAGTAGCCAAGTGTTTGATTAGCGGTACAGGAAATGCACATGGCTAATGGGCGTGAGTTTTGGCTGAGGATGATCATCTACTAAGGACACTATCTTGGAAAATTTGCAGCTCAAATGGAGGAGCCTAGGTGTCACTTGCTTTGCAACGTACCACACTGGACAGAAATATGAATGTTGAAGCCACACTCACATGTATTGTTAGATGGGGCTCAATTTTTGTGGAGAGCAATGATTTGGGAATATAAAAGATGTGGCAAAAATTCAGTTCATTAGGATATGCCTAGCTAGTACTTCCTTCACAACAGTTCGAGTTGAACAAAAACTTTGGAAATTTGCCGAGGAAGATTTACCAGGCAAATGGAGTTGAAAATTGTCATGAGGCAATGATTTGGATAGTAAAGAATGCCCAATTTTTTTTGGGAATTTTGGGAATGACAGAAATATAGGTTGCTTCACAACCTAGGGCAAAAATTGACACATAGGCAAAACTGATGAGGTGGCGCCTAGTCATAGCAATAAGTACCAATGCATCCACGTTCACAACCTCATGACCCTTTATATTGGTCGTAATCAGGTAGAAATAAGGTCATTGGTGCCTCTTGTCTGCTTTGTGACCATTTGGTGTAAGCAATTTCAGGGTTTGAGCCCTTCCAAGCGAAATGGCCGTGAATTTACGACCAATTCAGCTGGGGTCACTAAGAGAAGGTCATAAGTTGACATATTTATTGTAGTGTATAGATTGCAATCCTTCATGTCCTATTATTCTTGGTAGACCTTTCCTTAGAACGATTGGTGCAATTATTGATATGAAGGAAGGGAATATTAGATTCCAATTTCCATTAAAGAAAGGCATGGATTCCCTAGGAAGAAAGTTAAATTACCATATGAATCTATCATGAGAGCCACTTATGGATTGCCTACCAAAGATGGCAATACCTAGATCTATCCTTGCTTTTATGCCTAGGGGCGTTAAATGATAGCGCTTGTTGGGAGGCAACCCAAATTTATTTTTAGTTTTTTGCTTTTTGCTTCTGTTTAGGAATAAATTTTTGCTCTAGACTTTGGTTAGATGTGTTTTTATGTTTTAATTAGTGTTTGTGCCAAGTTAAACTTATAGGATCTTCTTGGATGATAGTTATTTGATCTTGCAGAAAATTCCAGAAACTTTCTGTTCACGAAAATAATTGTTAAAAATCACCAGAACGTGATAAAATATTGATTCCAATTGCTGCTGATCAATAAACAAATTGCCTAGGTCTTCCTATTTTGGATGATTTTTTGGAGTTCCATAAGTTTGTGTTAGTTACAGATTACTACAGACTGTTCTGTTTTTGACAGATTCTGTTTTTCGTGTGTTGTTTGCTTATTTTGATGAATCTATGGCTAGTAAAAGAGTTTATAAACCATAGAGAAGTTGGAATGCAGTAGGTTTAACAACAATATAAATAAGTAATGAGTTCATTACAGTACCTTGAAGTGGTCTTTTGTTTTCTTTCGCTAACGGAGCTCACGAGATTTTCTGTTAAGTTTTGTGTTGTGAAGTTTTCAAGTTTTGGGTGAAAGATTTGATGGATTATGGAACAAGGAGTGGCAAGAGCCTAAGCTTGGGGATGCCCATGGCACCCCCAATATAATCTAAGGACACCAAAAAGCCAAAGCTTGGGGATGCCCCGAAAGGCATCCCCTCTTTCGTCTACTTCCATCGGTAACTTTACTTGGAGCTATATTTTTATTCACCACATGATATGTGTTTTGCTTGGAGCGTCTTGTATGATTTCAGTCTTTGCTTTTTAGTTTACCACAATCATCCTTGCTGTACACACCTTTTGAGAGAGACACACATGATTCGGAAATTATTAGAATACTCTATGTGCTTCACTTATATCTTTTGAGTTATATAGTTTTTGCTCTAGTACTTCAGTTATATCTTTTAGAGCACGGTGGTGGATTTGTTTTATAGAAACTATTGATATCTCATGCTTCACTTAGATTATTTTGTGAGTCTTAAATAGCATGGTAATTTGCTTAAATAATCCTAATATGCTAGGTATTCAAGATTAGTAAAAACTTTCTTATGAGTGTGTTGAATACTAAGAGAAGTTTGATGCTTGATGATTGTTTTGAGATATGGAGGTAGTGATATCAAAGTTGTGCTAGTTGAGTAGTTGTGAATTTGAGAAATACTTGTGCTGAAGTTTGCAAGTCCCGTAGCATGCACGTATGGTAAACATTATGTAACAAATTTGAAACATGAGGTGTTCTTTGATTGTCCTCCTTATGAGTGGCGGTCGGGGATGAGCGATGGTCTTTTCCTACCAATCTATCCCCCTAGGAGCATTCACGTAGTGCTTGGTTTTTGATGACTTGTAGATTTTTCCAATAAGTATGTGAGTTCTTTATGACTAATCTTGAGTCCATGGATTATACGCACTCTCACCTTTCCATCATTGCTAGCCTCTTCGGTACCGTGTGTTGCCCTTTCTCACATTGAGAGTGGGTGCAAACTTCGCCGGTGCATCCAAACCCCGTGATATGATACGCTCTTTCACACATATACCTCCTTATATCTTTCTCAAAACAGCCACCATACCTACCTATTATGGCATTTCCATAGCCATTCCGAGATATATTGCCATGCAACTTTCCACCATTCCATTTATCATGACACGTTCATCATTGTCATATTGCTTTGCATGATCATGTAGTTGACATAGTATTTGTGGCAAAGCCACCATTCATAATTCTTTCATACATGTCACTCTTGGTTCATTGCATATCCCGGTACACCGCCGGAGGCATTCATATAGAGTCATACTTTGTTCTAGTATCAAGTTGTAATCATTGAGTTGTAAATAAATAGAAGTGTGATGATCATCATTTTCTAGAGCATTGTCCCAAGTGAGGAATAAAAAAAGAGAGAAAGGCCATAAAAAAAGAGAAGGCCCAAAAAAATGAGAGAAAAAGAGAGAAGGGACAATGTTACTATCCTTTTACCACACTTGTGCTTCAAAGTAGCACCATAATCTTCATGATAGAGAGTCTCTTGTTTTATCACTTTCATATACTAGTGGGAATTTTTCATTATAGAACTTGGCTTGTATATTCCAACAATGGGCCTCCTCAAGTGCCCTAGGTCTTCGTGAGCAAGCAAGTTGGATGCACACCCACTTAGTTTCTTTTGTTGAGCTTTCATATATTTATAGCTCTAGTGCATCCGTTGCATGGCAATCCCTACTCCTCGCATTAACATCAATCGATGGGCATCTCCATAGCTCATTGATTATCCTCGTTGATGTGAGACTTTCTCCTTTTTTGTCTTCTCCACATAACCGCCATCATCATATTCTATTCCACCCATAGTGCTATATCCATGGCTCACGCTCATGTATTGCGTGAAGGTTGAAAAAGTTTGAGATTACTAAAGTATGAAACAATTGCTTGGCTTGTCATCGGGTTTGTGCATGATGAGAGCATTCTTGTGTGACGAAAATGGAGCATGACTAAACTATATGATTTGTAGGGATGAACTTTCTTTGGCCATGTTATTTTGAGAGGACATAATTGCTTAGTTAGTATGCTTGAAGTATTATTATTTCTATGTCAATATTGAACTTTTATCTTGAATCTTTCGGGTCTGAATATTCATACCACAATTAAGAAGACTTACATTGAAGACTTACATTGAAATTATGCCAAGTAGCATTCCACATCAAAAATTCCGTTTTTATCATTTACCTACTCGAGGACGAGCAGGAATTAAGCTTGGGGATGCTTGATACGTCTCCAAGGTATCTATAATTTTTGATTTCTCCATGCCATATTATCTTCTGTTTTGGACATTATTGGGCTTTATTATTCACTTTTATATTATTTTTGGGACCAACCTATTAACCGGAGGCCCAACCCAGAATTGCTATTTTTTTTGCCTATTTTAGAGTTTCGCGGAAAAAGAATATCAAACGGAGTCCAAACGGAATGAAACCTTCAGGAACGTGATTTTCGGAACGAACATGATCCAGAGGACTTGGACCCTACGTCAACAAATCAAACAGGAAGCCACGAGGTAGGGGGGCGCGCCTACCCCCCCAGGCGCGCCCCCCACCCTCATGGGCCCCACATTGCTCCACCGTCGTACTCCTTCCTCCTATATATACCTACGTACCCCCAAACGATCAGATACGGAGCCAAAAACCTAATTCCACCGCCGCAACCATCTTGGGGCCTGTTCCAGAGCTTCGCCGGAGGGGGCATCCATCACGGAGGGCTTCTACATCAACACCATAGCCTCTCCGATGAAGTGTGAGTAGTTTACCTCTGACCTTCGGGTCCATAGTTATTAGCTAGATGGCTTCTTCTCTCTTTTTGGATCTCAATACAATGTTCTCCCCCTCTCTCGTGGAGATCTATTCGATGTAATCTTCTTTTGCGGTGTATTTGTTTAGACCGATGAATTGTGGGTTTATGATCAAGTTTATCTATGAACAATATTTGAATCGTCTGAATTCTTTTATGTATGATTGGTTATCTTTGCAAGTCTCTTCGAATTATCAGTTTGGTTTGGCCTACTAGATTGATCTTTCTTGCAATGGGAGAAGTGCTTAGCTTTGGGTTCAATCTTGCGGTGTCCTTTCCCAGTGACAGTAGGGGCAGCAAGGCACGTATTGTATTGTTGCCATCGAGGATAACAAGATGGGTTTTTAATCATATTGCATGAATTTATCCCTCTACATCATGTCATCTAGCTTAAGGCGTTACTCTGTTCTTATGAACTTAATACTCTAGATGCATGCTGGATAGCGGTCGATGTGTGGAGTAATAGTAGTAGATGCAGGCAGGAGTTGGTCTACTTGTCTCGGACGTGATGCCTATATACATGATCATACCTAGATATTCTCATAACTATGCTCAATTCTGTCAATTGCTCAACAGTAATTTGTTCACCCACCGTAAAATACTTATGCTCTTGAGAGAAGCCACTAGTGAAACCTATGCCCCCCGGGTCTATTTTCCATCATATTAATCTTCCAACACTTCGTTATTTCTGTTGCTTTTATTTTACTTTGCATCTTTATCATAAAAATACCAAAAATATTATCCTATCATATCTATCAGATCTCACTCTCGTAAGTGACCGTGTAGGGATTGACAACCCCTTATCGCGTTGGCTGCGAGGATTTATTTGTTTGTGTAGGTGCGAGGGACTTGCGCGTAGCCTCCTACTGGATTGATACCTTGGTTCTCAAAAACTGAGGGAAATACTTACACTACTTTGCTGCATCACCCTTTCCTCTTCAAGGGAAAACCAACGCAGTGCTCAAGAGGTAGCACTTTCCTGATAAACAATTAAATGTCATAAATGCTTCTCGTACTGCTCCATGGTATGCTGATTATGCTAATTATATTGTTGCTAAATTTATACCACCTAGTTTCACATACCAGCAAAAGAAAAAGTTTTTCTATGAGTTGAGACATTACTTCTGGGATGACCCACATCTTTATAAAGAAGGAGTAGATGGTGTTATTAGACGTTGTGTACCTGAGCATGAACAGGAACAGATCCTACGCAAGTATCACTCCGAGGCTTATGGAGGACACCACACTGGAGATAGAACTGCACATAAGGTATTGCAATCTGGTTTTTATTGGCCTACTCTCTTCAAGGATGCCCGTATGTTTGTCTGATCTTCCGATGAATGTCAAAGAATTAGTAATATTAGCAGACGTCAAGAAATGCCTATGAATTATTCACTTCTTATTGAACCATTTGATGTTTGGGGCTTTGATTATATGGGACCGTTTCCTGCCTCTAATGGATATACACATATTTTAGTTGCTGTTGATTACGTTACTAAGTGGGTAGAAGCTATTCCAGCTAGAAGTGCTGATCATAACACCTCTATTAAGATGCTTAAAGAAGTTATTTTTCCGAGGTTTGGAGTCCCTAGATATTTAATGACTGATGGTGGTTCACATTTTATTCATCGTGCTTTTCGTAAAATGCTAGCAAAGTATGATGTTAATCATAGAATTGCATCTCCATATCACCCACAGTCTAGTGGTCAAGTTGAATTGACTAATAGAGAACTCAAATTAATTTTGCAAAAGACTGTTAATAGATCTAGAAAGAACTGGTCCAAGAAACTTGATGATGCATTATGGGCCTATAGAACTGCATATAAAAATCCCATGGGTATGTCTCCGTATAAAATGGTTTATGGAAAAGCATGTCATTTACCTCTTGAACTAGAACATAAAGCATATTGGGCTATTAAAGAGCTCAATTATGATTTCAAACTTGCCGGTGAGAAGAGGCTATTTGACATTAGCTCAATTGATGAGTGGAGAACCCAAGCCTATGAGAATGCCAAACTGTTTAAAGAAAAAAGTTAATAGATGGCATGACAAAAGGATACAAAAGCGTGAGTTTAATGTAGGTGATTATGTATTGCTATACAACTCTCATTTAAGATTTTTTGCAGGAAAACTACTCTCTAAATGGGAAGGTCGTTACGTTATCGAGGAGGTCTATCGTTCCGGTGCCATAAAAATCAACAACTTTGAAGGCACAAATCAGAAAGTGGTAAACAGTCAAAGAATCAAACATTATATCTCAGGTAATCCCATAAATGTTGAAACTAATGTCATTGAAACCGTAACACCAGAGGAATACATAAGAGACACTTTCCGGAATGTTTCAGACTCCGAAAAGGAATAGGTATGTGGTACGGTAAGTAAACCGACTCCAAAATAGTTCTAATGGCAATTTTTCTCCGTTTTGGAATATTTAGAAAAATAGAAAAATAAGGAGCAGTCCGGGAAGGACACGAGGCCTCCACGAGGGTGGAGGGCGCGCCCTACCCCCCTAGGCGCGCCCCCTGTCTCGTGGGCACCTCGTGCGCTCTTTGGACTCCGTTTTCTTGCACGATACGTATTTTGATCAGTAAAAATTCATTATATAATCTCCCGAAGGTTTTGACACTTGTATCACGCGAATATCCTCTGTTTTTGTTTCGAGCTGTTTTTGCAGCAGATTTGGAGCAAGATGTCATCTCAGGACTCTTACGGAGAGAGCTATGTCTCACACCTTATTGCTGACCCAAAGACCTATGGGGATCTATCTCCTTATGGTCGAACTATAGATGAGGAGGAGGATGCTCATCTAAGGAGGATCAACGATTCATGCTCGGAGGAGGAGGATGTCCCTCTACCTCAACCTGGGGATATGCACGTGAAGTTCAAGAAGTCTAGTCTCCCTAAGAGGGCTAAACTATCTAACAATCAATCCATTCCTTCTCGTTTTCGGCAGAAAAGCAAAGGAGATTTATGCGATAAAATCTTGAAGCTGGAATCGGAGGTCGATGATTTAAAGGAGGAAATTGTTCTTCTCAATTACAACATGAAGAAGCTGAAAGCACAATTGTCATCATCACCACCATCTTCCTCACCTCCGAAGAAGGAGACATAATCACATGGGTATGGGCACTCCCCTTGGCAACTGCCAAGCTTGGGGGAGGTGCCCCGGTATCGTATCACCATCACATCTTTATCTTTACCGTTTTTCTTAGTTCGATCCTTTTGGTAATATCTTGATCTAGTAGAGTAAAGTTTTAGTATGATATAGTTTTAAGTTTTGCTTTATGATCCCTCTATGTAATCGAGTCCGTGAGCTATATAATAAAGATTAGTGTTGAGTCAAGGGCTTGATTATTTTGCCATTATCTTGAGGGAATAAAAGAAAAAGAAAAGAATAAAAAGAAATAAAGAGATCATATTGATCTTATGGAGAGTAATGACTTCACATAGAAAGAGTATGATGATTAAAAGTTGTTGAGAGTTGACAAACATAGCTTTGGTCATCGTTGCAATTAATAGGAAGTAATAAAGAAAGAGAGGTTTCACATATAAATATACTATCTTGGACATCTTTTATGATTGTGAGCACTCATTAAAATATGACATGCTAAAGAGTTGATGTTGGACAAGGAAGACAAGGTATATCTGAGATAAAGTACATTGTCATGGATCATCCAACATGTTGAGCTTGCCTTTCCCCCTCATGCTAGCCAAATTCTTTGCACTAAGTAGAGATACTACTTGTGCTTCCAATTACCCTTAAACCCAGTTTTGCCATGAGAGTCCACCATACCTACCTATGGATTGAGTAAGATCCTTCAAGTAAGTTGTCATCGGTGCAAGCAATAAAAATTGCTCTCTAAATATGTATGACTTATTAGTGTGGGAGAAAATAAGCTTTATACGATCTTGTGATGTGGAAGAAATAAAAGCGACGGACTGCATAATAAAGGTCCATATCACAAGTGGCAATATAAAATGACGTTCTTTCGCATTAAGATTTTGTGCATCCAACCCTGAAAGCGCATGGCAACCTCTGCTTCCCTCTGCGAAGGGCCTATCTTTTACTTTTATCTCTTACCCTTATGCAAGAGTGATGGTGATCTTCACCTTTCCTTTTTACATTTTATCCTTTGGCAAGCACATTGTGTTGGAAAGATCCTGATATATATATCCAATTGGATGTAAGTTAGAATGAACTATTATTGTTGACATTACCCTTGAGGTAAAAAGGTTGGGAGGCGAAACTATAAGCCCCTATCTTTCTCTGTGTCCGATTAAAACTCCGTAACCACAAGTATTGCTTGAGTGTTAGCAATCGTGAAAGACTAAATGATAGTTGAGTATGTGGACTTGCTGCAAAGCTCTTACATAGACTCTTTCTGATGTTATGATAAACTGCAGTTGCTTCAATGACTGAGATTATAGTTTGTTAGTTCTCAATGAAGTTTCTAATTCATACTTGACATTTGTGAATAGATTATTACTTGAGCATAACAAATAATATGACAATATCCATATATGTTGCTATTATAAGAATGATCATGATGCCCTCATGTCCGTATTTTATTTTATCGACACCTCTACCTCTAAACATGTGGACATATTTATCGTTATCGGCTTCCGCTTGAGGACAAGCGAGGTCTAAGCTTGGGGGAGTTGATAGGTCCATTTTGCATCATGCTTTTATATCGATATTTATTGCATTATGGGTTGTTATTACACATTATGTCACAATACTTATGTCTATTCTCTCTTATTTTACAAGGTTTACATAAAGAGGGAGAATGCCGGCAGCTGGAATTCTGGGCTGGAAAAGGAGTAATTATTAGAGACCTATTCTGCACAACTCCAAAAGTCCTGAAACTCCACGGAAGTTATTTTTGGAAATAATAAAAAATATTGAGCGGAAGAAATACCAGAGGGGGGCCACCCACCAGGCACGAGGGTGGGGGCGCGCCCTACCCCCCTGGGCGCGCCCCCTGCCTCTTGGGCCCCCTGGTGGCCCTCCGGTGGCCATCTTCTACTATATGAAGTCTTTCGTCCAAAGAAAAATAATAAGCAAGTTTTCGGGACGAGACTCCGCCGCCACGAGGCGGAACCTTGGCGGAACCAATCTAGGGCTCTGGCGGAGCTGTTCTGCCGAGGACACTTCCCTCCGGGAGGGGGAAATCATCGCTATCGTCATCACCAACGCTCCTCTCATTGGGAGGGGCCCAATCTCCATCAACATCTTCACCAACACCATCTCCTCTCAAACCCTAGTTCATCTCTTGTATCCAATTCTTGTCTGGGATTGGTACCTGTAGGTTGCTAGTAGTGTTGATTACTCCTTGTAGTTGATGCTAGTTGGTTTATTTGGTGGAAGATCATATGTTCAGATCCTTTATGCATATTAATACTCCTCTGATTATGAACATGAATATGCTTTGTGAGTAGTTACGTTTGTTCCTGAGGACATGGGAGAAGTCTTGCTATTAGTAGTCATGTGAATTTGGTATTCGTTCGACATTTTGATGAGATGTATGTTGTCTCTCCTCTAGTGGTGTTATGTGAACGTCGACTACATGACACTTCACCATTGTTTGGGCCTAGAGGAAGGCATTGGGAAGTAATAAGTAGATGATGGGTTGCTAGAGTGACAGAAGCTTAAACCCTAGTTTATGCGTTGCTTCGTAAGGGGCTGATTTGGATCCATATGTTTCATGCTCTGGTTAGGTTTATCTTAATACTTCTTTTGTATTTGCGGATGCTTGCAATAGGAGTTAATCATAAGTGGGATGCTTGTCCAAGTAAGGACAGCACCCAAGCACCGGTCCACCCACATATCAAATTATCAAAGTACCGAACACGAATCATACGAACGTGATGAAAACTAGCTTGACGATAATTCCCATGTGTCCTCGGGAGCATTTTCCTTCATATAAGAAATTGTCCAGGCTTGTCCTTTGCTACAAAAAGGATTGGGCCACCTTGCTGCACTTTATTTACTTTTATTACTTGTTACTCGTTACAAATTATCTTATCACAAAACTATCTGTTACCTATAATTTCAGTGCTTGTAGAGAATACCTTGCTGAAAACCGCTTATCATTTCCTTCTGCTCCTCGTTGGGTTCGACACTCTTACTTATCGAAAGGACTACGATAGATCCCCTATATTTGTGGGTCATCAAGGGCCGCTCTTCGCGACCCCAGCTTTACTAAAGAAGCATTCAATGCCTTCAGCTCGGCTGGCGCATACATCTGAGCTGCTCGGGATGGGCTTGCCAGAGCCACTGACCAGCATTTGCAAGATATGCGGGTAAGTACGCATTGTACAGGTCTGGTAATCATATACCAGTAGCCCCCGGGACTTGAAGTAGTTGAAGCAACTGATTTAAGGATCCTTGTGTAATAAGGCACTCACAGAGAAGAACAACATGCTGTCTCGTGAGCTGGAAGAGTGTCGGGCCCAGTTAGCTGTTGTTACCGCCGAACTGGAAAAATCCAAGGAGGTGCCGCCTGGTAATGTTCTCCTCCATCGAGAAAAATATAATCATATACCAGGAATGTTAACACTTGTTGTATTTCCCATGGCAGGATCGTTAGCTCATCTACAAGAGGAACTGAAGGTCGCGCAGGCGGGTAAACATCAGGCCGAAAAGCAACTGACCGCTGGCGAACATGTGCTAACACGAACCAGCGATGAAAAGAACTAGCTGCAGGATTCCAACACCCTGCTGGGCGAAGAGCTGAAAGACGTGCGAGCCCAGCTAGCGGACGCCATAAAAGAGAACAGGAGGCTATGGGGCGGCATATTCAGTATGCTTTTGAACTTACCCTCATGTAGTGCGGTAAAGAAATGAGTTAACAGATTTATGTCTGCAGGTATGCTGACTGGCCAACCCGAAGAGGAAATGTCCGGAGATCAAGGCCATCTGCTGCAAGAGCTGTCGCAAGTGTACGAGAGAGCTCGGAAAGCGATGCGGAGTGTTGCCAAGGCTTTATGGCCGTCCGCAACCCCTCCAGGAAGTACGGAGGAGCTTGTAAAGCTATTCAAGGCAGCTCGGCGCTGCTTTAGATTATGGAAGATATCGGCTTGCCGGGAAGGCGCGCGAGAGGCCTGGGCCATGGTGAAAACGCGGTACACCGGTCTCGATCCGAATCATATGGCCCGAGTCGGACCTCGAGGGTCAGATGGACAAGAGATTCCAGTGAGCTTGGTATATGACCAAGTAAAGATAGCCGCCAAGTTTTCACAACATGATTGTAAGCTAGACAGCCTGTTAGATGGTATAGAGGAAGAAGTATTTGAGTCCAAGTGACTATGTACTTCAATTGACAAATTTGTCCCTAGCCAAATTGTAAAAGATTGTCATGGTAGACCTTTTTGCTTCTAGCTCCGGACCCGAAGGTGGAGTGTTTCCGAATACCGGACCGGTGATAAATACCAGGGCATGCATGGAAACCAGACGTAGGGGTCATAGTTGCTTGAATAGACAAGTTGTATTCGGCTAGCTATGTTATATTACTTATTGATTGTAAGAAACATCTTCCAGAGAGAATAGTTCCGTTAAGGGTTCCTTTCGCTGGGTGAACATGCGTTAGTATGCATGCCCGGACTGTGATTCGAAAAAATCGGCATATACATAATATCTGGGGGTTCATAGTGCAACCAGGGTAAAACGTCTTTAGTCTGCCGACCGATTATTCCCTTAAGAACGCTAGCTTTCGGCTTCACCCAGTCTGAGGTACAAGTCCGGATGACCCGGCTATAACAATCACAGAGGTGCTCCCTTTATGCCCTAGCCAAACAAACAAGAACGTAGGGCATAAGCACAGGAGCCAGGCAACCCAGCTTGGCAAACACCTTAAGTCATAAAGGTGCATATAATGGCGAAGAAAAGGTATATATGAGAATAGGACACGTATGCGGAGCTTGATGCTCGGACAATGATAATAAGCTTCTGTTAAAAGAAGCCCCCAGGTATTATGGGCCTATACATTTAAGGATGTGTACCTCATAAGTGTGCAGTCTAGCCTCTAAAGAGCTATAAAGCTAAAGAAAAACTTAAAGAGAGAGAAAATGGAAAAAAGGAGAAAAAGAAAACGAACAATGAGTCCGGCTCTAGGCGTAGAATCTTCGTAGTCTGGCGGCATTCCACTGGTTCGGCTCTAAGCGATTATCCGATGCATCGCGCAGACGGTATGCGCCTCCAGTGAGAATTTCATCTATAATGAAGGGACCTTCCCACTTGGGCTTGAGTTTATCCTTTTTCTTTTCTGGCAAGCATATAACGAGTTCACCAACATTATAAATCTTGGCCCACACTTCCCTACTTTGGTATCTGCGAGCTTGCTGTTGATAGAATGCGGAACGGGCTTTGGCAACATCACGCTCCTCCTCCAGGGCATCTAGACTGTCCTGCCGATCCAGCTCGGCTTCTCTCTCTTCGTACATGCGCACTCGAGATGAGTCATGAATGATGTCGCAGGGCAAAACAGCCTCCGCGCCATACACCATGAAGAATGGTGTGTAACCGGTAGTGCGATTGGGCATGGTTTGCAGCCCCCAGAGTAAGCAGTCGAGCTCCTCGACCCAGTGTTTGTCTGATTCTTTTAAAGACCAAACTAGTCTAGGCTTAATGCCGCTCATGATAAGGCCATTAGCTCGTTCGACTTGGCCGTTTGTTTGGGGGTGATAGACAGAGGCGTATCGAGCTTGATGCCCAGGTTAGCACACCAGGTTTTCACTTCGTCGGCTGTAAAGTTGGAGCCGTTATCTGTGATTATGTTGCGTGGGACACATAACGGTGTACGACACCGGATATAATGTCTATCACTGGTTCGGCTTCAGCCATTTTAACTGGTTTGGCCTCTATCCACTTAGTGAATTTATCTACCATGACCAACAAGTATTTTTTCTTATGGCTCCCCCCTTTAAGGGCTCCGACCATATCAAGCCCCCAGACCGCGAAGGGCCAAGTAATGGGGATTGTTTCTAGGGCGGTAGGCGGCATATGGCTTTGATTGGCAAAAAGCGGGCATCCCACACAATGTTGGACAAGGTCCTGTGCATCTCCTCGGGCCGTCAGCCAGAAGAAACTGGTACGGAAGGCTTTACTTACAAGAGCCCGAGCCGCGGCGTGGTGACCGGCAAGACCAGCATGCATTTCGGCCAGGAGCTGTCATCCTTCCTCTTCGGAGATACATCTTTGAAGTATTCCGGTAGCGCTCTTCTTGTAGAGCTCCCCTTCATAAACCTTGTAGGCTTTCGAACGCCGAACGATGCATCGAGCCTCATTCTGATCCTCAGGGTGCTCTCGCCTATTAAGGTAGGCCAAGAAGGGTTCGGTCCATGGGGTAATTACTGCCATTATTAGATGGGCCGATGGTGTTATTTTGGTGGCTGAGCCCCCGATGATATCGGTATTGTGTTTCGAATCTGGGGGTATAATCGGATCCGGACTAGTGTTGCCGCTCTCATCCCGCCATACCACGGATGGCTTGAAGAGCCTTTCCAAAAAGATGTTAGGTGGGACGGGGTCACGCTTGGTGCCCATGCGAGCAAGGACATCCGCCGCTTGATTACTTTCTCGAGCCACATGATGAAACTTGAGACCCTCGAGCCGAGCTGATATTTTTAGTACAGCGTTACGATAGGCCGCCATCTTCGGATCTTTGGCATTGAAGTCTCCGTTTATTTGGGATATTGCGAGATTTTAATCCCCGCGCACCTCCAGGTGTTGTATGCCTATGGAGACAACCATCCGAAGACCGTGCAATAGGGCCTCATATTCGGCTGCGTTATTGGAGTCTGTGTATAATATTTGGAGTACGTATTGGACCGTCTCTCCTTTGGGGGACGTTAAGACAACGTCTGCTCCTAAACTGGCCAGCATTTTAGAGTCATCGAAGTGCATGACACAGTTGGAATATGTGCCATACTTTTTAGGGTGTTCGGCCTCTGTCCATTCGGCGACGAAGTCGGCCAATACTTGGGATTTAATGGCTCGGCGTGGTTTGTATGTTATATCGAATGGTAAGAGCTCAATGGCCCACTTGGCAATCCGGCCTGTAGCGTCGCGGTTGTTTATTATGTCATTGAGTGGTACTTCAGAAGCCACCGTGATCGAGCACTCTTGGAAGTAGTGCCGTAGCTTCCGGGATGCCATGAAGACCACGTATGCTATCTTTTGGTAATGAGGGTATCGGGATTTGCATGGTGTGAGGACAGTGGATACGTAGTATACCGGTTTCTGAAGTTCTAATTTATGTCCGTCCTCCTCTCGTTCGACGCCGAGCACCGCGCTCACCACCTGGTGAATTGCGGAGATGTATAATAACATGGGTTCACCGACGTTCGTCGCGGCCAGGATTGGGTTGCTCGCTAAAAGTGCTTTTATTTCTTCCAGTTCGGCCGTTGCTGCGTCTGTCCATTCGAAGTGGTCGGTGCGTCAGAGCAGATGATATAGTGGCAATGCCTTTTCTCCTAATCTGGAGATAAAGAGGCTTAAAGCTGCCACGCATTCGGCTAGTTTTTGGACCTGCTTGAGGTCTGTTGGTGTAGCCAATTGTGACAAAGCTTGGATTTTGGATGGGTTTGCCACAATTCCTCCATTGGAAACAATGAAGCCCAACAGTTTTCCGGCAGGGACGCCGAGACACATTTTTCCGGATTGTACTTGATGTCATATGTACGGAGGTTGTCGAATGTGAGACGCAGGTCGTCTACTAGTGACTCGACGTGCTTAGTTTTGATGACGACGTCATCCACATATGCTTCGACCGTCTTGCCAATTTGTTTCTCCAGGCATGTTTGAATCATGCGTTGGTAGGTGGCGCCGGCGTTTTTCAGCACGAAGGGCATGTTGAAGCAGAAAGGCCCGTATGGGGTAATGAATGCCGTTGCGGCTTGATCAGACTCCTTCATTTCTATTTGATGGTATCCGGAGTATGCGTCGAGGAAACACAATGGGTCGTGTCCTGCAGTAGCAGCAATGATCTGATCGATGCGGGGGAGGGGGAAGGGATCCTTAGGGCAGGCCTTGTTAAGGTCTTTGAAATCGACACACAGGCGCCAGGATTTATCCTTCTTTGGTACCATCACCAGGTTTGCTAGCCAGTCCGGATGTTTTATTTCTCTGATGAACCCGGCCTCAATTAACTTGGCTAGCTCCTCCCCCATAGCTTGTCGTTTGGATTCGGAAAAGCGCCGCAGTGTTTGCTTGATCGGCTTGTACCCCTTCAATATATTGAGGCTGTGTTCGGCCAACCTGCGTGAGATTCCTGGCATATCAGAAGGGTGCGAGGCAAAGATGTCCGAATTCACGCGCAGGAACGTGCGTAATGCAGCGTCGACCGTCGGGTCCAGCTGTGCCCCGATGGAAGCTGTCTTCTTGGGGTCCGTCGGGTGAACTTGAAATTTGACTATCTCGTGTGCTGGTTTGAAGGAGGTGGATTTGGGCCGCTTATCGAGGATTACGTCGTCCCTATCCATCGTGGACCATAGTGCGGTTAATTCTTCGGCTACAAGTGCCTCGGATAGTGCCTTGAGGGCCAGGGATGTGGTTTTGTTTTTGGCACGGAGTGCTATGTCCGGATCACTGGCGAGAGTGATAATACCGTTGGGCCCGGGCATCTTGAGCTTCATATACCCGTAATGAGGTATGTCTTGAAAGCGCGTGAATGCATCTCACCCCAACAGGGCGTGATACCCGCTGTTGAAAGGGGCCACTTGGAAGGTTATCTCTTCAGACCGATAGTTCTCCGGCATGCCGAATACCACGTCGAGTTTAATTTTTCCTGCGCATCTTGCTTCCCGACTAGGAATGATTCCTTGAAAAGTCATATTACTTTGCTCGATGCGGCTTCTGTCTATTTGCATTTTGAGCGTGTCCTCGTAAATGAGGTTCAGCCCGATGCCGCCATCCATGAGCACTTTATTGAGCCGAAAGCCATCCACAATTGGATTGAGGATCAAGGCAGCTGGTATCCGGACTGACCGGAATTTTGGTTCATCATCGGCATTAAAAGTTATGGCCGTGTCGTTCCAGGAATTTATTACTGCAACTTGGCAGACTTCGGCGAGGTCATGGAGTGCCCTCTTGTGTCGATTGTTTGAAGCAAAATTCTCGAAGACCGTCAATATTCTGAGGTCGTCATCTTCCGGAGAGTGATGCTCTGAGGTCTTTTTGGTGAGGATATCCTCGCCGCTCTTGGCCACTTGCCGGAGTATCCAACATGCTCTAAGGCTGTGGGTTGATTCGGAATCCGGTGTCGTGTGTATTTTGCATGGCTTATTGAGCCATCCCTCAAGAATGGTTCCACGTCCCTTAATGGGTTTAATTTTCTTGCCTACGGGGTCGGGTGCCCCGCGAGGGTGCATCCTTTTTGCCCGCCAGGGAGGTGGCATGAAGGCCGATATTTCCCAGCGAGCTGTGTGAGTTTTCCAGGCGCTTTCCATTGCACAGTACTTCTGTACTATGGTTGCCAAGTCAGCGAAGTGTAGTACGTGACGGCGGTTGAGGGCATTGAGGACTCCTTCGTCCGTGCAATTATTGCAGAATACTGAGATCGCGTCCTCGTCGCGGCAATCTTTAATCTTGTCCTTGACAAGGAGGAATCTGGCCCAAAAGTGATGGACAGTTTCCCGAGGCTGCTGCCGTATGCACATGAGGTCGCATATATCCGGGGGACGGGAATTGCTTGGCGAATATTGCTTGTGGTGGGTGGGTGGCTTTAAATCCGAACCCTGACCTGACGTGGAGTCCGGAGTTTGAGAAACTTCTGAATTCATTAGTTTGTGCTCCGGGGTGTCCAATGATTCTTTAGGCTCAACGCCCGATCCTAAGTTTGGCGGACTGGGAGTGTCATCCGGCAGACGGGTATCTGGCTCTCCGAGCTCGGAAATCTGAGTGTAGCCTATTTTCAGCATAGGGGAAGAGTTGTTGTTTTGCTCCTCTACGACCACTATCTGATGGGTGACCGGCGGAGATTTGAATTCTCTTTGATCAGGTTTAAGCCCAATCCGATCATAGTCTGAAGCAACCCCCACGGCGGTAATGCGATCCAAGAGTCATTTAAAGATGACAAATCTGTCGGATCCATCCTTTTGGAGTATTCGGGGTCAACATGGAGACGATTTTTGATGACTTGGGAAGTCATCATCAGCTTAAAGGCCGAACGGGCGGCCATGGTAGAACTGCCGAGCCGGAGGGTTTGGCCTGAGGCCAGGGTCTCCGGAAGTGATACTGTCCTTGATAACAAGGCGAGCCATCAATCCTGTTGTCGACACTACAGAGGAACTCTCAATGAAAGCACCAATGTCGGTGTCAAAACCGGCGGATCTCGGGTAGGGGGTCCCGAACTGTGCGTCTGAGGATCGAAGGTTACAGGAGACAGGGACACGATGTTTACCTAGGTTCGGGCCCTCTTGATGGAGGTAATACCCTACTTCCTGCTTGATTATCTTGGATGAATAAGGGGTTACAAGAGTTGACCTACCTCGAGATCGTAATGGCTAAACCCTAGATGTCTAGCCTGTATGATTACGATTGCCTCTACGGACTAAACCCTTCGGTTTGTATAGACACCAGAGGGACCTAGGGTTGTACAGAGTCGGTTTAAAAGAAAGGAATCTTCATATTCGAATGCCAAGCTTGCCCTCCACACAAAGGAGAGTCCCATCCGGACACGGGAGGAAGTCTCCTGTCTTGTATCTTCACGGCCCATTAGTCCGGCCCACGTCACATAGCCCGGACGCTAGAGGACCCCTTAATCCAGGACTCCCTCACCCCCCCGATGCCCATCTTCTGGTATAAGGTGTCTTTTGCCCTGGGAAAAATCAGAAGGAATCTTTCGGGACGAAGCGCCGCCGTCTCGAGGGAGAACCTTGGCGGAACCAATCTAGGGCTCTGGCGGAGCTGTTCTGCCGGGGAAACATCCCTCCAGAAGGGGGAAATCATCACCATCATCATCACCATCGATCCTCTCATCGGGAGGGGGTCAATCTCCATCAACATCTTCATCAGCACCATCTCCTCTCAAACCCTAGTTCATCTCTTGTATCCGATCTTTGTCTCAAAACCTCAGATTGGTAACTGTGGGTTGCTAGTAGTGTTGATTACTCCTTGTAGTTGATGCTAGTTGGTTTATTCGGTGGAAGATCATATGTTCAGATCCTTTATGCATATTAATACCCCTCTGATTATGAACATGAATATGATTTGTCAGTAGTTACGTTTGTTCCTGAGGACATGGGAGAAGTCTTGCTATAAGTAGTCATGTGAGTTTGGTATTCGTTCGATATTTTGATGAGACGTATGTTGTCTTCCTCTAGTGGTGTTATGTGAACGTCAACTACATGACACTTCACCATTGTTTGGGCCTAGAGGAAGGCATTGGGAAGTAATAAGTAGATGATGGGTTGATAGAATGACAGAATCTTAAACCCTAGTTTATGCGTTGCTTCGTAAGGGGCTGATTTGGATCATATGTTTCATTCTATGGTTAGGTTTACCTTAATTCTTCTTTCGTAATTGCGGATGCTGGCGAGGGGGGTTAATCATAAGTGGGATGCTTGTCCAAGGAAGAGCAGTACCCAAGCACCGGTCCACCCACATATCAAACTATCAAAGTAACAAACGCGAATCATTTGACCATGATGAAAATTAGCTTGACGATAATTCCCATGTGTCCTCGGGAGCGCTTTTCTCTATATAAGAGTTTGTCCAGGCTTGTCCTTTGCTACAAAAAGGATTGGGCCACCTTGCTGCACTTTATTTACTTTTGTTACTTGTTGATCGTTACCAATTATCTTATCACAAAACTATTTGTTACCTATTATTTCAGTGCTTGCAGAGAATACCTTACTGAAAACCGCTTATCATTTTCTTCCGCTCCTCGTTGGGTTCGACACTCTTACTTATCGAAAGGACTACGATAGATCCCCTATACTTGTCGGTCATCAGCTTGTGGGAGGCTTCTCCGATTACTTAATGCTTTGCCTGATCATCCTCTCAAGAAAAATGAAATACTTGATATCTTTTGTAATGGACTGACCGATGCTTCCAGAGACCACCTGGATAGTTGTGCTTTCAGGGAAAGAACTGTTGAGCAAGCTGAATTGCTATTGATTAATATATTGAGTAATGATAATGATTGGACACTTCCTAAACCAACTCCTAAGCCAACTCCGAAGAAAAGGGGTATTCTATTTCTCAGTCCTGAAGATATGCAAGAGGCAAAGAAATCTATGAAAGAAAAGGGTATGGAAGAAAAGGGTATTAAATAAACTGCTATACCTATCGGTATTTGTGAGGATGTGTCTGTTCTGGTTGCAAACGTTACTATTTTAACAGACTTTGTTATTCTTGATATTCCCGAGGACGATAGTATGTCGATTATCCTTGGTAGACCCTTTTTGAATACTGCAGGGGCTGTTATTGATTGCAACAAAGGCAATGTCAGTTTTCATGTTAATGGTAATGAGCATACGGTACACTTTCTGAGGAAACAACCTCAAGTCCACAGTATCAATTCTATTGGAAAATTTTCATCGATTACTATTGGAGGTTTTGAATTCCCTCTTCCTACTGTCAACAAGAAATATGATATTCTTATTGTTGGGACATGCATATCCCCATTGAGGTAACCTAGTGTTATTCGAAAATTCTCCTGTGTCATGTTATTCAGAAAGAGTTTGTTAACAAGACTTGATCAACCTTTTTAGTGGATTCCTTTTGATGAGCACGAGATGGATGAAGCTAGAAAGCACAACTCTCTGTACCCTCCTTTTACTTTCTATTATTTAGATTAAATAAAGCAAAAATAGTATTTTCTGTCTGTTTTCTAAATTATCCTTGCAATAAAAACACCTCGAAAATAAAAGTTCTCCAAATGTCCTGAAAATGAAATATGATTTTTTGTAGAATATTTAAGAATTTCTGGCATTGAGAACACACCTGGGGGGGCCGCCATTTTGCCACAAGGGCACAGGGCGCGCCCCCTGCCTCGTGGACCCCCTCCACTTATTCCAGCACCCACTCACTTCGTCTTCCTCCAGAAAAGATCCTCCCATAGCTCAAACCCATGTTCTAGCTCATCTTGCTGTGATTTTTGATCTCTTTGCTCAAAGCTCCATTCACAAAACTGTTTTGGGGGATTATTCTTCGGTATGTGACTCCTCCAATGGTCCAATTATTTTTTCTTCTAGTGATTTATTTATTGCAAATTTTTGCTGCCAAGGTGACCCTGTTCTTGAGCTTGCATGTCAAATTTATATGGTCCGAAGTAGTTTTAATGCATGATATAGCCTCTAGGCACTTGCGGGAGTAGTTGCTATCAATCTTGTTGAGTTTGGTTCACTTTTATTTTGAGTCACTACAAAATTTCAGAAAATTTTCAGAGAAAGAAAATGATGAAGAGATTGTTGAGGAGCTCTTCGAGCCGAAGCTCGAAGGATAAGCAAAATGAGGAGAATAAAAGGCCCAAATACAATCTTCCTCGCACTGCAGAGGTTCGGCCGCGCGAATGGCCTTGTGATGCGTTCTTGAGAGCCACCGGAATTTATGATGACTTTTATTACTTGGCTGAGAATGCAGGCCTCACCGTCTTCCTCGACGACCAGCGCGAACAGTATCTCCTACTCACTATTATTTTCGTGCAACATTTTTATTTCCATGCTAAGAAATCACCACCTTCAGTGGAGGTTAAGGAGATGTCACTCCATGATTTTTGTCGGGTCTGCAAGATACCCTTTGTGGGCAGCATTGAGGAACCACATCGTAGTGATGTGGATGGATTTATTGATAGAATTGTTGTAGGGGAAACGAGGAAAGTTTCCGATGCAAGAATTACTAGTATACATTTTCCTATTCTACGTTACTTTGCGATATTTGCTAGTAGATGCTTAATTGGTCGCGGGAACAGTGGAAATCTTAGTGCTCCTGATCTTGTCATTTTGCTCCATGCTTTGTTTCGTGAGATAACTTTCAGCTTAGGCGCTATTGTTGCTAAACGATTAAGTCTGAACCGTACAAAGGGCCCCATCTTTGGAGTCATCTTTGCTTCACGCCTTGCTAAACACTTTGAGATACCTATTAGGCATTATGAGAAAGAGGAAAAGTTGTTGCCCCCTATTTTTCTAGGTTATAAGAGTATGGTAGCACATGAACTTATTGTTAAAAATAAGAAGAAGATGCTTAAGTATAATTTGATATTTGATAAAACTCACTGTGAGACTATTATCTTGCCTGCACCCTCTTAGTTTAACCTACTTTCAGGCACGTACCTCATCTTACCTGAGGCCATTTATGCATACTGGAGGCTGACACAAGTCCCAGAGCCTGAGCCTGAGCCTGAGCCTGAGCCACCACTTGACCCTTATCGACAGTCTGTTTATCAGTGGGATCCGGAGGAGATCGCCAACCAGTGGCACCCTAAGGACCCTCCTCCGTACACCGGAGAGAGTAGCTTCGATCCGTGGGCATAGACCAACTTAGGCCAAAAGCCTAAGCTTGGGGGAGTACGTATTTCTCTCCGAGATTACATTCATTTCACACACTCATGCTAGTTGTCGGTGCGCATACTTTTTCATTGTACTATCCATGCTAGTTTATTTTCTTTGCTAAGCCTTCTTCTTATGTGTTTGAAAAACCTTAAGAAAAAACAAAAAAAATTAGTTGTAGCTTTTAGCTAGTTTACTTTCCATGCCTGTAGTAGTAGTAATTAAAAGAAAACCCAAAAAGATTTCTCGTTCTTCTTTTGCTTGTTGGGAGCTTTCCCGTGTAAATAGTTTTATTTCTTTTCTTATTCTTTGGGGGTCGAGAGGAGAAGACCATGATGAGAATGTTGAGTGGCTCTCGTATGCATTATTATTGATTTAACCAAGAGCCCATATTACCTTGTCTTATCCCTTGTATTAAATGCTTGCAGATTCCAACTTAGTCCAATGCACATGCACTATTATTATTATCCACACCGTTCGGTCGTGCGAGTGAAAGGCAATAATGACGATATATGATGGACTGAGTGAGATGAGAGAAGCTAGTATGAACTCGACCTATCTTGTTTTTGTAAATATGATTAGTTCATCGTTCCTGATTCAGCCTATTATGAATGAAAAATGTTTGGAATGACAATTAGAGATTATACATGCCATGCTTAATTAGCTAGGAGTTTATAATGGTTTACCTTGCGTGCCAACATGTTATTAAAATGGTTGTAATGTGGTATGATAGGGTGGTATCCACCTTTGAACGATTCGAGTGGCTTGACTTGGCACATGTTCACGCATGTAGTTGAAACAAAATCAACATAGCCTCCACGATATTTATGTTCACAGTGATTTATATCCTACTCATGCTTGCACTCATTGTTGATTAATCTTAATGCATGTTCATGATTGTTGTCGCTCTCTAGTTGGTCGCTTCCCAATCGCTTTCTAGCCTTCACTTGTACTAAGCGGGAATACTGCTTGTGCATCCACTTCCATAAACCCCAAAGTTATTCCATATGAGTCCATCATACCTTCCTATATGCAGTATTTACCTGCCGTTCCAAGTAAATTGGTATGTTCCAAACTCTAAACCTTCAAATGAGATTCTGTTTTGTATGCTCGAATAGCTCATGTATCAACTAGAGTTGTCTATATCTTCCATGTTAGGTGGGTTATTCTCACGATGAGTGGACTCCGCTCATCATTCACGAGAAAATGGCCGGTAACCGGGATGCCCAGTCCCGTGCTCAAATCAAATCAAAATAATTGTAAACAAAACTCCCCCAGGATTGTTGTTAGTTGGACGGCACCTGTTGTTTCGGACAAGCCATGGATTGATGTTTGTTGGTGGTGGGGGATTATAAACTTTACCATTCTATTTGGGAACCGCCTATAATGTGTGTAGCATGGAAGATATCGAGATCGCTTGGTTGTTATGTTGACAATGAAAGTATGCCACTCAAAATATTATTTATCTCTGTTTCAAAACTCGAGCTCGGGCACCTCTGCAAATCCCTTCTTCCCTCTGCAAAGGGCCTATCTATTTACTTTTAGGTTGAGTCATCATCTCTTATTAAAAAGCACCAGTTGGAGAGCACTGTTGTCATTCGCATGCATTGCTATTAATTTACATTGAGTATGACTGTGGCTGGATCTCTTTTACCATGAATTACAATGTCTAGTCAGTCCTTGATCATCAGGGGTGGTCTGCATTTATGTTTTGCGGTCTCATAAAGGGCTAGCAAGATACCATCTTGTTATATCATGTTATGATTGTTTTGAGAAAGTGTTGTCATCCAAGATTTATTATTATTGCTCGCTAGTTGATTATGCCATTGATATGAGTAAACATGAGACTAAATGTTATTGTGAATATGGTTAGTTCATAATCTCTGCTGAAAACTTAAATGCTCGTGTCGGTGGGAAACGACACCTATGGGATCACAAGAATCCCTACTGCGGTTGCGGGGCGCGGGGTTGAGAGAAGAGCGGGTCTGACAGAGAAGCACACGGTTCGTTTATCCAGGTTCGGGCCGCGAGGATGCGTAAAACCCTACTCCTGCTTTGGTGGATGTATTCTGTGTTCTTGAGCTAGCTACGGGGCGTAACGAGCTCCAAAAAGCCGAATCCTTCTCCTGGTCGCCTCAGGCCTCCTTTTATAGAAAAAAGGGGCTGCCACAGTGGCACGCATGAGGTGGAAAGCTCTATAGTGGCACGAGGTTATCCCTCGTATTACAGGACAAGGTGCATTTAATGCATTGCTGAGGTGTCCTCTTACTTTATCGGGGACGGGGGCGAGGCCCGTCCCGTCCGTCGCCGCTCCTCCAAGCTTCGACATGCGCCCTGGCCAGCGGTGCATGCGGTGCCATGTAGGCAGGCAGGCAGCTGAGGTGGCGCGGTGGTGGAGTCTCCACGAAGGGCTGCATGTAGCCACGCAGGTGGATGCCCAGCTAGTTGGGTCGGCAGCTGGATGCGAACGGCGGCGGAGACTTGGCTGGTGCGGGCCTGGCGGTGGCCCTGCTGGCACGCTTGGCGAGGGCCTTACCGGGTGGCCCGGCAAGGGTCTTGCCGGGTGACCCGGCAAGGGTTTTGCCGTGGTGCGCAGGCGTCCCCGGCAAGGGTCTTGCCGGGGGTCTTGTGGGTTCCTTCGGCGAGGATGGCTGCTTTCCCATCCTCACTTGATCTTGACTATTCTTTGTCTTCACAAAGATCTGCATGCCACCACAGAGGTGCCTCCCGAGCCCTGTCCCAACACATGTGTTGAGTGTTGGTGGGCTCGAGGGTGGCTCGCTCGGCTGGCGTGGGCGAGCTGCCCCGGCAAGGATCTTGCTGGGGCCGCTGAGGCTGCCCTGGCAAGGATCCTTGCCGGGGAAACCTGCTTCGCCCATCTGATCTTCGTGGCCTTGGTCCTTGTCGTTCATTTGCATCGTCTTGGGCTTAGGTCTTACCTTGGCTCACCTCCTCCACTTTGCTTGGTGTGGCCGTGGGCGTGGCTCTGACTGCCCGCGCACAGGTTAAGGGGTACAAAAATGTGCCCCTAGTTTTGTACACCGGCAGGAGCCCCCGGGCCTGGGCCACACATAAGTGCGACATGTTGTTGGGTCAGGCCCAAAACGGTGCGCGGGCAGGCGGGGCGGTTTTTACCGCGGTAAGATTTTTCGCGCGCTGCGCTTCCCACGACCCGCGCACGCGGCGCGGTGTGGAGGGTTGTGCGTGACGTGGGCGGCATGCGTGGGGTGGTTTCCGCACGCATGCGTCACATCGCAGTAAATGGGCAGCGCGCCCCGCGGCTTCCCCATAAAAAGGGATAACCATGGGCGCACTGTTCCTTTTACCCTTCGCGCAACCCCAATCTCGGAGACCTCCGCCTGTCCCCCTCTTATTCTCCCCCCGTCTTCACTCCCCACAGGGGCCTGAAGAGGTCCCGGAGCTCAAACACGTCAATCGTCGAGGGGAAGAAGAAGGCGGACTGCGTCCGGTCCCCCGACAGCGCGCTCTCCGGTGGCTCCACTGCCCCGGCGTCCTTGGACACCCCCTTGCCCTTGGTGGATTTTGGCGCCATGGTGAAGAAGGAGGGAGGAGTGGAGGGCAGCAGGAGCAAAGATGTCGGTGGGAAATGACACCTATGAGATCACAAGAATCCCTACTGCGGTTGCGGGGCGCGGGGTTGAGAGAAGAGCAGGTCTGACAGACAAGCACGTGGTTCGTTTATCCAGGTTCGGGCCGCGAGGATGCGTAAAACCCTACTCCTGCTTTGGTGGATGTATTCTGTGTTCTTGAGCTAGCTACGGGGCGCAACGAGCTCCAAAAAGCCGAATCCTTCTCGTGGTCGCCTCGGGCCTCCTTTTATAGGAAAAAGGGGCTGCCACAGTGGCACGCAGGAGGTGGAAAGGTCTACAGTGGCACGAGGTTGTCCCTCGTATTACAGGACAAGGTGCATTAAATGCATTGCTGAGGTGTCCTCTTACTTTATCGGGGACGGGGGTGAGGCCTGTCCCGTCCGTCGCCGCTCCTCCAAGCTTCGACACGCGCTCTGGCCAGCGTTGCATGCGGTGCCATGTAGGCAGGCAGGCAGCTGAGGTGGCGCGGTGGTGGAGTCTCCACGAAGGGCTGCATGTAGCCACGCAGGTGCCTGCCCAGCTAGTTGGGTCGGCAGCTGCATGCGAACGGCGGCGGAGACTTGGCTGGTGCGGGCCTGGCGGTGGCCCTGCTGGCGCGCTTGGTAGGGCCTTGCCGGGTGGCCCGGCAAGGGTCTTTCCGGGGGTCTTGTGGGTTCCTTCGGCGAGGATGGCTGCTTTCCCATCCTCACTTGATCTTGACTATTCTTTGTCTTCACAAAGATCTGCATGCCACCACAGAGGTGCCTCCCGAGCCCTGTCCCAACACATGTGTTGAGTGTTGGTGGGCTCGAGGGTGGCTCGCTCGGCTGGCGTGGGCGAGCTGCCCCGGCAAGGATCTTGTCGGGGCCGCTGAGGCCGCCCCGGCAAGGATCCTTGCCGGGGAAACCTGCTTCGCCCATCTGATCTTCGTGGCCTTGGTCCTTGGCGTTGCTTTGCATCATCTTGGGCTTCGGTCGTACCTTGGCTCACCTCCTCCACTCTGCTTGGTGTGGCCATGGGCGTGGCTCTGACTGCCCGCGCACAGGTTAAGGGGTACAAAAATGTGCCCCTAGTTTTGTACACCGACAACTGGCTTTACATATTTGCAACAAGAAGATCAAACAGAGTTTGTAAAAGTTTTTCTTTATCACTTTCAGTTTGTCAACTGAATTGCTTGAGGATAAGCAAAGGTTTAAGCTTGGGGAAGTTGATACCTCTCCAACGTATCTACTTTTCCAAACACTTTTGCCCTTGTTTTGGACTCTAACTTGCATGATTTGAATGGAACTAACCCGGACTGACGTTCTATTCAGCAAAACTGCCATGGTGTTATTTTTGTGCAGAAATAAAAGTTCTCGGAATGACCTGAAAATCCACGGAGACACGTTTTGGAATTAATGAAAAATATTGGCAAAAGAATCAGCACCAGGGGGCCCACACCCTGTCCACGAGGGTGCAGGGCGCGCCCCCTGCCTCGTGGCCCGCCTGGGACTCCACCGACCTCAACCCCAACTCCAAATATTCACTTTCGGGGAGAAAAAAATCAGAGAGAAGGATTCATCGCGTTTTACGATACGGAGCCGCCGCCAAGCCCTAATCTTCCTCAGGAGGGCTGATCTCGAGTCCGTTCGGGCTCCGGAGAGGGGAATCCGTCGCCATCGTCATCATCAACCATCCTCCATCACCAATTTCATGATGATCACCGCCGTGTGTGAGTAATCCCATCATAGGCTTGCTGGACGGTGATGGGTTGGATGAGATTTTCCATGTAATTGAGTTAGTTTTGTTAAGGTTTGATCCCTAGTATCCATTATGTTCTAAGATTGATGTTGCTATGACTTTGCTATGCTTAATGCTTGTCACTAGGGCCCGAGTGCCATGATTTCAGATCTGAACCTATTATGTTTTCGTGAATATATGTGAGTTCTTGATCCTATATTGCAAGTCAATAGTCACGTACTATGTGTTATGATCCGGCAACCCCGAAGTGACAATAATCGGGACCACTCCCGGTGATGACCGTAGTTTGAGGAGTTCATGTATTCACTAAGTGTTAATGCTTTGGTCTGGTATTCTATTAAAAGGAGGCCTTAATATCCCTTAGTTTCCAATAGGACCCCGCTGCCACGGGAGGGTAGGACAAAAGATGTCATGCAAGTTCTTTTCCATAAGCACGTATGACTATATTCGGAATACATGCCTACATTTCATTGATGAACTGGAGCTAGTTCTGTGTCACCCTATGTTATAACTGTTGCATGAGGAATCACATCCGACATAATTATCCATCATTGATCCATTGCCTACGAGCTTTCAAATATTGATCTTTGCTTAGTTACTTTTCCTTTGCCACTGTTATGATTGCTACAAAAACTACTAGTGTTACTTTTGCCACCGTTACCGTCAATTCCATACTACTTTGCTACTAAATATTTTGCTGCAGATATTAAGTCTTTCAGGTGTGGTTGAATTGACAACTTTGTTGCTAATACTTGAGAATATTCTTTGTCTCCCCTTGTGTCGAATCAATAAATTTGGGTTGAATACTCTACCCTCGAAAACTGTTGCGATCCCCTATACTTGTGGGTTATCAGGCCCGTGTATTATGGGCCAGACTGATGGGCCGTGAAGATACAAAGTTGAAGGCCTTCCCCCGTGTCCGGATGGGACTCTCCTTTGCTTGGATGCCAAGATAGGCGTCCGGATGTATAGTTTCCTTCTTCTGTAAACCGACTCTGTACAACCCTAGGCCCCTCCGGTGTCTATATAAACCGGAGGGTTCAGTACGTAGAGGCCATGAGAATTCATATAGTCTAGACATCTAGGGTTTGTCCATTACGATCTCGAGGTAGATCAACTCTTGTAACCCCTATACTCATCAAAGTCAATCAAGCATGAAGTAGGGCTTTGCCTCCATTAAGAGGACCCGAACCTGGGTAAACATCGTGTCCTCTTTTGTCTCCTGTTACCTTCGATCCTCAGATGCCCAGTTTGGGACCCCTACCCAAGATCGGCCAGTTTTGACACCGACACTCGCCGCCTGCCGCCGCCAGGCTGCCAGCAAAGCCCACCGCATTTCGCCACTTCCGCTTTCCGCCACCTATCGCCATCGACTTTCTCGACACTGCTCGCGGTCGACCCAGCTCCGCTCAGTTGGGGAATCTGCCGCACTAAGGGTTCTTTCTCATGGACAACAAGGTAACTAATTTAATGAGATATTATCTCATCTCTTATCCCAGTTCATCTGCCTCCTTTAATCACCCGGCCGAAATCGCCGTGAATTGATTTTTATTTGAGCTGATTTGAGGGTTTTCTTTCGTTCATAGAGTGTACAGTGCACGGACACATCAGGACCTTGCGGCCTCCGCCAGACATTCCATCTCACCGTACCAGATGACTTGAGGATGCGCGCGGTATGTTCAATCTCACCCTAAATTGGCTGGCATGGCCTACATTCCTGAATATATTCTAAATATTACTACATTTGGATAAAAGGTGCCACATGCACCATATACATCAAAGGGGATTTTCCCCTCTTATTTCTATATTAGGCAAATTAATGATGTATTGTTCTTTCGATTACTCTCATATTTCCATGACACATATTTACCCTATGTGTTTAATTATAGAATTTTGTCCTTCGATTTTGACTGCACATAAAAGGGCCTGGTCATGAGATATATGCTAACTTCCCCGATGATATCATCCGTCCAGACTTTGTTCTAAGTAAGTTTTCTTTTCAACTATCTGCATGTTGACTTACCCTGCAATATCAAATGAATTGTGTAGTACTTAAGCAACCAATTGTTATTCCCTTTTCTTACTATATTCCTACCTAATGACTTCTAGTTACCAATACACTTTTCTATTCCCTGTTTTAACTAAATATTTCCTGTACTCCCATTTCTATCAGAAAGCGCCGTTGACAAGGAGACTCCAGAGGTGGAGAATGGGGCTGTCCAACAAGCGGAGGCGGGGCGAGCTAGAACCGCAAGCGACTCCAGCAGGCCTAGACTTCATCAGCAGCCTCCCCGATGATATGTTGACAGTCATCATCTCCCTCCTCCCAATCAAATATGGGGCACGGACAACCGCCCTTCCCGGCGGTGGCGCCCCCTATGGAACTCCATGTTGATGCCGCAAACATGCCCCAAATGGGACAAAATTTGTACCACGGCATGTTGATGCCGCTCCATGATAGCATGCCAAGTTTCATGAATTTCAAACGAGTTTTGGATTTGCTAGAATTTAAAAACCAGGCATCTCAATGTTTTGTCGGCAATCAACAGTGCCCTGGTGTTTGAAATTCAATCACATTTCTTGCATGGGACCTAAGCATGCACCCAAGGACACATATTTGATTTTTTTTGACCAATTTATATGCACTTGAGCATGTGCAAGTAGTTCAAATTTGAATTATGCACATAAATGCATTGAAAACTCAGTTAATGCATAAAAATGTCCAAACGAACCCCGGAAAATCACAAAAATTCACAGAACACTCCTGTTGTTCTATGTTGACACGAGAAAAAAATTGAAAGCAATAAGAGGCAATGGATATCATTTCGTCCCCAAAGGTGGGACGTTCCCTACCGAAAACCATCATGCTTGTTGTGAGAAGCTCCGGTTTGAGAGAAGCATATACCCAAACCTGCCCCAAATGGGAAAAAAATTGTACCATGGCATGTTGATGCCGCTCCATGATAGCATGCCAAGTTTCATGAATTTCAGACGAGTTTTGGATTTACTAGAATTTAAAAACCAGGCATCTCAATGTTTTGCCGGCAATCAACGGTGCCCTGGTGTTTGAAATTAATTCTCATTTCTTGCATGGGACCTAAGCATGCACCCAAGGACACAGATTTAATTTTTCGACCAATTTATATGCACTGGAGCAAGTCCATGTAATTAAAATTTGAATTATGCACATAAATGCATTCAGAACTCAGTTAATGCATAAAAATGTCAAACCGAACCCCAGAAAATCACAAAAATTCACACAACACTCCTGTTGTTCTATGTTGACACGAGAAAAAAATTTGAAAGCAATAAGAGGCAATGGATATCGTTTCGTCCCCAAAGGTGGGACGTTCCCTACGGAAAACCGTCATGCTTGTTGTGAGAAGCTCCCGTTTGTGAGAAGCATATACCCAAACATGCCCCAAATGGGACTAAATTTGTATCACGGCATGTTGATGCCGCTCCATGATAGCATGCCAAGTTTCATGAATTTCAAATGAGTTTTGCATTTGCTAGAATTTAAAAACCACGCATCTCAATGTTTTTCCGGCAATCAACGGTGCCCTGGTGCTTGAAATTCATTCCCATTTCTTGCATGGGACCTAAGCATGCACCCAAGGACACATATTTGATTTTTCGACCAATTTATATGCACTGGAGCATGTGCAAGTAGTTCAAATTTGAATTATGCACATAAATGCATTGAAAACTCAGTTAATGCATAAAAATGTCCAAACGAACCCCGAAAAATCACAAAAATTCACACAACACTCCTGTTGTTCTATGTTGACATGAGAAAAAAATTGAAAGCAATGAGAGGCAATGGATATCATTTCGTCCCGAAAGGTGGGACGTTCCCTACCGAGAACCATCATGCTTGTTGTGAGAAGCTCCGGTTTGTGAGAAGCATATACCCAAACCTGCCCCAAATGGGACAAAATTTGTACCACGGCATGCTGATGCCGCTCCATGATAGCATGCCAAGTTTCAAGAATTTCAGACGAGTTTTGGACTTACTAGAATTTAAAAACTAGGCATCTCAATGTCTTGACGGCAATCAACGATGCCCTGGTGTTTTAAATTCATTCCCATTTCTTGCATGGGACCTAAGCATGCACCCAAGGACACAGATTTGATTTTACGACCAATTTATATGCACTGGAGCATGTGCATGTAGTTCAAATTTGAATTATGGACATAAATGCATTTGAAAACTTAGATAATGCATAAAAATGTCCAAACGAACCCCGAAAAATCACAAAAATTCACACAACACTCCTGTTGTTCTATGTTGACACGAGAAAAAAGTGAAAGCAATAAGAGGCAATGGATATCGTTTCGTCCCCAAAGGTGGGACGTTCCCTACCGAAAACCATCATGCTTGTTGTGAGAAGCTCCGGTTTGTGAGAAGCATATACCAAAACATGCCCCAAATGGGACAAAATTTGTACCACGGCATGTTGATGCTGCTCCATGATAGCCTGCCAAGTTTCATGAATTTCAAACGAGTTTTGGATTCGCTAGAATTTAAAAACCAGGCATCTCAATGTTTTGCCGGCAATCAACGGTTCCCTGGTATTTGAAATTCATTCCCATTTCTTGCATGGGACCTAAGCATGCACCCAAGGACACATATTTGATTTTTCGACCAATTTATATGCACTGGAGCATGTGCATGTAGTTCAAGTTTGAATTATGCACATAAATGCATCTAAAACTCAGTTAATGCATAAAAATGTCCAAATGAACCCCGGAAAATCACAAAAATTCACAGAACACTCCTGTTGTTCTATGTTGACCCGAGAAAAAAATTGAAAGCAATAAGAGGCAATGGATATCATTTCGTCCCCAAAGGTGGGACGTTCCCTACCGAAAACCATCATGCTTGTTGCGAGAAGCTCCGGTTTGAGAGAAGCATATACCCAAACCTGCCCCAAATGGGACAAAATTTGTACCATGGCATGTTGATGCCGCTCCATGATAGCATGCCAAGTTTCATGAATTTCAGACGAGTTTTGGACCTACTAGAATTTAAAAACTAGGCATCTCAATGTTTTGTCGGCAACCAACGTTGCCCTGGTGTTTGAAATTCATTCTCATTTCTTGCATGGGACCTAAGCATGCACCCAAGGACACGGATTTGATTTTTCGACCAATTTGTATGCACTGGAGCATGTGCATGTAGTTCAAATTTGAATTATGCGCATAAATGCATTGAGAACTCAGTTAATGCATAAAAATGTCCAAACGAACCCCGAAAAATCACAAAAATTCACACAACACTCCTGTTGTTCTATGTTGACACGAGAAAAAAAATTGAAAGCAATAAGAGGCAATGGATATCGTTTCGTCCCCAAAGGTGGGACGTTCCCTACCGAAAACCATCATGCTTGTTGTGAGAAGCTCCGGTTTGTGAGAAGCATATACCCAAACAAGCCCCAAATGGGACAAAATTTGTATCACGGCATGTTGAAGCCGCTCCATGATAGCATGCCAAGTTTCATGAATTTCAAACGAGTTTTGGATTTGCTAGAATTTAAAAACCAGGCATCTCAATGCTTTGTCGGCAATCAACGGTGCCCTAGTGTTTGAAATTCATTCCCATTTCTTGCATGGGACCTAAGCATGCACCCAAGGACACAAAATTGATTTTTCGACCAATTTATATGCACTGGAGCATGTGCATGTAGTTCAAAATTTTAATTATGCACATAAATGCATTGAAAACTTAGTTAATGCATAAAAATGTCCAAACGAACCCCGGAAAATCACAAAAATTCACAGAACACTCCTGTTGTTCTATGTTGACACAGGAAAAAAATTGAAAGCAATAAGAGGCAATGGATATCATTTCGTCCCGAAAGGTGGTACGTTCCCTACCGAAAACTCATGCTTGTTGTGAGAAGCTCCGGTTTCATAGAAGCATATACCCAAACCTGCCCCAAATGGGACAAAATTTGTACCATGGCATGTTGATGCCGCTCTATGATAGCATGCCAAGTTTCATGAATTTCAGACGAGTTTTGCATTTACTAGAATTTAAAAACAACGCATCTCAATGTTTTGCCGGCAATCAACGGTGCCCTGGTGTTTGAAATTCATTCCCATTTCTTGCATGGGACCTAAGCATGCACCAAAGCACACAGATTTGAATTTTTGACCAATTTGTATGCACTGGAGCATGTGCATGTAGTTCAAATTTGAATTATGCACATAAATGCATTGGAAAACTCAGATAATGCATAAAAATGTCCAAACAAACCCCGAAAAATCACAAAAAATCACAGAACACTCCTGTTGTTCTATGTTGACACGAGAAAAAAATTGAAAGCAATAAGAGGCAATGGATATCGTTTTGTCCCCAAAGGTGGGACGTTACCTACCGAAAACCATCATGCTTGTTGTGAGAAGCTCCGGTTTGTGAGAAGCATATACCCAAACCTGCCCCAAATGGGACAAAATTTGTACCACGGCATGTTGATGCCGCACCATGATAGCATGCCAAGTTTCATGAATTTCAGACGAGTTTTGGACTTACTAGAATTTAAAAACTAGGCATCTCAATGTCTTGCCGGCAATGGACGATGCCCTGGTGTTTGAAATTCATTCCCATTTCTTACATGGGACCTAAGCATGCACCCAAGGACACATATTTGATTTTTCGACCAATTTATATGCACTGGAGCATGTGCATGTAGTTCAAATTTGAATTATGCACATAAATGCATTTCAAAACTCAGATAATGCATAAAAATGTCAAAACGAACCCCGAAAAATCACAAAAATTCACACAACACTCCTGTTGTTCTATGTTGACACGAGAAAAAAATTGAAAGCAATAAGAGGCAATGGATATCGTTTCGTCCCCAAAGGTGGGACGTTCCCTACCGAAAACCATCATGCTTGTTGTGAGAAGCTCTGGTTTCATAGAAGCATATACCAAAACCTGCCCCCAATGGGACAAAATTTGTACCACGTACTGTTGATGCCGCTCCATGATAGCATGCCAAGTTTCATGAATTTCAGACAAGTTTTGGATTTACTAGAATTTAGAAACCAGGCATCTCAATGATTTGTCGGCAATCAACGGTGCCCTAGTGTTTGAAATTCATTCCCATTTCTTGCATGGGACCTAAGCATCCACCCGAGGACACAGATTTGATTTTTCGACCAATTTATATGCACTCAAGCATGTGCATGTAGTTCAAATTTGAGTTATGCACATAAATGCATTGAAAACTCAGTTAACACATAAAATGTCCTAACGAACCCCGAAAAATCACAAGAATTCACACAACACTCCTGTTGTTCTATGTTGACACGAGAAAAAAAATTGAAAGCAATAAGAGGCAATGGATATCGTTTCATCCCCAAAGGGGGACGTTTCCTACCGAAAACCATTATGCTTGTTGTGAGAAGCTCCGGTTTGTGAGAAGCATATACCCAAACCTGCCCCAAATGGGACAAAATTTGTACCACGGCATGTTGGTGCCGCTCCATGATAGCATGCCAAGTTTCATGAATTTCAGACGAGTTTTGGATTTACTAGAATTTAAAAACCAGGCATCTCAATGTTTTGCCAGCAATCAACGGTGCCCTGGTGTTTGAAATTCATTCCCATTTCTTGCATGGGACCTAAGCATGCACCCAAGGACACAGATTTGATTTTTCGACCAATTTATATGCATGTAGTTCAAATTTGAATTGTTCACCTGGAATTGCTAGAAAACCAATTTAATGTATAAAATGTTCAAACGAACCCTGAATAATTCCAATTCTTTTACGACACACATATAGTTGCATGGTCACCTTTCATTGCCGCTGTGACCCCATTATGTAATTCGAATCAAGATGAAAATCAAGTAGATCGCGCAGAGTTTATTATCAGCAAGTCAAACACCTTTCATTGCCGCTGTGACCCCATTATGTAATTCGAATCAAGATGAAAATCAAGTAGATCGCGCAGAGTTTATTATCAGCAACCGTGTGAGATGGAGCACAAAATATACTGGAGCACTGTCGATGTATAGTACGCCTATGGCTTACGTGGGAAGGTGCGTCGGCTACAGTCCACAGCCGGCGTCTCAAGCACACTAGCTTGCTCCCCAAATATCATTTCACTGTTCAATCATCGCCGGTGAAATATGGGCATGTGGACCCGCGTCATGAGGGCAACTTCAGTGGCCCACTCCGGCGAGAGCGCGGCCGCAGCCGCAATGCGCGTGCTAACAAGGTGCATGAGTGCGGCCGCAATCTTCGACCGGGCGGCAAAGGCAGCCCAAACGGTCGTTGTTGCTTCTCAGGTGGCGGCAGCAACATCTGCCTCGGGGATAGCAACTGGCGAGAGCGGCACAGCAGTGTCCGTTCCGCAGCGGAGGCCTTAGCCCTGATGGAGGCCACAAGATTGAAGACTTCGTCTCGTGTCCGGATGGGACTCTCCTTGGCGTGGAAGGCAAGCTTGGCGATACGGATATGTAGATCTCCTCCCTTGTAACCGACTCTGTGTAACCCTAGCCCCCTCCGGTGTCTATATAAACCGGAGGGTTTAGTTCGTAGGACAACAACAATCATACCATAGGCTAGCTTCTAGGGTTTAGCCTCTACGATCTCGTGGTAGATCAACTCTTGTACTACTCATATCATCAAGATCAATCAAGCAGGAAGTAGGGTATTACCTCCATCGAGAGGGCCCGAACCTGGGTAAACATTGTGTCCCCTGCCACCTGTTACCATCCGCCTTAGACGGACAGTTCGGGACCCCCTACCCGAGATCCGCCGGTTTTGACACCAACATTGGTGCTTTCATTGAGAGTTCCACTGTGCCGTCGCCGTAAGGCTTGATGGCCCCTTCGATCATCGGTAATGATGCGGTCCAGGGTGAGGTCTTCCTCCCCGGACAGATCTTTGTATTCGGCGGCTTCCCACTGCGGGCCAACTCGTTTGGCCATCTGGAGCAGATCGAGAGCTACGCCCCTGGCCATCAGGTCAGGTTTGGAAACTTGAATTACATTGCCGATATCCATGGAGACTTGATCTTCGACGGATTCGGGCCCATGCCAGGTGTGCCGCACGATCACGACAAGCACGATATAGCTCTGCCGTCGGACAGTGTTCGGGAAATCACGCCAGCAACTACTCCGGCCTTCAATCCAGAACAGATCGCGCCATCCGAGGACGGGCAGATGGACCCCGCCTTGGAGGCCGCACCCTCAGTGGAGATAGAGCCGAATACTGACCTTACCCCTCATGAGAGCCGTGACGCCGAACCACTGGACTCGTCTCCGGCCACGGACTCCAAACCGCCGGCGCCCGTGCCTATCGAATCTGATTGGGCGCCGATCATGGAGTTCACCTCCGCGGATATCTTTCAGCACTCGCCCTTCGGCAATGCACTAAACTCGTTAAGGTCTCTCTCCCTGTCAGGAGAACCTTGGCCGAACTATGTCCGGCTAGAATGGGATGCGGATGACGAAGAAATTCACTCCCCACCCACCACCCACTTAGTAGCCACTGTCGATGATTTAACCGACATGCTCGACTTCGACTCCGAAGACATCGATGGTATGGACAACGATGAAGGAGACGAAGAGGAACCACTGCCCACGGGGCACTGGACCGCCACCTCATCATACGATATATATATGGTGGATACACCCAAAGAAGGCAATGGCGACAAGACAACGGAGGATGACACCTCCAAGAAGCAGCCCAAGCGCCGACGTCAGCGACGCCGCTCTAAGTCTCGCCACAGCAAAAGCGGTGATACCGGCACAGGACATAACAATACTCTGGGCAGTGCCGAAGATGATGGCAATCCCCTCCAGCAAGATTCAGAGCCGGAGGATGAACAAGCCAGCCCTCTTGAGCGAGCGGCAGAGGGAGAGGAGGACAATTACATGCCTCTCTCCGAAGACGAAGTGAGCCTCGACGACGAAGAATTTGTCATGCCTGAGGATCCCGTCGAACAGGAGCGCTTTAAGCGCCGGCTTATAGCCACAACAAATAGCCTGAGGAAAAAGCAACAACCGCTTCGAGCTGATCAGGATTTGCTAGCAGACAGATGGACTGAAGTCCTTGGGCCGAGGAATACGAACTCGAACGCCCCTCCAAGGGTCACCAAAAGCGCAGGTTGCTACCCCGACTTGAGGAGGAAGTATTGAAACCTACATCACCAGCGTATGACGCGGCTGATCGGCCACCTCGTGGCCGAGACAGAGAGGCATTTCAGCTAGAAGTTTATCCCGCACCCCGACGCCACTCAAATAAAAATACCAAGGCACCGGGAAACACGCGAGACCTGCGAGACGTATTGGAGGATAAGGCAAAACACGCAAGATCGATCTACGGATCACGGGGGCACGCCCCTACGCGGGACGGTGACCGTCACGCCGGATACAGTAAAAGTAAATCCGGCCGGGCCGAATACAGCAGGCAAGACTCATATGAGCTGCGTCACGATATAGCCCAGCACAGAGGCGCGACACACCCCCTATGCTTCACTGACGAAGTAATGGAGCATGAATTCCCAGAGGGTTTTAAACCCGTAAATATCGAATCATACGATGGTACAACAGATCCCGCGGTATGGATCGAGGACTTCCTCCTCCACATCCACATGGCCCGCGGTGATGATCTACATGCCATCAAGTACCTCCGGTTAAAACTTAAAGGACCAGCTCGGCATTGGCTGAATAGCTTGCCAGCAGACTCCGTTGGCTGTTGGGAGGACCTGGAAGATGCATTCCTCGATAACTTCCAGCGCACTTATGTGCGACCACCAGATGCCGATGACTTGAGCCACATAATTCAGCAGCCAGGGGATTCGGCCAGGCAATTCTGGACACGGTTCCTAACCAAGAAAAATCAAATTGTCGACTGTCCGGATGCAGAGGCTTTAGCGGCATTTAAGCACAACATCCGTGACGAGTGGCTCGCCCGGCACCTCGGCCAGGAGAAGCCGAAGTCTATGACAGCCCTCACGACACTCATGACCCGCTTTTGCGTGGGAGAGGATAGCTGGCTGGCTCGCAGCAACAACATATCAAGGAACCTTGGCACTTCGGACACCAAGGACAGTAACGGCAGGCCACATCGCAGCAAACACAAGCGCCGCAACAACGGCGATAATGCCGAGGATACGGCAGTCAATGCCGGATTCAGGGGCTCTAAAACCCGGTCAGCGGAAAAAGCCATTCAAAAGAAGCACTTCGGGCCCGTCCAGTTTGGACCGCATACTCGATCGCTCGTGTCAAATACACGGCACCCCCGATAAGCCTGCCAATCACACCAACAGAGAATGCTGGGTGTTCAAGCAGGCCGGCAAGTTAAACGTTGAAAACAAGGACAAGGGGCTGCACAACGATGATGATGAGGAGCCACGGCCGCCAAACACGGGAGGACAGAAGAGGTTCCCCCCGCAAGTGAGGACGGTGAACATGATATACGCAACCCACATCCCCAAGAGGGAACGAAAGCGTGCCCTAAGGGATGTATATGCGATGGAGCCCGTCGCCCCAAAGTTCAACCCATGGTCCTCTTGTCCGATCACCTTCGATCGCAGGGACCACCCCACTAGTATCCGTCATGGCGGATCTGCCGCATTGGTCTTAGACCCCATCATTGACGGATTTCACCTCACTCGAGTCCTTATGGACGGCGGCAGCAGCCTGAACCTGCTCTATCAGGATATAGTGTGCAAAATGGGCATAGACACCTCGAGGATCAAACCCACAAAAACGACCTTTAAAGGCGTCATCCCAGGTGTAGAGGCCCATTGTACGGGCTCAATCACACTGGAAGTGGTCTTCGGATCTCCGGACAACTTCCGAAGCGAGGAGTTAATCTTCCATATCGTCCCGTTCCGCAGCGGCTATCCCACACTGCTCGGGCGAACCGCATTCGCAAGATTCAATGCGGTACTGCATTACGCGTACCTCAAGCTCAAGATGCCAGGACCTAGGGGGGTCATCACAGTCAATGGAAACACAAAGCGCTTGCTCCGTACGCAGGAGCATACTGCGGCCCTCGCAGCGGGGGCACAAAGCAACCTCTTAAGGCAATCCACCAGTTCGGCGATAAAGCCCCCGGACACCGTCAAGCGCGTCCGGAGTAACCTGCAACAGGATCGCCTGGCATGTTCAGAGCTCGCCTAGCAACCCGGCCCTCGCCCTAGTCTCAGCCGAATGGCGAAATCCGTGCCACGCGTACATAATTACGCATTGAAAATACCATGGGTATAGGCGGGGGCACGATCATGGCACGTCCCACAATGTGGCTCAATCGCGCTAGGGGCTTACTACCATTATCATTCTCTATCTTTCAGGACTTTACTCTCTGGAAGCCCTATCCGGCAGTACGATCGCCGGACACATGATACAACACCCAAGGAGGCAGGAAGCTACGTCGTACATTGGAACCCCCAGGTGGTCTCTGATAACGAGTGAAATACCTGCTTTAATATACCAGTCCGCAGCTTGCCCTTGGATGGGACATGTCAAATAGTCCTATTTTTTGCTTACCACACTACTTGTATCAGTATGCTTCGACGCATTTCTTGAATAAACAATGCATAGCACTAGTCTATTATCGCATTCTATATTCCTTTTTTACATATATGTTCATTTATACAGTTAGCACCCGTACACTCTGGTACGGCCAGTACGCCAGGGGCTTCCGTATACCCCATTACACGGCGTGAGAAGTCCGAACACTTTTGACAGTGCGGCACCCTGAACTTATAGCATTATATGCATCAGGTCCGAATCATGTCTTGGGTCAATAGTTGGGTTTGCCCGGCTCCCATGTTTTGGTACCTTACGTTCCGCTATATCGGCTAAGGTAGCACTGGGAGAACTACTGCGATTGTGTCCCGGTTCTTCCGGACGAGCACCTCAGTAGAGAAAGCTAAAACTGACTGTCATGATAAGGCGAGAGCTGGTCGCTGTTCGAGAGGTCTCAAGTCACTAAAGCCTTTTTCTGCTTCCGGCGAGGAATCAGCCTTCTCCGACTTAGGCGTGTATAGCGCCCCAAATTCGGCCTTCCGAATACTAGGGGCTTCGCCAAAATTTAAAATTGTAGACTTCTATGGCTAAGTGAGAGTGATAAAGCATTATAGTCCGATTGCCTAGTTCGTTGCGCTGAGCACCTCCCTTGAAGGACCCAAAAATGGGAAAAAGAGTGCTCAGATTTATCCCAAACACCCCAGCACTAGTTGCATGGGGGAAGAAGTCGACGACTAGCCAACTCTCAGATTTTATAAACGGCCGCACAGAAGGTAATATTTTAAATACAAAAGCGTTGCATAGCGCACATGAACTAGTTTTCATAATACAGGATCACATGAGCAAGTTCATTCAAAAATTACATCTTTGGAACACTCGTCCGCCACAAGACGAGCACCCTTCAGGACACCCTCATAATACATTTCGGGGTGCGATGCTCCTTGCCCTGCGGCGGCCCCTCCTTCACCAGCTTCTCGGCGTCCATCTTGGCCCAGTGCACCTTCGCACGGGCAAAAGCTCTGCGTGCACCTTCAATGCAGACGGACCGCTTTACGACTTCCAGCCGTGGGCAGGCTTCTACAAGCCGCCTCACCAGGCCGAAGTAGCTGTTGGGAAGGGCATCGCCAGGCCACATCCGGACTATAAGGCCCTTCATGGCCTGTTCGGACGCCTTGTGGAGCTCGACCAGTTGCTTCAGCTGGTCGCTCATGGGCATCGGGTGTTCGGTCCCAGTATACTGAGACCAGAACACCTTCTCCGTCGAGCTCCCGTCCTCGGCCCAGTAGAACTCCGCGGCATCAGACACACTGCGGGGCAGATCTGCGAACGCCCCTGGAGAGCTCCGAACTCGGGTAAGTAAATAGAAATTTTCTTTCACATGCTTGCTTTGCATAATGAAGGCCTTACCCGCCGCTATCTTCTTCACCGCCTCAATCTCCTGGAGGGCCTTTTGGGCTTCGGCCTTGGCATGTTTTGCACTCTCGAGGGCCTTGGCAAGCTCAGACTCTCGCGTCTTCGAGTCAAGCTCCAGGGCCTCGTGCTTCTTCACGAGCGCCTGGAGCTCTTGCTGCACCTCGCCTACTCGGGCTTCATGTCTCTCTCGCTCGATGCGCTCCTTGGCCGCATTGTTTTCGGACTCGGACAGAGCCTGCTTCAGGGTCGCCACTTCGGTCGTGGTCCCTGGCACATTCATGATGATCCTATTATCTTGCAACCAAATCTCTTTTTTATATATAGACAAGGTATTGCTTACCTTTGTTCTCCTCGAGCTGCCTCTTGGCAAGGCCGAGTTCTTCCTTGGACCGCTTGAGGTTCTGCTTTAATGCGGCGACCTCCGCAGTACGTGCGGCAGCGGCCAGCAGTGAAGCCTGCATACACATATGGACACATTTTGGATTAGACTCCTGCAGTTATTATTTGATCCTCTATTCGGCTTTTCTTTTCGAACGCCGAACAGAGCATCAGGGGCTACTGTCTATGCGGTAATATTTTCCTACATTTCGATTACTCACCTCAAAGCCTGTTAAGAGGCTGGCACAGGCTTCAGTCAGTCCGCTTTTGGCGGACTGAACCTTCTTGATCACCACACTCATGATAGTGCGGTGCTCCTCGTAGATGGAAGCGCTGCGAAGCACTTCCAGCAAGTTGTCCGGTGCCTCCGGATGAACGGAGGTCACCGGCACGGGCGGCTTGCCCCTCTTAGCAGGAGGCCGCCTGCCGGAGTCCGGGACCACTGGTGGTTCCGGTGCGGTGTTCGGCTGTGGGCCGAACTTGGAGCCCGTGGGAGTCTTGCTCCCTTTACGCCCAGGGTCCGGAAGGTCGCCTTGAGGCGCCTCCAGGACTACCTCCCCTCGGCTTGGTGCCCTTTGAGATAACACCTCGACGTTGTCCGTAGGGCGAGGGGTGGAGGCGGTCGGAAGTGAACCGCTACTCATAGCCGACGGGTCCAAAGAACCGTCCGACGAAGATACGTCGATGCGGGCTCGAGGCGGACTGCATAATTATATTCGGCGTAAGGACAAGCAGTGCAATAAAAGCGTACCATGAATTACTCTGGTATCCGAATACTTACGACTTTGCCAAGGGCTTGTCCCTGGTCAACCACTCATCTTCGCTGTGAGCGGCGGTCGTGGAGCAGTCCGGAAGGAGAGTCCTTCCCTTCTTGGACCCTCCGGCCTCCCCGGTTGGGGCGGCCTTCCTTTTCTTGCCTTCCCGGCTGGAGGGGGAGAACCTTCATCTTCCTCCTCCTCGTCTTCACGAGAGGATTGCGTATCGGAGTTATCGGACGATGAGTCCGATACCACCTGACGGCGGGAACTCTTTTGAGTCCCCGCGGCGTTCTTCTTGTCCTTCTTCTCCGGCACCTCATAGGGTGCCGGAGTCAGCATCTCCGTTAGGAGAGCGTCGGCTGGATCTTCAGGCAGGGGCGCCGGGCAGTTGATCTACTCCGCTATCTCCTCCCAGTCCTGTCAAAGGCATGGGAGCTCAGATCCCGCACACGATTAAGCTGGGGAAAGTAAATATCCCATAAGGTGTAGGAGACTTACCGGATTCGCAGGGCGCTTCGCGCTAAGTCCGCGGTCCTCGGTGAGGGAAGGTGGGACCTCGACGCCCTTGAACAGCACCCTCCAGACATCCTTGTGCGTCGTGTCAAAAAGCTCGCACAGAGTCTGGTGCTGGGCCGGGTCGAACTCCCATAAATTGAACGCCCGTTGTTGACACGGGAGGATCCGGCGGAAGAGCATGACCTGGACCACGTTGACAAGCTTAAGTTTCTTGCTTATCATGTTCCGGATACATTTCTGGAGTCCGGCCAGCTCCACCGATGAATCCCAGGACAGGCCCTTCTCTTTCCAGGAGGTGAGCCGCATGGGGATTCTGGATCGGAACTCGGGGGCCACCACCCATTTGGTGTCGCGCGGCTCGGTGATGTAGAACCACCCCGATTGCCACCCCTTTATGGTCTCCACATAGGAGCCCTCGAGCCATGTAACATTGGGCATTTTGCCCACCATGGCGCCTCCGCATTTCGCTTGCTGGCCGCCTACAACCTTCGGCTTGACATTGAAGGTCTTCAGCCACAGGCCGAAGTGGGGCTGGACGCGGAGGAAGGCCTCGCACACGACGATAAACGCCGAGATGTTGAGGATAAAGTTTGGGGCCAGATCATGGAAGTCCAGCCCATAGTAGAACATGAGGCCGCGGACGAACGGGTGAAGGGGGAACCCAAGTTCGCAGACGAAGTGGTTGAGGAAAACTACCCTCTCGTAAGGTTCCGGGGTAGGGATGATCTGCCCCTCGTCGGGCAGCCGGTGCGCGATATCCGCGGCCAAGTATTTGGCCCCCGCAGCTTGTTGATGTCCTCCTCCGTGACGGAGGATTTCATCCACTTGCCTCCCGCTCCGGACATGGTTGGAGTGGTGGGAGGAGAAAGGTGCGAACTTGGGTGTTGGAGCTCGAGTGCGCGAGAATGGATAAGCCAGGAGGAAGAAGGCATGGGTGAAAAAAGGTGAACTCTCATCCCTTTATAAAGGCGGACGAAACTATATGCCCCCACTAGCATGGTAAACCCGCTTATTCCCCAAGCGCCGCGATTGATGGCGCGGTTGGGTTACCCACGCCCGTATTGATGAGAATCCTGTGATAAGGGGACATGATCTCTGCTTCGACAAGACGTGCCAAAGAAACCGCCTCGCGATATGCGCCAAGGCTGGTTGAGAAAAATGGTTCGAATAATGACCGGGCCGTGGTATGATGTCATGATATCAAGTGTGTCAGCAGATTGGATTTGTGGAAATATTATTCTCTCTACGGTGGTATGTGGAACTTGTTTTGCAGAGCCGGACACTATCCTTGTGTTCAAGATCTTCTATGGAGTATTCGGAGGAGGAACCCGCCTTGCAATGCCGAAGACAATCTGCGTGCCGGACTCATCGTCATTGAAGCCTGGTTCAGGGGCTACTGAGGGAGTCCTGGATTAGGGGGTATCCGGACAGCCAAACTATATCCTTTGGCCGGACTATTGGACTATGAAGATACAAGATTGAAGACTTCGTCTTGTGTCCGGATGGGACTCTCCTTGGCGTGGAAGGCAAGCTTGGCGATACGGATATGTAGATCTCCTCCCTTGTAACCGACTCTGTGTAACCCTAGCCCCCTCCGGTGTCTACATAAACCGGAGGGTTTAGTCCGTAGGACAACAACAATCATACCATAGGCTAGCTTCTAGGGTTTAGCCTCTACGATCTCGTGGTAGATCAACTCTTGTACTACTCATATCATCAAGATCAATCAAGCAGGAAGTAGGGTATTACCTCCATCGAGAGGGCCCGAACCTGGGTAAACATTGTGTCCCCTGCCTCCTGTTACCATCCGCCTTAGACGCATAGTTCGGGACCCCCTACCCGAGATCCGCCGGTTTTGACACCGACACCCATCCTCCTCCTCCTTCCACATCCCACATGCCCCGACCGCCGACGCGAGCGCGACACCTTCCACCCAAATCACCGACCCCTCCACCAAATAAGCGCCAGCCTAAGCCATGGTGCACGCAGCATAGCCAGGACCTCAAGGAGCATTTGGCAGCTGAGAAGCAAATCGCGGCCGCACGCGCGGATGAGGTCGCAATGGCTGCCATTCGTGCCGACCCCCAGATCTTGAAGGAGCACCTTGGCATTTGCTAGCTACGCTGGTTAAGCATGCTCGGTTTACCCGTTGCGTGTGTTGCTCCTGCCTTTCCTTCACAAATTCTAGTGAATTGTGCTATCTAATTTTACCATGCAATCTGTTGCTCTAGTGTATATGTTCTATATGTCACGCAGTGTGGTGCTCACTTATTAACAGTTTTGTTAATTAGTTGTCGTCTTCAGTTAACTGTTTGGTTCAATTCTGCAAATGTGATGTTCAATTCTTCAGGCTGCAATTTTGTATTGTCTTCCATGTGAGAAATAAATCGAATTTATCTTTATAAAATTGTGGGTGCATTCTGTTATTGTATACCATGTGAGGAATAAATTGAATTTGGCTATAGTAAATACATGAGAAACAAATACAATTGCTACAGTTGGATGTAGTTAACTGTTTGGTTAACTGTCTGATCTTCTATTAGGAGTATGTTATATTGTGCAATGTGGTGCTCAGTTAATGTTTGGTTCATTTGTTGTGGTGTTGAGTTAACTGCTTGGTTCAATTCTGCAATGCGATGTCCAATCCGTGGGTAGAATTTTGTATTGTTGTGCATGTGAGGAATAAATCGAATTTGGCTGCACTTAATACATGAGAAACATATACAAGTGCTATATTTCCTAATTCTTAATCATGCTTGGTTTGGGTAAATGGGTTTTCCATGTGGCTTGAATTAATCTGATGAATCTGCAATGTGCTTATTTTTCATCAACATATTTTACTGATAGCATGCGAACCCTTACTTAACCTGATGACTAACTACCTTATATGTGTTGCAGGGAAACAATGGGAAGCACTGAGGTTTACAATCAAGGTTAGCATGTGCATGGTATGTTGTCTAATATCACATTATTGTGCAATTGCAGGAACCATTCTAATATTTAGGTTTTTAACAATTTGGTCTTGCACATGTAGGTCCTGCTGTCAGAGGTTTTGACCCACTATTCGACCCTTTTTGCATATGGGGAAATGAGTTGTCCATGAATATCAATCAAATCAAGAAGCTCGGAAAGATTGATAGGATAAAGAAATTAGCGACAAAAAACAACAAGATCTTTGTCTGCACAATGAAGAAGACATCAGTTCACTACAAGATGGTACTAACTATTATACCTTGCCTTTTTTTATTCCTTTTCCCCATTTCCAATATAGAGAAGATATTTATGCACATCCTTGTTTTCAGGCCTTTCCAAAGCAGTTCACTGATGATTACCTCTCAAACCACCTCTATGGTCAGGAAGCGAGAAAGGTTTTCATACAACACCCACGGTTCAATATTGAAGTGTTCCTGAAGAGGACGAAGGACGGACGGTCAATCATCCACAGACACTGGCCTAAAGTTGCAAAGACCTTCAACATGAATGAAGGCTCAATATTCGCCTTCCGCTTCAGCAGTTTTCCAGATGAGATGCATCTGTCTATATACCGTCTATGATGCTAATTTCGAAAGGTTCTACATGTTGCATGTGGAACTTGCTGCTGGTGCAGTTGTGTAATGGGGTTGCTGAGTGCTGAAGCTATATCATGTTGTACTCTGATGTATTTCAATTATGAAATTCTGCTTCCTTAATATGGAAATGAAATATATTGTGTGCTTAATATGAAATGTTAATTAGATTAATAAATGGATTATGAATAATCAGATAATTAGCTTGCTAATGGCGAATTTGCCTGCTAATTGGGTTTTGCTATTGCAAACGGTTGTTGAAAAAATACCGTGGGCGATGACCTCAGGCAACGCACACAGTTTCTCAGAATAAACCGTGTTGGATCAATGAACAATCACACACGACTTTCTCTTGAAACTGTTGGCGTTAGGCCACCTTGCGCAAACGTTTACCACATAAAAATTGTGTGTGATGAATAGCCTTTGCCACACAGTTTCTTCTACGGACCGTGTGTGATACATTCAATAACGCAAATGATTTAACAGGAAAAATTGTGTGTGATGTACCTGTGAACGGAAACGTTTTCCTTGGATCGACTATGTGGGATGTGCATATGAACGGAAACGTTTAGCGGGGACTGACTGTGTGGGATGTACTTGCGACCGGAAACAATTTCGCCGTATAATTGTACTTTTTTAGCTCTACTGTACGTATTTCCGTATTTGAGAACTCGCCGGTCGCACAAGACCTCATTTTGCTGAACGTGTGTGCCAGGAGGGCATATCCCCGAGGGTTTCTGGGTCGTGTGGGAAAGACCCCCCTATCGCCCACACTCACTTGGCGACGATTCCAAATGCCATCGCGGAAAGGGGTAAAAAACCGTTTGTTTAGGACCGACGTGCACAAGTGTAAGCACACATGCGCGCGGCCGAAATCGCTCCTGCCCACTATTTCGGACACATGGGATTACCATCCTACCGCCGACCCGCAGTAGGTCCAAAATTAAAGAGGTGGGCAAAGTTTGTACTTTCTCCAAATTTCAAACAAGTGTGTCCCATCTGTTGAAAAAAAACAAAAACAAGCGCGTCCCGGACTGAAACATGGTTCTCCTTTAGCCTCCCCCCGTCTGATTCCCCATTCGTACTCCATGGGCGCCAAAACTACCTCTCCACCAGCCGCGAAACCCCGGCGTCCTCCGTCCGCCACCCCATCCCACCCATCAACCGCCTCCCTCCTCCATCATGCCGGAGCCGATACCCCGACGTCGTCGTCCACCGCAACCGCAACGCCCTCCATGGCTAGTAGTTGAAGCCGAGGCCGAGCTGTTCGTACCCGAGCCAGTTTAACCACGCTGTCATGCGCCTCACCGCTGCCGCTCCAACTTCGCCACCGTCCACCGCACCAGAGCTGTTCCCGCTACACCGTCCTTCGCCCCTCGGATCTGCTTCCCCTCTGCCGACAGACGGCCACCGCAACATAGTCAACAATTTGGCCATTGGTTTGTCCGAGGCTCAACACTCCTCCAAAACATCGGTTCCCTAGGTAAAACCAAGAAAATCGCCGCGACATCGGGAGGACCCAGCACTGGCAACCGGAAATGGTACTCCTCTTCCCTTATTCGTTCAGATCTTACATGTCTACTTGCACGGTATTCATCCCAGAGAAGACACTAGTTGACCACTTCTTCCTGATACTAGATGTTCCTAGTAACTCGCGATGCACAAGGTTTCTCCTCATATACTATTTCACCTTAGCTAGAGGTCCGTCGCCCCCTGGATTTCAATTCCTGGTTAGTTGATTCCCAATTAAAGGAAGCATTCCCCGGCGTAACAGGCACTAGTCCACCTATTACACCGGGGAAGTAGCGCCTCGGTGTTTATCTTAGGGGTGTGTGGGGCCTAGGAGCTGATGGCGCTCGATCTGGAGGTCGGCCGGGATTAAAGGGATGGCCAGGGGGCGCTGCCAAGCACGGCGGTGGTGTGAGGTCGAGGGGAGGGTGGGGTAGCGGAGGCAGGGGTCTGGGCCGGTGGTCGCTGGCGGTTCGAGAAAGATCGTCAACAGTGACTCGCGGGAAGTAGACGAACGCCAACTGCCCGTTCCTTATAGATCGGACGGTTCATAAAAAAATCGACTAACCTATTTATTTTCAGTCGACTGTTATTTTGATAGGACCACTTGTCGCGGTGTGCTGGAAGAGTACCTGCATTTCCCAGCCATCCCTGTGCTCATATATTACAAAATCATGAGGAGTAGAATCTAATTTTGTTTGCCATGCTATGTGATACGTCTCCAACGTATCTATAATTTTTGATTGCTCCATGCTATATTATCTTCTGTTTTGGACATTATTGGGCTTTATTATTCACTTTTATATTATTTTTGGGACTAACCTATTAACCGGAGGCCCAGCCCAGAATTGTTGTTTTTTGCCTATTTCAGAGTTTCGCAGAAAAAGAATATCAAACGGAGTCCAAACGGAATGAAACCTTCCAGAACGTGATTTTCAGAATGAACATGATCCAGGAGACTTGGACCCTAAGTCAAGGAAGCTTCCAGGAAGCCACGATGTAGGGGGGCGCGCCTACCCCCCCTCCCAGGCGCGCCCTCCACCCTCATGGGCCCCACGTTGCTCCACCGACGTACTCCTTCCTCCTATATATACCTACGTACCCCCAAACGATCAGATACGGAGCCAAAAACCTAATTCCACCGCCGCAACCTTCTGTACCCACGTGATCCCATCTTGGGGCCTGTTCTGGAGCTCCGCCGGAGGGGGCATCCATCACGGAGGGCTTCTACATCAACACCATAGCCTCTCCGATGAAGTGTGAGTAGTTTACCTCACACCTTCGGGTCCATAGTTATTAGCTAGATGGCTTCTTCTATCTTTTTGGATCTCAATACAATGTTCTCCCCTCTCTCGTGGAGATCTATTCGATGTAATCTTCTTTTGCGGTGTGTTTGTTGAGACCGATGAATTGTGGATCAAGTTTATCTATGAACAATATTTGAATCTTCTGAATTCTTTTATGTATGATTGGTTATCTTTGCAAGTCTCTTCGAAGTATCAGTTTGGTTTGGCCTACTAGATTGATCTTTCTTGCAATGGGAGAAGTGCTTAGCTTTGGGTTCAATCTTGCGGTGTCCTTTCCCAGTGACAGTAGGGGCAGCAAGGCACGTATTGTATTGTTGCCATCGAGGATAACAAGATGGGTTTTTTATCATATTGCATGAATTTATCCCTCTACATCATGTCATCTTGCTTAAGGCGTTACTCTGTTCTTATGAACTTAATACTCTAGATGCATGCTGGATAGCGGTCGATGTGTGGAGTAATAGTAGTAGATGCAGGCAGGAGTCGGTCTATTTCTTTCGGACGTGATGCCTACATACATGATCATACCTAGATATTCTCATAACTATGCTCAATTCTGTCAATTGCTCAACAGTAATTTGTTCACCCACCGTAAAATACTTATGCTCTTGAGAGAAGCCACTAGTGAAACCTATGGCCCCCGGGTCTATCTTCATCATATTAGTCTTCCAACACTTAGTTATTTCTGCTGCTTTTATTTTACTTTGCATCTTTATCATAAAAATACCAAAAATATTATCCTATCATATCTATCAGATCTCACTCTCGTAAGTGACCGTGTAGGGATTGACAACCCCTTATCGCGTTGGTTGCGAGAATTTATTTGTTTTGTGTAGGTGCGAGGGACTCGCGCGTAGCCTCCTATTGGATTGATACCTTGGTTCTCAAAAACTGAGGGAAATACTTACGCTACTTTGCTGCATCACCCTTTCCTCTTCAAGGGAAAACCAACGCAGTGCTCAAGAGGTAGCAAGAAGGATTTCTGGCACCGTTGCCGGGGAGGTCTACGCAAAACTCAACATACCAAGTACCCATCACAAACCCTTATCTCCCGCATTACATTATTTGCCATTTGCCTCTCGTTTTCCTCTCCCCCACTTCACCCTTGCCGTTTTATTCGCCCTCTCTTTTTCGTTCGCCTCTTTTTCGCTTGCTTTTCGTTTGCTCGTGTGTTGGATTGCTTGTTTGTCACGATGGCTCAAGATAATACCAAATTATGTGACTTTACCAATACCAACAATAATGATTTCCTTAGCACTCCGATTGCTCCTCTTACCGATACTGAATCTTGTGAAATCAATGCTGCTTTGTTGAATCTTGTCATGAAAGATCAATTCGCCGGCCTTCCTAGTGAAGATGCCGCTACTTATCTAAATAGCTTCGTTGATTTGTGTGATATGCAAAAGAAGAAAGATGTGGACAATGATATTGTTAAATTGAAGCTATTTCCTTTTTCGCTTAGAGATCGTGCCAAAGCTTGGTTTTCGTCTTTGCCTAAAAATAGTATTGATTCTTGGAATAAGTGCAAAGATGCTTTTATCTCTAAGTATTTTTCCTCCCGCTAAGATTATCTCTCTTAGAAACGATATTATGAATTTTAAGCAACTTGATCATGAACATGTTGCACAAGCTTGGGAGAGGATGAAATTAATGATACGTAATTGCCCTACTCATGGTTTGAATTTGTGGATGATTATACAAATTTTTTATTCCGGATTGAATTTTGCTTCTAGAAATCTTTTAGATTCGGCCGCGGGAGAAACTTTTATGGAAATCACTTTAGGAGAAGCCACTAAACTCCCAGATAATATTATGGTTAATTATTCTCAATGGCACACTGAAAGATCTACTAGTAAACAAGTGCATGCAATAGAAGAAATTAATGTTTTGAGTGGAAAGAAGGATGAACTTATGAAATTATTTGCTAGTAAAAGTGTTTCTTCTGATCCTAATGATATGCCTTTGTCTACTTTGATTGAGAATAATAATGAATCTATGGATGTGAATTTTGTTGGTAGGAATAATTTTGGTAACAACGCGTATAGAGGAAACTTTAATCCTAGCCTTATCCTAGCAATTCCTCTAATAATTATGGTAATTCCTACAACAACTCTTATGGAAATTTTAATAAGATGCCCTCTGAATTTGAGACTAGTGTTAAAGAGTTTATGAATTCGCAAAAGAATTTCAGTGCTTTGCTTGAAGAGAAATTGCTTAAAGTTGATGAATTGGCTAGGAACGTTGATAGAATTTCTCTTGATGTTGATTCTTTGAAACTGAGATCTATTCCTCCTAAGCATGATATCAATGAGTCTCTCAAAGCCATGAGAATTTCCATTGATGAGTGCAAAGAAAGAACTGCTAGGATGCGTGCTAAGAAAGATTGCTTTATGAAAGCGTGTTCTTCAAATTTCTATGAAAATAAAGATGAAGATCTAAAAGTTATTGATGTGTCCCCTATTAAATCCTGATAATGATGGGACTGAATATGATCCACCTTTACCTAGAAGGCGTTCCAAAAATTTGGAGTTTTTAGATCTTGATGCTAAAATTGATAAAAGTGGGATTGAAGAAATTAAAACACTAGATGTTAATAAACCCACTATTTTGGATTTCAAGGAATTTAATTATGATAATTGCTCTTTGATAGATTGTATTTCCTTGTTGCAATCCGTGCTAAATTCTCCTCATGCTTATGGCCAAAATAAAGCTTTTACCAAACATATCGTTGATGCCTTGATGCAATCTTATGAAGAAAAGCTTGAGTTGGAAGTTTCTACCCCTAGGAAACTTTATGATGAGTGGGAACCTACTATTAAAATTAAAATTAAAGATCATGAATGCTATGCTTTGTGTGATTTGGGTGCTAGTGTTTCTACGATTCCAAAGACTTTATGTGATTTGCTAGGTTTCCGTGATTTTGATGATTGCTCTCTAAACTTGCACCTTGCGGATTCCACCATTAAGAAACCTATGGGAAGAATTAATGATGTTCTTATTGTTGCAAATAGGAACTATGTGCCCGTAGATTTTATCGTTCTTGATATAGATTGCAATCCTTCATGTCCTATTATTCTTGGTAGACCTTTCCTTAGAACGATTGGTGCAATTATTGATATGAAGGAAGGCAATATTAGATTACAATTTCCATTAAATAAAGGCATGGAACACTTCCCTAGGAAGAAAATAAAACTACCATATGAATCTATTATGAGAGCTACTTACGGATTGCCCACCAAAGATGGCAATACCTAGATCTATCCTTGCTTTTATGCCTAGCTAGGGGCGTTAAACGATAGCGCTTGTTGGGAGGCAACCCAAATTTATTTTTAGTTTTTTTCTTTTTGCTTCTGTTTAGGAATAAATATTTGATCTAGCCTCTGGTTAGATGTGTTTTTATGTTTTAATTAGTATTTGTGCCAAGTTAAACCTATAGGATCTTCTTGGATGATAGTTATTTGATCTTGCAGAAATTTCCAGAAACTCTTTGTTCACGAAAATAATTGTTAAAAATCACCAGAACGTGATAAAATATTGATTCCAATTGATGATGATCAATAAACAAATTTTATAGGTCTTCCTATTTTGGATGAATTTTTGGAGTTCCAGAAGTTTGCGTTAGTTATAGATTACTACAGACTGTTCTGTTTTTGACAGATTCTGTTTTTCGTGTGTTGTTTGCTTATTTTGATGAATCTATGGCTAGTAAAATAGTTTATAAATCATAGAGAAGTTGGAATACAGTAGGTTTAAGACCAATATAAATAAAGAATGAGTTCATTACATTACCTTAAAGTGGTCTTTTGTTTTCTTTCGCTAACGGAGCTCACGAGATTTTCTGTTAAGTTTTGTGTTGTGAAGTTTTCAAGTTTTGGGTGAAAGATTTGATGGATTATGGAACAAGGAGTGGCAAGAGCCTAAGCTTGGGGATTCCCATGGCACCCCCAAGATAATCTAAGGACACCGAAAAGCCCAAGCTTGGGGATGCCCCGGAAGGCATCCCCTCTTTCGTCTACTTCCATCGGTAACTTTACTTGGAGCTATATTTTTATTCACCACATGATATGTGTTTTGCTTGGAGCGTCTTGTATGATTTAAGTCTTTGCTTTTTAGTTTACCACAATCATCTTTGCTGTACACACCTTTTGAGAGACACACACATGATTCGGAAATTATTAGAATACTCTATGTGCTTCACTTATATCTTTTGAGTTATATAGTTTTGCTATAGTACTTCACTTATATATTTTAGAGCACGGTGGTGGATTTGTTTTATAGAAACTATTGATCTCTCATGCTTCACTTAGATTATTTTGAGAGTTTTAAATAGCATGGTAATTTGCTTCAATAATCCTAATATGCTAGGTATTCAAGATTAGTAAAAACTTTCTTATGAGTGTGTTGAATACTAAGAAAAGTTTGATGCTTGATAATTGTTTTGAGATATAAAGATGGTGATATTAGAGTCATGCTAGTTGAGTAGTTGTGAATTTGAGAGATAATTGTGTTAAAGTTTGTGATTCCCATAGCATGCACGTATGGTGAACCGTTATGTGATGAAGTCGGAGCATAATTTATTTATTGATTGTCTTCCTTATGAGTGGCGGTCGGGGACGAGCGATGGTCTTTTCCTACCAATCTATCCCCCTAGGAGCATGCGTGTAATACTTTGCTTTGATAACTTGTAGATTTTTGCAATAAGTATATGAGTTCTTTATGACTAATGTTGAGTCCATGGATTATACGCGCCTTTCTTCCTCCCACCATTGCTAGCCTCTCTAATACCGCGCACTTTTCGCTGGTATCATACACCCATCATATACCTTCCTCAAAACAGCCACCATACCTACCTATCATGGCATTTCCATAGCCATTCCGAGATATATTGTCGTGCAACTTACCACCGTTCCGATTATTATGACACGCTCCATCATTGTCATATTTCTTCGCATGATCATGTAGTTGACATTGTATTTGTGGCAAAGCCACCGTTCATAATTCTTTCATACATGTCACTCTTGATTCATTGCATATCCCGGTACACCGCCGGAGGCATTCACATAGAGTCATATTTTGTTCTGAAGTATTGAGTTGTAATTGCTGAAGTTGTAAGTAAATAAAAGTGTGATGATCACCATTTTTAGAGCATTGTCCCAAGTGAGGAAAGGATGATGGAGACTATGATTCCCCCACAAGTCGGGATGAGACTCCGGATGAAAAAAAAGAAGAGGCCATAAAAAAGGGCCCAAATAAAAAAGTTTATGAGAGAAAAAGAGAGAAGGGACAATGCTACTATCCTTTTACCACACTTGTGCTTCAAAGTAGCACCATGATCTTCATGATAGAGAGTCTCCTATGATATCACTTTCATATACTAGTGGGAATTTTTCATTATAGAACTTGGCTTGTATATTCCAATGATGGGCTTCCTCAAAATGCCCTAGGTCTTCGTGAGCAAGCGAGTTGGATGCACACCCACTTAGTTTCTTTTGTTGAGCTTTCATATACTTATAGCTCTAGTGCATCTGTTGCATGGCAATCCCTACTCACTCACATTGATATCTATTGATGGGCATCTCCATAGCCCGTTGATGCGCCTAGTTGATGTGAGACTATCTTCTCCTTTTTGTCTTCTCCACAACCACCATTCTATTCCACATATGGTGCTATGTCCATGGCTCACGCTCATGTATTGCGTGAAGATTGGAAAAAGTTTGAGAACACCAAAAGTATGAAACAATTGCTTGGCTTGTCATCGGGGTTGTGCATGATTTAAATAATTTGTGTGGTGAAGATAGAGCATAGCCAGACTATATGATTTTGTAGGGATAACTTTCTTTGGCCATGTTATTTTGAGAAGACATAATTGCTTAGTTAGTATGCTTGAAGTATTATTATTTTTATGTCAATATTAAACTTTTATCTTGAATCTTTCGGATCTGAATATTCATACCACAATTAAAAAGAATTACATTGAAATTATGCCTAGTAGCATTCCACACAAAAAATCTGTTTTTATCATTTACCTACTCGAGGACGAGCAGGAATTAAGCTTGGGGATGCTTGATACGTCTCCAACGTATCTATAATTTTTGATTGCTCCATGCTATATTATCTACTGTTTTGGACATTATTGGGCTTTATTATTCACTTTTATATTATTTTTGGGACTAACCTATTAACCGGAGGCCCAACCCAGAATTGTTGTTTGTTGCCTATTTCAGAGTTTCGCAGAAAAAGAATATCAAACGGAGTCCAAATGGAATGAAACCTTCGGGAACGTGATTTTCAGAACGAACATGATCCAGGAGACTTGGACCCTAAGTCAAGGAAGCTTCCAGGAAGCCACGAGGTAGGGGGGCGCGCCTATGCCCCCCCAGGCGCGCCCTCCACCCTCGTGGGCCCCACGTTGCTCCACCGACGTACTCCTTCCTCCTATATATACCTACGTACCCCCAAACGATCAGATACGGAGCCAAAAACCTAATTCCACCGCCGCAACCTTCTGTACCCACGAGATCCCATCTTGGGGCCTGTTCCGGAGCTTCGCCGGAGGGGGCATCCATCATGGAGGGCTTCTACATCAACACCATAGCCTCTCCGATGAAGTGTGAGTAGTTTACCTCAGACCTTCGAGTCCATAGTTATTAGCTAGATGGCTTCTTCTCTCTTTTTGGATCTCAATACAATGTTCTCCCCCTCTCTCGTGGAGATCTATTCGATGTAATCTTCTTTTGCGGTGTGTTTGTTGAGACCGATGAATTGTGGGTTTATGATCAAGTTTATCTATGAACAATATTTGAATCTTCTGAATTCTTTTATGTATGCAGGCAGGAGTCGGTCTACTTGTTTCGGACGTGATGCCTATATACATGATCATACCTAGATATTCTCATAACTATGCTCAATTCTGTCAATTGCTCAACAGTAATTTGTTCACCCACCGTAAAATACTTATGCTCTTGAGAGAAGCCACTAGTGAAACCTATGGCCCCCGGGTCTATCTTCATCATATTAATCTTCCAACACTTAGTTATTTCCGTTGCTTTTATTTTACTTTGCATCTTTATCATAAAAATACCAAAAATATTATCCTATCATATCTATCAGATCTCACTCTCGTAAGTGACCGTGTAGGGATTAACAACCCCTTATCGCGTTGGTTGCGAGGATTTATTTGTTTTGTGTAGGTGCGAGGGACTCGCGCGTAGCCTCCTACTGGATTGATACCTTGGTTCTCAAAAACTGAGGGAAATACTTACGCTACTTTGCTGCATCACCCTTTCCTCTTCAAGGGAAAACCAACGCAGTGCTCAAGAGGTAGCACTATGTTGTAGAGCTATCATATGTCTCCTATCTTTTATTTTTCAGCCACCTGCTATCTGCTACTTTTAGAGTGCACTAGTTGTGCACACACTTCACCCATATATACTCTCACTATTGATTTTTATGCATGGGTATTTCAGACTCTGCCAACCGGTTGATAGAAGCATGAAATAAAAGAGAGAAGGAGCTCCAGCTTTCTTCAGGCTTAGGCAAGGCACGTTTCAGCGCTATAAAGGGTGCAGTGTCAGCAGATGGAGATGGTAAACGTAGGTCTGGAGTTGATGATCTCACTCGCCATGAACCACCATCCCAAGTGCTTACTTTAACTTCGTGGTGTCATATGTGGTTGCATGTTGCATATGGTGTCTATCTTGTATTCGAAAGGCCGAAGTCGGTCTTTATTAAGATAAGGAAAGATATTTTTTACATGAACCACCATCCCGGGAGCACCAGAAGATGAATTGCTAGTCAGGGCACTGGCCGAGCCAGTGACAAGCCCAGCACAGACATGCATCACCTAGAAGCCAACTAAAAAGCCATGATGGTGGCGAAGTAGCCCGCCTCCCACCAGGCTCTCAGGTCCTAGATGATCATGCTCACCACTCCAGCCGGATGTCTAGCTTCTATTGCTTCCAATTTGGTTAAATTGCATCTGCTTAGCTTACACATTATACCTTTGAATATGACATGCCTTCCTATTTTTGGTACATACTAGTACATCTGTCTATTAACCATATTCTTACATCAAAGTAATGTTCTTGTGTATCCCTCATCAATCACTTATGATGAGGCAGTCAGGCCAGTGGACTACTATGAGAAAAGATCCTCATTTAAAGAATGCAGCGCAGCCTCCCCACATGATTCTCAAGAAACAACAAGGCTAGATGAAGATAGTGAACGTAGCTCTGTAGTTGATTACCGCATTTCCCCTACACGAGCATCGCAGGTGCTTACTCTAACTTGGTAGCGTGATATGTGGTTGCATGTTGCGTATGGTGTCTAGATTGTAATTCTTCCAATCTGGTTAAATTGCATGCGCTATTCTTCTTAGTTATACATTATACCTATTAATGTGACATGCCTTCCTGTTTTTAGTACATAGTACATCTGTCTATTAAGCATGTCCTTACATAAAACTATTGTTTTTTTGTATCCCGCATCAATCAATATGACGAGACACCTTTAGTATATGCAGTGCGATATTAGTTGCATCTTTCATATGATTTATAGCATGCGCTGCTTCTAATTAGTTGAAACGCCATTTATTATGGGACACTTTTAACTCGGCAGAGTCATATTGGTTGCATCTTTCATGTGGTGTCTAGCTTGCATTGCTTCTGATTTGTTGAAATGGCTTCGGCTTAGTTTACGCAAACAGTTGTGAATATGCCATGTCATCCTGTTTTTTATACATATTCCATCCTGGTATCATGTGTTTGCCTTACATCAAAGTAGTGATTGTCAGTATCATGCATGAATGAGTTCTGAAGAGTGAATTTTATTGCTTTTTCTTGTCGGTTTTACTTGACAATTCAAAATCAATAAAGCAGAAGAAAATTAGCAAGGCAGCAGATAAACGTGCTCCTTCCAAACGGAGGGCCTCTACAGATTCTACTCCTCCAACCCCCCCTGCCCAAGATGATTTGTAAGACAACACATCATAGACACTCAACGTAGCTGTGTTGATGATGAGCACGTCTCCCCTAGTGCACCATCACAGGTGCTCCCTCTAACTTGGCACTGTTATATGTGGTTGCATGTTATGTATGATGTCTAGCTTGTATTGCTTCTAATTTTGTTGAATTCCATCTGCTTCCTTTACACATTATACTTGTGAATAAGACACGTGTTCCTATTTCTAGAACATACAATATCTGTCTATCACACCATGTTTTTACATCAAAGTACTATTGTTGTATAACCTGCAACAATCACTTATCATAAGACACGTTTGACTTGGGAGTGTGATAAAGGTTACATCTCACATTCTTTTCTAGCTTGTACTACTTCTAATTTATTGAAATGGCACTTATGACGAGACAGTTTTAACTTGGTAGAATGATATTCATTGCATCTTTCATATGGTGTCTAGCTTTCATTGCTTCTAATTTTTTGAAATGCCTTCTGCTTAGTTTACACATCATAGCTGTGAATATGCAATGATGTCCATTTTTCTTACACATTCAATCATCCTCTCATGCGGTCGCCTTATATTAAAGTAGTGCTCGTCAGCATCCTGCATCAATGAGTTCTCAAAAGTGAATTTTTATTCATTTTTCTTGTGGGTTTGACTTGACAAGGCAATACAACTAAGAAAGAGGAAGGAAAAAAATAAGGCAGGGACTGATGGCGGTCTTCCGGCGAAACCGGCATCCCATGTGCTTTCTCTAGCTTGGCAGTGTGATATTGTCTTGCATGTTGCATACAATGTCTAGCTTGCATTGCTTCTTATTTGTTGAAATGACTTCTGCTTAGTTTACACAAACAGTTGTGAATATGCCATGCCGTCCTATTTTTCATACATATTCCATCATGGTATCATGTGTTTGCCTTACATCACGCATTCTTTTCTAGCTTGTTCTACTTCTAATTTGTTGAAATGGCACTTATTATGAGACAGTTTTAACTTGGTAGAGTGATATTCGTTGCATCTTTCATATGGTGTCTAGCTTTCATTGCTTCTAATTTGTTGAAATGCCTTCTACTTAGTTTACACATCATAAGCTGTGAATTTATTTTTTGGAGGAACTGGGACAGTGGGAGAGGCTCCCACTGTCTTATATATTATATATTAAAACACAATTACAAGGGTTAGTTACATCATGTACAAGTCTCACCCCATCTACCTTTGTAGTGGGGGTAGAATCTGACTAAAGGGTACAATTAATCAGAGGGTAGGGAATCTAAAAGTAAGAAGATAAACTCTTTCTTGTTGTCTTTAACCCTATATTGAAGGAGACTAAAATCCTCCTTGAATCTGGCCAGCCAAGAGTGGTAGGAGGGGTTTATATTCCTGAAAAGTTTGTTGTTCCTCTCTTTCCAAATGCTCCAGGATGCTTGAAGGATGACCTCCATGAACAAAGGCCTGCCCCAATTAATTTTAGCTTGTTCTAGCCAGGACAGCCGAGTGGCTTGATCTCCAGGGTCTAACCCAAAGGTTGACCAACAATTTCGACTAAATGGGCATGTGAGGATCATGGGATCAATATCTTCTTCTTTTTGGCCACACAGCAGGCAGTTGAGGTTAGTACCAATGTTATAGTGCCTTCTCTTCAACATGTTTCTTGTGTTCAATCTATCAGACAGCATGAGCCAACCAAAGACCTTGAGTTTAGCAGTGACCTTTGATTTCCATAGCCAGTGGTAAGTCTTATGGGCCTTCATATCCCTAAAGCAGAATTTGTAGTATTTGCTGGCTGAAAATTCTCTTCCTCTCCAAGGGTATGTCCAGATATCTTTTGCATTTTGGTTGTTGTCCAATGTAACGTGTGTCACCAAGTTTTGCATATCTTACAGGTCCTCCAGGGCTTGTGTAGAAAGTGGTAGAAAGAATGCTTCATCCAGTGAGTTTATGGTCAAGAAATCTTTGACTGAGCAGTCTTCATTTCTCACATAGGAAAATGCTCTAGGATGTGTGCCAGATAGAATTTCTTCCAACCATAGGTCTTTCCACATTAGTACATTGTCACCACATCTCATGTCCACTTTTGAAATTTCTCTAAAAATGGGAGTTAGCTTGAGGATGTCCCTCCACCAGAATGATCCACATGGGTTAGAGGCATGTGGAATTTTATTGGTATAGTAGGTGGTCCAAAGCAAGTCCACCCAAGGAAGTTCATGACGGTTGTAAAACTTGTGTAAGTATTTTAGTAGGAGAGCATCACTTTGTATCCTAAGATTTATCATTCCAAGCCCCCCACTCTTCTTGGGCCTGCAAACTCTATCCCAAGCAGCTAGAGAGTTGCATTTTTCACCTTGTTCTGTCTTCTTTGTCCAGAGGCATCTCCTTCTTAATTTATCCAGCAGCTCAAGGATTTTTGGTGGGAATCTCAGAGTGCAAAGTGCAAAAATTGTAAGTGATGTGATGACCGTGTTTAGTAAGGAAAGTTTGGAGCCATAACATATCAAGGATAATGTAGATGTGAACCTTCTTTCCATATTACAAACAATAGGCATTAGGTCCTGGACCGATGGTTTGGATGTCCCAAGTGGTAGTCCAAGGTATGTGAATGGCATCTTTCCAAGTGTACAACCAAAGATTTGAGCTATATCTTTACTTAATACCTCATCACAGTTTATAGGTATCAATGTTGATTTATGAAAGTTGATCTTGAGGCCAATTGAAGTGGCATAGTTAGTGAGAATGTTCTTCATTGTTTGTGCTTGGTCAGGGCATGCAGGCATAATGATAATAGTGTCATCAACGTATTGAATGACAGGGTAATCAATTTGATTTTGTCTGGGGAAAGGTAGTTGTAGCAATCCATGTCTGAAAGCATCATTAATAGCCGCTTGTAAGGGATCAGCAGCAAGAACAAAAATGAGAGGAGAGAGTGGATCACCCTGTCGAACACCACTTTTGCAAATGAATTGTCTGCCCGGCACACCATTCAGGAGAACAGAAGATTTGCCAGTAGAAAATAAAGATTTGATCCATAAAAGCCATTTATCATTGAATCCCATGTGTTTCATTATTTCCAACATTGCATCATGTTCAATGGTGTCAAATGCTTTGGCAAAGTCTAACTTAAGGAGCACAATCTTATTCTTGGAATTCTGGCATTGGTGTATATATTCAAAGGCCCAAGCGAGGCAATCTTGGATTGCTCTGCCCTTAATGAAACCATATTGATTCCTGTGTATAATCTTCAGAATAAGCTTTTGCAGACGATTGGCAAGTAGCTTTGTAATCACTTTGAGACAACAGTTAAGGAGTGTAATAGGTCTGAAATCATTTACTGTAGCCGGGGAGGAAATTTTAGGGATCAAGGTGATATATCCTTCATTGATGCTTTCCAGGTTTAAGGTACCAGCATGGAATTGATCACATAGTTTGTAGAAATCCTCCTTAATGATGTGCCAGCAGTTCTTAAGAAATATTCCTGTGAAACCATCTAGGCCTGGAGCTCGGTCTGCAGGCATTTCTTTAATGACATTACCAATTTCCTCCCTGGAGAATGGAATTGTTAGTTGGTCGAGGTCATTCCTTTTTTTGATTATATTTGCTCGGTTGAATTTCATTTGAAATTCTCTTGAGGTTCCCAATCTCTGTTTGAAACTTTGGCAAATTAAAGCTTCTTTTCCAAGGTGATCTTCTATTGTGGTGCCATTGTCCAACTGAAGAGAGGGAATATTATTCCTTCGATACCTCTCAGATGCCATTGCCTTGAAAATTTTTGGGTCCTCATCACCAAACTTAGCCCATCTTATGGTGCATCTTTTCCTCCAGTATTGTTTTTGGTAATCTAATAGTCTGAGTAAATGATTTTTGAGAATTCTTCTGAAGTTACTCTCAGGTTACTTCTTGCATTTCTCAGGGAGAAGCTGATGGATCAGTTACTTCGACTGTCCAGTTCTGGTCACTTGACAGAGAGGATGTGCAGGCTCTTTCTGATGATAACCAGGCAGTGGTGCTCCCTGCAGATGCTCTGGCTGTGGTGCTCCCTGCAGATGCTCTGGCTGTGGATTTCTCTGAAGTTTCTTAAGTTCAGGAAACTGTATCTGGGGCCATAACTGAAGTTCAGGCTGGCTCTTCAAGGGTGGGGGCCCAAAGCAAACGCAGCAAGAATAAAGCTCCGGTTTCTGTTGCCAGTGTGCGTAGAAGCTCTCGCTCCAATAAGTATGATGGTTTCAAGGTGCCTGCCCTAACTGACAGCAGGACCAAAACCTCCAAGGTGAAGCCCCGAGTCATCCCAAATGTTGTGTCTGCTGTGGTCATTACTGAGATTACTAAGGAACATATTGAAGAGGGTGAAATCCCACCTCCCATGACCGTTGATCAAATCCAAAGCATTGCTGTGCAGAAATGTGATGTCCCACCGGAAGAAGTAACTGAAGAAATGCTCATGGCAGACAAGGGGGCTGGTCCTTCTTCTTCATCATCTTAATTTAACTTTATTTCTTAGCTTTTATGGCCATTCTATCGAACTGGAATGTTTTGTGTTGGAATATCCGGGGCATGAACTCTGACCCTAAACTTTTGGCTTTATCGAATGCTATTGCTACTAGTGGCTGTTCAGCCGTTTGTTTATAGGAAACGAAGAAGTCTGCTTTTGATAACTCCTATATTAAATCCTGTTGCCCCAAACATTTTGACAAATTTGCTTTCATTCCTTCGAGGGGTGCTTCAGGTGGTATTGTAACCATATGGAATAGTGCTATTTTTACTGGCATAGTGCTGATTGAGGAAGAATTTGCCCTAGTAATCAACTTTAAATCTACCCAATCTGCCCAAATGTGGACCCTAGTTAATATATATGGCCCCTGTCAAGGTGACTCCAGAATTGATTACACAAACTGGTTACTCAACCTTAATATACCTAACAATGAAGATTGGCTCATAGTGGGGGATTTCAACTACATCCGCAGCCCTACCAATCGAAATAAACCTGGTGGAATAATGATATGATCACTTTCAATGATTTCATCCGTACACAGGGCCTGATTGAACTTCCTCTAAAAGGAAGATCTTTTACTTGGAGTAACATGCAGGATGATCCCCTACTTGAACAGTTAGACTGGTTCTTCACTTCAACCAACTGGACTATATCATACCCCAACACCATTCTAAAACCACTCTCTAAACCAGTCTCAGACCACATACCTTGTGTGATATCCATAGAAACAGACATCCCTAGAAGTGATCTTTTTAGGTTTGAGTCCTACTGGATTCAACATCCTGGTTTTATGGATTTGGTCGCTTCTTCTTGGAACAAAAGAGTACCCTCAGATAACTATGCCACAATTATCTCCAGGAAATTCAAAACACTCAGATATGAGCTCAAACGATGGAGTAAACAGATTTCTAAACTTGCTACTGCCATAGCTAACTCTAATACCACACTTGCTGACCTGGATTCATTGGAAAATAAACGAATTCTTATAAGCTGTGAATATGCAAAGCTATGAATATGGAATGTCACAAATGACGAGAGACCTTTGACTTGGTAGTGTGATGTTGTTTGCATCTTGCATATGATTTATTTCTTGTATTGCTTCACATTTGTTTAAATGCCAGTTATGACGAGACACTGTTGTAACATCCCAAAATTCTAAATTTTGGAATGTTATATTAAATAAATAGTTTTGATTGTTTGTTTGATTGTGGTGTGGTTGCTTGTGTGAAATTGAGTGAAATTTGAAACTTTTTGAAAGTTGAATGAGAGGGAATGAAATGACTTCCCCAAACTTTCACCTTGCATTTATGATCTCCATGAATTAAAATTCATTTAATCACAAAACCCTAGAGTGAAGATGATATGACTTCTTCCATTTAAATAAATGAAAAGGGTTTGAAAAGATTTGAGTTCCATTTGTAAATAGTTCAAAATCAGAAACTTTATGCAACTCAATGATTTTCATGAGAGAAGATAAAATGACTTCTTCAAATTATATGAAATATGAGTTGGAAGTTTAAAAGAATCAAATTTAAAGTCCCTTTGAAGGTATTTTGAAAACCATGTTCAATTTGGAGTTATTTGGTTTTTATTCAAATTATTTTTCTCCAAAAATTAAAATATATGGAAAATAGGGTAAAATGATTCCCTACAGTAGAAAAGTGGAGAAAAATTAGTTTGAAATAATTTTGGTATTTTAAAATATTTTTATTTGGTTTTTAAATGAACCGATATCACTATTTGCTTTATTTAATTTTTTGTGGAATTTATTTGCCCCTGAAAATATGTTCATTATTTAATATTTTTCTAAATTTTTTTCTTTATTTAATCTTTTTCTGAAAATTTTGATATATAATATGCCTATATATAATTTTGTTTTATTTTTGTTATTCAGTTTTCCTTTTTGTTTCTATTTAAAAAAATGTACATGCGGCTCACATGCGCAGCATAGTAGACAGGCCGGCCCGTATTTTTTTCTCTTTTTATTTTCGTTAAGGTTTACAATTTTATTTTATTTATTTATTTATTTTTTCCGAAAAATAAAACTTCAGAAAAGAAAAATATTTAAAAAAACTGCCGCGCAGTGTACGCGCGCGGCCGGGCCGAACTCTTAGCCCATGCGCGTGATCTTTTTCAATTTCATCTGTGTATGTATATATATTTAGTCCCATATTGCTTAGCCTTTGACCCCTAAGCCTCTTTTTCATCTATAAATATAGACTCATAGAGCCTTCAAAATTATCCTATTCGGGTTAAAACAATATTTTGGTTTCACTAGATTCACTAAAGAAAAATATATTTCTTCTCTCCGACGGAACTTCTGGAAGTTGTCTCCTCTCTTCGAAGTCGTCTTTTCTCTGACTTATAAACATATCTTTCTTCTTATTTTTTTATAGTTCCATAGCTTATTATTTTAGACTAGTGTGAACGGTAGAATAATTAGATTATCAATTAGTCTCTATATTTATACATTAGATCTAGAATTCTTTTAGTTGTAACTATTATTTTTCCGTAAAACAGCTTGGCCCTCATTTTTGAAATAGGCATAACTTTTTACTCGTTCATCCAAATTAGATAAAACCAACGCCTACATTTTCGCCTTGATTCCGCCTATCTAGTGAATCTATCAAATAAACTTTTTGCAACTTTCAAATTTCGAAATTTGTTTAGATTCATATTCAAACTTCTTTTGATCATATCTTTTTATCCGTAACTCCGTTTGCGATGAATCCAATTGCACTGGATTTGTATTGAAATAATCTTTCCGTTCGCACAATTAGTGTCATCTTTCCAACATATAATTTTGATCATAGTCAGATTACTCTGCTAGTCCACAAAGAGTTATCACACAACATTCTAAGCAGATTCAATGCTATGTTGAATTACTCGTATCTTTTGATCCGTTATTTCCAATCTAGTAATTCTTTTTCCTACATATTCATATTGACTTCCTACATCCAGTAGAATCATTAGTTTCAACTTTTGATCTTTTCAAATTTGAACGATTCAAATTTGAACTCGAAGCTTCACTTGATCATATCTTGTAAACTGTAGCGCTTTTTCAATTGATTTCTTTTTCAAATTGAATCCCTAGGCGTAATCTAACATCCTGAGCCATCACCACACTTTTTCAATTGATTATGCAAAATAATTTGATTTGGTTCTTTTAGTGTTTTTGCAATGTTTCTTTGCCTTTTCTTTGGGATCTTTGAGTGATTGCTAATGTGTGGTTATAATTGATTGATTTTTATAATTGGATCTTTTAGAGTTTTGATCGGAGTGTAACGAGTAGAACTATCAGAAATTATGAGTGCGAAGAATCTTCATCAATAGTACAAGGCAAGTTCACACTTTGATCATACTCTTCCTATACCCAGTTTTACTTGCATTAGTTCACCCTCAAATATTGCATGAGTAGGATTGGGAACATGTGGTTGTTGCTATGTAGTTCATGAGGTAGGAACCTATTACCTTTGATCACCCCGGGAATATACGTTATGCTCATATTTCTTAGCCATGCTCGTAGACGGGGATTGGTATGTGAGAATCATGCAAGTTGTGAGAGATAATAACTAAGGGAAACTTAAGGTGGCTACTTTAATACACATCTGGGTGGATTTGTTGTGGGCACCTGGGGAATCCAGTGTTGTCCAACCTTGTCGTCTGCAAGTTGGTATTGTTGTTAACGATCTTTCGGTATGAACTTGGCATTTGCTTCCAACCATCATGCCGAGGGTCGACGTGGATATAAAGCTGAATCATTTGTTTTGAACGAATTTTCAGGCACCTGATTTTTATTTGATGGGTAGCATAAGCACCTGCCGTTCGAATTCCCAGTTCTCCAATTTTTTTGAAACAAGTGCATGCACTTATTATCACGATGAAAAAACTATATACCTGTTGCATCCCAGTTATCAGTCTGTACTTGCAGAATTCTCTCGTTTATTGAGCAGGTATATTGTTTTTTCAGGTCGAGCAAGTTTCATTTGGGCTGTAGACTGCCCAGGCTTGGTTTTGTACTTAACAGGCCCAGCCCATGACGACAACGGGGCACAAAGATCCAGCAGGTATCTACTGGCCTCTGGCCCGCCAACGTTAGTTATATTTTGTCTTACAACATCCGCAGGCAGTTTTTTTACTGAATCAAACACACAGCCTAGATCTATTTTCCTCTTGAAACGTCATGTCCTACTTCCGTTTTCTAATCTCTACCTATAGTTTTACTAGTTCATATACACGTATCATTATATTGAAAATACATAAAGTTCCCTTTTCATATTTACATCCTTATTTTTGTTGTTGTTTTTCCTCCCAGCGCTGATTTTTTTACCACTGGTTCTCCCTTAAACCAACTCAATTGTCCCACGTCTTATTTGCTTAGAAAAACAAAACAATTTTTTTGGCAAATTAATAAGTTCTTAAAAAATGTTTATCATTTCGGGATTACAATAGTTCGGACTCCACCGAAATAAGCAAAATAAGGTTGAACTTTTTGACCGTGGTCCTGGGTAGAAAATGGGTTGTAATAAATTACTTAAGAATTAGCAAATAGTCTGCAAATTATTAAAAAAATAGCAAATGGGCTCTATGTTGTCTGCCACAGATTTTGAGCCTGACTTGTGGGCCTACTAAGTTCATGCGTACACAAGGTTTCTCAAAAAAAAGAAACTTAGTCAGCAATCGACTCTACGAGCGTCGAACAGTTAGATGTCAATCTAACGGCAATCGTGCTTCTTCAGTCTCTGATCTTCCTGCTCCAGCCGCCCAAACCAGCGCTGGCGGAACCGCCTGCTCCCGCCTCCCGTGGCTACTTGTGCTGCCGGACAGGCCTCATGGCCCCACCATACTCGCATCCCTGGCCTGTCTATCCCTCTACTCACCCACGCCTCCTGTTATTTTCTGGCGATGGCAGCCGAACCAGTCAACCCTCGTACTCCCTACTGCGTGGGCAGCCACTGTCGTGTCTTCCCCAGCTCCGTGTTGTTCCCTTCGTAGGCCTCGTCGTCGTCCACAGCCCTGGTGCTCTCGGCGCGGCGTGGTCAACATGGTGAGTGAACGACATCCATCGGAAGTGGGCTGTACGTGGAGAGGCTGACAGCTGGTTCCACGGCCGCACACAAGGAAATGCCTCCTTATTACGCGCAAAATAATGATTCCTCCACCTGACATCTGGGACCCACCGGAAGGGCATCTGTATTTCACAAAAAACATTCCCGCCACCGACACCTCGGGCCCACCAGCTATATCTTCGCACGCAAGGAAGTGCTTCCTTATTATGCACACAAAAATGAATACTCCCCCTGCTAGATGGGACCCACCATATGTCATCAGATCAAGCTCCTTGAGAGGAGTTCAAGACAACATTTCAAACTCACATTGGTTATTATGAGTTTACAGTTATGCCATTTGGGCTAACAGGCACCAGGCACATTCCAAGGTGCTATGAATAACGATCTGGTTCCGTCCTAAGGAACATTGCACTAGTATTTTTAATGACATACTCGTCTATAGTAAGATCTTTGAAGATATCTAATGCATGTGAAAAGGGTTTGAAAATATTACTCTAGAAGCAATGGAAGGTTAAACTGAGCAAGCGTGACTTTGTCAAATAGGAAATTGCATATTTGGGTCGTATCATCAGTCATGATGGGAACCTCTACTGATCCTAGCAAGATTATTGTAGCTTTGAATTGACCTACTCCAAAATGTGAAGGGGAGGCTGACTTGTGGGCCTACTAAGTTGGCGTGGACGGAGGGCTTTGTCAACTTAGTCAATATTAACGATTCTAGCTCCAGTGACCGTACGATGTCCATCCAACGGTCATAGTGCTTCTTCAACCTCTGGTCTTCTTGCTCCAGCCGCCCAAAGCAGCGCCGGTTGTGCCGCCTGCTCCTGCCTCTCGTGGCCGGCTGTGATGCCGTGGAGGCCTCACCGCCCCTACTACTCCCACCGCTGGCCTGGCCATCCACTCACCCACACCCCCTGTTATTCTGCGGCGATGGCAGCCTCACACCGCAGCCGAACCAGTGAACCCTCATACTCCTCCCCGCGTGGGCTTCCACTGCCACGTCTTCCCCGGCTCCACGTCGTCCCCTTCCTAGGCCTCGCCGTCGTCCATGGCCCTGATGCTCTCGGCGTGGCGTGGTCAACGTGGTCAAGGAACGACTTCCATCGGAAGAGTACTATACGTGGAGAGGCTGACAGCTGGGTCCATGGCAGCAGCAAAGAAGTGCCTCCTTATTACGCGTAAAATAATGTTTCTTCCATCTGACAGCAGGGACCCACCGGACGGGCCACAGTATTTCGTGAAAAAACATTTCCCCCCTGACTGCTGGGACCCACCAGCTACATCTTCGCACCCAAGGAAGTGCCTGACAGTCGGGACCCACCTGGTCGAAGCGTACGTAGCGTTGTCATTCTGGTCGCGAACGTGTACATACATACCGGTTGATATAGAGGCGCGCAAGTGTCGTAGTAGAGGCACGCGTGTTGTAGTACAGGCGCGCACGTAGCATGTACACGTATGTACAGCAGCTAGGCTGCAAGAAAGTAAATATGGCCACGTACGTACATACAGGCGGGGTCTCGAACGCCTACTCGCGCATACGTACGGCCAGGGCTCGTGTACATGGCTGGGTCGGAACAGAGAAACTGTGTCGTCGTCGTTTTCATGGGGAGGCAACGGAATGCGTCATGTTCATCGGGAGGCAACGGAACACGTGTTCTTCATCGGGAGCCAACCGGCTTGGACGGAACAGCCGATGGAAACGAGGCCTGGCATACCACAGAATGGAGGAAACGGCCTTGTGTTCGACCGGCCACGGTCGAAACGGGATCCTGTTCATCGGGAGGGGTCTAGCGTACCGCAAAACGGAGGAAACAGACTTCTCTTGGTCGAAACGGGGTCCTGTTGATCGGGAGGGGTGTGGCGTACTGCAAAACGAAGGAAACGGACTTGTGTTGGAGCGCTACGGTCGAAACGGGGTCCTGTTCATCGCGAGGGGTGTGGCGTACCACAAAACAGGACTCCACGGGATACTGTTCATCTCCACCGCCGACCTCCTCCAGCCTCCACGGGCTACTGTTCATCCACCGTCGACCTCCTCCAGCGTCCACCTGCAACTGTTCATCCACGGGGCTCCTGTTCATCCAGCCTCCACCGCGCGCTCCTCCACCGGCTACTGTTCAACCACCCCTCTCCACGGGGTCCTGTTCAACCACCCCTCCATGGGCTACTGTTCATCCAACCCTCCACCGGCTACTGTTCAACCAGCCCTCCACGGGATCGTCCTGTTCATCCAGCCCTCCACGGGGTCCTGTTCATCCACCCCTCCACGGGGTCCTGTTCATCCACCGGCTCAATCGATCGGGGTACTGTTCATCCAGCGGCAACACCACGGGGTCCTGTTCATCTGTAACGCCCAAGATGCGGCTATATCTCCCACGTGTCGAGGCATGGCTTAGAGGCATAACCGCATTTTGGTATTATCGCAAGAAGGGTCATCTTCACATAATCCCATGTACAAGAACAAGGAAGTAGATAGTTGGCTTACAATCACCACGTCACACAATGATCAAATAATTCATACATTAAACAGAGTACACACAAGGTCCAACCACGGACGGATCCAAATGAAAAGAAGACAACCCAAATGCTAAATCCCGATCGCGTCCCTACTGGGCACCGCTACTGATCATCCAGAAAGGAAACATAGTAACAGCCAAGGTCTTCGTCAAACTCCCACTTGAGGTCGGTTGCATCACCTGCATCGGTATCATCGGCACCTGCAACTATTTTGGTAGTATCTGTGAGTCACGAGGACTCAGCAATCTCAAAACCCACGAGATCAAGACTATTTAAGCTTATAGGTAGGATGTGGGTATAAGGTGGAGTTGCAGCAAGCACTAAGAAAATATGGTGGCTAACATACGAGTACAAGAGTAAGATGAGAAGCTACGCAACAGTCGTAAACTAGAAGTGGTCAAGAAGTGATCCTGAACTACTTACGTTCAAACATAACTCCACCGTGTTCTCTTCCCGAATCTCGTTGAAAAGAGACCATCACAGTTACACATGCGGTTGGTATATTTTAATCAAGTCAATTGTCAAGTTCTCTACAACCGGATATTAACAAATTCCCATCTGCTCGTAGACGGGGACGGCTCTCGAAAGTTTAAACCCTGCAGGGGTGTCCCAACTTAGCCCATGACAAGCTCATGATCCGCGGAGATAGTCCTCCATCGCGGGACCCTCCGATCAGACTCGGAATCCCAGTGCACAAGATATTTCGACAATGGTAAAACTAGTCCAGCAAGACCTCCCGACGTGCCGACACCCCGATAGTAGCCGCGCGTATCTCGTCTCAGGCCACGATCGGATTGTCCAAACTTCCGGTAGGCCAATCCAAAGTTGCCCCTGGCGGCTACCGGCGGTTGACAGGTTTGGACCAACAGTCATGAGGAGCACTGGCCCGGGGGGGGGGGGGGTTGATTAAGTCCACGGGGTCCGGAAAGTCCCTATGCAAGTTTTAGTTGTTATTAGGCAAATGGTAAAACCAATGTTGGGCCTTGCTGGAGGATTTTTATTCAAAGCGAACTATCAAGAGGGGCCCATAAACCCTCACCATGTTAGGGACGCAAAATCAAGGAACATAACACCGGTATGACGGAAACTAGGGCGGCAAGAGTGGAACAAAACACCAAGCAAAAGGCTAAGCCTTCCACCCTTTACCAAGTATACAGATGCATTAATTAAATAAGAGATATTGTGATATCCCAACATATCCATGTTCCAACATGGAACAACCTGCAAGGCACCTGCAACTAGCAACGCTATAAGAGGGGCTGAGCAAAAGCGGTAACATAGCCAAACAACGGTTTGCTAGGAAGATGGGTTAGAGGCTTGACATGGCAATATGGGAGGCATGATAAACAAGTGGTAGGTAGCACGACATAGCGATAGAACAAACAACTAGCAAGCAAAGATAGAAGTGATATCGGGGGTAATGATCATCTTGCCTGCAAAGTTCTCAGGGTTGTCGAAAGCTTGCTCCTCGTAAACGTACTGAACAGGATCCTCGTTCACAAACTCGTCTCCCGGCTCTACCCAAAGCAAGAACACAAGCAACGGAACAACAATCAATCATGGTGCAATGCACAAGCAACATGAAGCAAGACATGGCATGGGATGCAAGATATGATGTGCAATGCATATGGGTACTCCAGAAGGAAAAAGATGATCATGGCATCAACTTGGCAAACCAAGCATGCCGCTAGAAAGGTTAGGAGGTTTCGGTCGAAATCGATATAAAGATCACCAGAAACGGATGCACGGTTTGCAAATGACGAGCAAAACGAACAAGGCAAAATTGCGCTTAACAGCATCATAGCACTTAGGATGCATCAAGAAAATATGCTACAACACACCAACATATAACTCACATGGCATGAAGTACAGGTGAAGCTCTACAAATCATGAACACTAAGCTCCTGCTAGAACTCACTAGAACAGGCCTAAAACAGCATGGCAAAAATGCAAATGACAAACAGTTTACAGACTAGGCAGTTTTTCACTGATCTTGACAGAAACAGCATCACGTAGCAATGTTTAGAGCTGGTAAACTACATTCTACAGGAACATATTATGGTTAACGAACGCATGGCATGCTAGTACTAAAAGCAATGAACAAATCTCCCTTACTGAACTTGAGCCAGAAATGCACAGAAAAGATGGTAGCATCAATGCAAACATGGCAAGTGATATGAACCGATTCAGACTTGGCAGAAAAACATGGCATGGCAGAAACAGATTCATGATAGCAAATTTGCAAACTTGTTCCACTCACCAAAAAGCATTTCATGGTATAACAAAGCAAGTAACAGTAAGAAGACAGATTTATGAAGCTAAACATGGAAATATCATAGTCATGGGGTGCATGGATCACTAGCAAAACACATGGCAAAAATGCACTTCCTGTTAACAGACTGATAGTAACAATATTTAGCAAAAGGAGAGCACGGTAATGTCAAGCTACAGTACCCCATAATTACAACCAAAGGCATGAATGGATACAACAAAACCATGTCTTCAAAACACCCTTAGTGAAGTTCATCAAAATGTGCATGGGTGTACTTGTGGCAACAAGTCAACATAGCAACCTAATGTAAGAGGAAAAGACTTGGCATGCTTGTGCTAGTCACCACAAGGAACATAAAAATACAAGTCTTGCACCACTGTAATATGGCATGAATATGCTCCTAAAACATGTAAACATGATGCTCAAAGTACAAACACAAAAAAATCTATGAAAAAGACAAATCAGCAAGTTATGATAGTTTCCAGCAGATAACATCAGTTAGCACTTTTGCAACAAAGATTAGAGCATCAATATGTACAGTAACATGCACCCAAATGACACTAGCATGTAGAGCATCATGAGATGAACATTTCGGTATATCATGCATGCAAAACGGAGCTACGAGCATGGAGATATGGATATCACAAGATGCACAGAATGGAAATGGATATTTCGGGGACTTAGAAGAAAAAGTCAACCTCCTCAGATCTAGGGCTCCTCGGCACGTGAACCGAGCCGTCGGCCGAGCTCGCGGGAGACGAGGAGCGCGGGGAAGGTCGTCGGCGACCAATGGCGGTGGATCCGGCCGGAGGAGAAGGGGGCTGGCGACGGGAGGCGACGACGGCGACGAGCCAGGTCGGCGGCAACGGGCGCGGAGGCGAGGCGGCCGCGACGCGCGGCATCCGGTGTCAGGGCGAGGTGGCGGCGCCGGCGAGCAAGGCGGCGGGGCGGCGTCGGGTGGCGGGGCAGCGCGGGTGCGGGCGGTAGGCGGCAGCGGCGACGGCTGGGCCGGGAGGGCCTGGCTCGGGCCCTCGCGGGCCGCGGTGGAAGGCGGAGGCGGAGTGCCACGTGGCGGCAGCCGGTTCATCAGGGGGCGACGGCGGACGTGTCCGGCGCGCGGAGGAGGCGGTGGATATAGGGTTTCGTCCGCGAATTTCGTGGGAGAGGCTCTATTTATAGGTAGAAGGAGCTAGGAGAGTACAAATGAGGTGCGGTTTTCGCCCACACGATCCTGATCCAACGATGGAGAGCATGGATGGGGTTTAGATGGGCTAGTGGGCTGTTATGAAAGGGTGTTGGGCTGCAAAGAGAGAAGGGTTTCGGCGGTTGCACGGTTAACCGTTGGGGCATCAAACGACCTCCAAATGGAACAAAATTTGACAGGCGGCCTACCGATGATGTACCAAAGCCACTCGACAAATCTTGGCCCATTCCGAGAATGTTTTTCTCCCGCTCACGAAACGAGATCTGAGAGGTGCAACGGATGCATGTGTGAGTGTCGGACTCCGAAACGGACAACGGGGAAAATGATCGGATGCATGAGAAGAACACGAATGCAAATGAGATGCACATGATGACATGAGATGAGATGCATGACATGATGTCGGAGTACGTAATAGGCCTAATGGGCCTGGGCTGGCGGTATAGCCCGTTAGTCTTAATGTTAATTAGATATAAGGGTCGCTTGCTTAGGGGTCAAGTAAGCCTTGCTTGGGAGTCAAGTAAACCTCTCTATATAAAGAGAGGAGATGTATCAATCTAATAAAGCAAGATTAATAAGGAAATCCCTTCCTTCTTGCCCGGCCGTGGGCAAAAAGGCCCCCGGCCGGCCCTCTCATGCCCTCCTTCTAGCAGCACCATAACAATTTGGTATCGGCTAGCTTCGGTCCGATCATGTCTTCACCGCCGCCCAACCCGTCTCTTCTGCTGCTGGGATCCTCTGTCGTGCCCGCCCCCGCCGTCCTCACCCCGAAGGAGGTGTCCGGGGCACAACGGGAACTAACCCGGGCGGTCCAGGAGATCTGCCTATTCTTGGCCGGGTCCTACGGGCCGCACCCGGCCGCGCCGCCGTGGTTGCCATGGGAGCCGCTGCACCAAGCGGCCTCCGCCCCGCTGCAGCAGCCGCTGCCATCCACCGCCCCGCACTGGCTGCAGTGGCAGCCGCCGCTCCTGGCAGCCTCCGGCGCGCCCGGCGCTCCGCTGCAGCAGCCACTGCCCCAGGGCGTCCCCGCTGCGCTCGTCGGGCCATTACAGCTACCATCCACCGCCACCACCGCCCTGGCTACAGTGGCAACCGCCGCGCCCTGCACTCCGCTGCAGCAGCCACCGTCAGTCAGCTCCGGCCCCGCATCGACCGCCCCGGCGGGAGTCCCGATCCACCAGATCAAGTTCCCACCATCACCATTACCGCTTCCCCAGGGCGTCCCCATCCAGCAGATCAAGTTCTCACTGTCGCCGTCACCGCTTCCAGCTTTGATCACTACCCGCCACGTGTCGGCGGCGGTGAGGCTGCAGGCTGTTGCGCGCGGTCTCCTAGCGCGTCGGCGTGTGCACGAGATGCGTGGTCTGCAGCTGCCGTTCCTCCCAGCTGCGCTTCGCTGCACAAAGGACCTCGATCTCGTCCACTGCGTCAGGGATCTTGGGCATGCTGTTTTCCCTGCGGGCAGCGACCTCAAAGTCTGCATCATCGGTGGTTGGGGGCCCCACCCCTCCTCACCATTCTCCATCGACAGCCCTCCACTCTTCTCTGTGCGGTGCCGACCAATAGCCGTCCGCGCGGAGAAGGCATGGTGTCACCGACAGGAGCGCACCACGTAGCACCACTCCATTCCGCCGCCGGCCGCCGTGAGGGCGCCTCTGTTGGTCGCTCTTGCGACCACTTCTAGGTGGCCATACACATGCACTCCTTTTGTCCAGATGGTGTCCATGGGATCTAGGTGGTTGTACACGTGCACGTCGTGACATGCGGATGGTGTCCACTTTATGTTCAACGGTCCAAAATAAAGCGTCCCAGTCCATTTCAGGTTGAGAGTAATAAAACAAGCCGAGAAGTAAAAGGCTTGTTTTTAGGTGTTAGGTTTGTGTTGCATCGAGTCAGGGTTATAAGTTGGTCAGGCTACAGCTCGAGGACAAGCTACATGTCCAGGTGGGGTGTAGTGTTAGAGTACGTAATGGCCTAATGGGCCTGCGCTGGCGGTATAGCCCGTTAGTCTTAGGGTTAATTAGAGATAAGGGTCGCTTGCTTAGGGGTCAAGTAAGCCTTGCTTGGGAGTCAAGTAAACCTCTCTATATAAAGATAGGAGATGTGTCAATCTAATCAAGCAAGAATTAAGAAGGAAATCCCTTCCCTCTTGCCCGGCCGTGGGCAAAAAGGCCCCCGACCGGCCCTCTCGCGCCCTCCTTCTAGCAGCACCATAACAATTTGGTATCGGCTAGCTTCGGTTCGATCATGTCTTCACCGCCGCCCAACCCGTCTCTTCTGTTGCTGGGATCCTCTGTCGCGCCCGCCCCCGCCGTCCTCACCCTGAAGGAGGTGTCCGGGGCACTGCGGGAACTAACCCAGGCGGTCCAGGAGATCCGCCTGTTCTTGGCCGGGTCCTACGGGCCGCAGCCGGCCGCGCCGCCGTGGTTGCCGTGGCAGCCGCTGCACCAAGCGGCCTCTTCCGCGCTCGCCGGGCCGCTGCAGCAGCCGCTGCCGCTGCCATCCACCGCCTCGCCCTGGCTACAGTGGCAGCCGCCGCTCCTGGCAGCGTCCGCCGCGCCCGGCGCTCTGCTGCAGCAGCCGCTGCCCCAGGGCGTCCCCGCCGCGCTCGTCGGGCCACTGCAGCTACCATCCACCGCCACCACCACCACCGCCCCACCCTGGTTATAGTGGCAGCCGCCGCTCCTGGTGGCCTCCGCCGCGCCCTGCGCTCCGCTGCAGCAGCCACCGTCGGTCAGCTCCGGCCCCGCATCGACCGCCCCGGCGGGAGTCCCGATCCACCAGATCAAGTTCCTGTTGTCGCCATTACCGCTTCCCTAGGGCGTCCCCCTCCAGCAGATCAAGTCCCCACCGTCGCCGTCACCGCTTCCAGCTTTGATCACTACCCACCACGTGTCGGCGGCGGTGAGGCTGCAGGCTGTTGCGCGCGGTCTCCTAGCGCGTCGGCATGTGCAGGAGATGCATGGTCTGCAGCTGCCGCTCCTCCCAGCTGCGCTTCGCTGCACAAAGGACCTCGATCTCGTCCGCTGCGTCGGGGATCTTGGGCATGCTATTTTCCCTGCTGGCAGCGACCTCAAAGTCTGTGTCATCGACGGTTGGGGGGCGCACCCCTCCTCACCATTCTCCATCGACAGCCCTCCACTCTTCTCTGTGCGGTGCCGACTAACAGCCGTCCGCGGGGAGAAGGCATGGTGTCACCGACAGGAGCGCACCACGTAGCACCACTCCATTCCGCCGCAGGCCGCCGCGAGGGCACCTCTGTTGGTCGCTCTTGCGACCACTTCTAGGTGGCCATACACATGCACTCCTTTTGTCCAGATGGTGTCCATAGGATCTAGGTGGCTGTACACGTGCACGTCGTGACATGCGGATGGTGTCCACTTTATGTTCAGCGGTCCAAAATAAAGCATCCCAGTCCATTTCAGGTTGAGAGTAATAAAACAAGCCGAGAAGTAAAAGGCTTGTTTTTAGGTGTTAGGTTTGTGTTGCGTCGAGTCAGGGTTATAAGTTGGTTAGGCTACAGCTCAAGGACAAGCTGCATGTCCAGGTGGGGTGTAGTGTTAGAGTACGTAATAGGCCTAATGGGCCTGCGCTGGCGGTATAGCCCGTTAGTCTTAGGGTTAATTAGAGATAAGGGTCGCTTGCTTAGGGGTCAAGTAAGCCTTGCTTGGGAATCAAGTAAACCTCTCTATATAAAGAGAGGAGATGTGTCAATCTAATCAAGCAAGAATTAAGAATGAAATCCCCTCCCTCTTGCCCGGCCGTGGGCAAAAAGGCCTCGGGCCGGCCCTCTCGCGCCCTCCTTCTAGCAGCACCATAACACATGAACAAAATGCAAAACGAGGAAAAAAACCAACCACGGAGGATATAACACATGACATAGCCGGAAATGGCAAGAGTTGGAGTTACAATTATGGAATGTTACATCCGGGACGTTACAACTCTCCACCACTACAAGAGGATCTCGACCCGAGATTTAGGACTGAAAGAACTCCGGATACTCGGAACGGAGGTGATCCTCGCGCTCCCATGTAGCTTCTCGGTCGGAATGGTGAGACCACTTAACTTTCAGGAATTTGATCGACTTGTTGCGAGTTTTGCGTTCGGTTTCTTCAAGAATGGCAACGGGATGCTCATGATAAGACAAATCTTCTTGGAGGTCAATCTCTTCGAAGTTGATAGTACGCTCGGGCGTCTTGAAGCACTTGCGCAGTTGTGACATGTGAAACACATCGTGCACATTTGAGAAGTTGGGCGGAAGTTCAAGTTGATAGGCGAGGTCGCCTCTTTTGCCAATGATCTTGAAAGGACCCACACATCTCGGGGCAAGTTTGTTGAGGAACATAGTAATTTCAAAAAAAATCCTACGCACACGTAAGATCATGGTGATGCATAGCAACGAGAGGGGAGAGTGTAGTCCAGGTACCCTCGTAGACAGTAAGCGAAAGCGTTATGACAACGCGGTTGATGTAGTCGTACGTATTCACGATCGACCGATCCAAGCACCGAAAGTACGGCACCTTCGCGATCTGCACACGTTCGGCTCGATGACGTCCCACGAACTCACGATCCAGCAGAGTGTCGAGGGAGAGCTTCATCAGCACGACGGCGTGATGACGGTGATGATGAAGCTACCGGCGTAGGGCTTCGCCTAAGCACTACAACGATATGACCGAGGTGGATTATGTTGGAGGGGGGCACCGCACACGGCTAAGAGATCAATGATCAACTTGTATTGTTCTGTTCTAGGGTGCCCCCTGCCCCCGTATATAAAGGAGCAAGGGGGGAGGCCGGCCGGCCCTTGGGCGCGCCAAGGAGGGGAGGAGTCCTCCTCCTAGTAGGAGTAGGACTCCCCCTTTCCTAGTCCAACTAGGAGGAGAAGGGGAAAGAAGGAAGGGAGAGGAAGAGGAGAAGGAAAGGGGGGCGCCTCCCTAGTCCAATTTGCATCTTTTGGCATCAATATTATGTGTATCACTATGGTCGAGATTTAGTAAACCATTTACATTGGATGTAAGACCATAGAAGGTTTTATTCATGTAAACAGAACAACAATTATACTTTAATTTGAATGAATAAGCGTATTGCAATAAACATGATCCAATCATATTTATGCTTAACGCAAATACCAAATAACATTTATTTAGTTCCAATACTAATCCCGAAGGAAAAAGGAGTGTGCGATGGTGATCTTATCAACCTTGGAATCACTTCCAACACACATCATCATGTAACGCCCACGATGCGGCTATATCTCCCACGTGTCGAGGCACGACTTAGAGGCATAACCGCATGGTGGTTTTGTCGCAAGAAGGGTCATCTTCACACAATCCCATGTAATAAACAAGAATGGGATAAAGAGTTGGATTACAATCGCCACTTCACACAATACATGAATATAATTCATACATCATCCAAAATACACACATAGAGACCGACTACGGTCAAGATCCAGATGAAAATAAGATAACCCCAAATTCTAGATCCCCGATCGTCCCAACTGGGCTCCACTACTGATCATCAGGAAAAGACACATAGTAACGACCACGTTCCTCGTCGAACTCCCACTTGAGATCGACCCCGTCATCTGCACTGGCATCGTCGGCACCTGCAACTGTTTTGGTAGAATCTGTGAGTCACGGGGACTCAGCAATCTCACACCCGCGAGATCAAGACTATTTAAGCTTATAGGAAAGGATGGTGTAATGAGGTGGAGCTGCAGCAGGCACTAAGCATATATGGTGGCTAACATACGCAAAAGAGAGTGAGAAGAGAAGCAACGGAACGGTCGTCATCTAGCAATGACCAAGAAGTGATCCTGAACTCCTACTTACGTCATTCATAACTCAAACCGTGTTCACTTCCCGGACTCCGCCGAGAAGAGACCATCACGGCTACACACACAGTTGATGTATTTCAATTGGGTCAAGTGACGATTTCTCTACAACCGGACATTAACAAATTCCCATCTGCCTCATAACCGCGGGCACGGCTTTCGAAAGATAATACCCTGCAGGGGTGTCCCAACTTAGCCCATCATAAGCTCTCACGGTCAACGAAGGATAAACCTTCTCCCGGAAAGACCCGATCAGTCTCAGAATCCCGGTTTACAAGACATTTCGACAATGGTAAAACAAGACCAGCAAAGCCGCCCGAATGTGCCGACAAATCCCGATAGGAGCTGCACATATCTCGTTCTCAGGGCACACCGGATAAGTCAAGCTACGAGTAAAACCAGACCTCGAGTTTCCCCGAGGTGGCCCCGCAGGCTGCTCGGTTCGGACCAACACTCGAAGGAGCACTGGCCCAGGGGGGTTAAAATAAAGATGACCCTCGGGCTCGCGAAAACCCGGGGGAAAAGGCTTAGGTGGCAAATGGTAAAACCAAGGTTGGGCCTTGCTGGAGGAGTTTTATTCAAGGCGAACTGTCAAGGGGGTCCCATAAATCACCCGACCGCGTAAGGAACGCAAACTCAAGGAACATAATACCGGTATAACAGAAACTAGGGCGGCAAGAGTGGAACAAAACACCAGGCATAAGGCCGAGCCTTCCACCCTTTACCAAATATATAGATGCATTAATTTAAATAAGAGATATTGTGATATCCCAACATATCCATGTTCCGACATGGAACAAACTTCAACTTCACCTGCAACTAACAACGCTATAAGAAGGGCTGAGCAAAAGCGGTAGCTTAGCCAAACAACGGTTTGCTAGGAAAGGATGGTTAGGGGCTGACATGGCAATATGGGAGGCATGATATAGCAAGTGATAGGTAGCGCAGCATGGCGATAGAGCGAACAACTAGCAAAGCAAATATAGAAGTGATTTCGAGGGGTGGTCATCTTGCCTGCAAGGTTCTCAGAGTTGTCGAAAGCTTGATCCTCGTAAGCGTACTCAACAGGTTCCTCGTTCACGAACTCGTCTCCTGGCTCTACCCAAGACAAGAACACAAACAAACGGAACCACAATCAACCACGAGAAATGCACAAGCAACATGATGCAAAACATGTATGATATGCAAGATATGATATGTGATGCATATGTGTGCTCCGGAAGAAAAATGATGAACAAGGAAGTAACTTGGCAAACCAAGCATGCCACTGGAAAGATGAGATGATTTCGGTCGAAATCGATATAAAGATCACCGGAAACGGACGCACGGTTTGCAAATGGCAAGCAAAACAAGAATGACACGAATCTGCGAATAACAGCAAGATAGCACTTAAAAGGCAACAAGCAACAATTCTACAGCACTCCAACATAGCAAAAAAGCATATGAAAGTAATCTACAGGAGATGCTTGACAAAATATGAACACTGAGCTACGGCTAGATCACAACATAACAAGCTCAAACAAGCATGGCAAAAGTGCAAAAGATAACAGGTTCACAGACTTAGTGAAATTACTGGACATGACTGAAACAGCATCAGGTAGCAATGTTCAGAGCACGAAATCAACATGCTACAGGAACTTAACATAGCAAAACAAGGTATGGCAGTGTTCTACTAAATGCATATGACAAAAGTCCCTTACTGATCATAAGCCAAAAAGGACCAGAAGATATGATGGCAAGCAGGTAAACATAGCAAGTTTCGTTATCAGGTTTCAGACTTAGCAGAAAATAGAGCATGGCAGAAACAATAATATGAAGGCATCTTGGTGATCTTGATGCACTCACCACAAAGCAATGCATGACAAAAAAAGCATACCTACAGCACGATGGCATGTTTATGAAGCTATTCAGGGCAAGAACAAGAGCATAGCACGTATGGATCAACTACAATAAACTTGGCAAAATTGCATATCATGTTAAGAATCTGCCAGAAATATTTTATAGCAAAAGTAGAGCAAGATTGAGTCATGCTATGGCACTCCATAATTGCAAACAAGGACAGGAATGGATCAAATAAACACAATATCTAGAAAACATCCTTACTGAACATCTCCAAAATATGCATGGATCTCTCTGTAGCGTCAAGTTTACATGGCAACAAAATAACAGCAGACAAGGACTTGGAGAAATCACCAAGTCCCTGAAATCAGAAACATTACGGAGCCTAGTTTGCATGCTTGTTCTAGTCACCACAGAGATCACAAAAATACATGGACTACACCACTAGAAAGATGGCATGGCATACAATAAAACACATGTAGAGCTCATGCCCATAAGATGCACAGATTAAATGATACAAAAATGACAAATTTCCAAGTTCTGTTAAGAACCAGCAGATAACAGCAACTAGCCCTCTTGCAACAGAGATTTGGGCATCAAGATGGCCTCTAATGAACATGGTGCAATTGAACAAAATATAGAGCATCATGAGACGAACAATTTGACATATTACACGCGCGAAATGGAGCTACATGCAAGGAGTTATGCACTGTTGAACATGGACACATATTGAGAAAACTCACAGACATGAATTTTCGGGGGGGGGGGGGGTGAGGAAGTCAACGCACAGGTACGGGCGATCCAGATCTGGCCCGATGGAGCTCGGGCTCGTCGCTCCCGTGGCCGGCGATGGCGGCCGGCGACGGAGGAAGGAGACGGCGGCGCCGGCGCGCGGGGGAACGGCGGCGCGGGCCCCGGCGGAGGGAGGAGGCGGCGGGCCTCGGGCCGGCGACGGCGATGGCCGGCGGCGGCGGAGACAAGACGGCAGGCGACCGCGGCGGGGCGGCGCCGGCCGGCGGCGCGCGGGGCAGGCGACGGCGGGCGCACGGGGCAGGCGACGGCGGGCGCGTGGGCCGGGAGGAGTGGCGGCGGCTGGGCTCGGGCGGGCCCTCCTCGGGCTCGCCGGGCCGGCGGCGGTGGGCGGCCGGAGGGTGACGTGGCGGCGCCCGATTCACTGGACGCGGCGGCGGAGATGTCCGGCGGGCGCCGGACACGTCCGGTGGCGGCGGGGGAAGTTAGGGTTTCGGGGACTGCGAATGTAATTTCGGGGTACTCACATATAAATAGGTAGAGGGAGCTAGGAGGGTCCAAATGAGGTGCGGTTTTCGCCCACACGATCGTGATCGAACGACCTACAACATGGAAGAGAGTTTGGTGGGTTTTGAGCTGGTTTTTGAGGGGGTTTTGCTGCAACACACAAATGGACTTTGCGGATGCCCGGTTAACCGTTGGAGTACCAAACGACCTCCAAATGGAACGAAACTTGACCCGTGGTCTCCGGGTGGTATACTAAGGCCACTTGACAAGCCTCGGTCCATTCCGAGAACGTTTGACACCCGCACACGAAAGAAAACAAGAGGGGTGCACCGGAGGAGATAGGAGCGCCGGATTGCAAAACGGACAACGGGGAAAATGCTCGGATGCAAGAGACCAACACGTATGCAAATGCAATGCACATGATGACATGATATGAAATGCATGACATGAACAAAATGCAAAACAAAAGACAAAACCCGACCACGAAGGGAAAATCATAACACATAGCCGAAAATGGCAAGAGTCGGAGTTACAAATATGGAAAGTTACATGCGGGGTGTTACACATCACCTCGCCCTTAACTAGTATCTGTTTATTTTGCAACTCCCGTTTTGAGTTACTACTCTTAGCAACTGAACCAGTATCAAATACCGAGGGGTTGCTATAAACACTAGTAAAGTACACATCAATAACATGTATATCAAATATACCTTTGTTCACTTTGCCATCCTTCTTATCCGCCAAGTATCTAGGGTAGTTCCACTTCCAGTGACCATTTCTTTTTGCAGTAGAAGCACTCAGTTTCAGGCTTGGGTCTATCTTTGGGATTCTTCATGGGAGTAGCAACTTGCTTGCCATTCTTTTGAAGTTTCCCTTTCTTTCCCTTGCCCTTTTACTTGAAACTAGTGGTCTTGTCAACCATCAACATTTGATGCTTTTCTTGATTTCTACCTTCGTCAACTTCAGCATCACGAAGAGCTCGGGAATCGTTTTCGTCATCCCTTGCATATTATAGTTCATCACGAAGTTCCAGTAACTTGGTGATAGTGACTAGAGAACTCTGTCAATCACTATTTTATCTAGAAGATTAACTCCCACTTGATTAAAGCGATTGTAGTACTCAGACAATCTGAGCACATGCTCACTGGTTGAGCTATTCTCCTCCATCTTGTAGGCAAAGTACTTGTCAGATATCTCATACCTCTTGACTCGGGCATGAGTCTAAAATACCAACTTCAACTCCTGGAACATCTTATATGCTCCGTGGCGTTCAAAACATTTTTGAAGTCCCGGTTCTAAGTCGTAAAGCATGGTGCACTAAACTATCAAGTAGTCATTATAACGAGCTTTGTCAAACGTTCATAACGTCCGCATCTGCTCCTGCAATAGGTCCGTCACCTAGCGGTGCATCAAGGACATAATTCTTCTGTGCAGCAACAAGGATAATCCTCAGATCATGGACCTAGTCCGCATCATTGCTACTATCATCTTTCAACATAGTTTTTCTCTAGGAACATATCAAAAAATAAACGGGGAGCTACATCGCGAGCTATTGATCTACAACATAGTTATGCAAATACTATCAGGACTAAGTTCATGATAAATTAAAGTTTAATTAATCATATTACTTAAGAACTCCCACTTAGATAGACATCCCTCTAATCATCTAAGTGATCACGTGATCCAAATCAACTAAACCATGTCCGATCATCACGTGAGATGGAGTAGTTTTCAATGGTGAACATCACTATGTTGATCATATCTACTATATGATTCACGCTCGACCTTTTGGTCTCAATGTTCCGAGGCCATATCTACATATGCTAGACTCGTCAAGTTTAACCCGAGTATTCTGCGTGTGCAAAACTGGCTTGCACCCGTTGTATGTGAACGTAGAGCATATCACACCCGATCATCACGTGGTGTCTCGGCACGACGAACTTTCGCAACGGTGCATACTCAAGGAGAACACTTGTACCTTGAAATTTAGTGAGAGATCATCTTATAATGCTATCGTCGAACTAAGCAAAATAAGATGCATCAAGGATAAACATCACATGCAATCAATATAAGTGATATGATATGGCCATCATCATCTTGTGCCTTTGATCTCCATCTCCAAAGCACCGTCATGATCACCATCGTCACCGGCGCGACGCCTTGATCTCTGTCATAGCATTGTTGTCGTCTCGCCAACTATTGCTTCTACGACTATCGCTACCGCTTAGTGATAAAGTAAAGAAATTACATGGCGATTTCATTTCATACAATAAAGCGACAACCATATGGCTCCTGCCAGTTGCCGATAACTCCGTTACAAAACATGATCATCTCATACAATTAAATTTAGCATCATGTCTTGACCATATCACATCACAACATGCCCTGCAAAAATAAGTTAGACGTCCTCTACTTTGTTGTTGCAAGTTTTACGTGGCTGCTACGGGCTGAGCAAGAACCATTCTTACCTACGCATCAAAACCACAACGATTTTTCATCAACTATGTGATGTTTTAACCTTCAACAAGGACCGGGCGTAGCCACACTCGATTCAACTAAAGTTGGAGAAACTGACACCCGCCAGCCACCTGTGTGCGAAGCACGTCGGTAGAACCAGTCTCGTGTAAGCGTACGCGTAATGTCGGTCCGGGCCGCTTCATCCAACAATACCGCTGAATCAAAGTATGACATGCTGGTAAGCGGTATGACTATTATCGCCCACAACTCACTTCTGTTCTACTCGTGCATATAACATCTACGCATAAACCTGGCTCGGATGCCACTGTTGGGGAACGTAGTAATTTCAAAAAAATTCCTACGCACACGCAAGATAATGGTGATGCATAGCAACGAGAGAGGAGAGTGTAGTCCACGTACCCTCGTAGACCGTAAGCAAAAGCGTTATGACAATGCGGTTGATGTAGTCGTACGTCTTCACGATTGACCGATCCTAGCACCGAAAGTACGGCACCTTCGCGATCTGCACACGTTCGGCTCGGTGACGTCCCACGAACTCACGATCCAGCAGAGTGTCGAGGGAGAGCTTCATCAGCATGACGGCGTGATGACGGTGATGATGAAGCTACCGGCGCAGGGCTTCGCCTAAGCACTGCAACGATATGACCGAGGTGGATTATGGTGGAGGGGGGCACCGCACACGGCTAAGAGATCAATGATCAACTTGTATTGTTCTGTTCTAGGGTGCCCCCTGCCCCCGTATATAAAGGAGCAAGGGGGAGGCCGGCCGGCCCTTGGGCGCGCCAAGGAGGGGAGGAGTCCTCCTCCTAGTAGGAGTAGGACTCCCCCTTTCCTAGTCCAACTAGGAGGAGAAGGGGAAAGAAGGAAGGGAGAGGAAGAGGAGAAGGAAAGGAGGGGGCCCTCCCTAGTCCAATTCGGACTCCCTATAGGGAGGGGGCGCGGCTGCCCCTTGTGGGCTGCCTCCCCTCTTCCCTATGGCCCATGTAGGCCCATCTTTCCCCGGGGGGGTTCCGGTAACCCTCCGGCACTCCAGTTTTCTCCGAAACCACCCAGAACACTTCTGGTGTCCGAATGTAGTTGTCCAATATATCAATCTTTATGTATCGACCATTTCGAGACTCCTCATCATGTCCGTGATCATATCCGGGACTCCGAACTACCTTCGGTACATCAAAACACATAAACTCATAATATCGATCGTCACCGAACGTTAAGCGTGCGGACCCTATGACTTCGAGAACTATGTAGACATGACCGAGACACGTCTCCGGTCAATAACCAATAGAGGAACATGGATGCTCCTATTGGTTCCTGCATATTCTACGAAGATCTTTATCGGTCAGACTGCATAACAACATACGTTGTTCCCTTTGTCATTGGTATGTTACTTGCCCGAGATTCGATCGTCGGTATCTCAATACCTAGTTCAATCTCATTACCGGCAAGTCTCTTTACTCGTTCCGTAATGCATCATCCCGCAACTAACTCATTAGTCACATTTCTTGCAAGGCTAGTGATGTGCATTACCGAGAGGGCCCAGAGATACCTCTCCGACAATCGGAGTGACAAATCCTAATGTCGATCTATGCCAACTCAACAAGTACCATCGGAGAAACCTGTAGAGCACCTTTATAATCACCCAGTTACGTTGTGACGTTTGGTAGCACACAAGGTGTTCCTCAGGTATTCGGGAGTTGCATAATCTCATAGTCTGAGGAACATGTATAAGTCATGAAGAAAGCAGTAGCAATGAACTGTAACAATCATCGTGCTAAGCTAACGGATGGGTCAAGTCAATTCACATCATACCCTAATGATGTGATCACGCTTATCAAATGACAACTCTTTGTCCATGGCTAGGAAACTTAACCATCTTTGATTAACGAGCTAGTCAAGTAGAGGCATACTAGTGACACTCTGTTTGTATATGTATTCACACATGTACTAAGTTTCCGGTTAATACAATTCTAGCATGAATAATAAACATTTATCATGATATAAGGAAATATAAATAATAACTTTATTATTGCCTCTAGGGCATATTTCCTTCAAAGTTTCCCTTTGATACCGAAGTGTTGAGTGCCTTTTATTGGAGAGACGCGGAGGTAGACATGGTCTCCGATCTCGAAAGCCAAGTCACTGTACTTGCTATCATAGTAACTCTTCTGGCGTGATTGCGCGGCTTTGAGATTTTCACGGATGACTTTACACATTTCTTCATCTTCTGTGATCAAGTCATTGCCAAGAAGTTGGCGTTCACCAGTCTCGGACCAATTGAGAGGACTACGACACTTTCTGCCATAAAGAATTTTGAATGGGGCCTTGCCCAAACTTGCTTGGAAGCCGTTGTTGTAGGAGAACTCGGCATATGGGAGGCAATCTTCCCACTTCATACCGAAAGAGATAACACAAGCTCTGAGCATGTCTTCGAGGATTTGATTGACTCTCTTGACTTGGCCACTTGTTTGAGGATGGAAAGCCGTGCTGAAGCAAATGTTGGTGCCCATGGCCTTTTGGAAGGAGTCCCAGAACATGACAGAAAATGATTCCTCGGTCTGAAGAGATCAATTGCGGAATTCCGTACAATGAGACAATTCTGGAGGTGTATAGCTCTGCCAACTGAGCTGTCGTGATAGATTCTTTGATTGGAAGGAAATGAGCCACTTTTTTAAGCTTGTCGATGACAACGAAGATAGCATCATTCCCACGCTTGGACTTGGGAAAGCCAGTGACAAAGTCCATTTCGATATGATCAAACTTCCATTCTGGAATAGCAAGAGGTTGGAGAAGACTAGCTGGTCGTTGATGTTCTGCTTTCACCCTTCGGCAAACATCACATTCATTCACAAATTGAGCAATCTCTTGCTTCATTTCAGTCCACCAATACGACTGCTTGAGGTCATTGTACATCTTCGAACTGCCTGGATGAATGGAAAGAAGAGAATTGTGCGCTTTGTTCATTATGACCTTCCTTAGATCACCTTTAGGAACCACAATCCGGTCCTCGAAGAATAAGGTGTTCTTGTCATCAATGTGATAGCACTTGTATTTGGATAAGCCCTTGGCAATACCATGTTTCACCTTCTTCACCATAGTATCACGGAGTTGTGCCTCACGAATTTGGTCTTCCAAAGTTGGAGTGACTTGAAGGTTGGCAAGAAAACCTTGAGGAAGAACTTGGAGGTTGAGCTTGCGAAAAGCTTCACAAAGATCTGGTTGGAATGGCTTGAGAATTAAGCTGTTGCAATAAGCCTTTCTTCTCAAAGCATCTGCAATCACATTTGCCTTGCCTGGAGTGTATTCAATACTTGGATTGTACTCTTGAATCATTTCGACCCAACGAGTTTGCCGGAGGTTGAGGTTGGGTTGAGTGAAGATATATTTGAGGCTCTTGTGATCGGTGAAAATGTCCACTTGCCTTCCCAACAAAAGATGTCTCCATGTTATTAATGCATGGACAACTACCGCCAACTCAAGATTGTGAGTGGGTTAGTTCCTTTCATTTGGCTTCAACTGACGAGAAGTATAGGCCAAAACTTTCTTCTCTTGCATTAACACGGCACCGAGACCTTGCAACGAGGCATCACAGAAAACTTCGTATGGCCTGGACTCATCAGGAGGAGTTAGGACAGGAGCTGTGACGAGTTTCTCTTTGAGAGTGTTGAAAGCAACGTCACACTCAGGAGTCTAGGAATACTTGACATGCTTATGGAGGAGGTTGGAAAGAGGTTTAGCAATCTTTGAGAAATTCTCAAGAAATCTTCGGCAATAGCTTGCAAGCCCAAGGAAACTGCGGAGCTGCTTGACAATCTAAGGAGGTTCCCAGTTGACAATTGCAGAAACCTTTTCCGGATTAACCGCAATGCGGAGATAATGTGGCCAAGGTAAAGAACTTCATCAAGCCAAAACTCACATTTGGAGAATTTTGCATATAATTGATACTCTCTGAGCTTGTCGAGCACCAATCGCAAACGTTTGGCATGATCCTTCTTATTCTTGGAGAACACCAAGATATCATCGAGATACACCAGGACGAATTCATTTGTATAGGGGTTGAAGATGAAATTCATCATGCGAGAGAATGTTGGAGGGGCATTGACAAGCCCGAAAGACATGACAGTATATTCATAAGAACCAAAGCTTGTTCTGAATGCTGTCTTGGGGATATCTTCTTCATGAATGTGAATCTGATGATAACCCATACGGAGGTCAAGCTTGGAGAACACCTTTGCACCTTTGAGTTGCTCGAATAGCTCATTGATGTTGGGAAGTGGGTACTTATTCTTGATTGTCTTCTTGTTCAATGGGCGGTAATCGACGCAAAGTCGGTCCGTGCCATCTTCTTCTGGACAAAAAGAACACCACAACCCCACGGAGATGAACTTGATCTGATCAGACCCAGACGCTCTTGTTCATCGAGCTGTTTCTTCAATTCCTTCAGCTCTTTTGGCCCAAGCTTGTAGGGGCGCTTGCAAACGGGTTCAGTACCGGGCTCAAGATCGATAACGAACTCGACTGGCCGATGAGGAGGCATACCCGGAAGCTCTTCTAGAAAAACATCTTGATACTCACATACAACTGGAATATGAGAAATAGCGTCTAACTCGCCCTTCTCATTGAGAGAGAACAACTGAATGGTTTCATCACAGGTGGCGTAGATGATCACATCCTCAGGAGGGTGCGTCAATTTAATCTCCCTGGCAGCACAATCAAGAAAGGCCTTGTGCTGAGAAAGCCAATCCATTCCGAGAATGAGATCAATATCGGAATTGCCGAGAACAATTGGGGAAGCCAGGAATTTATAATTGCCCATCTTGATACCGACATTCGGAATAAAGCTGCTTGAGTTCAAAACTTTACCCGGAGAAACAACACACAATGGCCTAGCCAAATCTTGAAAAACAAACTCATGCTTCGATGCAAAAGGTCTTGAAATGAAAGAACGCGAAGCACCAGAATCAAACAACACTTTAGCAGGGATAGAGTAAACTATGAGGTTACCCATGATCACATCTAAAGAATCCTCTGCTTGAGCTGCATTCAACATGTTCACCTTTGCAAACTTGGGATTGTGCTTGACAACTGCATTGCTTGCTGATCTGGCCGGAGGAGGAGGCGGAAGGCGCTTCTGGGTGCACTTGTTTGAGTAATGCCCTTTCAAACCACACCTGTGACAAGTGACCTCTGAGAGCGGACGATGATAAGGAGGAGGAGGACCACCTATCCTCCGAGCTTGAGTCTGAGACTTGTTCTAATAGCCTGGGTTGGGTGGGTGGGAGGATCCACGGCCACATGAGTTCTTCTGCTGCTAGGGCTGACGAAACGGAGGAGGTGGAGGAAGCCAGAACTTCTGTTGCTTAGCTGCCACTTGAGAGGAAGAAGACGAGTGAACTGCATCCCTGATTCTCTTCTTTGAAGCCTCACACTTGAGCTGAGAAGCTTCTTGCTTGAGGGCCATGTTATAGAACTAATCAAACTGAGTAGTCTCAACAAGAACAAGAGCTAACTGCAGATCTTCTCTGAGGCCACCCCTGAAGTGATAGATCATGCTCTTTTCATCGGGAACGTCTTGCCTTGCGAAGCGAGCAAGCTTCTGAAACTAGATGTTGTATTGATACACGGACATGCTTCCTTGCTTGAGATTGCGGAATTCCTCACGCTTGCTCTCGACAACACTTGTTGGAATGTGATGAGCTCGAAAGTCTCGGCAGAAGTCAGTCCAGGTAATAGCTCGAGCCCCTTTGGAATCTTTGTATTGCTGATACCAATCAGCTGCTTGGTCCTTGAGCTGAAAAGAAGCGAACTTGACGTAGTCCTCGGGCCTGACATTGCTGCATTCAAAATGCTTGCTGATGTCCATGAGCCAATCATCGGCGTCCATGGCCTCGGCACAAGCGCTGAAAGACTTTGGCTGATTTGCAAGAAACTAGTTGAGGGTAGCAAACCGAGGCTGATTGTTGAATTGCCCTTGACCTTGATTTCCTTGGTTGCCTTGACCTTGGTTGCGCTCTTGAAAGAGTTGCAAAAGCATCTGGGTATTGGCGTTGGTGGCTGCCATCACAGCTTGCCACGCCTCCAGAGGCGGAGGAGGTGGCGGAGGGTTGGACTGCTCTCCGTCAGTACGTTGCGGATTCAGACGTGTTGGAGGAGCTATCCTAAAGAGGGTGACATCCGTTAGAATATGATAGACAGATAGACAAGCTGAATCAACGGATAGAAATGTGCAACATACAGTCTTCACAACAAACATTCGAACAAAGATTGAATGAATGAATTCCAAAGTTAACATTACACGACCATTAAGGTGAGAAGCCACGTAAAAAGAGATTGATGAATGAAACAACAAGGTACGACTGGAACAAATAAATGGTTAGGATCGCCCAATCCCATACCAATTATCTGTCGGAAGAATAACTAAGAGCTACTTGAATTCCCACCTATCAACTCCCGAAACTCTCTGGTTATGCAATCTGGTGTTGGGGATACAGGGAGGCACAATATATATCACACAACTAACAAGCCCTACGCTCCAACTGTATCCATCCGTCAACACATAACCAAGAAAACTCCGGAAATCGTGTACCTCAACCTTCGAAAAGCATCCGTTATACAAGCTACGGAAATACTCCCGAACTCCCTCCCTAGTACTGGGTGGTGTTGAGGTTATCTCACCACTAACTGCATAAAAGAGATTTTCGATGTCGGCGAACTCAGGTATTCCTGAACTGCAATGATAAAATTGTGACGACAACACCTCGAAGCTCAACTCCCCAGGACACTGCCACAACCCCTAAATGTCAGGAGGCACCAGGAACAATGTTCTCGACACAAGAATATCGGAACGATCCCAAGATACCCGCGTGATCCTAAAAAAATTAGTGAAAATGAGGAGAGGAAAGTCAAAACATCTACGTCAGGAGACCTGACCAGAGCGACGAAGGGGGCTGAGGAGTAAAAAGAATCCTACTCTCCGATATATATAATCCTAAGACTCAAAACAGTTTTGTTCTAGACTCAACAACGTCAGCGGTTCGATCAAGCAGGGGGCTCTGATTACCAACTTGTAACGCCCAAGATGTGGCTATATCTCCCACGTGTTGAGGCACGACTTAGAGTCATAACCGCATTTTGGTATTGTCGCAAGAAGGGTCATCTTCACACAATCCCATGTACAAGAACAAGGAAGTAAATAGTTGGCTTACAATCGCCACGTCACATAATGATCAAATAATTCATACATTAAACAAAGTACACACAAGGTCCGACTACGGACGGATCCAAATGAAAAGAAGACAACCCAAATGCTAAATCCCGATCACGTCCCTACTGGGCACCGCTACTGATCATCCGGAAAGGAAACATAGTAACGGCCAAGGTCTTCGTCGAACTCCCACTTGAGCTCGGTTGCATCACCTGCATCGGTATCATCGGCACCTACAACTGTTTTGGTAGTATTTGTGAGTCACGAGGACTCAGCAATCTCAAAACCCGCGAGATCAAGACTATTTAAGCTTATAGGTAGGATGTGGGTATAAGGTGGAGTTGCAGCAAGCACTAAGCAAATATGGTAGCTAACATACGAGCATAAGAGTAAGATGAAAGCTAGCAATGGTTGTAAATTAGAAGTGATCAAGAAGTGATCCTGAACTACTTACATTCAAACATAACCCCACCGTGTTCTATTCCCGAACCTCGTCGAAAAGAGACCATCACGGTTACACACGCGATTGGTGTATTTTAATCAAGTCAAGTGTCAAGTTCTCTACAACCGGATATTAACAAATTCCCATCTGCCACATAACCACGGGCACGGCTCTCGAAAGTTTTAACCCTGCAGGGGCGTCCCAACTTAGCCCATGACAAGCTCACGATCCGCGGAGACAATCCTCCATCGCGGGACCCTCCGATCAGACTAGGAATCCCGGTGCACAAGATATTTCGACAATGGTAAAACTAGTCCAGCAAGACCTCACAACATGCCGACACCCTGATAGTAGCCGCGTGTATCTCGTCTCAGGCCACGATCGGATTGTCCAAACTTCCGGTAGGCCAATCCAAAGTTGCCCCTGGCGGCTACCGGCGGTTGACAGGTTTGGACCAACACTCATGAGGAGCATTGGCCCCCCGGGGGGGTTGATTAAGTCCACGGGGTCCGGAAAGTCCCTATGCAAGTTTTAGTTGTTATTAGGCAAATGGTAAAACCAATGTTGGGCCTTGTTGGAGGAGTTTTATTCAAATCGAACTATCAATAGGGGCCCATAAACCCTCACCGTGTTAGGGACGCAAAATCAAGGAACATAACACCGGTATGACGGAAACTAGGGCGGCAAGAGTGGAACAAAACACCAAGCAAAAGGCTAAGCCTTCCACCCTTTACCAAGTATATAGATGCATTAATTAAATAAGAGATATTGTGATATCCCAACATATCCATGTTCCAACATGGAACAACCTGCAAGGCACCTGCAACTAGCAACGCTATAAGAGGGGCTGAGCAAAAGCGGTAACATAGCCAAACAACGGTTTGCTAGGAAGATGGGTTAGAGGCTTGACATGGCAATATGGGAGGCATGATAAAAAAGTGGTAGGTAGCGCGACATAGCGATAGAACGAACAACTAGCAAGCAAATATAGAAGTGATATCGGGGGTAATGATCATCTTGCCTGCAAAGTTCTCAGGGTTGTCGAAAGCTTGCTCCTCGTAAACATACTCAACAGGATCCTCATTCACAAACTCTTCTCCCAGCTCTACCCAAAGCAAGAACACAAGCAACAGAACAACAATCAATCATGGTGGAATGCACAAGCAACATGAAGCAAGACATGGCATGGGATGCAAGATATGATGTGCAATGCATATGGGTACTCCAGAAGGAAAAATATGATCATGGCATCAAGTTGGCAAACCAAGCATGCCAGTGGAAAGGTTAGGAGGTTTCGGTCGAAATCAATATCGATATAAAGATCACCGGAAACGGATGCACGGTTTGCAAATGACGAGCAAAACACGAACAAGGCAAAACTGCACTTAACAGCATCACAGCACTTAGGATGCATCAAGAAAATATGCTACATCACTCCAACATAAAAAAATCACATGGCAGTGAAATAAAGGTGAAGTTATACAAATCATGAATAATGAGATCTTGCTAGAACTCACTACAACAAGCCTAAAACAGCATGGCAAAAATGCAAATGACAAACAGTTTACAGACTAGGCAGTTTTTCACTGATCTTGACAGAAACAGCATCAGGTAGCAATGTTTAGAGCTAGTAAACTACATGCTACATGAAGATATTATGGCAAAAAAAGGCATGGCATGCTAGTACGAAAAGCAATGAACAAAACTCCCTTAATGAACTTGAGCAAAAAATGCACATAAAATATGGTAGCATCAATGCAAACATGGCAAGTGATATGAACCGATTCAGACTTGGCAGAAAAACATGGCATGGCAGAAACAGATTCATGATAGCAAATTTGCAAGCTTGTTCCACTCACCAAAAAGCGGTGGATCTAGGGTTTCGTCCGCAAATTTGGGGGGGGGAGGGTCTATTTATAGGTAGAGGGAGCTAGGAGAGTCCAGATAAGGTGCGGTTTTCGCCCACACGATCGTGATCCAACGAAGGAGAGCATGGAGGGTGTTTAGATGGGCTAGTGGGATGTTATGAAGGGGTGGTGGGCTGCAAAGAGGGAGGGGTTTCGGCGGTTGCACGGTTAACCATTGGGGCATCAAACGACCTCCAAATGCAACGAAATTTGACAGGCGGCCTACCGGTGATGTACCAAAGCCACTCGACAAATCTTGGCCCAATCCGAGAACGTTTTTCTCCCGCTCACGAAACGAGATCTGAGAGGTGCAACGGGTGCATTTGTGAGTGTCGGACTCCAAAACGGACAACGGGGAAAATGATCGAATGCATGAGATGAACACGAATGCAAATGAGATGCACATGATGACATGAGATAAAATGCATGACATGAACAAAATGCAAAACAAGGACAAAAACCCAACCACGGAGGATATAACACATGACATAGCCGGAAATGGCAAGAGTTGGAGTTACAGTTATGGAATGTTACATCCGGGACGTTACATCATCCAACCCCCCACCGGGAACTGTTCATCCAAACCCCCAACAACGCTCACTGTTCATCAAGAGGCAGCATTGATCGGCTTCAGTTAGCAGCAGTAGCGAAGGAATCACTCCAGTTCAATTAACAGCAAGTGATCGATCGCTCGGGTTCAGTAACGTAGCTAGTGCAATCGCTCGGGTTCAGTTAGAGCCCAACGCCTCGCTCGGGTTCAGTTAGAGCACAACGCCTCGCACACACGCGTGTACATAAGAGAGAAACGCGCATCACTCGGCCCCCGACCACCCACCGTAACTGGGAACTCCCCCGATATTTTCCTCGCCCTCGCTTCTACCACGGTTTTTTCCATCATGGACGGCCCAAAGAATGTCATGCAGTTGCGTCTCCGGCCCGCCCAGGATGAAAAGCCCATTTTCTATCATGATTTTTTGTCATAGAAGTAGGAGCCCACCACATCTATGATGATACCGGGTTTTGTCACAATTATCGTCATAGAAGTGTCATAAGTATGACAGAAAAAATTTCGTTCGGCCCAAAATGTCACGGATGTCTTTTTTTGTAGTGGCTACATGTGTTCGTGTGAGTGTTGCGTGCATGCAGTTCGTGTGCATGCGTGTGTGTTCATACATCCATTTTGCATCATGCTTTTATATCGATATTTATTGCATTATGTGCTATTATTACACATTATGTCATAATACTTATGCCTATTCTCTCTTATTTTACAAGGTTTACATGAAGAGGGAGAATGTCGGCAGCTGGAATTCTGGGCTGGAAAAGGAGCAAATATTAGAAACCTATTCTGCACAACTCCAAAAGTCCTGGAATTTCACGGAAGTCAGTTTTGGAATATATTAAAAATATTCGGAGAAGAAAGCACCAGAGGGGGGCCACCCACCATCCACGAGGGTGGGGGCGCGCCCTACCCCCTGGGCACGCCCCCTGCCTCTTGGGCCCCCTGGCAGGCTTCCGGTGCCCATCTTTGTCTATATGAAGTCTTTCGCCCTGGAATAAATCAGAAGGAAGATTTCGGGACGAAACGCCTCCGTCTCGAGGCGGAACTTTGGCGGAACCAATCTAGGGCTCCGACGGAGCTGTTCTGCCGGGGAAACATCCCTCCGGGAGGGGGAAATCATCACCATCGTCATCACCATCGATCCTCTCATCAGGAGGGGGTCAATCTCCATCAACATCTTCACCAGCACCATCTCCTCTAAAACCACTAGTTCATCTCTTGTATCCAATCTTTGTCTCAGAACCTCAGATTGGTACCTGTGGGTTGCTAGTAGTGTTGATTACTCCTTGTAGTTGATGCTAGTTGGTTTATTTGGTGGAAGATCTTATGTTTAGATCCTTATGCATATTAATACCCCTCTGATTATGAACATGAATATGATTTGTGAGTACTTACGTTTGTTCCTGAGGACATGGGAGAAGTCTTGCTATAAGTAGTCATGTGAATTTGGTATTCGTTCGATATTTCGATGAGATGTGTGTTGTCTTTCCTCTAGTGGTGTTATGTGAACATCGACTACATGACACTTCACCATTGTTTGGGCCTAGAGGGGGCTCCTAAGTGGGTAGAAGCTATTCCAACTAGTAGTGCTGATAATAACACCTCTATTAAGATGCTTAAAGAAGTTATTTTCCCGAGGTTTGGAGTCCCTAGATATTTAATGACTGATGGTGGTTCACATTGTATTCATGGTGCTTTTTGTAAAATGCTTGCTAAGTATGACGTTAATCATAGAATTGCATCTCCATACCATCCACAATCTAGTGGTCAAGTAGAACTAAGTAATAGGGAGATTAAATTAATTTTGCAAAAGACTGTTAATAGATCTAGAAAAAATTGGTCCAAGAAACTTGATGATGCATTATGGGCCTATAGAACTGCATATAAAAATCCTATGGGTATGTCTCCGTATAAAATGGTTTATGGAAAAGCATGTCACTTACCTCTCGAACTAGAACATAAGGCATAGTTGGCCATTAAAGAGCTCAATTATGATTTCAAACTTGCCAGTGAGAAGAGGCTATTTGACATTAGCTCACTTGATGAATGGAGAACCCAGGCCCATGAGAATGCCAAACTGTTCAAAGAAAAGGTTAAAAGATGGCATGACAAAAGGATACAAAAGCATGAGTTTAATGTAGGTGATTATGTTCTGTTATACAACTCTCGTTTAAGATTTTTTGCAGGAAAACTCCTCTCTAAATGGGATGGCCCTTACGTTATCGAGGAGGTCTATCGTTCCGGTGCCACAAAAATTAACAACTTCGAAGGCACAAATCCGAAGGTGGTGAACGGTCAAAGAATCAAACATTATATCTCAGGTAATCCCATAAATGTTGAAACTAATGTTATTGAGACCGCAACCCTGGAGGAATACATAAGGGATACTTTCCAGAACGTTTCAGACTCTGAAAAGGAATAGGTATGTGGTACGGTAAGTAAACCGACTCCAAAACAGTTATAATGACAATTTTTCTCCGTTTTGGAATATTTGGGAAAATAGGAAAATAAGAAGTAGTCCGAAGAGGATACGAGGCATCCACGAGGGTGGAGGGCGCGCTGCTACCTCTTGAGCACTGCGTTGGATTTCCTTGAAGAGGAAAGGATGATGCAGCAAAGTAGCGTAAGTATTTCCCTCAGTTTTTGAGAACCAAGGTATCAATCTAGTAGGAGGCTACACACGAGTCCCTCGTACCTGCACAAAGAAATTAACTCCTCGCAACCAACGCGATAAAGGGTTGTCAATCCCTTCACGGTCACTTATGAGAGTGAGATCTTATAGAGATGATAGATAATATTTTTGGTATTTTTATGATAAAGATGCAAAGTAAAATAAAAGCAAAGGCAATAAATAAAGTGATGGAAGATTAATATGATGGAGATAGACCCGGGGGCCATAGGTTTCACTAGTGGCTTCTCTCAAGAGCATAAGTATTCTGCGGTGGGTGAATGAATTACTGTTGAGCAATTGACATAATTGAGCATAGTTATGAGAATATCTAGGTATGATCATGTATATAGGCATCACGTCTGAGACAAGTAGACCGATTCCTTCCTGCATCTACTACTATTACTCCACTCATCGACCGCTATCCAGCATGCATCTAGAGAATTAAGTTCAAGAAAATAGAGTAACGCCTTAAGCAAGATGACATGATGTAGAGGGATAAATTCATGCAATATGATAAAAAAACATCTTGTTATCCTCGATGGCAACAATACAATACGTGCCTTGCTGCCCCTGCTGTCACTGGGAAAGGACACCGCAAGATTGAACCCAAAGCTAAGCACTTCTCCCATTGCAAGAAAGATCAATCTAGTAGGCCAAACCAAACTGATAATTCGAAGAGACTTGCAAAGATAACCAATCATACATAAAAGAATTCAGAGAAGATTCAAATATTGTTCATATATAATCTTGATCATAAACCCACAATTCATCGATCTCAACAAACACACCGCAAAAAGAAGATTACATCGAATAGATCTCCACGAGAGAGGGGGAGAACATTGTATTGAGATCCAAAAAGAGAGAAGAAGTCATCTAGCTACTAACTATGGACCCCGAAGTTCTGAGGTAAACTACTCACACTTCATCGGAGAGGCTATGGTGATGATGTAGAAGCCCTCCGTGATGGATGCCCCCTCCGCCGGAGCTCCGGAACAGGCCCCAAGATGGGATCTCGTGGGCACAGAAGGTCGCGGCAGTGGAATTAGGTTTTTGGCTCCGTATCTGATCGTTTGGGGTACGTAGGTATATATAGGAGGAAGAAGTACGTCGGTGGAGCAAGGTGGGGCCCACGAGGGTGGAGGGCGCGGCCTGGGGGGTGGGCGCGCCCCCCTACCTCGTGCCCACCTCCTTTCTTTCTTGACGTAGGGTCCAGGTCTCCTAGATCATATTCGGTGAGAAAATCACGTTCCCGAAGGTTTCATTCCGTTTGGACTCCGTTTGATATTCCATTTCTTCGAAACTCTGAAATAGGCAAAAAATAATATAAAAGTGGAAAATAAAGCCCAATATTGTCCAAAACAGTAGATAATATAGCATGGAGCAATCAAAAATTATAGATACGTTGGAGACGTATCAGGCATCCCCAAGCTTAATTCCTGCTCGTCCTCGAGTAGGTAAATGATAAAAACAGAATTTTTGATGCGGAGTGCTACTTGGCATAATTTCAATGTAATTCTTCTTAATTGTGAAATGAATATTCAGATCCGAAAGATTCAAGACAAAAGTTCATATTGACATAAAAATAATAATACTTCAAGTATACTAACTAAGCAATTATGTCTTCTCAAAATAACATGGCCAAAGAAAGTTATCCCTACAAAATCATATAGTCTGGCTATGCTCTATCTTCACCACACAAAGTATTTAAATCATGCACAATCCCGATGACAAGCCAAGCAATTGTTTCATACTTTTGACATTTTCAAAACTTTTTCAATCTTCACGCAATACATGAGCGTGAGCCATGGATATAGCACTATATGTGGAATAGAATGGTGGTTGTGGAGAAGATAAAAAGGAAGAAGATAGTCTCACATCAACTAGGCGTATCAACGGGCTATGGAGATTCCCATCAATAGATATCAATGTGAGTGAGTAGGGATTGCCATGCAACGGATGCACTAGAGCTATAAATATATGAAAGCTCAACAAAAGAAACTAAGTGGGTGTGCATCCAACTCGCTTGCTCACGAAGACCTAGGGCATTTTGAGGAAGCCCATCATTGGAATATACAAGCCAAGTTCCATAATGAAAAATTCCCACTAGTATATGAAAGTGACAAAATGAGAGACTCTCTATCATGAAGATCATGGTGCTACTTTGAAGCACAAGTGTGGTAAAAGGATAGTAACATTGTACCTTCTCTCTTTTTCTCTCATTTTTTTGGGCCTTTTCTTTTCTCTTTTTTTTATGGCCTCGTTTCCCCTTTATTTATTTTCTGTCCGGAGTCTCATCCCGACTTGTGGGGGAATCATAGTCTCCATCATCTTTTTCCTTACTTGGGACAATGATCTAAAAATGATGATCATCACACTTTTATTTTCTTACAACTCAACAATTACAACTCGATACTTAGAACAAAATATGACTCTATATGAATGCCTCCGGCGGTGTACCGGGATATGCAATGAATCAAGAGTGACATGTATGGAAGAATTATGAATGGTGGCTTTGCCACAAATACGATGTCAACTACATGATCATGCTAAGCAATATGACAATGATGGAGCGTGTCATAATAAACGGAACGGTGCAAAGTTGCATGGCAATATATCTCGGAATGGCTATGGAAATGCCATGATAGGTAGGTATGGTGGCTGTTTTGAGGAAGGTATTTGGTGGGTGTATGATACTGGCGAAAAGTGCGCAGTATTAGAGAGGCTAGCAATGGTGGAAAGGTGAGAGTGCGTATAATCCATGGACTCAACATTAGTCATGAAGAACCCGTATACTTATTGCAAAAATCTACAAGTTATCAAAGCAAAGTATTACGCCCATGCTCCTAGGGAGATAGATTGGTAGGAAAAGACCATCGCTCGTCCCCGACCGCCACTCATAAGGAAGACAATCAATAAATAAATCATGCTCTGACTTCATCACATAACGGTTCACCATACGTGCATGCTACGGGAATCAAAAACTTTAACACAAGTATTCCTCAAATTCACAACTAATCAACTAGCATGGCTCTAATATCACCATCTTCATATCTCAAAACAATTATCAAGCATCAAACTTCTCTTAGTATTCAACACACTCAAAAGAAAGTTTTTACTATTTTTGTATACCTAGCATATTAGGATTATTTAAGAAAATTACCATGCTATTTAAGACTCTCAAAATAATCTAAGTGAAGCATGAGAGATCAATAGTTTCTTTAAAACAAATCCACCACCGTGCTCTAAAAGATATAAGTGAAGCACTAGAGCAAAACTATATAAGTCAAAAGATATAAGTGAAGCACATAGAGTATTCTAACAAATTCCAAATCATGTATGGCTCTCTCAAAAGGTGTGTACAGCAAGGATGATTGTGGTGAACTAAAAAGCAAAGACTCAAATCATACAAGACGCTCCAAGAAAATCACATATCATGTGGTGAATAAAAAATAGCTCCAAGTAAAGTTACCGATGGAAGTAGACGAAAGAGGGGATGCCTTCCGGGGCATCCCAAGCTTTGACTTTTTGGTGTCCTTAGATTATCTTGGGGGTGCCATGGGCATCCCCAGGCTTAGGCTCTTGCCACTCCTTGTTCCATAATCCATCAAAAATCTTTCACCCAAAACTTGAAAACTTCACAACACAAAACTTAACAGAAAATCTCGTGAGCTCCGTTAGCGAAAGAAAACAAAAGACCACTTCAAGGTACTGTAATGAACTCATTATTTATTTATATTGGTGTTAAACCTACTGTATTCCAACTTCTCTATGGTTTATAAACTATTTTACTAGCCATAGATTCATCAAAATAAGCAAACAACACACGAAAAACAGAATCTGTCAAAAACAGAACAGTCTGTAGTAATCTGTAACTAACACAAACTTCTGGAACTCCAAAATATCAGCCAAAATAGGACGACCTGGGCAATTTGTTTATTGATCAGCAGCAATTGGAATCACTATTTTATCACGTTCTGGTGATTTTGAACAATTGTTTTCGTGAATAGAAAGTTTCTGGAAATTACAGCAAGATCAAATAACTATCATCCAAGAAGATCCTATAGGTTTAACTTGGCACAAACACTAATTAAAACATAAAATCACATCTAACCAGAGGCTATAACAAAGATTTATTACTAAGCAGCAAGGAAAAATATTTGGTTGTCTCCCAACAAGCGCTTTTCTTTAAAGCCTTTTTAGCTAGGCATTAAGATTTCAATGATGCTCACGTGAAAGACAAGAATTGAAGCATAAAGAGAGCATCATAAAACATGTGACAAACACACTTAAGTCTAACATACTTCCTATGCATAGGCATATTATAGGCAAACAAATTATCGTAGTAAACAAAAACTAGCATATGTAAGGAAGCAGAAAGGAACAATAGCAATCTCAACATAACGAGAGGTAATTTAGTAACATGAAAATTTCTATAACCATATTTTCCTCTCTCATAATAATTACATGTAAGATCATAAGAAAAATCAACAAAATAGCTATCACATAACATATTCTCAACACGATCCACATGCATGCAAAGTTGACACTCTTCCAAAATAGTGGGATTATCATTGACTAAAGTCATGATTTATCCAAGCCCACTTTTATCAAAAATTTCATAAGATTGAATATTATCCAAATACGTGGGATCTAAAGTTGACACTCTTCCAAACCCACTTTCAATATTATTGCAAACACTATTAGCAATCTTATATTCATCATGGGGTTTAAATAAATTTTCAAGATCATAAGAAGAATCACCCCAATCATGATCATTGCAACAAGTAGTAGACATAGCAAAACTAGCATCCCCAAGCTTAGGGTTTTGCATATTATTAGCACAATTGACATCAATAGAATTTATCTTAAAGTCATTGCAATCATGCTTTTTATTCAAAGATCTATCGTGAATCACTTTATAAAGCACTTCATCACAATTTTTAGATTCACGGATTTCAGGCAAAACCTTATAAAGATAATCTAGTGCATCCAAATCACCAGGAATTGGTTTATCATAATTGGATCTCTTAAAAAGATTGGCAAGCGGATGAGGATCCATAGATATTAGCTTCTCTGTTTAGGAATAAATACTCAACTATTTCAACCAAACGAGCAAACGAGCCAAGTAATACATCAAGGCAAACGAAAAGACGAACGGAAAAAGGGCGAATAAAACGGTAAGGGTGAAGTGGGGGAGAGGAAAACGAGAGGCAAATGGCAAATAATGTAATGCGAGAGATAAGGGATTGTGATGGGTACTTGGTATGTTGACTTTTGCGTAGACTCCCCGGCAACGGCGCTAGAAATTCTTCTTGCTACCTCTTGAGCACTGCGTTGGATTTCCTTGAAGAGGAAAGGATGATGCAGCAAAGTAGCGTAAGTATTTCCCTCAGTTTTTGAGAACCAAGGTATCAATCCAGTAGGAGGCTACACGCGAGTCCCTCGTACCTGCACAAAGCAATTAACTCCTCGCAACCAACGCGATAAGGGGTTGTCAATCCCTTCACGGTCACTTACGAGAGTGAGATCTTATAGAGATGATAGATAATATTTTTGGTATTTTTATGATAAAGATGCAAAGTAAAATAAAAGCAAAGTAAAAGCAAAGGCAATAAATAAAGTGATGGAAGATTAATATGATGGAGATAGACCCGGGGGCCATAGGTTTCACTAGTGGCTTCTCTCAAGAGCATAAGTATTCTGCGGTGGGTGAACGAATTACTGTTGAGCAATTGACAGAATTGAGCATAGTTATAAGAATATCTAGGTATGATCATGTATATAGGCATCACGTCCGAGACAAGTAGACCGACTCCTGCCTGCATCTACTACTATTACTCCACTCATCGACCGCTATCCAGCATGCATCTAGAGAATTAAGTTCAAGAAAACAGAGTAACGCCTTAAGCAAGATGACATGATGTAGAGGGATAAATTCATGCAATATGATAAAAACCCCATCTTGTTATCCTCGATGGCAACAATACAATACGTGCCTTGCTGCCCCTGCTGTCACTGGGAAAGGACACCGCAAGATTGAACCCAAAACTAAGCACTTCTCCCATTGCAAGAAAGATCAATCTAGTAGGCCAAACCAAACTGATAATTCGAAGAGACTTGCAAAGATAACCAATCATACATAAAAGAATTCAGAGAAGATTCAAATATTGTTCATAGATAATCTTGATCATAAACCCACAATTCATCGGTCTCAACAAACACACCGCAAAAAGAAGATTACATCGAATAGATCTCCACGAGAGAGGGGGAGAACATTGTATTGAGATCCAAAAAGAGAGAAGAAGCCATCTAGCTACTAACTATGGACCCGAAGGTCTGAGGTAAACTACTCACACTTCATCGGAGAGGCTATGGTGATGATGTAGAAGCCCTCCGTGATGGATGCCCCCTCCGGCGGAGCTCTGGAACAGGCCCCAAGATGGGATCTCGTGGGTACAGAAGGTTGCGGTGGTGGAATTAGGTTTTTGGCTCCGTATCTGATCGTTTGGGGGTACGTAGGTATATATAGGAGGAAGAAGTACGTCGGTGGAGCAAGGTGGGGCCCACGAGGGTGGAGGGCGCGCCCCCCTACCTCGTGCCCACCTCCTTTCTTTCTTGACGTAGGGTCCAAGTCTCCTAGATCATATTCGGTGAGAAAATCACGTTCCCGAAGGTTTCATTCCGTTTGGACTCCGTTTGATATTCCGTTTCTTCGAAACTCTGAAATAGGCAAAAAAACAGCAATTCTGGGCTGGGCCTCCGGTTAATAGGTTAGTCCCAAAAATAATATAAAAGTAGAAAATAAAGCCCAATATTGTCCAAAACAGTAGATAATATAGCATGGAGCAATCAAAAATTATAGATACGTTGGAGACGTATCACGCGCCCTACCCCCCTGGGCGCGCCCGCCTGCCTCGTGGGCATCTCGTGTGCCCTCCGGACTCCGTTTTCTTGCACGATACTTCTTTTGGTCGGTAAAAATTCATTATATAATCTCCCGAAGATTTTGACCATCGTACCACGCAAATATCCTCTATTTTTGTTTCGAGTTGTTTCTACCGCAGGTTAGAGCAAGATGTCTTCTCAAGAGTCAGTCGGGGAGAGTCGGGTGTCTCATCCGACACCGGGACCAGGAGCAAACAGAGATGCTGACCACTTTGGTCCATCAACGGAGGAAGAGATGGAGGCCAACTTGAAAAGGATAGATGCCATGGAAGAAGATCAAGAAGTCACTTCTCATTTCCGAGCCGGATTCACGATGGGGGAACTATAGAGCTCAGCTATTCCAAACTCAGTCATCCCTTCCAATGTTAGATTTCTTTCTTATGAAAATATGAAAAAGAGTGTTACTTGTTCTCCCGCAGCTATGCAACATCCATGGGTGAAAGGAGCTTTAGCCATCACGGGCAAGCTCCATAAGGAAATAATGGACCTCAAGCAGCAAGTCAATAAGCTCGAGGAAAAGAATTGTATCCTGAGGGGCATCATCATCAAGAATATCACAACACCACCTCCGAAGAAGGAGACATAAACACATGGGTATGGGCACTCCCCTTGGCAACTGCCAAGCTTGGGGGAGGTGCCCCGGTATCGTATCACCATCACACTCCTATCTTTACCGTTTTTCTCAGTTCGATCCTTTTGGTAATATCTTGATCTAGTAGAATAAAGTTTTAGTATGATCTAGTTTTGAGTTTTGCTTTATGATCCTTCTATGTAATCTAGTCCGTGAGCTATATATAATAAAGATTAGTTTTGAGTTAAGGGCTTGATTATCTTGCTACGATCTTGAGGGAATAAAAATAAAAGAGAAGAGAAAGAATAAAAAGAATTAAAGAGATCATGTTGATCTTATGGAGAGTAATGACTTCACATATAAAGAGTATGATGAATAAAAGTTGTTGAGAGTTGACAAACATAGTTTTGATCATCGTTGCAATTAATAGGAAGTAATAAAGAAAGAGAGGTTTTCACATATAAATATACTATCTTGGACATCTTTTATGATTGTGCGCACTCATTAAAATATGACATGTTAAAAAGTTGATGTTGGACAAGGAAGACAACGTAATGGGTTATGTTTTCTTATATCCGAAATAAAGTATATTGTCATGGATCATCCAACATGTTGAGCTTGCCTTTCCCCCTCATGCTAGCCAAATTCTTTGCACCAAGTAGAGATACTACTTGTGCTTCCAAATATCCTTAAACCCGGTCTTGCCATGAGAGTCCACCATATCTACCTATGGATTGAGTAAGATCCTTCAAGTAAGTTGTCATTGTTGCATGCAATAAAAATTGCTCTCTAAATATGTATGATCTATTAGTGCGGAGAAAATAAGCTTTATACGATCTTGTGATATGGAAGCAATAAAAGCGACGGACTGCATAATAAAGGTCCATATCACAAGTGGCAATATAAAGTGACGTTCTTTTGCATTAAGATTTCGTGCATCCAACCATAAAAGCACACGACAACCTCTGCTTCCCTCTGCGAAGGGCCTATCTTTTATTCTTGTCTTATACCTTATACAAGAGTCATGGTGATCTTCACCTTTCCTTTTTACATTTTATCCTTTGGCAAGCACATTGTGTTGGAAAGATCCTGATATATATATCCAATTGGATGTAAGTTATCATGAACTATTATTGTTGACATTACCCTTGAGGTAAAAGGTTGGGAGGCAACACTATAAGCCCCTATCTTTCTCTGTGTCCGATTAAAACTCCATACCCATAAGTATTGCGTGAGTGTTAGCAATTGTGAAAGACTAAATGATAGCTGAGTATGTGGACTTGCTGAAAAGCTCTTATATTGACTCTTTCCGATGTTATGATAAATTGCAATTGCTTCAATGACCGAGATTATAGTTTGTTAGTTTTCAATGAAGTTTATGATTCATACTTGACATTGTGAATAGATTGTACTTTAGCATAAGAAATCATATGACAATATCTATGTATATGTTGCTGTTATAAGAATGATCATGATGCCCTCATGTCTGTATTTTATTTTATCGACACCTCTATCTCTAAACATGTGGACATATTTTTCGTTATCGGCTTCCGCTTGAGGACAAGCGAGGTCTAAGCTTGGGGGAGTTGATACGTCCATTTTGCATCATGCTTTTATATCGATATTTATTGAATTATGGGCTATTATTACACATTATGTCATAATACTTATGCATATTCTCTCTTTATTTACAAGGTTTACATGAAGAGGGAGAATGCCGACAGCTGGAATTCTGGGCTGGAAAAGGAGCAAATATTAGAAACCTATTCTGCACAACTCCAAAAGTCCTGAAATTTCACAGAAGTCAGTTTTGGAATATATTAAAAATATTGGGCGGAGAAAGCACCAGAGGGGGACCATCCACCATCCACGAGGGTGGGGCGCGCCCTACCCCCCTGGGCGCGTCCCCCTGCCTCGTGGGCCCCTGGCAGGCTTCCGGTGCCCATCTTTGGCTATATGAAGTCTTTCGCCCTGGAAAAAATCAGAAGGAAGCTTTCGAGACGAAGCGCCGCTGTCTCGAGGTGGAACCTTGGCGGAACCAATCTAGGGCTCCGGCGGAGCTGTTCTGCCGGGGAAACATCCCTCCGGGAGGGGGAAATCATCACCATCGATCCTCTCATCGGGAGGGGGTCAATCTCCATCAACATCTTCACCAGCACCATCTCCTCTCAAACCCTAGTTCATCTCTTGTATCCAATCTTTGTCTCAAAACCTTAGATTGGTACCTGTGGGTTGCCAGTAGTGTTGTTACTCCTTGTAGTTGATGCTAGTTGGTTTATTTGGTGGAAGATCATATGTTCAGATCCTTATGCATATTAATACCCCTCTGATTATGAACATGAATATGATTTGTGAGTAGTTACGTTTTTCCTGAGGACATGGGAGAAGTCTTGCTATAAGTAGTAATGTGAATTTGGTATTCGTTCGATATTTTGATGAGATGTATGTTGTCTTTCCTCTAGTGGTGTTATGTGAACGTCGACTACATGACACTTCACCATTGTTTGGGCCTAGAGGAAGGCATTGGGAAGTAATAAGTAGATGATGGGTTGCTAGAGTGATAGAAGCTTAAACCCTAGTTTATGCGTTGCTTCGTAAGGGTTGATTTGGATCCATATGTTTCATGCTATGGTTAGGTTTACCTTAATACTTATTTTGTAGTTTCGGATTCTTGCAATAGGGGTTAATCATAAGTGGGATGCTTGTCCAAGGAAGGGCAGTACCCAAGCACCGGTCCACCCACATAGCAAATTATCAAAGTAACGAACGTGAATCATATGAGCATGATGAAAACTAGCTTGACGATAATTCCCATGTATCATCGGGAGCGCTTTCCTTTATATAAGAGTTTGCCAGGCTTGTCCTTTGCTACAAAAAGAATTGGGCCACCTTGCTGCACCTTATTTACTTTTATTACTTGTTACCCGTTACAAATTACCTTATCACAAAACTATCTGTTACCGATAATTTCAGTGCTTGCAGAGAATACCTTACTGAAAACCGCTTGTCATTTCCTTCTGCTCCTCATTGGGTTCGACAGTCTTACTTATCGAAAGGACTACGATAGATCCCCTATACTTGTGGGTCATCGCGTGTGTGTATAATCACCACACCAGCTCTTGTGTGTTAAAACAGACGGCTCGGCATTCCAATACGAGGCCACCTTGTCCGCTGTGCCCGCGGTCATGACTTCGAACCACCGTGCAATATTTTTTTATCGTTTGTTTTCATTCTTACTAGCAAGATGCCCGTGCGTTGCACGTAACATCAAGATGCATTTGTATGACTAGTTTATCTTGTGAGAGAAAAGGATGAACGAGGGAAGGCCTTATTTGCAAATGTGGAGAGGTGTGTGGGTACCTTTTTGCAAAATGCCATGGTTTCCTTCCTATCCGTCAGATATAAATCGGACGGCCTATATTGTAGGATGGTAGGCACACCATCATCACCAACTCTGTTTTTAATAAGAGTATAGAGTAGATACACGCCGATAGGTGGGCCCAATGGTAGTGAGATAATGTGATGCAACAGTAGAGGTGCCACATGGAGCGTTTAACTGGTCAACTAGTCGTGTCTTGAGCAAATAGAGAGCTGTACGATGAGCCCGTGACTGTATAATAACCACAGAACATAAATGGTGGCCGTAATGAGTGGATTCTGAAGTCCAATGTATGTATCATGCTTTCGCTTCAAATACAATGATCGTCACTGTACATATCACGAGAGAAAGATGAAACATGCGTGAATGTGCTGGGGGCGTACTTTTAGAGGACCTGGAGATAGTTTGTGTGCGTACGTGAAAGGGGCGTAGAGGGGGTGTATGCGATAGAGAGAGATGCTATTCGTTTCTCTTTATTATGACTAACTTTATATATAGTATAAAGATATAAAAATTCACAGTGCGGAATAAAAATATATATCATTGTGGCACTATGCAATGCAAATTAACGTTCATACTCCTCCATATAACTTTGTAATGTTGTATATATGTAGAAATTCTAAAATAATTTTTTGGCCACACTTTATTCAAAAGGAATGTTGTATGCGAAATAAACGTGAAGAGGGGGCTTTTTAGATCAATGGGTTATGTGATGTAACATGTGTGAATGTGTACTTGATGTATTTGGCAGGGCCTAGAGAGGTATGTGTGAGTATTACATATTCGAGAGAGGCATCGATAGAGGGGCCGGCGGGGCGGGGGGACGTGGGAGAGATAGCACGATAAATGAGAGAGGTCTAGAGAGAGAGAGACGAATATGATGTCACGGCGAGAGATGCCCTTGAGTGTGTATATGCAAGGGGGAGGGGATAGAGGCACGAGGAGAATTTTTTTGTGTCGTGTATGTGTTGGTATGTGTGGGTGTGAGAAGATAACGAGACCTGGGGGCAGAGGGTGTGTCACCGCGTGAGGTCCGGTGGGCCGAGGTGAGGCCCTTGGTTTGGTTCCATCCTGCGCCACATTTGGTCGGCCCGTGACACATTTAGGGAGACCCATGGAGGACTAGTCGTACAAGACAAAGATAGCAGAGTCGTGAAGGACTCTGTGTCCACTGACAAGCCGGCTAGGATTTGTAACCCTAGGTCCTCGGACAAAGGTAACCCCTTATCTCTGATATTACTATTCATCCAACCTAACTTTAAGGGGCATCCTACAGAATGCTCTGCTAGAATCATACTCGTCGATTAGGAAGAGAGGTGGAGACAAAGCGTGAGAGACGGGCCTAAAGATAATGTGCGTACGGCAGACACGTAGGCAAGTCTATGTATATAGAAAGGGTCGATGGGGATTGTGCGTGTGTGTGCTTGTGGGAGGAAGAGTGCTTGTGATAAAGGTTAGTGAAAACAGTGGTAAATGGTTACGAGAGGGAGGGAGGGTTATATCGAGAGCATGTCTGCGAGAAAGACACCTCGGGAGAGAGTGTGTGAGCATGTGTGAGAGACCACCGATGGAGAGTGAAACTACACGTAAAAGACTGATGTACACATTGATTAAAAATATAAATTGTATCCAAATATTAGGATGGGATCATGATTTTTGCAATTCGCGTAAGGAACAGTCATTGATCCATCAGACATCTATATTCTATCGAATTTGAGCATGTCTATGTTATTATTCGACATAATTGATCCACATAGTTAGTATTTTGAACTCCACACAATGCATCGCTTTAGCAATCGAATATAAATGTGAGTATAGTTCATGTTGTGTGTGTAAAGCACATTATACATACAAAAGTTACACAATGAACATTATAAATAGCTAGCTATGAACTAGCATACATTTGAATTCAACATAAGGTGGTTTAAAAAATTTGAATCAAACATGAAGTCCATTCAATTATTTGAATTTGATATCATGGCATTTTTAAATCATACCTAAATTATGGGGGCACCAATCTTTGCTCTGCTTTTGTACATGATAGCATATATAGTCGTGTACAAAATCGATTCAAATTTACCTCATCCATTCCAAAATAATCGTAGTTATAGGATTTTCAATCGTCAAAATTTCAAAAAGAAGCGCATAATTTAATGAGGTTTTCAAACATACAAGGTCAAATTTAACATTGTCTATTTAGGTCAATCCTCAAAGTTCAAGAGTACTCTAAACGTGAATGCTCCTGTTTCAAAATTTCGAACAAAGCGCCAAAAGAGCCTCTATTCGCCCAAAACCGCGTGAGACAAATGTTTGGTAGAAGCAAATTACTTTTCTAACTCCGACCCGTGAAACCTACCGGCCCGACGTCCAAAGGTCTAAACCGGGGAGGTTTGTAGCTTCATCTAGACGCCATGCAACCGCCTTTGAAAAACATTCATACACAATGGTCACCTAAGCACACATGCGCGCGGCCGAAATCACTCCCGCCCACTATTTGGGACACCTGGGATTACCATCCTACCGCCGACCCGCAGTAGGTCCGAAATTAAAGAGGTGGGCAAAGTTTGTACTTTCCCCAAATTTCAAACAAGTGCGTACCATCTGTTAAAAAAACCAAAAACAAGTGCGTCTCGGACCGAAACATGGTTCTCCCTTAGCTTCCCCCCCCCCCCCATCTGATTCCCCATTAGTACTCCGTGGGCGCCAAAACTACCTCTCCACCAGCCGCGAAACCTCGGTGTCCTCCGTCCGCCACCCCATCCCACCCATCAACCGCCGCCCTCCTCCATCACGCGGGAGCCGATACCCCGACGTCGTCGTCCACTGCAACGCCATCCACGGCTAGTAGTTGAATCCGAGGCCAAGCTGTCCGTACCCGAGCTAGTTTAACCACGCCGTCCTGCGCCTCACCGCTGCTGCTCCAACTTCGCCACCGTCCACCGCACCAGAGTTGTTCCCGCTACACCGTCCTTCGCCCCTCGGATCTGCTTCCCCTCTGCCAACAGACGGCCACCGCAACACAGTCAACAATTTGGCCATGGGTTCGTCCAAGGCTCGACCCTCCTCCAAAATATCGGTTCCCTAGGTAAAACCAAGAAAATCGCCGCGACATCCGGAGGACCCAGCACTGGCAACCGGAAATGGTACTCCTCTTCCCTTATTCATGCAAATCTTACGTGTCTGCTTGCACGGTATTCATCCCACAAAAGACACTAGTTGACCGCTTCTTCTTGATACTAGATGTTCCTAGTAACTCGCGATGCACAAGGTTTCTCCTCATATACGATTTCACCTTAGCTAGAGGTCTGTCGCCCCCCCTGGATTTCAATTCTTGGTCAGTTGATTCCCAATTAAAGGAAGCACTCCCCAGCGTAACAGGCACTAGTCCACCTATTACGTCGGGGAAGCAGCGCCTCGATGTTTATCTTAGGGGTGTGTGGGGCCTGGGAGCTGATGGCGCTCGATCTAGAGGCCGACCGGGATTAAAGGGATGGTCGGGGGGCGCTGCCAAGCACGGCGGTGGTGTGAGGTCGAGGGGAGGGCGGGGTAGCGGAGGCAGGGGTCTGGGCCGGTGGTCGCTGGCAGTTCGAGAAAGATCGTCAACAGTGACTGGCGGGAGGTAGACGAACGCCATCTACCCATTCCTTATAGATCGGACGGTTCATAAAAAAATCGACTAACCTTTTTATTTTCAGTCGACTGTTATTTTGATAGGACCACATGTGGCGATGTGCTGGAGGAGTACCTGCATTTCCCAGCCATCCCTGTGCTCATATATTACAAAATCATACGGAGTAGAATCTAATTTTGTTTGCCATGCTATGTTGTAGAGCTATCATATGTCTCCTATCATTTATTTTTCAGCCACCTGCTATCTGCTACTTTTACAGCGCACTAGTTCTGCACACACTTCACCCATATATACTCTCACTATTGTTTTTTATGCATGGGTATTTCAGACTCTGCCAACCGGTTGATAGAAGCACGAAATAAAAGAGAGAAGCAGCTCCAGCTTTCTTCGGGCTTAGGCAAGATACGTATCAGCGCTATAAAGGGTGCAGTGTCAACAGATGGAGACAGTAAACGTAGCTCTGGAGTTGATGATCTCGCTCGCCATGAACCACCATCCCAAGTGCTTGCTTTAACTTCGTGGTGTCATATGTGGTTGCATGTTGCATATGGTGTCTATCTTATATTCGAAAGGCCAAAGTTGGTCTTTATTAAGATAAGGAAAGATATTTTTTACATGAACCACCATCCCGGGAGCACCAGAAGACGAATGGCTAGTCAGGGCACTGGCCGAGCCAGTGACAAGCCCAGCACAGACAGGCATCACCTGGAAGACAACTAAAAAGCCATGATGGTGGCGAAGCAGCCCGCCTCCCACCAGTCTCTCAGGTCCTAGATGATCATCCTCACCACTCCAGCCGGATGTCTAGCTTCTATAGCTTCCAATTTGGTTAAATTGCATCTGCTTAGCTTACACATTATACCTTTGAATATGACATGCCTTCCTGTTTTTGGTACATACTAGTACATCTGTCTACTAACCATATTCTTACATCAAACTTATGTTCTTGTGTATCCCTCATCAATCACTTATGATGAGGCAGTCAGGCCAGTTGACTACTGTGAGAAAAAATCCTCATTTAAAGAATGCAGCGTCAGCCTCCCCACATGATTCTCAAGAAACAACAAGGCTAGATGAAGGTAGTGAACGTAGCTCTGTAGTTGATTACCGCATTTCCCCTACACCAGCATCGCAGGTGCTTACTCTAACTTGGCAGCGTGATATGTGGTTGCATGTTGCATATGGTGTCTAGATTGTAATTCTTCCAATCTGGTTAAATTGCGTGCGCTATTCTGCTTAGTTTATACATTATACCTGTTAATGTGACATGCCTTCCTGTTTTTAGTACATAGTACATCTGTCTATTAAGCATGTCCTTACATAAAACTATTGTTTTTTTTTGTATCCCGCATCAATCAATATGACAAGACACCTTTAGTATATGCAGTGCGATATTAGTTGTATCTTTCATATGATTTATAGCATGCGCTGCTTCTAATTTGTTGAAACGCCATTTATGATGGGACACTTTTAACTTGGCAGAGTCATATTGGTTGCATCTTTCATCTGGTGTCTAGCTTGCATTGCTTCTGATTTGTTGAAATGGCTTCGGCTTAGTTTACGCAAATAGTTGTGAATATGCCATGCCGTCCTGTTTTTTGTACATATTCCATCCTGGTATCATGTGTTCGCCTTACATCAAAGTAGTGACTGTCAGTATCATGCACGAATGAGTTCTGAAGAGTGAATTTTATTGCTTTTTCTTATCGGTTTTACTTGACAATTCAAAATCAATAAAAACGGAAGAAAATTAGCAAGGCAGCGGATAAAGGTGCTCCTTCCAAACGGAGGGCCTCTACAGATTCTACTCCTCCCCCCCCCCCAAGATGATTTGCAAGACAACACATGCATAGACACTCAACATAGCTGTGTTGATGATGAGCACGTCTCCCCTAGTGCACCATCACAGGTGCTCCCTATAACTTGCCACTGTTATATGTGGTTGTATATTATGTATGATGTCTAGCTTGTATTGCTTCTAATTTTTTGAATTCCATCTGCTTCCTTTACACATTATACTTGTGAATAAGACATGTGTTCCTGTTTCTAGAACATACAATATCTGTCTATCACACCATGTTTTTACATCAAAGTACTATTGTTGTATAACTTGCAACAATCACTTATCATAAGACACGTTTGACTTGGGAGTGTGATATAGGTTACATCTCGCATTCTTTTCTAGCTTGTACTACTTCTAATTTGTTGAAATGGCACTTATGACGAGACAGTTTTAACTTGGTAGAATGATATTCGTTGCATCTTTCATATGGTGTCTAGCTTTCATTGCTTCTAATTTGTTGAAATGCCTTCTGCTTAGTTTACACATCATAGCTGTGAATATGCAATGATGTCCTTTTTCTTACACATTCAATTGTCCTCTCATGCGGTCGCCTTACATTAAAGTAGTGCTCGTCAGCATCCTGCATCAATGAGTTCTGAAAAGTGAATTTTTATTCATTTTTCTTGTGGGTTTGACTTGACAAGGCAATACAACTAAGAAAGAGGAAGGAAAAAATAAGGCAGGGAATGATGGCGGTCTTCCGGCGAAACCGGCATCCCAGGTGCTTTCTCAAGCTTGGCAGTGTGATATTGTCTTGCATGTTGCATACGGTGTCTAGCTTGCATTGCTTCTTATTTGTTGAAATGGCTTCTGCTTAGTTTACACAAATAGTTGTAACTATGACATGCCGTCCTGTTTTTCATACATATTCCATCCTGGGATCATGTGTTTGCCTTACATCTCGCATTCTTTTCTAGCTTGTTCTACTTCTAATTTGTTGAAATGGCACTTATGATGAGACAATTTTAACTTGGTAGGGTGATATTCGTTGCATCTTTCATATGGTGTCTAGTTTTCATTGCTTCTAATTTGTTGAAATGTCTTCTACTTAGTTTACAAATCATAAGCTGTGAATATGCAATGGCACAAATGACGAGAGACCTTTGACTTTGTAGTGTGATGTTGTTTGCATCTTGCATATGATTTATTTCTTGTACTGCTTCACATTTGTTTAAATGCCAATTATGACGAGACACTGTTATAACATCCCAAAATTCTAAATTTTGGAATGTTATATTAAATAAATAGTTTTGATTGTTTGTTTGATTGTGGTGTGGTTGCTTGTGTGAAATTGAGTGAAAGTTGAATGAGAGGGAATGAAATGACTTTCCCAAACTTTCACCTTGCATTTATGATCTCCATGAATTAAAATTCATTTCATCACAAAACCATAGAGTGAAGATGATATGATTTCTTCCACTTAAATAAATAAAAAGGGTTTCGAAAAGATTTGAGTTCCATTTGGAAATATTTCAAATTCATAAACTTTATGCAACTCAATGATTTTCATAAGAGAAGATAAAATCAATTCTTCTAACTATATGAAATATGAGTTGAAAGTTTAAAAGAATCAAATTTAAAGTCCCTTTTAAGGTATTGAAAACCATGTTCAATTTGGAGTTATTTGGTTTTTATTCAAATTATTTTTCTCCAAAAATAAAATATATGAAAAATAGGGTAAAATGATTCCCTACAGTAGAAAAGTGGAGAAAAATTAGTTTGAAATAATTTTGGTATTTTAAAATATTTTTATTTGGTTTTTAAATGAAATGGTATCACTATTTGCTTTATTTATTTTTTTGTGGAACTTATTTGCCGCTCAAAATATGTTCATGTTTTAGGAAATATTTTTCTGAAAATTCTGATATACAATATGCCTATATATAATTTTGTTTTATTTTCTTTATTCAGTTTTCCTTTCTGTTCTATTTAAAAAATATATGTGCGGCTCATAATTATTTGTCGCCCACATGCGCAGCATAGTAGACAGGTCGGCCCGTATTTTTTTCTCTTTTTATTTTCGTTAAGGTTTAGAATTTTATTTTATGTTTTTATTTATTTTTTACGAAAAGTAAAATTTCAGAAAAGAAAAATATTTAAAAAAAACTGCCGCGCAGTGTACGCGCGCGGCCGGGCCGAACTCTTAGCCCATGCGCATGATCTTTTTCAATTTCATCTGTGTATGTATATATTTAATCCCACATTGCTTAGCCTTTAACACCTAAGCTTCTTTTTCACCTATAAATATAGACTCATAGAGCCTCCAAAAATCAACCGATTCGGGTTAAATCAATATTTTGGTTTGACTAGATTCAGTAAAGAAAAATATATTTCTTCTCTCCGGCGGGATTTCTGGAAGTTCTCTCCTCTCGAAGTCGTCTTTTCTCTATCTTATAAAGGTATCTTTCTTCGTATTTTTTATAGTTCCATAGCTTATTATTTTAGACTAGTGAACGGTAGAATAATTAGATTATCAACTAGTCTCTGTATTTATACATTAGATCTAGAATTCTTTTAGTCGTAACTATTTTTTTTGGTAAACCAGCTTGACCCTGATTTTTTAAATAGGCATAACTTTTTACTCGTTCATCCAAATTAGATAAAACCAACGCCTACATTTTCGTCTTGATTCCGCCTATATAGTAGTGAATCTATCAAATAAACTTTTTGCAACTTTCAAATTTCGAAATTTGTTCAGATTCATATTCAAACTTCTTTTGATCATATCTTTTTATCCGTAACTCCGTTTGCGATGAATCCAATTGCGTTGGATTTGTATTGAAATAATCTTTCCGTTCGCACAATTAGTGTCATCTTTCCAACATATAATTTTGATCATAGTCAGATTACTCTGCTAGTCCACAAAGAGTTATCACACAACATTCTAAGCAGATTCAATGTTATGTTGAATTACTGGTATCTTTTGATCCGTTATTTCCAATCTAGTAATTCTTTTTCCTACATATTCATATTGACTTCCTACATCCAGTAGCATCATTAGTTTCAACTTTTGATCTTTTAAAATTTGAACGATTCAAATTTGAACTCGAAGCTTCACTTGATCATAGCTTGTAAACTGTAGCGCTTTTTCAATTGATTCCTTTTTCAAATTGAATCCCTAGGCGTAATCTAACATCTTGAGCCATCACCACACTTTTTCAATTGATCTTGCAAAATAATTTGATTTGGTTCTTTTAGAGTTTTTACAATATTTCTTTGCCTTTTCTTTTGGATCTTTGAGTGATTGCTTATGTGTAGTTATAATTGATTGCTTACGATAGATTGATCGGAGTGTAACGAGTAGAACTATTAGAAATTATGAGTGCGAAGAATCTTCATCAACAGTACAAGGCAAGTTCACACTTTCATACTCTTCCTATACCCAGTTTTACTTGCATTAGTTCACCCTCAAATATTGTATGAGTAGGATTGGGAACATGTGGTTGTTGCTATGTAGTTCATGAGGTAGGAACCTATTATCTTTGATCACCCCGGGAATATACGTTATGCTCATATTGCTTAGCCATGCTCGTAGACGGGGATTGGTATGTGAGAATCATGTAAGTTGTGAGAGATAATAACTAAGGGAAACTTAAGGTGGCTACTTTAATACACATCTGGGTGGATTGGTTGTGGGAACCTGGGGAATCCAGTGTTGTCCTATCAGATCCCGGGGTACCCGTGTGATCATCCTATGGAATGCCACCCAGGCTCAAAGGGGTCATAAGATTATTCATGCTCGGAAACTTCCGTGTACAGCCACAAGCCATTATGGGCTCTGGCATAGTTAAGTAAGTTGTGGGAAACCATTCCATGATGGGCTAGCAGATGTAGGGGAGTTGTAGGTGTACCGGCCTATCTATCGGTTAAGGGGACCTCTTCAGAAAGACTGTGTCTCGATCATCCGGTTCTCAAACATCAGGCAGTGCGAGAAATTCAACGGAGGAGATCGAGTCTTGTGGGGAAAAGTGCGCAAACCTCTGCACAGTGTACAAACTAATCATGATTAGCTGTGTCCCCGGTTATGGACATTTTGAGTATCTTGTATTTGAATTATTGGTTGATCTCATCAGTCTATTTAATGAAATTGTTGGGTTATTAATGATTTGGTGATTTTTGGGATTGAGTTGGGGTTACCTTCTCAATATGTGTAATTTAAATTAGTAGTAAATAAAAATGTATTCCTTTGTTGTAGGGTAAAATTAGCTTTATGCAAAATTAAACTTAGAGCCTCCACCAGCCAAATATGCATGTAGAGGTAGACATTCTCCTTATTATTCTATGGTGTGAAATTGCCAGTACATTCAATGTACTGACCTACATGGCTACAACGTCTCCTGTTGCAGGAATCTTACAACGAGTAAGTGATACGTTAGGGTTACGATGTCTATCCTCAACTTTGCCTTTGGTGTTGTTGGGACTCCACAACTTTGTTGTTACTTTCGCTATATGGATTGAGGTAATAGTATTTATGTTACTTTATACATGTGATTTACCTCTGTTATAAATCCTAGAGTACTATGTGTGTCAGCATACTGATCCAGGGATGACACTTAAGCACAGAGACTTGATCCATTTGGGTCGGGTCGCTACAAGATGGTATCAGAGCACATGTTGACTGTAGGACGTGACCCTAGAAACTGGCAAGCCCTTAGGAAATGATTTCTCAAAAACTTTAGCCATGGTACATGGTCATATGTTTGGAACCTGGTTTTATTATGTACTTTGCAGTAAAATACAACTAATATTTTACACGGGTTCACCAGAATAAGTTATGTATATAGACCAAAGCTATTTTGTTTGGTTTTGCTGCCTCCTTAATATCTTCTGTTCTGGTACTACTAATGTAAAAAAAACTCAACTTTTCAGCAAGCTATTGAAAAAATGGTGGAACCACCACCTTATGAAGGTGACGAGGCAACTATAACCGCAATGCCACCTCTTGCTGCAGTGGGTCAGTACCTGTCCACTAACAGTGCGAAAAGCACGTTCCTGCATAATACTGGGTTGGTTGTTAAGGCAATCTCATCCAAACTGCCTCATAATCAAAATATGCAAGCTCAAAATAATGTTATATCTGCGCTCCAGACACAAGTCCATTCCCTAACAGAGACCCTTTGTGAAACAAGGACAGCCATTGTTCGATGTTGTCAAGATATGCATGGTTTTGAAACCAGACTATCAGACATTTGCTATGTTGTTCAGGAGCCTAGGAGATATGAAGGCGAAGGTTATGGTGCTCCATCGGACAGTACAGCATGAAAACGTAACAGTCAGGTCAAATGAACTGAGCTTTTGAACTTCTAGTGGTGCATTTATCTGCCAGACTGTTAACTTTGATGCCAACCTTCCTTTTGTTTTATGGTTGTAATTTGTTTTGTTGCGATACAAAATTTGTTCTTAACGTGCAGCCACCGGCTGAAGAAAACAGCAAGCCATTTTTGTATAGTGTAGGGTGTTCCCTATATTTGCACTTGTGGCGAACTTTGATGCCCAACGGATGTAATCTTTGCAATCGCCTTAATAGCCTAGCGTTAGTTTCGGGCTTATTTATTTCCTAGTCTTCTTTTTCCCTGGTTTGTTAGTGGCCGCAACAACCAGTGGGCCATACGGACTGTGGTAACCTTGACCCTGCTATAGGCCGTAGGATCCATGGGCCTCCTACGGGCCGTCGGATAAATGGGCCTCCTACGGGCCGTATAATCGGTGGGCCTCGGGCCGTTAGATAAATGGGTCCACATGGGCCGTAAACGGGCGTAATTGGTATCGGGCCAGTACGGTAACGGGCCATTAACAGGCCAGAAGACAGCAAAGGCTTAATTCTGTCATAGGCATAACAGGTCGTTAATGGGCCAGAATATAGGACAGGCTGGAAACGGCGCAACGGGTTAACAGGCCACAAACGGGCCGATTCTAGCCACGGGTCGAATTTAGCCCATTAGGGGAACAGGCCAGTAACGGGCCGGAAGTAATCGATGGCCGGAAAGGAGCCCAAGAACGTATGGGCCGTCAGTAGGCCGAAAGCTAACACGGGCTGGAAACAGCCCATGTGAATCATGGGTCGTTAATGGGTACAAAGAAATTTACTGTTCATTATGGGCTAGAGTCACCGTGGGCCACTAAAGGGCCTAAAGATACGAAAGGCCTCATATGGGCCGAAAGACGTCGTGGGCCATACATGGGCCGAAAGTGAAACGGGTTGTGTTATATTCAACGGCCCACATGACGTTGTTGGGCCGATTTTGGGAAGGCCCTAACGGGCCGTGAGTTATCGGGCCATAAAATGGGCAATTTGCGAAAAGACCGTTAACAGGCTTTTCATGGGCCGGCGCGCTAACTTTTGACCAAGTCAAACGGGTCGGCCTTTGTAAGCTAAATGGGCCAGTGGTGGGCCGTCGCACGTGTCGACATATCATAGGCGCCTATCTGACCCAATGACGAACTAACACGTGTTTCCTTCGGCCAAAGAGAATTTTACACATGGAAAATCGCCATTGGTCCGGGCTGTTAACGGGTTATCGGATCCAAAACCGGACCCGATAGCTTAACGGCGACCCGTTACGGTGGATGCCACGTGTCGGTCACCCTTGACGAAAGCACTTCTATGACGCGCGATTTGTCGTCATGGAAGTTGTCGGGGATATACCCCACGATACGACCCGGCCGGAGATATGACCCGGCTAGGACTTGGTATTTCATTGGTAAGCCGGCAGATTGTAAGCCAGATATTTAAGATGTTTAAGCCGGCAGATGTTTAAAGATGTTAAGTCGGCAGATGTTAAGCCGGCAGATGTTAAGCCGGCAGATGTTAAGCCAGATGGTAAGCCGGCAGATGTTAAGCCAGATGGTAAGTCAGATTGTAAGCCAGATCATAAGCCAGATCGTAAGCCAAACTGTAAGCCAGATTGTAAGCCGGATTGTAAGAAGCCCAAGATGTTAAGAAGCCCATCCAGAGAAGCCTGTGATGAGAAGTCAGAATAGTTTAAGTCTTAATCCGAGTTGGACTCTACATGTAACCCGCCCCTTCAACTTATATAAGGAGGGGCAGGGCACCCCAAGAGGGACGAGTTGAATAATCGTTAAGTCTAGACACAACTAGGAGAGCCGGAGATACGGCGACTCCCTCATGAGCATAATGAGACCTAGCCACAAACAGCATGTTGGGTTGTTACCGGATGATGTTTCTCGGGGCCCGAAGCTGCCTAAACCCTTGTCTTGTGTTGTGTCTCTCGATTCGATCAACCCCTCTCAAGCTACCACATAGATGCGTTGGCCTCATGACTAAGTCCTTTCAGTAGGACATCTGCCGTGACAAATCCACGATAGTTGGTGCCCACCATGGGGCTCGCGCACGGTGGTGTTGAGTTCTTGGAGGGATCTCTCTTAAGGGATTGAGGAGTTCGTCATGCTCCGGACGAAGAAGAACTGGCATGGAACAGTCATGAGGGATAATCCGGCTCAGAAAAATCTCGGGCAGAGCCGCAACCCAGTTCATGAAATTTGCTGGTCAGCTTTGGGTCTAGCAGTACAATATTTGAGTTAAGATAAGTCACCACCGTTGGTCTGAGCGAGCAGTCAAACCACAAGTCGTCGAGAACGTTGTTTTCCGCTGCGGCCTGTTTCACCGGCGCCTTAATTTCGGATACGTAACTCGTTGAAACCGGCATGGTTAAAGTCTCCGTTGCGTACGGGTCACCGAGTCAGATGGGAATCCGGAGAAAGTTTTGCGACCACGTTTGGGTATCAAGCAATCTGGGATCCACACACCACGTGAGAGGGAAAGAATCCAAAAAATCGGTCAAAGCAATTACGACCCGGAGAAGAAACGATAAACATGGGCATGAGCTCTGCCTTTTGGCCCCGAGTCACCCGCGCCCTTACTCCAGCTGCTCGGCCACAGCGCCGCCATGCTGGCATTCTTCCAACCCGCCACCGGTTCTTGCTGTCACCTCTGCAACCGCCGGCACGCTTCTGCAACAAACTGCTTCGCCGACTCACTGGTATCGCCGCCTCAAGCTGCCCTGACGCGCTCCGCCTAGGCCTCGTGTTGTTCCACCCGTGGTCGGCCTCCCTCGCCGCCACTTGAGGCACCCGATTGAGCTGCCCGGTGCTGTAAGTCGCCCGCTACTGCGAGCCTGATTCCTCCACCGCTGCTGAGTTTTGCCACTGCTGAATCGCCTGTCGCGCTAAGCCGTCTTAGATCGGCCTCCCTGAGCCGCCCCATTGAAGACACCTGCAACTCTGAGCCGCCGGGCCTCGCTTCAAAATCCGTCTTGGGTTACTCCTAGCTGCCGCCAGAGAGCTTCCATCTCGCGTTAAAACCGCCGTCTGCTTTGAGCCGGCGAGCCCTGCGAACCGCCTCGGGCCTTGCTCCACATCGCCATCCACCTCCACCACAGCTGCATCAGATTCGCCGGCACACCGAGCTGCCGTGGCGCCTGCCTTTGGAGTGGCTACCTTCGAGCCGCGCCTCGCCCGCTCTTCCGAGTCGCCGGCTTCCGAGACGCCTCCGTGGTCTGCCTCCGAGCTGCCACTGCGTGCGGTCGCCAAGCGGCCTCGCGCCGAACGGCCACTTCAGCCTCGAGCCTCCTCCTCCGAGCCGTCCGCTTAAACCACCGCCTCTTCGGACGCGCCGGTGCCGAAAGTCGCCTCGCCTGATGGCTCGCTGTTTACCTGATCCATCACGGCCTCAGGCCGGCCCGCGTCGTTCTGGCCTCATCTACATCACTAAGCCACTTGATGTTTCTGCCTTCAGCCAAGGCCTTCCTCGGCCTCCTCTGCTGCTGAAGACCGCCGCTGGATTATTTCCGCCGCAGAACCGGCACTGCCGTATCCACTTTGGCACATTGAGCCGCCACACCTCCGCTTCCGCGGCCTCGGTAACCCACCACCACGGCTCACCTCTACCACCGTGGGTTTCGCGCCCCGCGTGCTGGCGTCCGCCGCTTTACCACACCGACGGGTCGCGCTCGTGCCCCGGACTATCATCTGCAAGCCAGACGAACCGCTCACCTCCGTTGTTTCTTTGAGTAGCTGCAGCATCCGCGAGCCGCCACCCTGTTCGCTTCCGCGGACCGACTACGACCCACTCCGGCTCCGACCGCACCGCCGCAGTCGCCGTCTTCTACTCTGGGTCGCCTTCATGGCCTTTCCCGAGCCGCCATCGGCGCTGGCTATGTCCGCTCCGCATCCCGTGGGTGCCCACAACGCGCCCCCGCCTGCCTCCAAATCGCAGTGGCCTGCCTCCGCGTCAAATCCGCCACCGGGGGTCGGCGCCGAGTTGCCCTGGACTCTCTCCACGGCTTGTGAGCCGGCCTTGCCCCGCCTTGCGCCGCCTCAGCCGCAAAACTTAGTCGCCTTGAGCCGCCTCGCCTCGCGGACCCCTTCCGCCGTCCCGTGCCGAGGCACCATTCCGCTGCTCCTACCGTGGGCCGCCGCCGCCACGGCCTTGTTTCCGCTCTGAGCCGCCACGTCCCACGGCCCCCGACGAGTCACCTCTGGCCTCGCTCTGCCACATCGACTCTCTGTGCCGCCTTAAGTAGCCGCCGCTTTTCCCCTGCCGTGAGCAGCTGCTGACGTTGTGGTTCACCTCACCACCGGAGAGCCGCTCCGCGCCTCCGGGTCTCCCCGCGTCGAGCCACTATGGCGGACCTCCTTGTCCTGCCCCACCCTTTCTACAGAGCCGCCGCCAGTCGCACCTCTACTCCAGGCCGCCTCATCTCCGACCCGCACGGCCACGGCTTTGACCCGGCCCCGGCTTTAGGCCCGCCTGCTCCACCCTCTATTGGCTCGCTGCTCCTGCTTCGCCGGTTGCTCGCCGCGTCCACTGCTACCTTCGCAAGTCCGGCTGAAGACAGGGGAGGAGGAGATGGGGGCCGGTTGTCCATAGGAAGATTGGATTAAAAGTCAAGGGATGGCTGCTTAAAAAAACCATGACCCGGGGGTCTGTTCCGAGCCGCCCAGATCCATCTCTGCTGTGGTCGTTCTCAAACCACTGCCTTCGCCGCCACTGCTGAGACCTCGTGCTTAGTCACCCTCGACCGATTATTCATGGATGCTATATATACGGATCATCCGTCGTCCGGACAAATCAGGTGATGTCCATCTAAGTCTATTTTATTGGCACATATTGTTTTTGTCAAAGAACAATTACTTTGGTTTGTATATTTTTATATGCAGGACAAATATTTATTTTAAAGTGGCGTTATATCGCGGATGATTGTCCTTGCCATGCTGCTCAATAGAAGTGCCCAAGTTGCCGTTCTTGCGGACCAATCTATATCAGCACATCAGGGTCACACCTGCTCATGCAAGCTGTCCAGTGGACGTGTGCAAGCCTCCACCCTGCAGACCGGTTTATTCCAACAACTCTGGAGCAGATCATGATATATTATCAGCCTCCACTGGATGATTCAATGGACAGGGTCATTTATAACCTGTCGAGATTCAACATATTTCAGCAAACCGCTGTTCAACTATATGTCGGTTCATATAAAGGCCAAGTATGAAGAGTCTCAAGCACGTATGCCTATCTTGATTCTGTCATAAAATCGTCATGGATGTACATGCATGACAAAAAACGTGACCTACTGTGACAAACACGTATCATCACGGAAGTGTATTTTTTTGTAGTGTATTAGCAACTCAGTTGTCAATTCAGTCACACCTAGAGATTAATTATCTACAACAAAGTGATCAATAGCACAATAATATGATAGTTTTGATAGTAGTAGCAATAGCAATAGCAACGGTAACAGTGATAGCAGTAATTTTGTAGCAAGTGCAACAGTAACAGTAGCAGTAGTAACTTAGCAAGAACAATATAATTCGTAGGCATTGGATCGGTGATTTGTTGGATGATATTCATCATGTGACAGTCATAACCTAGGGCGATACGGCACTAGCTCCAATTCATAAATATAATGTAGGCATGTATTCCGTAAATAGTCATACGTTCTTATGGAAAGAACTTGCATGACATCTTTTGTCCTACCCTCCCGTGGCAGCGGGGTCCAATTGGAAACTAAGGGATATTAAGGCCTCCTTTTAATAGAGAACAGGAACAAAGCATTAACACACGGTGTGTCAGGGGAAACGACACCTACGGGATCACGAGGAATCCCTTTTGCTATGGTTGGCGGGCGCGGGGCTGTGGAAAGAGCGGGATTGAGAGATCAACGCAGGGGGATTATCCAGGTTCGGGCCGCAAGTGATGTGTAATACCCTACTCCTGCTGGTTTATGTTTATCTAGTGTTCTTGGACTAGCCACAAAGTGTGCAGGGTCCAAAGAGTCTGAATCCTTCCTCAGTATGTCGCGGGCCTCCTTTTATAGTCAAAGGGGCTGCCACAGTGGCACATCGGAGGTGGAAAGCTATACAGTGGTCGAGTCTATCTCCTGGCACCGTAGGACAAACGCATTTAATGCGCTGCCGACGTGCCCTCCTTGCTTTAACGGGGACGGCAAGGAAGCTCGTCCCAACTGTCGCCGCCTCGCCTGGCTTCAACGCGCGTCCGAACTGACGAGGCGTGTAGTGCCACGCTGGCTGGCTGACTCCTGAGTTGGTGCGGTGGAAGAGTCGTCACGAAGATCTGCATGCCACCACGCAGGTGCTTGCTGAATTGGCTTAGAGGCCGCACGTCTCCACGCAGGTGCTCGCCTAGTTGGTGGGCTGGCAGCTACACGGGAACGGCGGTGGAGTCTTGGCAAATGTGGGCCTGGCTGCGGCCCCGCGGATGTCTTCGGCAAGGGTCTTGCCGCGGCGGCGTGGGCGTCCCCGGCAAGGGTCTTGCCAGGGGTCTCGTGGGTATCCTCGGCTCCTTGCCAAGGATCTTCGTCTTCTGATTATCATCTGGTCTTGTGTGCTTCTGGTCTTCACAAAGATCTGCATGCCACCATGGAGGTGCCTCCCGAGCCTTGGTTCCAATGTGGTTGAGGGCGTTGGAACTCTCAGGCTCAAGGGTGGCAGCCTTGCTGGTGTTGGGCAAGCTGCCCCGGCAAGGTTCTTGCCGGGGCTGTGGAGGCCGCCCCGGCAAGGGCCTTGCCGGGGGAGTTCACCTCGCCCTTCTGTTATTTGTGTCTCTGGCTTGGCGTTGCTCTGGTTGTCTTGTGCCTTTGCTTCCTCCCTCTGCCCTGCTAAGTGTGGTCGCAGGCGCGGCTCCAACTGCCCGCGCACAAGTAAAGGGGTACAAAATAGGACCCCTCCTTTTGTGCACCGACAGGGGCCCCCAGGCCTGGGCCACACATAAGCGCGACGCGTTGTTGGGCTAGGCCCAAAACGGTGCACGGGTATGCGGGGCCGAGTTTTTACTACAGTAACTCCCTCACTCGTTGCGCTTCCCCACAACCCGCGTTGAATGCGCGACGTGGGAGTCGCACGCGTGACGTGGGGGTCATGCGTGGGGCGGTTGCTACCCTCATGCATCACATCGTGGTAAATGGTAAAGAGGCGGCCCGCGCCTTCCCCATAAAAAGGAATAACCGCAGGCGCGCTGCTCATTTACCCTTCGCGCCTCTTCCAATCTCGGAACCGCCGTTCCTCTCTTCTTCCTCAAGCGAAAGATTCGAAGTTCTTGCCTCTGCTTGCCGCTGTTGCGCCCCCATTGCTCTTGATCCTTTGCCCCCTCCCAGCCGCCATGGCGCCCAAAACCAGCAGGGGCAAGGGAGCGGCCAAGGATGCCAGGGAGAAGGAGGCGCCAGAGAGCCAGTCGGCGGTGCGGTGGACACAGCTCGCCTACTTCCCGTCGACGGTCGATGCGGTCCACCTCAAGAACTTCTTCTTGCCCCTGTGGGGGAGGAAGACAACGGAGCACCCTGCCACGCGCGTCGTCCCCACCGATTTTGCCAAGGACAACCCAAATCGGTACCCCTTCTTCGTCAATTTCTTCTCTTGCGGGCTCTGCCCCCTTTCTCTGACTTCTTCAACGATGTCATGCACACCTACGGCTTCTATCTTTTGGATCTCACGCCGAACGTCGTGGCGTGCATGGCTCTGTTTGCCCACCTCTGCGAGGCCTTTGCCGGGGTGCTCCCCAGCACGGCGCTCTTCCGCCACTACTTCTACCCTCGCATCCAACCATGGGGCGCCATCTCTAGGAGCATCGCCTGGATCCCGAGGACCCAGGAGAAAGGCACGTACCCGGAGGGTGCCCAGAAGGAGAGGTGGGAGGAGTGGCGGGGCCGGTGGTGCTGGATCGAGGAGAAGGACCCGCAGGAGTTCTGTCGGGTTCGTCAGAGCCCGCCGACCCGCCGCGGGGACTGGAGCGACCTCGACGCCAACGACAAGAAGCTCTCGGTCGCCACCACCAGGATCCATCGCCTCACCATGGTCGGGCTCACCCTCGAGATGATTGGGGCGGACTTCATCCGTCGCCAAATCGCCCCGCTGCACAACAAGGGGAGGCCGGCCTGGGACTTCAGGAATGCGGCCGACATCATGAGGCTCCGCCCTGGCCTGAAGCATAACTTCACAGTGATGGGGCACGCCCATTTCTGTCAAAGGCTCTTCTAGCTCGACATGAACAGCGACGGCAGGGCTGAGAGGACCGGTAGGGCCGCGAAGGCCGGCAAGGCCGTCAAGGGGCCCCTGTTTGGGTTGCCGGCGGGAGTGGCCCCGCTGAGCAACAACTCTCGCCAGTCCGGACTTCAACGCGCATGGCCTTGACCCGGCCTGGGCCGAGCCGCCAGCGGAGAAGGTGCAGGAGTTCTTCAACACTTTGTCGGAGGCTTATGTCCGCGACGAGACGCTGCTCATCCAGGACACCACCAAGGCGGATTTGGACTACATCGCCGCCAGAGCGGCAGAGGCAGCGCTTGCCAGGGAGGCCGGCAGCGCTGGCGGCGTGGAGGATGAGGCCGATGCGGCCGCAGGGGAGAAGGAGCTCGCCCAGTGGGCAGAGTCTGCCGGGGAGGCCAGCGGCGCCAACGCCGAGGCCCCTCTTGTTGAAGACGCGGGCGACGAGTCGTCCGAAGAGGAGGTCGAGGTGAACGACCCCCCGGTCATGGGGAGGCAGCGCGTCCTGTGGCGGGCCAGCTCTGGTGAGCCGGTCCGGCCCGGCAGGATCACGCAGCAGCAACCTCCCCAGGAGCAACTCATGCGCGAGACGAGGGCGATGAAGGCCGCGGCAGCGAAGAAGCAGCGAAGGTCGCGGTGGCAAAGAGGACGGCGACTGCTTCCTCCTCGTCCAAGCGGTACCGGACCCCATCCCCTTCCCCTTCGGACAGCACTTTGGAGGCCGAGTTTGACCTCGGATCTTTCAGCCCGGCAAGGAAGAGGAAGCTAGTGGAGGAGGAGGTGGAGGAAGAGTAAGCATCTCGCTCCCCACATCATCTCCTGACTTTACTCCTGTGTTATCCTCCTTTGATTTGATGTTATCTTCACAGGGACACGGAGACGCTGGCGCAGAGGGTGCCGAAGAGGGCCAAGGCCTCGACAGGCGACAAGCCCCCGGCGGGTACTTCACATACGCCGTTGCTGGTGGATAGCAGCCCGGATAGCAGCCCCCGCTTCAGCCCCCAGCGTGAGCTCATCACTCACTCCTCCATTGATGAACTTTGGGGTGTGAATCCTTGATGCTGATCTTGCTGGGTTTGCAGGAGAAGAACGGCAGCAGGAGGAGCCGCCAAGGGCCACCCCCAACACGCCGCCCCTCTCGACTACACCGCCCAGAGGGGCGTCCTCGTCAAGGGCATCCACCACCGAGCCCACGCACATGGAGGAGGAGGAGGCGAACTTGGGCGTCGGGGGCTCTGCCCCGGCAACGAATGCTGGCGGGGAGGGCGCCACTTCTTCCCAGCACGGCGTAGGTAAGTTATGTGCTTTCTGTCCCTGTTCTTTCTTCTCCTTTTTGAACTTTGGCCTTGGCTCCGTCTCATTCCCCTTCTTGGTACCCAGACCCTTCCTTGGTAGGCCGGGAGGACATCGACACCGTCATCGAGGAGGTCGCCAGGAATGCCGAGGCCGAGGCCGACAAGACCGCCGCCAAGGAGGCCGCCAAGACCGTCGCTAAGGGCGCCGCCAAGGGGCCCGCTAGGGAGGCCGGCAAGGCCGCTGCCGAGGAGGCCGGCAAGGCTGCTGCCGAGGAGGGGGTGGTCGACGACCAACCTTCCTCCTCTGCTGCCTCTGGCTCGGGCAAATACTTGAAGGTGGCCGACGACCTGTTCGTCCACCTCCCAGGAACGGCGAGCACCAGGGCGCCAACCGAGGGGGAGGTGTTCGACGACGAGGCGCTCGCCGCCGCCGGGCTCAAGGTTGTTGATGAACCAAGCGCCGGTGGCGGCGGTTCCCAAGAGGAGCAGCTGCTTCGGGCCATGGGCGCCAACTTCCAGAAGCTCCAGGCGCTTCACCGTGCCCGCCTGGACAAGGCAAAATCCAGGATGGCGGCGGTGGACAAGGCGGAGGCGGACCTCGAGGAGCGCATCGCCGAGACGCAGGCCTGGTTCCGCCAGGCCCATGATGAACTGAAGGTTGCCCAGGATCTGTTGGCCGAGTGCAAGCAGGAGCTTGTCCTGAAGCAGGCCGACGTCGAGAAGGCCCAGGAGGTGGCGAGGGAACAGGCCGCCAAGGACGAGGCCGCTCGGCACCAGCACCAGGCCGAGCTGAACTCCCAGGAGGAGTACCTTGCCGCTCGTGAGGAGGCGCTCGCCGCCACACTCCGCGGCAAGGACGAAGAGGTTGAGAAGCTCGCCGCGCAGCGGACTCAGGAGCTGGAGCAGAGGCACGAGGAGGCACTCAATGCTCAAGCCCTCGTCCATGCCGGCAAGGTGAAGGAGCTGGAGGTGGAGCGGGACAGGCTGAAGAAACAGGTCCTGGAGCTGGCGAAGGAGAAGGACACGATCAACGGCGCTCTGGCGGAGGCGCATGCCGCAGTCCTCGGCAAGGCCGATCTGCTCTCCAAGGCCAACGACTCCATCAAAGACCTGAAGCTGAAGCTGGAGGGTCTTGAGGGGACGCTTTTGGAGGTCAGGGCCCGGGAAGGGACCCTGACCAAGGACGTGGAGGAGGAGAGGCAGTTGCGGAGGAATGACGCCGCCGAACACAAGGAGTACGTGGAGGGCATAAACCGTTGGGTCGGCTGCCTCGCCGACGTCGCCGGCAGGACCACCACGAAGCAGGCTGCCATGGGGATGCCAAATGTGAGGTACGCCCCGGAGCCGAATGTGAGTCCCAACGCCAAACTGACTCTGTTCTTCGAGGGTATTCTCGGAGCCCTGGAGCAGCTCCGCTCCAACCGGGCAACTTATCTGGCCAACGAGTCCCGGAGGCTCTGCCGGGGCGCCCTGACCAAGGTGCTCACCAAGGTGGCATTCTGGAACCCCACCGTCAACTTTGCCAACGCGTTGGAGAGCTTGCCGGACAAGGCGGAACTCACGGTGCTCAAGGAGCGCATCAAGCCCATCGTCGACTGCGTCGATGGAGTTGAGAGGGTGGAGGGCCAGCGCCGGGACTAGGCACCCCGTTTCTCGTCGCCACTGCGAGTTCAAGACCAAGACAATTTTATCTTAAGTTAGAACTGCAGCGATTATTTGATGTAATATAACTCTGTAGTACTTCAATATCATGCATGCTATCTTCCCGTTAGATCTTTCTTTGTATGTTTGCACCCTACGTTTGGTGGATAAGGCTATCGGTGCGTAAACCCATGCCGTGGTGCTTTGAGGACGGATCCTTAGCACCCTGCCGGGAGGGCGCTTGCTGCCGGGCAAACCACCTTGCCGCCCCCAGCGCGGTCGCTCGAACTGTCGAGCGAACTCGGAACAGGACAAGAGCGCTGCTGGTAACGGGTAGGCCCCCAGCGCGGCCGCATGAACTGTCGAGCCGACTCGAGATAGAGACAAGGGCGTTGCCAATAGCGGAAGGGTCCCATTGCATACAGGTTTCCCATACAAGGAACGAGATCTTCCGAGGAAGACAGACTTATATAAATGAGATTAGCCAAAATTTTGCACGACTTAGCTTTTCGGGGCCACGCGGATGGCAGTCGAAGCTGCGGACGGCATCAGAGGGCGGCTGATCGACGTCGCCCTCTCCCTTCGAGCCATCCCCATGAAAGAGTCGACGCGTCGGCTCCAAAACCAGATTTCCACCGCTTGCACCCCCTACCTGGCGCGCCAAAGATGTCGGGGGAAACGACACCTACGGGATCACGAGGAATCCCTTTTGCTACGGTTGGCGGGCGCGGGGCTGTGGAAAGAGCGGGACTGAGAGATCAACACAGGGGGATTATCCAGGTTTGGGCCGCAAATGATGCGTAATACCCTACTCCTGCTGGTTTATATTTATCTGGTGTTCTTGGACTAGCTACAAAGCGTGCAGGGTCCAAAGAGTCTGAATCCTTTTTCAGTACGTCGCGGGCCTCCTTTTATAGTCAAAGGGGCTGCCACAGTGGCACACAGGAGCTGGAAAGCTATACAGTGGTCGAGTCTAACTCCTGGCACCGTAGGACAAACGCATTTAATGCGCTGCCGACGTGCCCTTCTTGCTTTATCGGGGACGGCAAGGAAGCTCGTCCCAACTGTCGCCGCCTCACCTGGCTTCGACGCCCGTCCGAACTGACGAGGCGTGTAGTGCCACGCTGGCTGGCTGGCTGCTGAGTTGGTGCGGTGGCAGAGTCTTCATGAAGATCTGCATGCCACCACGTAGGTGCTTGCTGAATTGGCCTAGAGGCCGCACGTCACCACGCAGGTGCTCGCCTAGTTGGTGGGCTGGCAGCTGCATGGGAACGGCGGTGGAGTCTTGGCAAATGTGGGCCTGGCTGCGGCCCCGCGGATGTCTTCGGCAAGGTTCTTGCCGGGGGTCTCGTTGGTATCCTCGGCAAGGATCTTCGTCTTCTGATTATCATCTGGTCTTGTGTGCTTCTGGTCTTCACAAAGATCTGCATGCCACCACGGAGGCGCCTCCGGAGCCTTGGTTCCAATGTGGTTGAGGGCCTTGGAACTCTCAGGCTCAAGGGTGGCAGCCTTGCTGGTGTTGGGCAAGCTGCCCCGGCAAGGTTCTTGCCGGGGCTATGGAGGCCGCCCCGGGAAGGGCCTTGCCGGGGGAGTTCACCTCACCCTTTTGTTCTTTCTGTCTCTTGCTTGGCATTGCTCTGGTTGTCTTGTGCCTTTGCTTCCTCCCTCTGCCCTGCTAAGTGTGGCCGCAGGCGCGGCTCCAACTGCCCGCACACAAGTAAAGGGGTACAAAATAGGACCCCCTCATTTTATGCACCAACACGGTGAATACATGAACTCCTCAAACTACGGTCATCACCAGGAGTGGTCCCGACTATTGTCACTCCGGGGTTGCCGGATCATAACACGTAGTAGGTGACTATAACTTGCAAGATCGGATATAGAACATAGATATAATGGTGATAACATAAACGGTTCAGATCTGAAATCATGGCACCCAGGCCCAAAGTGACAAGCATTAAGCATGATAAAGTCATAGCAACATCAATCTCAGAACATAGTGGATACTAGGGATCAAGCCCTAACAAAACTAACTACATTACATGATGAATCTCATCCAACTCCTCACCGACCAGCGAGCCTACGAAGGAATTACTCACTCTCGATGGGGAGCATCATGGAATTGGCGATGGAGAAGGGTTGGTGATGACGAAGATCGAAGATCCCCCTCTCCGGAGCCCCAAACGGACTCCAGATCTGGCCTCCCGATGAAGAACAGGAGGTGACGGCGGCTCCGTCTCGTGGAACGCGATAATTCTTTCACCCTGATTTTTTCTAGAAAAATAGGATTTTATAGCGTCGGTTTCAGGGTCTGCGGGGCCACCAGGTGGGGACAACCCACCTGGGCGTGCCCTGGTGGGTTGTGCCCACCCAGGTGCCCCCCTCTGGTGGTTCTTGACTCTAGAAATTCTCTTTTATTGTGTAAAAAATCCTCGCAAAGTTTCGTTCCATTCCGAGAAGTTTTATTTCTGCACAAAAACAACACCATGGTAGTTCTGCTGCAAACAGCGTCACTCGGGGTTAGTTTCATTCAAATCATGCAAATTAGAGTCCCAAACAAGAGAAAAAGTGTTAGGAAAAGTAGATACGTTGGAGACGATCAATCACCCATCAAAATGAAATCAGCTTTGGATCTCTGGTAGTATTTGATCTCCTCTCTCGCAGTAGACGGGCAACCATCTCATTAGATTGAATTTTCAACTCAATCTCTTGCTGAGATAATGTGCGCATCTCTGCAATTTTGTCGAGGTCATCAATGATGGTACAGATCCTTTGTTTTTCTTTTTTATAAATTCCGTTGGTGTGTTTTGCCCATCCAGAGAGGTGTCACCTCATGGCTCTTATTTTAAAGATCCATCATTGAATAGGTGTACGACCAACAGCGGGCCTCTCCCAAACATTCTTAATTATGTCTACGAATTCGTCCCTATGCAGCCATCCCAATTCAAATTTGAAAGGGCGCCGGGTGGCTGGGTTCGTAGAGTCAGAATCCATAATGATGGGTGCATGATCTGATAAGGCCTCGATACGCTCTAGGGCTCGCACGGTTACCAGAGGAAATTTTAGTTCCCACTCGGTATCCATTAGTACCCTATCGAGATTCTCGTATGTCGGCACAGACCGGTTGTTTGCCCAATTGAACTGACGCCTCGACATACTGGCCTCCCGAAGATCCAAACTGTCTATCACAACATTTTCTAAGAAAGGCCAATGAGTGTCAAACCGGTCATTATTTTCTCTTCCTGCTACCTCAGAATGTTAAAGTCCCCTCCAATACGTTGGGGGACGCAGTATTTCAAAAACTTTACCTACAATCACGCAAGATCTATCTAGGAGATGCATAGCAACGAGAGGGGAGAGTGTGTCTACGTACCCTCATAGACCGAAAGCGGAAGCGTTGAGTAACGCGGTTGATGTAGTCGAACGTCTTCGCGATCCAACCGATCAAGTACCGAACGCACGACACCTCCGCGATTTGCACACGTTCAGCTCGGTGAAGTCCCTTGAACTCTAGATCCAGCTGAGGCTGAGGGAGAGTTTCATCAGCACGACGGCGTGGTGACGGTGATGATGAAGTTACCGGCGCAAGGCTTCGCCTAAGCACTACGACAATATGACCGAGGTGGAAATCTGTGGAGGGGGGCACCACACACGGCTAAGAAAATCAACTTGTGTGTCTATGGGGTGCCCCCTCCCACGTATATAAAGGAGTGGCGGAGGGGGCCGGCCGGCCTCATAGGGCGTGCCCCAAGGGGGAATCCTACTCCTACTAGGAGTAGGTTCCCCCTTTCCTAGTCCAACTAGGAGGGGAAGGAAAGGGAAGAGGGAGAGAAGGAAAGGGGGGCCGGCCCCCCTCCCAATTCGGATTGGGCTTGGGGGCGCGCCCCTCCTCTTGGACACCTCCTCCTCTCTTCCACTAAAGCCCATGAAGGCCCATTAACCCCCCGGGGGGTTCCGGTAACCCCCCGGTACTCCGGAAAATGCCCGAACCTATCCGAAACATTTCCGGTGTACAAACATAACCTTCCAATATATCAATCTTTATGTCTCGACCATTTCGAGACTCCTCGTCATGTCCGTGATCACATCCGGGACTCCAAATAACCTTCGGTACATCAAATCACATAACTCACAGTACATATCGTCATCGAACGTTAAGTGTGCGGACCCTACGGGTTCGAGAACTGTGTAGACATGACCGAGACTCATCTCCGGTCAATAACCAATAGCGGAACCTGGAAGCTCATATTGGTTCCTACATATTCTACGAAGATCTTTATCGGTCAAACCACATAACAACATACGTTGTTCCCTTTGTCATCGGTATGTTACTTGCCCGACATTCGATCGTCGGTATCATCATACCTAGTTCAATCTCGTTACCGGCAAGTCTGTTTACTCATTCCGTAATGCAACATCCCGCAACTAACTCATTAGTCACATTGCTTGCAAGGCTTATAGTGATGTGCATTACCAAGAGGGCCCAAAGATACCTCTCCGACAATCGGAGTGACAAATCATAATCTCGATCTATGCTAACTCAACAAACACCATCGAAGACACCTGTAGAGCATCTTTATAATCACCCAGTTACGTTGTGACGTTTGATAGCACACAAAGTATTCCTCCGGTATTCGGGAGTTACATAATCTCATAGTCATAGGAACATGTATAAGTTATGAAGAAAGCAATAGCAATAAACTAAACGATCATAGTGCTAAGCTAACGGATGGGTCATGTCAATCACATCATTCTCTAATGATGTGATTCCGTTTATCAAATGACAACTCATGTCTATGGTTAGGAAACTTAACCATCTTTGATTAACGAGCTAGTCAAGTAGAGGCATACTAGTGATACTCTGTTTGTTTATGTATTCACACATGTACTAAGTTTCCGGTTAATACAATTCTAGCATGAATAATAAACATTTATCATGATATATGGAAATATAAATAACAACTTTATTATTGCCTCTAGGTCATATTTCCTTCAGTCTCCCACTTGCACTAGAGTCAATAATCTGGATTACATTGTAATGATTCTAACACCCATGGAGTCTTGGTGCTGATCATGTCTTGCTCGTGAGAGAGGCTTAGTCAACGGGTCTGCAACATTCAGATCCGTATGTATCTTGCAAATCTCTATGTCTCCCTCTTTGACTTGATCGCGGATGGAATTGAAGCATCTCTTGATGTGCTTGGTTCTCTTGTGAAATCTGGATTCCTTTGCCAAGGCAATTGCACCAGTATTGTCACAAAAGATTTTCATTGGACCCGATGCACTAGGTATGACACCTAGATCGGATATGAACTCCTTCATCCAGACTCCTTCATTTGCTGCTTCCGAAGCAGCTATGTACTCCGCTTCGCATGTAGATCCCGCCACGACGCTCTATTTGGAACTGCACCAACTTACAGCTCCTCCATTTAATAAAAATACGCATCCGGTCTGTGACTTAGAGTCATCCGGATCAGTGTCAAAACTTGCATCGACGTAACCATTTACGACGAGCTCTTTGTCACCTCCATAAACGAGAAACATATCCTTAGTCCTTTTCAGGTATTTCAGGATGTTCTTGACCGATGTCCAGTGATCCATTCCTGGATTACTTTGGTACCTCCATGAATCAGGTCTGGTACACAGCATTGCATACATGATAGAACCTATGGCCGAAGCATAGGGAATGACTTTCATTTTCTCTCTATCTTCTGCAGTGGTCGGGCATTGAGTCTGACTCAACTTCACACCTTGTAACACAGGCAAGAACCCTTTCTTTGCTTGATCCATTTTGAACTTCTTCAAAACTTTATCAATGTATGTGCTTTGTGAAAGTCCAATTAAGCGTCTTGATGTATCTCTATAGATCTTGATGCCCAATATATAAGCAGCTTCACCGAGGTCTTTCATTGAAAAATTCTTATTCAAGTATCCTTTTATGTTATTGCGAAATTCAGTATCATTTCCAATCAACAATATGCCATCTACATATAATATCAGAAATGCTACAGAGCTCGCACTCACTTTCTTGTAAATACAGACTTCTCCAAAAGTCTGTATAAAACCATATGCTTTGATCACGCTATCAAAGCGTATATTCCAACTCTGAGATGCTTGCACCAGTCCATAAATGGATCGCTGGAGCATGCACACTTTGTTAGCACCTTTTGGATCGACAAAACCTTCTGGTTGTATCATATACAACTCTTCTTTAAGATATCCATTAAGGAATGCAGTTTTGACATCCATTTGCCAAATTTCATAATCATAAAATGCGACAATTGCTAACATGATTCGGACAGACTTAAGCATCGCTACGGGTGAGAAGGTCTCATCGTAGTCAACTCCTTGAACTTGTCGAAAACCTTTTGCAACAAGTCGAGCTTTGTAGACAATAACATTACCGTCAGCGTCAGTCTTCTTCTTGAAGATCCATTCATTCTCTATGGCTTGCCGATCATCGGGCAAGTTAACCAAAGTCCACACTTTGTTCTCATACATGGATCCCATCTCAGATTTCATGGCCTCAAGCCATTTCGCGGAATTTGGGCTCATCATCGCTTTCTGATAGTTCGTAGGTTCGTCATGGTCAAGTAACATGACCTCCAGAACATGATTACCGTACCACTCTGGTGCGGATCTTACTCTGGTTGACCTACGAGGTTCGGTAGTAACTTGATCAGAAGTTTCATGATCATCATCATTAGCTTCCTCACTAATTGGTGTAGGAATCACTGGAACTAATTTCTGTGATGAACTACTTTCCAATAAGGGAGCAGGTATAATTACCTCATCAAGTTCTACTTTCCTCCCACTCACTTCTTTCGAGAGAAACTCCTTCTCTAGAAAGGATCCATTCTTGGCAACGAATATCTTGCCTTCGGATCTATGATAGAAGGTATACCCAACAGTCTCCTTTGGGTATCCTATGAAGACACATTTCTCCGATTTGGGTTCGAGATTATCAGGTTGAAGCTTTTTTACATAAGCATCGCAGCCCCAAACTTTAAGAAACGACAACTTGGTTTTCTTGCCAAACCACAGTTCATATGGTGTCGTCTTAACGGATTTCGCTGGTGCCCTATTTAACGTGAATGCAGCTGTCTCTAAAGCATAACCCCAAAATGATAGCGGTAAATCAGTAAGAGACATCATAGATCACACCATATCTAATAAAGTACGATTACGACGTTCGGACACACCATTACGCTGTGGTGTTCCGTGTGGCGTGAGTTGCGAAACTATTCCGCATTGTTTCAAATGAAGACCAAACTCGTAACTCAAATATTCTCCTCCATGATCAAATCGTAGAAACTTTATTTTCTTGTTACGATGATTTTCCACTTCACTCTGAAATTCTTTCAACTTTTCAAATGTTTCAGACTTATGTTTCATCAAGTAGATATACCCATATCTGCTCAAATCATCTGTGAAGGTCAGAAAATACAACAAGTCTGTTGCTCGCTCCATTGTTCCGGAGAACGGAGTCTTGGTCACCTTGCCCATGAGGCATGGTTCACAAGCATCAAGTGATTCATAATCAAGTGATTCCAAAAGCCCATCAGCATGAAGTTTCTTCATGCGCTTTACATCAATATGACCTAAACGGCAGTGCCACAAATAAGTTGCACTATCATTATTAAACTTATATCTTTTGGCTTCAATACTATGAATATGTGTATCAGTACTATCAATATTTAGTAAAAATAGACCACTCATCAAGGGTGCATGACCATAAAAGATATTACTCATATAAATAGAACAACCATTATTCTCTAATTTAAATGAATAGCCGTCTTGCATCAAACAAGATCCAGATATAATGTTCATGCTTAACGCTGGCACCCAATAACAATTATTCAGGTCTAAAACTAATCTTGAAGGTAGATGTAGAGGTAGCGTGCCGACGGCGATCACATCGACTTCTAAACTAAGAAGGGCAACAGAGGATGGTTTCAGCTAACTCTTATTGCTTTGAACTACCATGCAAACAGCTGCAGCAAATTCATTTTTGTTACTTGCAGTGTTTATGAGATGCTTCAAATATCTAAGGGTGCATACACCTGTAGGCAGAAAGTGTGAAAATTTTAGTTGCTCGACTAGTGATACTAGAGTCATTTATGCAAGTAATCTGGACTGCTGTCATCCTGTGATGGCAGAACTTTTAGCGGTGCAATGCAGAGTTCCGAGCATACAAATATAAGTGTGGCAGCTCCAGTTTGGTAAGGGTTTCACGAGCTTCTTTACAGTAAGGAGCTCTTTAGTAATAAAGCATGCAACAATCAGATCCTTGAAACAGTAGCACACCAGGACAAAGTAGCAAATAATGTTTAAAACATAGAGCTTGGGCAGAGAGAGAGAACTATTGATTTGTTTGTAACTTACATCAATTGTTTAACAACCGAAACTTCCTGTTCCGGTTCCAGTCCAATCGAAGAGAAAGTTCGGCCATTTTGGAACACTTTAATTCTGTTTAGTGTCATTCCCGGTTTATCTTGGCTGGATGCTTTGAGCACATGATCCTGATAATGAATGGCACAATAGATTAGTTACAGTGATCCAACAAAATGGAAGTGTCCACCTACACAAAAGAACACAATCACTCACCATTTGCTTATTGACTAGATGGTCATAATCAAGACTCTCCCCACATTCCTCAGTCATCTTAGCATAGTGCATCCAGTCATCTTGTTCAACTGGATCCTTAATCAAGCCAATGGGGTACTCACTCACAAATGACTTGTATACATTCTTCAGGCTATCTCCAGATATCTTCAGAGAAACATCATTGTTCAGCAAGGGGAGCCAATGTTAACAATGCTCCTGAAAAGATGAAAATTTATTCATACTAAAATTAACGGTGGGACTACCTCTTCCTTGAAGTTGAGGTCATAGGTTTTGTCCTTGTCATTGTAGAACTCTGAAGCAGCAACATCCATTCCAATGACAACCTTGCCGGTGTATCCAGCCTTTTCAATTGCAGTCTTCAAGAGCTCAAGGCCATCCTTGTTCTCCTACAATGTCAGAAAACAAAAGGAACTCAGATCACAACCCAGATACGTGGACTTTCAACAGCTGCCGTTAAAACACCAAGACATAACAAAGCAAGGAAATCAAAGCTCTGAGAACAGGGATATACCTGAATGTTAGGAGCAAAACCACCTTCATCTCCAACATTGGTGACATCCTGCCCATATTGCAGTTTAAAGTAAATTATCCAAGAGAATATCGTACAAGGAAATTCATAGTATACATTATAAAACTATTCACACAAGGATGTTATATATAACTGATACCTTGTTTAAAAATTCGTCCAGATCTCCAGCGGTCTGTTTAGTTTCTCCACTATATGATGCTTTGACTTCCTTTGCCATTTCTTTTGCAGGTTCTTGCAGAAACTTTGCATACTCCATCCTTGCTTTCAGTTTCCTTTTCAACGCTTCCTGCATCGGAACATGAACTACGTTCTTGAGCCAACCAATTTGCAAAGTAACAATGTTTGTGGTTCATATAGAAATGTAACTACGAGATCAATTCAAACATTGATACACAGAAATCTGTCATATCATGAACAGCAGGGTCAACAAACCATGGAACTAGAATGATGATATGCTGCACATGCACATCTGCTTAACACAGGGCAGGTAACCCATGCATCATAAGTTGTGACATACATGGTGGCATAATAGAATGCTTAGAAATGTAATAGCTAAACAGTATAATCATACTAGTGCACTTAGTAATTATTGTTGTTGCATCACAAACCTCTTCTTTCATCTTGTCTTGAAAAGTGGATGGCAGCATGTTTGGAAACAACTTGAGAAACACCGGCAATAAGAATTCCATGAACGGAACAACGATAAACACAGCAACAGGTACCAGCCTGAAGATATCAGCTGTTGTACGGGTGAGTTGTTGCCTCTCTCTCCTTGACAGGCTCTTTCCACCAGCAAGCTTCACCAGCAATCTTGATGAAATCCTAACATCTGCCCAAAGTAGCTTTGTTCCTAACCAGTAATGCTGCAGTCTAGAAATAAATTCATCCTTCCCATGCTTCAGCTTTACAGCCCAGTCAACTCTACACAGAGATAGGTTGCATATGTTTAGAACACCGGAAAAATGGGGCAGAAAACAATATCTTGTATCAAAAGTCATAAGTTTGAGTTCAAGGAAGACGATACAGACCTACTCATTGAAGCAATAGCTCGGAGAGCAGGGCCAATACCCAGAAGCCTTGCCCAGAATTTTTGTACGATTGATCGGCTAGCCTTTAGAGATTCTTGCACCTGCTTGGCTTTGGCTTTAGCTTTTGCTGTGCTTAGGCCTTCCACAGCCTGGTCACATTCTTCTGGGGATGCCTCCTTTTTCTTTTTATTCTGCTTCTGATCCTCACTCTGTTCTTCTTCGATATCCAACTCAGGTTGCCCAGCAGTTGCGGTTGATGCTCTGCGGACTGACTGCAACAAACCTCTAGCTCCAAAAGGCAATGCAAATTCATTACTTCTTCCAATTCCATAACCATGAAGAGAAATCACATGAGCTGGTCGCTGCGGAAACCCATTACCAAGACCTAGCAGACCACCCTTTGTCAAATTCACATTATACTGCTCTTTCTCCTTGTCAGATTTTGAGTCCCCTAAGCTTTGCTCGAGAAATTGCGGCGCTATTCTTGGCTGAGCGTTGAAACCAAATGCCCCATGCTGGAAGGTAGAGAAGGAGGATGACAGGATAGGTGCGTTAACATTATCCAAAAGACGCTTCCTTCTCCTAATGATCGCCCTTGAAGCCATACTTGGTTGCTTCTCACCCTCTCAATGGGAAGGCAAAGATCATGCCGTTCTAAGTACAACCTGAAGTGATCAAATTCAGAAACCATAAGAAAAATAAAGATTGACAAGGGGATAGTAACAGCACATTACAACAACAAAAAAACAGCGGTGAGAATAATGCTGAACAATTGCAGTACCAATATACCACACGCACTAGTCAATTCTTTTCAAAGGGCACTAAGTGTAGTTTTCTGGTATAATGAAAGGACCGTAAATCTCTAGGATTTCCTCTAACATAACGGTAGAACACATAAGTACAGTGAGTAATACTTAGAAACTTATATGAGTAGCAGCTAATATGGAGAATCAAAGTGAGCATGCAAAAGCTGTAAGAGAATCAACTCTGATCCAACTAACAAGAAAGCTCAGCAATAGTCCAATCAACAGCCAGCAGAACAAATAAGTCCGTGGTTGTGTATTTCCCAACTGATCACAAGATTCAGAGCTGACAATCCATAGCCAGCACAACAAGTAAGTCAACAGTTGTGTATCTCCCAATTGATCACAAGATTCAGAGCTGACAATCCAAAAATGCATAAATACTATGAGTAGTAATTTCACTGTTGCCGGTAAGAAGATTCCATGAGAATCAACTATGTTCTTCACCTCAGATTTACAAATTGCTCACTTTAAGTCTTAACTACGACAAGCACTTGTAGGTTGTAACAGTTCAAGAACAAAAATCTGAAGCAATCATTAATTAGTAGTAAACCTGCTTTGGACACTTGCATTAAGGAATATAACTCCATCTTTTAATTTCCAAAATAAGAGTTATAGAGGGAAGAAAAAATCACAGATAGATTATTATAATCAATAGCAGAGCATCTCCTCGGTTCAACCATTTTGCCTATCCAGATATCGACACAAAAAAGCTCAACAACATATGGCAGTGACAATTTAATTCGACAAGTTTGACCTCAGGAGCAGTTCGAGATTATATAAGTTACAAATTCCACACGATCATCGAAAATCGAAACCCCGCGAAAAGTGTGAATCGCGTCAGGTTCAGTCCGTACCGATTCATCCATCCTCCCAAGTAAAAGAGACAGATAGTAGGGGCGGACGATTTGCAAACGATCGACGAAGATACTATAAGGAACGGGCGAGGACAAAACAATTATAATTTCTGAAGTTTCGAACAGGACCGCGAAATCGGTCCTTCCGGTTGCCACCTACCCTGAAACATCCACTACTCGCCACTCGCCAGAGACAAAATTAGACCGAAAACTAAAATCGCAGCAACGCACGTGACCACTGGCTGTCGACTCGTTCCACCAAATCACCGATGTGAGGGACGCGAAATCCTTAGGAAATCGACCAATGCGTCGACCGACCGACCGGGCAAAAAAGATCAGAAGAGGATAAACCGAAGGAGCGTCTGGAGAGAGGCGGAGGAGAGCTCACCCGGCGAGGGACGCGGCGCTGATCGGCCGATCCCGGCGAGGTAGGGTTTAGGGGGTTTTGGGGAGGGAGGGAGGGGAGGAGCGAGGGGGAAAAGCAAAGGGGAATGGAAGGAGAATAGGAGCAGCGGGGGCTACTTTACTCGGAGAGGAGGGCGGGGGCGGAAAAAAATTCTATACGACCGGGTCGTACACAACCGAGCGTGAGACCCTCCCCCGTATGTGACACCTGGCGATACGAATCTTAAAGCAACGGCCGTCTCACAGCGCCCCAAACTGCAGCCGCTGTTGTTGTATGAGATTATCATTGTATGATGTATTGCTTTTATGCATAGGCACGTACTAGTATAAATGCCCGTGCATTGAATGGGCGTGGAATCTTACAAAACCTGCTCCATATGTCGTTAGGTACAATTTCCTTTTTTCTTGAGTTGGAATCGCTGTGATTTATTAACCAGTCTCCATTGATTCTGAGAGTGATAACACACGCTGGCAAGACATAAAACCATGTTTTACAAAGCTTATTCTTATTACAACTAAAACATGGGCAACTTTGTTCTTAAACGAGGCACCCAGTAAACCTTGGACTCCACGAAGTTTTGAATTTCTTTGTCATATACGCATCATTTCTTATATTCAGTTCTAATAAACGTCGGTACTAATGTTACATTGAGGTCCTCCCCATAGGGCGACTCGGGCGGCCAGAAACCTAGCCGCCGCCACAAACCACCTCCCCCCCTCCCTCCGCCGCTGCCGGGCTAAGCCCGGGGGCCGACGGCGGTGGCGGGGAATCTCCTCTCTCGCACGTCTCCGGGGCGGGGCGGACCCCAAGGCGTGTCGTGGCGCGACCGATCTGGGATCTGCGGCGCGGCGGATGGCGGCAGGCGGCGGCAGGCCGGCCTGTCCTCGGACGGCGACGGCTTGGCGCGGCGGAGGCCAGGGCTACGGGCGTTGCGGATGGCCCTTCGGGCGGCAGCGGCGGCTGCGATCGACGGCGGCCGGCTTGGCTGCGGTGGCGTGCATGCTGCCTTCAGATCGGCGACGGCGGCGTGGAGGGCATGGTGGTCTCGTCGGCGGCACCTCCGATCAGATCTGTTCTGACCGGTGCAGCCGACGGTGGTGGTCATCTCTTCCGTCAGAGGTGATCGGCCTGAGGCTGGGTGTTCGGATCTCGGGATCCGTCATCTGGCACCAGCTGCGAGTCGGGGAGACGTAGTTGCCGGTGAAAACCGAGCCGACGGCGGGCGATGGCGGCGTTCCACGTCGTTACCTTGATGAAGGCATCGTTAGTGACTACCGTCGACCCACTCATATTGCTCCGGGGAAAACCCTAGGATCTGGTGTTCCAGACCAGACGATGGCGACACTGCGGTGTCGTTTCTCTCTTGGGAGCGTCGTTTTGTGGAGCAACGCTGGAAGTCAGAGGCAGGAGGTGGAGCGGCTTCGTCTTGTACGGAGCTTCGGTGGAGATGTCAAGTCATGCCTGACCGACAGGTGCTACGCTTGGTCATGCCTGGTCGGCAGGTGCTACGCAGACAGATCCTCCAAGGGCTTCAAGCTGTGTCGGCTGGTGGTACGTGGCAGCATGGCGCTGAGGTGTATCAGTGGCGACCGCGACGTGTACAGCTGTTTGCGCGCAGGGAGGAAGTGCCGTTGGGCGCCGTGGTGGCGTCGACGTTAGCTGGACCGAGCAAGATTGATGCATCAGTACAGTTCTGAAGAGGGAGCGGTGGCAGTTGGCGGCGGCGGACTCTGAGAGCACGCCGGACTAGTGTTTGCCCCAGACCCGACAAGTGGCTAGGTTGGGGTCTCAGGTCTTAGATGTTTGGCTTGGCTGCGATGTCTGTTTGGTATTAGGCCCAGGCTATCTGCGCCCCTTCATCAACGGAATAGGTGTAGCGACAGTTTGTTGCTTAGACGGCGGCTTTAGTCTTATTGTTGTATGACTTTGTAAGGTCTTATGAGAATAATTAATAAAGTGACCGTATGCATCGCCTAGATGCAGAGGCCGGGGTCATCCTTCTTTAAAAAAAAAAAAAAGAAGCCACCGTGGCATTCTTCGCCTAATTGAAGACTTCATGGAATAGTGTTTGATTCAGTTTTCTTTTTTTCATTTCAGAAAACATGATTTTGTTTAATAAAAATAAATGCTTTATTAAAAAATAGTGACTGTTTTTTTTGAACATTTTTAAATGCACTTTTTAAATGGAACAACTTTTGGGAATTTTGACCAGTTTTTAAAGTGTGAATATATAAAACTATTTTTACTATGTTGAGTTTTTTTGATATATAAGTTTGTTCTTTGGTGGGGAGTCGTTATTCTTGTATTTTTCATTATTTGGGCTTGGCCCAAAGAAAGCTCTTGACATGGACATTTCACGTACGCAGATAACACTTTGGTGATTCTAAAAAAAAAGATAACACTTTGGTATTAAAAAAAGGAGTGTCTATTACAATCGACTGAAATTTAATTGGCCTTTAATCAGATACTTGTAGAGGAAACTCCTGAACACAAACATACTATAATTCATCATTCGGCTGCCATAAAATCATCATCAACCTGCTGTACAATGATCAACACATTATGAACTAATCACATACTAAATATTTCATCGTCATGAAGCTTCAAATACAGTTTTCTCGACTGAAATTTACAGTCAACTCACTATGATAAACAGTAACTTTAAAAGTGTATCGAGCTTTGATGAATTTTACAGTGTTCGTTTTACTAAAATTCCAGTCAGTAACAACCAGATCACAACAAAGATACTGGAACTTCCGTAAAAATAAGGAGAAACAACCAGTAACAATGTGTGCTTTATGATCAGATAAGAACGAGAAAGAGGATGGAGGAAGAAGGGGACAGAATAGCTACACAATCAGGAAACTACAGTCACACCATGAAGACAAACTGCAGGTCAGTACTCTCGCAATCTCCTCCAAATAGTTCTTCCAGTACAAGAAGATCAACACCTAAGAGCATCATCAAAACATGTCTAGAACACCAATAGTTCAGAAAAATGTAGCACTGTAAATTAAGGTAACTGTATACTGTAAAATCTATACCAGGTCACTGTAAAATACAACAATCACAACCTTTATGGTACTGCTGTAAATTACAGAAGTTATAGGATTGTAAATCTTCGAACAGGGTAGTGTAAATTCAAGCAGGAGGTCACTGTAAATTCAAACAATCAAAAAAATTATAGTGCTGTAAATTATAGAAGCTACAGGACACTAAATCCATCATTAGGTTAGTCATCAATTAACTATAATTTACTACGAAAACAAAAACAAGTAGACTTCTTTGAGTACTACAGTACAGTAAAATCTATCATAGCAATTCAAAAAATTCTAGTAGCTACAGGGCAGTTATTCGATCGTCGTGTATTGTAAATTCATCATGAAGAAACGGTAAAGTAAACACAAACTTTTAGGAGGCACTCTAAACTGGACAGTATTACCTGTTAATCAGAAACAAAACAAAATAAATTTCTAAAGGACGAACAAAATGAACTTCTTCACTGACTTCACTCAACATACATAGACAAACAAATCGGAAAATATATCACTTCACTTGCATGACTTCACCCAACATACATAGACAAACAAGTCAAAAAAAATATAGGGGACAATGAGGTGCTTCACTTGCATGACTTCACCAACATACATGGAAAAACTCTGAACCACAACCCTTAAATTGATTCTTCTACTGCATGTAGGGGCTTGACTCCACCCAACATACAAAGATAGAAGGTCAGCATGTGCATCATTCAAGGCAGCCAAATATTGCAAAGGACATGGAATTTATATACACTGAAGATGAACCTTCTCTCAATGTAAGTAAAAAAGCAACTACTTCTTCACAAGGATACAATTTTGTAAGTACCAAAACATACTTTTATTTGAGCGAAACAATATTGAAAGTACTAAAAATATAAAGGGTCATTATTGAAGGAAAAAATATATTCCTATGCGAATTTCTTGATGAAAAATTTGTAACACAACACCCTTGCTTTACTACCGGCCGCCGACTCCGCCAACCCAAACATCTTACTCCTGCTAGCAACGTCACTGGACATGGTGAGGGTGAAAACTCTGTCACATGCTCAAGGGTTATATGATTGGCATTGCTAGTTGAAGGTTATCTACATGGCTTAAAATCATTATTCTAACCTGAAACAGCAAGATAAACATACCTATATAGGCCTTGGAGAGACTACGTATTGTTGCCAGTGTTTGATGAAGCTTCAGATTAAATTACTATGTATTATATGCTTAATTTTATTAGTGTATGCTTGATTTTCTTACAATCAAGGGAAAATGTAGTAATATAATCTGAAGCTTCATGAAACAGCAGGAGTACTACAAAGCTGAAGGTCCCCTGCCTGTAGAATCTAATGTACAATAAGCAATGCCTTTTTTTGATCTCCTCTTGTACAGAAAATCGTTCCCCAGACTGTACCACCATAGTCAGGAAGCTAGAGTATTTCGCTCTGAAGGACCAAGGTGATTCGATGCACGATCGTCATGCCAATCACCCCTGAGTAATGCTGTTGTGGTGTGTCCGGTATCAGGTTATCTGTTGCAAGAGGTTGCAAGTCCACCGAAGCAGTGGCAGAACCAGTATCTTGGTCCGTCTCAGAATCACCCAACTGAGACAGACGGGCTGACACTGGCCCACACACCAGTTCTCTCCACTCTCTACCACTTCAAGGGCAATTTGGAATTTATCAGCAATTTCAGAAGCACCAAAACTACCAGAATATGAACTCTATGGTACGAGTAAAGCAGAGCTGGAGAATCATGTTTTAGCCCCTTTCTCCGAACTTCAACTCCTAACTGATAGTGACCCGATGCTTGAAATGTAGAATAACAATTTTCAGTCATTATTAGATAAGTTAAGAAGATTGGAGGGCCTCTGTATTTGAGAAATGCACAAAGCCGTAGTAGCCAGTACAAGATTTACAAAGTATCAATGGGAACACGTAGGTTCATAGAATTGTACGAATGTGAAGACATATCGAACTAAAAAACAATTACGAGCAACAGATTCATACTTCGAGCCAAGACAAACAGATTTTTTAAGTGATTGTTTAGTAATTTGAGAAATGACAAGCAATGAGCATGTGAATATCAAGACTACCTCCTAGATTTGATTGTCAGTGTACTCTCCTAGAGGGTCAAGGTTGTTTCTCACAGTTCAATCGAACATTGATGATGGCCAATCTAGAAATCAGATCGTACAACCCAATGGTGCCAATGTCGACAATGTCTACTATTATCTAACCGATAGTAGGACACATGATACAGAAAAGGGCATGCATGAGAGTTGATTTACCACTACATATTCTACCAAAAATACCTGTCTGCATACCTTGGAGTATATCTCACGTGCATCATTATTAAAAAGTTAATGACATGAGCTACTTAGTAATATTCTGTTGTTGATCTGGCAAATCACTGAATCAAACAGTTCATTTGCCCATGAGTTTAGATTTCTGGCAATTTACTCACAAGGGGAAAAAAGGTGCAGCTTCTTTAGAACATGCCAACACAAAAATGTAAATACGTAACAGAAGTGGGCAAGAGGGAAAATAGATGATGGTATTTACATGGAGGTTATGGAGCTGAATTTCTCCCTCTGATGGCCAGTTATTAGATAACCAATCTTCAGACATTGAAAGAGAGGCCTCTGTTATGCTTCTTGTTGGGAAGATTTGCCCTGAAGTAAGAAGGCAGTGAGATTAAAAGTTGGGAACACAACTTGGCACGGGGCTTAATCCATGTTTTGAAATCATTCATCTATCTCTTAAAAAACATCACTTTCTCTATAGACAATGTAAACTAAAACTGATGACAATTATTTTCAGCAGACCAAGAAAGAACAATGGTTTGCCAAGAAATATTAATGAAACTAACAATTACCATTGTACGTTCTAGCATATTAGGAATTTCATTTCATTTACCATGTAGTACAAAACCTAAGTATTGTCCGGAAACATATACGTCAAATAAATATAGTGGAAAGGACCACAACGACATACCTGCAGGAGAGCCACAACTTGAGCAGCAAATTGCAAAAGAACTTAGTTTGCTTGAGGAAATATCACATGTTAAAATCTCCATGGTTCCCTAGATGCATAAACATCATCACCCTGCAGGCAAACATGACTTGCCAAAGCGGATCAGTCTACAACATCCAAACTTACCAATAAATCGAGGAAATGTGAAAACATCAACGCTGTTACGGCAAGCACGACAACCACTTTAGAAATTTGAGCTTTAGTCATGTCGCTGCATATTTGGAACATCATAATGTTATTCCTACTGAACCTTGTGTCAGCCATTTGAATAATTACAACTAAAATGATATGTGACCTTCTATATTCCTTTTGTAAATGTAATATTGTAACGAATTCTATATCTGGCTAAATTGACTACCTAATGTCCATGCTTATATAGCACAAAAAGTGAAGATTAATGTCCACGCTTATACAGCCCACCTTTCCCCATACAAGGATGTACACGATTATTTTGTTTCTGAAAATATTGTTGACAGTGTATACACACAACCTCAAATTCTCAGCTGGGAAAAAACAAACCTAATCATCACTGAACATTGTGCTTCTTTTGCATCACATCTCCATGAAGAATCTGCCACCGTGGTGGATGGGGAACTCCCATGGGGTGCTACATCTGCATCTGCAGCAGAGGATAGGAAGAGAAGGTGAGGTGTAGAGGTGGCAGATCCCGGGCAAGAAAGAAGGAGGGACGAACCTGGGGCCGCCGGAGATGCGCCGGCGAAGCCTTGGCCGAAACCCTAGCCACGGGGGTGGGGTTGCGAGCGGGCGGTAGAGGCCGGAAGCGGAGAATCTGTCCAGAGGGGAGGGAGGCGCGGACCGTGGGGAGCTCGGGAGCGTGCTGTGCGTCGCCGGAGGTCGCCGGAAGTGGCCGGCATGGGTGGTGGCGGCGGCGAGGACTTCGTGGGCGAGAGGGAGAGGAGGCGAGCCCGTGTGTGTGGTCGTGTCTGTTTTTTCTTCTTTGCAAATCTGATCGGACGGTGGGTTGAATCGCACAAACTACAGGTACTCTTTTGCAAGAACGAAACGTTTTCTCTGATAATCACTTAAAAACGGACTGCGGGTTGATTTCTCAGAAATGGGGGGACTTTTTTGCAAAAAGCCTAACGACGGACGACCACAGCCGATCGCTGCTTTATTAGTAGGGAAAGATATATATGATGTACAAGGTGGGCCACGAACCTCAACTATACAAAGAACTAAGAGGCGGACCCAATACACAATATGTAACACATATACTCAACACCCCCCGCAGTCGAAGCGGCACCGTGGCTGACGTAAAGACTGGACCGGAACTCCTCAAATGACGCCGTAGGCAAGCCCTTGGTCATGATATCTGCAAATTGTTGGGAAGTAGGGACGTGTAAAACACGAATATGGCCAAGGGCTACCTGTTCCCGAACAAAATGAATATCCAACTCAATATGCTTGGTCCGTCGATGATGCACCGGGTTAGCGGAGAGGTAGACCGCCGAGACGTTGTCGCAGTAGACCACCATGGCACGGTCAACAGGGCAAAAGAGCTCCTGAAGCAGCTGGCGAAGCCACGAACACTCGGCGACGGCGTTGGCCACCGCACGATACTCAGCCTCGGCACTGGAACGAGAGACCGTAGGCTGCCGCTTGGACGACCACGAGATAAGTGAGGGTCCAATGTAGACACAATAGCCCGAGGTGGAGCGACGAGTGTCAGGGCAGCCCACCCAGTCTGCATCGGAGTAGGCGGTGAGGGCGGTGTCGGCGGAGACGTGAAGCGTGATGCCAAGATCCATAGTGCCACAAACATAGCGGAGAATCTGCTTGACGGCTGTGACGCCCCCGATTCAGTCGTACACTAATCATGCACGCAAACGTGTACGATCAAGATCAGGGACTCACGGGAAGATATCACAACACAACTCTAAAAACATAAATAAGTCATACAAGCATCATAATACAAGCCAAGGGCCTCGAGGGCTCGAATACAAGTGCTCGATCATAGACGAGTCAGCGGAAGCAACAATATCTGAGTACAGACATAAGTTAAACAAGTTTGCCTTAAGAAGGCTAGCACAAACTGGGATACAGATCGAAAGAGGCGCAGGCCTCCTGCCTGGGATCCTCCTAAACTACTCCTGGTCGTCGTCAGCAGCCTGCACGTAGTAGTAGGCAACTCCGGTGTAGTAGGAGTCGTCGTCGACGGTGGCGTCTGGCTCCTGGGCTCCAGCATCTAGTTGCGACAACCGAGAAGAAAGGAAAGGGGGAAAAGAGGGAGAAAAGCAACCGTTAGTACTCATCCAAAGTACTCGCAAGTAAGGATCTACACTACATATGCATGTGTATCTGTGTAAAGGGGCAATATCGGTGGACTAAACTACAGAATGCCAGAATAAGAGGGGGATAGCTAGTCCTGTCGAAGACTACGCTTCTGGCAGCCTCCATCTTGCAGCATGTAGAAGAGAGTAGATGGTAAGTTCACCAAGTAGCATCGCATAGCATAAACCTACCCGACGATCCTCTCCTCGTCGACCTGTGAGAGAGCGATCACCGGGTTGTATCTGGCACTTGGAAGGGTGTGTTTTATTAAGTATCCGGTTCTAGTTGACATAAGGTCAAGGTACAACTCCGGGTCGTCCTTTTACCGAGGGACACGACTATTCGAATAGATAACCTTCCCTGCAGGGGTGCACCACATAACCCAACACGCTCGATCCCATTTGGCCGGACACACTTTCCTGGGTCATGCCCGGCCTCGGAAGATCAACACGTCGCAGCCCTACCTAGGCACAACAGAGAGGTCAGCACGCCGGTCTAAATCCTATGACGCAGGGGTCTGGGCCCATCGCCCATTGCACACCCGCACGTTGCGTACGCGGCCGGAAGCAGACCTAGGCCCCTTAATACAAGCGCGAGTTTACGGTCCAATGCGGCGCGCGCCGCTCAGTCGCTGACGTCACGAAGGCTTCGGCTGATACCACGACGTCGAGTGCCCATAACTTTCCCACGTAGTTGGTTAGTGCGTATAGACCAAATGGCCAGACTCAGATCAAATACCAAGAACTCGTTAAGCGTGTTATTTTTAAGTATCCGCGGACGCCGACCAGGGCCAGGCCCACCTCTCTCCTAGGTGGTCTCAGCCTGCCTTGTCGCTCCGCCACAAAGTAACAGTCGGGGGCCGTCAGGAACCCAGGCCCACCTCTACCGGGATGGAGCCACCTGTCCTTTCAGCCCCCTCATCAGAATCACTTGCGGGTACTCAACGAGCTGACCCGACTTTAGTCACCACATGTGTCATGTATATAAAGTATATAGTATATACCCGTGATCACCTCCCTAGTGATCACGGCCCGATAGTATAGCATGGCAGACGGACAAGAATGTAGGCCCACTGATGGAAAACTAGCATCCTATACTAAGCATTAAGGATTGCATGTAAGGGTAACAACTGTAGCAAAAATGACATGCTATGCAGCAGAATAGGATTAACCGAAAGCAGTAACATGCTACGCTACTCTAATGCAAGGAGTATAGAGAAGGAACAGGCGATATCTGGTGATCAAGGGGGGCTTGCCTGGTTGCTCTGGCAAGAAGGAGGGGTCCTCAACATAGTAGTCGATCGGGGCACCAGCAGCGGCGTCGGTCTCGTAGTCTACCGGAGAGAAGAGGGGGAAGAAACAATGAATACAATGCAAACAGATGCATAATGATGCATGACGAAGCAAACAACGGTGTTAGGTGTGCCCTAACGCGGTAAGAGGTGATACCGGCGAAGGGGGGAAACATCCAGGAAAGTATCCCCGGTGTTTCGCGTTTTCGGACAGATGTACCGGAGGGAGAAAGTTGCGTGTTCGATATGCTAGGGGTGTGTGGCGGATGAACGGGCTGCGTATGCGGATTCGTCTCGTCGTTCTGAGCAACTTTCATGTACAAAGTATTTTCATCCGAGTTACGGATTATTTTATATTAATTTCTAAAGTTTTAATCCATTTTCTAAATTGTTTTAATTCAATTTAAGTAGTAAAAAGCTATGTGTACACAGCAGAAGCCGGCCACAGCCTATGACCTGTGGGGCCAGGGGACCCAGTTGACCAAGTCAACGGTTGACTGGTCAATGGTGTGAATAGGGCGTGTGAGACCCACATGTCATTGTCACAATTTAATTAAAATAGGCTTAAACACCTAAGCTAGTTAATTAGGTCAAATGAAGCAAGGTTAATTAATTAAACTAATTATATTACTAATTAATTAATTCACTTTACTATTTCCTTTTATTTTCCATTTTTGTTTTCCTCTACTCTTTTCCTTTTATCTGATTTACAGGGAGAGGGCCCCACCTGTAAATGGCTCAGGCCACCTCCCTCTTGTGCACGAACGCGCACAGGGAAGGGGCAGGGGTGCGGTGGCCGAACCGGGCTCCGGCGAGGGCATGGTCGAGGCCGGCAGGACGGAGACGTGGGGCGGCGGGCGCGCGCCTGCAGTGGAGCGGCGCCAGGGGTGTTCGGTCGGGAGCAGTAGAGGGTGTGGCCGGGGACGGTCGCGGGAGCAGGGCGCGCGGTCGGCAGCGCGTGCGCGCGGGCGCGTGGCCCGAGGAGTGGCGGGCTGCGCGGGGCAAGCTGCGGGGGGGCGCGCGGTGCGACGCGGTAGGGCGACGGCGGCGCGAGGCTGCAGCAGCTAGGCGCAGCGCGGGCGAGCGGTTGGTGGTGAGCGCGCGCGCGGGCGCGAGGAAGAGAGGAGGGGAAGCTCACGGGGGGATGTAGGGCACGGGGCAACGGTGCGCGGGGAGCGACTTGGGAAGGAGGACGGGGTGGAGCGGAAGCAGGCCGGCGAGGGGGTCCTGGCGGCGATGGACGATCCGGGCGGCGGCGGCGGCGGTCTCCTCCCTCGATCCCGATCCAATCGGGGGAGAGGGGGAGATATTTTGGAGAGGGGGAAGTGTCGGTGGGGTTCGGGGTACGGGAGGAGGGGGGGTTATGGAGTGGGGGTGGACCTTGGCCCAGTTGGGCAGGCCAACTGGGCCGGAGCCCAGTGGGGGGGGTGCTTCCTCTTTGTTATGTTTTTTTTTGTTAGTTTAGTTTTTTCTCTTTTGTATTTTCTTTTCTTTTATTTATTTACTTTTCTGTTTTAAATCATTTTAAATTATTTAGGCATTTTATAAAAATATGTTTACTACACCATATTTATCTATGTAATATTTAGTATAAACCGAACATTTTTATTTTAATGTTTGAAAACTTTTATTATTTACCAAACTTTGAATTTGAATTTTGGACCAGTTTTGATCTAACGATAGATTAGCAGCAGTAACCGTGGTGACGTGGCACCATTAGCGTGGGATCACTGTAGCTTAATTATCCGGGCGTCACAATTCTCCTCCACTACAAGAAATCTCGTCCTGAGATTCAAGAGGGGGACTAATGGGGAAAAGATTTGGTTACGAAATTCTAACGAGTCTTCTCGGCCTAGGTTGCTCTTCTCGAAGAGGTCGATCCATAGCATTGATGTCTTCATTCCTATGCATCAATGCATCATGATGAAATTGTCGTCCTTTCTTCAAGAACTCCATCGTACTTACGAAAGGATAAGGGGGTATTATGGAAGAACGGACCGGTACAATGTTTGCTTATCTAGTAGATAACATCAGGGAAGGTGGCGGGAAGTAACCCTCGAATTGAAACTTAAGACATTATCGAGAGCAAGTAAGAAGGTGCAAAATAGAAGTTTCAAGCGCATAGACAATCGTTCGTTGCCTGATACGAAATGTGACAGGGGTTCAGAGCAATGGGAAAGTATTGCGTCTGGTACCAGAATAGATCACTAGGCAGGTGGCCCGTGAATCACATACGAAGTCAAGCACGAGGAATAACTTCGACAACAGGGTGTATAGGAGAGTCAGGTTTCGATCATGTGGAACAGTGGGTTATGGGCCCACCATGTGGGTTAAAAGTAGGAAGGGCGGTGACGTCTTGTATGACCATGTAGGCAACACATGTCAGCGGATAGCCTGTCAGTTATGTCGGCAACAACGTCGGTACCAAGGGCGAGGGACAAAGAGAACCATCTTCCTGCTCGTTGAACGAGGCAGGCCAATAGGCAAAGTTCTCGTCCATCGATGGCTACCAGAATGTCATCAACAATAGTAACAGGGTCTTGCTGACAGAATTTTACAACGAGGTGTTTACATAAGGAGGAGAATATTACTGCTTAGATCATATAGATCACAAGAAAGGTTAAACCAAACAATGGAAAGGAAAATATGATTATCAGATTAAACAGAACAATGGAAAGGAAAATGTGTTAAAACACATATTTCAGGGGTATTTCCTTCCCAAGGACAAACAGAGCATGATATCCATGACATGATAGAAGTAGAAAACCATTTAGGTAAGGGGAAAGAAATTTCATGACATTACCCATACAACAGTGTTTGGATAATTGAGTAGGAAACATTTAGCATTGGGCTTCAAATGTTCCTGTTGAAAATCGGAGTACCACAGACATGCTTCGAGATAGCATTGACATGGTATTCAAGCAAAGGTCAGACTTTGGGATACACAAAGGATCCATCAGGAACAACTCATAGAATAAGTCTTTCAATTTCCTCATGGAAGAATGGATAACCTTGATAAAAAGGAAACTATAACAGTAGGTCCTCCCGCCAGGTGTGCTGGGCATGACATCACCTTACCGGGTCATAAAAGAACATTGTTATTACCCTTGGAAATATATTCCAACCATCATATCTGACCGGGATTCAGATCTGGTCGGTGTTAGGATACCTCAGACTCAGGATGCCTGAGAAGAAAAGGTGTAACACACATTGACGAGATGATAATGTAAGATTCTTGGAAATGAACTATGGAAGCGAGTTCCAAAACAAGAGTTCAACATTTAACCAAGGAGAGGACGAGGAGGTGGCTGATGGACTCAGCGACAATTCCTCGAGATTTCCAAAAGGGTGGATTTCCACAACTATGTGAATAAGGAGATAACATTTGTCAGATCAGATGACATAATGAGGTATGCTCGAGGAAAACATACACAATTAAACATTGGTTGAAAGGTGCACCCGAAATATGGGGTTAGGTAGCATGATCAATGTTAGAATAGTGGTTCAGCAACCGATAGGCTAAGAATGAATTATCGATCATTAACTTCAAAGCAATAGGGTTGTTAGAAGTGCAGAATCCAAACAACACCGTTCACTTGTGGGTACCCCGGTTGGAATCAACACGAGGACCAAGAAAGAATGGTGATGGTGAGAAGTATCATTATAGCAAGAATTCTTAAGAGGTGGAGCAATCCTCACAACATTCTTGACATCAAAGATGGTAATACTCCGCGGTAGAACATAACATAAGTTGGATAGCAAGGAACTCAAGGTAGAACACAAAACAGGAACAAGTTTTGTGTTGGAGGGAATGCAATAATGTTTTTGATGATAACCCAAATCATCGAGGGCAAAGGATGCTATTTCTCATCAAGAATTCGATAGATATCTTGGAAGACCTCAGAATGTTGATGATGATCACGACACATTTGTCGAGAGGTTCCGAGAAGATGTAACTGATCGGCGATGACATCAAGTCAACGGAATGATGAAGCAAAAAGTTATTGGAACCATGGGTACGACACAAACTCGAAATCAAGCTTGCTGTTCAAGGACAAACGATATGACGAGGAAGATCGATTGTAAGATTAGCTCACCGTCGAAATTTGTGCTCCAGGAAGAAGGACCCGGTAGCACAGTTAAAATTTAGCACGATAATGATATAGCCAATCAGGCTAGGAATGACGTGATCGAGTACAAACTCGCAAGTAAAGAAGATTACTAAGAGTTGTTTAATCACGACGCGGACTCGATTCAGTTATCGATGTCCTTGAGTGTTTAATAACTCGAAGCCCGTGAAAAACTGTAATCTGTGAGAATGTAGTACTTGATGAAGAACTCATAAGAAGTTATGCAGTTCCAAGATAATCTCGAGATACCAGGGGGGTAATACTCGACGACGAATCAAAGTAGAGGTTGGACTGGGGTATTGCTCTGCAAAAGATAAGTGCTTAAACTTGCACGAGAAATGGTATTTAAAGGAGAACATGGTCGGAACCACGATTGCAAAAGGCCAGATCCCAGATATAAGATGAACTTATACCAAAGGAATAATTAATTTAAGAGAAGCTTTAATGATAAGATCTACATCGTGTCCATGGGCATGAACACAACGTTCAAGGTCGACTCCCACTTCTCCAATACATAACCTTTCATTCACTTCTCACTTTCGAAGAAGTTGTAGTGTTGAAATTTTATCTGGCAAAATACCAGAAGAGTATGACTCGTGAAAACTTTCGAGTTCACACATATTAAGGAAGGCATAGGTTCAACCCATCAGGGTATCATGGAAATATATACCACAAGCTTCAATAGTAAATATCACCAGCTCGAAAGCATAGCATGGTTGACAAAGCAGAGGATACAATTTACCAAAGGCATTATGTATCCGAGGAAAGGCTCACAGGCTTATTGAATATGAAGGACGTTGTCGGATAAAATCCAACAAAGGATCTGGTGGTCCACAAGGGATCCAACGTGAGCATCGGTACTCAACTAGAGGAAGAAGATGTTGGGGAACGTAGCAGAAATTCAAAATTTTCTACGCATCACCAAGATCAATCTATGGAGTAATCTAGCAACGAGGGGAAGGGGAGTGCATCTACATACCCTTGTAGATCGCGATGCGGAAGCGTTGCAAGAACGCGGATGAAGGAGTCGTACTCGTAGCGATTCAGATCGCGGTTGATTCCGATCTAAGCGCCGAACCACGGCGCCTCCGCGTTCAACACACGTGCAGCCCGGTGACGTCTCCCACGCCTTGATCCAGCAAGGAGAGAGGGAGAGGTTGGGGAAGACTCTGTCCAGCAGCAGCACGACGGCGTGGTGGTGATGGAGGAGCTTGGCAATCCTGCAGGGCTTCGCCAAGCACCGCGGGAGAGGAGGAGGGAGAGGGGTAGGGCTGCGCTAAGAGAGAGACGTTCTCATGTGTCTGGCAGCCCCAAAAACCCCACTATTTATAGGGGAGGGGGAGGGGCTGCGCCCCCATCTAGGGTTCCCCCCCCAAGGGGTGCGGCCAGCCCTAGATGGGACTTGGGGGGCGGCCAAGGGGGGAGAGAGGGGGGCGCACCACTAGGTGGGCCTTAGGCCCATCTGAGCCTAGGGTTTCCCCTTCCCCCCCTTCCTGCGCCCTGGGCCCCTTGTGGGAGGCGCACCAGCCCACCTAGGGGCTGGTCCCTTCCCACACTTGGCCCACGCAGCCCTCTGGGGCCGGTGGCCCCACCTGGTGGACCCCTGGGACCCTCCTGGTGGTCCCGGTACGTTACCGATAGCACCCGAAACTTTTCCGGTGACCAAAACAGGACTTCCCATATATAAATCTTTACCTCCGGACCATTCCGAAACTCCTCGTGACGTCCGGGATCTCATCCGGGACTCCGAACAACATTCGGTAACCACGTATATCTATTCCCTATAACCCTAGCGTCATCGAACCTTAAGTGTGTAGACCCTACGGGTTCGGGAACCATGCAGACATGACCGAGACGTTCTCCGGTCAATAACCAACAGTGGGATCTGGATACCCATGCTGGCTCCCACATGTTCCACGATGATCTCATCGGATGAACCACGATGTCGGGGATTCAATCAATCCCGTATTCAATTCCCTTTGTCAACCGGTATGTTACTTGCCCGAGATTCGATCGTCGGTATCCCGATTCCTTGTTCAATCTTGTTACCGGCAAGTCTCTTTACTCGTTCCGTAACACATCATCCCGTGATCAACTCCTTGGTCACATTGTGCACATTATGATGATGTCCTACCGAGTGGGCCCAGAGATACCTCTCCGTTTACACGGAGTGGCAAATCCCAGTCTCGATTCGTGCCAACCCAACAAACACTTTCGGAGATACCTGTAGTGCACCTTTATAGCCACCCAGTTACGTTGTGACGTTTGGTACACCCAAAGCATTCCTACGGTATCCGGGAGTTGCACAATCTCACGGTCTAATGAAATGATACCTGACATTAGAAAAGCTCTTAGCAAACGAACTACACGATCTTGTGCTAGGCTTAGGATTGGGTCTTGTCCATTACATCATTCTCCTAATGATGTGATCCCGTTATCAACGGCATCCAATGTCCATGGTCAGGAAACCATAACCATCTATTGATCAACGAGCTAGTCAACTAGAGGCTTACTAGGGACATGGTGTTGTCTATGTATCCACACATGTATCTGAGTTTCCTATCAATACAATTCTAGCATGGATAATAAACGATTATCATGAACAAGGAAATATAATAATAACCAATTTATTATTGCCTCTAGGGCATATTTCCAACAGTCTCCCACTTGCACTAGAGTCAATAATCTAGTTCACATCACCATGTGATTAACACTCACACGTCACATCACCATGTGACCAACATCCAAAGAGTTTACTAGAGTCAACAATCTAGTTCACATCACTATGTGATTAACACTCAATGAGTTCTGGTTTGATCATGTTATGCTTGTGAGAGAGGTTATTAGTCAACGGGTCTGAACCTTTCAGATCCGTGTGTGCTTTACGAATATCTATGTCATCTTTGTGGATGCTACCACGCGCTACTTGGAGCCATTTCAAATAACTGCTCTACTATACGAATCCGGTTTACTACTCGGAGTCATCCAGATTAGTGTCAAAGTTCGCATCGACGTAACCCTTTACGACGAACTCCTTTTCACCTCCATAATCGAGAAAATTCCTTAGTCCACTAGATACTAAGGATAAGTTCGACCGCTGTCATGTGATCCATTCCCGGATCACTATTGTACCCCTTGACCAACTCATGGCAAGGCACACTTCATGTGCGGTACACAGCATAGCATACTGTAGAGCCTACGTCTAAAGCATAGGGGACGACCTTCGTCCTTTCTCTCTCTTCTGCTGTGGTCAGGTCTTGAGTCTTACTCAACACTCACACCTTGTAACACAGCCAAGAACTCCTTCTTTGCTGATCTATTTTGAACTCTTTCAAAATCATGTCAAGGTGTGCGTTCTTTGAAAGTATCATCGGGCGTCTTGATCTATCTCTATAGATCTTGATGCCCAATATGTAAGCAGCTTTATCCAGGTCTTCCTTTGAAAAACTCCTTTCAAACAACCCTTTATGCTTTCCAGAAATTTTACATCATTTCGGATCAACAATATGTCATTCACATATACTTATCAGAAATGTTGTAGCGCTCCCACTCACTTTATTGTAAATACAAGTTTCTAACAAACTTTGTATAAACCCAAAAACTTTGATTGTTGGGAATCGTAGCATAATTTTAAAATTTTCCTACGCTCACCAAGATGCATCTATGGAGTCTACTAGCAACGAGGGGAAAGGAGTGCATCTACATACCCTTGTAGATCGCGAGCGGAAGCGTTCCAATGAACGTGGATGACAGAGTCGTACTCGCCGTGATCCAAATCACCGATGACCGAGTGCCGAACGGACGGCACCTCCGCGTTCAACACACGTACGGTGCAGCGACATCTCCTCCTTCTTGATCCAGCAAGGGGGAGGAGAGGTTGATGGAGATCCAGCAGCACGACGGCGTGGTGGTGGATGTAGCGGGTCTCCGGCAGGGCTGCGCCGAGCTTCTGCGAGAGAGAGAGAGGTGTTGCAGGGGAGGAGGGAGGCGCCCAAGGCTGTAGGTTGCTGCCCTCCCTCCCCCCCTTTATATAGGCCCCCTGGGGGGGCGCCGGCCCAGGGAGATGGGATCTCCAAGGGGGGGCGGCGGCCAAAGGGGGGGAAGGGGTGCCTTGCCCCCCAAGGCAAGGGGGAAGCTCCCCCCTAGGGTTCCCAACCCTAGGCGCATGGGGGGAGGCCGAAGGGGGGCGCCCCAGCCCACTAAGGGCTGGTTCCCTTCCACTTTCAGCCCACGGGGCCCTCCGGGATAGGTGGCCCCACCCGGTGGACCCCCGGGACCCTTCCGGTGGTCCCGGTACAATACCGGTAACCCCCGAAACTTTCCCGGTGGCCGAAACTGGACTTCCTATATATAATTCTTCACCTCCGGACCATTCCGGAACCTCTCATGACGTCCGGGATCTCATCCGGGACTCCGAACAACTTTCGGGTTTCCGCATACATATATCTCTACAACCCTAGCGTCACCGAACCTTAAGTGTGTAGACCCTACGGGTTCGGGAGACATGCATACATGACCGAGATGCCTCTCCGGTCAATAACCAACAGCGGGATCTGGATACCCATGTTGGCTCCCACATGTTCCACGATGATCTCATCGGATGAACCACGGTGTCGAGGATTCAATCAATCCGGTATACAATTCCCTTTGTCAATCGGTGTGTTACTTGCCCGAGATTCGATCGTCGGTATCCCAATACCTTGTTCAATCTCGTTACCGGCAAGTCTCTTTACTCGTACCGCAATGCATGATCCCGTGACTAACGCCTTAGTCACATTGAGCTCATTATGATGATGCATTACCGAGTGGGCCCAGAGATACCTCTCCGTCACACGGAGTGACAAATCCCAGTCTCGATCCGTGCCAACCCAACACACACTTTCGGAGATACCCGTAGTGCACCTTTATAGTCACCCAGTTACGTTGTGACGTTTGGCACACCAAAGCACTCCTACGGTATCCGGGAGTTGCACGATCTCATGGCATATGGAAAAGATACTTGACATTGGAAAAGCTCTAGCAAACGAAACTACACGATCTTTTATGCTATGCTTAGGATTGGGTCTTGTCCATCACATCATTCTCCTAATGATGTGATCCCGTTATCAATGACATCCAATGTCCATAGTCAGGAAACCATGACTATCTGTTGATCAACGAGCTAGTCAACTAGAGGCTTACTAGGGACACGTTGTAGTCTATGTATTCACACATGTATTACGATTTCCGGACAATACAATTATAGCATGAACAATAGACGATTATCATGAACAAAGAAATATAATAATAACCATTTATTATTGCCTCTAGGGCATATTTCCAACAGTCTCCCACTTGCACTAGAGTCAATAATCTAGTTACATTGTGATGAATCGAACACCCATTGCGTCCTGGTGTTGATCATGTTTTGCCCTAGGGAGAGGTTTAGTCAACAGATCTGCTACATTCAGGTCCGTATGTACTTTACAAATATCTATGTCTCCATTTTGAACACTTTCACGAATGGAGTTGAAGCGACGCTTGATATGCCTGGTCTTCCTGTGAAACCTGGGCTCCTTCGCAAGGGCAATAGCTCCAGTGTTGTCATAAAAGAGAGTCATCGGGCCCGACGCATTGGGAATCACCCCTAGGTCGGTAATGAACTCCTTCATCCAGACTGCTTCCTGTGCTGCCTCCGAGGCTGCCATGTACTCCGCTTCACATGTAGATCCCGCCACGACGCTTTGCTTGCAACTGCACCAGCTTACTGCTCCTCCATTCAATATATACACGTATCCGGTCTGTGACTTCGAGTCATCCAGATCTGTGTTGAAGCTAGCGTCGACGTAACCCTTTACGACGAGCTCTTCGTCACCTCCATAAACGAGAAACATATCCTTAGTCCTCTTCAGGTACTTCAGGATATTCTTGACCGCTGTCCAGTGTTCCATGCCGGGATTACTTTGGTACCTTCCTACCAAACTTACGGCAAGGTTTACATCAGGTCTGGTACACAGCATGGCATACATAATAGACCCTATGGCCGAGGCATAGGGGATGACACTCATCTTTTCTCTATCTTCTGCCGAGGTCGGGCATTGAGCCGTGCTCAATTGCACACCTTGCAATACAGGCAAGAACCCCTTCTTGGACTGATCCATATTGAACTTCTTCAATATCTTGTCAAGGTATGTACTCTGTGAAAGACCAATGAGGCGTCTTGATCTATCTCTATAGATCTTCATGCCTAATATATAAGCAGCTTCTCCAAGGTCCTTCATTGAAAAACACTTATTCAAATAGGCCTTTATACTTTCCAAGAATTCTATATCATTTCCCATCAATAGTATGTCATCCACATATAATATGAGAAATGCTACAGAGCTCCCACTCACTTTCTTGTAAACACAGGCTTCTCCATAAGTCTGTGTAAACCCAAACGCTTTGATCATCTCATCAAAGCGAATGTTCCAACTCCGAGATGCTTGCACCAGCCCATAGATTGAGCGCTGGAGCTTGCATACTTTGTTAGCATTCTTAGGATCGACAAAACCTTCCGGCTGCATCATATACAACTCTTCCTTAAGGAAGCCATTAAGGAATGCCGTTTTGACGTCCATCTGCCATATCTCATAATCATAGTATGCGGCAATTGCTAACATGATTCGGACGGACTTCAGCTTCGCTACGGGTGAGAAAGTCTCATCGCAGTCAACCCCTTGAACTTGTCGATAACCCTTAGCGACAAGTCGAGCTTTGTAGATGGTCACATTACCATCTGCGTCCGTCTTCTTCTTAAAGATCCATTTGTTTTCTATGGCTCACCGCTCATCGGGCAAGTCAGTCAAAGTCCATACTTTGTTTTCATACATGGATTCTATCTCGGATTTCATGGCTTCTAGCCATTTGTCGGAATCCGGGCCCGCCATCGCTTCTTCATAGTTCGAAGGTTCACCGTTGTCTAACAACATGATTTCCAGGACAGGGTTGCCGTACCACTCTGGTGCGGAACGTGTCCTTGTGGACCTACGAAGTTCAGTAACTTGATCCGAAGCTTCATGATCATCATCATTAACTTCCTCCCCAATCGGTGTAGGCACCACAGGAACATTTTCCCGCGCTGCGCTACTTTCCGGTTCGGAAGGGGTGACTATCACCTCATCAAGTTCCACTTTCCTCCCACTCAATTCTTTCGAGAGAAACTCCTTCTCCAGAAAGGACCCGTTCTTGGCAACGAAGATCTTGCCTTCAGATCTGAGGTAGAAGGTATACCCAATGGTTTCCTTAGGGTATCCTATGAAGACGCATTTTTCCGATTTGGGTTCGAGCTTTTCAGGTTGAAGTTTCTTGACATAAGCATCGCATCCCCAAACTTTTAGAAACGACAGCTTAGTTTTCTTCCCAAACCATAATTCATACGGTGTCGTCTCAACGGATTTCGACGGAGCCCTATTAAAGTGAATGCGGCAGTCTCTAAAGCATAACCCCAAAATGAGAGCGGTAAATCGGTAAGAGACATCATAGATCGCACCATATCCAATAGAGTGCGATTACGACGTTCGGACACACCATTTCTCTGAGGTGTTCCAGGCGGCGTGAGTTGTGAAACTATTCCACATTTCCTTAAGTGTGCACCAAACTCGTGACTTAAATATTCTCCACCACGATCTGATCGTAAGAATTTTATTTTTCTGTCACGTTGATTCTCAACTTCACTCTGAAATTCCTTGAACTTTTCAAAGGTCTCAGACTTGTGTTTCATTAGGTAGACATACCCATATCTACTTAAATCATCAGTGAGAGTGAGAACATAACGATATCCTCCGCGAGCCTCAACACTCATTGGACCGCACACATCGGTATGTATGATTTCCAATAAGTTGGTTGCTCGCTCCATTGTTCCGGAGAACGGAGTCTTGGTCATCTTACCCATGAGGCATGGTTCGCACGTGTCAAATGATTCATAATCAAGAGACTCCAAAAGTCCATCGGCATGGAGCTTCTTCATGCATTTGACACCAATGTGACCAAGGCGGCAGTGCCACAAGTATGTGGGACTATCGTTATCAACTTTGCATCTTTTGGTATTCACACTATGAACATGTGTAACATCACGTTCGAGATTCATCAAAAATAAACCATTGACCAGCGGGGCATGACCATAAAACATATCTCTCAAATAAATAGAACAACCATTATTCTCGGATTTAAATGAGTAGCCATCTCGAATTAAACGAGATCCAGATACAATGTTCATGCTCAAAGCTGGCACTAAATAACAATTATTGAGGTTTAAAACTAATCCCGTGGGTAGATGCAGAGGTAGCGTGCCGACGGCGATCACATCGACCTTAGAACCATTCCCGACGCGCATCGTCACCTCGTCCTTCGCCAGTCTCCGTTTATTCCGTAGTTCCTGTTTTGAGTTACAAATATGAGCAACCGCACCGGTATCAAATACCCAGGAGCTACTACGAGTACTGGTAAGGTACACATCAATTACATGTATATCACATATACCTTTGGTGTTGCCGGCCTTCTTCTTGTCCGCTAAGTATTTGGGGCAGTTCCGCTTCCAGTGACCACTTCCCTTGCAATAAAAGCACTCAGTCTCGGGCTTGGGTCCATTCTTTGACTTCTTCCCAGTAACTGGTTTACCAGGCGTGGCAACTCCCTTGCCGTCCTTCTTGAAGTTCTTCTTACCCTTGCCCTTCTTGAACTTAGTGGTTTTATTCACCATCAACACTTGATGTTCTTTTCTGATCTCTACCTCAGCTGATTTCAGCATTGAATATACCTCAGGAATGGTCTTTTCCATCCCCTGCATATTGAAGTTCATCACAAAGCTCTTGTAGCTTGGTGGAAGCGACTGGAGGATTCTGTCAATGACCGCGTCATCCGGGAGATTGACTCCCAGCTAAGACAAGCGGTTATGCAACCCAGACATTCTGAGTATGTGCTCACTAACAGAACTATTCTCCTCCATTTTACAGCTGAAGAACTTGTCGGAGACATCATATCTCTTGACTCGGGCATGAGCTTGAAAAACCAGTTTCAGCTCCTCGAACATCTCATATGCTCCATGTTTCTCAAAACGCTTTTGGAGACCCGGTTCTAGGCTGTAAAGCATGCCGCACTGAACGAGGGAGTAATCATCAGCACGTGATTGCCAAGCGTTCATAACGTCTCTGGGATTGGTGCTTCACCTAGTGGTGCTTCTAAGACATAATCTTTCTTGGCTACTATGAGGATGAGCCTCAGGTTCCGGACCCAGTCCGTATAGTTGCTGCCATCATCTTTCAGCTTGGTTTTCTCTAGGAACGCGTTGAAATTGAGGACAACGTTGGCCATTTGATCTACAATACATAGTGTAAAGGTTTTAGACTAAGTTCATGATAATTGAGTTCATCTAATCAAATTATTTAATGAACTCCCACTCAGATAGACATCCCTCTAGTCATCTAAGTGATACATGATCCGACTTTAACTAGGCCGTGTCCGATCATCACGTGAGACGGACTAGTCAAGATCGGTGAACATCTCCATGTTGATCGTATCTTCTATACGACTCATGCTCGACCTTTCGGTCCTCCGTGTTCCGAGGCCATGTCTGTACATGCTAGGCTCGTCAAGTCAACCTAAGTGTATTGCGTGTGTTCCGAGGCCATGTCTGTACATGCTAGGCTCGTCAACACCCGTTGTATTCGAACGTTAGAATCTATCACACCCGATCATCACGTGGTGCTTCGAAACAACGAACCTTCGCAACGGTGCACAGTTAGGGTGAACACTTTCTTGAAATTATCATAAGGGATCATCTTACTTACTACCGTCGTTCTAAGCAAATAAGATGCAAAAACATGATAAACATCACATGCAATCAAATAGTGACATGATATGGCCAATATCATCATGCTCCTTTGATCTCCATCTTCGGGGCACCATGATCATCTTCGTCACCGGCATGACACCATGATCTCCATCATTGTGTCTTCATGAAGTCGTCACGCCAACGATTACTTCTACTTCTATGGCTAACACGTTTAGCAACAAAGTAATGTAAATTACATGGCGTTATTCAATGACACACAGGTCATGCAAAATAATAAAGACAACTGCTATGGCTCCTGCCGGTTGTCATACTCATCGACATGCAAGTCGTGATTCCTATTACAAGAATATGATCAATCTCATACATCACATATATCATTCATCACATCTTCTGGCCATATCACATCACATAGCACTTGCTGCAAAAACAAGTTAGACGTCCTCTAATTGTTGTTGCAAGTTTTTACGTGGTTTGTAGGTTTCTAGCAAGAACGTTTTCTTACCTACGTATGACCACAACGTGATTTGCCAATTTCTATTTACCCTTCATAAGGACCCTTTTCAACGAATCCGTTCCGACTAAAGTAGGAGAGACAGACACCCGCTAGCCACCTTATGCATCTAGTGCATGTCAGTCGGTGGAACCTGTCTCACGTAAGCGTACGTGTAAGGTCGGTCCGGGCCGCTTCATCCTACATTGCCGCCGAAACAAGAAACGACTAGTAGCGGCAAGAAGAATTGGCAAACTCAACGCCCACAACTGCTTTGTGTTCTACTCGTGCATAGTAACTACGCATAGGCCTAGCTCTGATACCACTGTTGGGAATCGTAGCATAATTTTAAAATTTTCCTACGCTCACCAAGATGCATCTATGGAGTCTACTAGCAACGAGGGGAAAGGAGTGCATCTACATACCCTTGTAGATCGCGAGCAGAAGCGTTCCAATGAACGTGGATGACGGAGTCGTACTCGCCGTGATCCAAATCACTGATGACCGAGTGCCGAACGGACGGCACCTCCACGTTCAACACACGTACGGTGCAGCGATGTCTCCTCCTTCTTGATCCAGCAAGGGGGGAGGAGAGGTTGATGGAGATCCAGCAGCACGACGGCGTGGTGGTGGATGTAGCGGGTCTCCGGCAGGGCTGCGCCGAGCTTCTGCGAGAGAGAGAGAGAGGTGTTGCAGGGGAGGAGGGAGGCGCCCAAGGCTGTAGGTTGCTGCCCTCCCTCCCCCCCTTTATATAGGCCCCCCGGGGGGGCGCCGGCCCAGGGAGATGGGATCTCCAAGGGGGGGCGGCGGCCAAAGGGGGGAAGGGGTGCCTTGCCCCCCAAGGCAAGGGGGAAGCTCCCCCCTAGGGTTCCCAACCCTAGGCGCATGGGGGGAGGCCCAAGGGGGGCGCCCCAGCCCACTAAGGGCTGGTTCTTGTAACGCCCGGATAATCATGCTACAGTAATCTCACGTTAATGATGGCACGTCACCTCTGTCACTGTAATTAATCTCGGGTTAATTCAAAACCGTTTCAAATTTAAATCCTAAATAAGTCAAACGACAAAAATTTTCAAATATTATAATAAAAATGTTCGGGCCATGTCAATTATTGCATCGGTAATTATGGTGCAGTAATCACATTTTTATAAAATTCCTAAACGCTTTTAAATGAATTAAAACAGAAAAGAAAATAAATAAATAAAGAGAAAACAGAACAAAAAGAAAAAGAAAACAAACAAGAAAAGGAACCCCCCTTCCCCCACTGGACCCTGGCCCAACTGGGGCGACCCCAGGCCCAGCCGGCCTGGCCCACCTCGCTCGACCGTGCCCTCCCCTTCCCTGTTCCCCCGAACGGGGTCGGAACAGGGGCAGGTCCCCGCCGCACCCCCTCGCCGGCGACGGGGGAGGATAAGGCCGCCCCGACGCCTCGGCCTCCGCCCATCCCTCCCACTTGCCCCTCTCGCTCGCCATTGCGCCTCCCCTCCCCCAGATCCACTTCTCCCCCCTCTCCGATCCCTTTTCCCACCTCGCCCGAACGCCACCGCCGCCATGCCTCCGGCCTAGCCGCGGCCACCGAGCCCCGTCCTCCTCCCCGACGTGTCCACGAGCTCCGCTGCGTCGAGCCCGTCCTCCCCGACCACCTGCTCGAGCCGGGACCCCCTACATCACCCCCAACGCCGTCGCCTTCCTCCTCGGGTCGCCGCTGTCTTCTTCGGCTCCGGCGACTGCTGCTGCTACTAAGCCTCCCACGGGCCTTTCTTGCGCCGCGCGGTGAGCTTCCGCTTCTCCTCTCCCTCGCCGTTCGCTCGCCCGCGCCCCCAAGCTAGCCCCGCCACCGCGTCCGAGAGCTCGCCGTTGCAGTTCGCCTCGCCGTCGCGGCCTCGGTCCCCTGAGCTCGAAAGCGAGCTCGGCCCCATGCTCCTGGGGCTCCAAGGGCCCCGTAGAGCAGATCCGCGCCGCTCACCGTGCCCCCTAGCGCCGCTCCACCCGTGCCCGACCTCCGACCTCCGCCGTTGAGGTCACCGCCGTCGATGCACCCCCGCTCGACCATGCCGTAGCCCCAGAACGACGCGGCTTCGCCTCCGCTTCCGAACGCGCTATAGCGCGAGCCAAACAGTGCCCCGTAGCCCGTTTCCGGTGAGATCCGAGCCGCGCCGCCGCGTTTGGCGTCGCCGGCGTTGAGCCGCCGGCCGCGCTGAGCTGGCGCACCTGGGGCCACCCCCTGGGTCGCTGCCAGTGGGTCCTGGTGGCCCAGTTGACTGGGTTGACCCCAGTCAATTGCTGACTGGGCAGGCCCCAGCCACTGACATGCGGGCCCCGCCGCATAATTAACAATAAAAAAATGTTTTTATAATTAAAACTAATTAATTAATCTAATAGGCACTGATAGGTGGGGCCTACCTGCTAATAACCTTGTTTAAGTTAATTATAAAACTCTGTTAGTGCCCTGTCAATGACATGTGGGTCCCACTGGACCCACCTGTCTCGTTTGACTGGTCAGCTGACCTGTTGACCTGCTGACGTCAGCATTACCTCATGCTGACGTCATAATTCATTTTTGCTTAATTCAAATAATTCCAGAAATTCAAATAATCTTTGAAAATTCATATCTTTTAAACCTTAGCTCGGATGAAAATGTTTTCTACATGAAAGTTGCTCAGAACGACGAGACGAATCCGAATACGCAGTCCGTTCGTCCACCACATCTCCCTAACCTATCGAACTAGCAACTTTCCCCCTCCGGTCCGTCTGTCCGAAAACGCGAAACATCGGGAATACTTCCCGGATGTTCCCCCCCTTCGCCGGTACCACCTACTGTTGCGTTAGGACACACCTAGCACTGCTCATTGTCATGTCACGCATCGTCATGTTTATGTTTGCATTGTATTTACTGTTTCTTCCCCCTCTTCTCTCCGGTAGACTACGAGACCGACACTGCTGCTGCCCAGTTCGACTACGGAGTTGACGACCCCTCCTACTTGCTAGAGCAACCAGGCAAGCCCCCCCCTTGATCACCAGATATCGCCTATTCTTCTCTATACTGCCTGCATTAGAGTAGTGTAGCATGTTACTGCTTTCCGATATCCTATCCTGATGCATAGCCTATCCTTGCTACTACTGATGTTACCTTTACCTGCAATCCTACATGCTTAGTATAGGATGCTAGTTTTCCATCAGTGGCCCTACATTCTTGTCCGTCTGCTGGGCGGTGATCACGAGTATATACTTATATACTATATACATGACACATGTGATGACTAAAGTCGGGTCGGCTCGTAGGAGTACCCGCAAGTGGATCTTTGTGGCGGAGCGACAGGGCAGGTTGAGACCGCCTAGGTCAGAGGTGGGCCTGGCCCTGGTCGACGTTCGCGGATACTTAACACGCTTAACGAGATCTTGGTATTTGATCCGAGTCTGGCCATTTGGTCTATACGCACTAGCCATCTACGCGGGAGTAGTTATGGGTATCCCGGCGTCGTGGTATCAGCCGAAGCCTTCGTGACGTCAGCGACTGAGTGGCGCGCGCCGGATTGGACTGGAACGCCACTAGGCTAGGCCTGCTTCCGGCCGCGTACGCAACATGCAGGTGTGCATAGGGCGATGGGCCCAGACCCCTGCGCGCATAGGGTTAGACCGGCGTGCTGACCTCTCTGTTGTGCTTAGGTGGGGCTGCGACGTGTTGATCTTACGAGGCCGGGCATGACCCAGAACAGTGTGTCCGGCCAAATGGGATCGAGCGTGTTGGGTTATGTGGTGCACCCCTGCAGGGAAGTTTATCTATTCGAATAGCCGTGTCCCTCGGTAAAAGGACGACCCGGAGTTGTACCTTGACCTTATGACAACTAGAACTGGATACTGAATAAAATACACCCTTCCAAGTGCCAGATACAACCCGGTGATCGCTCTCTAACAGGGCGACGAGGAGGGGATCACCGGGTAGGATTATGCTATGCGATGCTACTTGGAGGACTTCAATCTACTCTCTTCTACATGCTGCAAGATGGAGATGACCAGAAGCGTAGTCTTCGACAGGACTAGCTATCCCCCTTTTATTCTGGCATTCTGCAGTTCAGTCCACTGATATGCCCCTTTACACATATACCCATGCATATGTAGTGTAGCTCCTTGCTTGCGAGTACTTTGGATGAGTACTCACGGTTGCTTCTCTCCCTCTTTTCCCCCTTTTCTTTTCTATCTGGTTGTCACAACCAGATGCTGGAGTCCAGGAGCCAGACGCCACCGTCGACGACGACACCTACGACACTGGAGGTGCCTACTACTACGTGCAGCCCGCTGATGACGACCAGGAGTAGTTAGGAGGATCCCAGGCAGCAGGTCTGCGCCTCGTTCGATCTGTATCCCAGTTTGTGCTAGCCTTCTTAAGGCAAACTTGTTTAACTTATGTCCGTACTCAGATATTGTTGCTTCCGCTGACTCGTCTGTGATCGAGCACTTGTATTCGAGCCCTCGAGGCCCCTGGCTTGTATTATGATGCTTGTATGACTTATTTATGTTTTAGAGTTGTGTTGTGATATCTTCCCGTGAGTCCCTGATCTTGATCGTACACATTTGCGTGCATGATTAGTGTACGGTCAAATCGGGGGCGTCACAAGTTGGTATCAGAGCCGACTGCCTGTAGGAATCCCCCTTTCCACACTCCTTGGCCGAAGTCGAGTCTAGACATTACAAAAACTTTTACTAACATGGCTGTGTGTCTTACGGGCCCACGTCGCTATTGGGTGGTACTAGGATCTTTTACTCCTCGACCTTTACTCTGGGACTCTGAACTCTCTTCTACTCGGGTTAAACGAATTTACAAACTCTAACACTAGGATCCCGTGACCGCATTTACCCCAAAGTTGGATAAGCCATAGTTGTTTCTTAGAATAGTATTTTGAACAATTCACACACTGTCATTTGACTCCTTTGAAACGTCTTTGCTTTCAGATGGAACCCACGAGGCAGGTCGTGTGCCACACGACGGCCATTGGTGCCTCGGGATCACCTGCGGTGCTAGCTAAGATGATGACCTATCTGGGTTATCGCTGGCACCCTGAGTTCACCGTCTACGAGGAGTACCAGGACTTTAACCAGGAGCAGTACCGTGCCATCGTCCACCTCTACTCTCGGGAGTATGACTCCACTACTGTGCTGCACACCGCACATGGTGTTGGTGTGACCATCGATATGGCTGTCCACGATGCTGCCTATGCTGCTCTGACACGTCTTCGTGGAGAGTATCGGGAGTTGGACACCTCCCCTTTCAGGCACATTGCTATCGCATCTGATGTTGGTGCGGAGGGATACTATACTGCTGCCTACTCCACTGTCACCCGAGAGCCCTTCTACCATCAGAACCTGGTTCTGCATGCTGATGGGCTGGATCGAGCTAACCGAGCTCTTCGCCACGAGATGTACACCACCCGTCAGCACCTTTACCGTGCTCTGACGCTGCTGCACCCCTTTGTCCGATCTGGACAGGTACCGCGTACTGCGATCTACCCAGCCAGGACCGTGATGCCCCACGGTGTCGGTTGGCCAGAGGTGGGAGGCTACTCCCCCGCACTTGGTCCTCTTCTGCCACCTGAGCGTCGGGCTCTACACCTGAGTATCCGCGGCCCCCAGTCTGCTGACGTGGAGGGCTATCCGTTGCCTCACTACCAGCTGTCGGGCTACGATTACCTCCACAGTACCTCTTGGGACTGATGTAGGCTTGCTTGTAGAGTTAGATGCATTCGCCGCGAGCCTGTGTGCCGCCTATGATGTTTTAGTCTATGTACTGAACTCTATGTACTGAACGCTATGCATGACCCCTTTTGTAAGTTATGCCGACTACTATGTAGTAGCTATCGTGCTCCTTTCATTATGCATGTTTCATCATGAATGATTCTTGTCTTTGCAAATTTCTCAATGCTGAACTACCCCTGTTATATATTAGCAGGATGGTTAGACCAGGTGGTCGTGGTCGTGGTGGCGATGCCCCACCACCACCTGAGTACATGGCTGGTATGATCCAACAGTTTGAACTAAACCGCCAGTTCATGGAAAATATGATGGCTCAGTTTCCTCGCCCCAATATGAACCAGCAGCCAGCCCAAGTGACTCTTCAAGATTTCATACGCCTCAACCCAACCATCTACCGCAGCTCAACTCAGCCTCTGGATGCTGATGACTGGCTCCGTGACATCACCTATGAGATCGAGTCTGCTGATGTAGCCCCTACCAGCTATGTCACCTTTGCTTCCTTCTTCTTGAAGGGACCCGCAGCTCAATGGTGGGACAGCCACAGGCGTACTCTGCCAGCTGGAACAATCATCACATGGCCAGACTTCCAAGCAGCTTTTCGTGCCCGCTTCATTCCTCAGGGAGTCATGGACCGGAAGAAGCGTGAGTTCCGCAACCTCACCCAAGGCAACAAAACTGTTGAAGCTTATCAGCGGGAGTTTCTGGACTTGTCTCGCTATGCTGAAGAGGACATTGCAACTGATGCACGCAGACAGGAGAAGTTCCATGATGGCCTTCAAGCTGACATCAAGCTCGCACTTCTAGTGCATGACTTTGCTGATTTCGCCACCTTGGTGAACAAGGCCATCAATGTCGAAACTGGTCTGCAGGAATACCAGAGCTCTCACAGGCGCAACCGTGACACGGGCTCATCTTTGGGCTCACCCTCCCAGAAGCGTAAGATATGGATCCCGAACAGCATGTACCGTCCAAATGCATCTGCCCCAAGGCAGACCTATGCTGCACCTCGTCTGCCTCCACCACCATCTAGGCAGTCAAGACTTCCAGCTCCACCATCCCAAGCCCCTGTTCCCACTCCCAATAATGGCTTGTGCTTCAGGTGTGGTCAACCAGGGCACCGTGCTAGAGAATGCAACCAGAACCAGAATCAACTGGCCCTTCCAGCAACTGGCTGTGGTAACAACTAGCCCCGCAACAACAATGCTAAGTCTTATGGTCATGCTCATGCCAACCACGTTGATCTCAACGAAGCTCAAGACCAGCCTGCTACTGTGATGGGTACACTCCTCGTAAATTCAGTACCAGCATCCGTTTTATTTGATACAGGTGCATCGCATTCATTCATGTCAGAAGATTTTGCATACAAGCACGACGTTAAATGTGAGGAGATGAACACCTCTGTATTGGTCAAAACCCCCGTGGGATAGTGTCAAACCTCCTTGGTTGGCATCGATGTCCCCGTGGAAATCGAAGGGCTGGAATTCTATGCCTCTCCCATTATCCTGAAGTCGTCTAACATCGACCTCATTTTGGGTATGGATTGGTTGAAAGCGCATACTGCTTCTATAGTTTGCGCCACTAAGACCGTCCATCTGCTACACCCTTCAGATGAGATAGTTACTTACCAAGCCCATCTGGTGCAAAATGCCGAGGCAAGGCTCTATGCATTGAATGCATTGAATGCTGCACCACTCGAGGGCATTGAAAACATTCCCGTCGTGCGTGAATTCCTCGACGTCTTCCCTGAAGAACTTCCAGGGATTCCCCCTGCTAGAGCTGTCGAATTCATCATCGACTTGAAGCCGGGCACCACTCCTATAGCCAAGCGACCCTACAAAATGCCGCTGCATGAACTCCTTGAGCTTAAGGAAGAAATCGACAAATCTCTTCGCAAAGGATTCATTCGCCCAAGTTGCTCTCCTTGGGGAGCACCTTCTCTCTTTGTCAAGAAGAAGGATGGGACAAACCGGTTAGTTCAGGACTACCGTCCTATAAACCAAGCTACCATTCAGAATAAATACCCTCTTCCTCGGATCAATGATCTGTATGATCAACTGGCGGGTTCGTCAGTGTTCTCTAAGCTCGACTTGAGGTTGGGTTACCACCAGATCCGTGTTCGCGAAGAGGATATCCCAAAGACCGCCTTCGTGACTCGCTATGGTTCATACGAGTACACCGTCATGTCTTTCGGTTTAACCAATGCTCCAGCCACCTTCTCTCGACTGATGAACTATATATTCATGGATTACCTCGACAAGTTCATTGTGGTTTATCTGGATGATATCCTGGTATTTTCCAAGAACGAAGAAGAACATGCTGAACATCTTCGACTTGTGCTGGAAAAGCTACGAGAACATCAACTATATGCCAAGTTCTCCAAATGTGAATTCTGGCTACCGGAAGTAACCTATCTTGGGCATGTCATCTCTAAGGATGGTATTGCCGTCAACCCCGAGCGAGTTCAGGCTATTCTTGATTGGACTCCTCCCAAGAACGTTAAGCAAGTCAGAAGTTTTCTCGGTCTCGCCAGCTATTGCCGTCGATTCGTCGAGAACTTCTCCAAGATCGCCAGACCTCTGACTAACCTGTTGCATAAGGGCGTCAAGTTCCAATGGACAGACAAATGTCAGGAAAGTTTCCAGGCACTCAAAGACAAGTTGACTTCTGCCCCAGTTCTAGCTCCACCGGATACTAAGAAGGACTTCGTCATTTACTGCGACGCTTCCCGTCAAGGATTAGGCTGTGTCCTAATGCAAGACCACAAAGTGATTGCTTATGCCTCTCGGCAATTGCGCCCTCACGAAGAGAACTACCCAGTTCACGACCTCGAACTTGCTGCTGTCATTCATGCGCTGAAGCAGTGGCGACATTACCTTCTTGGTAATCGCTGCGAGATCTTCACTGACCACCAAAGTCTGAAGTATCTGTTTACTCAGCCAGACCTGAACCTCCGTCAGCAGAGATGGATGGAGCTTGTTGCAGACCTTGACTTGGGTATTTCCTATACGCCAGGCAAGGCTAATGTAATGGCTGATGCCTTGAGCCGCAAGTCTTACTGCAACCACCTCCAGGTTCACAAAGTTCAGCCCTCGCTTGTTGAAGAATTTAGGAAGCTGAACCTCCATATTGTTCCTCCGGGTGCACTCGCTCCCCCTCCTAAGGAGTTTGGCAAGGTGAACCTCCACGTTGTTACCCAGGGTTCCCTCAATACCCTAGTTGCTAAACCAGATCTCGAGGACAGCATCAAAAGGCTACAGAAGTATGACTCTGAAGCCCACAAGATTAAGCGCTACCTCGCAGAAGGAAAGCCCTCATTCTTCACCATTGCTGAAGATGGCACCTTATACTTCAAGGGCCGCCTAGTGGTGCCATGTGCAGAGAAAAACCTGGATATGACACAGGAAGTTATGAAAGAAGCTCATGATACGCCTCTATGTATCCATCTTGGTAGTACAAAGATGTACCAAGACATCCGTCAGAGATTCTGGTGGTCTAATATGAAGCAAGACATTGCTCGTTATGTTGCTGAGTGTGACGTTTGCCGTCGTATCAAAGCAGAACATCAAAGGCCTGCTGGAACTCTGCAACCTATCTCTATTCCTGAATGGAAATGGGACCATGTTGAGATGGATTTCGTCACTGGATTTCCCAAATCACAGAAAGGTAATGATGCTATTCTTGTCGTCATTGACCGGCTTTCCAAAGTTGCACATTTTCTAGCGGTCAAGGAAACGATCACTGCTAGTCAACTGGCAACGCTCTATATGTCCAGGATTGTGTCACTCCACGGTATTCCATTGGTTATCAGCTCAGACCGTGGCAGCTTATTCACTTCAAGATTCTGGGCAAGTTTCCAAGAAGCCATGGGAACTCATCTGTCATTCAGTACTGCGTTTCATCCTCAGTCGCAAGGGCAAGTTGAACGCGTCAACCAAGTTCTCGAAGATATGCTTCGAGCTTGTGTTATTTCCTTCGGCAAGAAATGGGAGGAATCTCTCCCGTATGCCGAGTTCTCTTATAATAATAGCTATCAAGCTAGTCTGAAGATGGCCCCCTTCGAAGTGTTATATGGACGAAAGTGCCGAACCCCTCTGAACTGGTCAGAAACTGGGGAACGTCCACTCTTCGGTCCGGATATTATCCAAGATGCCGAAGAACAAGTCCGCATTATCCGTGAGAATCTCAAGACTGCTCAGTCACGTCAGAAGAGTCAGTATGACCGTCATCATAAAGACATGGTCTATCAACCTGGCGAAAAGGCTTATCTTCGAGTCACACCTATGAAGGGTGCTCACCGCTTCAGGATCAAGGGCAAACTAGCTCCTCGCTATATTGGCCCATTCACTATTCTCGAAAGGCGTGGAAAGGTGGCATACCAACTGGAGCTACCGCCGAACCTTTCTCAGGTTCACGATGTGTTCCATGTGTCACAGCTCCGCCGTTGCTTCAAGGACCCAATCCGAGCTGTGGATCATGAAGTGCTCGAATTGCAGCAAGTCCTCTCCTATAAGGAGCATCCGGTCCGCATTCTCGACCAAGCTGAATGCCGCACAAGTCAGAAAGCGATCAAGTTTCTCAAAGTCCAGTGGTCGCACCATTCTAAAGATGAGGCCACTTGGGAACGAGAGGATCGTCTGCGCGAAGAATACCCCGCACTGTTTCCTTCTACCTCCTAAATCTCGGGACGAGATTTCTTGTAGTGGAGGAGATTTGTAACGCCCGGATAATCATGCTACAGTAATCTCACGTTAATGATGGCACGTCACCTCTGTCACTGTAATTAATCTCGGGTTAATTCAAAACCGTTTCAAATTTAAATCCTAAATAAGTCAAACGACAAAAAATTTCAAATATTATAATAAAAATGTTCGGGCCATGTCAATTATTGCATCGGTAATTATGGTGCAGTAATCACATTTTTATAAAATGCCTAAACGCTTTTAAATGAATTAAAACAGAAAAGAAAATAAATAAATAAAGAGAAAACAGAACAAAAAGAAAAAGAAAACAAACAAGAAAAGGAACCCCCCTTCCCCCACTGGACCCTGGCCCAACTGGGCCGACCCCAGGCCCAGCCGGCCTGGCCCACCTCGCTCGACCGTGCCCTCCCCTTCCCTGTTCCCCCGACCGGGGTCGGAACAGGGGCAGGTCCCCGCCGCACCCCCTCGCCGGCGACGGGGGAGGATAAGGCCGCCCCGACGCCTCGGCCTCCGCCCATCCCTCCCACTTGCCCCTATCGCTCGCCACTGCGCCTCCCCTCCCCCAGATCCACTTCTTCCCCCTCTCCGATCCCTTTTCCCACCTCGCCCGAACGCCACCGCCGCCATGCCTCCGGCCTAGCCGCGGCCACTGAGCCCCGTCCTCCTCCCCGACGTGTCCACGAGCTCCGCCACGTCGAGCCCGTCCTCCCCGACCACCTGCTCGAGCCGGGACCCCCTACATCACCCCAACGCCGTCGCCTTCCTCCTCGGGTCGCCGCCGTCTTCTTCGGCTCCGGCGACTGCTGCTGCTACTAAGCCTCCCACGGGCCTTTCTTGCGCCGCGCGGTGAGCTTCCGCTTCTCCTCTCCCTCGCCGTTCGCTCGCCCGCGCCCCCGAGCTAGCCCCGCCACCGCGTACGAGAGCTCGCCGTTGCAGTTCGCCTCGCCGTCGCGGCCTCGGTCCCCTGAGCTCGAAAGCGAGCTCGGCCCCATGCTCCTGGGGCTCCAAGGGCCCCGTAGAGCAGATCCGCGCCGCTCACCGTGCCCCCTAGCGCCGCTCCACCCGTGCCCGACCTCCGACCTCCGCCGTTGAGGTCGCCCCCGTCGATGCACCCCCGCTCCGACCATGCCGTAGCCCCAGAACGACGCGGCTTCGCCTCCGCTTCCAAACGCGCTATAGCGCGGGCCAAACGGTGCCCCGTAGCCCGTTTCCGGTGAGATCCGAGCCGCGCCGCCGCGTTTGGCGTCGCCGGCGTTGAGCCGCCGGCCGCGCTGAGCTGGCGCACCTGGGGCCACCCCCTGGGTCGCTGCCAGTGGGTCCTGGTGGCCCAGTTGACTGGGTTGACCCCAGTCAATTGCTGACTGGGCAGGCCCCAGCCACTGACATGCGGGCCCTGCCGCATAATTAACAATAAAAAATGTTTTTATAATTAAAACTAATTAATTAATCTAATAGGCACTGACAGGTGGGGCCTACCTGCTAATAACCTTGTTTAAGTTAATTATAAAACTCTGTTAGTGCCCTGTCAATGACATGTGGGTCCCACTGGACCCACCTGTCTCGTTTGACTGGTCAGCTGACCTGTTGACCTGCTGACGTCAGCATTACCTCATGCTGACGTCATAATTCATTTTTGCTTAATTCAAATAATTCCAGAAATTCAAATAATCTTTGAAAATTCATATCTTTTAAACCTTAGCTCGGATGAAAATGTTTTCTACATGAAAGTTGCTCAGAACGACGAGACGAATCCGAATACGCAGTCCGTTCGTCCACCACACCTCCCTAACCTATCGAACTAGCAACTTTCCCCCTCCGGTCCGTCTGTCCGAAAACGCGAAACATCGGGAATACTTCCCGGATGTTCCCCCCCTTCGCCGGTACCACCTAATGTCGCGTTAGGACACACCTAGCACTGCTCATTGTCATGTCACGCATCGTCATGTTTATGTTTGCATTGTATTTACTGTTTCTTCCCCCTCTTCTCTCCGGTAGACTACGAGACCGACACTGCTGCTGCCCAGTTCGACTACGGAGTTGACGACCCCTCCTACTTGCCAGAGCAACCAGGCAAGCCCCCCCCCTTGATCACCAGATATCGCCTATTCTTCTCTATACTGCTTGCATTAGAGTAGTGTAGCATGTTACTGCTTTCCGATATCCTATCCTGATGCATAGCCTATCCTTGCTACTACTGATGTTACCTTTACCTGCAATCCTACATGCTTAGTATAGGATGCTAGTTTTCCATCAGTGGCCCTACATTCTTGTCCGTCTGCTGTGCTATACTATCGGGCCGTGATCACCTGGGCGGTGATCATGGGTATATACTTATATAGTATATACATGACACATGTGATGACTAAAGTCGGGTCGGCTCGTAGGAGTACCCGCAAGTGGATCTTTGTGGCGGAGCGACAGGGCAGGTTGAGACCGCCTAGGTCAAAGGTGGGCCTGGCCCTGGTCGACGTTCGCGGATACTTAACACGCTTAACGAGATCTTGGTATTTGATCCGAGTCTGGCCATTTGGTCTATACGCACTAGCCATCTACGCGGGAGTAGTTATGGGTATCCCGGCGTCGTGGTATCAGCCGAAGCCTTCGTGACGTCAGCGACTGAGTGGCGCGCGCCGGATTAGACTGGAACGCCACTAGGCTAGGTCTGCTTCCGGCCGCGTACGCAACGTGCAGGTGTGCATAGGGCGATGGGCCCAGACCCCTGCGCGCATAGGGTTAGACCGGCGTGCTGACCTCTTTGTTGTGCTTAGGTGGGGCTGCGACGTGTTGATCTTACGAGGCCGGGCATGACCCAGAACAGTGTGTCCGGCCAAATGGGATCGAGCGTGTTGGGTTATGTGGTGCACCCCTGCAGGGAAGTTTATCTATTCGAATAGCCGTGTCCCTCGGTAAAAGGACGACCCGGAGTTGTACCTTGACCTTATGACAACTAGAACTGGATACTGAATAAAATACACCCTTCCAAGTGCCAGATACAACCCGGTGATCGCTCTCTAACAGGGCGACGAGGAGGGGATCGCCGGGTAGGATTATGCTATGCGATGCTACTTGGAGGACTTCAATCTACTCTCTTCCACATGCTGCAAGATGGAGATGACCAGAAGCGTAGTCTTCGACAGGACTAGCTATCCCCCTTTTATTCTGGCATTCTGCAGTTCAGTCCACTGATATGCCCCTTTACACATATACCCATGCATATGTAGTGTAGCTCCTTGCTTGCGAGTACTTTGGATGAGTACTCACGGTTGCTTCTCTCCCCTTTTCCCCCTTTTCTTTTCTATCTGGTTGTCACAACCAGATGCTGGAGTCCAGGAGCCAGACGCCACCGTCGACGACGACACCTACGACACTGGAGGTGCCTACTACTACGTGCAGCCCGCTGACGACGACCAGGAGTAGTTAGGAGGATCCCAGGCAGCAGGCCTGTGCCTCGTTCGATCTGTATCCCAGTTTGTGCTAGCCTTCTTAAGGCAAACTTGTTTAACTTATGTCTGTACTCAGATATTATTGCTTCCGCTGACTCGTCTGTGATCGAGCACTTGTATTCGAGCCCTCGAGGCCCCTGGCTTGTATTATGATGCTTGTATGACTTATTTATGTTTTAGAGTTGTGTTGTGATATCTTCCCGTGAGTCCCTGATCTTGATCGTACACATTTGCGTGCATGATTAGTGTACGGTCAAATCGGGGGCGTCACAGTTCCCTTCCACTTTCAGCCCACGGGGCCCTCCGGGATAGGTGGCCCCACCCGGTGGACCCCCGGGACCCTTCCGGTGGTCCCGGTACAATACCGGTAACCCCCGAAACTTTCCCGGTGGCCGAAACTGGACTTCCTATATATAATTCTTCACCTCCGGACCATTCCGGAACCTCTCGTGACGTCCGGGATCTCATTCGGGACTCCGAACAACTTTCGGGTTTCCGCATACATATATCTCTACAACCCTAGCGTCACCGAACCTTAAGTGTGTAGACCCTACGGGTTCGGGAGACATGCAGACATGACCGAGACGCCTCTCCGGTCAATAACCAACAGCGGGATCTGGATACCCATGTTGGCTCCCACATGTTCCACGATGATCTCATCGGATGAACCATGGTGTCGAGGATTCAATCAATCCGGTATACAATTCCCTTTGTCTATCGGTATGTTACTAGCCCGAGATTCGATCGTCGGTATCCCAATACCTTGTTCAATCTCGTTACCGGCAAGTCTCTTTACTCGTACGCAATGCATGATCCCGTGACTAACGCCTTAGTCACATTGAGCTCATTATGATGATGCATTACCGAGTGGGCCCCGAGATACCTCTCCGTCACACGGAGTGACAAATCCCAGTCTCGATCCGTGCCAACCCAACAGACACTTTCGGAGATACCCGTAGTGCACCTTTATAGTCAGCCAGTTACGTTGTGACGTTTGGCACACCCAAAGCACTCCTACGGTATCCGCGAGTTGCACGATCTCATGGTCTAAGGAAAAGATACTTGACATTGGAAAAGCTCTAGCAAACGAAACTACACGATCTTTTATGCTATGCTTAGGATTGGGTCTTGTCCATCACATCATTCTCCTAATGATGTGATCCCGTTATCAATGACATCCAATGTCCATAGTCAGGAAACCATGACTATCTGTTGATCAACGAGCTAGTCAACTAGAGGCTTACTAGGGACACGTTGTAGTCTATGTATTCACACATGTATTACGATTTCCGGACAATACAATTATAGCATGAACAATAGACGATTATAATGAACAAAGAAATATAATAATAACCATTTATTATTGCCTCTAGGGCATATTTCCAACATTGATCACTCCATCAAAGCGTATATTCTGACTCCGAGATGCTTGCTCTAGTCCATGGAAGGATCGCTGGAGCTAGCATACCTTTTAGCATCCTTAGGATCGACAAAACCTTTCTGATTGTATCACATACAACCTTTCCTTACAGAAACTGGTAAGGAAACTTGTTTTTGACATCCATCTGCCAGATTTCATAAATGCAGCTAATGCTAACATGATTCCGACGGACTTAAGCATCGCTACGGATGAGAAAATCTCATCGTAGTCAACTCCTTGAACTTGTGAAAATTCTCTTTGCCACAAGTCGAGCTTCATAGACGGTAACATTCCCGTCCATGTCCGTCTTCTTCTTAAAGATCCATTTATCTCAATGGCTTGCCGATCATCGGCCAAGTTCACCAAAGTCCATGCTTTGTTCTGATACATGGATCCTATCTCAGATTTCATGGCTTCTAACCATTTGTCGGAATATGGGCCCACCATCGCTTCTCCATAGCTCGTAGGTTCATTGTTGTCTAGCAACATGACTCCCAAGACAGGATCACGTACCACTCTGAAGTAGCACGCATCCTCGTCGTCCTACGAGGTTTGGTAGTGACTTGATCCGAAGTTTCATGATCACTATCATAAGCTTCCACTTCAATTGGTGTAGGTGCCACAGGAACAACTTCCTGTGCCTTGCTACACACTAGTTGAAGTCATGGTTCAATAACCTTATCAAGTCTCCACCATCCTCCCACTCAATTCTTTTGAGAGAAACTTTTCCTCGAGAAAGGACTCGTTTCTAGAAGCAATTACTTTTGCTTCCAGATCTGAAATAGGAGGTATACCCAACTGTTTTGGGTATTCTATGAAGATGCATTTATCCGCTTTGGGTTCGAGCTTATCAGCCTGAAACTTTTTTACATAAGCATCGCAGCCCCAAACTTTTAAGAAACGACAACTTAGGTTTCTCTAAACGGTGTCGTCTCAACGGAATTGCGTGGTGCCCCTTTTAAAGTGAATGCGGTTATCTCTAATGCCTAACCCATAAACGATAGTGGTAATTCGATAAGAGACATCATGGTATGCACCATATCCAATAGGGTGCAGTTATGATGTTTGGACACACCATCACACTGTGGTGTTCCAGGCGGTATTAATTGTGAAACACTTTCCACAATGTCTAAATTGTGTGCCAAACTCGTAACTCAGATACTCATCTCTATGATCATATCACAGACATTTTATCCTCTTGTCACGACGATCTTCAACTTCACTCTGAAATTACTTGAACCTTTCAATAATTCAGACTTGTGTTTCATCAAGTAAATACACACAACATCTACTTAAATCATCTGTGAAGTAAGAACATAACGATATCCACTGCATGCCTCAGCACTCATTGGACTGCATACATCAAAATGTATTACTTCCAACAAGTTGCTCTCTTGTTCCATCTTACTGAAAACGAGGCCTTTCAGTCATCTTGCCCATGTGGTATGATTTGCATGTCTCAAGTGATTCAAAATCAAGTGAGTCCAAACGATCCATCTGCATGGAGTTTCTTCATGCATATATACCAATAGACATGGTTCGCATGTCTCAATCTTTTCAAAAACGAGTGAGTCCAAAGAGCCATCTACATGGAGGTTCTTCATGCGTTCTATACCAATATGACTCAAATGGCAGTGCCACAAGTATGTGGTACTATCATTACTATTTCATATCTTTTGGCACGAACATGCGTATCACTGCGATCGAGATTCATTTTAGGTGCAAGACCATTGAAGGTATTATTCAAATAAACAGAGTAACCATTATTCTCCTTAAATGAATAACCGTATTGCGGTAAACATAATCCAATCATGTTTATGCTCAACGCAAACACCAAATAACAATTATTTTGGTTTAACACCAATCTCGATGGTAGAGGGAGCATGCGATGCTTGATCACATCAACCTTGGAAACACTTCCAACACATATCGTCATCTCACCTTTAGCTAGTCTCCGTTTATTCCACAGCTTTTATTTCGAGTTACTAACACCTAGCAACCGAACCGGTATCCAATACCCTGATGCTGCTAGGAGTACTAGTAAAGTACACATTCATATAATGTATATCCAATATACTTCTGTCGACCTTGCCTGCCTTCTCATCTACCAAGTATCTAGGGTAGCTCTGCTTCAGTGACCGTTCCCCTCATTACAGAAGCACTCAGTCTCGGGTTTGGGTTCAACCTTGGGATTCTTCACTAGAGCAGCAAATGATTTGCTGTTTCATGAAGTATCCCTTTTGCCCTTGCCCTTCTTGAAACTAGTGGTTTTACTAACCATCAACAATTGATGCTCCTATTTGATTTCTACTTTCGTGGTGTCAAACATCGCGAATAGCTCAAGGATCAACATATCTATCCCGGATATGTTATAGTTCATCACGAGGCTCTAATAGCTTGGTGGCAGTGACTATGGAGAACCATCACTTTCTAATCTGGAAGATTAACTCCCACTCGATTCAAGTGATTGTAGTACTCAGACAATCTGAGCACATGCTCAACGATTGAGCTTTTCTCCCTTAGTTTGCAGGCTTAAGAAACTTGTCAGAGGTCTCATACCTCTTGACGTGGGCACTAGTCTGAAATCCCAATTTCAGCCTTCGGAACATCTCATATGTTCTGCGACGTTTCAAAAACGTCTTTGGTGCCACAATTCTAAACCGTTAGCATTACGCACTGAACTATCATGTAGTCATCAAAACGTGTATGTCAGATGTCTCGCAACATCTACAGACGACGCTGAGGTTCAGCACACCGAGCGGTGCATTAAGGACATAAGCCTTTTGTGCAGCAATGAGAACAATCCTCAGTTTACGGACCCAGTCCGCATAATTTCTACTACCAACTTTCAACTAAATTTTCTCTAGGAACATATCTTAAACAGTAGAACTAAAGCGTAAGCTATGACATAATTTGCAAAGACCTTTTGACTATGTTCATGAATTAAGTTCATCTGATTATTTAATGAACTCCCACTCAAATAGACATCCCTCTAGTCATCCAAGTGATACATGATCCGAGTCAAACTAGGCCGTGTCCGATCATCACGTGAGACGGACTAGTCATCATCGGTGAACATCTCCATGTTGATCGCATCTACTATACGACTCATGTTCGACCTTTCGATCTCTTGTGTTCCGAAGCCATGTCTGTACATGCTAGCCTCGTCAAGTCAACCTAAGTGTTTCGCATGTGTTCCGAGGCCATGTCTGTACATGCTAGGCTCGTCAACACCCGTTGTATTCGAACGTTAGAATCTATCACACCCGATCATCACGTGGTGCTTCGAAACAACGAACCTTCGCAACGGTGCACAGTTAGGGGGAACACGTCTCTTGAAATTTTAGTGAGGGATCATCTTATTTATGCTACCGTCGTTCTAAGCAAATAAAATGTAAACATGATAAACATCACATGCAAATCATAAAGTGACGTGATATGGCCAATATCATCTTGCGCCTTTTGATCTCCATCTTCGAGGCGCGACATGATCACCTTCGTCACCGGCATGACACCATGATCTCCATCATCATGATCTCCATCATCGTGTCTTCATGAAGTTGTCTCGCCAACTATTACTTCTACTACTATGGCTAACGGTTAGCAATGAAGTAAAGTAATTACATGGCGTTTTCATTGACACGCAGGTTATACAATAAATTAAGACAACTCCTATGGCTCCTGCCGGTTGTCATACTCATCAACATGCAAGTCGTGATTCCTATTACAAGAACATGATCAATCTCATACATCACATATATCATTCATCACATCCTTTTGGCCATATCACATCACATAGCATACCCTACAAAAACAAGTTAGACGTCCTCTAATTGTTGTTGCATGTTTTACGTGGCTGCTATGGGATTCTAGCAAGAACGTTTCTTACCTACGCAAAAGCCACAACGTGATATGCCAATTTCTATTTACCCTTCATAAGGACCCTTTTCATCAAATCCGATCCGACTAAAGTGGGAGAGACACCCACTAGCCACCTTATGCAACTAGTGCATGTCAGTCGGTGGAACCTGTCTCACGTAAGTGTACGTGTAAGGTCGGTCCGGGCCGCTTCATCCCACGATGCCGCCGAATCAAGATAAGACTAGTAACGGCAAGTAAATTGACAACATCAACGCCCACAACTAATTTGTGTTCTACTCGTGCATAGAAACTACGCATAGACCTAGCTCATGATGCCACTGTTGGGGAACGTAGCAGAAATTCAAAATTTTCTACGCATCACCAAGATCAATCTATGGAGTAATCTAGCAACGAGGGGAAGGGGAGTGCATCTACATACCCTTGTAGATCGCGATGCGGAAGCGTTGCAAGAACGCGGATGAAGGAGTCGTACTTGTAGCGATTCGGATCACGGTTGATTCCGATCTAAGCGCCGAACCACGGCGCCTCCGCGTTCAACACACGTGCAGCCCGGTGACGTCTCCCACGCCTTGATCCAGCAAGGAGAGAGGGAGAGGTTGGGGAAGACTCCGTCCAGCAGCAGCACGACGGCGTGGTGGTGATGGAGGAGCGTGGCAATCCTGCAGGGCTTCGCCAAGCACCGCGGGAGAGGAGGAGGAGGGAGAGGGGTAGGGCTGCGCCAAGAGAGAGACGTTCTCATGTGTCTGGCAGCCCCAAAACCCCCACTATTTATAGGGGAGGGGGAGGGGCTGCGCCCCCATCTAGTGTTCCCCCCCCCAAGGGGTGCGGCCAGCCCTAGATGGGACTTGGGGGGCGGCCAAGGGGGGGAGAGAGGGGGCGCACCACTAGGTGGGCCTTAGGCCCATCTGAGCCTAGGGTTTCCCCCTTCCCCCTTCCTGCGCCCTGGGCCCCTTGTGGGAGGCGCACCAGCCCACCTAGGGGCTGGTCCCTTCCCACACTTGGCCCACGCAGCCCTCTGGGGCCGGTGGCCCCACCTGGTGGACCCCCGGGACCCTCCCGGTGGTCCCGGTACGTTACCGATAGCACCCGAAACTTTTCCGGTGACCAAAACAGGACTTCCCATATATAAATCTTTACCTCCGGACCATTCCAGAACTCCTCGTGACGTCCGGGATCTCATCCGGGACTCCGAACAACATTCGGTAACCACGTATATCTATTCCCTATAACCCTAGCGTCATCGAACCTTAAGTGTGTAGACCCTACGGGTTCGGGAACCATGCAGACATGACCGAGACGTTCTCCGGTCAATAACCAACAGCGGGATCTGGATACCCATGTTGGCTCCCACATGTTCCACGATGATCTCATCGGATGAACCACGATGTCGGGGATTCAATCAATCCCGTATTCAATTCCCTTTGTCAACCGGTATGTTACTTGCCCGAGATTCGATCGTCGTATCCCGATACCTTGTTCAATCTTGTTACCGGCAAGTCTCTTTACTCGTTCCGTAACACATCATCCCGTGATCAACTCCTTGGTCACATTGTGCACATTATGATGATGTCCTACCGAGTGGGCCCAGAGATACCTCTCCGTTTACACGGAGTGACAAATCCCAGTCTCGATTCGTGCCAACCCAACAGACACTTTCGGAGATACTTGTAGTGCACCTTTATAGCCACCCAGTTACGTTGTGACGTTTGGTACACCCAAAGCATTCCTACGGTATCCGGGAGTTGCACAATCTCATGGTCTAAGGAAATGATACTTGACATTAGAAAAGCTCTTAGCAAACGAACTACACGATCTTGTGCTAGGCTTAGGATTGGGTCTTGTCCATCACATCATTCTCCTAATGATGTGATCCCGTTATCAACGACATCCAATGTCCATGGTCAGGAAACTATAACCATCTATTGATCAACGAGCTAGTCAACTAGAGGCTTACTAGGGACACGTTGTAGTCTATGTATTCACACATGTATTACGATTTCCGGACAATACAATTATAGCATGAACAATAGACGATTATCATGAACAAAGAAATATAATAATAACCAATTTATTATTGCCTCTAGGGCATATTTCCAACAGAAGAATGCAAGGAGATCAGATTATAGAAACAACTGACTAGCTCAAATCTCAAATGCAAAGGAATTATGATTTCCAAATCAAGGGATCAGAAGCAATGTTCTAATTAGGGATGGATAAGTTGAATAGCCTTAGGGTACAATCAACGGCAATAGGATTGGTCGAGAACCAATTCCAGTTAAAAGAATGGCAGCTCAGCCGGAAAGGTAATTTATAAGGATCAATGATGATTGCGTGTATTCGCAAACATATTGAGTCAACAGACTCAAAATGATAATGACAAGGGATGCCAATAAGACTACGAGACTTATGGGGGTTAACCATAATGCAAGCAAGCAAGAATTTCAAGAGGAATAGGCTGCTCGGGATTTTCGGAAGATCGAATGGCATTTCGAAGACTTTTGTGAAATACATGAATCAACTGTGGATGAGCGGATACTCGATAAGTGCGAGAAATTATCCGTAGGGGTATTCAGGTGGTAAGGAACTGCAAGGCAGTAGGTATAAGTATTCTCGGAACAACAACGAGTATTTCAGGGTATCTTGTAATAACAAGAGCAACTAGGGACTAAGTAAGAACGACAAGTGTATGTATTTATTCATAGGGATATTTCGGTGGTAGGGAATTGCAAAAGCAATGGGCAGTCCCGAAAGAGTACCGGAAAGTAACTTTGAAATCTTCATGTGCAGCCGGCGATCATCTGGACTGAAGGGGCTCTCCGGGAGAAAGCGTTTTCGAGAACCTAAAGTTAGATTTTAGAAAATCATTTAACCCGAATAGAAGACACATCAGAATCCCAGAGTATAGACGAGGAATAAAAGATCCTAATACCACCCAAGGGCGACGTGGGCTCGTAAGCCACACAACCATGTTAGTAAAACAGTTTTCACTGACTAGACTCAACTTCGGCCAAGGAGTTTGGAAGGGGGATTCCTACAGGCAGTCGGCTCTGATACCAACTTGTGACGCCCCCGATTCAGTCGTACACTAATCATGCACGCAAACGTGTACGATCAAGATCAGAAACTCACGAGAAGATATCACAACACAACTCTAAAAACATAAATAAGTCATACAAGCATTATAATACAAGCCAAGGGCCTCGAGGGCTCGAATACAAGTGCTCGATCATAGACGAGTCAGCGGAAGCAACAATATCTGAGTACAGACATAAGTTAAACAAGTTTGCCTTAAGAAGGCTAGCACAAACTAGGATACAGATCGAAAGAGGCGCATGCCTCCTGCCTGGGATCCTCCTAAACTACTCCTGGTCGTCGTCAGCAGCCTGCACGTAGTAGTAGGCAACTCCGGTGTAGTAGGAGTCGTCGTCGACGATGGCGTCTGGCTCCTGGGTTCCAGCATCTAGTTGCGACAACCGAGAAGAAAGGAAAGGGGGAAAAGAGGGAGAAAAGAAACCGTGAGTACTCATCCAAAGTACTCGCAAGCAAGGATCTACACTACATATGCATGTGTATCAGTGTAAAGGGGCAATAACGATGGACTAAACTGCAGAATGCCAGAATAAGAGGGGGATAGCTAGTCCTGTCGGAGACTACGCTTCTGGCAGCCTCCATCTTGCAGCATGTAGAAGGAGTAGATGGTAAGTTCACCAAGTAGCATCGCATAGCATAAACCTACCCGACGATCCTCTCCTCGTCGACCTGTGAGAGAGCGATCACCGGGTTGTATCTGGCACTTGGAAGGGTGTGTTTTATTAAGTATCCGGTTGTAGTTGTCATAAGGTCAAGGTACAACTCCGGGTCGTCCTTTTACCGAGGGACACGGCTATTCGAATAGATAACCTTCCCTGCAGGGGTGCACCACATAACCCAACACACTCGATCCCATTTGGCCGGACACACTTTCATGGGTCATGCCCGGCCTCGGAAGATCAACACGTCGCAGCCCTACCTAGGCACAACAGAGAGGTCAGCACGCCGGTCTAAATCCTATGGCGCAGGGGTCTGGGCCCATCGCCCATTGCACACCTGCACGTTGCGTACCCGGCCGGAAGCAGACCTAGGCCCCTTAATACAAGCGCGAGCTTACGGTCCAATGCGGCGCGCGCCGCTCAGTCGCTGATGTCACGAAGGATTTGGCTGATACCGAGACGTCGAGTGCCCATAACTTTCCCACGTAGTTGGTTAGTGCATATAGACCAAATGGTCAGACTCAGATCAAATACCAAGAACTCGTTAAGCGTGTTATTTTTAAGTATCTGCGGACGCCGACCAGGGCCAGGCCCACCTCTCTCCTAGGTGGTCTCAACCTGCCCTGTCGCTCCGCCACAAAGTAACAGTCGGGGGCCGTCAGGAACCCAGGCCACCTCTACCGGGATGGAGCCACCTGTCCTTTCAGCCCCCTCATCAGAATCACTTGCGGGTACTCAACGAGCTGACCCAACTTTAGTCACCACATGTGTCATGTATATAATGTATATAGTATATACCCGTGATCACCTCCCTAGTGATCACGGCCCGATAGTATAGCATGGCAGACGGACAAGAATGTAGGGCCACTGATGGAAAACTAGCATCCTATACTAAGCATTAAGGATTGCAGGTAAGGGTAACAACTGTAGCAACAATGACAGGCTATGCAGCAGAATAGGATTAACCGAAAGCAGTAACATGCTACGTGTTGGGGAACGTAGTAATTTCAAAAAAAATCTACGCACACGCAAGATCATGGTGATGCATAGCAACGAGAGGGGAGAGTGTTGTCCACGTACCCTCGTAGACCGACAGCGGAAGCGTTATCACAACGCGGTTGATGTAGTCGTACGTCTTCATGATCCGACCGATCAAGTACCGAACGCACGACACCTCCGAAGTTCTACACACGTTCAGCTCGATGACGTCCCTCGAACTCCGATCCAGCCGAGTGTTGAGGGAGAGTTTCGTCAGCACAACGGCGTGGTGACGATGATGATGTTCCACCGACGCAGGGCTTCGCCTAAGCTCCGCGACGGTATTATCGAGGTGTAATCTGGTGGAGGGGGGCACCGCACACGGCTAAAATATTGTATATCAAGTGTGTCCATGGGGTGCCCCCTGCCTCCGTATATAAAGGAGCAAGGGAGGAGGAGGCCGGCCCTAGGAGGGGGCGCACCAAGTGTGGAGTCCTACTAGGACTCCCTAGTCCTAGTAGGATTCCACCTCCCATATGGAATAGGAAAAGAGGAAGGGAAAAAGAGAAGGAAGGAAGGGGGAGCCCCCCTTCCCTAGTCCAATTCGGACCAGACCAAGGGGAGGGGTGCGGCCACCCTTGAGGCCCTTTTCCTTCTTTCCCGTATGGCCCAATAAGGCCCAATACGTATTCCCGTAACTCTCCGGTACTCCGAAAAATACCCGAATCACTCGGAACCTTTCTGAAGTCCGAATATAGTCGTCCAATATATCGATCTTTACGTCTCGACCATTTCGAGACTCCTCGTCATGTCCCCGATCTCATCCGGGACTCCGAACTCCTTCGGTACATCAACATACATAAACTCATAATAAAACTGTCATCGTAACTTTAAGCGTGCGGACCCTTTGGGTTCGAGAACTATGTAGACATGACCGAGACACCTCTCCGGTCAATAACCAATAGCGGGACCTGGATGCCCATATTGGCTCCCACATATTCTACGAAGATCTTTATCGGTCAGACCGCATAACAACATACGTTGTTCCCTTTGTCATCGGTATGTTACTTGCCCGAGATTCGATCGTTGGTATCTCGATACCTAGTTCAATCTCGTTACTGGCAAGTCTCTTTACTCGTTCCGTAATACATCATCCCGTAACTAACTCATTAGTCACAATGCTTGCAAGGCTTATAGTGATGTGCATTACCGAGTGGGCCCAGAGATACCTCTCCGACAATCGGAGTGACAAATCCTAATCTCGAAATACGCCAACCCAACAAGTACCTTTGGAGACACCTGTAGAGCACCTTTATAATCACCCAGTTACGTTGTGACGTTTGGTAGCACACAAAGTGTTCCTCCGGTAAACGGGAGTTGCATAATCTCATAGTCATAGGAACATGTATAAGTCATGAAGAAAGCAATAGCAACATACTAAACGATCGGGTGCTAAGCTAACGGAATGGGTCAAGTCAATCACGTCATTCTCCTAATGAGGTGATCCCGTTAATCAAATGACAACTCATGTCTATGGCTAGGAAACATAACCATCTTTGATTAACGAGCTAGTCAAGTAGAGGCATACTAGTGACACTCTGTTTGTCTATGTATTCACACATGTATTATGTTTCCGGTTAATACAATTCTAGCATGAATAATAAACATTTATCATGATATAAGGAAATAAATAATACTTTATTATTGCCTCTAGGGCATATTTCCTTCAGTCTTCCAGTTGCACTAGAGTCAATAATCTAGTTCACATCGCCATGTGATTTAACATAAAAAATTCACATCACCATGTGATTAACACCCATAGTTCACATCTCTATGTGACCAACACTCAAAGGGTTTACTAGAGTCAATAATCTAGTTCACATCGCTATGTGATTATCACCCAAAGAGTACTAAGGTGTGATCATGTTTTGATTGTGAGATAATTTTAGTCAACGGGTCTGTCACATTCAGATCCGTAAGTATTTTGCAAATATCTATGTCTACAATGCTCTGCACGGAGCTACTCTAGCTAATTGCTCCCACTTTCAATATGTATCTAGACCGAGACTTAGAGTCATCTAGATTTAGTGTCAAAACTTGCATCGACGTAACCTTTTACGACGAACCTTTTGTCACTTCCATAATCGAGAAACATATCCTTATTCCACTAAGGATAATTTTGACCGCTGTCCAATGATCTACTCCTAGATCACTATTGTACTCCCTTGCCAAAATCAGTATAGGGTATACAATAGATCTGGTACACAGCATGGCATACTTTATAGAACCTATGGCCAAGGCATAGGGAATGACCTTCATTCTCTTTCTATCTTCTGCCGTGGTCGGGTTTTGAGTCTTTACTCTCACACCTTGTAACACAGGCAAGAACTCTTTCTTTGACTGTTCCATTTTGAACCATTTCAAAATTTTGTTAAGGTATGTACTCATTGAAAAAACTTATCAAGCGTCTTGATCTATCCTTATAGATCTTGATGCTCAATATGTAAGCAGCTTCACCGAGGTCTTTCTTTGAAAAAACTTCTTTCAAACACTCCTTTATGCTTTGCAGAATAATTCTACATTATTTCCGATCAACAATATGTCATTCACATATACTTATCAGAAATGCTGTAGTGCTCCCACTCACTTTCTTGTAAATACAGGCTTCACCGCAAGTCTGTATAAAACTATATCCTTTGATCAACTTATCAAAGCGTATATTCCAACTCCGAGATGCTTGCACCGGTCCATAGATGGATCGCTGGAGCTTGCATATTTTGTTAGCACCTTTAGGATTGACAAAACCTTCTGGATGCATCATATACAACTCTTCTTTAATAAATCCATTAAGGAATGTAGTTTTGTTTATTCATTTGCCAGATTTCATAAAATGCGGCAATTACTAACATGATTCAGACAGAGTTAAGCATAGATACGAGTGAGAAACTCTCATCGTAGTCAACATCTTGAACTTGTCGAAAACCTTTTTGCGACAATTCTAGCTTTGTAGATAGTGACACTACTATCAGCATCCGTCTTCCTCTTGAAGATCCATTTAATCTCAATGGCTCGCCGATCATTGGGCAAGTCAATCAAAGTCCATACTTTGTTCTTCATACATGGATCTCATCTCTGATTTCATGGCCTCAAGCCATTTTGCGGAATCTGGGCTCACCGTCGCTTCTTCATAGTTCGTAGGTTCGTCATGGTCTAGTAACATAACCTCCAGAACAGGATTACCGTACCACTCTGGTGCGGATCTTACTCTGGTTTACCTACGAGGTTTGGTAGTAACTTGATCTGAAGTTACATGATCATCATCATTAACTTCCTCACTAATTGGTGTAGAAGTCATAGGAACAGATTTCTGTGATCCAATAAGGGAGCAGGTATAGTTACCTCATCAAGTTCTACTTTCCTCCCACTCACATCTTTCGAGAGAAACTCCTTCTCCAGAAAGGATCCATACTTAGCAAGGAATGTCTTGCCTTCGGATCTGTGATAGAAGGTGTACCCAACTGTCTCTTTTGGGTATCCTATGAAGACACATTTCTCCGATTTGGGTTTGAGCTTATCAGGATGAATTTTTTTCACATAAGCATCGCAACCCCAAAATTTTAAGAAACGACAACTTTGATTTCTTGCCAAACCACAGTTCATAAGGCGTCGTCTCAACGGATTTTGATGGTGCCTTATTTAACGTGAATGCAGCTGTCTCTAATGCATAACCCCCAAAACCATTAGTGGTAAATTGGTAAGAGACATCATAGATTACACTATATCCAATAAAGTGCGGTTATGACGTTCGGACACACCATTATGCTGTGGTGTTCCAGGTGGCATGAATTTGTGAAACTATTCCACATTGTTTTAACTGAAGGCCAAACTCGTAACTTAAATACTCTTCTCCACGATCAGATCGTAGAAACTTTATTTTCTTGTTACGATGATTTTCTGCTTCACTCTGAAATTATATGAACTTTTCAAATGTTTCAGACTCTTGTTTCATTAAGTAGATATAACCATATCTGCTCAAATCATCTGTGAAGGTCAGAAAATAATGATACCTGCTACGAGCCTCAATATTCATCGGACCACATACATCTGTATGTATGATTTCCAACAAATCTGTTGCTCTCTCCATAGTTCCGGAGAACGGCGTTTTAGTCATCTTGCCCATGAGGCACGGTTCGCAAGCATCAAGTGATTCATAATCAAGTGATTCCAAAATCCCATCAGTATGGAGTTTCTTTATGCGCTTTACACCAATATGACCTAAACGGCAGTGCCACAAATAAGTTGCACTATCATTATTAACTTTGCATCTTTTGGCTTCAATATTATGAATATGTGTATCACTACGATCGAGATCCAACAAACCATTTTCGTTGGTGTGTATGACCATAGAAGGTTTTATTCATGTAAACAGAACAACAATTGTTCTCTAATTTAAATGAATAACCGTATTGCAAGAAACATGATCAAATCATATTCATGCTCAACGCAAACACCAAATAACACTTATTTAGTTTCAACACTAATCCCGAAAGTACAGGGAGTGTGCGATGATGATCATATCAATCTTGGAACTACTTCCAACACACATTGTCACCTCGCCTTTTACTAGTCTCTGTTTATTCTGCAACTCCCATTTTCGAGTTACTACTCTTTAGCAACTGAACCAGTATCAATTACCGAGGGGTTGCTATAAACACTAGTAAAGTACACATCAATAATCTGTATATCAAATATACCTTTGTTCACTTTTACTAGTCTCTGTTTATTCTGCAACTCCCGTTTCGAGTTACTACTCTTAGCAACTGAACCAGTATCAATTACCGAGGGGTTGCTATAAACACTAGTAAAGTACACATCAATAATCTGTATATCAAATATACCTTTGTTCACTTTGCCATCCTTCTTATCCACCAAATAGTTGGGGTAGTTCCGCTTCAAGTGACCAGTAGTAGAAGCACTTAGTCTCAGGCTTAGGACCAGACTTAGACTTCTTCACTTGAGCAGCAACTTGCTTGCCGTTCTTCTTGAAGTTCCCCTTCTTCCCTTTGCCCTTTTCTTGAAACTAGTGGTCTCGTCAACCATCAACACTTGATGTTTTTCTTGATTTCTACCTTCGTCGATTTCAGCATCACGAAGAGCTCGGGAATTACTTTCGTCATCCCTTGCATACTATAGTTCATCACGAAGTTCTACTAACTTGGTGATGGTGACTAGAGAATTCTGTCAATCACTATTTTATCTGGAAGATTAACTCCCACTTGATTCAAGCGATTGTAGCACCCAGACAATCTGAGCACATGCTCACTAGTTGAGCGATTCTCCTCCATCTTTTAGCTATAGAACTTGTTGGAGACTTCATATCTCTCAACTCGGGTATTTGCTTGAAATATTAACTTCAACTCCTGGAACATCTCATATGGTCCATGACGTTCAAAACGTCTTTGAAGTCCCGATTCTAAGCCGTTAAGCATGGTGCACTAAACTATCAAGTAGTCATCATATTGAGCTAGCCAAACGTTCATAACATCTGCATCTGCTCCTGCAATAGGTCTATCACCTAGCAGTGCATCAAGGACATAATTTTTCTGTGCAGCAATGAGGATAATCCTCAGATCATGGATCCAATCCGCATCTTTGCTACTAACATCTTTCAACATAATTTTCTCTAGGAACATATCAAAATAAAACAGGGAAGCAACAACGCGAGCTATTGATCTACAACATAATTTGCAAAATACTATCAGGACTAAGTTCATGATAAATTTAAGTTCAATTAATCATATTACTTAAGAACTCCCACTTAGATAGACATCCCTCTAATCTTCTAAGTGATCACGTGATCCATATCAACTAAACCATGTCCGATCATCACGTGAGATGGAGTAGTTTCAATGGTGAACATCACTATGTTGATCATATCTACTATATGATTCACGCTCGACCTTAGTGTTCCGAGGCCATATATGTTATATGCTAGGCTCGTCAAGTTTAACCTGAGTATTCCGCGTGTGCAACTGTTTTGCACCCGTTGTATTTGAACGTAGAGCCTATCACACCCGATCATCACGTGGTGTCTCAGCACGAAGAACTTTCGCAACGGTGCATACTCAGGGAGAACACTTATACTTTGATAATTTAGCGAAGGATCATCTTATAATGCTACCGTCAAACAAAGCAAGATAAGATGCATAAAGGATTAACATCACATGCAATCAATATAAGTGATATGATATGGCCATCATCATCTTGTGCTTGTGATCTCCATCTCCGAAGCACCGTGCTTGTGATCTCCATCTCCGAAGCACCGTCATGATCACCATCGTCACCGGCGCGACACCTTGATCTCCATCGTAGTATCGTTGTCGTCTCGCCAAATAATTGCTTTTACGACTATCGCTACCGCTTAGTGATAAAGTAAAACTATTACATGGTGATAGCATCTCATACAATAAAGCGACAACCATATGGCTCCTGCCAGTTGCCGATAACTCGGTTACAAAACATGATCATCTCATACAACAAATTATATCACATCATGTCTTGACCATATCACATCACAACATGCCCTGCAAAAACAAGTTAGACGTCCTCTACTTTGTTGTTGCAAGTTTTACGTGGCTGCTACGGGCTTAGCAAGAACCGTTCTTACCTACGCATCAAAACCACAACGATAGTTTGTCAAGTTGGTGATGTTTTAACCTTCGCAAGGACCGGGCGTAGCCACACTCGGTTCAACTAAAGTGAGAGAGACACACCCCCGCCAGTCACCTTTAAGCAACGAGTGCTCGCAACGGTGAAACCAGTCTCGCGTAAGCATACGCGTAATGTCGGTCCGGGCCGCTTCATCTCACAATACCGCTGAACCAAAGTATGACATGTTGGTAAGCAGTATGACTTATATCGCCCACAACTCACTTGTGTTCTACTCGTGCATAGCATCAACGCATAAAACCAGGCTTGGATGCCACTGTTGGGGAACGTAGTAATTTCAAAAAAATTCTACGCACACGCAAGATCATGGTGATGCATAGCAACGAGAGGGGAGAGTGTTGTCCACGTACCCTCGTAGACCGACAGCGGAAGCGTTATCACAACGCGGTTGATGTAGTCGTACGTCTTCACGATCCGACCGATCAAGTACCGAACGCACGGCACCTCCGAAGTTCTACACACGTTCAGCTCGATGACGTCCCTCGAACTCCGATCCAGCCGAGTGTTGAGGGAGAGTTTCGTCAACACAACGGCGTGGTGACGATGATGATGTTCCACCGACGCAGGGCTTCGCCTAAGCTCCGCGACGGTATTATCGAGGTGTAATCTGGTGGAGGGGGGCACCGCACACGGCTAAAATATTGTATATCAAGTGTGTCCATGGGGTGCCCCCTGCCCCCGTATATAAAGGAGCAAGGGAGGAGGAGGCCGGCCCTAGGAGGGGGCGCACCAAGTGTGGAGTCCTACTAGGACTCCCTAGTCCTAGTAGGATTCCACCTCCCATATGGAATAGGAAAAGAGGAAGGAAAAAGAGAAGGAAGGAAGGGGGCGCCCCCCTTCCCTAGTCCAATTCGGACCAGACCAAGGGGAGGGGTGCGGCCACCCTTGAGGCCCTTTTCCTTCTTTCCCGTATGGCCCAATAAGGCCCAATACGTATTCCCGTAACTCTCCGGTACTCCGAAAAATACCCGAATCACTCGGAACCTTTCCGAAGTCCGAATATAGTCGTCCAATATATCGATCTTTACGTCTCGACCATTTCGAGACTCCTCGTCATGTCCCCGATCTCATCCGGGACTCCGAACTCCTTCGGTACATCAACATACATAAACTCATAATAAAACTGTCATCGTAACTTTAAGCATGCGGACCCTTTGGGTTCGAGAACTATGTAGACATGACCGAGACACCTCTCCGGTCAATAACCAATAGCGGGACCTGAATGCCCATATTGGCTCCCACATATTCTACGAAGATCTTTATCGGTCAGACCGCATAACAACATACGTTGTTCCCTTTGTCATCGGTATGTTACTTGCCTGAGATTCGATCGTCGGTATCTCGATACCTAGTTCAATCTCGTTACTGGCAAGTCTCTTTACTCGTTCCGTAATACATCATCCCGTAACTAACTCATTAGTCACAATGCTTGCAAGGCTTATAGTGATGTGCATTACCGAGTGGGCCCAGAGATACCTCTCCGACAATCGGAGTGACAAATCCTAATCTCGAAATACGCCAACCCAGCAAGTACCTTTGGAGACACCTGTAGAGCACCTTTATAATCACCCAGTTACTTGTGACGTTTGGTAGCACACAAAGTGTTCCTCCGGTAAACGGGAGTTGCATAATCTCATAGTCATAGGAACATGTATAAGTCATGAAGAAAGCAATAGCAACATACTAAACGATCGGGTGCTAAGCTAACGGAATGGGTCAAGTCAATCACGTCATTCTCCTAATGAGGTGATCCCGTTAATCAAATGACAACTCATGTCTATGGCTAGGAAACATAACCATCTTTGATTAACGAGCTAGTCAAGTAGAGGCATACTAGTGACACTCTGTTTGTCTATGTATTCACACATGTATTATGTTTCCGGTTAATACAATTCTAGCATGAATAATAAACATTTATCATGATATAAGGAAATAAATAATACTTTATTATTGCCTCTAGGGCATATTTCCTTCACTACGCTACTCTAATGCAAGCAGTATAGAGAAGGAATAGGCGATATCTGGTGATCAAGGGGGGGGGGGGGCTTGCCTGGTTGCTCTGGCAAGAAGGAGGGGTCGTCAACACAGTAGTCGATCGGGGCACCAGCAGCGACGTCGGTCTTGTAGTCTACCGGAGAGAAGAGGGGGAAGAAACAATGAATACAAAGCAAACAGATGCATAACGATGCATGACGAAGCAAACAGCGGTGTTAGGTGTGCCTTAACGCGGTAAGAGGTGATACCGGCGAAGGGGGGAAACATCCGGGAAAGTATCCCCGGTGTTTCGCGTTTTCGGACAGATGTATCGGAGGGGGAAAGTTGCATGTTTGATATGCTAGGGGTGTGTGGCGGACGAACGGGCTGCGTATCCAGATTTGTCTCGTAGTTCTGAGCAACTTTCATGTACAAAGTATTTTCATCCGAGTTACGGATTATTTTATATTAATTTCTAAAGTTTTAATTCATTTTCTAAATTATTTTAATTCAATTTAAGTAGTAAAAGGCTATGTGTACACAGCAGAAGCCACCCACAGCCTATGACCTGTGGGGCCAGGGGACCCAGTTGACCAAGTCAACGGTTGACTGGTCAGTGGTGTGAATAGGGCGTGTGAGACCCACATGTCATGTCACAATTTAATTAAAATAGGCTTAAACACCTAAGCTAGTTAATTAGGTCAAATTAAGCAAGGTTAATTAATTAAACTAATTATATTACTAATTAATTAATTCACTTTACTATTTCCTTTTATTTTCCATTTTTGTTTTCCTCTACTCTTTTCCTTTTATTTGATTTACAGGGGGAGGGCCCCACCTGTAAGTGGCTCAGGCCACCTCCCTCCTGTGCACGAACGCGCACAGGGAAGGGGCAGGGGCGCGGTGGCCGAACCGGGCTCCGGCGAGGCCATGGTCGAGGCCGGCAGGACAGAGACGTGGGGCGGCGGGCGCGCACCTGCAGTGAGCGGCGCCGGGGGTGCTCGGTCGGGAGCAGCAGAGGGTGCGGCCGGGGACGGTCGCGGGAGTAGGGCGCGCGGCCGGCAGCGCGTGCGCGCGGGCACGTGGCCCGAGGAGTGGCGGGCCACGCGGGGCAAGCTGCGGGCGGGCGCGCGGTGCGACGCTGTAGGGCGACGGCGGCGCGAGGCTGCAGCAGCAGCAGCAGCTAGGCGCAGCGCGGGCGAGCGGTTGGTGGTGAGCGCGCGCGGGCGCGAGGGAGAGAGGAGGGGAAGCTCACGGGGGGGGGGGGGGGATGTAGGGCACGTGGCAACGGTGCGCGAGGAGCGACTTAGGGAGGAGGACAAGGACGACGGGGTGGAGCGGAAGCAGGCCGGCGAGGGGGTCCGGGCGGCGATGGACGATCCGGGCGGCGGTGTCGGCGGTCTCCTCCCTCGATCCCGATCCAATCGGGGGAGAGGGGGGAGATATTTTGGAGAGGGGGAAGTGTCGGTGGGGTTCGGGGTACGGGAGGAGTGGGGGGGTTATGGAGTGGGGGTGGACCTTGGCCAGTTGGGCAGGCCAGCTGGGCCGGAGCCCAGTGGGGGGGTGCTTCCTCTTTGTTTTGTTTTTTTGTTAGTTTAGTTTTTTCTCTTTTGTATTTTCTTTTCTTTTATTTATTTACTTTTCTGTTTTAAATCATTTTAAATTATTTAGGCATTTTATAAAAATGTGTTTACTACACCATATTTATCTATGTAATATTTAGTACAAACCGAACATTTTTATTTTAATGTTTGAAAACTTTTATTATTTACCAAACTTTGAATTTGAATTTTGGACCGGTTTTGATCTAACGGTAGATTAGCATCAGTAACCGTGGTGACGTGGCACCATTAGCGTGGGATCACTGTAGCTTAATTATCCGGGCGTCACAACAGCAGCCCAGTGAACGTCTCGAGGAGCATGCATATGAAGACACACCTACTGCACGGCATACTGGATCTCCGGCCGAGTGAGAGTGAGGTACTGGAGAGCACCAACGATGGACCGATAGAAAGCAGCATCCGAAGCAGGAGAACCATCCTTGGTAGAAAGCTTGGCCTTCGTATCAATAGGCGTGGCGGCGGGCTTGCAGTTAAGCATGTCGGCGCGCTCCAGGAGCTCATGAGCGTACTTCCGCTAATGAAGGAAGAAGCCATCCGGACGGGGCACCACCTCGACACCGAGGAAGTAGTGCAAAGGACCCAAGTCCTTGATGGCGAACTCAACGCGAAGACGAGCCGTGAGCTGACTGAGGAGACCAGCCGTACATGCCGTCAGGATGATGTCGTCGACATAGAGCAGCAAGTAGGCTGTGTCAGAGCCCTGATGATAGACGAAGAGCGAGGCGTCTGAGCGGGTAGAGCGGAACCCAAGCTGGTGGAGGAACGCCGCGATGCGCTGGTACCAGGCACGCGGAGCCTGCTTGAGTCCGTACAAGGACCGCGAAAGTAGGCACACGTGGTCGGGAAGCGTCGGGTCAACAAACCCGGTTGGCTGCTGGCAGAAGACCTGCTCCTCGAGGTGACCATGGAGGAAGGCGTTGGAGACGTCCATCTGGTGCACCGGCCAACCCTGGGAGACCGCAAGGTGGAGAACCGTGCGTATCATGCCGAGCTTGACGACCGGAGCGAAGGTGTCGGTGAAGTCGATGCCAGCATGCTGTCGGAAGCCACGAACGACCCAGCGCGCTTTATAGCGATCAAGGGTACCATCGGGACGGAGCTTGTGTTTGAAGACCCACTTCCCGGTAATCACGTTGGCGTGCCGGGGACGGGGAACAAGCTGCCACGTCCAGTTGCGCAACAGGGCGTCAAACTCCTCTTGCATCGCAGCCATCCAGAGTGGGTCACGAAGAGCGGCTCGAACGGAGGACGGCAACGTCGATGGAGCAGAGGTGGACGCCGCATGGATGTAGTCATCCGCGGCGTAGCGCGAGCTCGGGCGAAATACGCCCGTACGGGCGCGGGTGACCGGACCGGCCACGGGCGTCGGGGGGGGGGGCCACGGGCGCCGGCAGCGCTGTCGGTCTAATATCCGACGTATCTCGTAGTAAGGGTCCTAAGCTAGGCGTCTTGGAGCGATGATAACATGGACACGGGGTTTTACCCAGCTTCGGGCTCTCTTGATGAGATAATACCCTACATGCTGCTTTTGATTGTAATCATATGGGTGTAGTAAAGAGTACATGTATCTACCACGAGATTGTAGTAATGAATATGAGATTGTCTATTGACTAGCCTCGCCTCGGTTTATATATGCACCATCGGCCTAGGGTTTAGAGGAGTCCTTGTCTTGGGCGCCAAGTCTTGTAGAATCCTCCTTGTATGCGGCATGGGCTGTCCGAACTGGCCCATGAGTATACGGCCATGGGGGTCCTCGGCCCAATCTAACTAATCGGGAGACGACGTGGTGAGTACCCCCTAGTCCAGGACACCGTCAGTAGCCCCCTGAACCGGTCTTCAAGTTGGGGACGCTCCTCGATTCTTCCGAACTGTTCTTCATCTTCGGTCGTCGGTCTTGAAAACTGGTTCAACAAATCTTCTTATCTTCGATCTTGAGGATCGCCGAAGTACATCTGAAGGGTTTATATGTCAGGTATTCGAGGAGCCCCTTTAAGTTATCAGCTTTTATCAATGCCTTGTTATTTTTACGCCCACCTTGGGTTCGAAGTTGTTCCCGGGCGGCGGTGTCCTCTTGCGTCCGAGCTCCAACGCCGGACTGCATTTCGAGGTATCTTTTGCAGCCGAGCACCAACGTCGGACTGTATCCGAGCTCCAACGCCGGACTGTATACGAGGTGTCATAGATCACCTTGGCTTGAAGACGTTTAAAGGAAGTTAGCCGAGCTTAATGCCGGAAATGCCCTCTATAGAGCTAGCCACTTGCATCCGAGCTTTATGCCGGACTGCTTCCGAGGTGATGCACCACCTTGGGCTTGGGCTGATTGTTTACGGATTTTATTTCCGACGCGTGTAAATTTATTTGCTGTCAACATGTATTGCCAGTAGCCCTCAAGGTGTCTGTTGGCCTAAAATTCGAGATGCACCTGAAGGAAAATATGAAACCGCTGATCCTAGTAGCTTCCGAGACTCAGGTCGTGAAATCGGCCTGAGGATCAACTCCTAGCTCGGCAACATACATAGGAATAGAAACGCAGTGTAATATATTAGAGGTAATAGTGATCGGCGGACGGGCCCCTGTGAGAGGGTCGTGAGAAGTCGTCGCGATATATCAGCTTGATGCCGGATAATTCTCATATGGTACTTATTGTCGTCCGAAGACGTACTTGTCATAGTTCGGTTATGCCGAACACTGAGCACTTTGAATTTTCTACATTGAATAGGCAATGCAGTAGCCCCCGAGCCACTGGTCGGGTGGCAACACCAGATCAGGGGATCGATGTGCCCCTTTAATATTTGTAAATAATGAGCGCAAAGCCCAGTAGCCCCCGAGCCTTAATGTGGGCACGGGTGGCCGAATTAAGGATCGAAGTCTGTTTGACAGAAAATTTTGTTGTGTTTAACACAAACTTCTCGGAAAGAGAACAAAGATCTCTTAAAAAAGCTAAGAGTTGGTCGAAACCTGAGCTCGCCAAGGTAGGCCCCAAGGGGTTTAAAAGATGGAATACAGTAAATGGATTTTACTTGCAATTTTTATGTGTAATGATTCTATGTATCCAAGTACTTTACATCATTAATGCTCAGATCCGCATTGTACAAAACTTTGTTGACCGACCATCGGCTTCAACCTCCTCGGCCAGTAGTTGGGGAGTGTTTGTCCTACTTTATAAAGCCTTTACAAGGGCAAAGTTTTACGGCAAACAAGGCAATCCGGTCATATGGTTTTATAAACAAAGGTACGCAGAGAGATATGTTATATTACTGTTTAATGTAAGAAACATCTTCCAAAGAAAATAGTCCCTCTATCGGTTCCTTTCCTTGGGCCATCATGCTAATCATGATCATGAAACCTCAACTCCGATCAATGTGGGAGGAAAATATGGAGGGTTTAGTTTGGGGAAAGTTCCCAGACTATGTGGTTTATAGCGAACCAAAATTTGCACTTCCGTCGTTGCCGACCAATGTGATACTTTAAGATTGCTAGCTTTCAGCTTCACCCAGTCTGAGGTACTTACTCGGATGACCCGGTAGTAACAATCACAGAGGTGCTCCCTTTACCACCTAGCCGAACAATCGGGAACGTAGGGGTAAGCACAGGAGCCAGGCAACCCAGCTTGGCCAAAATCTTAAGTCAAATTGATGCATATTTATGGCTTTATAACGATGATTGCGGAAGGAGGCTTTCATATATTAAATACAAACGCCGATGATATGTTTATTTTGACTCTGTTGCGACCGTTTATCAGTTGAAAGTGGCCCATCGTCGGCTTCCACCCCCTCGTAGATGCTACGCAGGGTGTTTCCGCAACAACCAAACAACTCTTAGCTGACGTCTCGGTACCTGAAGGCGGTTGTGTTAGGGGAAACGAGGCAATCAGATATGCGGGCTTTATAACTTTCACTTAGTCATAGGAGCTGAAAGTTGGGAGGCCGGTTACTAGCCCCCGGTTAGTGTTTGGCGACAGCCGAGGTCAAGCCATAAACACTTCGGCCAATGTTATGAATGGCCCGTCATTTAACATAGTCATCGGATCACTGACCAGTTTACGCTTATTGTGACAGTCAGTTTTCGGCTTTCTCCACTGAGGTGCTTAACCATGCGAGCAGGACGCACAATCACAGTGGTTCTCCCTTTGCACACCTAGCCGAACAAAGCGGAACATAGGAGGCAAGCACAGGAGCCGGGCAACCCAACTATTGACCGAAGACACAATTCGAAACCGATGCATATATAGCAATATCTGAGAATGTTTTTGCCGAATATCTAAAGGTGTCCGGCGTTGCACTGCGAGACTTATGCTGAAAACACATAAATAGTTTAAAAGTGCCATAGGCTTGGAAAACCAAAAAAAACTTCAGTAAAAACTGAACGTCCGAACTAGATCAAGTGTTCGGTGCCAAATCGAAAATTGGTCTTAAAAAAGATGCTTCTGTGGTGCTTTAACATGACACATCCTATCTCAAGACTTCAAGCGGGTCAGCCTACGGCTTCAACCTCCTATCCCGAAGGCGAAGTACTTCTCGTTAGGCCAGATTAGCAAACTAAACTCTAGCGGCTTTGAGGAAGAAATTAGGCTCCTTGGCTATTGACCACACACTCGCGTCGAAAAAAGGAGTGATAGAAAAAGGCTTTGCAACGATTAAGAAGAAGAACACTTATAAAATGGCTCGTATAAATTTAAGAGCCCCCAAGTGACTTGGGTAAAAGAGTTTTATGTATAATGATTGAATGTATCGAAGTACTTATATCATATCTGTGTTCACTCAAACTTTAAACGCGTCTTAACCGACCGTCGGCTTCTCCCTCTTCGGTCAAGGGCCGAAAAGTGTTATGTACTCCACCTTTCGAGAATATCGACGGTGTTTCCGATAACCAGGCAATCAGGCCATAAGGCTGTAACAGACAAAGCGCACTCAGGGAACTTATGCTATATTACTGACGAATTGTAAGAAGCATCTTCGAAGAAAAAGTACCTCCACCGATACCTTTCTTTGGTTGCTCATTGTTACTATGAGACTTGTGCAATAGATTTTTTGTATTCATGAGTTCCGTTGTGTGCTGACCATGATTGAAAACAATAAGAGCGCTAGCTTTCGGCTTCACCCAGTCTGAGGTCCGAGCTCGGAAGACCCGATCGTGACAATCGCAGAGGTGCTCCCTTTACTCCCTAGCCGAACAATCGGGAACGTAGGGGTAAACACAGGAGCAAGGCAACCCGGCTTGCGAAACACTTAAGTCAGCATGGTGCATATTGTGGCATAATACACGAACAAGGAACGAAGCCATACAAGTATAATCATATGCAAAAGGAAAAGCTTCATAAAGGAAGCCCCCAAGTAGACGGGGTATTTGAATTTGTGTGTCATAAACAAATTTCTGACAAGGAGTTTTTCATAAACAACTTTTTGCCAAAAAAGTATAATGCTTGGTCGAACCGAACAAAATATAAAACTGAAAGTTTTTGAGCATGAAAGCGACTTAGCTGGTTAATGTGTTCGGCATTGATGACGCGGTCCGAGCTTGATGTGGGACAAGGTTCCATTCCCCAAGCCGGTCCCGATCGAGGTGGCGGAGCGAAGAGCTCGGCACTCCGAAGTGGCAACATAGCACGGCCAATGCAGGACCGCAGTGTGATGCCGAAGTCCCCGTCATGGGTTAATGAAGTGATGACAAAGCCCTTGGTCCAGCCGAGGTGACGTGGTACGTCGGTACGCAGAGGTGACAGCGCTGCCAGGTCCGGATCCTTTATCTGTGCACAAAAAATAGTGCAAGCCGGAGATAATAGGAATAATAATAAATTTAAAAAAATGTTGCATAATTAATAGTTTATGCAAAGTGAGTAATAAAAGACATATGGCATGTGTGCCGAACACTCGATGAGGTAGAGCTCTCTCAACGATGCGGAAGTCCCCGAGGCAACCGAACACGTCGGTATGGCAACACGACCAACAAGGTGATCACGCGAGCCGATTTACGCCGATTGGGACGACGGCGTCGGCTTGCCGAAGAGACCACGTGACGTAGTCGAAGTCCATTACCGAACCACCATGTGACCGTCGTTAATGCGGCCACCATTTGATAGACCTGTGTACAGATGATGGAACAAACCAGAGTAATAATTCCTTGGGAAAAATAAACCCAAACAAGCAAAAAATACTAGGAGAAATAGCACCTGGTTTATTTGTTGTAGCATTCCAGAGAAAGGTGACTCCCAAAATTGGGACTCGATCCGCATACCCATTGCCTGATGGGCGGTGAAGAAACGGCATGACGATGCTGGTAAAGGTTGGCTCGCCGAGGCAAAGCCCCCGGTCCAGCTAATGTGACGAAGCTGGTCGGTTGACGACGCCGAAGTCTCCGGAGTAGGTTGATGGCGAAGCCCCCGGTCCAGACGAGGAGACGGATGCTACCTCTTGAGCACTGCATTGGATTTCCTTGAAGAGGAAAGGGTGATGCAGCAGAGTAGAGTAAGTATTTCCCTCAGTTTTTGAGAACCAAGGCATCAATCTAGTAGGAGGCTACGCGCGAGTCCCTCGTACCTACACAAAGCAAATAACTCCTCGCAACCAACGCGAATAGGGGTTGTCAATCCCTTCACGGTCACTTACGAGAGTGAGATCTGATAGAGATGATAGATAATATTTTTTGGTATTTTTGGTATAAAGATGCAAAGAAAAATAAAATCAAAGTAAAAAAGCAAAGGCAATAATAAAGTGTTGGGATATTAATATGATAAAGATAGACCTGGGGGCCATAGATTTCACTAGTGGCTTCTCTCAAGAGCATAAGTATTTTACGATGGGTGAACGAATTACTGTTGAGCAATTGACAGAATTGAGCATAGTTATGAGAATATCTAGGTATGATCATGTATATAGGCATCACGTCCGAGACAAGTAGACCGACTCCTGCCTGCATCTACTACTATTACTCCACTCATCGACCGCTATCCAGCATGCATCTAGAGTATTAAGTTCAAGAAAACAGAGTAACGCCTTAAGCAAGATGACATGATGTAGAGGGATAAATTCATGCAATATGATAAAAAAACCATCTTGTTATCCTCGATGGCAACAATACAATACGTGCCTTGCTGCCCCTACTGTCACTCGGAAAGGACACCGCAAGATTGAACCCAAAGCTAAGCACTTCTCCCATTGCAAGAAAAAGCAATCTAGTAGGCCAAACCAAACTGATAATTCGAAGAGACTTGCAAAGATAACCAATCATACATAAAAGAATTCAGAGAAGATTCAAATATTGTTCATAGATAGACTTGATCATAAACCCACAATTCATCGGTCTCAACAAACACACCGCAAAAAGAAGATTACATCGAATAGATCTCCATGAGAGAGGGGGAGAACATTGTATTGAGATCCAAAAAGAGAAGCCATCTAGCTACTAACTATGGACCCGAAGGTCTGAGGTAAACTACTCACACTTCATCGGAGGGGCTATGATGATGTAGAAGCCCTCCGTGGTGGATGCCCCCTCCGGCGGAGCTCCGGAACAGGCCCCAAGATGGGATCTCGTGGGTACAGAAGGTTGCGGCGGTGGAATTAGGTTTTTGGCTCCGTATCTGATCGTTTGGGGGTACGTAGGTATATATAGGAGGAAGAAGTACGTCGGTGGAGCAAGGTGGGGCCCACGAGGGTGGGGGCGCGCCCCTACCTCGTGCCCACCTCCTGGCTTTCTTGACGTAGGGTCCAAGTCTCCTGGATCATATTCGGTGAGAAAATCACGTTCCCGAAGGTTTCATTCCGTTTGGACTCCGTTTGATATTCCGTTTCTTCGAAACACTGAAATAGGCAAAAAAAACAGCAATTCTGGGCTGGGCCTCCGGTTAATAGGTTAGTCCCAAAAATAATATAAAAGTGGAAAATAAAGCCCAATAATGTCCAAAACAGTAGATAATATAGCATGGAGCAATAAAAAATTATAGATACCCTGGAGACGTATCAGGCATCCCCAAGCTTAATTCCTGCTCGTCCTCGAGTAGGTAAATGATAAAAACAGAATTTTTGATGCGGAGTGCTACTTGGCATAATTTCAATGTAATTCTTCTTAATTGTGGTATGAATATTCAGATCCGAAAGATTCAAGACAAAAGTTTAATATTGACATAAAAATAATAATACTTCAAGCATGCTAACTAAGCAATTATGTCTTCTCAAAATAACATGGCCAAAGAAAGTTCATCCCTACAAAATCATATAGTTTAGTCATGCTCCATTTTTGTCACACAAGAATGCTCTCATCATGCACAACCCCGATGACAAGCCAAGCAATTGTTTCATACTTTAGTAATCTCAAACTTTATAAACCTTCACGCAATACATGAGCGTGAGCCGTGGATATAGCACTATGGGTGGAATAGAATATGATGATGGGGGTTATGTGGAGAAGACAAAAAGGAGAAAGTCTCACATCAATGAGGCTAATCAATGGGCTATGGAGATGCCCATCGATTGATGTTAATGCAAGGAGTAGGGATTGCCATGCAACGGATGCACTAGAGCTATAAATGTATGAAAGCTCAACAAAAGAAACTAAGTGGGTGTGCATCCAACTTGCTTGCTCACGAAGACCTAGGGCACTTGAGGAGGCCCATTGTTGGAATATACAAGCCAAGTTCTATAATGAAAAGTTCCCACTAGTATATGAAAGTGACAAAACAAGAGACTCTCTATCATGAAGATTATGGTGCTACTTTGAAGCACAAGTGTGGAAAAAAGGATAGTAGCATTGCCCCTTTTTATATTTTTTTTGGCCTTCTTTTTTTCTTTTGGCCTTTCTCTTTTTTTATTGGGACAATGCTCTATTAAATGATGATCATCACACTTCTATTTATTTACAACTCAATGATTACAACTCGATACTAGAACAAAGTATGATTCTATATGAATGCCTCCGGCGGTGTACCGGGATATTCAATGAATCAAGAGTGACATGTATGAAGGAATTATGAATGGTGGCTTTGCCACAAATACTATGTCAACTACATGATCATGCTAAGCAATATGACAATAATGAGTATGTCATGAAAAACGGAACGGTGGAAAGTTGCATGGCAATATATCTCGGAATGGCTATGGAAATGCCATAATAGGTAGGTATGGTGGCTGTTTTGAGGAATATATAAGGAGGTTTATGTGTGAAAGAGCGTATCATATCACGGCGTTTGGATGCACCGGCGAAGTTTGCACCAACTCTCAATGTGAGAAAGGGCAATGCACGGTACCGAAGAGGCTAGCAATGATGGAAGGGTGAGAGTGCGTATAATCCATGGACTCAACATTAGTCATAAAGAACTCACATACTTATTGCAAAAATCTACAAGCCATCAAAAACCAAAGCACTACGCGCATGCTCCTAGGGGGATAGATTGGTAGGAAAAGACCATCGCTCATCCCCGACCGCCACTCATAAGGAGGACAATCAAATAACAACTCATGTTTCAAATTTGTTACATAACGTTTACCATACGTGCATGCTACGGGACTTGCAAACTTCAACACAAGCATTTCTCAAATTCACAACTACTCAACTATCACAACTTTGATATTATCACCTCCATATCTCAAAACAATTATCAAGCATCAAACTTTTCTTAGCATTCAACGCACTCAAAAGAAAGTTTTACAAATCTTGAATACCAAGCATATTAAGATTTTTAAGCAAATTACCATGCTATTTAAGACTCTCAAAATAATCTAAGTGAAGCATGAGAGATCAATAGTTTCTATAAAACAAATCCACCACCGTGCTTTAAAAGATATAAGTGAAGCACTAGAGCAAAACTATATAGCTCAAAAGATATAAGTGAAGCACAAAGAGTATTCTAACAAATTCCAATTCATGTATGGCTATCTCAAAAGGTGTGTATAGCAAGGATGATTGTGGTAAACTAAAAAGCAAAGACTCAAATCATACAAGACGCTCCAAGCAAAACACATATCATGTGGTGAATAAAAATATAGCTCCAAGTAAAGTTACCGATGGAAGTAGACGAAAGAGGGGATGCCTTCCGAGGCATCCCCAAGCTTTGACTTTTTGGTGTCCTTGGATTATCTTGGGGGTGCCATGGGCATACCCAAGCTTAGGCTCTTGCCACTCCTTGTTCCACAATCCATCAAAAGATTTCACCCAAAACTTGAAAACTTCACAACACAAAACTCAACAGAAATCTCGTGAGCTCCGTTAGCGAAAGAAAACAAAAGACCACTTCAAGGTACTGTAATGAACTCATTCTTTATTTATATTGGTGTTAAACCTACTGTATTCCAACTTCTCTATGGTTTATAAAGTATTTTACTAGCCATAGATTCATCAAAATAAGCAAACAACACACGAAAAACAGAATCTGTCAAAAACAGAACAGTCTGTAGTAATCTGTAACTAACGCAAACTTCTGGAACTCAAAGAATTCTACCAAAATAGGAAGAACTAGGAAATTTGTTTATTGATCAGCAGCAATTGGAATCACTATTTTATCACGTTCTGGTGATTCTTAACAATTGTTTTCGTGAACAGAAAGTTTCTGGAAATTACAGCAAGATCAAATAACTATCATCCAAGAAGATCATATAGGTTTAACTTGGCACAAACACTAATTAAAACATAAAAACACATCTAACCAGAAGGTAGATGGATTATTTATTCCTAAACAGAAGCAAAAGCAAAAAAACTAAAAATAAAATTGGGTTGCCTCCCAACAAGCGCTATCGTTTAACGCCCCTAGCTAGGCATAAAAGCAAGGATAGATCTAGGTATTGCCATCTTTGGTAGGCAATCCATAAGTGGCTCTCATGATAGATTCATATGGTAATTTTATTTTCTTCCTAGGGAAGTATTCCATGCCTTTCTTTAATGGAAATTGGAATCTAATATTCCCTTCCTTCATATCAATAATTGCACCAATCGTTCTAAGGAAAGGTCTACCAAGAATAATAGGACAAGAAGGATTGCAATCTATATCAAGAACGATAAAATCTACGGGCACATAATTCCTATTTGCAACAATAAGAACATCATTAATTCTTCCCATAGGTTTCTTAATAGTGGAATCCGCAAGATGCAAGTTTAGAGAGCAATCATCAAAATCACGGAAAATCTAGCAAATCGCACAAAGTTTTGGAAATAGTGGAAACACTAGCACCCAAATCACATAAAGCATAAAATTCATGATCCTTAATCTTAATTTTAATAGTTGGTTCCCACTCATCATAAAGTTTTCTAGGGATAGAAACTTCCAACTCAAGTTTTTCTTCATAAGATTGCATCAAGGCATGAACGATATGTTTAGTAAACGCTTTATTTTGACTATAAGCATGAGGAGAATTTAGCACGGATTGCAATAAGGAAATACAATCAATTAAAGAGCAACTTTAATAATTAAATTCCTTGAAATCCAAAATAGTGGGTTTAGCAACATCTAGGGTTTTGCTTTCTTCAATCCCACTTTTATCAAATTTAGCATCAAGATCTAAAAACTCCGAATTTTTGGAACGCCTTCTAGGTAAAGGTGGATCATATTCAGTCTCATCATTATCAAGATTCATATTGCAAAACAAAGATTTAATAGGAGACACATCAATAACTTTTAGATCTTCATCTTTATTTTCATAGGAACTAGAAGAACACGCTTTAATAAAGGCATCTTTCGTAGCACGCATCCTAGCGGTTCTTTCTTTGCACTCATCAATGGAAATTCTCATGGCTTTGAGAGACTCATTGATATCATGCTTAGGAGGAATAGATCTAAGCTTTAAAGAATCAACATCAAGAGAAATTCTATCAACGTTCCTAGCCTATTCATCAACTTTAAGCAATTTCTCTTCAAGCAAAGCATTAAAATTCTTTTGCGAATTCATAAACTCTTTAACACTAGTCTCAAATTCAGAGGGCATCTTACTAAAATTTCCATAAGAGTTGTTGTAGGAATTTCCATAATTATTAGAAGGATTACTAGGATAAGGCCTAGGATTAAAGTTCCCTCTATACGCGTTGTTACCAAATTATTCCTACCAACAAAATTCACATCCATAGATTCATTATTATTCTCAATCAAAGTAGACAAAGGAATATCATTAGGATCAGAAGAAACACTCTTAGTAGCAAATAATTTCATAAGTTCATCCATCTTTCCACTCAAAACATTAATTTCTTCTATCGCATGCACTTTTTTATTAGTAGATCTTTCAGTGTGCCATTGAGAATAATTAACCATAATATTGTTGGAGATCGTTGCAGAAATTTAAAATTTTCTACGTATCACCAAGATCAATCTATGGAGTCATCTAGCAACGAGAGAGAGGGGAGTGCATCTACATACCCTTGTAGATCGCATGCGGAAGCGTTCAAGAGAACGGGGTTGATGCAGTCGTACTCGTCGTGATCCAAATCACCGATGATCCTGGCGCCGAACGGACGGCACCTCCGCGTTCAACACACGTACGGAGCGGGGACGTCTCCTCCTTATTGATCCAGCAAGGGGGGAGGAGAAGTTTATGGAGATCCAGCAGCACGACGGCGTGGTGGTGGAAGTAGCGGGATCCCGGTAGGGCTTCGCCAAGCGCAAGCGGGGAGGAAGAGGTGTCACGGGAGGGAGGGAGGCGCCAGGGCTTGGGGTGCTGCTCCCATGCGCCTCCCCACTATATATAGGGGTGGAGGGGGCTGGTTTCTTGCCCTCCAAGTCCATTGGGGCGTTGGCAAAGGTGGGGGAAAGAAATCCCATCATTTCCCTTCCCCACTGATTGTTATCCCCCCTTTTTAGGGATCTTGATCTTATCCCTTCGGGATATGATCTTATTCCTTCTAAGGTGGGATCTTGGTGCGCCTTGACCAGGGGTGTGGGGCCTTGCCCCCACTACCCACGTTCATGTGGGTCCCCCCATGCAGGTGGGCCCCACTTCAGAACCTTCTAGAACCTTCCCGGTACAATACCAAAAAATCCCGAACATTTTCCGGTGGCCAAAATAGGACTACCCATATATAAATCTTTACCTCCGGACCATTCCAGAACTCCTCGTGACGTCCGGGATCTCATCCGGGACTCCGAACAACTTTTGTTTAACCACATACTAATATCTCTACAACTCTAGCGTCACCGAACCTTAAGTGTGTAGACCCTATGGGTTCGGGAGACATGCAGACATGACCGAGACGACTCTCCGGTCAATAACCAACAGCGGGATCTGGATACCCATGTTCGCTCCCACATGTTCCACGATGATCTCATCGGATGAACCACGATGTCGAGGATTCAATCAATCCCGTATACAATTCCCTTTGCCAATCGGTACGTTACTTGCCCGAGATTCGATCGTCGGTATCCCAATACCTTGTTCAATCTCGTTACTGGCAAGTCACTTTACTCGTACCGTAATGCATGATCCCGTGACCAAACACTTGGTCACATTGAGCTCATTATGATGATGCATTACCGAGTGGGCCCAGAGATACCTCTCAGTCATACGGAGTGACATATCCCAGTCTCGATTCGTGCCAACCCAACAAACACTTTCAGAGATACCCGTAGTGCACCTTTATAGTCACCCAGTTACGTTGTGACGTTTGGCACACCCAAAGCACTCCTATGGTATCCGGGAGTTGCACAATCTCATGGTCTAATAAAATGATACTTGACATTTGGAAAAGCTCTAGCAAACGAACTACACGATCTTGTGCTATGCTTAGGATTGGGTCTTGTCCATCACATCATTCTCCTAATGATGTGATCCCGTTATCAATGACATCCAATGTCCATAGTCAGGAAACCATGACTATCTGTTGATCAACGAGCTAGTCAACTAGAGGCTCACTAGGGACATGTTGTGGTCTATGTATTCACACATGTATTACGATTTCCGGATAACACAATTATAGCATGAACAATAGACAATTATCATGAACAAGGAAATATAATAATAACCATTTTATTATTGCCTCTAGAGCATATTTCCAACAGTCTCCCACTTGCACTAGAGTCAATAATCTAGTTACATTGTGATGAATCGAACACCCATAGAGTTCTGGTGTCGATCATGTTTTGCTCTAGGGAGAGGTTTAGTCAACGGATCTGCTACATTCAGGTCCGTATGTACTTTACAAATATCTATGTCTCCACTTTGAACATTTTCACGAATGGAGTTGAAGCGACGCTTGATATGCCTGGTCTTCCTGTGAAACCTGGGCTCCTTGGCAAGGGCAATAGCTCCAGTGTTTTCACACAAGAGTGTCATCGGGCCCGACGCATTGGGAATAACTCCTAGGTCGGTAATGAACTCCTTCACCCAGATTGCTTCTTGTGCTGCCTCTGAGGCCGCCATGTATTCCGCTTCACATGTAGATCTCGCCACAACGCTTTGCTTGCAACTGCACCAGCTTACTGCCCCACCATTCAAAATATACACGTATCCGGTTTGTGACTTAGAGTCATCCAGATCTGTGTCGAAGCTAGCATCGACGTAACCCTTTACGACGAGCTCTTCGTCACCTCCATAAACGAGAAACATATCCTTAGTCCTTTTCAGGTACTTCAGGATGTTCTTGACCGCTGTCCAGTGTTCCATGCCGGGATTACTTTGGTACCTTCCTACCAAACTTACGGCAAGGTTTACATCAGGTCTGGTACACAGCATGGCATACATAATAGACCCTATGGCCGAGGCATAGGGGACGACACTCATCTTTTCTCTATCTTCTGCCGTGGTCGGGCATTGAGCCGCGCTCAATCTTACACCTTGCAATACAGGCAAGAACCCCTTCTTGGACTGATCCATATTGAACTTCTTCAATATCTTGTCAAGGTATGTGCTTTGTGAAAGACCTATGAGGCGTCCCGATCTATCTCTATAGATCTTGATGCCTAATATGTAAGCAGCTTCTCCAAGGTCCTTCATTGAAAAACACTTATTCAAGTAGGCCTTTATACTTTCCAAGAATTCTATATTATTTACCATCAATAGTATGTCATCCACATATAATATGAGAAATGCTACAGAGCTCCCACTCACTTTCTTGTAAACACAGGCTTCTCCATAAGTCTGTGTAAACCCAAACGCCTTGATCATCTCATCAAATCGAATGTTCCAACTCCGAGATGCTTGCACCAGCCCATAGATGGAGCGCTGGAGCTTGCATACCTTGTTAGCATTCTTAGGATCGACAAAACCTTCCGGCTGCATCATATACAATTCTTCCTTAAGAAAGCCGTTAAGGAATGCCGTTTTGACGTCCATTTGCCATATCTCATAATCATAGAATGCGGCAATTGCTAACATGATTCAGACGGACTTCAGCTTCGCTACGGGTGAGAAAGTCTCCTCGTAGTCAACCCCTTGAACTTGTCGATAACCCTTAGCGACAAGTCGAGCCTTATAGATGGTCACATTACCATCCGCGTCTGTCTTCTTCTTAAAGATCCATTTATTTTCTATGGCTCGCCGATCATCGGGCAAGTCAGTCAAAGTCCATACTTCGTTTTCGTACATGGATCCTATCTCGGATTTCATGGCTTCTAGCCATTTGTCGGAATCTGGGCCTGCCATTGCTTCTTCATAGTTCGAAGGTTCATCGTTGTCTAACAACATGATTTCCAGGACAGGGTTGCCATACCACTCTGGTGTGGAACGTGTCCTCGTGGACCTACGAAGTTCAGTAGTAACTTGATCCGAAGTACCTTGATCATCATCATTAGCTTCCTCTCTAGTCAGTGCAGGCACCACAGGAACATCTTCCTGAGCTGTGCTACTTTCCGGTTCAAGAGGTAGTACTTCATCAAGTTCCACTTTCCTCCCACTTACTTCTTTCGAGAGAAACTCTTTCTCCAGAAAGGACCCATTCTTGGCAACAAAGATCTTGCCTTCGGATCTGAGGTAGAAGGTATACCCAATGGTTTCCTTAGGGTATCCTATGAAGACGCATTTTTCCGACTTGGGTTCGAGCTTTTCAGGTTGAAGTTTCTTGACATAAGCATCGCATCCCCAAACTTTTAGAAACGACAGCTTAGGTTTCTTCCCAAACCATAATTCATACGGTGTCGTCTCAACGGATTTCTACGGAGCCCTATTTAAAGTGAATGCGGCAGTCTCTAAAGCATAGCCCCAAAATGAGAGCGGTAGATCGGTAAGAGACATCATAGATCGCACCATATCCAATAGAGTGCGATTACGACATTCGGACACACCATTTCGCTGAGGTGTTCCAGGCGGCGTGAGTTGTGAAACTATTCCACATTTCCTTAAGTGTGTGCCAAATTCGTGACTCAAATATTCCCCTCCACGATCTGATCGTAAGAATTTTATTTTTCTGTCACGTTGATTCTCAACCTCACTCTGAAATTCCTTGAACTTTTCAAAGGTCTCAGACTTGTGTTTCATTAGGTAGACATACCCATATCTACTCAAGTCATCAGTGAGAGTGAGAACATAACGATAGCCACCGCGAGCCTCAACACTCATTGGACCGCACACATCAGTATGTATGATTTCCAATAAGTTGGTTGCTCGCTCCATTGTTCCAGAGAACGGAGTCTTGGTCATCTTACCCATGAGGCATGGTTCGCACGTGTCAAATGATTCGTAATCAAGAGACTCCAAAAGTCCATCTGCATGGAGCTTCTTCATGCGCTTGACACCAATGTGACCAAGACGGCAGTGCCACAAGTATGTGGGACTATCATTATCAACCTTACATCTTTTGGTACTCACACTATGAATATGTGTAACACTACGTTCGAGATTCATTAAGAATAAACCATTAACCAACGGGGCATGACCATAAAACATATCTCTCATATAAATAGAACAACCATTATTCTCGGATTTAAATGAGTAGCCATCTCGAATTAAACGAGATCCTGATACAATGTTCATGCTCAAAGCTGGCACTAAATAACAATTATTGAGGTTTAAAACTAATCCCGTAGGTAAATGTAGAGGTAGCATACCGCCGGCGATCACATCGACCTTGGAACCATTCCTGACGCGCATCGTCACCTCGTCCTTTGCCAGACTCCGTTTATTCCGCAGCTCCTGCTTTGAGTTACAAATATGAGCAACCGCACCGGTATCAAATACCCAGGAGCTACTACGAGTGCTGGTAAGGTACACATAAATAACATGTATATCACATATACCTTTGGTGTTGCCGGCCTTCTTGTCCGCTAAGTACTTGGGGCAGTTCCGCTTCCAGTGACCACTTCCCTTGCAATAAAAGCACTCAGTCTCAGGCTTGGGTCCATTCTTTGGCTTCTTCCCGGCAATTGGCTTACCGGGCGCGGCAACTCCCTTGCCGTCCTTCTTGAAGTTCTTCTTACCCTTGCCTTTCTTGAACTTAGTGGTTTTATTCACCATCAACACTTGATGTTCCTTTTTGATCTCCACCTTCGCTGATTTCAGCATTGAATATACCTCAGGAATGGTCTTTTCCATCCCCTGCATATTGAAGTTCATCACAAAGCTCTTGTAGCTCGGTGGAAGCGACTGAAGGATTCTGTCAATGACCGCGTCATCCGGGAGATTAACTCCCAGCCGAGTCAAGCGGTTGTGTAACCCAGACATTTTGAGTATGTGCTCACTGACAGAACTATTTTCCTCCATCTTACAACTGGAGAACTTGTCGGAGACTTCATATCTCTCGACCCGGGCATGAGCTTGGAAAACCATTTTCAGCTCTTCAAACATCTCATATGCTCCGTGTTGCTCAAAATGCTTTTGGAGCCCCGGTTCTAAGCTGTAAACCATGCCGCACTGAACGAGGGAGTAATCATCATCACGTTGCTGCCAATCGTTCATAACGTCTTGGTTCTCTGGGATGGGTGCGTCACCTAGCGGTGCTTCTAGGACATAATCTTTCTTGGCAGCTATGAGGATGATCCTCAGGTTCCGGACCCAATCCGTATAGTTGTTGCCATCATCTTTCAGCTTGGTTTTCTCTAGGAATGCGTTGAAGTTGAGGGCAACATTAGCGTGGGCCATTTGATCTACAAGACATATTGTAAAGATTTTAGACTAAGTTCATGATAATTAAGTTCATCTAATCAAATTATTCAATGAACTCCCACTCAGATAGACATCCCTCTAGTCATCTAAGTGAAACATGATCCGAGTCAACTAGGCCGTGTCCGATCATCACGTGAGACGGACTAGTCAACATCGGTGAACATCTTCATGTTGATCGTATCTTCTATACGACTCATGCTCGACCTTTCGGTCTTCCGTGTTCCGAGGCCATGTCTGTACATGCTAGGCTCGTCAAGTCAACCTAAGTGTATTGCGTGTGCAAATCTGGCTTACACCCGTTGTATTCGAACGTTAGAATCTATCACACCCGATCATCACGTGGTGCTTCGAAACAACGAACCTTCGCAACGGTGCACAGTTATGGGGAACACTTTCTTGAAATTATTGTGAGGGATCATCTTATTTAAGCTACCGTCGTTCTAAGCAAATAAGATGTAAAACATGATAAACATCACATGCAATCAAATAGTGACATGATATGGCCAGTATCATATTGCTCCTTTGATCTCCATCTTCGGGGCGCCATGATCATCTTTGTCACCGGCATGACACCATGATCTCCATCATCATGATCTCCATCATCGTGTCTTCATGAAGTTGTCACGCCAACGATTACTTCTACTTCTATGGCTAACGTGTTTAGCAATAAAGTAAAGTAATTTACATGGCGTTATTCAATGACACGCAGGTCATACAAAAAATAAAGACAACTCCTATGGCTCCTGCCGGTTGTCATACTCATCGACATGCAAGTCGTGATTCCTATTACAAGAACATGATCAATCTCATACATCACATATATTTCATTCATCACATCCTTTTGGCCATATCACATCACAAGGCATATGCTGCAAAAACAAGTTAGACGTCCTCTAATTGTTGTTGCATGTTTTTACGTGGCTTCTATAGGTTTCTAGCAAGAACGTTTCTTACCTACGTAAAACCACAACGTGATATGCCAACTTCTATTTACCCTTCATAAGGACCCTTTTCATCGAATCCGATTCGACTAAAGTGGGAGAGACAGACACCCGCTAGCCACCTTATGCAACTAGTGCATGTCAGTCGGTGGAACCTGTCTCACATAAGCGTACGTGTAAGGTCGGTCCAAGCCGCTTCATCCCACGATGCCGCCGAAACAAGATAAGACTAGTAGTGGCAAGAAAAATTGACAACATCTACGCCCACAACAAGTTTGTGTTCTACTCGTGCATAGAAACTACGCATAGACCTAGCTCATGCTGCCACTGTTGGAGATCGTTGCAGAAATTTAAAATTTTATACGTATCACCAAGATCAATCTATGGAGTCATCTAGCAATGAGAGAGAGGGGAGTGCATCTACATACCCTTGTAGATCGCGTGCGGAAGCGTTCAAGAGAACGGGGTTGATGGAGTCGTACTCGTCGTGATCCAAATCACCGATGATCCTAGCGCCGAACGGACGGCACCTCCGCGTTCAACACACGTACAGAGCGGGGACGTCTCCTCCTTCTTGATCCAGCAAGGGGGGAGGAGAAGTTGATGGAGATCCAGCAGCACGACGGCGTGGTGGTGGAAGTAGCGGGATCCCGGCAGGGCTTCGCCAAGCGCAAGCGGGGAGGAAGAGGTGTCACGGGAGGGAGGGAGGCGCCAGGGCTTGGGGTGCTGCTCCCATGCGCCTTCCCACTATATATAGGGGTGGAGGGGGCTGGTTTTTTGCCCTCCAAGTCCATTGGGGCGTTGGCAAAGGTGGGGGAAAGAAATCCCATCATTTCCCTTCCCCACTGATTGTTATCCCCCCTTTTTAGGGATCTTGATCATATCCCGAAGTCCTTCTAAGGTGGGATCTTGGTGTGCCTTGACCAGGGGTGTGGGGCCTCGCCCCCACTACCCACGTTAATGTGGGTCCCCCATGCAGGTGGGCCCCACTTCGGAACCTTCTAGAACCTTCCCGGTACAATACCGAAAAATCCCGAACATTTTCCGGTGGCCAAAATAGGACTTCCCATATATAAATCTTTACCTCCGGACCATTCCGGAACTCCTCATGACGTCCGGGATCTCATCCGGGACTTCGAACAACTTTCGGTTAACCGCATACTAATATCTCTACAACTCTAGCGTCACCGAACCTTAAGTGTGTAGACCCTACGGGTTCGGGAGACATGCAGACATGACCGAGACGACTCTCCGGTCAATAACCAACAGCGGGATCTGGATACCCATGTTGGCTCCCACATGTTCCACGATGATCTCATCGGATGAACCACGATGTCGAGGATTCAATCAATCCTGTATACAATTCCCTTTGCCAATCGGTACGTTACTTGCCCGAGATTCGATCATCGGTATCCCAATACCTTGTTCAATCTCGTTACCGGCAAGTCACTTTACTCGTACCGTAATGCATGATCCCGTGACCAAACACTTGGTCACATTGAGCTCATTATGATGATGCATTACCGAGTGGGCCCAGAGATACCTCTCCGTCATACGGAGTGACAAATCCCAGTCTCGATTCGTGCCAACCCAACAGACACTTTCGGAGATACCCGTAGTGCACCTTTATAGCCACCCAGTTACGTTGTGACGTTTGGCACACCCAAAGCACTCCTATGGTATCCGGGAGTTGCACAATCTCATGGTCTAAGGAAATGATACTTGACATTTGGAAAAGCTCTAGCAAACGAACTACACGATCTTGTGCTATGCTTAGGATTGGGTCTTGTCCATCACATCATTCTCCTAATGATGTGATCCCGTTATCAATGACATCCAATGTCCATAGTCAGGAAACCATGACTATCTGTTGATCAACGAGCTAGTCAACTAGAGGCTCACTAGGGACATGTTGTGGTCTATGTATTCACACATGTATTACGATTTTCGGATAACACAATTATATCATGAACAATAGACAATTATCATGAACAAGGAAATATAATAATAACCATTTTATTATTGCCTCTAGGGCATATTTCCAACAAATATTATCTAGGAGTTTAGTAGCATCTCCTAAAGTGATTTCCATAAAAGTGCCTCCCGCGGCCGAATCTAAAAGATTTCTAGAAGCAAAATTCAATCCGGCATAATTTTTTTGTATAATCATCCACAAGTTTAAACCATGAGTAGGGCAATTATGTACCATTAATTTCATCCTCTCCTAAGCTTGTGCAACATGTTCATGATCAAGTTGCTTAAAATTCATAATATCGTTTCTAAGAAAGATGATCTTGGCGGGAGGAAAATACTTAGAGATAAAAGCATCTTTGCACTTGTTCCAAGAATCAATACTATTTTTAGGCAAAGACGAAAACCAAGCTTTAGCACGATCTCTAAGCGAAAAAGGAAATAGCTTCAATTTAACAATATCATTATCAACATCTTTCTTCTTTCGCATATCACATAAATAAACGAAGCTATTTAGATGAGTAGCGGCATCTTCACTAGGAAGGCCGGCGAATTGATCTTTCATAACAAGATTCAACAAAGCAGTATTGATTTCACAAGATTCAGTATTGGTAAGAGGAGCAATCGGAGTGCTAAGGAAATCATTATTGTTGGTATTGGTAAAGTCACACAATTTGGTATTATCTTGAGCCATCGTGACAAGCAAGCAATCTAACACACGAGCAAACAAAAAGCAAGCGAGAAGAAGGCAAACGGAAAAAGAGAGGGCGAATAAAATGGCAAGGGTGAAGTGGGGGAGAGGAAAACGAGAGGCAAATGGCAAATAATGCAATGCGAGAGATAAGGGATTGTGATGGGTACTTGGTTTGTTGACTTTTGCGTAGACCTCCCCGGCAACGGCGCCAGAAATCTTCCTGCTACCTCTTGAGCACTGCGTTGGATTTCCTTGAAGAGGAAAGGGTGATGCAGCAGAGTAGAGTAAGTATTTCCCTCAGTTTTTGAGAACCAAGGTATCAATCCAGTAGGAGGCTACGCGTGAGTCCCTCATACCTACAGAAAGCAAATAACTCCTCGCAACCAACGCGAATAGGGGTTGTCAATCCCTTCACGGTCACTTACGAGAGTGAGATCTGATAGAGATGATAGATAATATTTTTGGTATTTTTGGTATAAAGATGCAAAGAAAAATAAAATCAAAGTAAAAAAGCAAAGGCAATAATAAAGTGTTGGGAGATTAATATGATAAAGATAGACCCGGGGGCCATGGATTTCACTAGTGGCTTCTCTCAAGAGCATAAGTATTTTACGGTGGGTGAACGAATTACTGTTGAGCAATTGACAAAATTGAGCATAGTTATGAGAATATCTAGGTATGATCATGTATATAGGCATCACGTCCGAGACAAGTAGACCGACTCCTGCCTGCATCTACTACTATTACTCCACTCATCGACCGCTATCCAGCATGCATCTAGAGAATTAAGTTCAAGAAAACAGAGTAACGCCTTAAGCAAGATGACATGATGTAGAGGGATAAATTCATGCAATATGATAAAAACCCCATCTTGTTATCCTCGATGGCAACAATACAATACGTGCCTTGCTGCCCCTGCTGTCACTGGGAAAGGACACCGCAAGATTGAACCCAAAGCTAAGCACTTCTCCCATTGCAAGAAAGATCAATCTACTAGGCCAAACCAAACTGATAATTCGAAGAGACTTGCAAAGATAACCAATCATACATAAAAGAATTCAGAGAAGATTCAAATATTGTTCATAGATAATCTTGATCATAAACCCACAATTCATCGGTCTCAACAAACACACCGCAAAAAGAAGATTACATCGAATAGATCTCCACGAGAGAGGGGGAGAACATTGTATTGAGATCCAAAAAGAGAGAAGAAGCCATCTAGCTACTAACTATGGACCCGAAGGTCTGAGGTAAACTACTCACACTTCATCGGAGAGGCTATGGTGATGATGTAGAAGCCCTCCGTGATGGATTCCCCCTCCGGCGGAGCTCCGGAACAGGCCCCAAGATGGGATCTCGTGGGTACAGAAGGTTGCGGTGGTGGAATTAGGTTTTTGGCTCCGTATCTGATCGTTTGGGGGTACGTAGGTATATATAGGAGGAAGAAGTACGTCGGTGGAGCAAGGTGGGGCCCACGAGGGTGGGGGCGCGCCCTAGGGGGGTAGGCGCGCCCCCTACCTCGTGCCCACCTCCTGGCTTTCTTGACGTAGGGTCCAAGTCTCCTGGATCATATTCGGTGAGAAAATCACGTTCCCGAAGGTTTCATTCCGTTTGGACTCCGTTTGATATTCCGTTTCTTCGAAACACTGAAATAGGCAAAAAAACAGCAATTCTGGGCTGGGCCTCCGGTTAATAGGTTAGTCCCAAAAATAATATAAAAGTGGAAAATAAAGCCCAATAATGTCCAAAACAGTAGATAATATAGCATGGAGCAATCAAAAATTATAGATACGTTGGAGACGTATCAACGGAGCAGGTCGGTAAGGAGACGTTGCAGCTGCCATGTCAGCCGAGGTGTTGAAGTAGTTCGGCGTGATGGACGTCGGCTTGATGAAGCAACGGTGCGGCCATGCCGATGCAGGTCGTAACTCGTGACGTGGTCAATGCTGGCTTGATGAAGTGACCGTGCGGCGATGCGGGTGTGCCCGCTCCGGGTAATCCGTGGGGCGGCGATGTTGGTGATGATTTATCCTTCGCTATGCCGAACTCTTGTTCGGCTTGCCGAGATGATGATCGAAGAAGTTGAGCTCGGCTCAACAAAGCGGCGACGTGTCTAGCGCAGGTCGGCAGCGGTGGAGCAATATTGCCGGACTAGTTTGACACCAGCGTGATGGTGAAGATTACCTCGGAGGAGGCTTAAAATTTTATGGGTACGTGTTTAAAAACAACGCACAATACCCTAGAAAAAATTCCTTCAAAAGGGTTGTCCAATATTCCGTTCATGAAGAAACATGAACTCGGGCCGGATTCGTATTCACGCAGAAAACATATCCGAAAATTGGTCCCACTCATCGGAAGGTTCCCGGAGTTTGAACCCTCGGATCGAGCTGAAATTTGGAGGGGTGGTAGATATGGGAATTCCGCAGTAGATGATCGGTTGGATCTTCCAAATGACCTCCGAGCTGGGCTCTGGAGACCACGCCCTAAACTCGTCCAGATTCCCGTCCAGATTTGACAGGGCTCCGGTATATCGTAGATTGCCAGAGATTCCTCCATCAAAACTCGACGAAATTTGGCATGGTTGTTGTACACTTAATTCCGCACAATTCCACCGAAGGAATCGTCAAAGCGATGCTCGAGGAGGTGGTGGCAGCGGATACAAGTTTGCTGTTCAGAAAAAACAGCACGGTCGCCCGAGGGCAATGTTGACGTTGAGCCTCCGAGCTCCATGGATGATTCTTCCATGATCATGATAGAGATCAGAGTTGATGTTGACGAAGGCCCTCGTCCGAACATGATGATTGGAGGTAGGGCACAGTCCTTGGTTAAGCCAAGGTGACCAGTCAAGCCGGCGACAAAAGATGCCGACATCGACCATAAAGCTCGGCTCCGATGCGTAGATCGCGCCGGAGACGATCCGAATTCCCATCGCCCCGTGGCGACCGCCAGCAGGCTCTCAATGAAAGCACCAATGTCGGTTCAATATCCGGCGTATCTCGTAGTAGGGGTCCTAAGCTAGGCGTCTTGGAGCGATGATAACATGGACACGGGGTTTTACCCAGCTTCGGGCTCTCTTGATGAGATAATACCCTACATGCTACTTTTGATTGTAATCATATGGGTGTAGTACAGAGTACATATATCTACCACGAGATTGTAGTAATGAATATGAGATTGTCTATTGACTAGCCTGGCCTCGGTTTATATATGCACCGTAGGCCTAGGGTTTAGAGGAGTCCTTGTCTTGGGCACCAAGTCTTGTAGAATCCTCCTTGTATGCGGCATGGGCTGTCCGAACTGGCCCATGAGTATACGGCCATGGGGGTCCTCGGCCCAATCTAACTGATCGGGAGACGACGTGGTGAGTACGCCCTAGTCCAGGACACCGTCAGGCGCCGAGGGGGCCGCGGGCACCGCGGGCGCCGGGGGTGTCGGGGGGGGGGGCAGGGACGCCGCGACGCCGGGGGGGCCGCGGGCACCGCGGGCGCCGGGGGTGTCGGGGGGGCCAGGGACGCCGCGGCGCCGGGGGGGCCGCGGGAACCGCGGGCGCCAACGTCGGGGGCGCCTGCGCTGCGGCTGTAGGAGGAGCCGCATGCGGGGGGCGCGCCTCAAAGCCAGGGGGCGGGCCAAGAGAGGCGCGCGAGCGCCTGGGGAGAGGCGTCGAGGAGCCCGCGTCACAGGTGGCGGGAGGAGCAGCCGGGGGTACTTGCTGAAACGGAAACACATGCTCATGAAAGTAAACGTGCCGGGAAGTGAACACACGGTGGGAGACGAGATTGTAGCACCGATATCCCTTGGAGTTAGAGGGGTAGCCGATGAAGATGCAAGCGACAGAACGAGGTGCGAGTTTATGAGGAGCGGAGTCGGCAGTGCTAGGATAGCAAAGGCACCCGAAAATACGCAAGCCATCATAAGATGGGGGCGTACCGAAGGGAAGATGGTGAGGTGCATAGTTCCATCGTGGGCGGCAGGGGTGAAGGTTAAGGAGAAGTGAAGCAGTAGCGAGTGCGTCCGGCCAGAAACGAGGCGGCACATTAGCATGGAACAGGAGCGTGCGAACGCGGTCGTTCAGAGTGCGAAGGACACGTTCGGCTCGACCGTTCTGCTGTGAAGTATACGGGCATGTGAGACGAAAAATTGTACCGTGGTGCGACAGAAAAGTGCGGAAAGCAAGGTTGTCGAACTCTTTTCCATTGTCAGTCTGAAGAGCAAGGATGGGGCGCCCAAACTGCGTGCTGACATAGGAGTAAAAAGCCGTCAAAGTGGAGAGTGCATCCGACTTTCGTCGTAAAGGAAATGTCCACATATAGTGAGAATAATCATCAAGGATAACCAGATAATATAAATAGCCTGAATTACTAGGAACCGGAGAGGTCCACACATCGCTATGAATCAACTGAAAAGGAAAAGAAGCTATGGTGGTGGAGTTATTAAACGGGAGGCGAACATGTTTGCCGACACGACAGGCATGACAAGTGTGATCCTCTATCTTATTACAACTGAAACTGAAACTCCTAAGAATATGACGAAGTGTGACGGGGTTGGGATGACCCAAACGAGCGTGCCAGAGATCGACGCCAGGGGAAAGAGCAACCGGTGCGGTGGTGGAGGTGGACGGCGGATGCACCGGATAGAGCTCGTCGAGGCTGTCACAGCAGTGAAGTACCATCCTGGTTCGAGCGTCCTTGACACAAAAACCAAGCTCGTCAAATTCAACAGTAACAGGATTTTCACGAGTTAAACAACGAACGGAAATAAGGTTCTTAATAAGATGAGGTGACACAAGTATGTTAGACAAAGTAATAGGCATGGAAGTGGAAGGAAAAGAAGTGTGCCCGACATGTGTAATAGGAAGTGTGGACCCGTCGCCGACAATGATGCGGCGGTCGGTGGTGACGGGAGTGAAGGAGGCAAGATTACCAGGATGAGCAAACATGTGAGCCGTAGCCCCGGTGTCCATGTACCAATCACCACCTCCAGTGTAGTTGTTCGGCGTAGGCGCGGTGTGCAGCGCGGTGAGGAGCGCCGGATCCCAAGGTGCCGGTGGCAGGGCCGGCGGGGGCGGCGGCGGGGCCGCAGGGAGACCGTAGGGGCCGCTCAGCTGCGGCGGTGGGTATCCTCTGTACGGCTGCGGGGCCGCGTAGTACGCCTGGTGCGCCGGCGGGCACGGCACGGGAAGGGTCGGTGCAGGAGCCCGTGGAACCGGCATGGTGTAGGCATGAACAATACCGGTCCACGGGTTGTAGTCGGAGGCCCACGGAGGGGGCACCTGGAACTGCTGCTGCTGTGGCTGCTGCTGACAGGGCGGGCCGGTGCCCTGCGACTGCTGCTGCTGACCGCCACGGCGGCCCCCACCGCGTCGTTCGGCTGGAGGGGCGGGCGACCCATAGGGCAGCGGAAGCAGCCCCGGCTGCTGGGGCGCCGGGTACGTCGGCAGTGCCGGGTGGCGCGGCGGCGGGGGCGCAGCCGGAGCAGCGGGAGGCGCCGAGGGCCCGTCGCGGGTGGTGCCGGCGGCGAGAGCGGTGTGGATGGCCCGCGCCTTCACCTGCTTCATCCGCCGCTCCTCCAAGCGGAGGTACATAACGAACTTGGCGAAGGACGGGTTGGGGATGAGGCTGAGGTTCGCCGCGACGTTGCCGAAGTCCTCATTAAGCCCGGCGGTGAGCGTGATGAGGAGGAGGTCATCATCAATCTTCGCGCCAATATCGCGGAGCTCGTCAGCGAGAGTCTTTAAGCGGCGACAATAGTCGTTGACGGATGTGTTGTCCTGGTGACACCCAAAAAAACTCTTGCTGCAAAAAAACGCGACGCTGGAGCTGGTTGTCGGTGAAGAGCCCGTTCAGCTTGGTCCATACGGCGTAGGCATCGTCACCGTCCGCCACGACCGTCTGGAAGAGGTCCGGCGAGATGGTGAGGAAGAACCAGCGGATGATGGTGGTGTCGATGGTGGACCAGCCATGGAACTCGGGGACGAGGCTGGAGTCGACGGTGCCGTCCACGTGGTCGATGAGGTGATACTCCCGAAACACGAGGGAAAAGTACGTCTTCCACGTGTAGTAGGAGGAGTTCGTCTGCGAGAGACAAACCGGCACCCGCTCGAAGATGTTGAGTTTGCAGATGTCGTTGACGTCAGGAGGGTTGGCGTCGGCGAACGGGTTGGAGTTGGCGGACGCGGAAGAGGTGACGGACGACATAGCTAGGACGGGACAGTGCAGACGGCTCGGGCGGCAGACAGCAGCGGTGTGGCGGCAGCAACGATTTGCGCGTGAAACTGCAGCAGCGAAGCGGCTTGCGGCTGGAGGCGTCTTGGCGGCTGGCGGGTGATGCGACGCGGCACAGGCAGCGGGGCAGCAGCGGGTGGAGCGATGCAGTGAGCTGGCGGGGCGATCGGGGCGGCTTCGGGCGTGACGTGCGGCTGGGCGATCGGGGCGGCTTCGGGCGGGCGTGACTTGGCGGCTAAGGAAATCGGGCGGGCGGTTGAGGGAATCGGGTGGGCGGGTGCTAGCGAGCGGGCGCGGGCGGGCCGATCGGCATGCTAGCGAGCGGGCGGAGGAGCAGGGGTGCAGCGGCTGGCGCGGGAGACGACGCGCGGCAGCAGCGGCTGGGTGGCGGCGGCGCATGAGGAAGTGCGCGGCGGTGGCGGCAGCGGAAAGGGAGATTAAAACCTAAAAAACTGATACCATGTATGAGATTATGATTGTACTTACGCATAGGCACGTATATATGATGTACAGGGTAGGCCACGGACCTTAACTATACAAAAAACTAGGAGACGAGCCCAATACACAATACGCACATAACACATATACTCAACAGTTGTGACTGCCACGGCCGCTCGCCACATCTCCGCCGGTGTGATCCGCCACGGCCGCTCGCCACATCGCCGCCGGTGTGACGCATGGTACACCACCCCTGCTCAGGGCACTCCATCCCGCTGGAAACGACGACGTCGTCGCCGGCCCAGCTCATGGCACCGCACCAGCTGGCTGTCCCCGCCGGCCACGGCGATGTTCGTGGGCGCCTCCACTCGCCGTACAGCCGGCGCATTATGCATGCTGCATGCACCCTTTGCCTGCGTCTCGGCACCTGTAGATGACTCAATCAGCGTGTTCTCTGTAATGATGCTTGACTGTAAAAACTGAACAAAGGCAACTCTTTTTCTTCTGAATTTTGTTCTGAACTTCTGATACAAAATGTGGCCTGGGATGTTTTCTTCGGTTGATTGCAAATATCACAAATAGGAGAACAATTTTGCAAATACCAGGAGTCTTTATTCAAAATGTACATAAATTCATTTATATAACAGAGCATCAACTATCCTAAAGCTACTTGACTTTAGTCCTGATCGTGTTGTCTTGCTAGGTGAAACAACATCTCATGGACATTTATAGAAATCACTGAATCATGTATTCATGTTCCACACAGGCATGCACAACAACAGATTGAGCCGGAGACTATCTGCTGATAGTTTTTTTTTTTGGTTCTTCTATCTTCCTTTTGCCATCTTGTTGATCGCCTTCCGTCAGTGTCGACAGAACAACACGCTCGTTGTCAGTGTCTCGGTGAATGTCATCCTAGCATAGCCACCAGATAAAAACTTGTCATAATCAGAAACTTTGTAATTTAATTAGATCACTGGCAATTATGTCAGTCCATCCCCATGTGCCAAGATGCAGCAGCAGGCAACAACTCCAATACCAGTGGCTAGTGCCAAGATGCAGCGCCTTCATGGGCGAGCCTCCGGCCGGGGCGCCGAGGAGTGTGGTCGTGGATGGCGGGGGATAGCAGCGGGGATGGAGCTCCGGTGCTTCTATGACAGAGCGAGCAGGAGAGTTGTGGCGGTGGCGTCGACGACGAGCGAACGTTGGCGGCGGCGGGGACGATGACGAGAGCGGTAGCGGCGGCGAAGAAAAGGGGATTAGGTAAATGGGATACCCTAACTAACTATCTTGCTTGCTTTGAGATTCGTTTCTGCACGTGTCACGCGATGGAAAGGGTCTCACATAAGATTTTTTTCCGGCGGGGGCAGACGTGCGAAGAAAGAAAGAAATGTGGCTGTTGCAACGCGCGTGCAGCTCAAACCGTGAGTCTTGTGTGGGGGACACTTTTCGCTGCGTTCCGTCTGGTTGGGTTGCTGCTGGCTGTCGGATCGGAGCCACCTGCTAAAAAATGTAGTACGTATTTTACTTTTACTTTTCTTTTTCGATCCGTTTGAAATGTTGCAACATTTTCTTTAATTTAATTATTATTACTAAGGGTTAATTTTGGGACTCTTTTGTTTCAAATTAGCTGCTGCAAACTTGAAGCCGTCTCTGCGTAGCACGTGCACCTACTATGAAAGTGACACGAGTCGGAATCAATTTGATTTGAAGATATGCTGCCCACTATACTCAGGACACGTTGTTTCTTATGATTGGATGTCACAAGTGGCATATTCTAGATATGTTCGCTGGCATGTTTTTGTGCTCGTCCGCGGGTGTTTTCCCCCCCTTAGAATAGGTCGAGGCACTGTTGTGCATCCTGAAACCTGGGGATTGGTGTAAAATCATAATTTAGGTCTCTTATATAATATAAATTCAATTAAACTTTTTACTGATCCTATTGTGGTAGTGTATTTTTTGTTTTTGAAAAACATTACTCATGTTAAAAGGTAAAATTTAGTATTGTGATTAGGGCATCCAACTCGGTACCCCATCGGTCCATGGATGTGTGGGCTATTTAAAATCTCGCAAACTAAACGCAAAATTAGGCGAGCTTTGCTGGCGTCTAGGCCACGACCATGTACATGTTCAACACTGCAGTCCCACCACAAAACTTCTCCGCCCAAGAAACCCTCCTTGAAAGCAGTTGCCGCCCATTCATCTTGGTCAGTATCGCTTTAGAGCGAACGTGACTCCATGGCATTGATGCCGGTCAAAGTGACGACACCGGACAAGCGGGCTGCGCCGCTTCAATGCCGACATGACGACCGAGAAGCCTACCCCGGCCGATGCGCCGCATGAAGTCGATTACCCACCCGTTCCCTGCCCATGACTATTTAAGTACGGCTTCGCCGCGGTCCACACCATCTCCTCTCCGCACTACCCCGATCTACTCTCCGTCTCCACTCACCATCCTTGACGAAGTCGAAGTCGTGGTTCTCCGCGCCTGCAGGTGGCGGCTTTGGATCTGCTTCAAATCCGACAGATCGTGGCATTGTTGCTGTCACTGCCCGGGGTCGTCTTCCTCCACGGCGGTCAGCTCCTCCGAGAAGGGCGAGATCATTCCACGCCTCCTCACGGAAGCGAGGAGTATCAACAGCACATGGTGATCCTCCTTGAGTGGTCGCACATGAGCCATTGTCCAGCGCCGCCCTCGCTGTCGCACAACAGGGTCAAAGCACAACAGGCGTCACTGCCTCGCCACTGCGTCAAGGAGCAGAAGTCAGCATCGCCGCCTCTCCGGCACGTCAAGCAAGAGCCTCCTTCCCCCCGGCGCAAATCGCGGAGTCCAAATCAGACATCGCATGAAAGAGCAACCAGTGTCGTCGCCACCCAGCCGGTACGCCTGCATTCACTGGCCGGCACCGCGCATTATCTGGCGCGGCAAAGCCATGAAGGGGTAGGTGCCCCAAACTTATTAACATGGCATATAGTTTAAAAGATATTGAGGCGAGAAACACAACAGTGAAAATGGTTCGTGATTTGGACGCATGGTTCAAAAGATAAAACGTTTTGGAAAATGAATCTAGGAAAAGAGCACAAAAACCTCTTGTTGTGACAAGTGTCGCACATGCAATGCGTCATTTGTCACCACAAGAGTAGGTGGGAGTGACCTTTGCAAAGAATACCCTTAACTAGTGATTTCGCAATACTAATACTAAAAAACGTAAAAATAGCAATACTTAGATAATTAGGTGGGCCTGAGCCTAGGGCATGTGCTTTGCTCTGTTTTGTTTCGCTTTCGCATGAAAATGTTAGAATCATGTTAGTACAAACCTAGGTATATTCCTCCTCTGCTTTCCAACATAAAAGTATATTCCTCATGTAAGCACATGTTGTCCTGCTGCAAATGATGCAGAGACAGGGTTTTTTCTTCCAAAATCTGAAGAAAGAATACCTAAACTTTTGCAACATTTTATGCAAGCAAACCAACAAATTAGGTACAGTCGCCACATTTTGGTGTTCGGAAAAACAGAAAAATATGTCATTGACTTTCGGAGGCATATGGTATGAGCATATTTGCAACATTCAGGAACTTAATACATTCTTCCCATTCGGATGAACATAACTCGAAATACACTTAACCAGAGGTATAAATAAAGAAATTATAACTGGACATACAAAAACCTTGTAAAGGAACAACTTCTGTCCCATATACCAATATAATTTTCACCGTGTTTACTAACATATGCAAAAAAGGGGGGGATCTCATCGACAGTCTCGTGGAAGATCAGAACTATTTGTGCACAGCTTGTTTCCTGAGGAGATGAAACATGAGAGTGAGACCCATGATACAATGGATTTTGATGGTAGATCAATTATAAAACAACGCTCAAGTTATTCCCAGAGTTACTGAAATGAACTGAAGCAATTTCAATTATAAGCCATGGTGTATTACCAATAAGGCAACAGACCATCAAATTAATTACCTTAGGATACCGACTAATATCTGTTCTAGATTATTATAGAAAAGTTCGAAATGATTTAGAAAGGAGTTTGATAGTCCATGTTTTTGCAGTTAGATCAGTGAGAACTGTACCACGGTAGCTTGAAGTTGTCTCTCCAGCGAGTTTGCTTGGAACAACTTGCAGATATCTTGTTCAGGCGTTCAATTATATCCGAGAACGTTGGCCTGATGGAAGGTGTTGGATCCCAGCACTCTTGTATTAGCCTGTGATATGCAAACAACTACTGTGAGCAGCAGATAGCGAAATTAAGCAACGACGACCTGCCTACGAGCAAACAATCAGTGATGGCTGTGGCTGGACAATGCAGGGAAACTTGGATACGTGAAAGCAGAGCACCTTGAGAAATTATTAATACAGTATTATATAGACATGTATGAACAGAATGCAAAAGCTACTCACGAACATATGACTACGAGTAAAGAGGGATATGAACGGGGCACGGCATAAGATTCACTTACTCTTTCACACCCTCAGGATATGATTTGGGTTTATTCTTGAATAATGGTCTCAAACCCTCTGAACAAATCATCTTGGCCGCTTCCTCTTGAGGCTTTGGGTGAAATGCAGGAGATCCTTCAATCATCTGAACAATAAATATAAGATAATGTACGCGTGCGATGCTTAGCTAAAAATATGTGCTCATTTGAATTACGTACTGACGACAGCTGCAACAAACAGTTAGTGTGAATTCATTGGCGCTTCCAAATTAAGAAGTGTGACAGATTACATACCTCGTAAAGAATGAGACCGAACGCAAATGTATCCACACTTCTGTCAAATGCTTCATTTCTGTACATTTCAGGAGCAATGTATACACCTACGCACATGAACATATTTAATAGTAGTAGTTATAAGTCATAACTGTGGCACTAGTACTAATTTGAAATGGTCACTGGTATAGAACCATTACATAGAAAGAATGTACGATGCAGCATGCTGTCATTAAATAGGTAAATGTAACGTACTGTCAAAATTTGACACTGGCTGAACCATCTGTAGTTTATCTTGGGAGACTTTTGTCAGATCAAGTGATCCAAAGCCTGCCACCTTAAGTTTTCCTTCATCATCCCGCACAATATTTCTGAAACCTTACAAAAGTATCATAACGTACAGTCCACATAGAATAAACCACTTGAATTTAGTACAGTGCACTGGTTTAGTGACGAAATATATTTGGATCAGCTTACTTTGGTGACAGATCACCGTGGATGATTGGCTCTGGCTTGCACTCGTGAAGATAATTTAGTCCCCTAAATAAGAAGAAGGAATTAATGCAGAATATTTTTTCCTCTGTTCTGGTGGTAGAAGAACAGAATACAAACTAGCGCATGAACTTCATAAATCATTTGTGATTTCATTTTGTTTCATTGAAATAACACATAACTGAAAATTGAAAACCATTTCATTTAGATGACTCAAATTAATTTTCTTGTTTTTCCTGTCTAAAAATAAAGAAAATAAACTTATTGTCACGTGACCACAAAATGATGCACTGACACGAGCAGTTCCAGTCAACAGTTCAAATGGTAGATACAGCTTCGAAGGAAAACAAGACACATATGTCATGAATCCTAACATACCTTGCAATGTCAAGGGCAAACCTGATCGCTTTATAAGATTGCACGCGACCTTTTGTCTCAAGATAGCTCGCTAGATCACCCTAATGAGGGAACACAGATCCAGTCATCGATGATAGAAGAGTAATATTGTTCAGGTAAATCCAATAGGATTACTTTCTACTGTTCTAATAACAAAACAAAATAATGTTCAGGTGACTTAAGTGCATAGTACTCCATAAATTTATGTGAAGAAACCCTGCTAGTTGGAGGATTGCTTTTCCGAAATGATCAAAAGTGAATACATGCATTTGTTCTGTTGAATCAAGCACAACTACTCACTTTTTGGTGGTATTCTGAAACAATCATCAGTGGTACATTTTGTGTAACAGCTCCCACAAATTGGACCAAATTGGGATGCCGCGCTTTCTCCAGTAAAGTAAGCTCGTGTTTGAATGCATCTCTGAGTTGATATGACGACAGAACTTAGCAGTATTGAATGAAACATGATAAGCAAAGCCCAAAATCAAACTAAAAAGTTCACGACTATGAACTGAAGAAAACTGTTTAGACTGAAACTGTACCAAGCTAGTTTGTCAACCTAATTATACGATAATAAACACTGTGATAACTCCATAAGGGAAAGTAGTGGCTGAACCCCAGCTTGGTGCACCCACGCTACACTCACGCAAGAAAACATAGCAAAACATTTCGAAAAAATCTGAAACTTTGTGAAAATGATTATGAACAAATGTTATAGATGCTTGCAAAGTTTGGTGGTCAAATGACATCCGAGGAGGTGTGTACAAAAAAAAACTAGAAATTTTGCTCAAACAGTGCACGTACATTTTGAGTTTTTTTTTTGTACAGAGCTCCTCGAATATCATTTGACCACCAAACTTTGCAAGCACCTATAACATTTGTTCATAATCCTTCCCAGAAAATTTCAGATATTTTCAAAATGTTTTGCTATGTTTTCTTGCGTGGGTGTAGCGTGGGTGCACCAAGCTGGGGTGTAGTAATAATATTTTCCCTGTAACTTGTTTATAAAAAGAGAGATTATTATTCAAGTTCAATGAACAAAGAGGACGCCAAGGTGAGTTGTAGGATTGTCTGGCACAATATCTCAACAAACTATACTACAATTGAGCGTTATATGATTACAATAGACCCAATTCATCATGATAATTGTCTTAGATACACTACTAAACTTCAGTGTGCAACTTCATGATTATCAGATAAAAAAGGTCAACTGATGTAAAAGTTCAAGGAGGCAGCTCATACATGCTATCTCCGTCTGAGAAGCTATCTTTGTCAAGTATCTTCACGAAAACTTTGGATCCATACCATTTGGCTACATAGTAACCCTGTACAAATTGTATGACAGGTAAGGCGGTCATAATTATGTCAAACCAATAAAATCAGCAAATGCAAATTTAGATGAACCTACAGTAGAAGATATGATTTTCTTGTTTTTGAGTACTAATAGTAGGGCTTAAATTATCATGGAAATCGACATAAGAATCACGTTTTCAACCTTAACACTTTTAAGCATCAATAAGTCCACTGTGGAAAATTGTTAACACTCTTATCCAAGGAACTCAAATACATGAAGAAAGACACCGTGCAAAAAGAGAAAACAAAAGGAGGGAGTTTATTGAGACATGCCTTTGTAACCTCCTCTCCTCTTCGGAACTCGAGTTCAAGAGGGTTCAGTTCATACTCTGGAACTTCTTTGGGATTTGACACAGTCATTGGAGTCTTTTTGGTTTTCTGGTAGAGGAGAATAACAAATATTTCCATATCATTGCAATAGCAAGAGTTAAGAACAGTTCCCGGAATTTTGAATTACGAAAATAACAAATGCATTACCGGAAGTTTTGCTCCTCTTGCTCTGAGAAGGTTATACACTTCAAAGTGGCCGTAATGTTTAGCATCCGCTGCTGGCTGAAATTGCACGCATAGAAATACAAGCTGAAATCAGGTTCGGCTAGATAAGTAGTCGCACGTGCCATGCGCCTATATTATCGCTATTTCCGAATGCATCAGGTTGGTCATTGCCCCAATGTGGCAGACCCTGTACTCTTAGTACGATGTAATTGCACTGACGAAATGGCCACAGATGCCTGTGATCGGAAGTATGCAAAGTGCGGGGCGTAGCGAAATTCAGGTGACGCATAGCGGGGTGGCGAGAGAAGAAAGTTGGGCGAACGGCGCACCGTGCTCCCCCATCGGTCGCGGGCGTTGATGTTGGCCTTCCAGCCGAGCAGCAGGCGCACCACCTCCCCCCGGCCCTCGCAGGCGGCGATGTGCAGCGCCGTGCGGCCGTCGAAGTCAATGCTGTCGACGTCCACCCCTTCCCCGAGGAGCTCCTCCACGCCGGCCGCGTCCCCCTGGCACGCCGCGTACAGCAGCCGCATGGTGGCGTCCAGGTTCTCCGGCATGGCCAGCACCGCCCCGTCGTCGGGCGCCGGCGTCGGGTCGAGCGACGACTGCCTCGCGAGGCCGAACCTGGTCGGCCCCGCCGCCGCCGCAACGGGCGCGCCTCGCCGCGGGGTGTGCGGCTCCAGCGACAGCTGGCGCCACACCCGCGCCGCCCCCGACGACAGCTGCCGCGAGAAGCTCCGCGTTAGCTTCGCCGCCGCGGCCATCGCCTTCGCCTCCTGCCCCCAACCTCCACCAGGCGCGGCGCGAGATCGAGGCACAGCGAGAATCCGCGCGCGGTTTTTGGTGCGTGGGATCTCGCGCAGAGGTGGGTGCTTCTGGGGATTGGAGACGAATGATGATTGGGCGTGGGCGATGGTGCTCCGTAATAAAAATCGGGCGGAGACTCGAGATGGTGACCAGTGGCAACGGAGCGGGAGTTGTTGGTATCAGCGTAGTGGGAAGCAGAGCAAGGGAGGGGAGGGAGCCGATCGACAGGGAATAACCGCCGGTGAGAGGGGAGCATCGCGGGTACAGCTCGGACTCGACCTGAGTTCAAAAGGTTAGAGTGACTGACTGCCGGGGCCGGGCGGCTGTGGGGTCAGTGTGTCGGGGGGCGGTGGTGCGGGAGTCCAAGGGGTGCTTTTGTCGCTTCGTGGGAACACTTGCCGACGACTTTCTGTTTTTTTTTCCTTCCTGCAAGTCGGAATTATTCGCCTTCGTCTAGCTGAATATCTAGCGTGCGGGCTGCGAAGGCTCGTTGCCAGTTGAATTTTCCTTTAGTCCGCCAGTCCATAGGCTGCTAAGCCCAACTCCACCGCGCGACCCCATCCTGTCCGTCCCCGTCTGTTTAAGGTAAAATGGACAAATCAGATGGCCCAGCGCGCGGGCGCAAACGGACTTTTGTCCGTTTTGTGTCCGCTTTTGACCCATCCCCGACCCAAGTTTGCGCCGGTTTTGGGGTGAAACGGACAGCGCGCGGAAGAGCGGGACGCGCGCGCTTGTCCTCCACTGGCCCGCCTGTCGGTGGGAGAAACCAACCCCCCCACGCCCCATTTCCCCCAAACCCTCCCACGTCCCTCCCGCCGCCCCCTCTCTCCCCCGTCCATGGCCGACGCCCAGCCGAATGCCGGCGGCCTGGCCGACGACCCGCCAAGAAAGGTGAAGAAGAAGGCGGCCAAGGCGCCAAGGAAGCCGCGGTCGGAGTGCACGCCGGAGGAGATCGCCAAGTTGGACGCGGAATCGGCGAAGAGGAGGGGCCGAAGAGCGGCCATCAAGGTCAATGCCGCCGCGGCCAAGTTCGCCGCCGAGCGCGATGCGATGAAGGCCGCGGTCGACGAGAAGGAGGACATCGTCAACAAAGCGCACGCCCTCCTCATGCTTGGCATGGTCCGGCCGTCCGGTTTCCCTGCAGCGGCCGTCGGCCCGGCAAGCACAGGCTCGTTGGTCGCCCGGCCTCCGCACTGTCAGTCGCCGACGTCGCGGACTGCGCCCATGTCGCCCGGCTTTCCTCCGCCAAGGCACGACGGGCAGACCCGTTTCTCAGGGTCGCCGGACTTTGGCTTGTTCGCGCCGTCCACACCGCGCCCCGCGGTCGTCATCGACCTCAACGTCACGCCTGGGTCAAGCAGCGGCGGCCGGTCGGCCGTCGAGATGCAAAGAAAGCAAGCACGGGCACCGTTCACGGGCACCATGCCGGCCCCCCGCGTCTTGTTTGACGGAATGCCACCACCAACGCCAACGGTCGACGACCCCTTCTACAACCAGTACATGGAGGACGTGATCTTCGAGGGTGGGCAGGGCCATGCCTACGACCCCGACGAGACCCAAAGTCAGGATGGACGCGCCCAGTACGTCCCCGATGAAGAAGAGGCCGACGACCGTGCTGACTACGACCATGGTGACTCGTGGCATGAAGACGATGACATCTATGTCGAAGGTGATGGTGATGAAGAAGAAGTCAATGACGTTGATATTAGTGGCGATCCATTGTTCATCGATGAGCTCACCCAAAGAGCGGAAGCACGAAAGAAGAGGAAGAGCATTCGCACGGGTTCATATACACAAGATGAGGACAAGTTGATTTGTCAAGCTTGGATGGAGATTAGCCAAGACCCGAGGACCGGCGCGCAACAAAAGGGCCTTATTTTTTGGACAAGAGTTCAGAAAACATTCCATGAAAGGAAGATGTTTGAACCCTACCAATTTACAAGCAACCGTGGCATCGGCTCGATTCAAAAGAGGTGGTTGTTCATCCAACAAGAGTGCAACAAGTATTGCGTCGCATTGAAGCACGGCCCGTGAGTGGTCTCGGCGTTGGGGACATGGTATGCTCTCCTCTTCCTAGTCCTTTCCTTGCTACGGCCATGAGACTTCGGCCTTGTATATGTTTGCATGTTCAATTGTTATTGATCATGTGGTGTAGGCATTTCAATCTTTGGAGGCATTCAAGGCCTGACACAATGACAAGCCATTCACTCTTACGCATTGTTGGACGATCATCAACAATTGCCCTAAGTTCAAGGACCAATACCGTGAACTTCAAAGGAAGAGAGGCTTGAAGACGGCCAAGTTCGCCGGAGGTGAAGATGGCGAGGCGTTGAAGAGGCCGAGGGGCAAGACCAACTCCAAGGTTGACGACATACGTGATGCATCATCCATGACATTGCATGACACTTTGCATGGCATGATGTCCCAAAAGGATGTGAGGGACGAGAAGAAGCGGCAAAGCAAGGACGAGCAAATGAAGCAATACCTAGACCTTCAAAGAAAGAAGCTTGAGATGGAGGAGGCAGCCAAGAGGAGGAAGATCGACATGGAGGAGGCGGCCCGGCAAAGGCAGCTCGACATGGAGGAGGCGGCCCGGCAAAGGCAGCTCGACATCGAGGCCGAAAACGTCAAGGCCAGGCAGAGGCAGCTCGACATCGAGGCCACCAATGCCGCCACCAAAGCGAAGGAGGTGGCCCTGGCGATCATGAGCGTGGACTTGTCGAAGATGAGCGAGAAGACGAGGGCCTGGTTCGAGGCCAGGCAGAAGGAGATGCTCGACGCCGAAGGCCTGAACTAGGTCGTCCGATCGGCCGTGGCCGTTCTTTTTGGGGGCTGGCATGGGTGCCGCCCGCCCGCTGGGCCACTGGCTGTGTGCCGGCGAGAAAACCACTCATTTTGGAGGCCGGCTGTGTTGCCGGCCGCTGGCTGTGTTGCCGGTGAGGACAACTATTCATTTTGAAGGTTGGCTGTGTTGCCGGCCGCTGGCTGATGCCGGCGATGGACGTGTAGGCCGCTGGCTCTGTTGCCGGCGTGATGAACCGGGGCCGTGAACTAGGGCTTGGCATTTGAAACGTTACTTTTGGTTTTTTAAATAGACGCGGACAGGATGGGGCAAATGGATGCGTCCGCGCACTGGGCGCACGGCCACCGCATCCCAGGACACGCCCGGACACGCCCAATTCCCTATCCAAACGGACAGAATCCGGACAAAACGGACGTCCGTTTGGGGTCGCGCGGTGGAGTTGGCCTAAATATACTCTTGTTTACTTTGGGGCACTGGATGCAAGTCCACATTTGATGCAGTAATTCATAGTAGTGAAGTTATTATAGTACTACTCCCTCTATAAAGAAACATAAGAACGTTACTGATTCTTGTTGTCCCTATATGGCTATATATCTGTAATAATCGCTCCGGCTCTGGTCCGTATTTCTTCGGGATGTAGAATAGTGGATCGCTTGTAAAATGGACTAGCTCCGTATCAACGAATCTTCTCCGTTCTTATTTTAACCTGTTATATTATTTTTCTAGGAGAAAAACAATGCTCTTCCGTTCTTTCCAATGACAAACAGGAAAATGATCACTAATTTAGTGATCTAAACAATTTTATATTCCTTTACAAAGGGAGCACTATCCTATTATGGTGTGGTGAAAAAACAGGGGGTTGATCTGAATGCCATCACTCATTAGTACAGTTTATGGTTCATATATTAGATAATACCATCAAAATCTTGTCGCTTAACCTTTAAGCTCCAATATCTTCATGGATTGAGCAACACGTTATCTTATTAGTACTAATAAAAAACAAGAGTCGCTCCGGGCTTTGCCCATGCGTGCAAAGCTTAAAGGTGAGGCAGCACGCAACGCTTGTGGAATCGTGTGCTTCTGCTGCTGATCTCTTTCGGAGATTCTTCATGTTGCTGCTAGCGCCTCAATACGAACAGTGTTCTCCATGTTTGGACGGCGATTGTTGCGGGTGCGTGCTTTTTTTTGAGGGAGTGGATCAGTTTGGTTGGTTCATGTCCATTTGGGGGCCTCAGTTTCCGAGAGTGGATCAGACCAGACTTGTTCCCCGCTTATAGCTGCTGCTACTACTAGACTTCAGTCGCACTCACCACGAAAACCCATAGCGGGGCAGACGGATCTTATCTGCGCGGGGAAAAAATAATACTCCTACTAAGAAAAGTCGGTCGACGAGAGAGAGAGAGAGAGAGAGATGCATATACACGATCTATGGTAGGTGGGCGGCTCCGCGGCGAGCGACAGCTTCCTTGACATGGCCGTACGTCAACACCGTGTCTGTGTGATTAGTTCGCGTCTCGCGTGCTTGTGGATTTCACGATGGGAAGACGTCGCCGTCTGGACGGATTCCTCCCCGCGGCCATGTCGGACGCGGGCGTCGGCATCGGCGTCGCTGCCCACCGCGACAGCGAGTGCTCCCCCACTTGCCATGCCCGCCCGCCCGTCGCGACTGGGCTCGGCCCGGCTCCTGGCGCCCAAGTGCCAGCCCTTTCAAGTAGAGCGTGTGTGTTTGTTCTCCTAACTATGCTAATCACATCAAATCGCTGCTCGCTGGGGAGTGGGAACCACTCCAGCCCAGCCGCGGTTGGTGTTCCGTCGCTTTCTCCTCGTTTAATTTAATCTCTAATCGCATGGCTTTGTACGTTGTTAAGCCAACAGATGGATTTCTTTCAAAAAATAAGCCAAAAGATGGAAGATTTCTTTTTTTTTTCAGGTACAAACTTATACTCAATGACAGTAAAACTACAATCCGCTAAAACTAGCTTCACCACAGCAGGAGGGCCAGAACAAAGCCAAGTCATGGTTTTACCTTCCGTTTCTAACAAAATTTGCTAGGCAAACGTTAACCTTATTTTGGTTCCGACTAACATGAGTAATGTGAGTAAATAACACAAAACTACCACAATTTGGATGGATTAGGGTTATGAAAAACTACCGTTTTTTGAAACCTTACTAAAACCTACCATGAAGTTGGTTTTGATTTCAAAAAGTTATCATGTTGAACTGATGACTATATGTTTAAATTTTAATTATGATTATGGCAACTCGGGTCCGCTCATCAAGTCTGACGTGGCATACAAGTCAACACTGTTCGCTCTTACCGTTAGGTTGACATTGACAAGTTATGAAGGGTGGGGGCGTGGGGACCGAATATTTTTAAACAATGGGGTCCCTAAAAAAAGTTAAAAGCAATCAGGGCCGTGTATTTCTTTAAAGGCACACAGGTCCCTGAAAGAAAAAACAATCGGTTCCCTGCAAATCGGAGCACACTCACGCTTGGCCCGCCGCTGGCGAGCTCGTCGACGGAGCCGACGAAGGGCACCTGTGGGCGTCGGCCGGCGTTCAGTGCTGGGACGAGGGCCTCGTCGGAGCTCGTTGCAGGAGCTGTAGCGGTGTCGTTCCACACCCAACCTCCACCACGTCGTATCCAGGTGCTTGTTCGCCCAGATGGCCGAGCTCGCCCATAGCAGACTGTCCAGACATGGCTCGCTGGGACGACGTGGATAGAGGAAGGTGGAGGGGCGTGTGCTCGCCTGGAGCACGACCGGGCACGGAGAGCGGCAGGGGGGAGCCCGTCGCCTGCCTACTTCACGGAAGAGCACGGAGAGCGGCCGGGGAGAGCATGACCAGGCATGGGGGAGTAGCCGGAGGGAACACGAGGTCCTCCATGGTCACGACCGGTGGGGCACGGGGAGAGGCCGGTTGGAGAAGAAGGCTACCCATGTCAAACTTAACGGATCAGATAACGACGTTGACTTTTATTGCCACGTGGCTATGATGAATGGGCCCGAGTTGTCAAAAACCAGGTTAAAACATAATCATTTGGTCACTACTGTTTTTTTAAATCAAAAATCAACTTTGTGGTAGGTTTGAGTAAGGTTTAGAAAAGCAGTAGTTTTTCGAAACCCTAGCCCGAGGTAGTTTTATGCTATTTACCGAGCAATACAACATGTACGAAGCGACATTAAGTACTTAATTTCCTTCACTATAGAAGCGTAGATCAATCTGTCAAGGTCACGAGCCTGGATCAACTTCACAACAACTAGGGAGTCCATCTCAATAATAATTGGAGATTCACTTCGCTTGAGGTACAAAGACAAACCTTCCATGCAAGCGCATAGGTCCGCCCTGAAAGCATCCCAAGAAGAAAATAGTTATCTGCATGAGGGAAAAATGATAGTGTCATGATCGCCCCGAAGAACTATCCTAGCACCTGCTGCACCATCAGGAGATAAATATATGTCAGCGTTCGGTTTCACCCATCCTTGGTCTGGAGGCATCCACATCAAATAGTTAACTAGCGGTAGCACATGGCTAGACTTGGTCAGCTGATCATATAGCATAATTATCTTGCCTTTGCATAGATCAACACCCAGGTCCAGCTCCAAACCTAACAAGGGATCCCAGAAGCTAACAAGAAATCTCTTTGAGGCTTCCATTGGATGAGGAGGCTTGTGATGCACAACCTCATTGCAGATATACCACCACCCCCACAAGGCCATGAGCACGATGCATCTTTCAATCTCAGGTAATGGATACAACACATGAAATAGCCATTCTTTCCCAATATTTCTAACCTCATCCAACACCGGTAGTCTCCGGACTTCAGGCAATAATAAATTGGTTATTATCATATTTCCCTGTTCATCATAATCGTTTATTATCCATGCTAGAATTGTATTGATCGGAAACTCAGATACATGTGTGGATACATAGACAATAACATGTCCCTAGTGAGCCTCTATCGGACTAGCTCGTTGATCAAAGATGGCTATGGTTTCCTAGCCATAGGCATGAGTTGTCATTTGATAACGGGATCACATCATTAGGAGAATGATGTGATGGACAAGACCCAAACTGCATAGCATATGATCGTATCAAGTTTATTGCTATCGTTTTCTGCATGTCAAGTATATGTTCATATGACCATGAGATCATGCAACTCACTAACACCGGAGGGGTACCTTGTGTGTACCAAATGTCGCAACGTAACCAGGTGACTATAAAGGTGCTCTACAGGTATCTCCGAGGGTGTCTGTTGAGTTGGCATGGATCAAGACTGGGATTTGTCACTCCGTATAACGGAGAGGTATCTCAGGGCCAACTCGGTAATACAACATCACAACGAGCTTGCAAGCAATGTGACTAATGGGTTAGCCACGGGATCTTGTATTACGGAACGAGTAAAGAGACTTGACGGTAACGAGATTGAACTAGGAATGGTGATACCGACGATCGAATCTCGGGCAAGTAACATACCGATGGACAAAGGGAACTGCATACGGGATTAGCTGAATCCTTGACATCGAGGTTCGACCGATAAAGATCTTCATAGAATATGTAGGAACCAATATGGGCATCCAGGTCCCGCTATTGGTTATTGACCGTAGAGGTGTCTCGGTCATGTCTGCATAGTTCTCGAACCCGCAGGGTCTACACACTTAACGTTTGATGACGATATGAGTATAGTTGAGTCATTATGGTGGTTATCGAAGGTTGTTTGGAGTCCCGGATGAGATCCCGGACATGACAAGTAACTCCGGAGTGGTCCGGAGGTGAAGATCGATATGTAGGACGAAGGGTAACGGAGTCCGGAAGTGTTCTGGGGGCACCGGGATATGACTAGGAAGACCGAAAGAAGTTTCGAGGGGCCCCGACAAGTGTTGGGGGGCCTCATGGGCCAAGGGGAGGGGGCAAACCAGCCAACTAAGGGGTTGTGCCCCCCTCACCCCATCCCACGTAACCAGGAGAGGTGGGGCGCCCCCTCTAGGGTTCCCTCCACCCTTGTGGTGGCCTCGTGTCTCCTTCGGACTACTTCTAATTTTCCTAATTTTTTAAATATTCCAAAATGGAGAAATCTTATCATTGGAAACGTTTTGGAGTCGGTTTACTTACCATACCACATACCTATTCCTTTTAGGAGTCTGAAACATTCTGGAAAGTGTCCCTTATGTACTCCTCCGGTGTTACGGTATTAATTATATTGGTCTCAACATTTATGGGAGTACCTGAGATATAATGTTTGATTCGTTGACCGTTTACCACCTTCGGATTTGTGCCTTCGGCGTTGTTGATTTTGATGGCATCGGAACGATAGAACTCCTCGATAATGTAAGGACCTTCCCATTTAGAGAGGAGCTTTCCTGCAAAAAATCTTAAACGAGAGTTGTATAGCAAAACATGATCACCTACATTAAACTCGCGGTTCTGTATTCTTTTGTCATGCCATCTTTTAACTTTTTCTTTAAACAACTTGGCATTCTCATAGGCTTGGGTTCTCCATTCATCAAGTGAGCTAATGTCAAATAACCTCTTCTCACCGGCAAGTTTGAAATCATAGTTGAGCTCTTTGATTGCCCAATAAGCTTTATGTTCTAGTTCGAGAGGTAAGGACATGCTTTTCCATAAATCATTTTATATGGAGACATACCCATAGGGTTATTATAAGTAGTTCTATAAGCCCATAATGCATCATCAAGTTTCTTAGACCAATTCTTTCTAGATCTAATAACAATCTTTTGCAAAATCAATTTAATCTCTCTATTTCTCAATTCTACTTGACCACTAGACCGAGGGTGATATGGAGATGCAATTCTATGGTTGACATCATATTCAGCAAGCAATTTACGGAAAGCACCATGAATAAAATGTGAACCACCATCGGTCATCAAATATCTAGGGACTCCAAACCTCGGAAAAATAACTTCTTTAAGCATCTTAATAGAAGTGTTATGATCAGCACTACTAGTTGGAATAGCTTATACCCACTTAGTAACATAATCAACAGCAACTAAAATATGTGTATACCCATCAGAGGAGGGAAAAGGTCCCGTATAATCAAAGCCCCAAACATCAAATGGCTCAATAACAAGTGAATAATTCATAGGCATTTCCTGACGTCTACTAATATTGCCAATTCTCCGGCATTCATCACAAGACAAGACAAACTTACGAGCATCCTTGAAGAGAGTAGGCCAATAAAAATCAGATTGTAATACCTTGTGTGAAGTTCTATCTCCAACATGGTGTCCTCCGTAAGCCTCGGAGTGGCACTTGGGTAGGATCTGTTCCTGTTCTTGTTCAGGTACACAACGTCTAATAACACCATCTACTCCTTCTTTATAAAGGTGTGGGTCATCCCAAAAGTAATGTCTTAAATCATAGAAAACCTTTTTCTTTTGCTGGCATGTGAAACTAGGTGGTATAAATTTAGCAACAATGTAATTAGCATAATCAGCATACCATGGAGTATTACGAAAAGCATTTATGACAACTAATTGCTCATCAGGAAAGCAATCATCAATATGCAGTGGGTCATCAAGAACATTTTCTAACCTAGACAAGTTGTCTGCAACGGTGTTCTCAGCTCCCTTTCTATCAATAATACGCAAATCAAACTCTTGCAACAAGAGAACCCATCTGATAAGTCTAGGCTTAGTATCTTTCTTTTCCATAAGATATTTAATAGCAGCATGATCAGTGTGGATAGTTACTTTGGAATCAACAATATAAGATCTGAACTTATCACAAGCAAAAACAACTGCTAAAAATTATTTTTCAGTAGTAGCATAATTTCTCTGGGCATTGTCTAGAGTTTTACTAGCATAATGAATAACATTCAATTTCTTATCAACTCTTTGCCCTAGAACAACACCAACAGCATAATCACTATCATCACATGTAATTTCAAAGGGTAAATTCCAATCAGGTGGTTGAACAATAGGTGCGGAAATAAGGGCTTCCTTAAGTATTTCAAATGCTTATAACAATCATCATCAAAAACAAAAGGAACATCTTTTTGCAAGAGATTAGTGAGAGGCCTAGAGATTTTAGAGAAGTCTTTAATAAACCTCCTATAGAAACCAGCATGACCAAGGAAACTTCTTATACCTTTGATATCTTTAGGACACGGCATCTTTTCAATAGCATCTACTTTAGCTTTATCAACTTCAATACCTCTTTCAGAAATTTTATGCCCCAAGACAATACCTTCATTAACCATAAAGTGGCACTTCTCCCAATTCAAGACAAGATTAGTTTCTTCACATCTCTGCAAAACTCGATCAAGGTTTCTTAAGCAATCATCAAAAGAAGTTCTGTAAACGGAGAAATCATCCATGAAAACCTCAACAATCTTTTCACATAAGTCAGAGAATATAGCAGTCGTACATCTTTGAAAGGTAGCAGGTGCATTGCATAATCCAAAAGGCATACAACTATAAGCAAAAGTACCGAAAGGGCAAGTAAAAGTGGTCTTTTCTTGGTCCTCTTTTGACACAGGTATTTGAGAAAAACCGGAATAACCAACCAGAAAGCAAAAATGTGTATGTTTGGACAGTCTTTCTAGCATCTGATCAATAGAAGGTAGATGGTAATGATAATTCCTAGTAGTTTGTTCAATTTGCGAAAATCAATTACCATTCTATAACCTGTAACAATTCTTTTGGGATCAATTCATTCTTATCATTAGGAACAACAGTAACACCTCCCTTCTTAGGGAAACAATGAACGGGACTTACCATCTACTATCAGCAATAGGATAAATTATACCTGCCTCCAGAAGCTTTAGTATTTCATTTCTTACCACTTATTTCATCTTAGGATTTAACCGTCGTTGATGATCAACAACTGGTTTAGCATCAGGCTCCATATTAATTTTGTGCTGACATAGAGTGGGACTAATGCCCTTAAGATCATCAAGAGTATAAATAGCGGCACAGTGCTTCTTCAGAGTTTTCAATAATTTCTTTTCTTCATGCTCTGAAAGGTTAGCGGTAATAATAACAGGTTCTTTTCATCAAGATAAGCATAGCTGGAAGTATTAGGTAATTGTTTAAGCTCAAACACGGGATCACCCTTGGGTTGAGGCGGATCTCCAAGGATTTCAACAGGCAAATTGTGTTTCAAAACAGGCATTTGGTTAAAGAATATTTCATCTAATTACTTTCTTTCATTCATAAACATATCATTTTCATGGTCTAGGAAATATTATTCTAAAGGATCAGTAGGAGGCACGGCAATAGAAGCAAGACCAATAATTTCATCCTTACTAGGCAGTTCTTTATCACGGGGTTGTCTACGAAATTTAGAGAAATTAAAATCATGAGACACATCCCAAAAACTTACAGTAACAATTTCTTTCTCATAGTCTATCCTAGCATTAACAGTATTCAAGAAAGGTCTACCAAATATAATGGGACAAAAATCATCTTGTGGGGAACCAAGAACAAGAAAATCGACAGGGTATTTTATTTTCCCACACAAGACTTCAACATCTCTAACAATACCAATTGGTGATATAGTATCTCTATTGGCAAGCTTAATAGTAACATCAATATTTTCTATCTCAGCAGGTGCAATATCTTTCATAATTTCTTGATATAAGGTAAAAGGAATTGCACTCACACTAGCACCCACATCACATAAGCCATGATAACAATGATCTCCTATTTTAACAAAAACAACAGGCATGCCGACAATAGGTCTATGTTTATCTTTAATATCGGGTTTAGCAATTCTAGCAGCTTCATCACAGAGATAAATAACATGACCATCAATATTATCAACCAAGAGATCTTTAACCATAGCAATAATAGGTTCAACTTTAATTTGTTCAGAGGGTGTAGGTGTTCTAGTATAACTCTTACGAACCACAGCTGAAGCTTTAGCATGATCCTTTATCCTAATAGGAAAAGGTGGTTTCTCAGTATAAGCAGTAGGAACAATAGGATCAACATTATAAGTAACAGTTTCTTCTTCAACTTTGATAGGTTATACTACTTTCACTTCAATGGTAGGATGATATTTAAACCACTTCTCCTTAGGGAGATCAACATGAGTAGCAAATGATTCACAAAAAGAAGCTACTATCTCAGAGTCAAGTCCATATTTAGTGCTAAATTCATGAAAAGCATTAGTATCCATGAAAGATTTAACACAGTCAAACTTAAGGTTTATACCCGACTCATTACCTTCGTCGAGTTCCCAATCTTCAGAGTTGCATTTAATTCTTCCAATAAATCCCATTTGAATTCAATAGTCTTCTTCATAATAGAACCAGTACAAGAAGTATCGAGCATGGATTGATCATTACGAGAAAGCCGAGCATAAAAATTTGGAATAATAATTTCTCTTGAGAGATCATGATTGGGGCATGAATATAACATTGACTTAAGCCTCCCCCAAGCTTGAGCGATACTTTATCCTTCATGAGGCCAAAAATTATATATGTAATTCCTATTACGATGAACCAGATGCATAAGATAAAACTTCTGATGAAATTCCAATTTCAATCGATTGTAGTTCCAAGATCCAATGTCATCACATAGCCTATACCTTGTCAATGCCTTTCCCTTCAACGATAAAGGTAAGATCTTCTTCTTGACTTCATCCTCGGGCAAACCTGCAAGCTTAAATAATCCACAAATTTCATCCACATAGACTAGATGCATATCCGGATGTAATGTTCCATCTCCTGCATAAGGATTTTAAAGTGCAACTAATCCCCGGGTGGTTTTGGTAATTCATAACAACATATAGCTCATTGAACTAATATCCATTCAAGTTAAATATTTCAGAAAGTTCAATGAATGGCATGGCATGGACTAGAGATGTGGACCCCTCAAAATGCTAAGGACAAATATTGGCAAAAGCTCAAGACTCTTCATTTTAATTTTAGTGATCCAAGATCACATTGAGTCCATAGGAAAGCCAATACTATTAAAATGGGATGAGGTGTTGCTTAATGGTCTACTTGCTCAAAGTGCTTAGTGATATTGCTCCATAACCCTCAGCCACTTTCTCATTGCCAAATATGTCCAAAACCCAAAGTCAAACTCGGCCCTACCGATTTGATCTATCCGGCGCCACCGAGTTCTTTTAACATAGCCACTGCCAGAAACCCTAGACAATTCGGTCTCACCGAGATGGCATTGCAAACTCTCTGTTTCCCAACGTTTCGGTCTTACCGAAATGTGCGATCGGTCCCACCGAGTTCGCAATGCAAACTCTCTATTTCCCTTCATAACGTTTCGGTCTTACCGAAATGAGCGATCGGTCCCACCGAGTTTGCCTGACCAACTCTCTTTTAACTCATTGCTGAAATCGGTCTCATCGAGTTCAAGCAATCGGTCACACCGAGATGAGGTTTTGCCCTACCCTAGCACATCGGTCCCACCGAGTTGATCATGTTGGTCCCACTGAGATTCCTAACGTTCACATTTTGAATTGAATCGGTCTCACCGAGTTCTCCTATTTGGTCTGACCGAGTTGGGACAAATGTGTGTAATGGTTGGATTTTGTGTGGAGGCTATATATACCCCTCCACCCCTTCTCTATTAAAGAGAGAGCCATCAGAATGTGCCTACACTTCCACTACTCATTTTCTGAGAGAGAACCACCTACTCATGTGTTGATACCAAGACATTCCAATCCAACCACAAGAATCTTGATCTCTAGCGTTTCCCAAGTTGCTTTCCACTCAAATCATCTTTCCACCATAGCCAAATCTGAGAGAGAGAGAGAGAGTTGAGTGTTGGGGAGACTATCATTTGAAGCACAAGAGCAAGGAGTTCATCATCAACACACCATCTATTACCTTTTGGAGAGTGGTGTCTCCTAGATTGGTTAGGTGTCACTTGGGAGCTTCCGACAAGATTGTGGAGTTGAACCAAGGAGTTTGTAAGGGTAAGGAGATCGCCTACTTTGTGAAGATATACCCGAGTGAGGCAAGTCCTTCGTGGGCGATGGCCATGGTAGGATAGACATGGTTTCTTCTTCGTGGACCCTTCGTGGGTGGAGCCCTCCGTGGACACGCGCAGCCGTTACCCTTAGAGATCGTGCTAAAACTTGGTTCTCTTCTTTGCCTAAAAATAGTATTGATTCATGGAATAAGTGCAAAGATGCTTTTATCTCTAAGTATTTTCCTCCCGCTAAGATCATCTCTCTTAGAAACGATATTATGAATTTTAAGCAACTTGATCATGAGCATGTTGCACAAGCTTGGGAGAGGATGAAATTAATGATACGTAATTGCCCTACACATGGTTTGAATTTATGGATGATTATACAAAAAAATTATGCCGGGTTGAATTTTGCTTCTAGAAATCTTTTAGATTCGGCCGCGGGAGGCACTTTTATGGAAATCACTTTAGGAGAAGCTACTAAACTCCTAGATAATATTATGGTTAGTTATTCTCAATGGCACACCGAAAGATCTACTAGCAAAAAGGTTCATGCAATTGAAGAGATTAATGTTTTGAGTGGAAAGATGGATGAACTTATGAAATTGTTTGCTAATAAGAGTGTTTCTTCTGATCCTAATGATATGCCTTTGTCCACTTTGATTGAGAATAATAATGAATCTATGGATGTGAATTTTGTTGGTAGGAACAATTTTGGTAACAACGCGTATAGAGGAAACTTTAATTCTAGGCCGCCCTAGTAATTCCTCTAATAATTATGGTAATTCTTACAACAACTCTTATGGAAATTTTAATAAGATGCCCTCTGATTTTTAGACTAGTGTTAAAGAATTTATGAATTCGCAAAAGAATTTCAATGCTTTGCTTGAAGAAAAATTGCCTAAGATTGATGAGTTGGCGAGGAACGTGGATAGAATTTCTCTTGATGTTGATTCTTTGAAACTTAGATCTATTCCACCTAAGCATGATATCAATGAGTCTCTCAAAGCCATGAGAATTTCCATTAATGAGTGCAAAGAAAGAACCGCTAGGATGCGTGCTAAAAAAGATTGCTTTGTGAAAGCGTGTTCTTCTAGTTTTCATGATAATAATGATGAAGATCTAAAAGTGATTGATGTGTATCCAATTAAATCTTTGTTTTCCAATATGAATCTTGATAAATATGGGACTGGAGATGAGTGAACTTTAGTTAAAAGGCGTCCCAATGATTTGGAGTTTTTAAATCTTGATGCAAAAATTGGTAAAAGTGGGATTGAAGAGGTCAAGACTTTACATAGAAATTAACCCATTATTTTGGATTTCAAGGAATTTAATTATGATAATTTTTCTTTGATAGATTGTATTTCCTTGTTACAATCCGTGTTAAATTCTCCTCATGCTTATAATCAAAATAAAGCTTTTACCAAACATATCATTGATGCTTTAATGCAATCCTATGAAGAAAAGCTTGAATTAGAAGTTTCTATCCCTAGAAAACTTTATGATGAGTGGTAACCTACTATTAAAATTAAAATAAAAAATCATGAATGCTTTGCTTTATGTGATTTGGGTGCTAGTGTTTCCACGATTCCCAAAACTTTGTGTGATGTGTTAGGTTTCCGCGAATTTGATGATTGTTCTTTAAATTTGCATCTTGCGGATTCCACCATTAAGAAACCTATGGGAAGGATTAATGATGTTCTTATTGTTGCAAATAGGAATTATGTGCCCGTATCTTTCATTGTTCTTGATATAGATTGCAATCCTACATGTCCTATTATTCTTGGTAGGCCTTTCCTTAGAACGATTGGTGCAATTATTGATATGAAAGAAGGAAATATTAGATTCCAATTTCCATTAAGAAAATGCATGGAACACTTTAATAGGAAGAAAATTAAATTACCTTATGAATCTATTATGAGAGCCACTTATGGATTGCATACCAAAGATGACAATACCTAGATCTATTCTTGTTTTTATGCCTAGCTAGGGGCGTTAAATGATAGCGCTTGTTGGGAGTCAACCCAATTTTATTTTTGTTCCTTGATTTTTGTTCCTGTTTAGTAATAAATATTTCATCTAGCCTCTGGTTAGATGTGGTTTTATGTTTTAATTAGTGTTTGTGCCAAGTAGAACCAATAGGGTCTTCTTGGGTGATAGTTGTTTGATCTTGCTGAAAAAGACAAAAACTTTGCGCTCACGAATATAATTGTTAAAATTCACCAGAACGTGATAAAATACCAATTGTTTTGTAGTAGATCAATATACAAATTATCCAGGTTGTCCTAGGTTTTCAGAAGTTTTGGAGTTCCAAAAGTATTCGAACAAATCAGATTGCTACAGACTGTTCTGTTTTTGACAGCTTCTGTTTTTCGTGTGTTGTTTGCTTATTTTGATGAATCTATGGCTAGTATCGTGGGGTATGAACCATAGAGAAGTTGGAATAAAGTAGGTTTAACACCAATATAAATAAAGAATGAGTTCATTACAACAGCTTAAAGTGGTGGTTTGTTTTCTTACACTAACGGAGCTCATGAGATTTTCTGTTGAGTTTTGTGTTGTGAAGTTTTCAAGTTTTTGGGTAAAGATTAGATGGATTATGGAATAAGGAGTGGCAAGAGCCTAAGCTTGGGGATGCCCAAGGCACCCAAGGTAAAATTCAAGGACAACCAAAAGCCTAAGCTTGGGGATGCCCCGGAAGGCATCCCCTCTTTTGTCTTCGTCTATCGGTAACTTTACTCGAGGCTATATTTTTATTCACCACATGATATGTGTTTTGCTTGGAGCGTCTTGTATGATTTGAGTCTTTGCTTTTTAGTTTACCACAATCATCCTTGCTTTACACACCTTTTGGGAGAGACACACATGAATCGGAATTTATTAGAATACTCTATGTGCTTCACTTATATCTTTTGAGCTAGATAATTTTGCTCTAGTGCTTCACTTATATCTTTTAGAGCCCGGTGGTGGTTTTATTTTGTAGAAATTATTGATCTCTCATGCTTCACTTATATTATTTTGAGAGTCTTTTAGAACAGCATGGTAATTTGCTTTGGCTATAAAATTAGTCCTAATATGATAGACATCCAAGATGGGTATAATAAAAACTTTCATATAGAGTGCATTAAAAACTATGATAAATTTGATACTTGATATTTGTTTTGAGATATAAAGGTGGTAATGTTAGAGTCATGCTAGTTGGGTAATTGTAGAATTGAGAAATACTTGTGTTGAGGTTGGCAAGTCCCATAGCATGCACGCATGATAAACGTTGTGTGACAAATTTGAAGCATGGGGTGTTCTTTGATCGCTTTCCTTATGAGTGGCGGTCGGGGACGAGCGATGGTCTTTTCCTACCAATCTATCCCCCTAGGGGCATGCGTAGTAGTACTTTGCTTCGAGGGCTAATAAACTTTTGCAATAAGTATATGAGTTCTTTATGACTAATGTGAGTCCATGGATTATACGCACTCTTACCTTTTCGCAATTTGCTAGCCTCTACGGTACCGTGCATTGCCCTTTCTCACCTCGAGAGTTGGTGCAAACTTCGCCAGTGCATCCGAACCCCGTGATACGATACGCTCTATCACACATAAGCCTCCTTATATCTTCTCAAAACAGCCACCATACCTACCTATTATGGCATTTCCATAGCCATTTCGAGATATTGCCATGCAACTTTCCACCGTTCCGTTTATAATGACACGCTTCATCATTGTCATATTGCTTTGCATGATCATGTAGTTGACATCGTATTTGTGGCGAAGTCACCTTCATAATTCTTTCATACATGTCACTCTTGATTCATTGCATATCTCGGTACACCGCCGGAGGCATTCACATAGAGTCATATTTTGTTCTAAGTATCGAGTTGTAATTCTTGAGTTGTAAATAAATAGAAGTGTGATGATTTTCATTATTAGAGCATTGTCCCAGGTGAGGAAAGGATGATGGAGACTATGATTCCCCCACAAGTCGGGATGAGACTCCGGACGAAAAAATAAAAAAAAGAGGCCAAAGAAGCCCAAATGAAAAAGGAGGCCAAAGAAGCCCAAACAAAAAAAATGAGAGAAAAAAAGAGAAGGGACAATGTTACTATCCTTTTTCCACACTTGTGCTTCAAAATAGCACCATGATCTTTATGATAGAGAGTTTCTTATTTTGTCACTTTCATATACTAGTGGGAATTTTTCATTATAGAACTTGGCTTGTATATTCCAATGATGGGCTTCCTGAAAATGCCCTAGGTCTTCTTGAGCAAGAAAGTTGGATGCACACCCACTTAGTTTCTTTTTGATGAGATTTCATACATTTATAGCTCTAGTGCATCCGTTGCATGGCAATCCCTACTCCTCGCATTGACATCAATTGATGGGCATCTCCATAGCTCGTTGATTAGCTGCGTCAATGTGAGACTTTCTTATTTTTTGTCTTCTCACAATAACCTCCATCATCATATGCTATTCCACCCATAGTTCTATCTCCATGGCTTGCGCCCATGTATTGCGTGAGGGTTGAAAAAGCTGAAGCGCGTTAAAAAGAATGAACCAATTGCTCGGCTAGTCATCGGAGTTGTGCATGATGGGAGCATTTTGTGTGACGAAAATGAAGCATGGCCAAACTATATGATTTTGTAGGGATAAGCTTTCTCTGGCTATGTTATTTTGATAAGACATAATTGCTTGGTTAGCATGCTTGAAGTATTACTATTTTTATGTCAATATTAAAACTTTTTCTAGAATCTTTTGGATCTAAACATTCATGCCACAATAAAGAGAATTACATTGAAAATTATGTTAGGTAGCATTCCACATCAAAAATTCTGTTTTTATCATTTACTTACTCGAGGACGAGCAGGAATTAAGCTTGGGGATGCTTGATACGTCTCCAACGTATCTATAATTTTTTATTGTTCCATGCTATTATATTATCTGTTTTGGATGTTTAATGAGCTTTATTATGCTCTTTTATATTATTTTTGGGACTAACCTATTAACCGAAAGCCCAGTGCAAATTGTTGTTTTTTGCCTATTTCAGTGTTTCGCAGAAAAGGAATATCAAACGGAATCCAAACGGAATGAAACCTTCGCGAGGATCGTTTTTGGAACAAACGCAATCCAGGAGACTTGGAGTGGAAGTCAAGGAAGCAGCGAGGAAGCCACGAGGTAGGAGGGCGCGCCCGAGGGGGGTGGACGCGCCCCCCACCCTCGTGGCCCCTCGCAGCTCCACCGACCTACTTCTTTCGCCTATATATACTGTTATACCCTGAAAACATCCAGGGGAGCCACGAAACCACTTTTCCACTGCCGCAACTTTTTGTACCGTGAGATCCCATCTTGGGGCCTTTTCCGGTGCTCCGCCGGAGGGGGAATCAATCACGGAGGGCTTCTACATCAACACCATAGCCTCTCCGATGATGTGTGAGTAGTTTACCACAGACTTTCGGGTCCATAGTTATTAGCTAGATGGATTCTTCTCTCTCTTTGGATCTCAATACAAAGTTCTCCTCGATTTTCTTGGAGATCTATTCGATGTAATACTCTTTTGCGATGTGTTTGCCGAGATCCGATGAATTGTGGGTTTATGAACTTGATTATCTATGAATATTATTTGATTCTTCTCTGAATTCTTATATGCATGATTTGATATCTTTGCAAGTCTCTTTGAATCATCGGTTTAGTTTGGCCTACTAGATTGATCTTTCTTGCAATGGGAGAAGTGCTTAGCTTTGGGTTCAATCTTGCGGTGCTCGATCCCAGTGACAGAAAGGGAAATGACACGTATTGTATTGTTGCCATCGAGGATAAAAAGATGGGGTTTATATCATATTGCTTGAGTTTATCCCTCTACATCATGTCATCTTCCCTAATGCGTTACTCTGTTCTTATGAACTTAATACTCTAGATGCATACTAGATAGCGGTCGACGTGTGGAGTAATAGTAGTAGATGCAGAATTGTTTCGGTCTACTTGACATGGACGTGATGCCTATATTCATGATCATTGCCTTAGATATCATCATAACTATGCGCTTTTCTATCAATTGCTCGGCAGCAATTTGTTCACCCACCGTAATATATGCTATCTTGAGAGAAGCCACTAGTGAAACCTATGGCCCCCGGGTCTATTTTACATCATATTAGTTTCCCGTCAACTAGTGGAGTTGGTGGCGGAGGGTTCGCTTGACTCCCTTCATTGCGATCTGGATTCTGACGCGTTGGCGGAGCCATCCTGAAGAGGGTGACATCCGTTAGCATCTTGATAGATAAATAGATAAGTAGAATCAACGGATAGAAATTGCAACATATAGTCTTCACAATAAACATTCGAACGAAGATGAACGAATGAATTCCGTAGTAATTCATCACACTTCCATAAATTGAGAAGCCACTTGAAAAAGATATGGAATGAACCTATGAATTCGAAGCAACTCGAATACCACAATACAAAATAAAACAAAGTATTGGCTTGCAGAATAAGCCGGAAAAACATATGATAGATATTTCGTCCGAAGTTTTCGTGGTGGGGCCCACACGGGCTCAATCGTACAGCACCATCATGTACACGGCTGTGCACATGACATACGAAGCGTCCCCGAGTCGGCAAAGCCATGGACTCTTTAAGACACAACGAGACCACTGTAAAATCAACCGTGGAAAGGCGGACCACTAGACGTCGAATCCCAATCTCATATCATGCGTTTGTCGGAAAGATATCCTAAGGCTAGTTGAATTCCCACTTATAAACTCCCGAAACTTTCTGGTTATGCAATCTGGTGTAGGGGATACAGGGGACACAAATATATATCACCCAAACTAACAATCCCTAGATCCAGCTGTATCCATCCGTCAACACATAACCAAGAAAGCTTTGGAAATCGTTTACCTCAACCTTCGAAAAACATCCGTTATACAAGTTATGGCAATACTCCCGAACTCCCGCCCCAGTACTGGGTGGCGTCGAGGTGATCTCACCAACAACTGCATAAAAGAGATTTCGATGTCGGCGAAACTCAGGTATTCCAGAACTGCAACGATAAAATTGTGACGACAACACCTCGGAGCTCAACTCCTCGGGACACTGCCACAACCCCTAAATGTTAGGAGGCACCAAGAACAATGTTCTCGTCACAAATCGATCGGAACGATTCCAAGATACCCGCGTGATCCTAAATTTTTTTTAGTGAAATTTGAGGAGAGAACAGTCAAAACTTCTACGTCAGGAGACCTCACCAGAGCGACGAAGGGACTGAGGAGTAAAAAGAATCCTACTCTCCGATATATATAATCCTAAGACTCAAAACATTTTTTTCTAGACTCAACAACGCCAGCGATTCGATCAAGCAGGGGGCTCCTAAGTCGGGGATGGCTCTGATTACCAACTTGTAACGCCCACGATGCGGCTATATCTCCCACGTGTCGAGGCACGACTTAGAGGCATAACCGCATAGTGGTTTTGTCGCAAGAAGGGTCATCTTCACACAATCCCATGTAATGAACAAGAATGGGATAAAGAGTTGGCTTACAATCGCCACTTCACACAATACATAAATATCATCATACATCATCCAAAATACAATCATATAGACCGACTACGGTCAAAATCCAGATGAAAATAAGACAACCCCAAATGCTAGATCCCCGATCGTCCCAACCTGGGCTCCACTACTGATCATCAGGAAAAGACACATAGTAACGACCACGTTCCTCGTCGAACTCCCACTTGAGATCGACGCCATCATCTGCACTGGCATCATCGGCACCTGCAACTGTATTGGTAGAATCTGTGAGTCACGGGGACTCAGCAATCTCACACCCGCGAGATCAAGACTATTTAAGCTAGTAGGACAAGATGGTGCAAAGAGGTGGAGCTGCAGCGGCAAAAGCATATATGGTGGCTAACTTGCGCAAATGAGAGCGAGAAGAGAAGCAACGGAACGGACGTCATCTAGCAATGACCAAGAAGTGATCCTGAACACCTACTTACGTCATACATAACACAGACCGTGTTCACTTCCCGGACTCCGCCGAGAAGAGACCATCACGGCTACACACGCAGTTGATGTATTTTAATTGGGTCAAGTGACAAGTTATCTACAACCGGACATTAACAAATTCCCATCTGCCTCATAACCGTGGGCACGGCTTTCGAAAGATAATACCCTGCAGGGGTTTCCCAACTTAGCCCATCATAAGCTCTCACGGTCAACGAAGGATAAACCTTCTCCCGGAAAGACCCGATCAGTCTCGGAATCCCGGTTTACAAGACATCTCGACAATGGTAAAACAAGACCAGCAAAGCCGCCCGAATGTGCCGACAAATCCCGATAGGAGCTGCACATATCTCGTTCTCAGGGCACACCGGATGGGCAAGACGTCGGGTTGGCATAGACCCTGGTTGCCCAGGGGGCGCCGGACATCGCCCAGTTTGGGCCAGCATTCGAAGGAACACTGGTCCGGGCGTTTAAAATAAGATGACCCTCGGGCTTGCGAAAACCCGGGGGAAAAGGCTTAGGTAGCAAATGGTAAAACCAAGGTTGGGCCTTGCTGGAGGAGTTTTATTCAAGGCGAACTGTCAAGGGGGTCCCATAAATCACCCGACCGTGTAAGGAACGCAAACTCAAGGAACATAATCCCGGTATAACAGTAACTAGGGGGGCAAGAGTGAAACAAAACACCAGGCATAAGGCCGAGCCTTCCACCCTTTACCAAAATATATAGATGCATTAATTAAATAAGAGATATTGTGACATCCCAACATATCCATGTTCCGACATGGAACAACTTCAACTTCACCTACAACTAGCAATGCTATAAGAGGGGCTGAGCAAAAGCGGTAACATAGCCAAACAACGGTTTGCTAGGAAAGGATGGTTAGGGCTGACATGGCTAAAATGGGAGACATGATATAGCAAGTGATAGGTAGCGAGCAAGGCAATAAAGCGAACAACTAGCATAGCAAAGATAGAAGTGATTTCGAGGGGTGGTCATCTTGCCTGCAAGGTTCTCAGAGTTGTCGAAAGCTTGATCCTCGTAAGCGTACTCGACAGGTTCCTCGTTCACGAACTCGTCTCCCGGCTCTACCCAAGACAATAACACAACAAACGGAACCACAATCAACAACGAGAAATGCACAAGCAACATGATGCAAAACATGTATGATGTGCAAGATATGATATGCGATGCGTATGCGTGCTCCGGAAGGAAAATCATGAACATGGCAGTAACTTGGCAAACCAAGCATGCCACTGGAAAGATGAGATTATTTCGGTCGAAATCGATATAAAGATCACCGGAATCGGATCCACGGTTTGCAAATGGCAAGCAAAACAAGAATGACACTAATCTGCGATAAACAGCAAGATAGCACTTAAAATGCAATAAGTAATAATGCTACAGCATCCCAACATAGCAACAAAGTACATGGCAGTAATCTACAGGATATGCTTGACAAAAGATGAACACTGAGCTACGGCTAGTTCACAACATATCAAGCTCAAACAAGCATGGCAAAAGTGCAAAAGATTACAGGTTCACAGACTTTGTGAAAAACTGGACATGGCAGAAATCAGCATCAGGTAGCAATGTTCAGAGCACGAAATCAACATGCTACAAACACATAACATAGAAAAACAAGGCATGGTAGTGTTCTACTAAATGCACATGACAAAAGTCCCTTACTGACCATAAGCCAAAAAGGACCAGAAGATATGATGGCAAGCATGTAAACATAGCAAGTTTCGTTATCAGGTTTCAGATTTAGCAGAAAACAGAGCATGGCAGAAATATTAATATGTAGGCCTCTTTGTGAGCTTGATGCACTCACTACGGAGCAATGCATGACAAAAAAAGCATACCTACAGCAAGATGGCATGTTTATGAAGCTATCCATGGCAAGAACAATTGCATAGCATGTATGGATCAACTACAATAAGCTTGGCAAAAATGCATGTCATGTTAAGAATCTGCCAGAAATATTTTATAGCAAAAGTAGAGCAAGAATGAGTCATGCTATGGTACTCTAAAATTGCAAACAATTGCAGGAATGGATCAATTACAACTATAGCTACAAAACATCCTTACTGAACATCTCCAAAATATTCATGGATCTCTCTCTAGCATCAAGTTTACATGGCAACAAAATTACAGCAGACAAAAACTTAGAGATCAGAAATATTACGGGCCTACTTTGCATGCTTGTGCTAGTCACCACAGAGATCACAAAAATACAAGGACTATACCACTGGAAAGATGGCATGGCATACTTCAAAACACATGTAGAGCTCATGCTCAAAAGATGCACAGATTAAATGATACAAAAATGACAAATCTCCAAGTTCTGATAATAACCAGAGAATAACAGCAACTAGCCCTCTTCCAACGAAGATTTGGGCATCAAGATGACCTCTAATGAACATGGTGCAATTGAACAAAATGAAGAGCATCACGAGACGAACAATTTGACATATTACACGCAGGAATCGGAGCTACATGCAGAAAGTTATCGCATCTCGAACAGGAGCACATGCTGATGAAATTCTGGGACGGAAGAAATTTTGGGGGGTTCGAAAGTCAATGAGCACGAGGGTACCAGATCGGATCGGGCCTGTACTCCTGGCCGGCGACGGGGAAGGAGGGAGAGGAGGCGCGGCGGCCCGGGGAAGGAGGCGGTGGCGCGCCGGCGGCGGGGTCCGGCGGGGAGACCGGCGGCGGCGGGCGGCGGCGGGGTCGCGTCGGGCGGCGGCGGAGAAGGCGGGGCCGGCCGGCGGTGATGGCGGCGGCGGCGCGGGCGAGCGGCGCGCTGGGCGCGGAGGCGGCGGTCCGCTCGGGCCCGGGAGGGCCGCGGACGGGCCTGCGGGCCGGCGGCGCGGGAGGACCCGGCGGCGACACGTGGCGGCGGCGGGGCGGTTGGACGTGTCCGGCTCCGCCCGGACGTGTCCGGCGGCGGAGTGGGACGAGGGCTAGGGTTAGACTGCGGTTGTATTTCGGGATGCCCACATATTTATAGGTAGAGGGAGCTAGGAGGCTCCAAATAAGGTGCGGTTTTCGCCCACACGATCGTGATCGAACGACCTAGAGCATGGAAGAGAGTTTGGTGGGTTTTGGGCTGGTTTTAGAGGGGGTTTTTGCTGGATACTCAAATGGACTTTGCGGATGCCCGGTTAACCGTTGGAGTACCAAACGACCTCCGAATGGAACGAAACTTGACCGGTAGTCTCCGGGTGGTATATGAAGACCACTTGACAAGCCTCGGTCCATTCCGAGAAAGTTTGACGCACGCACACGAAAGAAAACAAGAGGGGTGCACCGGAGGAGATAGGAGCGCCGGATTGGAAAACGGACAACGGGGAAAATGCTCGGATGCATGAGACGAACACGTATGCGAATGCAATGCACATGATGACATGATATGAAAATGCATGACATGACAAAATACAAAACGAAAGACAAAACCCGACAATGGAGGGAAAAACATATCACATAGCCGAAAATGGCAAGAGTCGGAGTTACAAATATGGCAAGTTACATGCGGGGTGTTACAGGAGCGCGCGTGGCAAAATACATTCCAACATGGCCGGCCATCGCAGCTCCTCCTCTCGCTCCCGTAGCCCTAATCCCGGAGATTGGAAGAGGTGTTCCGTCCCTCACAGCCAATTAGTAGAGTTACAGACCCATGGATTTCTCCCTCCAGCGTATATGGTTCCCGTTCGAGCCGGGCTCGCCACCTATAATGGCGGGGAGCAAGCGGAGAGCTCCCCCAATCCATCCAAGGGGGAGCGGGTATGCCTTGTCCCTTTTTTACTAAGGGGACTTGGATTCCCAATTCATCCGTTCCTCCGCGGGCTCCTGGAGTTCTACGGCCTCCAGTTGCATAACTTTACCACCGCTTCCATCCTACACATCGCTGGCTACGTCGCCCTTTGCGAGCTGTTTCTGGGCTGCGAAGCTCATTTTGAGCTATGGCGGAGGCTATTCTGCCTCGTGCCCCGTACACAGAAGGGGTCCCTATATCAAGTGGGCGGAGCCGAAATATGGCGCATCGCCGGTACCGGATACCTGTCCGGTACACCGAAGAAGACGTACGAAGACTGGCCTTCGGAGTGGTTTTATATGGAGGACGTCCCCCTTCCAGATCTTATTCGGATGGGCCTTCCTGAGTTCGACAATGCCCCTTTGAAGAAACGCCGCAGCTGGCGCCCTCGGAGCCCCCAGGAGGAAGATAACGGGGAAGTCCTTTATCTGATGGGCCGGATAGATATGTTGGCCAAATCAGGATTGACAATAACCGAGGTTATGTCCTTATGTATAATGTGGGGGGTGCAGCCACTTCAATATCGGGGACAACCCATGTGGCACTTCAATGGGGAAGACGACGCCACCCGCTGCGGTCGTAAAGGTCCGAACTCCGTCGCTGCCCTAGCGAAGATACTGTCTGATTTTTATAAAGGAGAAGAAGAGGAGTTCGCCCGTATCAAGCCACGGGATGGATTCTCCATGTACAACCCCCCAAGCTGGGTGAGCTACTACTTTCTACTCCAGTCCTTTCTGCATTCTTTGTCATAAGTATTTACCTTGTTATTTCATAACAGGAACTGCGAAAAGCCGTGAGGGAGGTCCACAGCCCGTCTCCACAACCAGAGGACCCTGACCGGGCCCTCGACCCCAGACTCGAAGAAGATCCGGACACATTTGTGGAGCTCATCGACAGAACGTTCTATCAGTTGAGCTGCGACGGTACCTTGGTGGCCATCATAGCCGATTATCCTGGACTGCTCCCCGTGTAGCATGTAAGTAAAACCGGAGCCCTAACTTCCAAGAAGGATCCCTTTTTCTGCACTTCACCTACCGCACACATATGGTGTTTTACAGGGAAGGCCCTCGGGACGCCATGCCGAACCCGCAGTGACCCGCCAACAAGGGGCACCGAAGCCGGGTAGGCTTAAAAGGAAGGCGGTCAGGACTGAGACACCGTCGCAGAGGTACGAAAGAGAACCCTGCTCCGTGGTGGTCTTCTTTTTTTAAAATATAATAACGCCCATGTTTCTTGGTAGGAAAAACACTCGCCGGACTATATCCGGAGAGGTTGCCGGTCACGCCTCCACCAGTCGAGCTCCAGAGCCGGACATAGAGGCGGACACTAACATGGGGCCAACGCCGGATGTTCCTCCTACAGAGGATGCGGATAGGCTATCCGCTACAAATTCCGAAGTGGAGAGCGCCATGAATCACAGGCGCCGTCGGGCCGTACTCCGTGACGCTTGTTTCTCCCAAGAGGCGTTCGATGCCTTCAACTCAGGAGACGCGTACATCCGAGCTGCTCAAAATGGTCTTGCCAGAGCCACAGACCAGTATGTGAAAGATATACGGGTAAGGAAATCTGATAATTATATATATCAGTAGCCCCTGAGACTTGAAACAGTTGACACAACTGATTTAAGGATCATTATTTGTGCAGGTTCTTACAGAGAAGAATACCCAATTGTCTCAAGAGCTAGAAGAGTGGAAAGCCCAACTACGGGCCGCAGTTGCCACGCTGAAGGAGTCCGAGAAGGCCCCCTCTGGTAACACTTGTCTCCATTGCAAAGAATGACAGGTACCAGATAGTATGCGGCATGCATGCAAATCTGACAATAGATTCTGCAGATGACTCCGGAGTGAATCCGGAGGCCGTGATAGGTAATGAGCCGCATGCCCGACGACAGCTAAAGGCTGGTGAGCGCGTGCTTAAAAAGGTTAGGCAGGAGAAAAACAATCTCCAAGATGCCAATATCCAACTGGGCGTGGAACTGAAAGATGTTCGGGCCCAGCTTGCTGACTCCGTAAAGGAGAATAAGAGGCGTCGACGCGGCATTTTTAGTAAGTGCTTGAACGAACTTTTTATAGAGTTCGGCGAAGAAACCGGCTAACAGAGTTATATCTGTAGGTATGCTGACGGGTCGTCCCGCATAGGAAATGCCTGGGTCTGCAGGTGATCTTCTGCCAGAGCTCTCACAACTGCACGAACAAGTTCGCCAGGTGATGCAGGGCATTGCCCAAGCCTTGTGGCCATCCGCCTCCCTGCCAGGAGGCATGGGCGAGCTCGTAGAGAAGCTCAAGGGAGCGTGGCGGCGCTTCCGATTATGGAAGATATCAGCCTGCCGACAAGGTGCAAGGGAAGCCTGGGCCATGGTGAAGACGCGATATACCAAGGCTGACCCAAACCACATGGCCGAAGTCGGACCTGTGGGGCCCGATGGGAAAGAGATCCCCGTCAGTTTGGTGTATGACCAAGTAGAATTAGCCGCAAAGTATTCCCAATAGGATTGTAGGCTAGACAGCCTGTTGGATGGTATAGAAGAAGAATTTAGTCAGTCTAAGTGACTATGTACTTCAAGTGACATGTATTGTCCCTAGCCGGATTGTAAATCATTTGTCATGGCGGACCTTTTCGCTTCAACCTCTGGACCCGACTGTCCGGAGTGTATCCGAATACCCGCTCAGTTATGTAAAAAGCGGGGTATGCGTGGAAACCAGGCGTAGGGGTCATATGTGCTTGAACAGACAAGTACCCAACTAGCTATGTTATATTACATGGATCGTAAGAAACATCTTCCAGGGAGAATAGTTCCGTTAAGGGTTCCTTTCCCTGGGTACGCATGCCCTAATGTGCATGTCCGAACTGCGAAAAGAGACGCAGGCTATAAACATCTGGGGGCATATATTAAAATACATAAAAGTCATCTTTTGTTCACCGACCGAGTATTCCCTCAAGAACGCTAGCTTTCGGCTTCACCCAGTCTAAGGTACACATCCGGCTGGCCCGGTAGTAACAATCGCAGAGGTGCTCCCCTTATGCCCTAGCCGAATTAACGGGAACGTAGGGCATAAACACAAGAGCCAGGCAACCCAGCTTGGCCAAAACTTAAGTCATATCGATGCATATAATGGCGAAAAAAGGTACATGTGGAAGAATAACACATGTGCGAGGCATAGAGCCCGGAGAATAGTTATATTAAGCTTCTGTATAAGAAGCCCCCAGGTATAATGAGCGCGGTTAGCGCTTCAAGATTGTGTAGTCAAGACACAATTTAGCCTTTTAAGGCCTCGAAGAAATAGGAAAAAAGAAAGAGATAAAAGACAGATAACGGATATGTAAAAAATTGACGGAGGTAAGCAGACGAACATAGAGTCCGGCACTAGGCGTAAAACCTTCGGAGTCTGGCTGCGTTCATGGGTTTGGCTCGAGTCGATTGTCCGATGCATCCCGCAGACGGTACGCTCCACCGGTTAGAACTTGGTCAATAATTAAGGGACCTTCCCATTTGGGCTTGAGCTTGTTCTTTTTCTTCTCCGGTAGGCATAGAACGAGTTCGCCAACGTTATAGGTTTTGGCCCATACTTCTCTGCTTTGATACCTTCGAGCCTGTTGCTGATAGAATGCGGAACGGGCTTTTTCCACGTCACGCTCCTCCTCCAGGGCGTCCAAACTGTCCTGCCGATCAAGCTCGGCCTCTTTTTCTTCATACATGCACACTCGAGGCGAGTCATGAATTATGTCGCAGGGCAGTACCGCCTCTGCGCCGTACACCATAAAAAACGGTGTGTATGTGGTAGTGCGATTTGGCGTGGTCCGCAGCCCCAATAGTACGGAGTCGAGCTCCTCTACCCAATGCGTATTTGATTCCTTTAAGGACCGCACTAATCTGGGTTTAATGCCACTCATGATAAGACCATTTGCTCGCTCGACTTGACCGTTAGTTTGCGGGTGATAGACAGAAGCATAATCGAGCTTGATGCCCATGTTGTTGCACCAAAGTTTTACCTTGTCGGCTGTAAAGTTCGAGCCGTTATCGGTGATGATGCTGTGGGGGACGCCATAACGGTGTACAACCCCAGATATGAAGTCTATCACTGGTCCGGATTCAGCCGTTTTAACTGGTTTGGCTTCTATCCATTTGGTGAATTTGTCCACCATGACCAATAGGTATTTTTTCTTATGGGTTCCCCCTTTGAGGGGTCCGACCATATCAAGCCCCCAGACCGCAAAGGGACAAGTAATTGGGATTGTTTGGAGAGCGGTAGGCGGCATATGGCTTTGGTTTGCAAAAAGCTGGCAACCGACGCAACGTTGAACAAGGTCCTGTGCGTCTGCTCGGGCCGTCGGCCAATAGAAACCTGTACGGAAGGCCTTGCTTACAAGGGCCCGGGCTGCGGCGTGGTGGCCGGCGAGTCTAGCATGGATTTCTGCCAAAAGTTTCCGCCCTTCCTCTTCGGAGATGCACCTTTGAAGGACTCCGGTAATGCTTTTCTTATAAAGCTCTCCCTCGTGGACCTTGTAGGCTTTAGACCACCGCACTATGCAGTGTGCCTCATTTTGGTCCTCGGGTAGTTCTTGCCTAGTTAAGTAGGCCAGGAATGGTTCTGTCCACGGGGTGATGACATCCATTATCACGTGGGCTGAAGGTTTTATTTCGGTGGCAGAGCCTCCAATTTGTGTCAGAGTGTTCGGTATCTGGTGTTGTGGCCGGGTCCGGACTATTGTTACCGGTGTCCCCTTCCCATACCACGGATGGCTTAAACAGCCTTTCCAAGAAGATGTTAGGTGGGACAAGGTCGCGCTTAGTGCCGATACAGGCGAGGATATCCGCTGCCTGATTGTTTTCCCGAGCCACATGGTGGAATTCAAGCCCCTCGAACCGAGCTGACATTTTGAGGACGGCGTTGCGATAAGCCGCCATTTTCGGATCCTTGGCGTCGAAGTCTCCATTTATTTGAGATATTGCGAGGTTCGAGTCCCCACGCACCTCCAGGCGTTGAATGCCCATGGAGACTGCATCCGGAGACCATGTAACAGGGCCTCGTATTCGGCTGCGTTGTTGGAGTCTGTGTATAGTATTTGGAGTACATATTGGACTGTATCTCCGGTGGGGGACGTCAGGACGACGCCAGCCCCCAGACCAGCCAGCATTTTAGAGTCGTCGAAGTGCATAATCCAATTGGAGTACGCGCCGTACTCTTTAGGGAGTTCGGCTTCTGTCCATTCGGCGGCGAAATCAGCCAGTACTTGAGACTTAATGGCTCGTCGTGGTTTGTATATTATGTCAAACGGGAGGAGCTCAATAGCCCATTTAGCAATCCGGCCCGTGGCTTCGCGGTTGTTCATTATGTCATTGAGTGGCACTTCAGAGGCCACCGTAATTGAACAGTCTTGAAAGTAGTGTCATAGTTTCCGGGATGCCATGAAGACCGCATATGCTATCTTTTGATAATGTGGGTACCGTGATTTGCATGGAGTGAGGACGGTGGATACATAGTATACCGGCTTTTGAAGCGGGAATTTATGTCCGTCCATCTCTCGTTCGACGACGAGCACTGCACTTACAACTTGGTGTGTTGCCACTATATATAGCAGCATTGGTTCGCCGACGTTAGGTGCGGCCAGGATTGGGTTTGTGGCCAAAATGGCTTTTATTACTTCTAATCCGGCCGTGGCCGCATTCGTCCACTCGAAGTGTTCGGTGCGTCGCAGGAGGCAATAAAGAGGTAGTGCCTTTTCTCCTAATCGGGAGATGAAGCGGCTTAAAGCAACCACACATCCAGTTAGTTTCTGGATTTGCTTGAGGTCCGTTGGGATGGCCAACTGTGACAGAGCTCGGATTTTAACCGGATTTGCTTTGATTCCTCTGTTGGAGACGATGAAGCCTAAGAGCTTTCCGGTGGGCACGCCGAAAACGCATTTTTCCGGGTTGAGCTTAATGTCGTATGTTCGGAGATTGTCGAACGTGAGCCTCAAGTCGTCTATTAAGGATTCGACGTGTCTGGTTTTAATGACCACATCGTCTACGTATGCCTCCACTATTTTGCCAACCTGTGTCTCTAAGCATGTCTGAATCATGCGTTGATAGGTTGCACCGGCATTTTTGATCCCGAAAGGCATGGTGTTAAAACAGAAGGGACCGTATGGAGTGATAAATGCCGTTGCGGCTTGATCGGACTCCGCCATCTTAATTTGGTGGTATCCGGAGTATGCGTCGAGGAAGCACAATGAGTCGTGACCTGCGGTAGCTTCGATAATTTGATCGATGCGAGGGAGGGGGAAGGGATCCTTTGGGCAAGCCTTATTAAGGTCCTTGAAGTCGATGCATAGGCGCCATGATTTGTCCTTCTTTGGTACCATCACCAGGTTTGCTAGCCAGTCCGGATGTTTTATTTCTCGAATGAATTCGGCCTCCAGTAACTTGGCTAGCTCCTCTCCCATGGCTTGTCGCTTAGGCTCAGAGAAGCGCCGAAGAGTTTGCTTGACCGACTTAAATCCCTTTAGGATGTTAAGGCTATGCTCGGCCAACCTGCGTGGGGTTCCTGGCATGTCTGAAGGATGCCAGGCGAAGATGTCCCAATTCTCGCGCAAGAACTCCCGTAGTGCGGCATCTACTGTGGGGTTTAGCTGTGCCCCGATGGATGCTGTTTTTGTAGGGTCCGTTGGATGGACTTGGAATTTGACTATTTCATCCGATGGTTTAAAAGAGGTGGACTTGGATCTTTTATCGAGTATCGTGTCGTCCCTATCCATTATGGAGCGCAGCGCAGTTAATTCCTCGGCCGTGAGGGCTTCGGATAACGCCTCGAGGGCCAGTGCGGCTGTTTTATTTTCGGCGCGGAGTGCTATGTCCGGATCACTAGCTAGAGTGATGATTCCATTGGGTCCGGGCATTTTGAGCTTCATGTACCCGTAATGGGGTATAGCTTGGAAGATCGTGAATGCCTCCCGCCCTAGAAGGGCGTGGTATCCGCTATTGAACGGGGCCACTTGGAATGTGATTTCTTCGGACCTATAATTCTCCGGCGTGCCGAATACCACATCTGGTGTGATTTTGCCAGCACATCGTGCCTCCCGACTAGGGATGATTCCTCTGAAGGTCGTGCTGCTTTGCTCAATGCGGCTTCTGTCTATTTCCATTTTTCGAAGGGTCTCCTCATAGATGAGGTTTAGTCCGCTGCCACCGTCCATGAGCACTTTGGTAAGCCGGAAGCCGTCCACAATTGGACTAAGGACCAAGGCGGCTGGTGCTCGGGCTGTTCGGAATTTAGGTTCGTCACTGGCATTGAAGGTGATAGCCGGGTCGCTCCATGGATTTATTGCTGCTATGTGGCAGACTTCGGCAAGGCTGCGGAGTGCTCGCTTACGCCTATTATTTGAGGCGAAGGTCTCGAAGACTGTCAATACTGTATTGTTGTTCTCCACGGGGTGGTGCTCTGCGGTATTGTTGATGAGGATATCCTCACCGCTCTTGGCCACCTGTCGGAGTACCCAACATGCTCTAAGGTTGTGTGTTGGTATGGTATTCGGTGTACTGTGAATTTTGCATGGCCCGTTGAGCCATCCCTCCAGTACGGTTCCACGCCCTGTAGCGGGCTTTTGTTTCTTTGCAATTGGATCGTGTGATTTATGAGAGTACACCCTTTTAATTCGGACGGGGATTTTAGTGAGAGCTGGAGGATCCCAGAATTTTGTTTGGGTTTTCCAGGCGCTTTCCATCGCACAGTACTTCTGTACTATGGCCGCCAAGTCAGTGAAGTGAACTATGTCACGGCGACTTATGGCGTTGAGGATTCCCTTGTCCGTGCAATTTTTGCAAAAGAATGAAATTGCGTCTTCCTCGCGACAGTCCCTGACCTTGCTCATTACAAGGAGGAATCTGGCCCAATAGTGGTGTACTGTCTCCTGGGGCTCTTGTCTAATGTGGGAAAGATCGCTTATATCTGGGTGGGTGGGTGGATTTAAGTCCGAACCTTGACCCGATCTGAGACTCAGGGGCGGAGGAGTTTCCAATCTTGGAAGTTCGGGCTCCGGGCCCGCTGCCTGATTCTAAGTTCAGGGTTTGGGCCATGTCCTCCCGTGGATGGGTATCCGGCTCGGAGAGCTCGGGAATCCGGACATAATTTGTCCTCAAGATGGAGGAAGAATTGCTGAGTTGCTCCTCCACCACCGCTATCTGATGGGTGACCGGCGAAGAGTTAATCTCCCTTTGGTCGGGTTTAAGCCCAATCCGATCATAGTCCGTAGCGACTCCCAAAGCGGCGATGCGATCCAAGAGCTCGTTCAAAGAGGAGAGCTCCATTGGATCCATCTGCTTGGCGAATTCCGAGCCGACGTGGAGACTGTTTTTGATGACCCGAGAAGTCATCGTCGGCGTAGTGGCCGAATGGGCGGTCATGACGAAGCCGCCGAGTCGGGGAGTTTGGCCTACAGCCAGGGCTCCCCCAGAGGTGATGTTGTCCTCGACAACGAGACGAGCCATCCCTCCTTATGATGACGGCACAGTGGAACTCTCAATGAAAGCACTAATGTCGGTGTCAAAACCGACGGATCTCGGGTAGGGGGTCCCGAACTGTGCGTCTAAGGCGGATGGTAACAGGAGGCAGGGGACACGATGTTTACCCAGGTTCGGGCCCTCTCGATGGAGGTAATACCCTACTTCCTGCTTGATTGATCTTGATGATATGAGTATTACAAGAGTTGATCTACCACGAGATCGTAGAGGCTAAACCCTAGAAGCTAGCCTATGGTATGATTGTTGTTGTCCTATGGACTAAACCCTCCGGTTTATATAGACACTGGAGGGGGCTAGGGTTACACAGAGTCGGTTACAAGGGAGGAGATCTACATATCCGTATTGCCAAGCTTGCCTTCCACGCCAAGGAGAGTCCCATCCGGACACGGGACGAAGTCTTTAATCTTGTATCTTCATAGTCCAACAGTCCGGCTAAAGTATATAGTCCGGCCGTCCGAGGACCCCCTAATCCAGGACTCCCTCACCTGCCCCTCTATTTATATGTTGAGCCCTGGGGTTGAAACTTGGAGAAAGAGCCTCCTCAAAGTCGGTTTTGCCCGCAAGGAAGAGTCCTTCTCGGACTTCCAGGACCAGACGCCACAGTCCTTGGCGTCTGGCCCTGACACCATGGGCCTCGGCGTCTGGCCTAGGGCTAGACGCCAGGGTCTCCGGCGTTTGGGCCCTGAACTCTGCAAAACATCCTTTTGCACCGACCTAAGGCCCCACGGCCCTTACCCCTTGGCCTAATCATATCATCCTATATATCTATCTTTACCTCCGGACCATTCCGGAGCTCCTCGTCATGTCCGTGATCTCATCCGGGACTCCGAACAACATTCGGTCACCAACATACATAACTCATATAATACTATATCGTGAACGGACGTTAAGCGTGAGGACCCTACGGGTTCGAGAATTATGTAGACATGACCGAGACACTTCTCCGGTCAATAACCAATAGCGGAACCTGGATGCCCATATTGGCTCATACATATTCTACGAAGATCTTTATCGGTCGAACCTTATGACAACATACCTAATTCCCTTTGTCCATCGGTATGTTACTTGCCCGAGATTCGATAGTCGGTATCTTCATACCTAGTTCAACCTCGTTATCGGCAAGTCACTTTACTCGTTTCGTAATACATCATCTCGTAACTAACTCATTAGTCATTTGCTTGAATCTCCGAAACTCAGAGTGAAAAATCCCAATCTCGATCCATGCCAACTCAACAAAAACCTTTGGAGATACCTGTAGAGCATCTTTATAATCACCCAGTTACGTTGTGACTTTTGATAGCACACAAGGTATTCCTCCGGTATCCGGGAGTTGCATGATCTCATGGTCGAAGGAACATGTGTATTTGACATTCAAGAAAGCAGTAACAATAAACTGAATGATCATATGCTAAGCTAACGGATGGGTCTTGTCCATCACATCATTCTCCTAATGATGTGATCCCGTGATCAAATGACAACTCATGTCCATGGTTAGGAAACCCTGACCATCTTTGATCAACGAGCTACTGAAGTAGAGGCTCACTAGGGACACGGTGTTTGTTTATGTATTCACACATGTATTTAGGTTTCCGACCAATACAATTATAGCATGAATAATGAATCTTTACCATGAATAAGGAAATATAAAATAACAACTTTATTATTGCCTCTAGGGCATATTTCCTTCAGTCGCCCACTTGCACTAGAGTCAATAATCTAGTTGACATGGCCATGTGAATAACACCCATAGTTCACATCGCCATGTGATTAAGACCAATAGTTCACATTGCCATGTGACCAACACCCAAAGGGTTTACTAGAGTCAATAATCTAGTTCACATCGCCATGTGATTAACACCCAAAGAGTAATAAGGTGTGATCATGTTTTGCTTGTGACAGAAGTTTAGTCAACGGGTCTGGCACATTCAGATCCGTATGTATTTTGTAAATTTCTATGTCTACAATGCTCTGCATATGGAGCTACTCTAGCTAATTGCTCCCACATTCAATATGTATCCATATTGAGACTTAGAGTCATCTAGATTAGTGCCAAAGCTTTCATCAACGTAACTCATTACGACGAGCTCTTTATCACCTCCATAACCGAGAAACATTTCCTTAGTCCTCTTTAAGGCACTTAAGGATAATTTTGATTGTTGTCCAGTGGTCTACTCCTGGATCACTCTTGTACCCTCTTTGCTAGATAAGTGGCAAGACACACAACAGGTGCGGTACACAGCATGGCATATCGTATAGAACCTATGGCCGAAGCATAGGGAATGACTTTCATTCTCTCTCTATCTTCTGCCTTGGTCGGGCTTTGAGTATTACTCAACTTCACACCTTGTAATACAGACAAGAACCCCTTCTTGGATTGAAACATTTTGAACTTCTTCAAATCTTATCAAGGTATGTGTTTTGTGAAAGTTCTATTAAGTGTCTTAATCTATCCCTATAGATTTTGATGCTTAGTATGTAAGTAGCTTCACCGAGGTCTTTCATTGAAAAAATCTTATTCAAGTATCCTTTTATGCTATCCAGAAATTCTATATCATTTCCAGTCAATAATATGTCATCCGCATATAATATCAGAAATGCTACAGAGCTCCCACTCACTTTCTTGTAAATACAGGCTTCACCATAAGTCTGTATAAAACCACATGCTTTGATCACCTCATCAAAGCGTATATTCCAACTCCGAGATACTTCCACCAGTCCATAGATGGATCGCTGGAGCTTGCACACTTTGTTAGCACCTTTAGGATCGACAAAACCTTCTGGTTGCATCATATACAACTCTTCTTTAATATCCATTAAGAAATGCAGTTTTTGACATCCATTTACCAGATTTCACAATTATAAAATGCGGCAATTACTAACATGATTCGGACGGACTTAAGCATCGCTACGGGTGAGGAAGTCTCATCGTATTAAACCCCCTTGAACTTTTCGAAAACCTTTTGCGACAAGTCGAGCTTTGTAGACAGTAACATTACCATCAACGTTCATCTTCTTCTTGAAGATCCATTTATTCTCTATGGCTTGTTGATCATCGGGAAGTCCACCAAAGTCCACACTTTGTTCTCATACATGGATCCTATCTGAGATTTCATGGCCTCAAGCCATCTGTCGGAATCTGGGCTCATCCTAGCTTCTTCATAGTTCGTAGGTTTGCCATGGTCTTATAACATGACTTCCAGGACAGGATTACCGTATCACTCTGGTGTGGAACGTGCTCTGTTCGACCTACGAGGTCCAGTAGTAACTTGATTTGAAGTTTCATGATCACCATCATTAGCTTCCTCTCTAGTTGGTGTACGCATCACAGGAACAGATTTCTCTGATGTGCTACTTTCCAATTCGAGAGAAGGTACGATTACCTCATCAAGTTCTACTTTCCTCCCACTCACTTCTTTCGAGAGAAACTCCTTCTCTAGAAAGGACCCAAACTTAGCAACAAATACCTTGCCTTTGGATCTGTGGTAGAAGGTGTACCCAACAGTTTCTTTAGGGTATCCTATGAAGACACACTTCTCCGATTTGGGTTCGAGCTTATCTGGTTGAAGCCTTTTGACATAAGCATCGCATCCCCAAACTTTAAGAAATGACAGCTTAGGTTTCTTGCCAAACCATAGTTCATACAGTGTCATCTCAACGGATTTAGATGGTGCCCAATTTAACGCGAATGCGACTGTCTATAATGCATAACCCAAAAAAGATAGTGGAAAATCGATAAGAGACATCATAGAACACACCATATCTAATAAAGTACGGTTACGACGTTCGGAAACACCATTACGTTGTGGTGTTCCAGGTGGCGTGAGTTGTGAAACTATTCAACATTGTTTTATATGAAGGCCAAACTCGTAAATCAAATATTCGCCTCCATGATCAGATCGTAGAAACTTTATTTTCATGTTACGATGATTCTCTACTTCACTCTGAAATTCTTTGAACCTTTCAATTGTTTCAAACTTGTGTTTCATCAAGTAGATATACCCATATCTGCTCAAATCATCTGTGAAGGTCAGAAAATAACGATACCCGCCGCATGCCTCAACACTCATCGGACCGCATACATCGGTATGTATTCTTTCCAATAAGTCATTGGCTCGCTCCATTGCTCCGGAGAACGGGGTTTTAGTCATGTTGCCCATGATGCATGGTTCGCAAGTATCAAATGATTCATAATCAAATGATTCCAAAAGTCCATCTGCATGGAGTTTTTTCATGCGCTTTACACCAATATGACCTAAACGGCAGTGCCACAAGTATGTTGCACTATCATTATCAACTTTGCATCTTTTGGCATCAATATCATGAATATGTGTATCACTACAGTCGAGATTCAATAAACCATTCACATTGGGTGTATGACCATAGAAGGTTTTATTCATGTAAACAGAACAACAATTATTCTCTAACTTAAATGAATAACCGTATTGCAATAAACATGATCTAATATATTCATGCTCAACGCAAACACCAAATAACATTTATTTAGGTTCAACACTAATCCCGAAGGTAGAGGTAGTGTGCGATGGTGATCATATCAACCTTGGAATCACTTCCAACACACATCGTCACCTCGCTTTTAACTAGTCTCCGCAACTCCTGTTTCGAGTTACTAATCTTAGCAACTGAACCGGTATCGAATACCCAGGTGCTACTATGAACACTAGTAAGGTACACATCAATAACATGTATATCAAATATACTTTTGTTCTCTTTGCAATCCTTCTTATCCGGCAAGTATTTGGGGCAGTTCCGCTTCCAGTAACCATTTCCTTTGCAGTAGAAGCACTAAATTTCACGCTTGGGTCTAGCTTTGGGCTTCTTCATGGGAGTGACAACTTGCTTGCCATTCTTCTTGAAGTTACCTTTCCTTCCCTCGCCCTTTTTTCTTGAAACTAGTGGTCTTGTTTAACCATCAACACTTGATGCTCTTTCTTGATTTCTACCTTCATTGATTTCAGCATCGCAAAGAGCTCGGGAATCGTTTTTGTCATCCTTTGCATATTATAGTTCATCACGAAGTTCTAGTAGCTTGGTGATAGTGACTAGAGAACTTTGTCAATCACTATCTTGTCTGGAAGATTAACTCCCACTTGATTCAAGCGATTGTAGTACCCAGACATTCTGAGCACATGCTGACTGGTTGAGCTATTCTCCTCCATCTTGTAGGCAAAGTACTTGTCAAAGGTCGCATACCTCTTGACATGGGCATGAGTCTGAAATACCAATTTCAGCTCTTGGAACATCTCATATGCTTTGTGGCGTTCAAAACATTTTTGAAGTCCCGGTTCTAAGCCGTAAAGCATGGTGCACTAAACTATTAAGTAGTCATCATACCGAGCTTGCCAGATGTTCATAACGTTTGCATCTTCTCCTGCAATAGGTCTGTCACCTAGCGGTGCATCAAGGACATAATTCTTCTGTGCAGCAATGAGGATAATCCTCAGATCACGGATCTAGTCCGCATAATTGCTACTATCATATTTCAACTTATTTTTCTCTAGGAACATAAAAAATAAGGGAGCTATATCGTGAGCTATTAATCTACAACATAAATTTGCAAATACTATCAGGACTAAGTTCATGATAAATTAAGTTCAATTAATCAAATTACTTAAGAACTCCCACTTAAATAGACATCCCTCAAGTCATCTAAGTGATACATGATCCAAATCAACTAAGCCATGTCCGATCATCACGTGATATGGGGTAGTCATCAATGGTGAACATCTCTATGTTGATCATATCTACTATATGATTCACATTCGATCTTTCGGTCTCCAGTGTTCCGAGGCCATGTCTGTACATGCTAGGCTCGTCAAGTTTAACCCAAGTATTCCGCAGGTGCAAAACTGTCTTGCACCCGTTGTATGTGAATGTAGAGTCTATCACACCCGATCATCACGTGGTGTCTCAACACGATGAACTGTCGCAATTGTGCATACTCAGGGAGAACACTTATACCTTGAAATTCAGTGAAGGGATCATCTTATAATGCTACCGCCGTACTAAGCAAAATAAGATGCATAAGAGATAAACATCACATGCAATCAAAATATGTGACATGATATGGCCATCATCATCTCGTGCTTTTGATCTCCATCTCCAAAGAATCGTCATGATCTCCATCGTCACCGGCTCGACAGCTTGATCTCCATTGTAGCGTCGTGGTCATCTCGCCAACTATTGCTTCTACAACTATTGCTAACTCATAGCGATAAAGTAAAGCAATTACATGGCGATGCATTTCATACATTAAAGAGACAACCATAAGGCTCCTACCGGTTGCCAGATAACTTACAAAACATGATCATCTCATACAATAATGTATATCACATCATGTCTTGACCATATCACATCACAACATCCCCTACAAAAACAAGTTAGACGTCCTCTACTTTGTTGTTGCAAGTTTTACGTGGCTACTACGGGTTTCTGGCAGGAATCGTTCTTACCTACGGCAAAAACCACAATGGTGATTCGTCAAGTTTGCTATTTTAACCTTCTTCAAGGACCGACCGTAGTCAAATTCGATTCAACTAAAGTAGGAGAAACAGACACCCGCCAGTCACCTTTATGCAAAACTAGTTGCATCTCAGTGGTGGAACCAGTCTCATGTGCGTGGACATGTAAGGTTGGTCCGGGCCGCTTCATCCCATAATACCGCCCAATCAAAATAAGACGTTGGTGGTAAGTAGTATGACTATCACCGCCCACAACTCTTTGTGTTCTACTCATGCATATCAACTACGCATAGACCTGGCTCTGATACCACTATAGGGTAACGTTGCATGGAAGACAAATAAATTCTATGCACACGCAAGATCTATCCATGGTGATGCATAGCTATAAGAGGGGGAGAGCATCTTCTTACTCTTGAAGATCGCTAAGCGGAAGCGTTTATCAACGCGGTTGATGTAGTCGTACAACTTCATGATCCGTCCCGATCAAGTACCGAACGTAAGGCACCTCCGCGTTCAGCACACGTTCAGCTCGATGACATCCTTGCCTTGTTGATTCAGCAAGAGGGGCGAAGTAGTAGATGAGTTCCGACATCATGATGGCATGGTGACGGTGTAGGTTAAGAACAATCTCCGTAGGGCTTCGCTAAGCACAACAGAAACTATGAAGCAGGACAAACTAGAGGGACGGGGTTGCCGGCACACGGCTTGGTGTATTTTGATGTGTTCCGGTGCTAGCCCTGCCCCTCTATTTATATGTTGAGCCCTGGGGTCGAAACTTGGAGAAAGAGCCTCCTCAAAGTCGGTTTTGCCCGCAAGGAAGAGTCCTTCTCGGACTTCCAGGACCAGACGCCACAGTCCTTGGCGTCTGGCCCAGACGCCATGGGCCTCGGCGTCTGGCCCAGGGCCAGACGCCATGGGCCTCGGCGTCTGGCCCAGGGCCAGACGCCAGGGTCTTCGGCGTTTGGGCCCTGACCTCTGCAAAACATCCTTTTGCACCGACCTAAGGCCCCGCGGGCCTTACCCCTTGGCCTAACCATATCATCCTATATATCAATCTTTAGCTCCGGACCATTCCGGAGCTCCTTGACATGTCCGTGATCTCATCCGGGACTCCGAACAACATTCGGTCACCAACATACATAACTCTTATAATACTATATCGTGAACGAACGTTAAGCGTGCGGACCCTATGGGTTCGAGAACTATGTAGACATGACCGAGACACTTCTCCGGTCAATGACCAATAGCAGAACCTGGATGCCCATATTGGCTCCTACATATTCTACGAAGATCTCTATCGGTCGAACCTTATGACAACATACATAATTCCCTTTGTCCATCGGTATGTTACTTGCCCGAGATTTGATCGTCGGTATCTTCATACCTAGTTCAATCTCGTTATCCACAAGTCTCTTTACTCGTTCCATAATACATCATCTCATAACTAACTCATTAGTCATATGCTTGCAAGGCTTCTTATTATGTGTATTACCGAGAGGGCCCAGAGATACCCCTCCGAAACTCGGAGTGACAAATCCCAATATCGATCCATGCCAACTCAACAAACACCTTCGGAGATACCTGCAGAGCATCTTTATAATCACCCAGTTATGTTGTGACTTTTGATAGCACACAAGGTATTCCTCCGGTATCCTGGAGTTGCATGATCGCATGGTCGAAGGAACATGTATATTCGACATTCAAGAAAGCAGTAGCAATGAACTGAACGATCATATGCTAAGCTAACGGATGGGTCTTGTCCATCACATCATTCTCCTAATGATGTGATCCCGTTATCAAATGACAACTCATGTCCATGGTTAGGAAACCTTAACCATCTTTGATCAACGAGCTAGTCAAGTAGAGGCTCACTAGGGACACGGTGTTTGTTTATGTATTCACACATATATTTAGGTTTCCGATCAATACAATTATAGCATGAATAATAAACCTTTATCATGAATAAGGAAATATAAAATAACAACTTTATTATTGCCTCTAGGGCATATTTCCTTCAAAATTCTGTGGCTGCTCCATCTAAGCCCTAGACAGACCCCAAGCCTCCAACTCAAGCTCATGCCTCCAAGTCTACTGCACCCAAGAGATCCACCAGAAACATCACTGCTGCTGAGAAGAACAAGGCCCCGGTGCCAGAAGCTCAAGAGGATGAGGAGCAGCAGGTGCTCAGAAAATTGAAGCCCAAGATATCTGACCACAATGATGATCATCATGTTGCGGCAAATATGAAGGAAAGAAAGGATGCGTGTCTGAGATTGTGGAGACAGACTGATCCATATGCTATAAGGAGAAGTACTGCTGTTGATTATCGCTTTCACACCAAAGAACAACAAGATTCTATGAGACAGTCTTGTTGGACAAGAAGCCTATTGTCTGTGACATGAAATGGGTTGACTGGAAGTACATTGATGACAATGAGGATTACTTCCCAGGAGTACATGAAAGTTTCAGAATGAACGGTGTTGACACTTTTGTTGGTCAAAAGTTGACAAAATGGAATGATGAAATGATTATGCAATTCTATTCAACTGCTCATTTCTATCCATATGGCAAGATTGTCTGGATGACAGAAGGCACAAGGTATCAATCAACAATTGTTGAATGGGCCAAGTTGATAAATGCCCCCAAGGAAGATGAAAATGACACGGATGTGTATGCCAAGCCCAGAAAGGATCACAACTCCATGGCTCACATGTATAAGCTAATTCCTGATGCTGCATTGGAAACTCACAAGTTTGGATCCATCTATTATCTATTGTCAGTCTAACCACGATGAACACTATATTGAGGTACACTTTGTTGCCCAAGTCAGGAGATCATAGAATGATCCGTGGTCACTCAATCAACTTGCTTCATATGTTCGATGTGCCACAAAAGTTCAAGGTGATGAGCTTAATAGTTGAAATAGTGAAGAGAACTGCAGCTGATCAGAAAAGATCATGTGGATATGCCCCTCACATACAGATACTAATCAACTCCAAGATGGGGACAGGGACATATCTTCTTGATAAAGAGCATCTTCCCCTGAGGCCAGAATTTGACGACAACGAGGTTGTCATGGATGCATCACATCCTACTTCAGTAGAAGCCATGGAGAAGAGAGAGAGAGAGAGAGAGAGAGAGAGAGAGAGAGAGAGAGAGAGCAAAGGCTACTAAAGCAGCAAGGGCAGCTAGTGTACCAGATGCTTCAGTTGTCAATCTCAAGACCAAGCAAGATCAACTCAGTTATCTGCTTGAGGCAACCGTGAGAATTGAGAAAGGACTAGCCACCCTGACTTGAAATCAAGAGAGTCTTGAGAGGATATTTCAGACTAAACTTCATGATATAGATGCGAAGGTCACCGAGATCCAGACTACTGTGGAGAAGCTCCAGGAAGAGATTGAAGACATGAATGACAGACCTACCACCGACACTTTTCAGCATGTGCCAGGGGCACCGAGGTCTTCAGCAGTGCCAGTAGTCAATGACACTAGGACTACCATTTCAGCACCTGCAGCAACTGCCATAGTCATTCCTCCAGTTGCAACTCCTCCTGCTCCTCATGCATCTTCAGAAGCATTTGCAGATGTTGTCCTCTCCATGCCATCTACGCACAGCGGAGCAACCAGCCAGAAGACCACTTCAGGAGCTCCCAGAGATCATGCCTAGAGTGCTGCATAGCACTGTGCATTTTCGAGCTTTTTGGCAACTTGTTGCCAAAGGGGGAGAAAGTGTATAGATAATTAGGCTTCGAGAGAGAGAGAGAGAGCGTTTTTCCTCTTGTTGCCTCTCTTGCTACTTTGATCATTTGTGATGTTTGCTCGTTTGATTCCTATGCTACTATATGTGTGCTTGTTTATGAGATACCCTTGTGATCATGCGTTTGATCATATCATACTTTAATGTGTGCTTGAATGCCTATCTCCATTATCTGTGTATGGTCAATCATGGTTTGTTCTTGGTGATGAGTGCATGTTATTTATCTCTTATCATTTTGAGCGCTCCACCAAGATGTATGTGACATGGAAGAGTGACCCATGATCCTAATTGATTGTGCATTTGCATTCAAAAGCAAATTTTAAATAATGCACAAATTCAGGGGGAGCTCTTGCTTATCACATATACTTCTCAAAGCGACAATGTATTTCATTCATATTATCATTTGTCGAAGTTTTGATCTATATGTTGTCATCAATTACCAAAAAGGGGGAGATTGAACGTGCAACTAATCCCCGGGTGGTTTTGGTAATTCATAACAACATATAGCTCATTGAACTAATTTCCATTGAAGTTAAATATTTCAGAAAGTTCAATGAATGCATGGCATGGACTAGAGATGTGGACCCTCAAAATGATAAGGACAAAGATTGGCAAAAGCTCAAGACTCTTCATTTTCATTTTAGTGATCCAAGATCACATTGAGTCCATAGGAAAGCCAATACTATTAAAAGGGGATGAGGTGTTGCTTAATGGTCTACTTGCTCAAAGTGCTTAGTGATATTGCTCCATAACCCTCAGCCACTTTCTCATTTCCAAATATGTCCAAAACCCAAAGTCAAACTCGGCCCTACCGATTTGATCTATCCGGCGCCACCGAGTTCTTTTGACATAGCCACTGCCAGAAACCCTAGACAATTTGGTCTCACCGATATGGATCTCGGTCTCACTGAGATGGCATTGCAAACTATCAGTTTCCCTTCATAACATTTCGGTCTTACCGAAATGAGCGATCGATCCCACCGAGTTCGCAATGCAAACTCTCTATTTCCCTTCGTAACGTTCCGGTCTTATCAAAATGAGTGATCGGTCCCATCGAGTTTGCCTGACCAACTCTCTGTTAACTCATTGTTGAAATTGGTCTCACCGAGTTCATGCAATCGGTCACACCGAGACGAGGTTTTGCCCTAGCCCTAGCACATCGGTCCCACCAAGTTGATCATGTCGGTCCCATCGAGATTCCTAACATCACATTTTGAACTAAATCGGTCTCACCGAGTTCTATTCGGTCGGACCGAGTTGGGTCAAATGTGTGTGAAGGTAGGATTTTGTGTGGAGGCTATATATACCCCTCCACCCCCTTCTCTATTAAAGAGAGCCATCTGAACGTGCCTACACTTCCACTACTCATTTTCTGGGAGAGAACCACCTACTCATGTGTTGAGACCAAGACATTCCAATCCCACCACAAGAATCTTCATCTCTAGCCTTCTCCAAGTTGCTTTGCACTCAAATCATCTTTCCGCCATAGCCAAATCTGTGAGAGAGAGTTGAGTGTTGGGGAGACTATCATTTGAAGCACAAGAGCAAGGAGTTCATCAGCACACCATCTATTACCTTTTGGAGAGTGGTGTCTCCTAGATTGGTTAGGTGTCACTTGGGAGCCTCCGACAAGATTGTGGAGTTGAACAAAGGAGTTTGTAAGGGCAAGGAGGTCGCTTACTTCACGAAGATCTACCCGAGTGAGGAAAGTCCTTCGTGGGCGATGGCCATGGTGGGATAGACAAGGTTGCTTCTTCGTGGACCCTTTGTGGATGGAGCCCTTCGTGTACTCGCCCAGCCATTACCCTTCGTGGGTTGAAGTCTCCATCAACATGGACATACGATAGCACCACCTATCGGAACCACGCCAAAAATCTTCGTGTCTACATTGTGTTTGCCTTCTCCAAACCCTTCCCTTTACCTTCATATGCAATGTTTTACTTTCCGCTGCTACACTCTTAGAATTGCATGTGTAGGTTGATTGCTTGACTTGTGCTAAGTTGCTAAAATCTGCCAAGACTTAAAATTGGGAAAAGGCTAGATTTTTATTTGGTCAAGCAGTCTAATAATCACCCCCCTCTAGACCTACTTTCGATCCTACAGGATTAGCCAGTAGTTTCTCTATCATACCCGAAGGAATTTCATAATAAATTTTTTCAGTAGGTTCAGTAGGTTGAGGAGCAACTCTTTGCTCTACTGGTCAAGGTGAAGATACCCCGAACACGCGGATTATTTTCCATAGTGACAAGTGATAGTAAATTTCGGCACACTATATAAATGTTTCCTTACCAAATTCCACTCACCAAAGGCGCTTCACTCCCCGGCAACGACGCCGGAAAAGAGTCTTGATGACCCATAAGTATAGGGGATCTATTGTAGTCCTTTTGATAAGTAAGCGTGTCAAACCTAATGAGGAGCAGAAGGAAATTACAAGCGGTTTTCAGCAAGGTATTCTCTGCAAGCACTGGAATTATTGATAACAGATAGTTGTGTGATAAGATAATTCATAATAGGTAACAAGTAACAAGAGTAACAAAGGTGCAGGAAGGCGGCCCAATCCTTTTTGTAGTAAAGGACAAGCCTGGATGAACTCTTATATAAAGCAAGGCGCTCCTGAGGAGACATGGGAATTACTGTCAAGCTAGTTTTCGTCATGCTCATATGATTCGCGTTCGTTACTTTGATAATTTGATATGTGGGTGGACCGGTGCTTGGGTGCTATCCTTACTTGGACAAGCCTCCCACTTATGATTAAGCCCTCTCGCAAGCACTGCAACTATGAAAGCACAGTTAAGATAAATCTAACCATAGCATGAAACATGTGGATCCAAATCAGCCCCTTACGAAGCAACGCATAAACTAGGGTTTAAGCTTCTGTCACTCTAGCAACCCATCATCTACTTATTACTTCCCAATGCCTTCCCCTAGGCCCAAACAATGGTGAAGTGTCATGTAGTCGATGTTCACATAACACCACTAGAGGAGAGACAACATACATCTCATCAAAATATCAAACGAATACCAAATTCACATGATTACTTATAACAAGACTTCTCCCATGTCCTCAGGAACAAACGTAACTACTCACAAAGCATATTCTTGTTCATAATCAGAGGAGTATTAATTATCATTAAGGATCTGAACATATGATTTTCCACCGAATAAACCAACTAGCATCAACTACAAGGAGTAATCAACACTACTAGCAACCCACAGGTACCAATCTGAGGTTTTGAGACAAAGATCGGATACAAGAGGTGAACTAGGGTTTGAGAGGAGATGGTGCTCCTTTTCTAGTCTAGAATTCCAGCTGTCGGCATTCTCCCTCTTCATGTAAACCTTGTAAAATAAGAGAGAAAAGGCATAAGTATTGTGCTATAATGTGTAATAACAGCCCATAATGCAATAAATATCAATATAAAAGCATGATGTAAAATGGACGTATCATCCCTCACTAAAATTTCAAGATAAAATTGTGTTCTCCCCAAGTGTGCACCGTTGCGAAAGTTCGTCGTTTCAAATAACCATGTGATGATCGGGTGTGATAGACTTTATGTTCACATACAACGGGTGCAAGCCAGTTTTGCACATACGGAACACTTGGGTTAAACTTGACGAGCCTAGCATGTACAGACATGGCCTCAGAACATAAGAGACCGAAAGGTCGAGCATGAGTCATATAGTAGATATGATCAACATGGAGATGTTCACCATTGAAACCACCTCATCTCACGTGATGATCAGACTTGGGTTGGTGAATTTGGATCATGTTACACTCAGACAACCTGAGGGATGTTGATTTGAGTGGGAGTTCTTAGGTAATATGATTAATTGAACTCATTATCATGAACAATAGTCTAAGTTGTCTTTCCAAATTATGTTGTATATCAATAGCTCGCGTTGTAGGTCCATGTTTTAATACGTTCCTAGAGAGACACTAAGTTGAAAGATACTGTAAGCAATTATGCGGACTAGGGCCATAGTCTGAGGATTGTCCTCACTGCTGCACAGAAGGCTTATGTCCTTGATGCACCGCTCGGTGTGCCAACCCCTCTATCTTCGTCTGTGGATGTATCTGGCAGACACGTTCTGATGACTACTTGATAGTTTAGTGCGCCATGCTTTACTACGTAGAATCAGGGCTCCAAAGGCGTTTTGAACGCCATGGAACATATGAGATGTTCCAAGAGCTGAAATTGGTATTTCAGGCTCATGCCCGTGTTGAGAGGTATGAGACCTCTAACAAGTTCTTTGCCTACAAGATGGAGGAGAATAGCTCAGTAAGTGAGCATGTGCTCAGAATTTCTGGGTGCTACAATCGCTTGAATCAAGTGGGAGTTAATCTTCCAGATAAGATAGTGATTGACAGAGTTCTCCAGACACTATCACCAAGCTACTAGAGCTTCGTGATGAACTATAACATGCAAGGGATGAAGATGATCGCGGAGCTATTCGCGGTGCTTAAGTCCGCGAAGGTAGAGATCAAGAAGGAGCATCAAGTGTTGATGGTTAACAAGACCACTGGTTTCAAGAAGGGCAAGGGAAAGAAGGGAAACTTCATGAATGGCAAGCCAATTTCCGAACTAGTGAAGAAACCCAAGGTTGAACCCAAACCCAAGACTAAGTGCTTCTATTGTAAGGGGAACGGTCACGGGTAGCGAAACTACCCCAATAGATAAGAAGGCTGGCAACTTCAACAAAAGTATATTTGATATACATGTTGTTGATGTGTACCTTACTAGTACTCCTAGTAGCACTTGGGTATTAGATACCGGTTCAGTTGCTAATATTGGTAACTCGAAACAAAAGCTGTGGAATAAATGGAAACTAGCTAAGGGTGAGGTAACAATGTTTGTTGGAAGTGTTTCCAAGGTTGATGTGATCACCAGCGCATGCTCCCTCTACCTTCGAGATTAGTGTTGAACCTAGATAAATGTTATTTGGTGTCTGCATTGAGCATGAACATGATTAGATCGTGTTTATTGCAATATGGTTATTCATTTAAAGTCAAAGAATAATGGTTATTCTGTTTACGTGAATAATACCTTCTATGGTGATGCACCCAATGTGAATGGTTTATTGAATCTCGATCGTAGTGATACACATGTTCATAACATTGATGCCAAAAGATGTAGAGTTGATAATGATAGTACCACTTTCTTGTGGCACTGCCGCTTAGGTCATATTGGTGTAAAACACATGAAGAAACTCCATGCTGATGGACTTTTGGAGTCACTTGATTTTGAATCACTTGACACATGTGAACCATGCCTCATGGGCAAGATGACTAAAACCCCATTTTCTAGAACAATGGAACGGGCAAGTGACTTATTGGAAATCATACATACTGATGTGTGTGGTCCGATCAGCGTCGACGCGCGTGGTGGATATCTTACTTCCTCACCTTCACTGATGACCTGAGTAGATATGGGTATATTTACTTAATGAAGCATAAGTCTGAAACATTTGAAAAGTTCAAGCAATTTCAAAGTGAAGTTGAGAATCATCGTAACAAGAAGATTAAATTCCTACGATCCGATCGAAGGGGAGAATATCTGAGTTATGAGTATGGCAATTGATACGTCTCCAACGTATCTATAATTTTTTTTTGTTCCATGATGTTTTATTATCAACCTTGGATGTTTTATAATCATTTTATAGTCATTTTATATCATTTTTTGGTACTAACCTATTGACATAGTGCCAAGTGTCAGTTGCTGTTTTTTGCATGTTTTTTATACCGCAAGAAAGCAATATCAGACGAAGTCCAAATGCAAGGAAACTTTACAAATATTTTTTTGGACCAGAAGGAAGATATTGGGCCCTGTTTGCACCTGGGGGCAGTCCCGACGAGGGGACAACCCACCAGGGCGCGCCAGGAGGCCCAGGCGCGCCCTGGTGGGTTGTGCCCACCTCGGGTGCCCCCCGGACCGCCTCTTTGCTCTACAAATACCCCAAAAATCCCATAACCCTAGGGGAATCGACGAAATATTCATCCAGCCGCCACAGAGTCTAGAACCACCAGATCCAATCTAGACACCATCTCGGATGGGGTTCACCACCTCCATTGGTGCCTCTCCGATGATGCGTGAGTAGTTCTTTGTAGACCTTCGGGTCCGTAGTTAGTAGCTAGATGGCTTCCTCTCTCTCGCTGAATTCTCAATACAATGGTCTCTTGGAGATCCATATGATGTAACTCTTTTTGCGGTGTGTTTGTTGGGATCTGATGAACTTTGAGTTTATGATCAGTCATATCTTTTTATATCCATGAAAGTTATTTGAGTTTCTTTGATCTCTTATATGCATGATCTCTTATAGCCTCGTATTTCTTCTCCGATATTTTGGTTTTGTTTGGCCAACTTGATCTATTTATCTTGCAATGGGAAGAGGTGCCCGGTAGTGGGTTCGATCTTACGGTGCTTGATCCCATTGACAGAAAGGGAAACGACACGTATGTATCGTTGCTACTAAGGATAAAACGATGGGGTCTATCTCTACATAGATAGATCTTGTCTACATCATGTCATCGTTCTTATTGCATTACTCCGTTTCTCCATGAACTTAATACACTAGATGCATGCTGGATAGCGGTCGATCTGTGGAGTAATAGTAGTAGATGCAGGCAGGAGTCATTCTACTAATCTTGGATGTGATGCCTATGTAATGATCATTGCCTTGATATCGTCATAATTATTGGAGGTTCTATCAATTGCCCAACAGTAATTTGTTTACCCACCGTTTGCTATCTTCTTCGAGAGAAGCCACTAGTGAAATCTATGGCCCCCGGGTCTTCTTTCTCATATATTTGCTTTGCGATCTATTTTATTTGCACTTTTTATTCAGATCTATTAAACTAAAAATACAAAAATACTTTGCTGCACTTTATTTTATTTACGATCTATTTTTTCAATCTATTACAACTTTCTCACGTCAACACGCAATTTCTAGCACCGTTACCCGAAAGGGATTGAAAACCCCTTTAACACGTCGGGTTGCGAGGTGTTGTTATTTGTGTGCAGGGGCTGTTTACGTTGTGTTGCTTGGTTCTCCTACTGGTTCGATAACCTTTGTTTCATTTCTGAGGGAAATACCTACCGCCGCTGTGCTGCATCATCCCTTCCTCTTTGGGGAAATACCGACATAGCTTCAAGCGACATCAAAAGGAATTTCTGGCGCCGTTGCCGGGGAGGATCTTCAACATATACCAGGTTCCTAATCACAAATCTCATCTCCTTGCGGTTTATATTATTTGCCATTTGCCTCTCGTTTTCCTCTCCCCCACTTCACAACAATTTGTCGTTTTATTCGCCTCTCTTTTTCCGTTCGCCGTTTTCTTGCCGGATCTGTTTTTGAGTGCATTCTTGTTGTGTGGTCATCATGACTCAAGAGAACACCAAGTTATGTGATTTCTCAAATACCAACAACAATGATTTATTGGCACTCCAATTGCTCCTCCCGCCACTAGTGCGGAGTCTTGTGATATTAATACTGCTTTGTTGAATCTTGTTATGAAAGATCAATTTTCCGGTACTCCTAATGAGGATGCTGCGTCCCATCTTAATACCTTCGTGGAATTATGCGATATGCAAAAGGAAAAAGATGTGGACAATGATGTGGTGAAGATGAAATTATTTCTGTTTTCTTTGCGTGATTCTGCAAAAAATTGGTTCCCTTCTTTGCCTCACAATAGTATCAATTCTTGGAATAAGTGCAAAGATGCTTTTATCACTAAGTATTTTCCTCCCGCAAAAATTATTTCCCTTAGAACCCAGATCATGAATTTCAAGCAACCTGAACATGAGCATGTTGCACAATCTTGGGAAAGGATGAAAATGATGCTAAGGAATTGCCCAACTCATGAGTTAAATCTTTGGATGATCATACATAAATTTATGCGGGTTTGAATTTTGTTTCTCGTAATCTTTTAGATTCCACCACGGGTGGAAATTTTATGGAAATTACTTTCGGTGAAGCCACCAAATTGCTTGATAATATCATGGCAAATTATTCACAATGGCATATCGAAAGAGCTCCTACTAGTAAACAAGTTAATTCGGTTGAAGAAATTTCTTCTTTGAGTGATGAAGTTGATTCTCTTATGAAATTGATTGCTAATAAAAGTGCTCCTATTGATTTTAATGGTATGCCTTTGTCTACTTTGATTGAGCAAAATAGTGATGCCATATATGTGAATTTTATCTCTCGAAATAATTTCAACAACAATGCTTATAGAGGTAATTTTAATCCTAGGCCTTTTCCTAGTAATTCCTCTAATAATTATGGTAATTCCTATGGAAATCAATCTTACAATAATAATAGGAACACCTCTGATCTTGAGAATAATATTAAAGAATTTATCAACACACAAAAAGTTCTCAACACTTCTATAGAAGAAAAGTCGAATAAGATTGATGATTTGTCTAGAAGTGTTGATAGAATTGCTCTTGATGTGGAAAATCTCAAGTTTAAATTTTTTGTGCCTAAAGTGGATGAATCAATTAAAGCTCTTTATGTTTCTATGGATGAAAGTAAGAAAAGAACCGCTATGCTTAGAGCTAAAAGAGAATTTTTAGAAAAAAGTGGTCTCAAGTGATTACTTTCATAAAAGTGATGAAGATCTTAAAATGATTGGTGTTTCTTCTATTGATTCCTTGTTTAGTAAAGTTAATATTGATGAAAAAGGGACTAGAGAAGAGTCAACTTTAGGTAGAAGGCGTCCCAATATTTTGGAGGGTGAAAATCTTGTTGAGAAAATTGATGAAAGTGGGTTTGGAGAGGTCAAAACTTTAGCTAGTGATGCACCCACTCTTTTGGATAACAAAGACTTTAATTATGATAGTTGCTCTTTGATTGATTGTATTTCTTTGTTGCAATCCATGCTAAATTCACCCCATGCTTATGAACAAAATAAAGCTTTTACTAAACATATTGTTGATGCTATAATAAAAGCTTTGGAAGAAAAATTGGAGTTAGAAGTATCAATTCCTAGAAAATTGCATGATGAATGGGAACCTACTATCAAAGTCAAGATTAAAAATTATGAGTGTTTTGCTTTATGTGAGTTGGGTGCTAGTGTTTCCACAATTCCGAAACTTTATGTGATGTGCTTGGTCTTACCAATCTTGAAGAATGTTCCTTGAATTTGCACTTGGCGGATTCTACTATTAAAAAGCCTATGGGAAGAATTAATGATGTTCTTATTCTTGAAAATAGGAATTATGTGCCCATAGATTTTATTGTTCTTGATATTGATTGAAATCCGTCTTGTCCAATTATTCTTGGTAGACCGTTTTTACGCACTATCGGTGCCGTGATTGATATGAAAGAAGGCAAGATTAAGTTCCAGTTTCCCTTGAGGAAAGGTATGGAACACTTTCCTAGAACAAAAATTAGGCCACCATATGAATCAATCATGAGGGCATCTTATGGATCTCGAACCAAGGATGACAAACTTAGATCCTTGCTTTATGCCTAGCTAAGGGCGTATAACTATAGCGGTTGTTGGGAGGCAACCCAATGAATAAAATTTATTTTTGCTTTTTGCTTTCTGTTATTGAGTGTTTGCACAATTATGCTACTGGTATGATTGTGTTTTAATTAGTGTTTGTGCCAAGTAAAGCCTATAGGATCTTTTTGGGTGATAGTTGTTTGATCTTGCTAAAAAACAGAAACTTGTGCGGTCACGAAAACAATTGTTAAAAATCACCAGAACGTGATAAAATGCCAATTATTCTTGCAGAAGATTAATATACAAATTACCCTGGTCTTCCTATTTTTTCAGAATTTTTGTAGTTACAGAAGTATTCGAAATAGCCAGATTGCTACAGACTGTTCTGTTTTGACAGATTCTGTTTTGTTTGTGTTGTGTGCTTATTTTGATGGCTCTATGGTTTTCTTTGATGATTTTTTGCCATAGAAAAGTTGGAATAGAGTAGATATAATACAAGAACAAGATATGAATTGGTTTAATACAGTACTAATAGTAGTGGTTTGCTTTCTTATACTAACGGATCTCACGAAGGTTTTGTTGAGTTTTGTGTGATTGAAGTTTTCAAGTTTTGGGTTATCTTACGATGGATGAAAGAAGGATATAAGAGCCTAAGCTCACCGACATCCCAAGCTATTATCCAAGAATGAGCAACCAACTAAGCTTGGGGATTACCCCGAGTGGCATCCCCTCTTTCTTCTGACGACCATCGGTATTTTACTCGAAGCTATATTTTTATTCGTCACATGATATGTGTTTTTCTTGGAGCGTCTTGTATGATATGAGTCTTTGCTTGTTTTATTTTGTGTTTTAAGTCATCAATCCTTGCTGTACATACCTATTTGAGAGAGCCAAAATTATTTCATGACTTCATAGAATTGCTCTCTATGCTTCAGTTAAATCTTTTATGAGTCAGGACTTGTTCTAGTGCTTCACTTACATCTTTTTGAGCACGGTATGCTTAGTATTTTTGAAGAAATGCTATCTTGCTTCACTTAGATTTATTTGATATTTAGTAATTTTCTAAAAGAAATCCTCTCTTTCTTCACTTAAATTATTTTGAGAGAAATAAAAAAATATGCTCATGATCTTCACTTATATTTGTTTGAGCTTATGAAAAGCAACACATGAAAATTAGTCCCAAAGTGATAGATATCCAAGAAGGATAAGTAAAGAAAATACATGAAGATCATTGGACAAAATAAACTTGATTCTTAGTAATAGTTTTGAGATATGATGATGTGATATGTGAGTTATGTTGATGAGTAATTATGTTTAGTAAGAATATTGGTGTTAAGGTTTGTGATTCCCTATGCATGCACAAAAGTCAATAGTCATGCAATGAAATTATATCCTACTTGTGGTGCACTATTCGGTGTTAATTATGCTTAATGCTTGCTTATGAGATTATTCGTTTCTTGGTTGGTCGCTTCTCAATCTTTTTGCTAGCCTTCATTTTGCACCAAGTATGATCTCTACTTGTGCATCCAAAATACTTTAAAACCAGTTTTGCCACATTAGTCCACTATATCTACCTATATGCGGTATTCTTTTGCCGTCCTAAGCAAATTTGCATGTACCATCTCTAATTTTCAAAATAAACTTCTCTTTTGTGTGTTTGTTTCGCTCGCGGAACGGTAACGGGTGGCTAATATTTTCCATGGTGGATGTGTTATTCTCACGATGAGTGTTTATTCACTTGTTATTGCACAAGAGTAAGGCAAAGGTTTTAGGGATGCCCAGTCCCGAAATGCAAAAATGAATTTACTTTATGTTGTCAAATAATAAATTCCTTGGAAAGTGTTGGTATGGAGGGCAACCGTGGATACGGCTAGCCATGGAAAGTGAAAGAATGGTGGAAAAAGGAATAAACTTTATTTTCTGTTTGGGAACCGCCTATGGCATATCTAGCATGGAAAGTGTTCGGAACTCTAAGTCATTTTCGTTGGTGGGATGGATACACCTCCCAAAATGTTTCTATCTCTATTTTTTCGCCTTGAGCTCTGGCACCTCTACAAATCCCTACTTCCCTCTGCGAAGGGCCTTTATTTTACTTTATGCAATTTTTATTTTTGAATTTGAGTCTCCATCTTCTCTTATAAAAGCACCAACTAGGAGGCAATATGATCGTACTTAAGTATTGGGTGTAGCTAATATTCGAGTATGTTTCATGAATGGATCAATGTTTGAGCATGATGGGCTAGGGATAACTTATTTTAGCGTTGATATTTGAAAGACATGGTTGCTTGTTGATATGCTTGAGTATCTAAATTATTATGTCAAAACTAGACTATTGCTTTGAATCACATAAAATTCCAAATGTCCATGCTATAAAGAAAAGAATAAGATATGACATGATAAACAACACTCCACATCAAAAATTCTATTTTTATCACTTACCTACTCGAGGACGAGTAGGAGTTTAGCTTGGGGATGCTGATACGTCTCCAACGTATCTATAATTTTTTATTGTTCCATGTTGTTTTACTATCAATCTTGAATGTTTTATAATCATTGTATAGTCATTTTATATCATTTTTTGGTACTAACCTATTGACATAGTGCCAAGTGTCAGTTGCTGTTTTTTGCAAAAAAATTACATCGCAGGAAATCAATATCAAACGGAGTCCAAATGCAACGAAACTTTACGGAGATTTTTTTTGGACCAGAAGGAAGATATTGGGCCCTGGTTGCACCTGGGGGAGTCCCGAGGAGGGGACAACCCACCAGGGCGCGCCAGGAGGCCCAGGCGCGCCCTGGTGGGCTGTGCCCACCTCGGGTGCCCCCCGGTCCGCCTCTTTGCTATATAAATACCCCAAAAATCCCAGAACCCTAGGGGAGTCGACGAAATATTCATCCAGCCGCCGCAGAGTCCAAAACCACCAGATCCAATCTAGACACCATCTCGGATGGGGTTCGCCACCTCCATTGGTGCCTCTCCAATGATGTGTGAGTAGTTCTTTGTAGACCTTCGGGGTCCGTAGTTAGTAGCTAGATGGCTTCCTCTCTCTCGCTGAATTCTCAATACAATGGTCTCTTGGAGATCCATATGATGTAACTCTTTTTGCGGTGTGTTTGTTGGGATCTGATGAACTTTGAGTTTATGATCAGTCATATCTTTTTATATCCATGAAAGTTATTTGAGTTTCTTTGATCTCTTATATGCATGATCTCTTAGAGCCTCGTATTTCTTCTCCGATATTTGGGTTTTGTTTGGCCAACTTGATCTATTTATCTTGCAATGGGAAGAGGTGCCCGGTAGTGGGTTCGATCTTATAGTGCTTGATCCCAGTGACAGAAAGGGAAACGACACGTATGTATCGTTGCTACTAAGGATAAAACTATGGGGTCTATCTCTACATAGATAGATCTTGTCTACATCATGTCATCGTTCTTATTGCATTACTCCGTTTCTCCATGAACTTAATACACTAGATGCATGCTGGATAGTTGTCGATGTGTGGAGTAATAGTAGTAGATGCAGGCAGGAGTCGGTCTACTAATCTTGGACGTGATGCCTATGTAATGATCATTGCCTGGATATCATCATAATTATTTGAGGTTCTATCAATTGCCCAACAGTAATTTGTTTACCCACCATTTGCTATCTTTTTCGAGAGAAGCCACTAGTGAAATCTACGGCCCCTGGGTCTTCTTTCTCATATATTTGCTTTGCGATATATTTTATTTGCACTTTTTATTCAGATCTATTAAACCAAAAATACAAAAATACTTTGCTGCACTTTATTTTATTTGCGATCTATTTATTCAATCTATTACAACTTTCTCACGTCAACACGCAATTTCTGGCGCCGTTACCCGAAAGGGATTGACAACCCCTTTAACACGTCGGGTTGCGAGGTGTTGTTATTTGTGTGCAGCGGCTGTTTATGTTGTGTTGCTTGGTTCTCCTACTGGTTCGATAACCTTGGTTTCATTTCTGAGGGAAATACCTTCCTCTTTGGGGAAATACCGACGTAGCTTCAAGCGACATCAGCAATCACTCAAGACAATGTGGAATTGTTTCACAGTTGACGCCACCTAGAACACCACAACCTAATGGTATGTCCGAACGTTATGATCGTACCTTATTGGATATGGTGCGTTCTATGATGTCTCTTGCCGATCTGCCACTATCGTTTTGGGGTTATGCATTGGAGACAAGTACATTCACTTTAAATAGGGTACCATCTCAATCCGTTGAGACGACACCGTATGAATTGTGATTTGGCAAGAAACCTTAGTTGTCGTTTCTTAAGGTTTGGGGTTGCGACACTTATGTGAGAAGGCTTCAGCCTGATAAGCTCGAACCCAAAGCGGACAAATACGTCTTCATAGGATACCCAAAGGAGATGGTTGGGTATACCTTCCATCTTAGATCCGAGGGCAAAGTGTTTGTCGCTAAGAATGGGTCCTTCTCAAGAAAGAGTTTCTCTCGAAAGAATTGGGTGGGAGGAAGATAGAACTTGATGAGGTTGTTGAACCTTTACTTCAACCAGAGAGTAGCGTAGCGCAGAAAGATGTTTCTGTGGCACCTACATCAGTAGAAGAGGAAGCTAATGATAGTGATCATGAGGTTTTAGATCAAGTTACTATCAAACCTCGTAGGTCGACAAGGATACGTACTGCTCCTGAGTGGTACGGTAACCCTGTCTTGGAGGTCACATTGTTGGACAACGATGAACCTACGGGCTATGGAGTAGTGATGGTGGGCCCGGATTCCGATGAATGGTTAGAGGCCATGAAATCCGAGATGGGATCCATGTATGAAAACAAAGTATGGACTTTGGAAGTATTACCTGATGGGCAAAAGGCCATTCAGAATAAATGGATCTTCAAGGAGAAGACAGACGCGGACGGTAATATCACCGTCTATAAAGCTCGACTTGTGGCAAAGGGGTTTTCACAAGTTCAAGGAGTTGACTATGATGAGACTTTCTGACCCGTAGTGATTCTTAAGTCCGTCAGAATCATGTTGGCAATAGCTACATTGTTCGACTATGAAATCTGCCAGATGGATGTCAAAACAGCGTTCCTTAACGGTTTCCTTAAGGACAAGTTGTATATGATGCAACCGGAAGGTTTTGTCGATCCAGAGAATGCTGACAAAGTGTGCATGCTCCAGCGATCCTTCTATGGACTAGAGCAAGCATCTCAGAGTTGGAATATACATTTTGATGAGGTGATCAAAGCTTTTTGGTTTATACAAAGTTTGCAAGAAACTTGTATTTACAAGAATTAAAGTGAGTGGGAGCACTACATCATTTCTGATAAGTATATGTGGATGACATATTGTTGATCGGAAATGATGTAGAATTTCTGGAAAGCATAAAGGGTTGTTTGAAAGGAGTTTTTCAAAGGAAGACCTGGGTAAAGCTGCTTACATATTGGGAATCAAGACCTATAGAGATAGATCAAGACGCCTGATAAGACTTTCACAAGTTACATACCTTGACATGATTTTGAAGGAGTTCAAAATTGATCAGTCAAAGAAGGAGTTCTTGCCTGAGTTGTATGGTGTGAAGTTGAGTAAGACTCAAAGCTCGACCACAGCAAAAGAAAGAGAAAGCTTGAAGGTCGTCCCCTATGCCTTAGCCATAGGCTCTATACAGTATGACATGTTGTGTGCTGCACCTGATGTGTTCCTTGCCATGTGTATGGCAAGGGGGTACAAGAGTGATCCAGGAGTGGATCACTAGACAGCGGTCAAAATTATCCTTAGAGGAATAAGGAAATGTTTCTCGGTTATGGAGGTGATAAAGAGTTCGGCGTAAAGGGTTACGTTGATGCAAGCTTTAACACCAATCCGGATGACTCTGAGTAGCAAACCGGATACGTACAGTGAAGCAGCCATTTGGAATAGCTCCAAGTGAAGCGTGGTAGTAGCATCTACAATATGACATAGAGATTTGCAAACTACACACGGATCTGAATGTTGTAGACCCATTGACTAAAACCTCTCTCACAAGCATAACATGATCTAACCCCATAACTCATTTGGGTGTTAATCACATGGTGATGTGAACTAGATTATTGACTCTAGTGCCAGTGGGAGACTGTTGCAAATATGCCCTAGAGGCAATAATAAATTGGTTATTATCATATTTCCCTGTTCATGGTAATCGTTTATTATCCATGCTAGAATTGTATTGATCAGAAACTCAGATACATGTGTGGATACATAGACAACAACATGTCCCTAGTGAGCCTCTACCGGACTAGCTCGTTGATCAAAAGATGGCTATGGTTTACTAGCCATAGGCATGAGTTGTCATTTGATAACGGGATCACACCATTAGGAGAATGATGTGATGGACAAGACCCAAACTATAAGCATAACATATAATCGTATTAAGTTTATTGCTATCGTTTTCTGCATGTCAAGTATATGTTCCTATGACCATGAGATCATGCAACTCACTGACACCGAAGCAGTACCTTGTGTGTACCAAACGTCGCAACGTAACTGGGTGACTATAAAGGTGCTCTACAGGTATCTCCGAGGGTGTCTATTGAGTTGGCATGGATCAAGACTGGGATTTGTGACTCCGTATGACGGAGATATATCTCAAGGCCCACTCAGTAATACATCATCACAATGAGCTTGCAAGAAATGTGACTAATGGGTTAGCCACGGGATCTTGTATTACGAAACGAGTAAAGAGATTTGTCGGTAATGTGATTGAACTAGGTATGGTGATACCGACGATCGAATCTCGGGCAAGTAACATGCCGATGGACAAAGGGACCTGCATACGGGATTAGCTGAATCCTTGACATCGAGGTTCGACTGATAAAGATCTTCGTAGAATATGTAGGAACCAATATGGGCATCCAGGTCCCGCTATTGGATATAGACCGTAGAGGTGTCTCGGTCCTGTCTACATAGTTCTCGAACCCGCAGGGTCTACACACTTAATGTTTGGTGACGATATGAGTATAGTTGAGTCATTATGGTGGTTACCGAAGGTTGTTCGGAGTCCCGGATGAGATCCCGGACATGACGAGTAACTCTGGAGTGGTCCGGAGGTGAAGATCTATATATAGGACGAAGGGTAACGGAGTCTGGATGTGTTCTGGGGGTACCGGGCTATGACCAGGAAGACCGAAAGGAGTTTAGGGGGGCCCCGACAAGTGTTGGTGGGCCACATGGGACAAGGGAAGGGGGTAAACCAGCCCACTAAGGGGTTGTGCACCCCCTCACTGATACGTCTCCAACATATCTATAATTTCTTATTGTTCCATGCTGTTATATTATCATTCTTGGATGTTTTGCAATCATTTTATAGCAACTTTATATCATTTTTTGGGACTAACCTATTGACATAGTGCCCAGTGCCTGTTGCAGTTTTTTGCTTGTTTTTACTTCGCAGAAAATGAATACCAAACGGAATCCAAATGCAGCGAAACTTTTTGGAGATTTTTTCTATACCAGAAGACACCTGTTGGGCCAAAGAAGTGCCAGAGGGGGGCTCCGAGGGGAGCATAACTCACCAGGGCGCGCCCGGGGGCCCAGGCGTGCCCAGGTGGGTTGTGCCCACCTCGGTGGCCTCCCGCACCGCATCTTTGCTATATAAATATCCCAATATTCCAGAAACCCTAGGTGGGTCGACGGAAATCAATTCCAGCCGCCGCAAGTTCTAGAACCACCAGTCCAATCTAAACACCATCACGGAGGGGTTCATCATCCTCATTGGCGCCTCTCTGATGATGCGCGAGTAGTTCATTGTAGACCTACGGGTCCATAGTTAGTAGCTAGATGGCACCCGTGGATATGGCTAGCCATGGAAAGTGAAAGTATGGTGGAAAAAGGAATAAACTTTATTTTCTGTTTGGAAACCGCCTATGATATATCTAGCATGGAAAGTATTGGGAACTACTCGATCGTTTTCGTTGACAGGAAAAGCATGCCACCCAAAATATTTTATCTCTATCTTTTTCGCTTTGAGCTATGGCACCTCTACAAATCCCTACTTCCCTCCACGAAGGGCCTTTTCTATTTACTTTATGCAATTTTTATTTTTTATTTGAGTCTCCATCTTATCTTATAAAGCACCAACTAAGGGGCACTATGATCGTACTTGAGCATTGGGTGTAGCTAATATATATGTGAGTGTGTTTCATGAATGGATCAATGATTAAGCATAATGGGCTAGGGATAATTTGCTTTAGTGTTGGAATTTTGAAAGACATGGTTGCTTGTTGATATGCATGAGTATTGAAGTCTTCATGTCAAAACTAGACTATTGCTTTGAATCATATAAAAGTCTAAATGTCCATGCTACAAAGAAAAGAATATGTGATGAACATGTTAGGCAGCATTCCACATAAAAAATTCTGTTTTTATCATTTACCTACTCGAGGACGAGCAGGAATTAAGCTTGGGGATGATGATACGTCTCCAAGTATCTATAATTTTTTTATTGTTTCATGCTGTTATATTATCATTCTTGGATGTTTTAAGATCATTTTATAGCAACTTTATATCATTTTTTGGGGCTAACCTATTGACATAGTGCCCAGTTCCAGTTGCTGTTTTTTGCTTGTTTTTTACTTCACAGAAAATCAATACCAAACGGAGTCCAAATGCAGCGAAACTTTTTGGAGATTTTTCTGGACCAGAAGACACCTGTTGAGCCAAATAAGTACCAGAGGGGGGCTCCGAGGGGAGCACAGCCCACTGCTACGTCTTGAGCATGCGTTGGTTTTTCCCTTAAAGAGGAAAGGGTGATGCAGCAAAGTAGCGTAAGTATTTCTCTCAGTTTTTGAGAACAAAGGTATCAATCCAGTAGGAGGCCACACGCAAGTCCCTCGTACCTACACAAACAAATAAGAACCTTGCAACCAACGCGATAAAGGGGTTGTCAATCCCTTCACGACCACTTGCAAAAGTGAGATCTGATAGAGATGATAAGATAATATTTTTGGTATTTTTATGATAAAGATTGAAAGTAAAGATTGCAAAATAAACGGTGCCAGAAATAGCTCGTTTGCGGAAGATTAATATGATGTAAAATAGACCCGGGGGCCATAGGTTTCACTAGTGGCTTTTCTCAAGATAGCATATGTATTACAGTGGGTCAACAAATTACTGTCGAGCAATTGATACAAAAGTGCATAATTCTGAGAATATCTTGGCATCACGTCCGTGACAAGTAGACCGACTCCTGCCTGCATCTACTACTATTACTCCACACATCAGCCGCTATCCAGCATGCATCTAGAGTATTAAGTTCATAAGAACGGAGTAAATCATTAAGCAAGATGACATGATGTAGAGGGATAAACTCAAGCAATATGATATAAACCCCATCTTTTGATCCTCGATGGCAACAATACAATATGTGTCGTTTCCCCTGTTGTCACTTGGATCGAGCACCGCATGATTGAACCCAAAGCTAAGCACTTCTCCCATTGCAAGAAAGATCAATCTAGTAGGCCAAACCAAACTGATAATTTGAAGAGACTTGCAAAGATAACCAATCATACATAAAAGAATTCAGAGAAGATTCAAATATTGTTCATAGATAATCTTGATCATAAACCCACAATTCATCGGATCTCGACAAACACTCCGCAAAAAGAGTTACATCGAATAGATCTCTAAGAAGATCGAGGAGAACTTTGTATTGAGATCCAAAGAGAGAGAAGAAGTCATCTAGCTAATAACTATGGACCCGAAGGTTTGAGGTAAACTACTCACACATCATCGGAGAGGCTATGGTGTTGATGTAGAAGCCCTCCATGATCGATGCCCCCTCCGGCGGCGTGCCGGAAAAGGCCCCAAGATGGGATGTCACGGGTACAGAAGGTTGCGGCAGTGGAAATAGGTTTTCGTGGTGCTCCTGGTTGGTTTCGGGGTACGTAGGTATATATAGGAGGAAGAAGTAGGTCGGTGGAGCCACGAGGGGCCCACGAGGGTGGAGGGCGCACCCAGGGGGTAGGAATACATGAGTGTGAGCCATGGACATAGCACTATGGGTGGAATAGAATGGTGGTTGTGGAGAAGACAAAAAGGAGAAGATAGTCTCGCATCAACTAGGGGTATCAATGGGCTATGGAGATGCCCATTAATAGATATCAATGTGAGCGAGTAGGGATTGCCATGCAACGGATGCACTAGAGCTATAAGTATATGAAATCTCAACGAAAGAAACTAAGTGGGTGTGCATCCAACTCGCTTGCTCACGAAGACCTAGGGCAATTTGAGGAAGCCCATCATTGGAATATACAAGCCAAGTTCTATAATGTAAAATTCCCACTAGTATATGAAAGTGACAACATAAGAGACTCTCTACCATGAAGATCATGGTGCTACTTTGAAGCACAAGTGTGGAAAAAGTATAGTAACATTGTCCCTTCTCTCTTTTTCTCTCTTTTTTTATTTGGGCCTTCTCTTTTTTTTCGTTTTGGCCTCTTTTTTATCTTTTTTTTTCTTTCGTCCGGAGTCTCATCCCGACTTATGGGGGAATCATAGTCTCCATCATCCTTTCCTCACACGGGACAATGCTCTAATAATGATGATCATCACACTTTTATTTACTTACAACTCAAGAATTACAACTCGATACTTAGAACAAATTATGACTCTATGTGAATGCCTCCGGCGGTGTACCGGGATATGCAATGAATCAAGAGTGACATGTATGAAAGAATTATGAATGGTGGCTTTGCCACAAATACAATGTCAACTACATGATCATGCAAAGCAATATGACAATGATGAAGCGTGTCATAATAAATAGAACGGTGGTAAGTTGCATGGCAATATATCTCGGAATGGCTATGGAAATGCCATAATAGGTAGGTATGGTGGCTGTTTTGAGGAAGGTATATGGTGGGTATATGATACCGGCGAAAGGTGCGCGGTATTAGAGAGGCTAGCAATGGTGGAAGGATGAGAGTGCGTATAATCCATGGACTCAACATTAGTCATAAAGAACTCATATACTTGTTGCAAAAATCTATTAGTTATCAAAACAAAGTACTACGCGCATGCTCCTAGGGGGATAGATTGGTAGGAAAAGACCATCGCTCGTCCCCGACCGCCACTCATAAGGAAGACAATCAATAAATAAATCATGCTCCGACTTCATCACATAACGGTTCACCATACGTGCATGCTACGGGAATCACAAACTTTAGAACAATTATTTCTCAAATTCACAACTACTCAACTAGCATGACTCTAATATCACCATCTTCATATCTCAAAACAATTATCAAGTATCGAACTTTTCTTAGTATTCAATGCACTTTAAAGTTTTTATCTTGAATGCCTATTATATTAGGACTAATTTTATAACAAAAGCAAATTACCATGTTGTTCTAAAGGCCTCTCAAAATAATATAAGTGAAGCATGAGAGATCAATAATTTCTATAAAATATAACCACCACCGTGCTCTAAAAGATATAAGTGAAGCGCTAGAGCAAAATTATTTAGCTCAAAAGATATAAGTGAGGCATAAAGAGTATTCCAATAAATTCCGATTAATGTGTGTCTCTCTCAAAAGGTGTGTACAGCAAGTATGATTGTGGCAAAATAAAAAGTAAAGACTCAAATCATACAAGACGCTCCAAGCAAATCACATATCATGTGGTGAATAAAAATATAGCTCCAAGTAAAGTTACCGATGGACGAAGACAAAGAGGGGATGCCTTCCGGGGCATCCCCAAGCTTTGGCTTTTTGGTGTCCTTGGATTTACCTTGGGGTGCCTTAGGCATCCCCAAGCTTAGGCTCTTGCCACTCCTTGTTCCATAATCCATCAAATCTTTACCCAAAAACTTGAAAACTTCACAACACAAAACTTAACAGAAAAATCTCATGAGCTCCGTTAGCGAAATAAAACAAACCACTACTTTAAGGCACTGTAATGAACTCATTCTTTATTTATATTGGTGTTAAACCTACTGTATTCTAGCTTCTCTATGGTTCATAAACTCCGTTACTAGCCATAGATCCATCAAAATAAGCAAACAACACACGAACAACAGAATCCATCAAAAACTGAACAGTCTGCAGTAATCAGAATTGTTCGAAAACTTCTGGAACTCAAAAAATCCTGAAAAACTAGGACAACAAGGAAAATTTGTATATGATATACTGCAAAAAGAATTGGTATTTTGTCACACTCTGGTGAGTTTAAACAATTATATTCGTGAGCGCAAAGTTTCTGTCTTTTTTCAGAAAGATCAATCAATTATCACCCAAGAAGTTCCTAGTGGTTCTACTTGGCAGAAACACTAATTAAAACACAAAAACACATCTAACCAGAGGCTAGATCAAAGATTTATTACTAAACAGAACCAAAAAGCAAGAAAATAAAATAAAATTAGGTTGCCTCCCAACAAGTGCTATCGTTTAACGCCCCTAGCTAGGCATAAAGACAAGGATAGATCTAGGTATTGCCATCTTTGGTAGGCAATCCATAAGTAGCTCTCATAATAGATTAATAAGGTAATTTAATTTTCTTTCTAGGAAAGTGTTCCATGCCTTTCCTTAACAGAAATTGGAACCTAATATTTCCTTCTTTCATATCAATAATTGCACCAATCGTTCTAAGGAAAGGTCTACCAAGAATAATAGGACATGAAGGATTGCAATCCATATCAAGGACAATGAAATCTACGGGCACATAATTCCTATTTGCAACAATAAGAACATCATTAATTCTTCCCATAGGTTTCTTGATGGTGGAATCCGCAAGGTGCAAGTTTAAAGAACAATCATCAAATTCACGGAAACCTAGCAAATCACACAAAGTTTTTGGAATCGTGGAAACACTAGCACCCAAATCACACAAAGCATAGCATTCATGATCTTTAATTTTAATTTTAATAGTAGGTTCCCATTCATCATAAAGTTTTCTAGGGATAGAAACTTCCAACTCAAGCTTTTCTTCATAAGATTGCATTAAAGCATCAACGATATGTTTGGTAAAAGCCTTATTTTGACTATAAGCATGTGGAGAATTTAGCACGGATTGCAACAAGGAAATACAATCTATTAAAGAACAATTATCATAATTAAATTCCTTGAAATCCAAAATAGTAGGTTCATTGCTATGTAAAGTTTTGACCTCTTCAATCCCACTTTTACCAATTTTTGCATCAAGATCTAAAAACTCCGAATCATTGGGACGCCTTTTAACTAAAGTTGACTCATCTCCAGTCCCATCATTATCAAGATTCATATTGCAAAACAAAGATTTAATAGGGGACACATCAGTTACTTTTAGATCTTCATCATTATTATCATGAAAACTAGAAGCACACGCTTTCACAAAGCAATCTTTCTTAGCACGCATCCTAGCGGTTCTTTCTTTGCATTCATCAATGTAAATTCTCATGGCTTTGAGAGACTCATTGATATCATGCTTAGGTGGAATAGATCTAAGTTTCAAAGAATCAACATCAAGAGAAATTCTATCAACGTTCCTAGCCAACTCATCAATCTTAGGCAATTTTTCTTCAAGCAAAGCATTGAAATTCTTTTGAGAAATCATAAATTCTTTAACACTAGTCTCAAAATCAGGGGGAATCTTATTAAAATATCCATAAGAGTTGTTGTAGGAATTACCATAATTATTAGAGGAATTGCTAGGATACGGCCTAGGATTAAAATTTCCTCTATAAGCGTTGTACCAAAATTGTTCCTACCAACAAAATTCACGTCCATAGATTCATTATTATTCTCAATCAAGGTAGAAAAAGGAATATCATTGGGATCAGAAGAAACACTCTTATTAGCAAACAATTTCATAAGTTCATCCATCTTTCCACTCAAAACATTAATCTCTTCAATTGCATGCACCTTTTTACTAGTAGATCTTTCGGTGTGCCATTGAGAATAATTAACCATAATATTATCTAGGAGTTTAGTAGCTTCTCCTAAAGTGATTTCCATAAAAGTGCCTCCCGCGGCCGAATCTAAAAGATTTCTAGAAGCAAAATTCAATCCGGCATAAAAGTTTTGTATAATCATCCATAGATTCAAACCATGCGTAGGGCAATTACGTATCATTAATTTCATCCTCTCCCAAGCTTGTGCAACATGTTCATGATCAAGTTGCTTAAAATTCATAATATCATTTCTAAGAGAGATAATCTTAGCGGGAGGAAAATATTTAGAGATAAAAGCATCTTTGCACTTATTCCATGAATCAATACTATTTTTAGGCAAAGACGAAAACCAAGTTTTAGCACGATCTCTAAGCGAAAAAGGAAATAGCTTCAATTTGACAATATCATTGTCCACATCTTTCTTCTTTTGCATATCGCACAAATCAACAAAGCTATTTAGATGGGTAGCGACATCTTCACTAGGAAGGCCGGCGAATTGATCTTTCATGACAAAATTCAGCAAAGCAGCATTAATTTCACAAGATTCAGCATCGGTAAGAGGGGCAATCGGAGTGCTAAGAAAATCATTGTTGTTGGTATTGTCAAAGTCACACAATTTAGTGTTATCCTGAGCCATCGTGACGAGCAAGCAATCCAACACACAAGCAAACAAGAAGCTAGCAAAAAAGAGGCGAACGGAAAGAGAGGGCGAATAAAACGGCAAGCTGAAGTGGGGGAGAGGAAAACGAGAGGCAAATGGCAAATAATGTAATGCAAGGGATAAGAGTTTGTGATGGGTACTTGGTATGTCTTGACTTGTACGTAGACTCCCCGGCAACGGCGCAAGAAATCCTTCTTGCTACCTCTTGAGCATGCGTTGGTTTTTCCCTTGAAGAGGAAAGGGTGATGCAGCAAAGTAGCGTAAGTATTTCCCTCAGTTTTTGAGAACCAAGGTATCAATCCAGTAGGAGGCCACACGCAAGTCCCTCGTACCTACACAAACAAATAAGAACCTTGCAACCAGCGCGATAAAGGGGTTGTCAATCCCTTCACGACCACTTGCACAAGTGAGATCTGATAGAGATGATAATATAATATTTTTGGTATTTTTATGATAAAGATTGAAAGTAAAGATTGCAAAATAAACGGTGCCAGAAATAGCTCGTTGGCGGAAGATTAATATGATGGAAAATAGACCCGGGAGCCATAGGTTTCACTAGTGGCTTCTCTCAAGATAGCATAACTATTACAGTGGGTGAACAAATAACTGTCGAGCAATTGATAGAAAAGTGCATAATTACGAGAATATCTAGGCATGATCATGTATATAGGCATCACGTCCGTGACAAGTAGACCGACTCCTGCCTGCATCTACTACTATTACTCCACGCATCAACCGCTATCCAGCATGCATCTAGAGTATTAAATTCATAAGAACTGAGTAACGCATTAAGCAAGATGACATGATGTAGAGGGATAAACTCAAGCAATATGATATAAACACCATCATTTTATCCTTGATGGCAACAATACAATACGTGTCGTTTCCCCTGCTGTCACTGGGATCGAGGACCGCATGATTGAACCCATAGCTAAGCACTTCTCCCATTGCAAGAAAGATTCATCTAGTAGGCCAAACCAAACTGATAATTCGAAGGGACTTGCAAAGATAACCAATCATACATAAAAGAATTCAGAGAAGATTCAAATATTGTTCATAGATAATCTTGATCATAAACCCACAATTCATCGGATCTCGACAAACACACCGCAAAAAGAGTTACATCAAATAGATCTCCAAGAAGATCGAGGAGAACTTTGTATTGAGATCCAAAGAGAGAGAAGAAGCCATCTAGCTAATAACTATGGACCCGAAGGTCTGAGGTAAACTACTCACACATCATCGGAGAGGCTATGGTGTTGATGTAGAAGCCCTCCGTGATTGATGCCCCCTCCGGCGGAGCGCCGGAAAAGGCCCCAAGATGGGATCTCACGGGTACAGAAGGTTGCAGCGGTGGACATAGGTTTTCGTGGTGCTCTTGGTTGGTTTCGGGGTACGTAGGTATATATAGGAGGAAGAAGTAGGTCGGTGGAGCCACGAGGGGCCCACAAGGGTGGAGGGCGCGCCCCCTGCCTCGTGGCCTCCTCGTTGATTGCTTGACGTCCACTCCAAGTCCTCTGGATCATGTTTGTTCCAAAAATAACTCTCACGAAGGTTTCATTCCATTTGGACTCCGTTTGATATTCCTTTTCTGCGAAACACTGAAATAGGCAAAAAAACAACAATTTGCACTGGGCCTTGGGTTAATAGGTTAGTCCCAAAAATAATATATATAAGTGTATAATAAAGCCCATTGAACATCCAAAAAAGAATATATAATAGCATGGAGCAATTAAAAATTATAGATACGTTGGAGACGTATCACCCACCAGGGCAGGCCCAGGCGCGCCCAGGCGGGTCGTGCCCACCTCGGTGGCCTCCCGCACCGCCTCTTTGCTCTATTAATACCCCAATATTCCAGAAACCCTAGGGGGTCGACGAAAATCAATTCCAGACGCCACAAGTACCAAAACCACCATATCCAATCTAGACACCATCACGGAGGGGTTCATCATCCTCATTGGTGCCTCTCCGATGATGCGTGAGTAGTTCATTGTAGACCTACAGGTCCGTAGTTAGTAGCTAGATGGCTTCCTCTCTCTCTCTCTCTTTCTCTCTCTCTCTCTTTTGATTCTCAATACAATGGTCTCTTGGAGATTTACATCAATGTAACTCTTTTTGCGGTATGTTTGTTGGCATCTGATGAACTTTGAGTTTATGACCAGATCTATGTTTTTATCCATGAAAGTTATTTGAGTTTCTTTGATCTCTTGTATGCATGATTATTTATAGCCTCGTATTTCTTCTTCGAATCTTTGTTTTAGTTAGGCCAACTAGATTGATTTTTCTTGCCATGGGAAGAGGTGCATTGTGATGGGTTCGATCTTACGGTGCTTGATCCCAGTTACAGAAGGGGAACCGACACGTATGTATCATTGCTATTAAGGATAACAAGATGGGGTCTATTTCTACATAAATAGATCTTGTATACATCATGTCATCGTTCTTATTGCATTACTCCGTTTCTCCATGAACTTAATACACTAGATGCATGCTGGATAGCGGTCGATGTGTGGAGTAATAGTAGTAGATGCAGGCAGGAGTCGGTCTACTAATCTTGGATGTGATGCCTATATAATGATCACCTGGATATCGTCAGAATTATTTGAAGTTCTATTAATTGCCCAACTGTAATTTGTTTACCCGTCATATGCTACTTTTCTCGAGAGAAGCCACTAGTGAAATCTACAGCCCCCGGGTCTCTTCTTTATTATATTTGCCTTCGTGATCTATTTTTATTTGCTTTTATTTTCATATCTATTAATCCAAAAATACGAAAATACCTTGTGTGACGCCCCCGATTCAATCGTACACTAATCATACACGCAAACGTGTACGATCAAGATCAGGGACTCACGGGAAGATATCACAACACAACTCTAAAAATAAAATAAGTCATGCAAGCATCATAATACAAGCCAGGGGCCTCGAGGGCTCGAATACAAGTGCTCGATCATAGATGAGTCAGCGAAAGCAACAATATCTGAGTACAGACATAAGTTAAACAAGTTGTCATAAGATGGCTAGCACAAACTGGGATACCGATCGAAAGAGGCGCAGGCCTCCTGCCGGGATCCTCCTAAACTATTCCTGGTCGTCGTCAGCGGCCTGCACATAGTAGTAGGCACCTCCGGTGTAGTAGGAGTCGTCATCGACGGTGGCGTCTAGCTCCTGGGCTCCAGCATCTGGTTGCGACAACCGAGAGGAAAGGAAAGGGGGAAAAGAGGGGGGAAAGCAACCGTGAGTACTCATCCAAAGTACTCGCAAGCAAGGATCTACACTACATATGCATGGGTATCTGTGTAAAGGGGCAATATCGATGGACTGAACTGCAGAATGCCAGAATAAAAGGGGGATAGCTAGTCCTGTCGAAGACTACGCTTCTGGCAGCCTCCATCTTGCAGCATGTAGAAGAGAGTAGATGGTAAGTTCACCAAGTAGCATTGCATAGCATAAACCTACCCGACGATCCTCTCCTCGTCGCCCTGTGTGAGAGCAATCACCGGGTTATATCTGGCACTTGGAAGGGTGTATTTTATTAAGTATCCAGTTCTAGTTGTCATAAGGTCAAGGTACAACTCCAAGTCATCCTGTTACCGAAGATCACGGCTATTCGAATAGATAAACTTCCCTGCAGGGGTGCACCACATTACCCGACACGCTCGATCCCTCTGGCCGGGCACACTTTCTTGGGTCATGTCCGGCCTCGGGAGATCAACACGTCACGGCCCTACCTAGGCTCAATAGAGAGGTCAGCACGCCGGTCTAAATCCTATGCGCGCAAGGGTCTGGGCCCATCGACCATTGCACACCTGCATGTTGCGTACGCAGCCGGAAGTAGACCTAGCCCCCTTAATACAAGCACGGGCTTCCGGTCCAATGCGGCGCGCGGCGCTCAGTTGCTGACGTTAAAAAGAGCTTCGGCTGATACCACGATGCCGGTTGCCCATATCTTGTCCCACGTGGCGGTTAGTGCGTATAAGGTCAACGACCCAACTCAGATCAAATACCAAGATCTCGTTAAGCGTGTTATTATGAAGTAACCGTGGACACCGACCAGGGTCAGGCCCACCTCTCTCCTAGGTGGTCTCAACCTGCCCTGTCGCTCTGCCACAAAGTAACAGTCGGGGGCCGTCGGGAACCCAGGCCCACCTCTACCGGGATGGAGCCACCTGCCCCTTCAGCCCCCATCTCCGAATAGTATCATAAGTAATGTAACAGTATAAAGTATATAGCATATGCCCGTGATCACCTCCCGAAGTGATCACGGCCCAGTAGTATAGCATGGCAGACGGACAAGAGTGTAGGGCCACTGATGGAATACTAGCATCATATACCAAGCATTTAGGATTGCAGGTAAGGGTAACAACTTTAGCAACAATGACAGGCCATGTAGTAGAATAGGATTAACCTAAAGCAGTAACATGATACACTACTCTAATGCAAGCAGTAGAGAGAAGGAATAGGCGATATCTGGTGATCAAGGGGGGGCTTGCCTGGTTGCTCTGCCGAGAAGGAGGGGTCGTCAACACCGTAGTCGTACTGGTTAGCAGCGGCGTCGGTTTCGGTGTCTAACAAGAGAAGAGGGGGAAGAAACAATAAATAGAATGCAACGTAAGCATGACGATGCATGACATGACAAGTAACGGTGCCAGGTGTGCCCTAACGCAGTAAGAGGTGATACCGGCAAAGGGGGCAAACATCCGGAAAAGTATCCCCGGTGTTTCGCGTTTTCGGACAGATGAACCGGATGGGAAAAGTTACGTGTTCGCTCTGCTAGGGTTGTGTGGCGAACGAACGGGCTACGTATTCGGATTCGTCTCGTCGTTCTGAGCAACTTTCATGTACATAGTATTTTCATCCGAGCTACAGATTATTTTATATTAATTTATAAAAATTTAATTCTTTTTTTAATTAACAGAATTAATTTAAATCAAAAATGTGTTTATTGCATCAGCATTACATCAGCATGATGTCATCAGTCAACAATGCATTTGACTGGTCAAACTAGGCAATGGGGCCCACTGTCATTGACGGTTTATCTAATTACCAATTAATTAGGTTACTTACTTCATTAAGTTAACTAAGTTTAATTAGTTTAATATACGTAATTAATTAAGTTAATTAATTAATTATTTTATTATATCCATTTATTTCTAAAAACGTTTCACAGGGGCGGCCCCACTTGTCATTGGCCAAGGGGGTCTTTAGCGGGCGCCGGCGCTAGCGGGTTACGGGCGTAGGGCGCATGGGCGCCAGCCCGGCGGGGTGCTCGCCCAAGCCATCCGAGGCGCAGTGGGGCGCCGGCGGGTGTGGCTGCGGCTGCCAGAGCAGCAGCAGCAGCAAGGGAGCGGCGCGAAGGGGAGAAGCCCGGCGAGGGGGAGCATGATGCGGCGGAGCAGAGGCGAGTGAGGTCAGGGCGGGGTCAGACGCGACGAGTGGACATCATGGGCAGAGCAGGCTCGACGGCGGAGGCAGCGCATGGGGAAGGGCAGAGCGGGCCGCAGCGGTGGGCGGTGCAGCGGCAGGGCATCGGCCGTGGGGTGGAGCGCGAGGCGGGCGGCGACGGCGCGGCCAGGCGGTGGAGGCAGCAGAGGAGGCTGCGGCGGCGCGGGCCACGGCAGGCGCGAGCACTCCGGGAGGAGCGGCACGGCAGGTGCGGCTCGGTGTGGCTGCGGGAGCGCGCGACGTGCGGTGACTGCGGGCATGGACATCGCGGGCGTGGTGACGAGGTGGCTGAGGCACGCGAGCGAGCAGGGCGGCGCACGGCGAGGTAGGCGGGTGCCGGAGCCCACGGCGAGGCGTGGGACCGAACGCGTCGGCGCGCGACGGACGTTAACGGCGACATAGAACGAGGGGAGAGGAGGCCGGTGGCCTCACCAGCGTTGCAGGTGATCAGGCGGCAAGGCTCGAGGGCGACCCGTGGGGAGGATGACGGGGATGACGTGCGGCGGTCGAGGCGAAGGAGCTCCAGTCGAGGGCGGTGGTTGGCGCCGGATGGCGATCCAGCGGCGAGGGCGACGGCCGGTGAGCGACGAGGCCGATCCCCCAATCCCGATCTGGATCGAGAGGGGGGAGAGGGAGAGGCGATGTGGGGAGAGTGGGGGTGTCGGTGGATAAGGTTTGGGGTAGTGGGGTGAGGGGGTTATACAGGGGCACTGGGTGGGCCGGCCTGAATGGTTTCGGCCAGCTGGGCCGAGGCCCAGTGGGGAAAGGGGGGCCGGCTCTTTTGTTTTCTTTTCTTTTGCTATTTTGTTTTCTTTACTTTTTATTTATTTATCCTTTCCCATTTTCTTTTATTTATTTAATGGTTACAGTTTTATAAAATACACAAATGGTTTCTAAATTAGTATTACTATATTTATTACTCTCACATTAATTTGGTTTCTAAATAAAATAGTTTAACATTTTATAAATAATAGAAGGCATTTATTAAATTAGTTATGCTATTGTTTCATTCACATTTGAGTATTTAAACATTTTATAAAAGGGTGGTTTCTCCACCATAGTTACCTATGCATTATTTGGTACAACCCTAACATTTTAGTTTTTATATTTGAAAACTTTTGATATTGCCTTGATTTTAAATTTGAAGTTTGAACTGGGTTTCGAACCGACGCGAGTTTATCAACAGTAACTGAGGTGACGTGGCATCATTAGCAGAGGTTTACTGTAGCTTAATTATTCGGGCGTCACAATTCTCCTCTACTACAAGAAATCGCGTCCCGAGATTTAAACGGTGGAATTAGGGGGGGGGGGGGGGGGGGGCTAGGTTACGAAATTTCTAACGATTCTCCTCGGTCTTGGTTTCTCTTCTCGAAGAGGTCGATCCAGTACGTGGATGTCTTCATTCCTACGCTTCAAGTCATCATGATGAAGTCGGAATTCTTTCTTAGGGAATTCCATCATACTTACGAAAGAATAAAGGGTGGGTATTCCGGGAGAACGGACCTCTGCAAAGTTGACTATTGATCAATTGTAAGTACAGCGGGATATTTCACCCAAACTACAAGTGTCGTGTTCCCCACAGGGACTAGGCAAATCGATGACCGTGCTTGGCTAAAGCTAGGTGACAGAATTTAGATGATGATTGCAAGGAAATATAGGCCTAAACTAACCAAAGTTGACGACAAAGAAAATGACAAAGTAGCAATGGAAGGTTCAGATTATCTCAATATCTTTTTGGCATTTTCATTAAACTTGAGAAATAAAATGCTAACACAAGTAATCGTCAAACGGCTAGTGAATTAAAAAGACCTGATCATATATATAACTATCTAACATTTAGCAGGAAAAATAAACAAGGTTGCAGGATAGAACATAAACGTATTATATCACAGGCACACACATATGTATATATATCACACATGCTTGAGTTAACACAGACTACAAAATGAAACAACTTCACAAGGTTGGATACACATATATGGTGACAGATAGACCACAAATACACAGCAAGAATACTTCAACTAGTGAGAACACACAATCTGTGATACAATATTTATAAGTACGAAGCTGAGCAATTGTCAGGTTGCAAGATCTTATCAAATCTGAATATTACAGGAACTACACGTCTCCAATTACAGAAAATTCAGAGAAGAGAGAGGGAAAGAGATAGCAGCGAGTAGCAGAGAGAAGGGGCAGCAAGCAGTGGGGGTTGAGATACAGAGAAGAGAATCAGCAAAGGGGTGTTATCCTGAAGCAGAAGGAAGCAGCAGGCGACTTGGAGAAGAAGCAGCAGCGTGGGGATGGAGAAGAAGATGAGCAGCAGGGCGAGAGAGGTGCGATGGTTGGTGGCCCACCGGCGATGCGGTGGCGCGGTGGAGCTGATGGCGCGGTTGATGGTGCAGCGGCAGGTGCTGATGGCGTGGTAGCTGGAGGCGATGATGGTGTTGGAGGAAGGAGGTTGGCTGGGTGGCGCGCCGCCACGACGGCCTGGCCGTGGCGGCGGCCGGAGGTGGAGAAGGAGGCGGGGAAGAGATGAGATGGAGAGATGTGCCAGGCCCCCTGGGGAATAGAGGCATTCTAGGGATTTTGTTCCCCTCGATCAGATCTTCCGCTTTGCTCTTTGGCCCTTCTACTTCTCTTCTTTCTTCACAAGATGATCCCTCCAACTTCATTGGCATGCCCCTGGTTACTTCTTTTCTTCTCGCTCAGGTCCTTGATGTATTTCTTTCATGCCCTTCTCCCTTGTCATTAGCCATAAAGTCAGAATCTTGACGATTATAGTGCCTTTGCGCACTTTTCTGCAAAATAATCAAATGACGAGTAAATGATCTTTTATATGATTTTCATTCAAATATTCAACATTTCACAGCAAGAATTGATGGTCATATCTCAATAAACCGCATATTTGAGTGCCAAAAGATGTATAAGAAGTGTGCTTATCAAGTTCCCCCACACTTAAATCTTTACTTGTCCTCAAGTAAAGGCATATGACACGAACTCGATAGTGAATAGAGAACTGACTAGAGAATGCCAAGTGAAGTAGATCTCTAAACAGTGCATGCTTTGGACTTAGCTAGTGAAAATTAATGGTTAGGAGTGCTTCAAAGCGGTAGGATACTAGTAGACTTGACCATTTTAAACTTTTACAATGATAAAAGAAGATCAACTAGCTCAAATGATGATTGTGCCAAAGGTTCCTAAAGAGAGCATGATCCCGAGAACAAAAAGAACATAAACTTGTGATCAGATCACTTATTTACAAAAATAAAGCAGTGATAATATTTTATCTATCTCACCAAAGGAACATACCACCGATCCCGAGAACATGGTATACACCCGGCTCGACCAATTATTAGTTTTTTTTGTTTGTCTCCCCAAAGGAACATACCACCGATCCAGAGAACATGGTATACACCTGGTTCGACAATTACATTTTTAATTAATTACTGCCCAAGCTAACCCGATTTCACATGCCATCGATCTAGGGAACATGACATGCTACTGTAGGTAGTCAGACTTATTTATTCATTATTACTTATCTTAAATGAACAACGGATAAGCACAAAAACAGGAATCATCACTTCTCCATGTCTGGTTCACATGCTACCGATCCAGGGAACATAGCATACTAGTCCATAGTGGTAAAGTGATTGCTCTCAATGGGAACACCATAGGCACAAACTCAACATCTAACACTTAATGATCTAAGTGTATCAAGGTAAAAGCAGAAAATGATTAAGTTTACTAGTGCACTAGGGATTTGAGCACTCAAAACTAATAGCTTTCACTACTTTCAGCAGAGCAAACAGGGTGTAGATCACTAGTTTACAAGGCATTCAACAATCAGTTCGCATATTCTCATCAAGCACCATATGTCAAAGGTGAAATTCAGTGGGACAACATTTAAGAAATGGCACAAGCAACCCAAATAGCAATTTAATTCAGCAAGCATCAATGCATGATGATTTCAAAATGGGTCATGAAACAGCTCACCGGGCTTTGATGATGTAGCACTCGCTCGATCACCTCACCAACTGCAGCTCCTCTCCTTTTGCTTCTCAATCCTCATGCCTGCTCCAGCTTCTCTCTTCCATATTTGTGCCCCATTGCGTCTCCTCTTCACCGTGCTCTGAGTCCACCAGGGTCCCAAGGAATGTCACCTCGAACCTGGTCAACATGAAGTGAACGGTGCAGAAGCAAAAACCTGAAAAGGCACTCAACAAAAGAGACAATGCGAGTGGTAGGGATAATACCCTCCAAGTCATCAATCGAGTGGCCAATTACATAAGCATAGCTATAAAGCACATGTTTAGGGTGATAGAAATCAGCAAGGTCAACACTAACATGAGGATGACATTTATCATTAAGCTCAAGACTAGTATGAGAATGATATGTTTCATTAAGCATAGGTCTAGCACGATGAAAGTAACTATGATCATCCCTAATGTGAGTAATGCCACTAACAAGGTATATATGATCATGTCCAAGCAAATACTTTTTCAAATCTACTTTAACAGATGGCATCATGCAATGCAAGGTAGTAGCAAACAATTCATATGGACTCATGTCATCACGAGGATTAGATAAACCTGCTACATCACGCTCTTGTGTGACAATAGGCAAATGAATTTCTGGTTCTTCAAGTTCATCTACAGCAGCTTCTTTTGCTTCTTCAAGAGTAGTAGATGATGAGTCTTCAACTTGATTACTTGGTTGTTCGAGCTCTGGATCATCTTGTGCCTTGGCTTCGAGTACATCTTCAATCTGAGGTCTCTCTTCCTCTGGATCTTCTATGGTGCTACTACCAGCAACACTTAATTGAGTCTGAAGTGTCCCCATCTATGAATATTCACTAACATGATCTGGTAGGGGTGCTGAGATCACTACCTCGCTGTCTTTCTGAGCAATGTTCTCCTCATCACCATCATTGCTAAGTTTCAACAGTGACACCGATGACTTCCACCAGTCATGCAGCTCAGCAACACATGGGATCTTCTCAGGATATTGAAGTATCAGCTCTTCTAAATTTGACTCAACCTCTTGTATCTCTCTCCTTGGAATGTCTCCGACTTGCTTAATTGTATGTGCAGGAGTTGGAATCTCATCTTCACTATTCTTCTCTGAGATACTCTCTTTAACTGTGATAGAGGTAACCACTGGTGGATCTAATGATTTCTTCTTGACAAATAGTCCAGATACAGTTGTAACACAAGTGTGGGCAATTGGTGACACGACTGAATTCCACCAGTCAGATAGCTGACTAACACAAGTGAATTTCTCCATATCTTGCTGTCTCAACTTAGCGTCAATCAGAGTAGGTTCCTCATAAACCTCTTCTTGCAACTTTGACTCATTCTGAACAGTTTCATTGCCATGAGGTATTGGATCTGCTACTGTGGTATCCATCTGATCTACAGTGGTTGCATCATCTTGGAAAATATCATAATCATCATCAAGGATAATTGAAGTAAGATCAATGTTTCTATATGGAGGATCTAATTCAGTTCTGAAATGTTGTTGTCCCCGGAATGAAACATGCTGGTTTTGAATATTAGGCACCATGGATGATTTCTGTTCACTTATGGAACACACAGCTTCTGATTGCACGAGGCTTGCAACCTTCGGATTTGAACTAGGCCTTTCATAACCCCATTGTATTTGGTGGAAGGCAATGCTCTCAATGAGAATAATTGCACCCTCAACGGTCTTGTTCATGATTGTTCCACCAGCTGACATATCAATAAGATCTCTTGAAGCATGTGTTAGCCCTCTATAGAATATCTGAAGCACTAACCAATCCTTTTGCCCATGATTAGGACATTTTCTAAGCAAATACTTACATCTCTCCCAAGCTGCATACAAGCTCTCACTACCATCTTGCGCAAAACTGAGGATCTGGTCACGAATTGCAGCTTGCTTGTAAAGTGGAAAATATCTATGCAGGAAAGCTTGTGAAATATCACCCCAAGTGTATGATCTTGATGGCAAAGAATAGTACCAGTCCTTGCAGCATCTCTGAGAGAGAATGTGAACAACATACACTTGATAGCATCTTGGGAAACGCCATGATACTGGACTGTATTGGCATACTCCAGAACATTACTAATGTGCTCATGAGGGTCTTCATTGGGTAATCCTCTAAACTGATTCTGCAAGACGAGAGCAATAAGCCCAGGCCTCAACTCAAAATTTTCGGCCTCAATAGATGGCCAAATTGGCCCTGTCATCGTGTCCAAACTACTTGGCAACCAAAGATCACGTACTAAACCCATATGTTCAAGTGCAATTGTCAATCAGCCTACAAATAATAAGATATCCTACACACGCTCACAAACATCAAACATTGGTGAGAGGGTTAGTATCCTAATAAGCCGAAGCAACAAAAAGTAAAAAGGTAAAAGAAACACATAAATAAATTTGACTGGAAATTTAAACAAAAACTATACTAAGCCTAGTCTATAGCTTCGCACAATCGCTCGACGCAAGTCCCCGGCAACGGCGCCAAAATGATCAATTGTAAGTACAGCGGGATATTTCACCCAAACTGCAAGTGTCGTGTTCCCCACAGGGACTAGGCAAATCGATGATCGTGCTTGGCTAAAGCTAGGTGACAGAATTTAGATGATGATTGCAAGGAAATATAGGCCTAAACTAACCAAAGTTGACGACAAAGAAAATGACAAAGTAGCAATGGAAGGTTCAGATTATCTCAATATCTTTTTGGCATTTTCATTAAAATTGAGAAATAAAATGCTAACACAAGTAATCGTCAAACGGCTAGGGAATTAAAAAGACCTGATCATATATATAACTATCTAACATTTAGCAGGAAAAATAAACAAGGTTGCAAGATAGAACATAAACGTATTATATCACAGGCACACACATATGTATATATTTCACACATGCTTGAGTTAACACAGACTACAAAATGAAACAAGTTCACAAGGTTGGATACACATATATGGTGACAGATAGACCACAAATACACAGCAAGAACACTTCAACTAGTGAGAACACACAATCTGTGATACAATATTTATAAGAACGAAGCTGAGCAATTGTCAGGTTGCAAGATCTTATCAAATCTAAATATTACAGGAACTACACGTCTCCAATTACAGAAAATTCAGAGAAGAGAGAGGGAAAGAGATAGCAGCGAGTAGCAGAGAGAAGGGGCAGCAAGCAGTGGGGGTTGAGATACAGAGAAGAGAATCAGCAAAGGGGTGTTATCCTGAAGCAGAAGGAAGCAGCAGGGGACTTGGAGAAGAAGCAGCAGCGTGGGGATGGAGAAGAAGATGAGCAACAAGGCGAGGGAGGTGCGCTGGTTGGTGGCCCACCGGTGATGCGGTGGCGCGGTGGAGCTGGTGGCGCGGTTGATGGTGCAGCGGCAGTTGCTGATGGCGTGGTAGCTGGAGGCGATGATGGTGTTGGAGGAAGGAGGTTGGCTGGGTGGCGCGCCGCCACGATGGCCTGGCCGCGGCGGCGGCCGGAGGTGGAGAAGGAGGCGGGGAAGAGATGAGATGGAGAGATGTGCCAGGCCCCCTGGGGAATAGAAGCATTCTAGGGATTTTGTTCCCCTCGATTAGATCTGCCGCTTTGCTCTTTGGCCCTTATACTTCTCTTCTTTCTTCACAAGATGATCCCTCCAACTTCTTTGGCATACCCCTGGTTACTTCTTTCTTCTCGCTCAGGTCCTTGATGTATTTCTTTCATGCCCTTCTCCCTTCTCATTAGCCATAAAGTCAGAATCTTGACGATTATAGTGCCTTTGCGCACTTTTCTACAAATAATCAAATGGCGAGTAAATGATCTTTTATATGATTTTCATTCAAATATTCAACATTTGACAGCAAGAATTGATGGTCATATCTCAATAAACCGCATATTTGAGTGCCAAAAGATGTATAAGAAGTGTGCTTATCAACTATCTGGTCGATAACGTCGGGGAAGGTGCCGGAAGTAACTCTCGAGTTGAATTAAGAAAATATCGAGAGTAATGTAAGGAGGTATCATGGGAAGTTTTGAGCGGGCAGGCAATCATTCGATGCCTGTTACAGGGCATGAAAGGGGTTCAAAGTAACGAGAATAAGTATTGTGTTTAATACCAGAATTGATGATCACACGGAAGGTGCTTGTGAATTACATACGAAGCCAAGCCTGAGGAATAACTTTGGAAACAGGGGTGTATAGGAGAGTAAGGTTTCGATCCTGTGGAACTGTGGGTTATGGGCCCACCATGTGGGTTAAGAAGTAGGAAGGGCGATGCCATCTTGTATGATCATGATAGCAAGGCATGTCGGAGAATAGACTGTTAGTTATGTCGGCAACAACATCGGTACCAAGGGCGAGGGACGATGAGAACCATTCTCCTGCTCGTTGAAACGAGGCGGACCAATAGGCAAAGTTCTCGTCCATCGGTGGTTACCAGAATGCCATCAACAAAAGCAACAGGATCTTACTGACACGGTTGTACACCAAGGTGTTTGCATAAGCAGAAGGATATTACTGCTTGGATCATATGGATCACAAGAAAGGTTAAACAAAACAATGGAAAGGAAAATGTGTTTAACACATTATTCAGGGGTATATCCTTCCCAAGGACAAACAGGGCATGATATCCACGACAGGATATAATGTAGAAAACACTTTAGGAAAGGGGGGAGAAATTTCATGACATTACCCATACAACGGTGTTTGGATAATTTGATAAAGAAAATTTAGCATTGTGCTTCAAATGTTCTTATTGAAATCGGAGTACCACATACATGCTTTGAGATAGCATTGACATGGTCTTCAGGCAAAGGTTAGACTATGGATACACAAGGGATCCATCAGGAACAACTTATAGAATAAGTCTTACAATTTCCTCATGGAAGAATGGCTAACCTTGATAAAAGGATACATATTCTATAACAATAGGTCCTCTGGCTAGGGGTGCTAAGCAAAGGCACCACCTTACCGGGTTATGTAGAGACCAATGTTATAACTCTTGGAAAATGTTCCGACCATCATATCTGACCGAGATTCGGATCTGATTGGTGCCAGGATACCTCAGACTCAGGATGCCCGAGAACAAAAGGTGCAACGCAATTGAGGAGATGACATTATAAGATTCTCGGGCAATGAACTATGGAAGCGAGTTTCGAAAGAAGAGTTCATCATTAAACCAAGGAGGATGAGGAGGTGGCTGATGAACTCAGCGACAACTCACCGAGATTTACAAAAGATGGATTTCCACAATTATGTGAACAAGGGGATAACATTTGTCAGATCAATGATATGATGAGGTATGCTCGAGGAAAACATACCGATTAAACATTGGTTGACAGGTGCGCCCGAAATATGGGAATAGATAGCCCGATCAATTGTTAGAATGGTGATCCAATAACCGATAGTCTAAGAATGAACTGTCGATCATTTACTTCAAAGCATTAGGGTTGCTAGAAGTACAGCATCCAAACAGCACCGTTCACTTGTTGGTACCCCGGTTAGAATCAACACGGGAACCAAGAAGGAATGGTGATGGTGAGAAGTATCACTATACCAAGAATTCTTAAGAGGCGGAGCAATGCTCACAACATCCTTGACACAATAGACAGTAATACTTCAAGGTAGAACATAATATAAGCTGGATAGCAAGGAAATAAGATACAACACAAAACACGAGCAAGTTTGTGTTGGAGGGAAGACAATAAAGTGGTCGATGATAACACAAATCATCGAGGCAAGGATGGTATTTCTCATCATGAATTCAATTGATATCCTGGAAAAGCTCGGAATATTGATGACTATCACGACACATTTGTCGAGAGATTTCACGAAGATGTAATCGATCGACGATGACATCAAGTCAAACGAATGATGAAGCGAAATGTTATTGGAACCATAGATAGGACACAAACTCGAAATCAAGTTTGTTGTTCAAGGAGAAATGATATGACGAGGAAATTCAACGTAAGCTTAGCTCATCGTCAAAAGTTGTGCGCCGAGAATAAGGACTAGGTAGCACAATTAAAATCATCATGATAATGATATAGCCAAACAGGCTAGGAATGACGCGATCGGGTACAAACTCGTAAGTAAGGAACATTACTAAAAGTTGTTGAACCGTAGTGCGGACTCGATTCAGTTATCGGGGTACTCGAGTGACTATCCACTCAAAACCCGGAGAAAATTGGAATCATCGAGAAATAATAGTTGATGAAGAACTCACAAGAAGTTATGTAGTTCGGTGATATTCTCGAGGTACCAGAGTGTAATAATCGACGGTAGAGCAGAGTAGACGGTGGACACGTGACATGATCTGCAGAAGACAAGTACTTCATCTTATCTGAGAAATGGAATCAAAGGAGAACAATCATGGTCGGAACCACGGTTGCAAAGGACCAAACATGGATACTAGATGAACCTATATCAAGGAAATAGTTATTATTACAAGAAGTTTCCATGATAGGATCTACATCGTGTCCATGGGCATGAACACAAGTTCAAGGTCGACTCCCACTTCTTCAATGTATAACCTTCCATTCACCTCTCGCTTTTTGAAAATGTCATTAGTTGTTGAAAGTTTTACCTGGTGCAATACCAGATAAGTATGACCCGTGAAATCTTTCGGGTTCACACGGATTAAGGAAGGCATAGGTTCAACCCATCAGGGCATCGTAGAAACATATCTTCAGGAGTAAATAATACAAGCTCGAAAGTAGAGCATGGTCGACAAGGCAAATGATACAATTTACCAAAGGCATTATGTATCAGGGGAAGAACTCAAGGTTTTGAGAATATGCAGGAACGGTCGGATAATAATCCACCAAACGATCTGGCGGACCGCCAAGAATCTGATGTGAGCATATATGTTCAACCAGAAGAAGAAATAATGCAAAAGGCATTGGATTATAGAAATATCTTGATAATTCGAGAGATTAAATACAAGGAATTATGATTTCCAAATTGGGGGATCAGAAGCAGATGCTCTGATCAAAAGATAAGTAAGTTGAATAGACTTAGAGGCACAAACGGTGGCAATTCGATTGGTCGACAACCAACTCATGTTCAAAATGACGTTCGAGGCGGAAGGATAATTTTCAAGGAACACTGATGATTTGTGCATTCACACACATGCTGAATCAACAGGATCAGAATGTCGATCACAAAGTATTTTAATGAATATTGCTTGACATATGGAAGTAACCATTATGCAAGCAGGTAAAGAAGATCAAGAGCAATAGGCTACTGAGGATTTCGGAAGATCGAATGGCATTTCAAAGAATTTTGCGAAACACTTGAACAACTGGGGATGAACGAATCCCCAATAAGTGTGAGGAATTATTCATACATGTATTCATGAGGAAAAGGAGCTGCAAGGCAGTAAGCACAAAGGATTCTCGGAATAGCGGGAAGTAGTTCAGGGTATCTTGTACTAACAAGAGTAATCGAGAATGAAGGTATGGATGGCAAGTATAAGTAGCAGAAGTGTCTCGGTAAAACATCGAATAGCATCTTCGGAAACTTCTGGTGCAGCAGGCGATCATCTGTAATAAGGGGCTCTCCGGGTGGAAGTAGTTACGAGAACCTAGAGTCAGAGTAAGTAAAATCATTTAACCCGAATAGAAGAGATGTCAGAGTCCCAGAGTATAGGTCGAGAAATAAAAGATCCTAATACCACCCAATGGCGACGTGGGCCCGTAAGCCGCACAACCATGTTAGTAAAAAAAACTTTTTTTAATGACTAGACTCAACTTAGGCCAAGGAGTTGGAAAGGGGGATTCCTACAGTCAGTCGGCTCTGATACCAACTTGCGACGCCCCCCGATTCAATCGTACACTAATCATACACGCAAATGTGTACGATCAAGATCAGGGACTCACGGGAAGATATCACAACACAACTCTAAAAATAAAATAAGTCATACATGTTGGGAATCGTAGCATAATTTTAAAATTTTCCTACGCTCACCAAGATGCATCTATGGAGTATACTAGCAACGAGGGGAAAGGAGTGCATCTACATACCCTTGTAGATCGCGAGCGGAAGCGTTCCAATGAACGTGGATGACGGAGTCGTACTCGCCGTGATTCAAATCACCGATGACCGAGTGCCGAACGGACGGCACCTCCGCGTTTAACACACGTACGGTGCAGCAACGTCTCCTCCTTCTTGATCCAGCAAGGGGGGAGGAGAGGTTGATGGAGATCCAGCAGCACGACGGCGTGGTGGTGGATGTAGCGGGATGTCGGCAGGGCTTCGCCGAGCTTCTACGAGAGAGAGAGGTGTGGCAGGGGAGGAGGGAGGCGCCCAAGGCTGAGATATTCCTGCCCTCCCTCCCCCCCTTATATAGGCCCCCTGGGAGGGGGGGCGCCGGCCACAACCCATCTAGAGGGGAGGGCGGCGGCCAAGGGGGTGCCTTGCCCCCCAAGGCAAGTGGGGCGCCCCCCACCCTAGGGTTTCCAACCCTAGGCGCAGGGGGAGGCCCATGGGGGGCGCCCAGCCCACTAGGGGCTGGTTCCCTTCCCACTTCAGCCCACGGGGCCCTCCGGGATAGGTGGCCCCACCCGGTGGACCCCCGGGACCCTTCCGGTGGTCCCGGTACAATACCGATAACCCCCGAAACTTTCCCGGTGGCCGAAACTTGACTTCCTATATATAATTCTTCACCTCCGGACCATTCCGGAACTCCTCGTGACGTCCGGGATCTCATCCGGGACTCCGAACAACTTTCGGGTTTCCGCATACACATATCTCTACAACCCTAGCGTCACCGAACCTTAAGTGTGTAGACCCTACGGGTTCGGGAGACATGCAGACATGACCGAGACGCCTCTCCGGTCAATAACCAATAGCGGGATCTGGATACCCATGTTGGCTCCCACATGTTCCACGATGATCTCATCGGATGAACCACGATGTCGAGGATTCAATCAATCCCGTATGCAATTCCCTTTGTCAATCGGTATGTTACTTGCCCGAGATTCGATCGTCGGTATCCCAATACCTTGTTCAATCTCGTTACTGGCAAGTCTCTTTACTCGTACCGCAATGCATGATCCCGTGACTAACGCCTTAGTCACATTGAGCTCATTATGATGATGCATTACCGAGTGGGCCCAGAGATACCTCTCCGTCACACGGAGTGACAAATCCCAGTCTCGATCCGTGCCAACCCAACAGACACTTTCGGAGATACCCGTAGTGCACCTTTATAGTCACCCAGTTACGTTGTGACGTTTGGCACACCCAAAGCACTCCTACGGTATCCGGGAGTTGCACGATCTCATGGTCTAAGGAAAAGATACTTGACATTGGAAAAGCTCTAGCAAACGAAACTACACGATCTTTTATGCTATGCTTAGGATTGGGTCTTGTCCATCACATCATTCTCCTAATGATGTGATCCCGTTATCAATGACATCCAATGTCCATAGTCAGGAAACCATGACTATCTGTTGATCAACGAGCTAGTCAACTAGAGGCTTACTAGGGACACGTTGTGGTCTATGTATTCACACATGTATTACGATTTCCGGATAACACAATTATAGCATGAACAATAGACAATTACCATGAACAAAGAAATATAATAATAACCATTTATTATTGCCTCTAGGGCATATTTCCAACAGTCTCCCACTTGCACTAGAATCAATAATCTAGTTACATTGTGATGAATCAAACACCCATTGCGTCCTGGTGTTGATCATGTTTTGCCCTAGGGAGAGGTTTAGTCAACGGATCTGCTACATTCAGGTCCGTATGTACTTTACAAATATCTATGTCTCCATTTTGAACACTTTCACGAATGGAGTTGAAGCGAAGCTTCATATGCCTGGTCTTCCTGTGAAACCTAGGCTCCTTCACAAGGGCAATAGCTCCAGTGTTGTCACAGAAGAGAGTCATCAGGCCCGACGCATTGGGAATCACCCCTAGGTCGGTAATGAACTCCTTCATCCAGACTGCTTCCTGTGCTGCCTCCGAGGCTGCCATGTACTCCGCTTCACATGTAGATCCCGCCACGACGCTTTGCTTGCAACTGCACCAGCTTACTGCTCCTCCATTCAAAATATACACGTATCCAGTTTGTGACTTCGAGTCATCCAGATCTGTGTCGAAGCTAGCGTCGACGTAACCCTTTACGATGAGCTCTTCGTCACCTCCATAAACGAGGAACATATCCTTAGTCCTCTTCAGGTACTTCAGGATATTCTTGACCGCTGTCCAGTGTTCCATGCCGGGATTACTTTGGTACCTTCCTACCAAACTTACGGCAAGGTTTACATCAGGTCTGGTACACAGCATGGCATACATAATAGACCCTATGGCCGAGGCATAGGAGATGACACTCATATGTTCTCTATCTTCTGCCGTGGTCGGGCATTGAGCCGTGCTCAATTGCACACCTTGCAATACAGGCAAGAACCCCTTCTTGGACTGATCCATATTGAACTTCTTCAATATCTTGTCAAGGTATGTACTCTGTGAAAGACCAATGAGGCGTCTTGATCTATCTCTATAGATCTTGATGCCTAATATATAAGCAGCTTCTCCAAGGTCCTTCATTGAAAAACACTTATTCAAATAGGCCTTTATACTTTCCAAGAATTCTATATCATTTCCCATCAATAATATGTCATCCACATATAATATGAGAAATGCTACAGAGCTCCCACTCACTTTCTTGTAAACACAGGCTTCTCCATAAGTCTGTGTAAACCCAAACGCTTTGATCATCTCATCAAAGCGAATGTTCCAACTCCGAGATGCTTGCACCAGCCCATAGATTGAGCGCTGGAGCTTGCATACTTTGTTAGCATTCTTAGGATCGACAAAACCTTCCGGCTGCATCATATACAACTCTTCCTTAAGGAAGCCGTTAAGGAATGCCGTTTTGACGTCCATCTGCCATATCTCATAATCATAGTATGCGGCAATTGCTAACATGATTCGGACGGACTTCAGCTTTGCTACGGGTGAGAAAGTCTCATCGTAGTCAACCCCTTGAACTTGTCGATAACCCTTAGCGACAAGTCGAGCTTTGTAGATGGTCACATTACCATCCGCGTCTGTCTTCTTCTTAAAGATCCATTTGTTTTCTATGGCTCGCCGATCATCGGGCAAGTCAGTCAAAGTCCATACTTCGTTTTCATACATGGATCCTATCTCGGATTTCATGGCTTCTAGCCATTTGTCGGAATCCGGGCCCGCCATTGCTTCTTCATAGTTCGAAGGTTCACCGTTGTCTAACAACATGATTTCCAGGACAGGGTTGCTGTACCACTCTGGTGCGGAACGTGTCCTTGTGGACCTACGAAGTTCAGTAGTAACTTGATCCGAAGCTTCATGATCATCATCATTAACTTCCTCCCCAGTCGGTGTAGGCACCACATGAACATCTTCCCGCGCTGCGCTACTTTCCGGTTCGGAAGGGGTGACTATCACCTCATCAAGTTCCACTTTCCTCCCACTCAATTCTTTCGAGAGAAACTCCTTCTCCAGAAAGGACCCGTTCTTGGCAACGAAGATCTTGCCTTCGGATCTGAGGTAGAAGGTATACCCAATGGTTTCCTTAGGGTATCCTATGAAGACGCATTTCTCCGACTTGGGTTCGAGCTTTTCAGGTTGAAGTTTCTTGACATAAGCATCGCATCCCCAAACTTTTAGAAACGACAGCTTAGGTTTCTTCCCAAACCATAATTCATACGGTGTCGTCTCAACGGATTTTGACGGAGCCCTATTTAAAGTGAATGCGGCAGTCTCTAAAGCATAGCCCCAAAATGAGACCAGTAAATCGGTAAGAGACATCATAGATCGCACCATATCCAATAGAGTGCGATTACGACGTTCGGACACACCATTTCTCTGAGGTGTTCCAGGCGGCGTGAGTTGTGAAACTATTCCACATTTCCTTAAGTGTGCACCAAATTCGTGACTTAAATATTCTCCACCATGATCTGATCGTAAGAATTTTATTCTCCTGTCACGTTGATTCTCAACCTCACTCTGAAATTCCTTGAACTTTTCAAAGGTTTCAGACTTGTGTTTCATTAGGTAGACATACCCATATCTACTTAAGTCATCAGTGAGAGTGAGAACATAACGATATCCTCCGGGAGCCTCAACACTCATTGGACCGCATACATCGGTATGTATGATTTCCAATAAGTTGGTTGCTCGCTCCATTGTTTCGGAGAAAGGAGTCTTGGTCATCTTACCCATGAGGCATGGTTCACACGTGTCAAATGATTCGTAATCAAGAGACTCCAAAAGTCCATCTGCATGGAGCTTCTTCATGCGCTTGACACCAATGTGATCAAGGCGGCAGTGCCACAAGTATGTGGGACTATCGTTATCAACTTTACCTCTTTTGGTATTCACACTATGAATATGTGTAACATCACGTTCGAGATTCATCAAGAATAAACCATTAACCAGCGGGGCATGACCATAAAACATATCTCTCATATAAATAGAACAACCATTATTCTCGGATTTAAATGAGTAGCCATCTCGAATTAAACGAGATCCAGATACAATGTTCATGCTCAAAGCTGGCACTAAATAACAATTATTGAGGTTTAAAACTAATCCCGTAGGTAGATGCAGAGGTAGCGTGCCGACGGCGATCACATCGACCTTGGAACCATTCCCGACGCGCATCGTCACCTCGTCCTTCGCCAGTCTCCGTTTATTCCGTAGTTCCTGTTTTGAGTTACAAATATGAGCAACCGCACCGGTATCAAATACCCAGGAGCTACTACGAGTACTGGTAAGGTACACATCAATTACATGTATATCACATATACCTTTGGTGTTGCCGGCCTTCTTGTCCGCTAAGTATTTGGGGCAGTTCCGCTTCCAGTGACCACTTCCCTTGCAATAAAAGCACCCAGTCTCGGGCTTGGGTCCATTCCTTGGCTTCTTCCCGGCAACTGGCTTACCGGGCGCGGCAACTCCCTTGCCGTCTTTCTTGAAGTTCTTCTTACCCTTGCCCTTCTTGAACTTAGTGGTTTTATTCACCATCAACACTTGATGTTCTTTTCTGATCTCCACCTCCGCTGGTTTCAGCATTGAATATATCTCAGGAATGGTCTTTTCCATCCCCTGCATATTGAAGTTCATCACAAAGCTCTTGTAGCTTGGTGGAAGCGACTGGAGGATTCTGTCAATGACCGCGTCATCCGGGAGATTAACTCCCAGCTGAGTCAAGCGGTTGTGCAACCCAGACATTCTGAGTATGTGCTCACTTACAGAACTATTTTCCTCCATTTTACAACTGAAGAACTTGTCGGAGACTTCATATCTCTCGACCCGGGCATGAGCTTGGAAAACTAATTTCAGCTCCTCGAACATCTCATATGCTCCATGTTTCTCAAAACGCTTTTGGAGACCCGGTTCTAAGCTGTAAAGCATGCCGCACTGAACGAGGGAGTAATCATCAGCACGCTGCTGCCAAGCGTTCATAACGTCTTGGTTCTCTGGGATTGGTGCATCACCTAGCGGTGCTTCTAAGACATAATCTTTCTTGGCTACTATGAGGATGATCCTCAGGTTCCGGACCCAGTCCGTATAGTTGCTGCCATCATCTTTCAGCTTGGTTTTCTCTAGGAACGCGTTGAAATTGAGGACAACGTTGGCCATTAGATCTACAAGACATAGTGTAAAGATTTTAGACTAAGTTCATGATAATTAAGTTCATCTAATCAAATTACACAATGAACTCCCACTCAGATAGACATCCCTCTAGTCATCTAAGTGAAACATGATCCGAGTTAACTAGGCCGTGTCCGATCATCACGTGAGACGGACTAGTCAAGATCGGTGAACATTTCCATGTTGATCGTATCTTCTATACGACTCATGCTCGACCTTTCGGTCCTCCGTGTTCCGAGGCCATGTCTGTACATGCTAGGCTCGTCAAGTCAACCTAAGTGTATTGCGTGTGTTCCGAGGCCATGTCTGTACATGCTAGGCTCGTCAACACCCGTTGTATGCGAACGTTAGAATCTATCACACCCGATCATCACGTGGTGCTTCGAAACAACGAACCTTCGCAACGGTGCACAGTTAGGGGGAACACTTTACTTGAAATTATCATAAGGGATCATCTTACTTACTACCGTCGTTCTAAGCAAATAAGATGCAAAAACATGATAAACATCACATGCAATCAAATAGTGACATGATATGGCCAATATCATTATGCTCCTTTGATCTCCATCTTCGGGGCACCATGATCATCTTCGTCACCGGCATGACACCATGATCTCCATCATTGTGTCTTCATGAAGTCGTCACGCCAACGATTACTTCTACTTCTATGGCTAACGCGTTTAGCAACAAAGTAAAGTAATTTACATGGCGTTATTCAATGACACGCAGGTCATGCAAAATAATAAAGACAACTCCTATGGCTCCTGCCGGTTGTCATACTCATCGACATGCAAGTCGTGATTCCTATTACAAGAATATGATCAATCTCATACATCACATATATCATTCATCACATCTTCTGGCCATATCACATCACATAGCACATGCTGCAAAAACAAGTTAGACGTCCTCTAATAGTTGTTGCAAGTAAGAACGTTTCTTACCTACGTATGACCACAACGTGATTTGCCAATTTCTATTTACCCTTCATAAGGACCCTTTTCATCGAATCCGTTCCGACTAAAGTAGGAGAGACAGACACCCGCTAGCCACCTTATGCATCTAGTGCATGTCAGTCGGTGGAACCTGTCTCACGTAAGCGTACGTGTAAGGTCGGTCCGTGCCGCTTCATCCTACAATGCCGCCGAAACAAGAAACGACTAGTAGCGGCAAGAAGAATTGGCAACATCAACGCCCACAACTTCTTTGTGTTCTACTCGTGCATAGTAACTACGCATAGGCCTGGCTCATGATGCCACTGTTGGGAATCGTAGCATAATTTTAAATTTTTCCTACGCTCACCAAGATGCATCTATGGAGTATACTAGCAACGAGGGGAAAGGAGTGCATCTACATACCCTTGTAGATCGCGAGCGGAAGCGTTCCAATGAACGTGGATGACGGAGTCGTACTCGCCGTGATTCAAATCACCGATGACCGAGTGCCGAACGGACGACACCTCCGCGTTTAACACACGTACGGTGCAGCAATGTCTCCTCCTTCTTGATCCAGCAAGGGGGGAGGAGAGGTTGATGGAGATCCAGCAGCACGACGGCGTGGTGGTGGATGTAGCGGGATGTCGGCAGGGCTTCGCCGAGCTTCTACGAGAGAGAGAGGTGTAGCAGGGGAGGAGGGAGGCGCCCAAGGCTGAGATATTCCTGCCCTCCCTCCCCCCCACCTTATATAGCCCCCCTGGGAGGGGGGGCGCCGGCCACAACCCATCTAGAGGGGAGGGCGGCGGCCAAGGGGGTGCCTTGCCCCCCAAGGCAAGTGGGGCGCCCCCCGCCCTAGGGTTTCCAACCCTAGGCGCAGGGGGGAGGCCCATGGGGGGCGCCCAGCCCACTAGGGGCTGGTTCCCTTCCCACTTCAGCCCACGGGGCCCTCCGGGATAGGTGGCCCCACCCGGTGGACCCCCGGGACCCTTCCGGTGGTCCCGGTACAATACCGATAACCCCCGAAACTTTCCCGGTGGCCTAAACTTGACTTCCTATATATAATTCTTCACCTCCGGACCATTCCGGAACTCCTCGTGACGTCCGGGATCTCATCCGGGACTCCGAACAACTTTCGGGTTTCCGCATACACATATCTCTACAACCCTAGCGTCACCGAACCTTAAGTGTGTAGACCCTACGGGTTCGGGAGACATGCAGACATGACCGAGACGCCTCTCCGGTCAATAACCAATAGCGGGATCTGGATACCCATGTTGGCTCCCACATGTTCCATGATGATCTCATCGGATGAACCACGATGTCGAGGATTCAATCAATCCCGTATGCAATTCCCTTTGTCAATCGGTATGTTACTTGCCCGAGATTCGATCGTCGGTATCCCAATACCTTGTTCAATCTCGTTACCGGCAAGTCTCTTTACTCGTACCGCAATGCATGATCCCGTGACTAACGCCTTAGTCACATTGAGCTCATTATGATGATGCATTACCGAGTGGGCCCAGAGATACCTCTCCGTCACACGGAGTGACAAATCCCAGTCTCGATCCGTGCCAACCCAACAGACACTTTCGGAGATACCCGTAGTGCACCTTTATAGTCACCCAGTTACGTTGTGACATTTGGCACACCCAAAGCACTCCTACGGTATCCGGGAGTTGCACGATCTCATGGTCTAAGGAAAAGATACTTGACATTGGAAAAGCTCTAGCAAACGAAACTACACGATCTTTTATGCTATGCTTAGGATTGGGTCTTGTCCATCACATCATTCTCCTAATGATGTGATCCCGTTATCAATGACATCCAATGTCCATAGTCAGGAAACCATGACTATCTGTTGATCAACGAGCTAGTCAACTAGAGGCTTACTAGGGACACGTTGTGGTCTATGTATTCACACATGTATTACGATTTCCGGTTAACACAATTATAGCATGAACAATAGACAATTACCATGAACAAAGAAATATAATAATAACCATTTATTATTGCCTCTAGGGCATATTTCCAACAATACAAGCATCATAATACAAACCAGGGGCCTCGAGGGCTCGAATACAAGTGCTCGATCATATTCGAGTCAGCGGAGGCAACAATATCTGAGTACAAGCATAAGTTAAACAAGTTGTCATAAGATGGCTAGCACAAACTGGGATACCGATCGAAAGAGGCGCATGCCTCCTGCCTGGGATCCTCCTAAACTACTCCTGGTCGTCGTCAGCGGCCTGCACGTAGTAGTAGGCACCTCCGGTGTAGTAGGAGTCGTCGTCGAAGGTGGTGTCTGGCTCCTGGGCTCTAGCATCTGGTTGCGACAACCGAGAGGAAAGGAAAGGGGGAAAAGAGGGGGGAAAGCAACCGTGAGTACTCATCCAAAGTACTCGCAAGCAAGGATCTACACTACATATGCATGGGTATCTGTGTAAAGGGGCAATATCGATGGACTGAACTGCAGAATTCCAGAATAATAGGGGGATAGCTAGTCCTGTCGAAGACTACGCTTCTGGCAGCCTCCATCTTGAAGCAAGTAGAAGAGAGTAGATGGTAAGTTCACCAAGTAGCATCGCATAGCATAAATCTACCCGGCGATCCTCTCCTCGTCGCCCTATGTGAGAGCAATCACCGAGTTATATCTGGCACTTGGAAGGGTGTATTTTATTAAGTATCCAGTTCTAGTTGTCATAAGGTCAAGGTACAACTCCAAGTCGTCCTGTTACCGAAGATCACGGCTATTCGAATAGATAAACTTCCCTGCAGGGGTGCACCACATTACCCGACACGCTCGATCCCTCTGGCTGGGCACACTTTCCTGGGTCATGTCCGGCCTCGGGAGATCAACACGTCGCAACCCTACCTAGGCTCAACAGAGAGATCAGCACGCCGGTCTAAATCCTATGCGCGCAGTGGTCTGGGCCCATCGCCCATTGCACACCTGCACGTTGCGTACGCGGCCGGAAGCAGACCTAGCCCCCTTAATACAAGCGTGGGCTTACGGTCCAATGCGGCGCGCGCCGCTCAGTCGCTGACGTCAAAAAGAGCTTCGACTGATACCACGACACCGGTTGCCCATATCTTGTCCCACGTGGCGGTTAGTGCGTATAAGGTCAACAACCCAACTCAGATCAAATACCAAGATCTCGTTAAGCGTGTTATTATGAAGTAACCGTGGACACCGACCAGGGCCAGGCCCACCTCTCTCCTAGGTGGTCTCAACCTGCCCTGGCGCTCCGCCACAAAGTAACAGTCGGGGGTCGTCGGGAACCCAGGCCCACCTCTACCGGGATGGAGCCACCTGCCCCTTCTGCCCCCATCTCCGAACAGTATCATAAGTAATGTAACAGTATAAAGTATATAGCATATGCCCGTGATCACCTCCCGAAGTGATCACGGCCCAGTAGTATAGCATGGCAGACGGACAAGAGTGTAGGGCCACTGATGGAATACTAGCATCATATACCAAGCATTTAGGATTGCAGGTAAGGGTAACAACTGTAGCAACAATGACAGGCCATGCAGCAGAATAGGATTAACCGAAAGCAGTAACATGCTACACTACTCTAATGCAAGCAGTAGAGAGAAGGAATAGGCGATATCTGGTTATCAAGGGAGGGGGGGCTTGCCTGTTTGCTCTGCCGAGAAGGAGGGGTCGTCAACACCGTAGTCGTACTGGTTAGCAGCGGCGTCGGTCTCGGTGTCTAATGAGAGAAGAGGGGGAAGAAACAATAAATCTAATGCAAACGTAAGCATGACGATGCATGACATGACAAGTAACAGTGCCAGGTGTGCCCTAACGCAGTAAGAGGTGACACCGGCAAAGGGGGCAAACATCCGGGAAAGTATCCCCAGTGTTTCGCGTTTTCGGACAGATGAACCGGATGGGGAAAGTTACGTGTTCGCTATGCTAGGAATGTGTGGCGGACGAACGGGCTACGTATTCGGATTCGCCTCGTCGTTCTGAGCAACTTTCATGTACAAAGTATTTTCATCCGAGCTACGGATTATTTTATATTAATTTATAAAGATTTAATTCTTTTTTTAATTAACAGAATTAATTTAAATCAAAAATGTTTTTATTGCATCAGCATTACATCAGCATGATGTCATCAGTCAATAATGCATATGACTGGTCAAACTAGGCAATGGGGCCCACTGTCATTGACTGTTTATCTAATTACCAATTAATTAGGTTACTTACTTCATTAAGTTAACTAAGTTTAATTAGTTTAATATTCGTAATTAATTAAGTTAATTAATTTATTATTTTATTATATCCATCTATTTCTAAAAACGTTTCATAGGGCGGCCCCACTTGTCATTGGCCCGGGGGGTCTTTAGCGGGCGCCGGCGCTAGCGGGTTACGGGCGTAGGGCGCATGGGCGCCAGCCCAGCGGGGCGCTCGCCCAAGCCATCCGCGGCGCAGTGGGGCGCCAGTGGGTGTGGCTGCAGCTGCCAGAGCAGCAGCAGCAAGGGAGCGGCGCGAAGGGGAGAAGCCCGGCGAGGGGGAGCGGGATGCGGTGGAGCGGAGGCGAGTGAGGTTAGGGCGGGGTCGGACGCGACGAGTGGACATCGTGGGCAGAGCAGGCTCGACGGCTGAGGCGGCGCACGGGGAAGGTGCTACCTCTTGAGCACTGGGTTGGTTTTTCCCTTGAAGAGGAAAGGGTGATGCAGTAAAGTAGCATAAGTATTTCCCTCAGTTTTGAGAACCAAGGTATCAATCCAGTAGGAGACCACGCTCAAGTCCCTCGCACCTACACAAACAAATAAGAACCTCGCAACCAACGTGATAAAGGGGTTGTCAATCCCTTCACGGTCACTTACGAGAGTGAGATCTGATAGATATGATAAGATAATTTTTTTGGTATTTTTATGATAAAGAGAAATAAAGATGCAAAGTAAAATAAAAGGCAACGGAAATAGCTAAGTGTTGGAAGATTAATATGATGGAGAATAGACCCGGGGGCCATAAGTTTCACTAGTGGCTTCTCTCAAGAGCATAAGTATTACGGTGGGTGAACAAATTACTGTCGAGCAATTGATAGAATTGAGCATAGTTATGAGAATATCTAGGTATGATCATGTATATAGGCATCACGTCCGTGACAAGTAGACCGACTCCTGCCTGCATCTACTACTATTACTCCACACATCGACCGCTATCCAGCATGCATCTAGAGTATTAATTTCATAAGAACGGAGTAACGCTTTAAGCAAGATGACATGATGTAGAGGGATAAACTCATGCAATATGATATAAACCCCATCTTGTTATCCTCGATGGCAACAATACAATATGTGCCTTGCTGCCCCTGCTGTCACTGGGAAAGGACACCGCAAGATTGAACCCAAAGCTAAGCACTTCTCCCATTGCAAGAAAGATCAATCCAGTAGGCCAAACCAAACTGATAATTCGAAGAGACTTGCAAAGATAACCAATCATACATAAAAGAATTCAGAGAAGATTCAAATATTGTTCATAGATAATCTTGATCATAAAACCACAATTCATCGGTCCCGACAAACACACCACAAAAGAAGATTACATCGAATAGATCTCCACGAGAATCGTGGAGAACTTTGTAATGAGATCCAAAGAGAGAGAAGAAGCCATCTAGCTAATAACTATGGACCCGAAGGTCTGAGGTAAACTACTCACACATCATCGGAGAGGCTATGGTGTTGATGTAGAAGCCCTCCGCGATCAATGCCCCCTCCGGCAGGACACCGGAAAAGGCCCCAAGATGGGATCTCACGGGTACAGAAGGTTGCGGCGGTGGAATTAGGTTTTCATGGATGCCTCTGATGGTTTGGGGGTACATAGGTATATATAGGAGGAAGAAGTACGTCGGTGGAGCAACGTGGGCCCCATGAGGGTGGAGGACACGCCTGGGAGGGGGGGGGGGTAGGCGCGCCCCCTGCCTCGTGCTCTCCTCGTTGCTTTCTTGACGTAGACTCCAAGTCCTCTGGATCACGTTTGTTCCGATAATCACGTTCCCGAAGGTTTCATTCCGTTTGGACTCCGTTTGATATTCTTTTTCTGCGAAACACTGAAATAGGCAAAAAAACAACAATTTGGGATAGGCCTCCGGTTAATAGGTTAGTCCCAAAAAATAGTATAGAAGTGTATAATAAAGCCCATTAAACATCCAAGACAGAATATAATATAACATGGAACAATCAAAAATTATAGATACGTTGGAGACGTATCAAGCATCCCCAAGCTTAATTCCTGCTCGTCCTCGAGTAGGTAAATGATAAAAACAGAATTTTTGATGTGGAATGCTACTTGGCATAATTTTCAATGTAATTCTCTTAATTGTGGTATGAATGTTCAGATCCGAAAGATTCAAGACAAAAGTTTAATATTGACATAAAAATAATAATACTTCAAGCACACTAACTAAGCAATTATGTCTTCTCAAAATAACATGGCCAAAGAAAGTTATCCCTACAAAATCATATAGTCTGGCTATGCTCTATCTTCATCACATAAAGTATTTAATCATGCACAACCCCGATGACAAGCCAAGCAATTGTTTCATACTTTTGGTGTTCTCAAACTTTTTCAATCTTCACGCAATACATGAGCGTGAGCCATGGACATAGCACTATATGTGGAATAGAATGGTGGTTATGGAGAAGACGAAAAGGGAGAAGATAGTCTCACATCAACTAGGTGTATCAACGGGCTATGGAGATGCCCATCAATAGATATCAATGTGAGTGAGTAGGGATTGCCATGCAACGGATGCACTAGAGCTATAAGTATATGAAAGCTCAACAACAGAAACTAAGTGGGTGTGCATCCAACTCGCTTGCTCACGAAGACCTAGGGCATTTTGAGGAAGCCCATCATTGGAATATACAAGCCAAGTTCTATAATTAAAATTTCCCACTAGTATATGAAAGTGACAACATAAGAGACTCTCTATCATGAAGATCATGGTGCTACTTTGAAGCACAAGTGTGGTAAAAGGATAGTAGCATTGTCCCTTCTCTCTTTTTCTCTCATTTTTTTCTTTTTTTTCATTGGCCTTTTCTCCTTTTTTATGGCCTCTCTCTCTTTTTTTAGTCCGGAGTCTCATCCCGACTTATGGGGGAATCATAGTCTCCATCATCCTTTCCTCACTTGGGACAATGCTCTAATAATGATGATCATCACACTTTTATTTACTTACAACTCAAGATTTACAACTCAGTACTTAGAACAATAATATGACTCTATGTGAATGCCTCCAGCGGAGTATCGGGATATGGAATGAATTAAGAGTGACATGTATGAAAGAATTATGAACGGTGGCTTTGCCACAAATATGATGTCAACTACATGATCATGCAAAGCAATATGAAAATGATGAAGCGTGTCATAGCAAACGGAATGGTGGTAAGTTGCATGGCAATATATCTCGGAATGGCTATGGAAATGCCATGATAGGTAGGTATGGTGGCTGTTTTTAGGAAGGTATATGGTGGGTTTATGATACCGGCGAAAAGTGCGCGGTATTAGAGAGGCTAGCAATGGTGGAAGGATGAGAGTGCGTATAATCCATGGACTCAACATTAGTCATAAAGAACTCATATACTTGTTGCAAAAATCTACAATTTACCAAAGCAAAGTATTACTCACATGCTCCTAGGGGGATAGATTGGTAGGAAAAGACCATCGCTCGTCCCCGACCGCCACTCATAAGGAAGACAATCAATAAATAAATCATGCTCCGACTTCATCACATAACGGTTCACCATACGTGCATGCTACGGGAATCACAAACTTTAACACAAGTATTTCTCAAATTCAAAACTACTCAACTAACATGACTCTAATATTAGCATCTTCATATCTCAAAACAATTACCAAGTATCAAACTTCTCATAGTATTCAACACACTCGTAAGATTTTTTTTACTAATCTTGAATGCCTATCATAATTAAAGCAAATTACCACGCTGTTTTGTAGGACTCTCAAAATAATATAAGTGAAGCATGAGAGAACAATAGTTTATATGAAACATAACCACCGCCGTGCTCTAAAAGATATAAGTGCAGCACTAGAGCAAAAACTATATAGCTCAAATGATATAAGTGAAGCACATAGAGTATTCTAACAAATTCCGAATCAAGTGTGTCTCTCTCAAAAGGTGTGTACAGCAAGTATGATTGTGGAAAACTAACAAATAAAGACTCAAATCATACAATACGCTCCAAGCAAAACACATATCATGTGGTGAATAAAAATATAGCTCCAAGTAATTTTACCGATGGATGAGGACGAAAGAGGGGATGCCTTCCGGGGCATCCCCAAGCTTTGGCTTTTTGGTGTCCTTAGATTATCTTGGGGTGCCATGGGCATCCCCAAGCTTAGGCTCTTGCCACTCCTTGTTCCATACTCCATCAAATCTTTACCCAAAACTTGAAAACTTCGCAACACAAAACTTAACAGAAAATCTCGTGAGCTCCGTTAGCGAAAGAAAACAAAACACCACTTCAAGGTACTGTAATGAACTTATTCTTTATTTGTATTGGTGTTAAACCTACTGTATTCCAACTTCTCTATGGTTTATAAACTATTTTACTAGCCATAGATTCATCAAAATAAGCAAACAACACACGAAAAACAGAATCTGTCAAAAACAGAACAGTCTGTAGTAATCTGTAACTAACGCAAACTTCTGGAACTCAAAAACTTCTACCAAAATAGGAAGAACTATAAAATTTGTTTATTGATCTACTGCAATTTGAATCAGTATTTTATCACGTTCTGGTGATTTTTAACAATTGTTTTCGTGAACAGAAAGTTTCTGGAATTTTCAGCAAGATCAAATAACTATCATCCAAGAAGATCCTATAGGTTTAACTTGGCACAAACACTAATTAAAACATAAAAACAAATCTAACCAGAGGCTAGATCAAATATTTATTGAATAACAGCAAGGAAATATATTGGGTTGTCTCCCAACAAGCGCTTTTCTTTAATGCCTTTTAGCTAGGCATTGATAATTTTAATGATGCTCGCATAAAAGACAAGAATTGAAGCGCGAAGAGAGCATCATGAAACACGTGACAAACACATCTAAGTCTAACATACTTCCTATGTATAGGCATCTTATAGAAAAACAAATTATCATACCAAGCAAAAACTAGCATATGCAAGGAAGCGGAAAGGAACGATAGCAATCTCAACATAACGAGAGGTAATTTAGTAACATGAAAATTTCTACAACCATATTTTCCTCTCTCATAATATTTGCATGTATTATCATAAGAAAATTCAACAATATAGCTATCACATAATATATTCTCAACACGATCCACATGCAAGCGAAGTTGACACTCTTCCAAAATAGTGGGATTAACATTAGCTAAAGTCATGACCTCTCCAAACCCACTTTTATCAAAAATTTCATAAGATTGAAGATTCTCCAAATATGTGGGATATAAAGTTAACACTCTTCCAAACCCACTTCCAATAATATTGCAAACACTATTATCAATCTCATATTCATCATGGGGCTTAAATAAATTTTCAAGATCAAAAGAAGAATCACCCCAATCATGATCATTGCAACAAATAGTAGTCATAGCAAAACTAGCATCCCCAAGCTTAGGGTTTTGCATATTATTAGAACAATTGGCATCAATAGAATTTATAGTAGAATCATTGCAATCATGCTTTTTATTCAAAGATCTATCGTGAATCGCTTCATAAAGTACTTCATCACAATTTTCAGATTCACGAATTTTAAGCAAAACCTCATAAAGATAATCTAGTGCACTCAACTCACTAGCAATAGGTTCATCATAATTGGATCTCTTAAAGAGATTAGCAAGTGGATGAGGATCCATAAACTTTTAGCAAGCGAAGATGCAAGCAAAAAGAAGGTACATAGTAACACAAGCAAACAAAAGGATGAACTGAAGAAGGGCGAAGAAAAGGTAAAGGTGAAGTGGGGGAGAGGAAAACGAGAGGCAAATGGCAAATAATGTAATGCGAGGGATAAGGGTTTGTGATGGGTACTTGGTATGTTGACTTTTGCATAGACTCCCCGGCAACGGCGCTAGAAATCCTTCTTGCTACCTCTTGAGCACTGTGTTGGTTTTTCCCTTGAAGAGGAAAGGGTGATGCAGTAAAGAGCGTAAGTATTTCCCTCAGTTTTGAGAACCAAGGTATCAATCCAGTAGGAGACCGCGCTCAAGTCCCTCGCACCTACACAAATAAATAAGAACCTCGCAACCAACGCGATAAAGGGGTTGTCAATCCCTTCAAGGTCACTTACGAGAGTGAGATCTGATAGATATGATAAGATAATATTTTTGGTATTTTTATGATAAAGAGAAATAAAGATGCAAAGTAAAATAAAAGGCAATGGAAATAGATAAGTGTTGGAAGATTAATATGATGGAGAATAGACCCGGGGGCCATAGGTTTCACTAGTGGCTTCTCTCAAGAGCATAAGTATTACGGTGGGTGAACAAATTACTGTCGAGCAATTGATAGAATTGAGCATAGTTATGAGAATATCTAGGTATGATCATGTATATAGGCATCACGTCCGTGACAAGTAGACCGACTCCTGCCTGCATCTACTACTATTACTCCACACATCGACCGCTATCCAGCATGCATCTAGAGTATTAAGTTCATAAGAACGGAGTAACACTTTAAGCAAGATGACATGATGTAGAGGGATAAACTCATGCAATATGATATAAACCCCATCTTGTTATCCTCGATGGCAACAATACAATATGTGCCTTGCTGCCCCTGCTGTCACTGGGAAAGGACACCGCAAGATTGAACCCAAAGCTAAGCACTTCTCCCATTGCAAGAAAGATCAATCTAGTAGGCCAAACCAAACTGATAATTTGAAGAGACTTGCAAAGATAACCAATCATACATAAAAGAATTTAGAGAAGATTCAAATATTGTTCATAGATAATCTTGATCATAAACCCACAATTCATCGGTCCCGACAAACACACCGCAAAAGAAGATTACATCGAATAGATCTCCACGAGAATCATGGAGAACTTTGTATTGAGATCCAAAGAGAGAGAAGAAGCCATCTAGCTAATAACTATGGACCCGAAGGTCTGAGGTAAACTACTCACACATCATCGGAGAGGCTATGGTGTTGATGTAGAAGCCCTCCGTGAACAAAGCCCCCTCCGGCAGGACGCCGGAAAAGGCCCCAAGATGGGATCTCACGGGTACAGAAGGTTGCGGCGGTGGAATTAGGTTTTCGTGGATGCCTCTGATGGTTTGGGGGTACGTAGGTATATATAGGAGGAAGAAGTACGTCGGTGGAGCAACGTGGGCCCCACGAGGGTGGAGGGTTGCGCCTGGGGGGTAGGCGTGCCCCCTGCCTCGTGCTCTCCTTGTTGCTTTCTTGACGTAGACTCCAAGTCCTCTAGATCACGTTTGTTCCAAAAATCACATTCCCGAAGATTTCATTCCGTTTGGACTCCGTTTGGTATTCTTTTTCTGCGAAACACTGAAATAGGCAAAAAACAACAATTTGGGCTGGGCCTCCGGTTAATAGGTTAGTCCCAAATATAATATAAAAGTGTATAATAAAGCCCATTAAACATCCAAAATAGAATATAATATAGCATGGAACAATAAAAAATTATAGATACGTTGGAGACGTATCAGAAGGGCAGAGCGGGCCGCAACGGTGGGCGGTGCAGCGGCAGGGCATCGGCCATGGGGTGGAGCGCGAGGCAGGCGGCGACGGCGCGGCCAGGTGGTGGAGGCAGCATAGGAGGCTACGGCGGCACGGGCCACGGCAGGCGCGAGCACTCCGGGAGGAGCGGCATGGCAGGTGCGGCTCGGCGTGGCGGCGGGAGCGCGCGACGTGCGGTGACTGCGGGCATGGACAGCGCGGGTGTGGTGACGAGATGGCCGAGGCACGCGAGCGAGCAGGGCGGCGCACGGCGAGGTAGGCGGGTGCCGGAGCCCACGGCGAGGCGCGGGACCGAACGCGTCGGCGCGCGGCGGACGTCAACGGCGACAGAGAACGAGGGGAGAGGAGGCCGATGGCCTCACCAGCGTTGCAGGTGATCTTTACTTTTTATTTATTTATCCTTTCCTGTTTTCTTTTATTTGTTTAATAGTTACAGTTTTATAAAACACACAAATGGTTTCTAAATTAGTATTACTATATTTATTACTCTCACATTAATTTGGGTAACTAAATAAAATAGGTCATATTGGTGTAAAACGCATGAAGAAACTCCATCAGATGGACTTTTGGAATCACTTGATTATGAATCATTTGATACATGAGAACCATACCTCATGGGCAAGATGACTAAAACTCCGTTCTCTAGAAGAATCGAGCGAGCTAATGACTTATTGGAAATAATACATACCGATGTATGCGGTCCGATGAGTATTGAATCTCGCGGCGGGCATTGTTATTTTCTGACCTTCACAGATGATTTGAGCTAATATGGGTATATCTACTTGATGAAACACAAGTCTGAAATATTTGAAAAGTTCAAAGAATTTTAGAGTGAAGTGGAGAATCATCGTAACAAGAAAATAAAGTTTCTACGATCTGATCGCGGAGGTGAATATTTGAGTTACGAGTTTGGACTTCATTTAAAACAATGTGGAATAGTTTCACAACTCACGCCACCTGGAACACCACAGCGTAATGGTGTGTCCGAACGTCGAAACCGTACTTTATTAGATATGGTGCAATCTATGATGTCTCTTACCAATTTACCACTATAGTTTCGGGGTTATGCATTAGAGACAGCTGCATTCATGTTAAATAGCACTACAAAAAAATACACTTCCATGATGATACGTGTTTGTCACAGTAGGTCGCGTTTTTTGTCATGCATGTACATCCATGACGATTTTGACAGAATCAAGATAGTCATACCTGTGCTGTCGTAGAAGTGTTCCATGCCATTACCAAAATTATCATCATGGAAGTGTCCACTTCCATGACGATAAATCGCGCGTCACAGAAGTGCTTTCGTCAAGGGTGACCGACACGTGGCATCCACCGTAACGGAACGCCGTTAAGCTATCGGGTCAGATTTTGGATCCGATAACCCGTTAACAGCCCTGACCAATGGGAAATTTCCACGTGTAAAATTCTGATTGGCCGAATGGAACACCTGTTAGCTCGTCAGTGGGCCAGATGTCGCCCGTCCATTGGAGGAGACATGCCTATGATACGTCGACACGTGGCTGGGCCCAACAGAGGCCCATATAGGTTAAAAAGGCCGGCCCAGTCAAAGGCCCGTAGAACTTAATCAGGTACTAGTGGGCCAGCCCAATAACGGCCTGCTTAATAAAGGCCCATTTACGGCCCGAAGCCAGATCTGGCCCATTAATTGTTCGCCCAATATTTGGGCCCATTTACGGCCCGAAGCCAGATCTGGCCCGTTAATTGTTCGCCGAATATTTGGGCCCATTTGCGGCCCGAAGCCAGATCTGGCCCGTTAATTGTTCGCCGAATATTTGGGCCCAACTACAGCCCAGTGACTTTCGGCCTGTTAGAGGCCTGATGTAGACATGGTCCCATTTCAGCCCGGTGTGACTTTCGGCCTGGGAATGGCCCGTGCTGCCCATGGGCCATATATGGTCCGACGGACATCGGGCCTAGACGGCCCGTGCTAAAGGTGGCAACAGTTAAGCCCAACGTGACTTTGGGCCTGTTAAAGGCCTGTCGCGTAATTCGGCCCGTTGATGCCTGTGCTAAGCTTTCGGCCTCTTAAAGGCCCATGATATCAGTGGGCCAACTAAGGCCCGAGATATGTTTCGGCCTGGTAACGGCCCGTGAGCTAACTGGGCCCAAAACGGCCTGGTCTACATTTCGGCCTGCTGAAGGCCCGTCGACGACTAGTGAAAATTGAGGCCCAACATGCATTTTGGCCTGCTAAAGGCCCGTGGTTTCATCTCAGCCATAACAGGCCAGTACAATATTCAGCCTGTTAATGGCCCAACGCTACCTGGGCCAAACTAAGCGCGGGGTCGACAAAAGGCCCAACTAAAATATAGGCCGGTGTAAGTTTGGGCCTGGCACAATGTGTGAAGGCCCCAATCATTCGGGCCCAAGAAAGACGCAGGCCGGCCCAATTGTGGCCCGCTAAAAACCTGGCCCGTTAGAGTCGAATGTTTCGGTCCGGTCGACTACATCTGATTTTTTTTCAGATAGCAAATGATGGCAGTAACTAGTAGGAATTAAGAACAAACCTTCTCTATACAATAAAGAAATTACGGCATAGTAACTAAGAATAAACCTACACTATACAATAAAGGATTTAAGGTATATTACATCCACTGGGCATCGAAGTTCGCCACCAGTGATCATAAAGCGCAACGAAGAAGCAGATTACAAAAACTGGGCACCATTGCAGCATAACAAAATAATACTGAACCGAGACCACTTCCAAGATAGTTCAAGAAAGGTTAGCCTTGCGGGGGAACTGCTGCGCAAGCTGCTGAGCAAGGCTGTGAGACCGACTTAGCATGTCGGTCATAGCTTCCAGGTGTAACTGTTTAGCGATGAGGTTCTCATTGGTGTTCTCCGCAATCTTTCTTAGAGATAGGACTTCAAGTCGAAGTTGAGTTGTAGAATGCCTTTCTACTAGAACTTGGGACTGAAGAAGTCGAACTGATTCAGACAACGAATTCTGTGAGCTTGTCTGACTGTTAGTCTCAAGTAACTTGAACACTGCATCAAGACAAGACTTTGGGGTTGTCTCGCTATCTTCAAGATGTTTTGCCTTCTTTGCTGCAATATATGTTGGGTTTGTCGCACAGCCTTCAGCAGACTTGTCCATGCCATCAGGCATATCACCATGAAACAAATCAGAGAGATGACAGGTTTTGCACGTGTATAAACAAAGATGATAACTGTTCTGTCAATTCTATCCAATTTCAAATTAGAAAATAAAGAGTAAGTTCAAAATATCAATAGCATAATTTGGCATTGTTCATAATGCGGGGAGCTTCACCACACTACTGGATTACCATGTCAACATAACAAGCATAGATGAAGGGCAAAGAAAATCATTGTATCTATTTTGGATAATGTGCATGGCATGTTGTTCATATCATCAACCACATCAGTAAGATAAAATAGGAGATGACAAGGTGCAAACGTGGGCTGCTTCACCACACACTGGATTATAGATCCACAAAAACAAGCATACATATAGGGAGTATTAAGTAATGTGCATGGTATGAATAAGGAATTTGGTTTTACAAGTAAAACTTAGAACTTACAGTTCTTACGAACATGCATTTTGGTAGAAACAGCAAACTAAACAGCAGTAAACGATAGGGAGTATGAGCAAATTAAACAACAGTTGAGGATAAAGGCTTTAGAAGGACTGACTTACATTAACAGTTAACACCGGCTTTATAATGCCCTTCTCCATGTCAAGGGAAGGATAACTCATGAATTTCAGCACAGAATCTTCTTCATAAGCATTGCCTGTACTCTACATTTTGTAGAGAGTAATTATAGATATGATAATACTGGAAGGGATAGAGGATAATGAAGATAAGATGCAGATTGATGCTACATAATCAACTACCAATCCCTGGAAGTACAAGCGTTACAGGACAAAATGTACTGATAAGAGCAATGGGCTACACTTCTGCACTGGCATTGTCTGTGTATTCTACTTGTTGGTAAGATTAAATATAGATCTGGTATTTTTTAGTAAATGGTGGGCGAGGGAGATAAGATACGGAATGCTACAAAATGAACCAATCCCTCTTCCCATAATACAAGAGTGTTTTGAACACTGGTGTACTATACAAAACGTTCTTATATTATGGGACGGAGGGAGTAGCTCTTAATGTAAGTACAGTGATAGACCACGTTCAGTCCTTACAAGAGGACTGCGGAGCTAAACCTCTTCAAAAGCATTGGGTTGATTCTAAATTTATGTAAGAGTCCATACGGATCTTATAATGTCCACCAAATGGACGATTACGAGGCTAAAATGTGCAGTGATGCTACATAATCAAACATCTATGAAAGTAAGTATGGTCATACAGGGCAAGAGGTACTCACAAGAGCAATGCAGTGTGCGGTATAGTTGCGAGATTCTGTGGTCCCTTGAGAACGAATGTTCTTCTGCTAACAGTTTTCATACAAGTGAGACATTAAGGCAAATGCAGAAATGTAGTTCAAATTGTGATGTGATATCATAGATAGTACCTTACGCTGCAGCCGAGACCAATGTGTAACAAGATTATTCCAGTCACCGTCGGATAAATGTAGCACCGGAGACTTTACAGAAATTTCGTTCAGAGGCTTGCCATCGAAGTGCGCTTGCCTCAGGTAGGAACGATACTTCATCAACGAGTGCTTGAAAAGCGCAACCAACCCTTGCTCGTCATCACAATCCAGTTTGCTCCTCGCCTATTTAAAAGAATGAAATCTTGTGTCTTTTGTCAGCAGAAACATATGCAGTAATGACCATGAATAACATTAGTACATTACTTACGCGTAAGTTGCGGAGGAAGACTAGAAATTGTTCTGTGTCTGCGGTATAATCTTTCCATGAAGGAAAGATGCGCACAAAGTTCCTGACAACAACATAAGCTTCGTCTTCTAAACTGGGAAGAAATGGAACAGGGGTCCTATTTGCTGCAATTGGGGCTCTCTCTGGTTCGAAAAGGGATTTGGCAACTGGATTTGGTGTACTCTTTGCTGGAATGGGGGTTTTGCGTCGTACAGTTGGTGCTATGTCAACTGGCATAATCATACTATTTGCTGCAGTTGGGGTCTGCTGAGTTGGGGCATCAGAAATGACCAGTGTAGTAGGGCTAGAGTCTGCTAGAGTTGGGGTATTTTGTGGGTCAGGTGATATTGCAACTACACCTAATGGGCTATTTGATTTATCAGGTGCCACTACCTTTTCCAAATACTTTGCTTGTGCTCCTCCACGATCAGCAATCGCCCTCTTCCTTTTGAACGTCTGATACACAAGAACAACATTTGAATGGATAAATATGGTATGATGACAGATGGAATATGTACTGAAAATGGATAGGCAGGGCGTATTCACATACACGATGTGTAAACTAAGCTAATGGCAGTTCAACAAAGTAGAAGCAATGCAAAGCATCAGTTGCAAGATATGTGCGAGCAATGTAACCTTGGAAAGTTAGAGCAAGTACCTTGATGGGTGAATAAGATAGGGCATCTTCCTCTGACTCCTCCACTAGGGAGCTACATTGACTTAGGTCTCCCTCTAGCTCAGAATCACTGTTAGGATCATATTCTAAGCATGAATCTGTAGGTGGAGAGCATTTGCATTGCATTGCATCCAGACTTGATTTCAGTCCCTTAATGCCAAGTTTGACAGCCATGGCATTGTTCTGCTTTATTTTTTTCATGCGCGCAAGCTCATAATCATTATGATGCTGTTCAGAATCTGAGATTCATGAAAACATAAAAAGTAGTCAGATTATCTATGGAATGCATTGCGGATTCAACTCGGAGAGTGTCTCCCTATAAACCCCTGCATATGCAAAGTTCACCTCCCCAACCGTGCTGACCAGACCACACACAAAAATACAAACCCCTTATGTCTCTATAACAGGCAGGCACACATTTCAAAACTGAAGTAGGAACATTAGAATCATATGAAATTCGTATTTGAACAAATAAACTAAGCAATTATGAGTGGCGTAATGTTTAGCTTCAAGGGTGGAGTGTTGGTAGTGCGACACAAAGCAAGTAGGCAGATTGTATTCCATGTAAAAGATCGAAACCTATGTAAAAGCTGGAAATGACACTTTCTTTCTATACAATGCAGTGTTCGTTACCCACACATGATGAAAGAGATCACATAGAGAAATACTATTCACTCATGTCTACGGTTCCAGTATTTAGAAACAGGGTGGTCCACCCTAAAAGAATATTGACAACAAACATGACAAGGCAAGCATAGATGTAGTGAATCAATCATTTACTAGTGAGCTTACTAGGACAAGTATGCAGAATTGTAACTGCAGTAGTAATCTGGGTCAATGTCACTACGACCAACAATCCAAAATGACTAGTTTCTGTTCCGAGGGCCGGAATTTTGAAAACCCTGTGAACTTTAGAGGTACTAAAGATTACCGAAATACATCTGAACCATTAAGTGTAGGTAGCACTGAGCACACAACAAACCCTAATGACAGTCCTGCCTAATGAGTAATGAATCAATTAGAAAATGGGTGATGAGGAGTGGCTACTGAGTGTTGAGGACGTATCTCAGGATAAATCGGGTTGGCTTGGTGGGTGCTGCACGCCTGAGCCCTGAACGGACTGGGAAGGTAGGCACGGCGGCGTGCCCGGGCAGCGGTGACGCTGTTGGGCGAGCGGCTCCTGGCCTCCTGTTAGTCCGGCGTCTCCTCCTAGAGTCATGCCGTCCGGGGACGGCAAGTCGCCGGCGAGGCAGGCGGCTGGGGGCGAGTAGAGATCGGAAGCGCGCAGTAGAACAGAGGGGAATCGGGGCCTGGGACGACCCAAAATCCCAGGGTGGGCCGGCCCACCGTGGGCACCCTGTAGAGATACAACCCGAGCGGCGAACATGCATTTTCGAAACTAATTTAGGAACATTTAGCTGACCAATTAAACAACTCTGTTTTAATAATATCAGATTCGTATTTGAACAACTAAGCTTGTTTAGCTTGATGGGTGGAGCAGTGTTATTATGACATGAAGCACGTATTCTGATCGTATAGTGATCATAAAAGGGGGAAACTGTAAGCATATTTTTTTTAGCAAAAGAGGGTTTCCCCTCCGATTTCTATTAAAGAAACCACCACGGAACCAACATGATCAATTAAACCGTATTATGGCTGTGCCATGGCAGATTTGAAGCTGCAAACCGGAGAAATGATATTTAGCATCCATTGTTTGCTTCGAACTAAGAACTAAATTCTAAGAGCTGAAAAGAAAGTAGAGTAACCAAGTTAAGATCTATTTTCTGGTTGAGATCAAAAAGTTGAGGAGATATGAAGTACCACCTCTCTTGCGGCGTCGTGTAGGCATCGGGGGTGCGATGGCTGTCGGTGGAGTTGAAGCAGATCTGCGACGGTAGACGGGTGCATTGGGGGATAAGTCCCGTTGCGGTGGAAGAGAAGGTCGTGTGAGCAGCCCCAGCAAAGAGGACGACGACGCCGATGAAGCGAGAGGATGCGATGCAAGGCTATTGGTCCGTCGCCGTGGATGAGAAACGTCCATCTCTAGTAGTGGACGACGCGGTCTTGGTAGGCGCTCCGGCATGGTGGAGGACGGTGGCGATGGATGTGGTGGAGGACGGCGGCGATGGATGGGGTGGCGGACGGAGGCTGGTGTGGGGATGGGGTGTTCTAGCGCGGACGGTGTATGAATGGGAAAATGGAGGGAGAGGTACGGGGAACCATGTTTTGGGACGCGCCTGTCTGAAATATGGGAAAGTTACGAACTTAGCCCCCGTTTAAAATTTGGACGTCTCGTCGGTTGGGGATAGGACGGTAATCTCGCATCTCGCCAATATTTGCCCAGAGCGATTTCGGGCGAGGAGAGGGTGGTTGGCGCCCATGGTTGGCGCCCACGGTGTATGAACGGGGCTGACAGGTAGGGCGGTTGTGTGACGTCTGAGTGAAGTTACAAACCTGCCCCTATTGAAAATATTTGCCTACATCGATTTCGGCCGAGTCGAGTTTGTTTTGCCGCCCACCATGTATGAATGGGGAATGGAGGGAGAAACAGAGGTCTTTCGGACGAGCTTGAATCAAATGAGTTTTGCCACCCATGTTTGACGCCCACCGTGTCGGAATGGGCTCAGAGGCGGTCGTGTCACGTCTAATTGAAGTTACTAACCTACCCCTATTTAGAGCAGTGGAAATCGGGCCGATGGATTGTCCATGTAATGGGTGGACAGTAATTTCCATCTCCCAAACACTTGGCTTCGGGCAGCCGACGTGGGAGTGGACATTTTGCTGCTTCTTTCGAATTTTGGGACAATAAGCATCCACGTTTACCCTGGCAACTAAATTCGAATCCATTTTGTATTCCTATATGAATCTTTATAAATCATTCTATGTGTTTTTATATATCTTCAAAAGGACGACAAAGATGTATTCCACTGTCATATATGAATATGGTTTGCAAATGCCGATACTCAAATTCAGAAACTAGAATCCAGTTTAAGGTGAATTCAAATATTTGGAACACTTCATGTCCAACTCAAATGTCACACGCAGCATAATGTGTACTCCCATTTAGATATGTACACAAGCGACGTATCAAGATTCAAATACCGAGTCAATCAACCAAGAATGTACAGAACTAACGGACATATAAACACTTATAGAGTATATGGATCAATAATATCAACTAACATACATAAGCCAGGCCGTTGTACTTTTTTTTGGCTACAACAACATCCTTTTTTAGCCAGCATCTTGGCCCTTTCCGATGCGTGCCACTTATGGTCCATCTATACTACTACTATTGCTGAATGCACATTCAGCCCGATTGGCATATTTGTAGGTCTGGCACAGCAATCCAAATGAAATGTCTCCGAGTCTTATCAATTAATACAGACTTGTGCTCAAATAAAATTACAAACCAAAAAACAAAAAAAAACAATTATTACATGATCTCTAAAACAAATGGTTTGATTGATTACATGAACAGACAACACAAAGGTTATTCAACTATGGAAAGAACATTTCACCTATGATTTAATAAGTAGGCATTTAATTTCCTTTTTTCCTTCAGGACCTTAACAATCTGGTCAGTCTCAGCTTGCTTTATTTTGAAATCCACCAAATATTTAATGGTTGCCTTGAGTACTGCTTGTGATTGTGCTGCTTGCTTCCTCAACATGTCAACTTCATCTCTAAGTGCAGAAGCAGAATCTCTTTCTACCACTAGTTTAGCCTCTAGAGCATCAGCAGTTGGCAATTCATAATGCACGATTGGGCCGGTGCCACTGCTGTGGGATGATGCAACGTCCATGGGGACCTCGCTCTTTGATCTTGGGCTAACCTGTTTTGCCATTAAAGTTCTGATTGGATTCAGAAAAGTTGAAGTTAGCAAAACATCTCAACTGGGAGTTATAACAGCAAACCAGTTAAACAAACAAGGAATTAAAGAGTTTCAATTGGATGCTGAAAAGTAGTTATTAACATCATTGTAACCCGCTGTTGCAGCAGCAAAGCAGTTAAACAAACAAGTAGATATTTAAGTTAAGGCAAACAGGTAATTCTGAACAGTAAGTATCAAACACATAGATAGGCGCAGTCTACAATATGATTAATAGGCTGTGCCATTATGTAATTAGTAGCAAACTAAATTAAGCCAAGCAACGTAATTGAACAATTTTGCAATAAGTGGCTAACTAAAATTCCGAGAAGCAGGTAACTGAACTTACGCTAGTTCTTTGTACAGGCACACTACAACTTCTTTTTCGCTTACAAGGTTGTACGAAGGAGTCCATGGCATCAATTGCTTGGATACACAGTCCCAATACTTCTTTCTTCCCACACTGCATGGGTAAGTCAAATGGTTAATCTGGTAAGCTGGTGCGTCCTTGATATGTTATATGAGGACGTGTAGTCAGACTAGTTGTAGCCAAACACATCACACTGGCTTTTACTGTATATTTCATGCGATTACTTTTGGCATATCGAGATCTAAGCAATCTACAATAGGATGAAAAGACTGGCATCCTTCACATTATTGGCGAACTCAGTTCATAGAAACAAGCAATTCAACCATTCTGTGGGTAAATCAAAAGCGCCACTGGAATATTTTTCACTATCCAATCATACACGCAAAAAGGGGCGACGCCACCATAGGGGCTGGTATGGGCGGCCGCCTCAGGTGGCTGGAAAGTGTGCACCTAGTTTGAGTCGTCCAGGTTGGCCCACGCTAGTTTTGTTCGTCCCAACGCACGAGCAAGCAATGTAAAAAATGAAGAAAAATGTTTCAATTTGGATGGGCCAATAACATAAGTGCAAGGCAGGCCCTATAGCAGGCTCGCGGCCCAAACAAGCGCCTCCCATATCGATCGACAACAGGAAAAATCCCAATTCATTCGCTCCAGCCTCCAGTCTGGTTCGCTCCTAACCTAGCCGTCGTTGGACAGACCGACACAACACTTCCTCGCGTCCTCATTGGAGGGCGGTCGCCGGGCTTCAAGTGAACGGAAGGACAAGAAGATGAAGATCCAACCCTGGGTGTAGCCTGCGTGGGAGGCAGCGGCGGCAGCACGTGTATGGCATCGAGCTTGCGCAAACGGACAGTCACAGCTTGCAAGAGTAGCATGCGCAACGAGCAGGTACATCACATCCCTGATTATATCTAATTCAACTCTTCAATTTCTGGCCAATAGTTAAACCCGACGGTGTTGTAAAACTGCTTGTATGTAGGGAATCTATGAGAAAATGAAACCAATTTCTACTTATTTTATAACTCCCCCAATCAATACTGAACTGACTGAATCTGATGTATCTAATCAAGTTTCCGGTGCAAACATACAAGCTCATGTTGTTCTTGAGCCTGAAGTGTCTAATGAACAGACTGCTAATGAAGGATTTGATGCTAACATTTTACATGCTCCTGGTGATGAACATATAGTGTCTAATGAGGGATCTAATGCAAGCATTTTGCAAGCTCATTGAAGGATTTAGTGTCTAATGATGATCTACTATGTTGAGAGAGACAGAGATTTGCAGGCATTGATGACAAGCAAATTATAGTAATTTTTCATAGCTTGAGGAAACGTCGAGGCCATCTACCAGAAAGTCCCCGTATCATGACAACATAGCATAAATACTTTTCTAATCTGCTATTTGAAACTATTGGCATACTTGTGCAGGATAGATATATTGATATGCAGTTTGCGCACTGGTTATACGTGCAATTACACTTCGATATTTTCAGCCAGAGAACGAATAATTCAAGCAGGTACAGACCATGTTTGTAGTCCTTGTACACCATGTTGCATTTTGTGTTTTTTGGTGCTTGCATCATTTAGTGTTTATAATCTGAACTACTTTGGATCATTAGCTGGTTTTCAAAGTGCATGTAGCTTCACATTTCTCAAGTTATGTTGATTTCCGGAGTGCAAGTGCCTTCGTATTTTTTAAGTTAAATGTTCGCCCCTGGTAACTTGAATTCGTGGATCAGCCACTGCACACAAATCATACACGAATGCCAGTATGAATTAAATGAAATGCAAGGACTTACGCTAGCTCGTTGTACAGGCTCACCGCAGCTCTGCTTGCGCTTGAGATGTTCCATGTACAAGTCCATGTTACCACTTGCTTGGATGTGCAGGCCTTGTGCTCCTTGCATCCCCCTCTGCATTTTTGACACGGCGAATGGTTGATCAAATAAGAGGAATCGACCTTGATGTTGTACTAGAGGACAGATACTTACAAGGTTATACGGGTGTGCATGATGTGTACCAGATCCCGTAGCGCCGTCATGCTTCGCTAAAAAATGGATTTGCTTGTTTCAGATGATATCTCCAGAAGAAATAAGAGTTAAAGTCAGAGTTGCATAGGCGTGTAAGCTAAGAGAGCAGTGAAAGGATATCCAAACATCGTCGGAACAGTGCACAAGGGAGTGATGTGTAAATACCTAGTTCGGGCCGGCGTTTGGGCATGCTCGCCTAGCTAGAGTGCGGGTCACTTCAGAGCCGTTGAGGGTGATGCGCTGGCGTTGGTTGGCCCCGCATGGATGCAGATCTTGAGTGGCAGCGGAGCGCTACGATGCGGTGGACGAGACCGTTGGTTGAGCCCCAACGGCCTCGGGGGGCGGAGGTGCGACGATGTGCTCGGTGAAGTAGCCCCGGTGAGCTGGGAGATGGCGTCGATGAAGCGCACCTGATGCGGTGGAACTCGGTGTCTGTGAGGCACGTCAGTTGCGGTGGCCGACGTTGTCGGTGGACCACCCGGTGCGGTGGACGAGGGCGTAGATGAGGTAGCTCCGGTGCGGTGGTGAAGCGCGACCGTCGTCTTCGTCGTCGTCGTCCGGCACAGAGGTGAGGAACGGTGGGGAAAGAGACGAGACGAGGGGCGATTCGAGGGTTGGCGGCGAATTAGGGATTTGAGCAATCTGGGCGCGGAAGGGGACGGTGGAGAAGAGAGATTTTGCAGGGCTGGAATTGGGGCCGCCAGATATTTCAATCCGAAACGTGGAAGCGCGAACTTATATTGTCGTCGTCCTTTTTTTGGGGGGGAGGGGGGTGGGTGGCTGGGTGCTACGCGTCCGTCCGACACACGCGACCACCCCGACAGGACTATGCTTCGGTATCTTAAGGCACCTGCCTTTGTGTCCATGACATGTGGGCCCAACAGGTGGCTGGCCCACATGTCAGTGACCCAAAGGCAGTTGCCTTTAAGGCACCGAAGCAGCGTCCACCCCGACACGACCCTGGTCTGCCTGGTGCTCCTACATTTGAGAATGCAAACGAATCTTCTTTCATTTGCAAACGAATCTGTATGTATTACCATACCCGTGTTTTCCTTGCAATAATTAGTCATTCGAAACAAGATACTCCATCCGTTCACTTTTGTAAGTCGTTTCAGACAACTTAAAATGAACTGTTTTGCACATTGTCTGAAATGTCTTCAAAGTCTTATAAAAGTGAACAGAGGGAGTACTATAAATTAATTAATGAGGAGTTATTTGAAAAAAAATCGAAGCGGTACCCACGCTAACGTGGATTAGAGTGTGTGTCACATAATTAGTTATTTGAATTAGAGTGCGTGTCACGTAGTTAGTTATTTGAATTAGAGTGTGTGTCACGTAGCGATCTCCAATTCTAACGTGGATTTCGCATTTCACTGTATCCACGCTACTTTTTTAATACAAATTCATATGTATATGATGAACACCATGGTAGTGAGAAAACTTTTGGATGGATTCAAACATATGACCTACAAAATAGCACAACAAACTGAGTCAATGTCAACTTTTCGAAACTTAGTATGGCACGAATTCGAAATAATTACCCGTATGCCTGGTCCTCAGTTCAAATCTTACAATGTACACCGAATTGAAACATCGATATTAAGTCTCGTACTATGTACATTCAAATGTTGTTTTTAGCCCCCCTCCCCCCCGCACAAATGCTACATACTTCCTGTATCGGTCAATCTTCCTCTCCTAACCACCTTAGGAAGCTATCGGTTTCCAACACACGTTCATTCTTTCTCTCCATGTTTCGATCTCTAAGTCTCTCAACTACACAACCCCTTTTTCCACTCTGTTACCAAATGTATTTACCTCACACACCCGCCATTGCACCCCATGCCGAGCTCTCTCTCTCCCCCCTCTCCCTCTCACCCTCTCGCGCTAAATACATGCATTGCCTATCTAGCCCCCCAACCTCTCGTGCGCACGCACGCACGTTGTATATCTAGGTCACTCCCTCGAGACTGTCTCACTCTTTCTTCCGCACGGCGGGCCACACTCGCTCAATCTCGCTCTCTTTATCTGAGTCTCGTTTAACCTTGTTTTCTTTCACACACAAATGATATATCTCCCTGTTCGGGCCTCGATCGACACACTCTATACTCTCTCACGCAGATTGTCTATCTAGGTCAGTCCATCCAAGCCGCCGCCACTCTTTCGACCTCATGGTGGGCCACGCTCACTCAATCTCTCTCTCTCTCTCCCCGTATGTCTCGGTTGACCTCGCTCTTTCTCGGACAAAAACGATATATCACAATGTTTGAGCCCAATTCGACCTATTCACATTGTATACTCTCTCACGCACATCGTCTATCTAGGTCACTCTCTCCAACCCGTCTCACTCTTTCGATCGCACGGCGACCCTATGTGATCGGTTGACCTTGCTTCCTCCCACGCACAAAATATATCTACACGTCTGTGACTGGATCATCTCTCAAGCTCTATCTTACAGCCCTTACCCTTGCCAAAAAGCTCAATCGAACAATATATCTCCAGAGCATATGTATTTGTTCAATGAATGTCGGACCACACTCACTTTGTCTCTCTATCTATATGTCTCTCGATTGACCTCGCTTTCTCACACCGTATCTTCCACGCGTTGAAGCTACTACCTCTCCATCCCTCGAAAAGCCGGAGCTATTTACATTGCGAGGGGCACTCCAACCTTGGATTAATTTGTGTAGGCATTTATTCCGGTCGGTTTAGATTATATTTTCGTAGCATTCGGCCCACAACTACTCCAAACACCGTTGCAACCCACGCAACTCCCCTAGTTGATTTCCCTCTGGCTCGGTCATCGCTCTCTCGCACGTCCTTTCTCGCCTTCAACGTCGCACCATGGTATTATTGAAAAAACTATGTTGTTCTCTTTAATTATTATAAATAAGCTACAAAACTACACATCGATAGTCCACTTGGAATGGAACAAATTTCGACCCACAAATTAAAGTGCTACAAACTACACACCGAGGGGCCCACATGTCATGAAACAAATTTGGACCCATATACAAATTAAAAAATAAAGGACGAGGATCGAACATGCGACCGGGCCTTCAAGCCGCACGTCAATAGGCAACATACATACAATAGCAATGTTTGTTGTACCCCCTTTGTTCACATAATGTTTTTATATTACCACAGCCTAATTAATGGATAACATGTAATATTATTTTTAGTACTATTCGCCTTCACTTACTGGTGGGTTCCATGTGTGCTCTCTCTCTCTCTCTCCTCCCCTTCTGCGTTTAGACGCACGGGCAAACAGGAAGAACTCGCGGACGATGTTGCCGTTGACCATATCTGGACGCGTTCACAAGTCACGGCACCAGTTTCACGTACTAGCAGCACTAGTCAGTGTGTACGTGCAATGCACGTTAATTTGGAAGTATGTTAAGTGCATGCGGATATTAACTACTAGGATATTATTTGCGTGTTTTCATGTGATTAGCACTATTTTTGGCATGAAATTAACTGCACGCTAAACGTGTTGAGCGCTCGACATTGAAGCAGTCTAGGTCGTTGGATGACAAGGAATACATGTGGCTTGATGACGTTTTATATTTAATTTGATACGGCTCTAGAAGAACATTCAATCGATCAAACCATACATTTCGTTCAGTCTGACTCCGACTTTAAATTATACGACGATCGATATAAAATAAACGGAAATGATAAACATTCGGATTTTAAGCATGGCAATCCGAACGTTTTTCATGGCAAATTTAGATTACGCGGCGGCGGCGGGGGCGTCTCACGGTGGGAAGCGGCTCCTCTGCCGTGCTCTGTGTGTCGTCGGGCCACTGACCGACGGCGGCGGCGGCGTCTTGCGCCGTTGTTGGCGTACTCCTGGACGTTGGCCTAGCTTCAAGGAAGGCCAAAATGTTCTGGACTTCGGAGCGAGTCAACTGGCGGGAGGAGGCAACTGGCATTGGTGCAAGGAAGCGGTCGACGGCGGCCATCCATGCCGCTGAGGGGGGCACTGGCACCCGCGCGGGGACAGGCGCTGTCAACGGCGTGGCGGAGACATTCGTGTGCACGGGCACCGGCACGGGCGCGCACGTCAGTGCACGCGCAGGCGCATGCGCTGGCAGGTGCACGGGCACCGGCACGGGCGTGCACGTCAGTGCACGCGCAGGCGCATGCGCTGGCAGGTGCACGGGCGCGTGAAAGTCGGCGGGGACCTCGTGGAACCCCATGGGATCAAGCTCGGCGACAATATGCGGCTCCCAGCCCATCAATGCCACGGGGATGGGCGCTGGCGCAGTCGGGGCGATGGGAGCCGGAACGGGAGCGGGGACAGGCGCGGCGTCTTCCCGCAAGGCCAGTTCAAGCTCGTCCCAAAGTGCCTTATGTTCTTGAGACTCCGGCTGGGTGTCTTCCATAGGAAACTGGGACACTAAGGGCAGACCATCGTGATGCGGCATGGCGTACGTTTAGGTCAGGCTAGTTGGAGGTACTTCCTCCGTTCGGGTTTATTAGGCCTCTTAGCATCACAAGCATGTCCCATTTTATAAGGCCTCGCTTTGAAAAGGTGCATGCATGCAACCATTTCATTGGTTGCATTGAAAGTCATTGTTGTTGATGCCATGTATGAGAAATTAATACACTTCATACGTGCTTTTTTATTGGCTGCATGCATGTGAGAGAGTGCATTGGGAGTGAATGGAAGAACTAATGTGAGCAAATTACTATGTGTCTTGGTCAAAGAGAAGTTGTCTTTACGCCTAATAAACCCGGACGGAGGAAGTAGACGATAGGAGAATCGGAGAGGAAGAGAGAGGATTGTAGCGATACCGGGTAGTGCGGGGTTGATTTTAAACTGCGGCGCCGGCAACATTAAAAGTGGGAGCAGTTGGGACGACGGTGGGCGGCGGAGCCTGGTCAAAGGGCTCGCCTCCCGGTGAGCCTGCATAGCGGTCTGCTCGCACGCCTCCCTGACAGCCGGCGCAGCGGTCTGCTCGCACGCCTCCCGTCGACTCACACGCTTGCTCGGACGGCACCTGCCGATGAGAAGCGGGGACTCGTGGCGGCACGTAAACACCCACAGTTTCGATAGTGAAAGCGTTCGCCTTAACGTGACAGGTCTTTGTTCCAAAATACCTTGGCTCTTCATTTGTGCAACTTGTCATAAGCAGCTTGTCTCAAATTGAAGAAAAAACTTACGAAGTAATATTTGTGCCATATCACGTGACCATGCTTAGTTTCAAGAATTTATGCTCACTTTTGGATTTCCTGAAATTTAAGATCTAGGATTCGAAACAATATCATAACCTGCATCATGCAATAAATTTTCAAGCCGTACATCTGTCCTATTGTATTTCTTAAGAAAGGATTTGGTCAAACATTTTGCTTAGTTAGACTTCAAACAAGTTATATATGCAGAGTAAAAGGATAATCCCTCCGTACCAGTGCATTGCCTGATATATTAACTCAAGTACTAGGCACGAACAAACGGGCTCAATTCTGTGCTCATCCTGGTGTAGTAGTAGTAGTACTAGGCAATGCAGTTGACGGGTGACCTTGACGAGTGGCGACCGAGGGAATTGAACCGTGCTCGGCACGGTAGGTAACGTTGTCTAGTTACTAAAGCATCCCTCCGTTGTTCATCGGTAGTCATCATGGACTGGGGACATGAGGGGAATTTCCTAGGGCTGGAATTCTGGCCGCCAGATATTTCGACTTGAAACACTGAGGCTCGACTGGTTGGAGTTGCCTAATGTGCGTACCACGCACGCCACCGAAGGACACGAGCCCGGGTTTTTTTTAGGATCAACACGAGCCAAGGTCTGGCTGGTACGCCGTTGGGTCCTACCATTCGAGAATACGAAAGGAACCTTTTAAATTGCTGAACGAATCTATGTGTATTACAATACCCGTATTTTCCTTGCAAATACTAATCTCAACGTGGTAATTGATTTATGACGAGTTGTTGAATTAGAGTGAGTTTGTGATATAGTGATCTCAACGTGGATTTCACATTTCATGGTATCCCTAGTAAGTTTTCCAATGCAAATTCAAAATTAAAAGATGAACAATATGGAGGTGAGAAAACTTTGTATGTATCAAGCATATGACCACACACACACACACACACACACACACACACACACAGACACACACGCACGAACACAACAACAATCCAATAAGTATAGTGCATCTATTTTTCCAAACCATGCATGTATGACACGAATTCAAAAATACTCCCTCTATTCCTAAATATTAGTCTTTTAGAGAGTTCAACAAGTGACTACATACGGAGCAAAATGAGTGAATCTAGACTCTAAAATATGTCTATATACATCCGTATGTGCCAGTCCATTTGAAGCCTCTAAAAAGACTAATATTTAGGAACGAAGGGAGTAAAATGTAAGACATCCATGGTCCTCAGTTCAATATTTAAAATGAACATGAAACTGAAACATGAATATTAAGTCTAGTACTACAGTACATGCAAATGTTGTGTTTAGGCGGAGCTATGATTGTCGGGGGTCAACCCCTCGACCTTAGATAAAATTGTGGAGCTCTGTTTAGGGTTGTTTAGATTATATTTGTCCCCACCCTCCCAACCACCAATTGGTTGTGCACCCCCACCCCTCCTCCCCGGGAGAATATCATGTGCCCCCATACCTTAGATGCTATATGCCGATACGAGTTGCTTGGAGCTTGTAGATCTGAGATATAGCAGCTCACATGATGTGTCTTAATATTTTTGCAGGAAACCTTGATGAGTTTGAGAATTGCACACAATTTGTACAAAAACTACTTAGATGCTCTTTGATCCCATATCCAACGACCTTGAAGCTCGTATCATCGTAGCATCTAAGATGAAGGAGGACATCATATTCTCCTGTATGTAAGAATATCATGTGCTACCACACCTTAGATGCTTTGGTGATACAAGCTCTTCGGAGGCGTTGGATTTTTGACCCAACACCTCCTCGATGGTTCGAATGGTTTTTTGCAGAAAAGCCCCAAAAGAGTTCGGCCACTGCTTACAAGCACAAAGACTGCTCAGATGTCATTGGATCTCAGATCAAACGACCTCCAAGCTCGTATCACCGTAGCATCCAAGCTGCGATAGCACCTTATGTTTTCTCGCACTGGAGAGTATGAGGTGCTCCTGCACCGTAGATTCTATGGTGATACGAGTTCACTGAGATCTAACGGCCCATAGTAGGAGGTTTGAATGTTTTTGCAATATACGGCTGATAGAGTTTGGGAAATGCACGGAAAGTACAAGTACTACGCATGTGCCATCTGATTACTGATCACACGACCTAGATGCTCATATCACCGTAGCGGGTAATTAAGCTACGGGGAGCACCTAATATGAGCACGGGAGAGCCGTTGGATCGAAGATGCAGCGGCACACACAAGGCCTAAATGTTTTATTTGCAAAAAAAAAACTTTGGAGAGTTTGGAAATTGCGCATAATTACAAAGACTACTCCCAAGCCATTGGATCTCACTTCCAATGGTGTAAAAACTCGTATCACCATAGTATCTAAGCTGCGGGGTGGATGTGATATTCTATGCCGCTGTCATTTTTGTTCGTAAACTTGCAAAATACGTAACTCGTGCCATTACTTGTCTAACCGCGCAAAGTATTTGTTCAAAAAAACCATCCTACACTGAAATATCGGAACAACACACGGGGGTCCCACTTGTCATTAATCAAATTTGGACCTAAAACTAACAAATCTGAAAGACGAGATTCGAACTGGCAACCTGGACTACAAAGCGTAAGTCGATAGCCTGAAAAAACAAACGGTTGTTGGCTTTGTCCCATAACTTGATTCTATACAGTACTTGCGTTGAGTAGAGTAGAGGGAGTGCCTCGTCAACACGTGCATGACCGTTGTCTCACTGGTGGGTCCCAGGTCTGCGATCTCAATCTCTCTTCTCTCCATCGTCTAACCTTTGCACGGGCACACACGAAGAGCGGCGCTAGCTTGCCGTGGTGTTATTACAACTAAAAAAAGCTTGGAAAATAGAAGAATCGCCTAGAATAAGAGACGTTGTGGCCGGTCGAGACGGAGCTAACCACATCTATCCTCCGTGCCACGTTTGCATGATGAAGCTGTGTGGCTAGTGGGGTGTTTTCGACCAACTGGCTGGGTCCCGAGGTCGAACCATAGGTACTACATCTGATACAGTATGTTTTTACACGCACATTTTTCCTCCGTTCCGAGACGTGGCACACCCTACCACGCGGTTTCGGGGTCCTCCCGGGTGGTGCACGCATATATTCTTCCTGACGTGGGATGCCCTACCGCGCGTTTTCTGGGTCCTCCTCGGTCATAGCGCCGAAGCAAGTAAATGAGTCGTCAAATCACGAAAGACCACCTTTCCCGCCGAGTACATCAGTGAAGCACGGTGGCTAGCTAGTTGGGCTAGTTCGACCGATTAGCTATGCCGCCCCCACATTTGTTTTTTCACCCCTTTTTTATCTACTTGCGGGCAGGTAAATTTAAATATCCACCGCGGCGTTGTTCTGGTGTTTGGGTGCGGCAGGATTTTTAATTTTTTGATTGACGGGAGCAGGCGCGGCAGGATTTTTAATTTTTTGATTGACGGGAGCAGGCGCGACAGCAATTAGTCACGATGACTCCGCCTGTAAAAACCCACTGCTCCCTGATGTGAGAAGTCGTCGACTGGTGTTTTACCGTGGTGAAAACCAAAAGATTCCCCGCTCCCTCCGCCTTCCCGTAGATTGCATTGCCTTTCAGCCGTTTCGCCCCCTTTGCTTCCTCTCCCCATTGCTTCTACCTGGTGCCATGGCGGCGCAGCAGATCACGGAGTCCGAGGTGAGGCTCCTGACACAGGAGCTCCATGCCAAGGATGTGGAGCTCAGGGCCAAGGACGTGGAGCTCCGTGAGCTCAAGGAGGAGAGGAGTGCCATGCTCCTCCGTTATGTGCGGGAGTTCACGGAGCTTTAAAAGCGGCAGGCGTCCACCACAAAGATGCTCGAGGCGTCGGTGGCGTTGCTGCAGAAAGCGGGAGATACGATAGGCCATCAAGGGAGCCGGCTAGAGCGCGAGCGGGCCGATCGTGACGAGGTCTAGGATCGCCTCAGCCACTTGGTGAACCAAGTTGCCACGCACGTGTTGCGGCTGCGCGATGCCTACCGTCGTGCCAGCGCGACGATGCCGGCCGTCGGGCTAAACCCATTTGACCACCCGGTCGACTTCAACGAGCTGCGGCTTCCTGACCTGGTCTCCTTCTTCACCTATATCTCCGAGGAGCTGAGCCGTCTCCGCGCGATGGTGGGGGCTGAGCTGGACAAGGAGGGGCTGCAGGCTGCCATCGCCGTTGCCGGGCGAATCCTTTCAGGGCTCCGTCACCGGAATCCATTCGTGCCATTGGACGCCGTCTTTGACGAGCTGGCTCCCGTCGACCGGGAGCGGGCTCTGCGGGCGGTTGCACCCTGCATCACCAACGCCGTGCGCCTCGAGAAGCAGAGGGACTTCGGTGGTGTTTAGGCGCCCTCTGCATGGGCATGTCCATGTCTCGGCGTAACATGACCATTGGATCAAACTCAGACGGTGCAGGTCAGTCACTGTAGCACAAAGCGTGTGGGTGTGTTTGGTTGCATTCTCATCTCAATATAGTTGTTTCCTCTTCGTGTATTTTTGTCAACCTACTAGTGTGGACTCATGCACCCTTCATGCACTCTGCCAAACACCCAAAAGTGGGTCGAGAAGGGAACTTTTGCTCCCATCCCGTGCACCCTTCATACACCCTGCCTAACACTATTCGTGCTTCATATGGTTCATGTTTCGTGGAGTACTGTAGCACCGTACTCTCCATGCGCTGTGGACCTAGTTCTGTTAACATTGATCTCACCATTCATTCTCGACCAGACAGTCGAAAAAGCGGTACTATGTTACATATAGGAGTAGTTGACATGCGCACAACATCATTTGTTATCGTCATATCTTACTACACTAGCAACAAGATTGTGTAGTACTGACGTATGAACCACTGCACATGCCTAGTAGTAGGAGCACTGTGTATGTTCAAGTGGCTGTCGTGTTTCGCACTCCTCCGTCGTAAGAGTGGAAACACTTGCTGTAATCTTTTTTTCTTCAGAAAAACAGTGGACACGCTCTACCGTGCGGATCCTCCTCCAGCCATGCACTAAATTAGTCACTTTCACCGACGTGTGGGACAGACAGCACCTGGGTTCACCAGCCATGCACTAAATTACTCCGTAGTAGAGTGACGGTAGACTACCCCGATCGAACCGCCGCAGTAATGCCCAATGAGCCGTCAAATCACAAAACGCCCTCCTTTCCAGCACTAAGTTGGACGGACGAAGCAACCATCATTTCACTCTTCTCTCTCAGCTTCCTCTCTTGAAGAAAACCCCCACTCGCTTCGCTTCTCCCACATCTCGTTCCTCCTTTCACTCTTCTCTCTCAGCTTCCTCTCTTGGATGGACGCCGGAGCACCGCCGACGTGATGTCTATGGCTCTGGCCAAAACCGTCGAGGCTCATGGTACGAAGAAGTGAAAACACCCCGCCGAGACTACCGCAGACAAGCTCAAAGACATCGCCCTGTCCAAGCCCCCCTCTCCGGGATCCCTCATTAAGCAAGTCCAGGTAATGTCTCTTGTTGACGATCTTTTTCTCGATCTTGATCGTGTTTTTTCATCTAACACGCAGTACTAGTACTGGTAGTACAACTTTCTGGGTGATCTTGCATGTGATTTTAGTGTGCCAAATGACGGTTCTAAATTCCTCTTTTGACCAAAACATGCGAGAGGTTGACACTGATTTCTTATAGATTACTTTCAACTACTCCCTCTGTCCCAAATTTCTTGTCTTAGATTTGTCTAGATACGGATGTATCTAATACTAAAATGTGACTTGATACATCCGTATCTAGACATATCTAAGACAAGAATTTTGGGACGGAGGGAGTACTTTATGAACATCAATGCTACCTTTTAAGAGGGTATATTTGCCTCAGTAACTTGTGTTATGGATATTGCATGTAATCCCTCTGCTCTCATGCCTTTGAAGACATGTTCTAGTGTCTTTGTTCACTCATTTCTGTGCGTATATGTAGTCATACATGGAGTATAATATCGAAAATCATCTTATATTTACGAATGGAGGTAGTAATAAAATATGGTTTCTGTTTGAATTAGAACAAGGTCCGCGGTGGAGATGAAGTTCTCAAAGTCATGCCGTGTGAACTGGAAGACCTGATGATGAGTTCTACTGCTGATGGTGATGGTGCATGTAGACATCTCACACGAAGTCCATGGCCTAGTTAGTTATGCGGGGTTCATCCCGTAGGTCGGTGGCAAGAAATAGTCTGCAGAGTTTAGTTAGTGCAACTTTGCTTGTCTGTAGTAAGTACTATTGTTCAGTACTTGATTTGTGTTTGTGAACCCTGTATTGTTTATTAGTACTGCCACTTTTGGTGTGTGGTCAGTCCTGAGAACGGTCTATGTTAATGTCTATCCACTCAATTCAGTCTGTATATTTTGAAGTATCCAGATCATATTTTTTGTGAGGACGGTTTATCAATTATGGTTACACTCCATTATCTGTATGCATTGCAGGGTTTATCGCACCCACCAGGATTTCCAGTCCCATGGATGTTCGGTCCATACGATTTGTCACGACCTTTGGACTGTCCTACTTGCGGGAGGAGGCGGGGCCCCTGCATGCCACGCGTAGTTGGACGATCAATCTTCTGTTTAGTACTTCAACATAGTGATTTCCTGGTAAGGATTCACTCATGTCACATCAAGTAAATCTTATTGATTTACTGTCTAAATCTTATTGATTTAATGTCATGTTTTCTTTCTTTTCCTGCAATTTTATGATGCAGGTTTTGCCATGTGACATTCATCACAGAATAAACCGTTTGGTTTGCTCTACGATGGCTATTTTTGCAGGTTTCACTTCTTATGTCGTGTCAGTAACGAAGGCACTGTCCATCACTTATATTACTGGAAAAAATTGGATCAGTCTGTTGTCTGAGTACAAGCTGAATCCCTATGATGAACTGCAGTTTGGTTTAACAAAAACGCCACAATTAGTCCTTCTCGCGTTTAAAAGAAATGAAGAAAAAAACTGGATCATGGTCACGGATCCTAGTCAAGTTAGAAAGCTGATCATAGCAGACCAGACACGATCGCCGCTGTCTCGCACAGATCAAGCACCGGCAGTTGCTCTAGCACTGACAGCGGCAGCAGCTCAGTCTGATCCAGCTGAGGATTGGGCACCGACCGCGTCAGCGGATCAGTCTGATCTACCGGAGGATCGGGCATCGACACCGGCACCTGCTCCGACACCGGCACCAGCTCTACAAGGAGCACCATCTCCGGCAGCAGTAGCGGCTTCGGCACCTGCACCAACACTTGCACTTGCATCTGCTCTGGCCCATGCAGTTGCACCGGCAACAGACTGGGCTGCAATTCGCACTTCATATACCAAAGTCCTTACAAAAACCGACATGTCCACCTTCTTGGTAAGCATTGGCCGCCCAAGTGCTTCGTTCTTTTTTCTTTCCATGTTGTTTCACATGATTCACTGTGTTGATCTAACTGTTTGGGTATGTCTTCTTGTTTGCAAACAGAGAATTCCTAGAGCAACGAGGGAGTCGTTCAACAATCCGGGCGACCGCGACCAAGTTTCTCTTACCATGCGCAGCCTTGGTGTGAATGAACCTGCTCAATATACCGTAAGTACAAAGGATGGTCGCATGATGATTGATGCTAAAGGATGGTCAAGGTTCAAATCTAAATCATATCTTGCGGTAGGGGATGATGTCAAAATCAAACTTTCTCGGCAAGGAGAGCTGGTCCAAATCAACTTTGAAATTCTTCAGTAGCAGCACGCAACTGCTGAACTGATCTATCCTCCGAGAGATTTTGATGTAATAATCTTGCATGGTGAAACAAGTGTCCCGTGTGTATAAGTAGTACGGCAGTATTATTATCACATGGTATATCGTTGATAGAATTGCAACTCTGATTGCTGGTTAGGAACTGTCGTTCGATTTCATTCCAACAGCTGCCGTGCTTTATTCAATTTTGTGTATTCGCCTTGCGACAGCATCTAAAACCAGCGCCATACCGATCGCTTGCAATATGAAAAGCGCTGAGGTAGAACACATGGGCCCCCAAACATGCAGGGTCGGCCTGCGGCCCAAAGTCCAGAACCGTGAGCCTATCTGAGTATTATATTCTCAGCTGAACCCCCATAAAAAAAGCTGAACGCCCATAATGCCCGTGCGTTGCAGAGGGAGTATATTTCTCAGCAAGGTGAGCCTTTGATATAAAAGATTTGTATATTTCTTTACAGAGGGAGTATCTCTCTATCAAAAGATATATTTATGTGTAACTAGTTACTCCTGTCTTTCTACTTCCTTTCGCTGATATGTGGGGCAACCGGCAACGGGGTCCACGTGCCATATGCACAAATTAGAGTGCACAACTTCACGGTAGACACACCCCGGTCGTTGCGCCGCAGTAATGCCCAATGAGCCGTCAAATCACAACCCCCCCTTTGCAGCTTTAGCAGTAAGCTGGACGGACGAAGCAGCAATATTTCACTGGGCCTGAATCCCCTTCTCCCTCGTCTGCTTGTTCAGAGAAAACCCCCTCTCGGCGATTGCATAGGGTTTTCTCATGGAGAACCAGGTACGAATTCTTCATCCATCCCCGATAAATCCAAGTCCCTTGGTCGCAGGTAATCCTAGGATGGCAGCCGCCGCCGTTGATGCATTTTTCTTCCTACTAAATCTAGTGTGTTTCATTTGCAGTGCCCAAAGTGCGAGTACCCTACAGGTTTCTGCGCCCTCGGCGAGACGCCACACTTGTTCCTTCTCATCCTAACACAGCATTTTGAAACGCGCACAGTATGTTCCTAGAATCCTCTTTTCTATCCGGGAGGGTGGGGTTTTTTTGAACATGTTGTGTTCTCATATTATTTTTCCTGCAGTGTATTATTTGCTCTGCCAGAACACATGTACTCAAGATGCTCGGGCTTGCCATAACTGAATACACTAGTTTAATGGTCACAGTGAAGACAAGCCATGGATATAAGTTCCGAGTTGGGTTCATGAACCAAGAAGATCGCTGCTTTTTTTATGGCCGAACTTGGATAAACTTTCTCAAGTGTTACGGACTGAAAGTTGGTGCATGAATGTTGATGGAAATAGCAGAACCTGGTGTCATCTTCACTGCGATCTTCCACCCCGACGTCATTCCAATTGTTCATCCATGTTAGTTTTGTATCTGGTTCTTGCTTGTTGCCTCGATTACTTCTTAGTCCACCTATTCTGTCTAACTAATCACAATTTAACTTTAGAAGTAGCAACGAATCTCTCACGAAGATGCTACTTCTAACTAATATTTTCTTATAATTGGTGGCACGTGTAGGTTTTTTCAGAGTTAAGCAGTCTGCTCGTTTGTTACTCTGTAATAACTCGGCTGTTACTAATGGCACTGAAGTTGACTGGATCGACATCCACAAGTTCCTACACTTTATTGATCGTCTTGAGGTCCTTGTGGGGCGTTTCAATGGTGGAAGGCCACGTGGGATATGTGTGCCACTGCTGCACTCGTTGAACAGGTCCAACTGTGTCGAGAAACTTATGGTACGAGCTGTTTTCTGTTATATATGTTGTTCATAAACTATTGCTTATACACAGTTTTACAGCTGTGATCTTCTTGAAACAGGAACTGCCGAGTTCTATTGTTCCTATACAGATGCCTGACCATGGTCGGGTCAGACTTGTGCTTGGTCACAACATGATGTTTATGTCGACCTACTCAATTCCCCTTGGAGGTGAAAAGATACTTATTCATGGGTGGTCTCAAATAATGAAGGCCCGTCCATCTTGGAGAATAGGACAGAAGATTATGTTCATGCTTTTCCATGGCTCTAAAGCGAATATCCTGTTTATTGACCACGTTGCGAGATGAAGCCGCTTTCAGAAGGTTGTGGATGCGCGGGGTGGCACCTGGGCCTTGTCCTGGGGCTTGGCAGCCTCACCCTTGGTTAACTATAGGCAAAGTAGCACTGTTCGAGGCGTGCTTTGTACGGTTGAACCTGTATAAGTACTCATACTGCTTTCAGCTTTGGTTGTTAAGAGCCCCTGCTGGTTGTTAAGTACTCCTGCTGCTTTTACAGTCTGTCGTGTTTCTTCAGTCTTGTCTTCCTCCAGCCGCCAAAACCAAACCAGCGCCGGCGGGGCCGCCTGCTTCCGCCTCCCACGGCTGGCTGCGCCTCAGTGCACGCATCGCCGCCCCACTGTCTCCTAAATCGTTAACGCCGACGTCCTCCGCGCGCTTTGGTGCGCTCGCCGCAGCGCCGCCCTCTCGCGTTGTCAACATGGTCAACAAACAACAGGAATCGGCAGAAGTACGTGGAGAGGATGACAGTAGGGGCCCACCACGTCAGCGTATGGAAAAATAAAATGCTTCCTCCTAGTGTTTTCCTGACATCTGGGACCCACGACATTGTGAGCGTATATGGTCAATAGACAAGAGAACAACACAAGATCGGCTCACACCTGGGACGTAGCTACTCGAGCAGTATTTTTTTTGTTTGGTATTGTTGAGACGGAGCAGGGTTTGAACTGGGCTGTGGCCCGTCTAGCCCAGGCTTATATTTTATGTTCACCATGTGACCAGCCCAGCTATTTTTTCTTTGTGAAAATGAGCCCAGTTTATTTTTTCTGAAGAATACCCAATCCAGGCCTACTTATTTTTCTACGCCCTGATGGGCTACAACTCTTTCAAGACGCCTGCAAATCTTGAAAGTAATATGAAATGGGTTGTAAATATAAAAACAGATGACAAATTGGCAATTACTTTATAATTTCTGAATTTTTTCACATTTTCACATTCCTATTTCACTGGGCATTAACCTAATTTAAATATATCTTCAAAGTACTTTAAATATGGCTCGACATTTCGGTATTAAAAATAGTTTGGAACCCACAGAAATATGCGAAATTAGCCCTGGCCAACCAAAAAAACGACTGCAATAAATTGCATAAGAAGTTGCCATGAGCTATATATAAATTATTAAAAAAAAGAGGGAGTGGTCTGACTTGTGGGCCTGTTTAGTTGACGCGTATGCAAGATTTTTTTAGTTATTATATACGTCAACAAACGATTCTAGCAGACGTAACCGTTGGATGTCAATCCAACGACCGTTGTGTTTCTTCAATCTCTGATCTTCTTGCTCCAGCCGCCAAAGCAGCACCGGCGGGACCGCCTACTCCCGCCTCCCGTGGCCGGCTATGCTGCCGCGCAGGCCTCAGCGCCCCCTACTACTCCCACCGCTGGCCAGGGCATCCCTCTACTCACCCACACCCCCTGTTATTCTGCGGCGACGGCAGCCTCACACCGCAGCCGAACCAGTGAACCCTCGTACTCCTCTCCGCGCGGGCTTCCACTGCCGCGTCTTCCCCGGCTCCGCGTCGTCCCCTTCCTAGGCCTCACCGTCGTCCACCGCCGTGGTGCTCTCGGCGCGGCGTGGTCAATGTGGTCAACGACCGACTTCCATCGGAAGAGTACTGTACGTGGAGAGGCTGACAGCTGGGTCCACGGCAGCCGCAAGGAAGTGCCTCCTTATTACGCGGAAAATAATTATTCCTCCACCTGATAGCAGGGACCCACCGGACGGGCCACCAGTATTTCGCGAAAAAAAACATTTACCCCTGACTGCTGGGACCCACAGGACGGGCCACCGTATTTCGCGAAAAAAACGTTCCCCCCGCTGTCAGCTCGGACCCACCGGAAGTGCCTCCTTATTACGCACAAAAAAATGAATACCCCCTGCTAGCTGGGACCCACCTTGGTGGGAGGCTGACTTGTGGGCCTACTAAGTTGATGTTGGAAATATGCCCTAGAGGCAATAATAAATTGGTTATTATTATATTTCCTTGTTCATGATAATCGTTTATTATCCATGCTAGAATTGTATTGATAGGAAACTCAGATACATGTGTGGATACATAGAAAACACCATGTCCCTAGTAAGCCTCTAGTTGACTAGCTCGTTGATCAATAGATGGTTACGGTTTCCTGACCATGGACATTGGATGTCGTTGATAACGGGATCACATCATTAGGAGAATGATGTGATGGACAAGACCGAATCCTAAGCCTAGCACAAGATCGTGTAGTTCGTTTGCTAAAGCTTTTCTAATGTCAAGTATCATTTCCTTAGACCATGAGATTGTACAACTCCCGGATACCGTAGGAATGCTTTGGGTGTACCAAACGTCACAACGTAACTGGGTGGCCATAAAGGTGCATTACAGGTATCTCCGAAAGTGTCTGTTGGGTTGGCACGAATCGAGACTGGGATTTGTCACTCCGTGTAAACGGAGAGGTATCTCTGGGCCCACTCGGTAGGACATCATCATAATGTGCACAATGTGACCAAGGAGTTGATCACGGGATGATGTGTTACGGAACGAGTAAAGAGACTTGCCGATAACGAGATTGAACAAGGTATCGGTATACCGACGATCGAATCTCGGGCAAGTAACATACCGATTGACAAAGGGAATTGTATACGGGATTGATTGAATCCCCGACATCGTGGTTCATCCGATGAGATCATCGTGGAACATGTGGGAGCCAACATGGGTATCTAGATCCCGCTGTTGGTTATTGACCGGAGAACGTCTTGGTCATGTCTGCATGGTTCCCGAACCCGTAGGGTCTACACACTTAAGGTTCGACGACGCTAGGGTTATAGGGAATAGATATACGTGGTTACCGAATGTTGTTCGGAGTCCCAGATAAGATCCCGGACGTCACGAGGAGTTCCGGAATGGTTCGGAGGTAAAGATTTATATATGGGAAGTCCCGTTTTGGCCACCGGAAGAGTTTTGGGCGTCACCGATAATGTACCGGGACCACCGGAGGGTTCCAGGGGTCCACCGGGAGGGGCCACCAGCCCCGAAGGGCCCTATGGGCTGTATGTGGAGAGGGACCAGCCCCTTAGTGGGCTGGGCGCCTTCCCCCCCAAGGCCCATGCGCCTAAGGGTTTGGGGGAACCCTAAGGGGAGGCGCCCCCCTTGCCTTGGGGGGCAAGGTAACCCCCTGGCCGCCGCCCCCTCCTCAGATTGGATCTGAGGGGGCCGGCCCCCCTCTCCCTTGCCCCTATATATATGTGGGGGGTGGGAGGGCAGCAACACACAAGTTCTGGCGCAGCCCTTCCCCTCTTCCATGTCCTCCTCCTCTCCCGCGGTGCTTGGCGAAGCCCTGCAGGATTGCCACGCTCCTCCATCACCACCACGCCGTCGTGCTGCTGCTGGACGGAGTCTTCCCCAACCTCTCCCTCTCTCCTTGCTGGATCAAGGCGTGGGAGACGTCACCGGGCTGCACATGTGTTGAACGCGGAGGCGCCGTGGTTCGGCGCTTAGATCAGAATCAACCGCGATCTGAATCGCTACGAGTATGACTCCTTCATCCACGTTCTTGCAACGCTTCCGCATCGCGATCTACAATGGTATGTAGATGCACTCCCCCTCCCCTCGTTGCTAGATTACTCCATAGATTGATCTTGGTGATGCGTAGAAAATTTTGAATTTCTGCTACGTTACCCAACAGTGGCATCATGAGCCAGGTTTATGCGTAGTTTCTATGCACGAGTAGAACACAAAGTAGTTGTGGGCATCGATATTCTCAATTTACTTGCCGTTACTAGTCTTATCTTGATTCGGCGGCATCGTGGCATGAAGCGGCCCGGACCGACCTTACACGTACACTTACGTGAGACAGGTTCCACCGACTGACATGCACTAGTTGCATAAGGTGGCTAGCGGGTGTCTGTCTCTCCCACTTTAGTCGGATCGGATTCGATGAAAAGGGTCCTTATGAAGGGTAAATAGAAATTGGCATATCACGTTGTGGCTTTTGCGTAGGTAAGAAACATTCTTGCTAGAAACCCATAACAGCCACGTAAAACATGCAACAACAATTAGAGGACGTCTAACTTGTTTTTGCAGGGTATGCTATGTGATGTGATATGGCCAAAAGGATGTGATGAATGATATATGTGATGTATGAGATTGATCATGTTCTTGTAATAGGAATCACGACTTGCATGTCGATGAGTATGACAACCGGCAGGAGCCATAGGAGTTGTCTTAATTTATTGTATGACCTACGTGTCAATGAAAACGCCATGTAATTACTTTACTTTATTGCTAACCGTTAGCCATAGTAGTAGAAGTAATAGTTGGCGAGACAACTTCATTAAGACACAATGATGGAGATCATGGTGTCATGCCGGTGACGAAGGTGATCATGCCGCGCCTCGAAGATGGAGATCAAAAGGCGCAAGATGATATTGGCCATATCATGTCACTTTATGATTTGCATGTGATGTTTGTCATGTTTACATCTTATTTGCTTAGAACGACGGTAGCACAAATAAGATGATCCCTCACTAAAATTTCAAGAGAAGTGTTCCCCCTAACTGTGCACCATTGTGAAGGTTCGTTGTTTCGAAGCACCACGTGATGATCGGGTGTGATAGATTCTAACGTTCGAATACAACGGGTGTTGACGAGCCTAGCATGTACAGACATGGCCTCGAAACACATGCAAAACACTTAGGTTGACTTGACGAGCCTAGCATGTACAGACATGGCCTCGGAACACAAGAGATCGAAAGATCGAACATGAGTCGTATAGTAGATGCGATCAACATGGAGATGTTCACCGATGATGACTAGTCCGTCTCACGTGATGATCGGACACGGCCTAGTTTGACTCAGGTCATGTATCACTTAGATGACTAGAGGGATGTCTATCTGAGTGGGAGTTCATTAATCAGATGAACTCAATTATCATGAACATGGTCAAAAGGTCTTTGCAAATTATGTCATAGCTTACGCTTTAGTTCTACTGTTTAAGATATGTTCCTAGAGAAAATTTAGTTGAAAGTTGATAGTAGCAATTATGCGGACTGGGTCCGTAAACTGAGGATTGTCCTCATTGCTGCACAGAAGGCTTATGTCCATAATGCACCGCTCGGTGTGCTGAACCTCGAGCGTCGTCTGTAGATGTTACGAAACATCTTGCATACACATTTTGATGACTACGTGATAGTTCAGTGTGTGATGCTAACGGTTTAAAATTGTGGCACCAAAGACGGTTTTGAAACATCGCAGAACATATGAGATGTTCCAAAGACTGAAATTGGGATTTCAGACTAATGCCCACGTCAAGAGGTATGAGACCTCTGACAAGTTCTTAAGCCTGCAAACTAAGGGAGAAAAGCTCAATCGTTGAGCATGTGCTCAGATTGTCTGAGTACCACAATCGCTTGAATCGAGTGGGAGTTAATCTTCCAGATGAGATAGTGATGGTTCTCCATAGTAACTGCCACCAAGCTATTGGAGCTTCGTGATGAACTATAACATATCAGGGATAGACATGATGATCCTTGAGCAACTCGCGATGTTTGACACCGCGAAAGTAGAAATCAAGAAGGAGCATCAATTGTTGATGGTTAGTAAAACCACTAGTTTCTAGAAGGGCAAGGGCAAAAGGGATACTTCATGAAACAGCAAATCATTTGGTGCTCTAGTGAAGAATCCCAAGGATGAACCCAAACCCGAGACTAAGTGCTTCTGTAATGAGGGAAACAGTCACTGAAGCAGAACTACCCTAGATACTTGGTAGATGAGAAGGCAGGCAAGGTCGACAGAAGTATATTGGATATACATTATATGAATGTGTACTTTACTAGTACTCCTAGCAGCACCAGGGTATTAGATACCGGTTCGGTTGCTAAGTGTTAGTAACTCGAAATAAAAGCTGCAGAATAAACGGAGACTAGCTAAAGGTGAGATGACGATATGTGTTGGAAGTATTTCCAAGGTTGATGTGATCAAGCATCGCATGCTCCCTCTACCATCGAGATTGGTATTAAACCTAAATAATTGTTATTTGGTGTTTGCGTTGAGCATAAACATGATTGGATTATGTTTATCGCAATACGGTTATTCATTTAAGGGGAATAATGGTTACTCTATTTATTTGAATAATACCTTCAATGGTCTTGCACCTAAAATGAATCTCGATTGCAGTGATACACATGTTCGTGCCAAAAGATAATGATAGTACCACATACTTGTGGCACTGCTATTTGAGTCATATTGGTATGGAACGCATGAAGAAGCTCCATGTAGATGGATCTTTGGACTCACTCGTTTTTGAAAAGATTGAGACATGCGAACCATGTCTATTGGTATATATGCGTGAAGAAACTCCATGCAGATGGATCGTTTGGACTCACTTGATTTTGAATCACTTGAGACATGCAAATCATACCACATGGGCAAGATGACTGAAAGGCCTCGTTTTTCAGTAAGATGGAACAAGAGAGCAACTTGTTGGAAGTAATACATTTGATGTGTGCAGTCCAATGAGTGCTGAGGCACGCAGTGGATATCGTTATGTTCTTACTTCACAGATGATTTGAGTAGATGCTGAGAATATTTACTTGATGAAACACAAGTCTGAATTATTGAAAGGTTCAAGTAATTTCAGAGTGAAGTTGAAGATCGTCGTGACAAGAGGATAAAATGTCTATGATATGATCATAGAGATATCTGAGTTACGAGTTTGGCACACAATTAAGACATTGTGGAAAGTGTTTCACAATTAATACCGCCTGGAACACCATAGTGTGATGGTGTGTCCGAACATCATAGCTGCACCCTATTGGATGTGGTGCAAACCATGATGTCTCTTATCGAATTACCACTATCGTTCATGGGTTAGGCATTAGAGACAACCACATTCACTTTAAATAGGGCACCACGAAATTCCGTTGAGACGACACCGTTTAGAGAAACCTAAGTTGTCGTTTCTTAAAAGTTTGGGGCTGCGATACTTATGTGAAAAAGTTTCAGGCTGATAAGCTCGAACCCAAAGCGGATAAATGCATCTTCATAGAATACCCAAAACAGTTGGGTATACCTCCTATTTCAGATTTGGAAGCAAAAGTAATTGCTTCTAGAAACGGGTCCTTTCTTGAGGAAAAGTTTCTCTCGAAAGAATTGAGTGGGAGGATGGTGGAGACTTGATGAGGTTATTGAACCATAACTTCAACTAGTGTGTAGCAAGGCACAGGAAGTTGTTCCTGTGGCACCTACACCAGTTGAAGTGGAAGCTTATGATAGTGATCATGAAACTTCGGATCAAGTCACTACCAAACCTCGTAGGACGACGAGGATGCGTACTACTCCTGAGTGGTACGGTAATCCTGTCTTAGATATCATGTTGTTAGACAATACTGAACCTACGAGCTATGGAGAAGCGATGGTGGGCCCATAATCCGACAAATGGTTAGAAGCCATGAAATCCGAGATAGGATCCATGTATCAGAACAAAGCATGGACTTTGGTGAACTTGCCCGATGATCGGCAAGCCATTGAGATAAATGGATCTTTAAGAAGAAGACGGACGTGGACGGTAATGTTACCGTCTATGAAGCTCGACTTGTGGCAAAGAGTATTTTCACAAGTTCAAGGAGTTGACTACGATGAGATTTTCTCATCCGTAGAGATGCTTAAGTCCGTCGGAATCATGTTAGCATTAGCTGCATTTATGAAATCTGGCAGATGGATGTCAAAACAAGTTTCCTTACCAGTTTTTGTAAGGAAAGGTTGTATGTGATACAATCAGAAAGGTTTTGTCGATCCTAAGGATGCTAAAAGGTATGCTAGCTCCAGCGATCCTTCCATGGACTGGAGCAAGCATCTCGGAGTCAGAATATACGCTTTGATGGAGTGATCAAAGTCTTTGGGTTTATACAAAGTTTGTTAGAAACTTGTATTTACAATAAAGTGAGTGGGAGCGCTACAACATTTCTGATAAGTATATGTGAATGACATATTGTTGATCCGAAATGATGTAAAATTTCTGGAAAGCATAAAGGGTTGTTTGAAAGGAGTTTTTCAAAGGAAGACCTGGATAAAGCTGCTTACATATTGGGCATCAAGATCTATAGAGATAGATTAAGACGCCTGATGATACTTTCAAAGAACGCACACCTTGACATGATTTTGAAAGAGTTCAAAATAGATCAGCAAAGAAGGAGTTCTTGGCTGTGTTACAAGGTGTGAGTATTGAGTAAGACTCAAGACATGACCACAGCAGAAGAGAGAGAAAGGACAAAGGTCGTCCCCTATGCTTTAGACGTAGGCTCTACAGTATGCTATGTTGTGTACCGCACATGAAGTGTGCCTTGCCATGAGTTGGTCAGGGGGTACAATAGTGATCCGGGAATGGATCACATGACAGCGGTCGAACTTATCCTTAGTATCTAGTGGACTAAGGAATTTTCTCGATTATGGAGGTGAAAAGGAGTTCGTCGTAAAGGGTTACGTCGATGTGAACTTTGACACTAATCCGGATGACTCTGAGAAGTGAACCGGATTCGTATAGCAGAGCAGTTATTTGAAATGGCTCCAAATAGCGCGTGGTAGCATCCACAAGATGACATAGATATTCGTAAAGCACACGCGGATCTGAAAGGTTCAGACCCGTTGACTAATAACCTCTCTCACAAGCATAACATGATCAAACCAGAACTCATTGAGGGTTAATCACATAGTGATGTGAACTAGATTGTTGACTCTAGTAAACTCTTTGGATGTTGGTCACATGGTGATGTGACCTGTGAGTGTTAATCACATGGTGATGTGAACTAGATTATTGACTCTAGTGCAAGTGGGAGACTATTGGAAATATGCCCTAGAGGCAATAATAAATTGGTTATTATTATATTTCCTTGTTCATGATAATCGTTTATTATCCATGCTAGAATTGTATTGATAGGAAACTCAGATACATGTGTGGATAGATAGACAACACCATGTCCCTAGTAAGCCTCTAGTTGACTAGCTCGTTGATCAATAGATGGTTACGGTTTCCTGACCATGGACATTGGATGTTGTTGATAACGGGATCACATCATTAGGAGAATGATGTGATGGACAAGACCCAATCCTAAGCCTAGCACAAGATCGTGTAGTTCGTTTGCTAAAGCTTTTCTAATGTCAAGTATCATTTCCTTAGACCATGAGATTATGAAACTCCCGGATACCGTAGGAATGCTTTGGGTGTACCAAACGTCACAATGTAACTGGGTGGCTATAAAGGTGCATTACAGGTATCTCCGAAAGTGTCTGTTGGGTTGGCACGAATCGAGACTGGGATTTTTCACTCCGTGTAAACGGAGAGGTATCTCTGGGCCCACTCGGTAGGACATCATCATAATGTGCACAATGTGACCAAGGAGTTGATCACGGGATGATGTGTTACGGAACGAGTAAAGAGACTTGCCGGTAACGAGATTGAACAAGGTATCGGTATACCGACGATCGAATCTCGGGCAAGTAACATACCGATTGACAAAGGGAATTGTATACGGGATTGATTGAATCCCCGACATCGTGGTTCATCCGATGAGATCATCGTGGAACATGTGGGAGGCAACATGGGTATGCAGATCCCGCTGTTGGTAATTGACCGGAGAACGTCTCGGTCATGTCTGCATGGTTCCCGAACCCGTAGGGTCAACACACTTAAGGTTCGACGACGCTAGGGTTATAGGGAACAGATATACGTGGTTACCGAATGTTGTTCGGAGTCCCGGATGAGATCCCGGACGTCACGAGGAGTTCTGGAATGGTCCGGAGGTAAAGATTTATATATGGGAAGTCCCGTTTTGGCCACCGGAAGAGTTTTGGGCGTCACCGGTAATGTACCGGGACCACCGGAGGGTTCCGGGGGTCCACCGGGAGGGGCCACCAGCCCCGAAGGGCCCTATGGGCTGTATGTGGAGAGGGACCAGCCCCTTAGTGGGCTGGGCGCCTTCCCCCCAAGACCCATGCGCCTAAGGGTTTGGGGGAACCCTAAGGGGAGGCGCCCCCCTTGCCTTGGGGGGCAAGGCAACCCGCCTGGCCGCCGCCCCCTCCTCAGATTGGATCTGAGGGGGCCGGCCCCCCTCTCCCTTGCCCCTATATATATGTGGGGGGTGGGAGGGCAGCAACACACAAGTTCTGGCGCAGCCCTTCCCCTCTTCCATGTCCTCCTCCTCTCCCGCGGTGCTTGGCGAAGCCCTGCAGGATTGCCACGCTCCTCCATCACCACCACACCGTCGTGCTGCTGCTGGACGGAGTCTTCCCCAACCTCTCCCTCTCTACTTGCTGGATCAAGATGTGGGAGACGTCACCGGGCTGCACGTGTATTGAACGCGGAGGCGCCGTGGTTCGGCGCTTAGATCGGAATCAACCGCGATCTGAATCGCTTTGAGTACGACTCCTTCATCCGCGTTCTTGCAACGCTTCCGCATCGCGATCTACAATGGTATGTAGATGCACTCCCCTTCCCCTCGTTGCTAGATTACTCCATAGACTGATCTTGGTGATGCGTAGAAAATTTTGAATTTCTGCTACGTTACCCAACAGTTGACTGGGACGGAGGCCTTTGTCAACTTTAGTCAATATATGAACGATTCTAGCTCCAGTGACTGTACGATGTCCATCCAACGGCCGTAGTGCTTCTTCAACCTCTGGTCTTCTTGCTCCAGCTGCCCAAAGCAGCGCCGGTCGTGCCGCCTGCTCCTGCCGCCCGTGGCCGGCTGTGATGCCGCGGAGGCCTCACCGCCCCCTACTACTCCCACCGCTGGCCAGGCCATCCCTCTACGCACCCACACCCCCTGTTATTCTGCGGCGACGGCAGCCTCACAACGCAGCCGAACGAGTGAACCCTCATACTCCTCTACCCGTGGGCATCCACTGCCGCGTCTTCCCCGGCTCCGCGTCGTCCCCTTCCTAGGCCTCGCCGTCGTCCACCGCCCTGGTGCTCTCGGCGCGGCGTGGTCAACGTGGTCAAGGAATGGCTTCCATCGGACGTGGACTGTACGTGGAGAGGCTGACAGCTGGGTCCATGGCCGCAGCAAGGAAGTGCCTCCTTATTACGCGCAAAATAATTATTCCTCCACCTGACAGCGGGGACCCACCGGACGGGCCACCGTATTTCGCGAAAAAAACATTTCCCCCTGACTGCTGGGACCCACCAGCTACATCTTCGCATGCAAGGAAGTGCGTCCGAAAAAAATACGATTCGCCCCCCTGACTGCTGGGACCCACCAGCTACATCTTCGCACGCAAGGAAGTGCGTCCGAAAAAAAAACGATTCGCCCCCTGACTACTGGGACCCACCAGCTACATCTTCGCACGCAAGGAAGTGCGTCCGGGTAAAAAAAAACGATTCCCCCTGACTGCTGAGGCGCGTACGTGTCGTAGTAGAGGCGCGCACGTAGCATGTACATGTACGTACAGCGGCCAGGGTGCAAGAAAGAAAATACGGCCACGTACGTACATACGGGCAGGGTCTTGAACGCCTACTCGCGCATATGTACGGCCAGGGCTCGTGTACATGGGTGGGTCGGAACAGAGAAACAACATCGTCGTCGTGTTCATGGGGAGGCAACGGAATGCGTCGTGTTCATGGGGAGGCAACGGAATGCGTCATGTTCATCGGGAGGCAACGGAACGCGTGGGAGCCAACGGGCTGGGTCAGAACGGAATGCGTGGTCGTGTTCATCGGGAGGGCTTGGACGGAACATGCGATGGAAACGAGGCCTGGCCTACCGCAAAACGGAGGAAACGGCCTTGTGTTCGACCGGCCACGTTTGAAACGGGATCCTATTCATCGGGAGGGGTCTAGCGTACCGCAAAACGGAGGAAACGGACCTCCTACGGTCGAAACGGGGGTCCTGTTGATCGGGAGGGGTGTGGCGTACCGCAAAACGGAGGAAACGGACTTGTGTTGGAGCGCTACGGTCGAAACGGGGGTCCTGTTGATCGGGAGGGGTGTGGCGTACCGCAAAACAGGACTCCACGGGATACTGTTCATCTCCACCGTCGACCTCCTCCAGCCTCCACGGGCTACCGTCGACCTCCTCCAGCCTCCACGGGCTCCTGTTCATCCAGCCTCCACGGCGCGCTACTCCACCGGCTACTGTTCAACCACCCCTCCACGGGCACCCCTCCACCATCTACTATTCATCTAGCCCTCCACACCATGGGGTCATGTTCATCCAGAGGCAACACCACCGCTCACTGTTCATCCAACCCCCCCCGCAACACTCACTGTTCATCCAATCGATCGGCTTCAGTTAGTAGCAGTAGCGAAGGAATCGCTCGATCGGGTTTAGTTAACAGCCATCGATCGATCGCTCGGGTTCAGTAACGCGTAGCCGGCAGTGCAATCGCTCGGGTTCAGTTAGAGCCCAACGCCTCGCTCGAGTTCAGTTAGAGCCAACGCCTCGCACACACGCGCGTACGTGTACGAGAGAAACGCGCATCGCTCAGCCCCCGACCTCCCACCGTAACCGGGAACTCCCCGAAATTTTCCTCCCCCTCGCTTCTACCATGGCTTTTTCCGTCATGGACGGCCCAAAGAATGTCATGCAGCTGCGTCTCCAGCCCGCCCAGGACGAAAAGCCCATTTTCTGTCATGATTTTTTGTCATAGAAGTAGGAGCCCACCACATCTATGATGATACCGGGTTTTGTCACAATTATCGTCATAGAAGTGTCATATGTATGATAGAAATTTTTTTCATTCGGCCCAAAATGTCACTGATGTGTCTTTTTTTGGAGTGTAGGGCACCGTCTAAATCCGTTGAGACGACACCGTATGAACTGTGGTTTGGCAAGAAACCTAAGCTGTCGTTTCTTAAAGTTTGGGGTTGCGACACTTATTTCAAAAGGCTTCAGCCTGATAAGCTCGAACCCAAATCGAAGAAGTCCGTATTCATAGGATACCCTAAGGAAACAATTGGGTCCACCTTCTACCACAGATCCAAAGGCAAGATCTTTGTTGCCAAGAATGGAAACTTTCTAGAGAAGGAGTTTCTCTCGAAAGAAGTGAGTGGGAGGAAAGTAGAACTTGATGAGGTAATTGTACCTTCTCTCGAATTGGAAGGTAGCTCATCACAGAAAACCATTTCCGTGATGCCTACACCGACTACAGAGGAAGCTCATGATAATGATCATGAAACTTCATATCAAGTTACTACCGAACCTCGTAGGTCAAACAGAGCATGTTCCGCACTAGAGTGGTACGGTAATCCTGTTCTGGAAGTCATGTTACTAGACCATGACGAACCTATGAACTATGAAGAATCTATGATGAGTCCAGATTCCGATAAATGGCTTGAGGCCATGAAATCTGAGATAGGATCCATGTATGAGAACAAAGTATGGACTTTGGTTGACTCGCCCGATGATCGGCGAGCCATAGAGAATAAATGGTGAAGGAAATATGCCCTAGAGGCAATAATAAAGTTGTTATTTATATTTCCTTCTATCATGATAAATGTTTATTATTCATGCTAGAATTGTATTAACCGGAAACTTAGTACATGTGTGAATACATAGAAAAACAGAGTGTCACTAGTATGCCTCTACTTGACTAGCTCGTTGAATCAAAGACGGTTAAGTTTCCTAGCCATAGACATGAGTTGTCATTTGATTAACGGGATCACATCATTAGAGAATGATGTGATTGACTTGACCCATTCCGTTAGCTTAGCACTTGATCGTAGAGTATGTTGCTATTGCTTTCTTCATGACTTATACATGTTCCTATGACTAGGAGATTATGCAACTCCCAAATACCGGAGGAACACTTTGTGTGCTACCAAACGTCACAATGTAACTAGGTGATTATAAAGGTGCTCTACAGGTGTCTCCGATGGTGTTTGTTGAGTTGGCATAGATCGAGATTAGGATTTGTCACTCCGATTGTCGGAGAGGTATCTCTGGGCCCTCTCGGTAATGCACATCACTATAAGCCTTGCAAGCAATGTGACTAATGAGTTAGTTGCGGGATGATGCATTACCGAACGAGTAAAGAGACTTGCCGGTAACGATGTTGAACTAGGTATTGAGATACCGACGATCGAATCTCGGGCAAGTAACATACCGATGAATAAGGGAACAACGTATGTTGTTGTGCGGTTTGACCGATAAAGATCTTCCTAGAATATGTAGGAACCAATATGAGCATCCAGGTTCTGCTATTGGTTATTGACCGGAGATGAGTCTCGGTCATGTCTACATAGTTCTCGAAGCCGTAGGGTCCGCACGCTTAACGTTCGGTGACGATCGGTATTATGAGTTTATGTGTTTTGATGTACCAAAGGTTGTTCGGAGTCCCAGATATGATCACAGACATGACGAGGAGTCTTGAAATGGTCGGGACATAAAGATCGATATATTGGATGACTATGTTTGGACATCGGAATGGTTCCGGGTGAGTTTGGGCATTTACCGGAGTACCGGGAGGTTACCGGAACCCCCCGGGAAGTATATGGGCCTTATTGGGCCATAGTGGGAGAGAGAAGGGAGACTAGGAGGGGGCGCCCCCCAAGCCCAATACGAATTGGGTTGGGGGCCGTCCACACCCTTTCCTTCCTCCTTCGCCCCCCTTCCTTCCTCTCCTAGTCCAACTAGGGAAGGGGGGATCCTACTCCTGGTGGGAGTAGGACTCCTCCAGGGCGTGCCATAAAGGGCCGACCATCCCCCCTCCTCCACTCCTTTATATACGGGGGAGGGGGGCACCCCATAGACACACAAGTTGACATTGTCTTAGCCGTGTGCGGTGCCCCCCTCCACCATAATCCACCTCGGTCATATCGTTGCAGTGCTTAGGCGAAGCCCTACGCCGGTAACTTCATCATCACCGTCATCATGCCGTCGTGCCGACGAAGCTCTCCCTCGACACTCAGCTAGATCGAGAGTTCGTGGGACGTCACCGAGCTGAACGTGTGCAGATCGCGGAGGTGTCGTACTTTCGGTACTAGGATCGGTCGGATCGTGAAGACGTACGACTACATCAACCACGTTGTCATAACGCTTCCGCTTTCGGTCTACGAGGGTACGTAGACAACACTCTCCCCTCTCGTTGCTATGCATCACCTAGATGGATCTTGCGTGTGCGTAGGATTTTTTTTTAAATTACTGCGTTCCCAAAAGTGGCATCCGAGCCAGGTCTATGCGTAGATGTTATATGCACGAGTAGAACACAAAGAGTTGTGGGAGATAATAGTCATACTGCTTACCAGCATGTCATACTTTGATTCGGCGATATTGCTGGATGAAGCGGCCTGGACCGACATTACGCATACGCTTATGTGAGACTGGTTCTACCGACGTGCTTCGCACATAGGTGGCTCGCGGGTGTCAGTTTCTCCAACTTTAGTTGAATCGAGTGTGGCTACGCCCGGTCCTTGATGAAGGTTAAAACAGCACACTTGACGAAAAATCGTTGTGGTTTTTATGCGTAGGTAAGAACGGTTCTTGCTCAGCCCGTAGCAGCCACGTAAAACTTGCAACAACAAAGTAGAGGACGTCTAACTTGTTTTTGCAGGGCATGTTGTGATGTGATATGGTCAATACATGATGCTAAATTTTATTGTATGAGATGATCGTCTTTTGTAACAGAGTTATCGGCAACTGGCAGGAGCCATATGGTTGTCGCTTTATTGTATGAAATGCAATCGCCATGCAATTGCTTTACTTTATCACTAAGCGGTAGCGATAGTCGTAGAAGCAATAGCTGGCGAGATGACAACGATGCTACGATGGAGATCAAGGTGTCGCGCCGGTGACGATGGTGATCATGACGGTGCTTTGGAGATGGAGATCAAAGGCACAATATGATGATGGCCATATCATATCACTTATATTGATTGCATGTGATGTTTATCCTTTATGCATCTTATTTTGCTTAGTTTGACGGTAGCATTATAAGATGATCTCTCACTAAATTTCAAGGTACAAGTGTTCTCCCTGAGTATGCACTGTTGCGACAGTTCTTCGTGCTGAGACACCACGTGATGATCGGGTGTGATAAGCTTGATGTTCACATACAACGGGTGCAAGCCAGTTTTGCACACGCATAATACTCGGGTTAAACTTGACGAGCCTAGCATATGCAGATATGGCCTCGGAACACTGGAGACCGAAAGGTCGAGCGTGAATCATATAGAAGATATGATCAACTTAGTGATGTTCACCATTGAAAACTACTCCATCTCATGTGATGATCGGACATGGTTTAGTTGATATGGATCACGTGATCACTTAGATGATTAGAGGGATGTCTATCTAAGTGGGAGTTCTTAAGTAATATGATTAATTGAACTTTAATTTATCATGAACTTAGTCATGGTAGTATTAGCATATCTATGTTGTAGATCAATAGCTCGCGTTTAGCTCCCCTGTTTTATTTTCTGATATGTTCCTAGAGAAAAGTAAGTTGAAAGATGTTAGTAGCAATGATGCGGATTGGATCCGTGATCTGAGGATTATCCTCATTGCTGCATAGGAGAATTATGTCCTTGATGCACCGCTAGGTGACAAACCGATTGTAGGAGCAAATGCAGAGGTTATGAACGTTTGGCAAGCTCAATATGATGACTACTTGATAGTTTAGTGCACCATGCTTTACGGCTTAGAATCGGGGCTTCAAAGACGTTTTTGAAACGCCACGGAGCATATGAGATGTTCCAAGAGTTGAAATTAGTATTTCAGACTCATGCCCATGTCGAAAGGTATGAGACCTTTGACAAGTACTTTTCCTACAAGATGGAGGAGAATAGCTCAGCTAGTGAGCATGTGCTCAGAATGTCTGAGTACTACAATCACTTGAATCAAGTGGGAGTTAATCTTCCAGATAAGATAGTGATTGATAGAGTTCTCTAGTCACTATCACCAAGTTACTAGAACTTCGTGATGAACTATAATATGCAAGGGATAACGGAAACGATTCCCAAGCTCTTCGTGATGCTGAAATCGACGAAGGTAGAAATCAAGAAAAGCATCAAGTGTTGATGGCTAAGGTTGCTTCCCTCTAAGGTGGAACGCTCCCCTACCGATGAGACCACTAGTTTCAAGAAAAGGGCAAAGGGAAGAAGGGGAACTTCAAAAAGAACGGCAAGCAAGTTGCTGCTCAAGTGAAGAAGCCCAAGTTTGGAACTAAGCCTGAGACTAAGTGCTTCTACTACAAAGGAACTGGTCACTGGAAGCAGAACTGTCCCAAGTATTTGGCGGATAAGAAGGATGGCAAAGTGAACAAAGGTATATTTGATATACATGTTATTGATGTGTATTTTACTAGTGTTTATAGCAACCTCTCGGTATTTGATACTGGTTCAGTTGCTAAGAGTAGTAACTCGAAACGGGAGTTGCAGAATGAACAGATACTAGTTAAGGATGAAGTGACGATGTGTGTTGGAAGTGGTTCCAAGATTGATATGATCATCATCGCACGCTCCCTATACTTTCGGGATTAGTGTTGAACCTAAAATAAATGTTATTTGGTGTTTGCGTTGAGCATAAATATGATTGGATCATGTTTATTGCAATACGGTTATTCATTTAAGTCAAAGAATAATTGGTGTTCTATTTTCTTGAATAAAACCGTCTATGGTCATACACTCAATATAAATGGTTTATTGAATATCGATCGGAGTGATACACATATTCATAATACTGAAGCCAAAAGATGCAAAGTTAATAATGATAGTGCAACTTATTTGTGGCACTGCCGTTTATGTCATATTGGTGTAAAGCGCATGAAGAAACTCCATGCTGATGGGATTTTGTAATCACTTGATTATGAATCACTTGATGCTTGCGAACCATGCCTTATGGGCAAGATGACTAAGACTCCGTTCTCCGGAACAATGGAGCGAGCCACTGACTTATTGGAAATAATACATACCGATGTATGCAGTCCAATGAGTGTTGAGGCTCATGGCGGGTATCATTGTTTTCTGACCTTCACAGATGATTTGAGCAGATATGCGTATATCTACTTGATGAAACACAAGTCTGAAACACTTGAAAAGTTCAAAGATTTTCAGAGTGAAGTAGAGAATCATCGTAACAAGAAAATACAGTTTCTATGATCTGATTGCAGAGGCAAATATTTGAGTTACGAGTTTGGCCTTCAATTAAAACAATGTGGAATAGTTTCACAAACTCATGCCACCTAGAACACCACAGAATAATGGTGTGTCCGAATGTAATAACAGTACTTTATTGGATATAGTGCAATCTATGATGTCTCTTACCGATTTACCACTATCGTTTTGGGGTCATGCATTAGAAACAGCTACATTCACGTTAAATAGGGCACCGTCTAAATCCGTTGAGACGACACCGTATGGACTATGGTTTGGCAAGAAACCTAAGCTGTCATTTCTTAAAGTTTGAGGTTGCAATGCTTATGTGAAAAAGTTTCAACCTGATAAGCTCAAACCCAAATCGGAGAAGTGTGTCTTCATAGGATACCCAAAGGAGACAGTTGGGTACACCTTCTATCACAGATCCGAAGGCAAAACATTCGTTGCTAAGAATGGATCCTTTCTATAGAAGGAGTTTTTCTCGAAAGAAGTGAGTGGGAGGAAAGTAGAACTTGATGAGGTAACTGTACCTGCTCCCTTATTAGAAAGTAGTTCATCACAGAAATCTGTTCCTGTGACTCCTGCACCAATTAGTGAGGAAGCTAATGATGATGATCATGTAACTTCAGATCAAGTTACTACCAAACCTCGTAGGTCAACCAGAGTGAGATCCGCACCAGAGTGGTACGGTAATCCTGTTCTGGAGGTCATGTTACTTGACCATGACGAACCTACGAACTATGAGGAAGCGATGATGAGCCCAGATTCCGCAAAATGGCTTGAGGCCATGAAATCTGAGATGGGATCCATGTATGAGAACAAAGTGTGGACTTTGGTTGACTTGCCCGATGATCGGCAAGCCATAGAAAATAAATGGATCTTCAAGAGGAAGACGGACGCTGATAGTAGTGTTACTATCTACAAAGCTAGACTTGTCGAAAAAGGTTTTGACAAAGTTCAAGGTGTTGACTACGATGAGATTTTCTCACTCGTGGCGATGCTTAAGTCTGTCCAAATCATGTTAGCAAATTGCCACATTTTATGAAATCTGGCAAATGGATGTCAAAACTACATTCCTTAATGGATTTCTTAAAGAAGAGTTGTATATGATGCAACCAGAAGGTTTTGTCGATCCTAAAGGTGCTAACAAAATGTTCAAGCTCCAGCGATCCATCTATGGACTGGTGTAAGCATCTCGGAGTTGGAATATAAGCTTTGATGAGTTGATCAAAGCATATAGTTTTATACAAACTTGCGGTGAAGCCTGTATTTACAAGAAAGTGAGTGGGAGCACTACAACATTTTTGATAAATATATGTGAATGACATATTGTTGATCGGAAATAATGTAGAATTTTCTGGAAAGCATAAAGGAGTATTTGAAAGGAGTTTTTCAAAGAAAGACCTCGGTGAAGCTGCTTACATATTGAGCATCAAGATCTATAGAGATAGATCAAGATGCTTGATAAGTTTTTTCAATGAGTACATACCTTGAGAAGATTTTGAAGTTTTAAAATGGAACAGTCAAAGAAAGAGTTCTTGCCTGTGTCACAAGGTGTGAAATTGAGTAAGACTCAAAGCCCGACCATGGCAGAAGATAGAAAGAGAATGGAAGTCATTCCCTATGCCTCAGCCATAGGTTCTATAAAGTATGCCATGATGTGTACCAGATCTATTGTATACCCTACACTGAGTTTGGCAAGGGAGTACAATAGTGATCTAGGAGTAGATCACTGAACAACGGTCAAAATTATCCTTAGTGGAATAAGGATATGTTTCTCGATTATGGAGGTGAAAAAAGGTTCGTCGTAAAGGGTTACGTCGATGCAAGTTTTGACACTGATCCAGATGACTCTAAAGTCTCAATCTGGACACATATTGAAAGTGGGAGCAATTAGCTAAAGTAGCTCCATGCAGAGCATTGTAGACATAGAAATTTTGCAAAATACATACGGATCTGAATTTGGTAGACCCGTTGACTAAACTTCTCTCACAAGCAAACATGATCACACCTTAGTACTCTTTGGGTGTTAATCACATGGCGATGTGAACTAGATTACTGACTCTAGTAAACCTTTTGAGTGTTGGCCACATGGCGATGTGAACTATGGATATTAATCACATGGTGATGTAAACTATTAGTGTTAAACCACATGGTGATGTGAACTAGATTATTGACTCTAGTGCAAGTGGGAGACTGAAGGAAATATGCCCTAAAGGCAATAATAAAGTTGTTATTTATATTTCCTTATATCATGGTAAATGTTTATTATTCATGCTAGAATTGTATTAACCGGAAACTTAGTACATGTGTGAATACATAGACAAACAGAGTGTCACTAGTATGCCTCTACTTGATTAGCTCGTTGAATCAAAGATGGTTAAGTTTCCTAGCCATAGACATGAGTTGTCATTTGATTAACGGGATCACATCATTAGAGAATGATGTGATTGACTTGACCCATTCCATTAGCTTAGCATTTGATCGTTTAGTATATTGCTATTGCTTTCTTCATGACTTATACATGTTCCTATGACTATGAGATTATGCAACTCCCGAATACCGGAGGAACACTTTGTGTGCTACCAAACGTCACAACGTAACTGGGTGATTATAAAGGTGCTCTACAGGTGTCTCCGATGGTACTTGTTGAGTTGGCATAGATCAAGATTAGGATTTGTCACTTCGATTGTGGGAGAGGTATCTCTGGGCCCTCTCGGTAATGCACATCACTATAAGCCTTGCAAGCAATGCAACTAATGAGTTAGTTGCAGGATGATGTAATATGGAACAAGTAAAGGGACTTGCCGGTAACGAGATTGAACTAGGTATTGAGATACCGACGATCGAATCTCGGGCAAGTAACATACCGATGACAAAGGGAACAACATATGTTGTTATGCGGTTTGACCGATAATGATCTTCGTAGAATATGTAGGAGCCAATATGAGCATCTAGGTTCGGCTATTGGTTATTGACTGGAGACGTGTCTCGGTCATGTCTACATAGTTCTCGAACCCGTAGGGTCTGCACGCTTAACGTTTGGTGACGATCGGTATTATGAGTTTATGTGTTTTGATGTACCGAAGGTAGTTCGGAGTCCCGGATATGATCACGGACATGACGAGGAGTCTCGAAATGGTCGACACATAAAGATTGATATATTGGAAGCCTATTTTTGGACATCGGAATGGTTCCAGGTGAAATCGGGATTTTACCGGAGTACCGGGAGGTTACCAGAACCCCCCGGTAAGTGTATGGGCCTTATTGGGCCATAGTGGAGAGAGAGAGGAGACCAGGGCAGGCCGCGCGCCCCCTCTCCCTCTGGTCCGAATTGGACTAGGAGGGGGGCGGCGCCCCCCTTTCCTTCCTCCCTCTCTCCCCCTTCCTTCTCTCCTAGTCCAGCTAGGGAAAAGGGGGAATCCTACTCCCGGTGGGAATAGGACTCCTCCAGGGCGCACCATAGGAGGGCCGGCCCTCCCCCCTCGTACACTCAATTATATATGGGGGGGGCACCCCATAGACACACAAGTTGATCAGTTGATCTTTTAGCCGTGTACGGTGCCCCCGTCCACCATAATCCACCTTGGTCATATCGTAGCGGTGCTTAGGCGAAGCCGTGCGTCTGTAGCATCATCATCACCGTCATCACGCCGTCGTGCTGACGGAACTCTCCCTCGAAGCTCTGCTGGATCGGAGTTCGTGGGACGTCACCGAGCTGAATGTGTGCCGAACTCGGAGGTGCCGTGCGTTCGGTACTTGGATCGGTCGGATCGTGAAGACGTATGACTACATCAACCACGTTCTCATAACGCTTCCGCTTACAGTCTACGAGGGTATGTGGACAACACTCTCCCCTCTCGTTGCTATGCATCACCATGATCTTGCGTGTGCGTAGGAATTTTTTTGAAATTACTACGTTCCCCAACAGCATCATCCCTTCCTCTTTGGGAAAATACCGATGTACTTCAAGCCGCATCAAAAGGAATTTCTGGCGTCGTTGCCGGGGAGACATGATGACCCACAAGTATATGAGGTCTATCATAGTCCTTTTGATAAGTAAGAGTGTCGAACCCAACGAGGAGAAGAAGGAAATGACAAGTGGTTTTCAGCAAGGTATTCTCTGCAAGCACTGAAATTAGAAGTAACGAGTAGTTTGATAGCAAGATAATTTGTAATGAGCAAGTAACGATAATAGTAACAAAAGTGCAGCAAGGTAGCCCAATCCTTTTGAGGCAAAGGATATGCCAAAACGGTCTCTTATGATAGGCAAAGCATTCTTGAGGGTACACGGGAATTTCATCTAGTCACTTTCATCATGTTGGTTCGATTTGTGTTCGCTACTTTGATAATTTGATATGTGGCTGGACCGGTGCTTATGTGTTGTTCTTACTTGAACAAACCTCCTATTTATGATTAACCCCCTCGCAAGCATCCCCAACTAGGAGAAAAGTATTAAGAATAAATTCTAACCATAGCATTAAACTTTTGGATCCAAATCAGTCCCTTACGGAATAGCGCATAAACTCGGGTTTAAGCTTCTGTTACTCTCGCAACCCATCATCTAATAACTACTCCAAAATGCATTCCCTTAGGCCCAAATATGGTGAAGTGTCGTGTAGTCGACGTTCACATGACACCACTAAGGGAATCACATACATACCATCAAAATATCGAACACATATAAAATTCTCATGATTACTTGCAACAAGATTTCTCTCGTGACCTCAAGAACAAAAGTAACTACTCACAAATGATAATCATGCTCAAGATCAGACGAATATTAAAATAGCATAATGGATCTGAACATATAATCTTCCACCAAATAAACCATATAGTAATCAACTACAAGATGTAATCAACACTACTAGTCACCCACAAGTACCAATCTATAGTTCCGGTACAAAGATTGAACACAAAAGATGAACTAGGCTTTGAGAGGAGATGGTGTTGTTGAAGATGTTGATGGAGATTGCCCTCCCCAAGATGGGAGACTGGTTGCTGATGATGATGACGTTGATTTCCCCCTCCGGGAGGGAAGATCCCCCGGCGGAATCGCTCCACCGAAGGGCAAAAGTGCTCCTGCCCAAGTTCCGCCTCGAGACGGCGGCACTTCGTCCTGAAAGTCATCTCCTTATTTTTTCTAGGTCAAAATGACTTATATACCAGAAGAGGGGCACTAGAGGTGGGCCGAGGAGGGAACAACCCACCAGGGCGCGCCTGGGCCTCCTGGCGTGCCCAGGTGGTTTATGCCCACCTGGTGGCCCCCCTCTGGTACTTATTGGCTCCAATATTTCTTATATATTCCATAAAATTTCCCCGTAAAGTTTCAGCTTATTTGGAGTTATGCAGAATAGGTAGCCTGACGTAGCTTTTTCAGGTCCAGAATTCCAGCTGCCGGTATTCTCCCTCTTTGTGTGTACCTTGCATATTATGAGAGAAAAGGCATTAGAAATACTCCAAAAAGCATTATTATACATAAAAACAATATAAATAAGAATAGGTAAAACATGATGCAAAATGGACGTATCAACTCCCTCAAGCTTAGACCTCACTTGTCCTCAAGCGAAAACCGAAATCAAAAAACATGTCCACATGCTTAGAGAGAGAGAGGTGTCGATAAAAACAAAATACGGACATAGAAGCATCATGTATATTATTATAACAACAACAACAAACTTTAACATAAAACTTTTATCATAGAACTTTTACCATAGACTTCTCATGAATGAGTAATAGTTCATCACAACATCGAAGTATAAAGCATAAAATCTATTGGAAACCAACAAACTATGTTCTCAGTCAACTTTGCAACTACAATTCATCATCTTTTCAGGAAGGGTCATGTACCGGAGCCTTTAGGCAAGTCCATATACTCAACCATCATATAGTCTTCTATGATTGCTAACACTCACCGCATACACATGAGCAAAACGTTTCAACCGAACACGTAGAAAGATAGGGCTTATAGTTTTGCCTCCCAAAGTATTCACCTCAAGGGTGATGTCAACAATAATAACTCATGCTGCCCACATCCAACTGGATATATGTGCCTAGATCTTTCCTGACCACAAGATGCTTGCCAAAAGAGAAAATAAAAAGGAATAGAAAGAAATACTTTGACTCTTTGCATAAAAGTAAATACATGAAAGTAAAAGATAGGCCCTTCGCAGAGGGAAGCAGAGCTTGCCATGCACTTTTTGTTTGTACGCTTAATCTCTTAGTGCAAAAGAATGTCACGTTATATTGCCCCATATGATAGCAACCTTTATTATGCAATATGTCGCTTTTATTCTTTGCCATCACAAGTTCGTGCAACGCTCAATTTTCTCTTACACTAAATGATCTAACACTTTTAGAAGCAATTTTTATTGCCTTATTGCACCGATGACAACTTACTTGAAGGATCTTACTCAATCCATAGGTAGGTATGGTGGACTCTCAAAGAAAAATTTGGGTTTAAGGGTTTTTGGATGCGCAAGTAGTATCTCTACTTAGTGCAGAATTTTTGGCTAGCAAAGATAGGGGCAAGCACCACATGTTAAAGGATCTATGACAATATAAATTCTGTGTGAATATGAACAAACATGAATCATTATGTTGTCTTGCTTGTCCAACGTCAACAATTTTGGCATATAATAATTTGATGGGGGCTCACAATCACAAAAGATGTCCAAGATAGTGTATTTGCATGTGAATCTTCTCTTCCTTAGTTAATTCTTTCATGAATTTCATCATTGACCAATGCTATGTTTGTAAATCTCCAATGAAGTTTTCTACTTATACTCTTCCTTATGTGATGTCATTACTTACCATAAGATTAGCATATGATCTTTTTCATTTATTTCCTTTCTTTTATTGAAACATGAAAGTAAAGACAGCAAAACTCAAACTAAACTTTATTATATATCTCGCACATGATACAAGGATAGATCACTAAGCAAACTCTCAAAAAGAAAGGATCGAACTAAACTTCTATTCGTCTAAAGCAAAAGATAACTATGGATCGAACTAAGACAAGTAAAGTCAAAAGATAGTGGAGGTGATACGATACCGGGGCACCTCCCCCAAGGTTGGCACAAGCCAAGGGGAGTGCCCATACCCGATATGAATTTTCTTTTGGTGATGAAGAAGGAGGTGGTGGTGATGAAGTAGAGGGTTTGTCCTTCCTTAGCTTATGCTTGAGGATGGAATTTTCCTCCTTCAATTCACCGATCTCCTGCTCAAGCTCCAATACCTTTTTGCATACATCTTGCTTGTTTTCCTGGAAAATATGAAAGGGGATAAACTGGATCTTAGGCTTCTTTGCTTTGTTGGGGAGACTTGACTTCTTGAATTCCACGTGCATGTCCCCAGGTTGAGGCAATGGGGTTTCATCCGCGTCTGAGCTCGTCTCTTCCTCCCCTTTAGGATCATAGTCTTCCTCTTACTCTGAAGGCCAGCTATAGTGCTCCACATCCCCATAAGCCTTGGGGTTTGCGATATAATCAGCAACATAGCTCTCGCCCTCTGAGTCTTGGGATGACATATTTTCAGATCTCTCAGGAAACAGCAAGGAAAAGAAAACAGGAGATTTCTCTACGATATGGTGGTCAATAGGTTCGGGGGGTACATAAAGATTTTTTTTCTTGGGAAACAAGCAAATGGAAGAAAAACGGAGTCCAAAAGGCACCCAAGGTGGGCACAACCTACCTGGGCGCGCCTGGCATGGTATCTTGTGCCCATCAGGGGTGCCTTCCTTGTAGTTTCTTATTTTCCTTATTTTTTAAATATTCCAAAACCGACAAAAAATATTTTTGCGGATTTTCGGAGTCCGTTTACTTACCGTATCACATACATCCTCTTGTTTCATGATTCTAGAGTGTTCCAGAAGGTTTCGTTTATGTGTTCCTTTGGTGTCATAGTTTGGATAATATTACTTTCAACATTAATGGGCGTACCTGAGACATAATGTTTTATTCTTTGCCCATTGACAACCTTCGGGTTAGTACTTTCGGCATTATTTATTTTGATGGCTCCCGATCGATAAACTTCCTTGATAACATAGGGTCATTCTCATTTGGAGAGGAGTTTTCCTGCAAAGAATTTGAAACGAGAGTTGTACAAAAGAACAGATTCTCCAACATTGAACTCACACTTTTGGATTCTTTTATCGTGCCATCTTTTAACTTTTTCTTTAAATAACTTGGCATTTTCATAAGCTTGGGTTCTCCATTCATCTAATGAGCTAAATATCAAATAACCTCTTTTCACCGGCAAGTTTGAAATCATAGTTGAGTTCTTTAATTGCCCAATATACTTTATGTTCTAACTCAAGAGGCAAATGACAAGCTTTTCCATAAACCATTTTATAAGGAGACATACCCATAGGATTTTTATATGCTGTTCTATAAGACCAAAGTGCATCATCTAATTTCTTAGACCGTTTCTTCCGGGACCTATTGATGGTCTTTTGTAAAATTAATTTTATTTCTCTATTGCTAAGTTCAACTTGACTACTAGACTGAGGATGATAGGGTGATGCAATTCTATGGTTAACATCATACTTAGCAAGCATTTTACGGAAAGCACCATGAATAAAATGTGAACCACCATCAGTCATTAAATATCTAGGGACTACAAACCTTGGGAAAATAACTTCACTAAGCATTTTAATAGAGGTGTTGTGATCAGCACTACTAGTTGGAATAGCTTCTACCCACTTAGTAACATAATCAACAGCAACCAAAATATGCGTATACCCATTAGAGGAAGGAAAATGTCCCATATAATCAAAACCCCAAACATCAAATGGTTCAACAGCAAGAGAATAATTCATAGGCATTTCCTGACGATTACCAATATTACCAATTCTTCAATGGTAGAGTACTCGGCTTTTAAGTGCGACTATGATCTTTTACACATTTGGATGAAACAACAAATTCGTCCAGACTCTTGGTAGAGTCTAAAAGACCACGACTGATCCTCAAAGGTAATGAATGGAAAAAATAGCATGTCGTAATAAAATCAATATTTTTTGAATGGAATCCAAAATTACAATTTTCTGGGTCTATTGAATAAATGGATAGAGCCTGGCTCCAATTCTGGTAAAATAAAAAGCAACGAGCTGAACTTCCTAATTGGAATGATTCCCCCCTCTATTTAGACGTCAAAAATATATTAGTGCCGAATGCGGGGAAAGGTTGGGTTTTCCTATGAGTGGACCCTTTATTTTTTCTTTATTTTTTAGAAATCCTAATTATTCTTGATAATGGATTGAATAAGGGATATATGGATTGAATGTGTAAAAGAAGCAGTATATTGATAAAGAGGCTGTATTCCAAAGTCAAAAGAGCGATTGGCCTGCAAAAATAAAAAACTTGTTCTGTTCTTTTTCTTAATTAGAACAAACATAAACTAATTGGGTAGAAAAGGTTCATCACCAGATAAAACAAACTTACGGGCATCCTTGAAGAGAGTAGGTCAATAAAAACCAGATTGCAATACCTTGTGAGCAGTTCTATCTCCCGCATGATGCCCGCCATAAGCTTCAGAGTGACATTTCTGTAGGATTTGTCCCTGTTCATGCTCAGGTACACAACGCCTAATAGTACCATCTACTTCTTCTTTATAAAGATGTGGGTCATCCCAAAAGTAATGTCTTAAATCATAGAAGATTTTTTTTCTGTATGCGAAGCTAGGTGGTAAATATTTAGCAACAATGTAATTAGCATAGTCGGCATACCAAGGAGTATTATGTGAAATATTTATTGCAGCTAATTGTTGATCAGGAAAACTATCATATTAATAGGTTATGGGTCATCAAGAATATTTTCTAGCCTAGACAAGTTATCAGCCACGGGGTTCTCAGCTCCCTTTCTATCAATAATATGTAAGTCAAATTCTTGCAGCAAGAGAACCCACCTAATGAGTCTAGGTTTAACATCTTCCTTTTCCATAAGATATTTTATAACAGCATGGTCAGTGTGAACAATTACTTTAGAATCAACAATGTAAGATCTAAATTTATCAAAATCAAACACCACTGCTAAGAATTTTTTCCAGTAGTAGCATAGTTTCGTTGAGCACTTCTAGAGTTTTACTAGCATAATGAATAACATTTAATTTCTTATCAACTCTTTGTCCTAGAATAGCACCAACAACATAGTCACTAGCATCACAGATAATTTCAAAAGGCAAGTTCCAATCAGGTGGTTGAACAATAGGTGCGGAAATCAAGGCTTTCTTAAGTGTTTCAAAGGCTTCTACACAATCATCATCAAAAACAAATGGAACATCCTTTGGTAAAAGATTTGTAAGAGGCCTACAAATTTTAGAGAAGTCTTTAATAAACCTCCTATAGAAACCAGCATGACCAAGGCAACTACGAATAACTTTGATATCTTTAGGACATGGCATTTTCTCAATTGCGTTAACTTAAGCTTTATCCACCTCAATACCCTGTTTAGAATTTTATGTCCCAAGACAATACCTTCATTAACCATAAACACTACTGGAATCAGCTAATTTGCCATCTGCCAGCTCTTTGTCGTCTGCTAGCGGATGGCAAAGAAGGTCTTTGCCATCAGCTACCCAAAAGCAGACGGCAAAGAAAATGGCAGACAACAAAACAGGCCTTTGCCATGAGTCAGTTCTTTGCCGTCAGCTGGCGGACGGCAAAGAATCTTTGCCGTCAGCTGGCGGACGGCAAAGAGAGAGGTGGCCCCCCACTAACGAGCCGTTTACGGAAAAAAAACGCCCCCACTTTGTCGTCTGCTAGCAGACGGCTTGCCGTCTGCTAGCAGACGGCAAAGAGACAAAACAGCGGACGGCAAACCAGATCCACACCCCCACCGCATGTTATCTCTTCTCTCCCTCTCTCCCCCCCGCCGTTATCTCTTCTCTCCCTCTCTCCCCTCCCCGAGGCCCACCAGATCCGCACCCACCGCCGCCCCCGCCGCTCCTCGCTCCGCCACCTCCTCTCCTCGCCGGCCGTCTCCGCGGCCTGCCTCCTCTTCGGCCTCGCCGGGTTCCTCGCCGCCGCGGTCTCCCTCTCCCGGGCGCCCGCCGAGGCCCCGCGGGGCCGCTGCCCGGACTCCTCGCACCCGCTCTCCGTCTCCGTCGCCTGGGACCGGCGCCCCGGGGATGCCGCGGGCGGCGCCACCGACCTCCCGGCGGGCCTCGCCACCGGATCACGCGGCAGGCACAAGGTGGGGGAGCTGCGACCTCGAACAGGAGGCCGCCGCCTGGGGCGCATTGATTCGAGCTAGGGTTTCAATCAATCGGTCGGGACCATGGAGTCGCCGCCGCCCAAGCGCAACGCCGGCTACGTCGGTGAGGACGGAATCAGCGCCCTCCCCGACCACCTCCTCCTCGACATCCTCGAGCGCCTCCACCTGCGCGAGGCGGTCCGCGCTGGCGCGCTCTCCACGCGGTGGCGGCACCTTCCCAGCCACCTCTCGCTCGTGCACCTCGACGCCGGTCACTTCCGCGGCGCCACATCGCTCCAGGTCATGGACGCGTTCACGGGCGCGGCGCGGGCCTTGCTCACTCGGGTGCCTCCCGCCGAGGGAGTGTGCGAGAGTGGTGCCCTCAAGGTGCTCGTCCTCAGCTTCTACACGTCTTCCCCTCACCTGACCTCATTAGCACTTGCAGTAGGCTCAGGCACCTCAGCTTGAGATTCTGCAGACTGCTTGATCTGCACTCCACGCTAAAGATCGATGTGCCGTGCTCTGAGCTCCAGGAGCTTGAGTTCATCGGCCTTTTGTGCACACGGATCGAGCTCGTCTCTGTCCCCAAGCTTAGACAAGTGGAGTGCAAATGTTGGCTCTTCAATAACCCTCCAGTGCGCTTTGGCTACGTTCCTGAGCTTCGCGGTTTAGTACTCGCTTCTAAAGCCAAGGCATGGCAAGAGCCATTCGCGCTTAGCGAATGCCTGTCAACGAGTGTTGATGCCAGGAACCTGTCAACACTGACTCTGTGTTTTGGGTACCAAATGGTATACTTAATTTCTGCGCACCACTTAAATATAAATCTTCTGCATCGTCATACCATGTCTTCTCTACCAGTTTCAGTTGTGCATGTATGTTCTTGCTGCAGATTTGGATTCAGCCAGAACCTCCGAAGCAGCTCATTGCTATATTCAGAAACCTGACCTCTGTGCGTCTGGGGCCAACTAGTACCAAGATTTTTTTTAACTTGGTACCACAGAAAGATGTATACCTAAAAAGTGCCCTGGGGCCACATGTTAGTGACACATGAATGGCACTTCACAACTTGAATGTGTCGTGGTTGTGGTTGTGGGATGTGCCGTGGCGCGGTGGTGCTGGATGTGCCCACGTCGCCGGCGGTGCTGGATGTGCCGTGGCGCGGTGGTGCCCCTGGGTGGCGCCTCCGTGCTGCGGTGCCCCTGGTTGGCGCCTTCGTGCCCGTGCCCTCACTGGTGCCGCCGTTGTGGTGCTCTCTGGCAAGCTCCGGCTTGTTGTGGTGGTGTTGGTTGTGATGCTGGTCACACCATAGTGATGGTGTGGCTGCATCCTACTTCGGCTACAACTCCTTTTGGTGAGCTTCTCCTTGCTCCCCTCCTGATCTCTCTAATGCATAGCTCTAGATCTTGATCTTGTGGGATGTGAGGCTCTATTAGCTGTGGTTAGCTGCTGTAGATGAGCATCAACTTGTATTGGAGCTCTCTGTGATGATTCTTGCTGTGTCAGGGTTTTGGTCAGTGACCATCTATGTGTATTTGTGAAGTATATATACTCCTGTACTGCTCTGTTCTGTTTAGTTGATCCTGGAGTTGTTACTTTGGTCAGTTACTTTACTCATGAACGGATACTCACTTGTTCTTAGTTATTTTACTTCTAATACTGATATGAACAGATACCACTTGGTTTGGCTATTCCTATTTGTCTCTTTCTAATAGCATATGAACAGATGCTATACTTGGTTTTGGCTGTTACTTTCCTAGTTTTCTACTGATAAGACAGATACTACATCTGATTTGGGCAGTGATGCTGGTCTGAGCCCCCCTCTCTTAGGCTTAATTTACATGTGACTATCCCTGTGCTGTGATGAACTAGCCCTGGCACTTCCAGGCTGTCTGAGCACATAATCCCTCAAGTATACCTTGAGGTCTTCTGTAGCTCTCCTTAATAGTTATCTCTTCTAAGCTGCTGGTGGTTGGATGTGTTGGGACTTGGTCTGGTTGGCTGATTATCTTGATCTCAAGTACTGGCTCCTAGGGCATTGCATTTCACCAAGTGAAATGCTACATTTCTACTCCTAACCCATTCTCTCTTTCTTAGTGTTTTTGTTATGCAGGTTGGAAGAAAAGAAGAAGATCCGGAGAAGATCTTAGTAATAAGATAGTCTTTTAGGAAAATAGATATTTAGTTTTAGATCATTCCTTGTAATATTTGTTGGATATGTGTTGGATATATATGTGTTCATGACTATATATTGGTAACATGTGTTGGATATATATGTGTTCATGAGTATTGGTAATATGTGTTGGATATGCTATATTGGTCATATATATATATATGTGTGTTTGATTTTCTGTGAAAATGAATTGATATAAGAAGAAACAGAATTAATGCCTATTTGGTCTCTTTGCCATCTGCCAACAGATGGCAAAGAGCCTGCAGCCTTTGCCGTCAGCTGGCGGACGGCAAAGGCTGCCGTTAGCCACCTAACGGACACTAACACTACTCATTTTGCCGTCCGCTTCTTTGCCGTCCGCCGCAGATGGCAAAGAGCCTTTGCCGTCCGCCGCCTGGAAGCAGACGGCAAAGTAGGTCTTTGCCGTAGCCTTCTTTGCCGGAGCCTTTTGCCGTCCGCGGCTGACGGCAAAGGTCTTTGTCGTCCGCCTTTCGAGCCTTTGCCGTCCGCCGTGGCAGACGGCAAAGTAGCTGTTTCCTGTAGTGAAAGTGGCACTTCTCCCAAGTCAAGACAAGATTAGTCTGCCCGCATCTCTGCAAAACTCGATCAAGGTTGCTTAAGCAATCATCAAAAGAAGTTCCGTAAATGGACAAATCATCCATGAAAACCTCAACAATCTTTTCAGAAAAATCAGAGAATATAGCAGTCATACATCTTTGAAAGGTAGCAGGTGCATTACATAAACCAAAAGGCATATGTCTATAAGCATAAGTTCCAAAAGGACAAGTAAAGGTGGTTTTCTCTTGATCAGGTTGTGAGACAGGTATTTGAGAAAAACCAGAATATCCATCAAGAAACAAAAATGTGCTTCTAGCATTTGATCAATAAAATTCATAGGGTAATGATCTTTTCTAGTAGCTTTATTTAATTTTCTGAAATCAATTACCATTCTATAGCCGGTGACAATTTGCTACCTCTTGATCTTGCGTTGGTTTTTCCCTTGAAGAGGAAAGGGCGACGCATCAAAGTAGAGCAAGTATTTCCCTTGGCTTTTGAGAACCAAGGTATCAATCCAGTAGGAGATAACGATCAAGTCACCGAGTACCTGCACAAACAAACACCAACTTGCACCCAACGCGATAAGGGGTTGTCAATCCCTTCACGGTTATTTACAAAGTGAGATCTGATAGATATGATAAACGGTAAAGTAATATTTTTGGTTTATGGAACGGAAAGTAAAGATTGCAAAGTAAAAGAACGGCAACAGAAATTGGCAAGTTGACGGGAAACTAATATGATGTAAAATAGACCCAGGGGCCATAGGTTTCACTAGAGGCTTCTCTCAAGATAGAAATTATTACGGTGGGTTAACAAATTACTACCGAGCAATTGATAGAAAAGCGCAAAGTTATGACGATATCTAAGGCAATGATCATGAATATAGGCATCACGGTCGGGTCAAGTAGACCGAAACGATTCTACATCTACTACTATTACTCCACACATCGACCTCTATCCAGCATGCATCTAGAGTATTAAGTTCATAAAGAACGGAGTAACGCATTAGGCAAGATGACATGATGTAGAGGAATTTACTCAAGCAATATGACAAAAACCCCATCTTTTTATCCTCGATGTCAACAATACAATACGTGCCTTGCTGCCCCTGCTGTCACTGGGAAAAGACACCGCAAGATTGAACCCAAAGCTAAGCACTTCTCCCATTGCAATAAAAACCAATCTAGTTGGCCAAACCAAATGGATAGTTTAAAGAGACTTGCAAAGATATCAAATCATGCATATAAGAATTCAGAGAAGATTCAAATAATATTCATAGATAAACTTGATCATAAATCCACAATTCATCAGATCTCGGCAAACACACAGCAAAAGAGTATTACATCGAATAGATCTCCAAGAACATCGAGGAGAACTTTGTATTGAGAATCAAAGAGAGAGAAGAAGCCATCTAGCTACTAGCTATGGACCCGGAGGTCTGTGGTAAACTACTCACGCTTCATCGGAGAGGCAATGGTGTTGATGTAGAAGCCCTCCGTTATCGAATCCCCCTCCGGCAGGACGCTGGAAAAGGCCCCAAGATGGGATCTCACGTGTAAAGAAGGTTGCGGCAGTGGAAAAGTGGTTTCGTTGCTCCCCTGGATATTTTTGGGGTATAAGAGTATATATAGGAGGAAGAATTAGGTCAGGAGAGCTACGAGGGGCCCACAAGGTTGGGGGGGCGCGCCCTCCACCCTTGTGGCTGCCTCGAAGCTTCTCTGACTTGTAATCCAAGTCTCCTGGGTGTCTTCTGGTCCAAGAAAAATCATGGCGAAAGTTTTATTCCGTTTGGACTCCCTTTGGTATTCCTTTTATGCGAAACTCTAAAACAAGGGGAAAAACAGAAACTGGAACTGGAACTGGGCTCTAGGTTAATAGGTTAGTCCCAAAAATCATATAAAATAGCATATTAATGTATATAAAACATCTAGAACAGATAATATAATAGCATGGAACAATAAAAAATTATAGATACGTTGGAGACGTATCAAGCATCCCCAAGCTTAATTCCTGCTCGTCCTCGAGTAGGTAAATGATAAAAACAGATTTTTTGATATGGAATGCTACCTAACATATTTATCCATGTAATTCTCTTTATTGTGGCATGAATGTTCAGATCCGTAAGATTCAAAACAAAAGTTTAATATTGACATAAAAACAATAATACTTCAAGCATACGAACAAAATAATTATGTCTTCTCAAAATAACATGGCCAAAGAAAGCTTATCCCTACAAAATCATATAGTCTGGTTATGCTCCATCTTCATCACACAAAATATTTAAATCATGCACAACCCCGATGACAAGCCAAGCAATTGTTTCATACTTTTGATGTTCTCAAACCTTTTCAACTTTCACGCAATACATGAGCGTGAGCCATGGACATAGCACTATAGGTGGAATAGACGGTGGTTGTGGAGAAGACAAAAAGAAGGAGATAGTCTCACATCAACTAGGCGTATCAACGGGCTATGGAGATGCCCATTAATAGATACCAATGTGAGTGAGTAGGGATTGCCATGCAACGGATGCACTAGAGCTATAAGTTTATGAAAGCTCAAAAAGAAAACTAAGTGGGTGTGCATCCAACTCGCTTGCTCACGAAGACCTAGGGCAATTTGAGGAAGCCCATCATTGGAATATACAAGCCAAGTTCTATAATGAAAAATTCCCACTAGTATATGAAAGTGATATCATAGGAGACTCTCTATCATGAAGATCATGGTGCTACTTTGAGTCACAAGTGTGGTAAAAAGGATAGTAACATTCTCCCTTCTCTCTTTTCTCTCATTTTTTATTGGGCCTTCTTTCATTTTTTTGGCCTATTTTTTTATTTTTCGTTCGGAGTCTCATCCCGACTTGTGGGGGAATCATAGTCTCCATCATCCTTTCCTCACATGGGACAATGCTCTAATAATGAAGATCATCACACTTTTATTTACTTACAACTCAAAAATTACAACTCGATGCTAGAAGAAGATATGACTCTATGTGTATGCCTCCGGTGGTGTACCGGGATGTGCAATGAATCAAGAGTGACATGTATGAAAGAATTATGAAAGGTGGCTTTGCCAAAAATAGGATGTCAACTACATCATCATGGAAAGCAATATGACAATGATGGAGCGTGTCATATAAACGGAACGGTGGAAAGTTGCATGGCAATATATCTCGGAATGGTTATGGAAATGCCATAATAGGTAGGTATGGTTGCTGTTTTGAGGAAGGATATGTGGTGGGTTTATGGTATCGGCGAAAGTTGCGCGGTACAAGAGAGGCTAGCAATGGCGGAGAGGTGAGAGTGCGTATAATCCATGGACTCAACATTAGTCATAAAAAACTCACATACTTATTGCAAAAATCTATTAGTTATCGAAAAAAAGTACTACGCGCATGCTCCTAGGGGGATAGATTGGTAGGAAAAGACCATCGCTCGTCCCCGACCGCCACTCATAAGGAAGACATTCAATAAGTAAATCATCCTCCCACTTCATCACATAACGGTTCACCATACGTGCATGCTACGGGACTCACAAAATTTAACACAAGTATTTCTCAAATTTACAACTACTTACTAGCATGACTCTAATATCACCATCCTCATGTCTCAAAACAATCATAAAGAATCAAACTTCTCATAGTATTCAATGCACTATATATGAAAGTTTTTATTATATCCCTCTTGGATGCCTATCATATTAGGACTAATTTTATAACCAAAGCAAATTACCATGCTGTTTAGAGACTCTCAGAATAATATAAGTGAAGTATGATAGTTCATCAATTTCTATAAAATAAAGCCACCGCCGTGCTCTAAAAGATATAAGTGAAGCACTAGAGCAAATTTGCCTAGCTCAAAAAATATAAGTGAAGCACATAGAGAAATTCTAATAAATCACGATTCATGCGTCTCTCTCAAAAGGTGTGTACAGCAAGGATGATTGTGTCAAACCAAAAAGAAAAGACCCCAATCATACAAGACGCTCCAAGCAAAACACATATCATGTGGCGAATAAAAATATAGCCTCAAGTAAAGTTACCGATAGACGAAGACGAAAGAGAGGATGCCTTCCCGGGGCATCCCCAAGCTTAGGCTTTTTGACATCCTTGAATATTACCTTGGGGTGCCTTGGGCATCCCCAAGCTTAGGCTCTTGCCATTCTTTATTCCATAGTCCATCAAATCCTCACCCAATACTTGAAAACTTCACAACACAAAACTTAACAGAAAATCTCGTAAGCTCCGTTAGCATAAGAAAATAAATCACCACATTAGGTACTGGTTTGAACTCATTCATTATTTATATTGGTGTAATATCTACTGTATTCCAACTTTTCCATGGTTCATACCCCCCGATGCTAGCCATAGATTCATCAAAATAAGCAAACAACACACGAAAAACAGAATATGTCAAAAACAAAACAGTCTGTAGCAATCTGGATTTTCCGAATACTTCTGTAACTCAAAAACTTCTGAAAAAATGGAAGTCCTAGATAATTTTTCTATTAATCTTATGCAAAAATAATCAACTAAAAAACACACCCCAGCTAAAAATAAGAATTGTTTCGTAAGCGCAAAAGTTTCTGTTTTTCAGCAAGAAGATCAAATTAACTATCACCGTAGGCTATCCCATAGGTCTTACTTGGCACAAACACTAATTAAAACATAAAAACACATCTAACCAGAGGCTAGATGATTTATTCAAAGCAAAAAAGGACCTAAAAAGCAAGAATAAAAATAAAATTGGGTTGCCTACCAACAAGCGCTATTGTTTAACACCCTTAGCTAGGCATAGAACACGAATAGATCTAAGTGTAATCGTCTTTGGAATGCAATCCATAAGTGGCTCTCATAATAGATTCATAAGGCAATTTTTCTTTATTGAAAAGTGTTCCATGCCTTTCCTTAATGGAAATTGAGATCTAATGTTTCCTTCTTTCATATCAATAATTGCACCAATCGTTCTAAGGAAAGGTCTACCAAGAATAATAGGGCATGTTGGATTGCAATCTATATTAAGAACAATGAAATCGATGGGCACATAATTCCTATTTGCAACAATAAGAACATCATTAATTCTTCCCGTAGGTTTCTTAATAGTGGAATCCGCAAGATGCAAATTTAAGGAACAATCATCAAATTCACAGAAACCTAACACATCAAATAAAGTTTTCGGAATTGTGGAAACACTAGCACCCAAATCACATAAAGCATTGCATTCATAATCTTTAATCTTGATCTTAATAGTAGGTTCCCACTCATCATGAAGTTTTCTAGGGATAGAAACTTCCAAATTAAGCTTTTCTTCATAAGATTGCATCATAGCATCAACGATATGTTTAGTAAAAGCTTTGTTTTGATTATAAGCGTGAGGAGAATTCAACATGGATTGCAACAAGGAAATACAATCTATCAAAGAACAAATATCATAATTAAAGTCCTTGAAATCCAAAATAGTGGGTTCATTTCTATCTACAGTTTTGACCTCTCCAATCCCACATTTATCAATTTTTGCATCAAGATCTAAAAACTCTGAATCATGGCGATGCCTTCTAACTAAAGTTGAATCATCTCCAGTCCCATCTTTATCAAGATTTACATTGGAAAAAAAGATTCAATAGGAGTCACATCAATCACTTTAAGATCTTCATTATTATTTTCACGGAAACTAGAAGAACACGTTTTTATAAACCAATCTTTTTTAGCGTGCATCTTAGCGGTTCTTTCTTTGCACTCATCAATGGAAATTCTCATGGCTTTGAGAGACTCATTGATATCATGCTTGGGTGGAATAGATCTAAGTTTCAAAGAATCAACATCAAGAGAAATTCTATCCACGTTCCTAGCCAAATCATCAATCTTAAGCAATTTTTCTTCAATCAAAGCATTGAAATTATTTTGCGAACTTATAAAATCTTTAACACTATTCTCAAATTCTGAGGGCATCTTATTATAATTTCCATAAGAATTTTTGTAGGAATTACCATAATTATTAGAGGAATTACTAGGGAACGGCCTAGGATTAAAATTGCCTCTATACGCGTTATTACAAAAATTGTTCCTACCAACAAAATTCACATCCATAGATTCATGATTGTTTTCAATCAAAGTAGACAAAAGCATATCATTAGGAGCAATAGGAGCACTCTTACTAGCAAACAATTTCATAAGATCTTCCATCTTTCCATTCAAAACATTAAATCTCTTCAATTGCATGCACTTTTTTACTACTGGAAGATCTTTCGGTATGCCATTGAGAATAATTAACCATAACACTATCTAGGAGTTTGGTAGCTTCTCCTAAAGTAATTTCCATAAAAGTGCCTCCCGCGGCCGAATCTAAAAGATTTCTAGAAGCAAAATTCAATCCGGCATAATTTTTTTGTATAACAATCCACAAATTCAAACCATGAGTAGGGCAATTTCGTATCATCAATTTCATTCTCTCCCAAGATTGTGCAACATGTTCATGATCAAGTTGCTTAAAATTCATAATATTGTTCCTAAGGGATATGATCTTAGCGGGAGGAAAATACTTGGAAATAAAAGCATCTTTACACTTATTCCATGAATCAATACTATTTTTAGGCAAAGATGAAAACCAAGTTTTAGCGCGATCTCTAAGCGAGAACGGATACAGTTTCAGCTTAACAATATCATTATCCACATCTTTTTTCTTTTGCATATCACCCAAAATCTCTATGCTCGCATCTCTGCAAAACTCGATCAAGTTGCTTAAGCAATCATGAAAAGAAGTTCCGTAAACGAAAAAATCATCCATGAAAACCTCAACAATCTTTTCAGAAAAATCAGAGAATACAACAGTCATACATCTTTGAAAGGTAGCAGGTGCATTATATAAACCAAAAGGCATACTCCTATAAGCATAAGTTCCAAAAGGACAAGTAAAGGTGGTTTTCTCTTGATCAGGTTGTGAGACAGGTATTTGAGAAAAACCAGAATATCCATCAAGGAAACAAAAATGTGTGTGCTCTGACAATCTTTCTAGCATTTGATCAATAAAAGGCATAGGGTAATCATCTTTTCTAGTAGCTTTATTTAATTTTCTGAAATCAATTACCATTCTATAGCCGGTGACAATTTGCTACCTCTTGATCTTGCGTTGGTTTTTCCCTTGAAGAGGAAAGGGTGATGCAGGAAAGTAGAGCAAGTATTTCCCTCAGCTTTTGAGAACCAAGGTATCAATCCAGTAGGAGATAATGATCAAGTCACTGAATACATGCACAAACAAACACCAACTTGCACCCAACGCGATAAGGGGTTGTCAATCCCTTCATGGTTATTTACAAAGTGAGATCTGATAGAGATGATAAACGGTAAAGTAATATTTTTGGTTTATGGAACGGAAAGTAAATATTGCAAAGTAAAAGAACGGCAACAGAAATTGGCAAGTTGATAGGAAACTAATATGATGTAAAATAGACCCGGGGCCATAGGTTTCACTAGAGGCTTCTCTCAAGATATAAATTATTACGGTGGGTGAACAAATTACTGCCGAACAATTGATAGAAAAGAGCAAAGTTATGACGATATCTAAGGCAATGATCATAAATATAGGCATCACGTCTGTGTCCAGTAGACCGAAACGATTCTGCATCTACTACTATTACTCCACACATCGGCCGCTATCCAACATGCATCTAGAGTATTAAGTTCATAAAGAACGGAGTAACGCATTAGGCAAGATGACATGATGTAGAGGAATTTACTCAAGCAATATGACAAAAACCCCATCTTTTTATCCTCGATGTCAACAATACAATACGTGCCTTGCTGCCCCTGCTGTCACTGGGAAAAGACATCGCAAGATTGAAACCAAAGCTAAGCACTTCTCCCATTGCAATAAAAACCAATCTAGTTGGCCAAACCAAATGGATAGTTTAAAGAGACTTGCAAAGATATCAAATCATGCATATAAGAATTCAGAGAAGATTCAAATAATATTCATAGATAAACTTGATCATAAATCCACAATTCATCAGATCTCGGCAAACACACAGCAAAAGAGTATTACATTGAATAGATCTCCAAGAACATCAAGGAGAACTTTGTATTGAGAATAAAAGAGAGAGAAGAAGCCATCTAGCTACTAGCTATGGACCCGTAGGTCTGTGGTAAACTACTCACGCTTCATCGGAGAGGCAATGGTGTTGATGTAGAAGCCCTCCGTGATCGAATCCCCCTCCGCCAGGACGCTGGAAAAGGCCCCAAGATGGGATCTCATGGTACAGAAGGTTGCGGCGGTGGAAATGTGGTTTCGTTGATCCCCTGGATATTTTTGGGGTATAAGAGTATATATATAGGAGGAAGAATTAGGTCAGGAGAGCTACAAGGGGCCCACAAGGTTGGGGGGTGCAACCCACCCCCTGGGTGCGCCCTCCACCCTTGTGGATGCCTCGAAGCTTCTCTGACTTGTACTCCAAGTCTCCTGGGTGTCTTCTGGTCCAAGAAAAATCAAGGCGAAAGTTTTATTCCGTTTGGACTCCCTTTGGTATTCCTTTTCTACGAAACTCTAAAATAAGGAAAAAATAGAAACTGGCACTGGGCTCTAGGTTAATAGGTTAGTCTCAAAAATCATATAAAAGAGCATATTAATGCATATAAAACATCCAAAACAGATAATATAATAGCATGGAACAATAAAAAATTATAGATACATTGGAGACGTATCACAATTCTTTGTGGAATAAGTTCATTCTTATCATTAGGAACAAAAGTAATACCTCCCTTCTTAGGGACACAATGAACTGGACTTATCCATCTACTATCAGCTATAGGATAGATTATACCTGCTTCCAGAAGCTTCAGTATTTCAGTTCTTACCACTTCTTTCATTTTAGGATTTAAACGTCATTGGTGATCAACAACGGTTTTAGCATCAGGTTCCATATTAATTTGTTGCTGACAGAGAGTGGGACTAATGCCCTTTAAATCATCAAGAGTATACCCAATAGCAGCTTGGTGCTTCTTCAGAACCTTTAATAATCTTTCTTCTTCATGTTCTCAAAGGTTAGCACTAATAATAACATGATATATCCTATTCTCATCAAGATAAGCATATTTCAAAGTGTTTGGCAATTGTTTCAATTCAAACACAGGATCACCTTTAGGTGGATGAGGACCTCCTAGAGTTTCAATAGGCAAATTGTGTTTAAGCAGAGGACGTTGTTCAAAGAAAATCTTATCTATTTCATTTCTTTCATGCATATGTATATCATTCTCATGGTCTAGCAAATATTATTCTAGTGGATCAGTAGGAGGTACAACAATAGAAGCAAGACCAATTATTTCATCCTTACTAGGCAATTCTTACTTATAATGCTTCCTACTAAACTTAGAAAAATTAAATTCGTGAGACTCATCACGAAAACTAACACTGACAGTTTGTTTCTCACAATCTATTTTAGCATTAACGGTGTTCAAGAAATGTCTACCAAAGATAATGGGACAAAAGTCATCTTGTGGGGAACCAAGAACAAGAAAATCAGTGGGATATTTTATTTTCCCACACAAGACTTCAACATCTCTAACAATCCCAAGAGGTGTGATGGTGTCTCTATTAGCAAGTTTAATAGTAATAACATCTATGTCTTCTATCTCAGCGGGTGCTATATCATTCATAATTTCTTGATATAAGGTAAAAGGGATAGCACTCATGCTAGCACCTATGTCACATAAGCCATGATAACAGTGATCTCCTATCTTAACTGAGACAACAGGCATGCCAACAACGGATCTAGCTATGTATATCCTTTTCATCGGGTTTGGCAGTTCTAGCAGCTTCATCATAGAAGTAAATAATATGCCCATCTATATTTTCAACCAGGAGATCCTTAACCATAGCAACAGTAGGTTCTACCTTAATTTGTTCAGCTGGTTTAGGTGTTCTAATATAACTTTTATTGACCATAGTCGAAACTTTAGCATGTTCCTTTATCCTAAAAGGAAAAGGTGGTTTTTCAATATAGGCAGTAGGAACAACTGGATCGACATTATAGATAATAGTTTCATCTTTAGCTATTACTGATTCTTTAATTTCTTTTTTAATAGGTGGGTGATATCTAAACCACTTCTCCTTAGGGAGATCAACATGAGTAGCAAATGATTCACAAAAGGTGGCTACTATCTCAGAGTCAAGTCCATATTTAGTGCTAAACTTTTGAAAAGCATCGGTATTCATTAAATATTTAACACAATACTTAAGCTTAATACCTGACTCTTTACCTTCGTCGAGTTCCCAATCTTCAGAGTTGCATTTAATTCTTTCTAAAAGATCCCACCGCAATTTAATAGTCTTCTTCATAAAGGAACCAGTACAAGAAGTATCGAGCATGGATCGATCATCATGAGAAAGCCGAGCATAAAAATTCTTAATGATAATTTCTCTTGAGAGCTCATGGTTGGCATGAATATAACATTGACTTAAGCCTCCCCCAAGCTATAGCGATACTTTCTCATTCACGAGGCCAAAAATCATATATGTAATTCCGATCACCATGAGCTAGATGCATAGGATATTTTTTTTGGTGAAACTCCAATTTCAATCGATTCCAATTCCAAGATCCAATATCATCGCATAGCCAATACCATGCCAATGCTTTTGCCTACAAAGATAAAGGGAAAACCTTCTTCTTAGCTTCATCTCTGGGTAAACCTGCAAGCTTAAATAATCTACAAATTTCTTCCACATATATCAAGTGCATATCAGGATGTTCGGTTCCATCTCCTGCATAAGGATTAGCTAGCAATTGTTCTATCATACCTGAAGGAATTTCATAACCAATATTTTCAGTAGGTGCAGTAGGTTGAGGGGTGACTAATTGTGGTTCCGGTCGAGGTGAAGATACCCCAAACAAACCCCTCAAAGGATTGTTTTCCATAGTAACAAGTGACAGTAAATTTCAGCACGTAGTAATAATTTTTCCGTACCAATTTCCACTTACCAAGAGTGCTTCACTCCCCGGCAACGGCGCCAGAAAAGAGCCTTGATAACCCACAAGTATATGGGATCAATCGTAGTCCTTTCGATAAGTAAGAGTGTCGAACCCAACGAGGAGCAGAAGGAAATGACAAGTGGTTTTCAGCAAGGTATTCTCTGCAAGCACTGAAATTATAAGTAACGAGTAGTTTGATAGCAAGATAATTTGTAACGAGCAAGTAACGATAATAGTAACAAAAGTGTAGCAAGGTAGCCCGATCCTTTTGAGGCAAAGGATAGGCCAAAACGGTCTCTTATGATAAGCAAAGCGTTCTTGAGGGTACACGGGAATTTCATCTAGTCACTTTCATCATGTTGGTTTGATTTGTGTTCGCTACTTTGATAATTTGATATGTGGGTGGACCGGTGCTTAGGTGTTGTTCTTACTTGAACAAACCTCCTACTTATGATTAACCCCCTCGCAAGCATCCGCAACTACGAGAAAAGTATTAAAAATAAATTCTAACCATAGCATTAAATTTTTGGATCCAAATCAGTCCCTTACGGAATAGCGCATAAACTGGGGTTTAAGCTTCTGTCACTCTCGCAACCCACTATCTAATAAATACTCCACAATGCATTCCCTTAGACCCAAATATGGTGAAGTGTCATGTAGTCAATGTTCACATGACACCACTAACGGAATCACAACATACATACCATGAAAATATCGAACACATATAAAATTCACATGATTACTTGCAACAAGATTTCTCTCGTGACCTCAAGAAAAAAAGTAACTACTCACAAATGATAATCATGCTCAAGATCAGAGGAGTATTAAATAACATAATGGATCTGAACATATAATCTTCCACCAAATAAACCATATAGTAATCAACCACAAGATGTAATCAACACTAGTAGTCACCCACAGGTACCAATCTATAGTTCCGGTACAAAGATTGAACACAAGAGATGAACTAGGGTTTGAGAGGAGATGGTGTTGTTGAATATGTTGATGGCGATTGCCCTCCCCAAGATGGGAGAGTGGTTGGTGATGATGACGATGATTTCCCCCTCCGGGAGGGAAGTTCCCCCGGAGGGCAAAAGTGCTCCTGCCCAAGTTCCGCCTCGAGACGGCGGCGCTTCATCCCGAAATTCCTCTCCTTATTTTTTCTAGGTCAAAATGACTTATATACCAGAAGAGGGGCACCGAAGGTGGGCCAAAGAAGGCATAACCCACCAGGAGCGCCTGGGCCTCCTGGCGCTCCCAGGTGGGTTATGCCCACCTGGTGGCCCCCCTCTGGTACTTATTGCCTCCAATATTTCTTATATATTCCATAAAAATTCCCCATAAAGTTTCAGCTCATTTGGAGTTGTGCAGAATAGGTAGCCTGACGTAGCTTTTTCAGGTCCAGAATTCCAGCTGCCAGTATTCTCCCTCTTTGTATGTACCTTGCATATTATGAGAGAAAAGGCATTAGAAATACTCCAAAAAGCATTATTATACATAAAAACATTATAAATAATAGTGGGTAAACATGATGCAAAATGGACGTATCAAGACATCATCAACATCTACCAGGTTCCTAATCACAAATCTCATCTCCTTGCAATTTACATTATTTGCCATTTGCCTCTCATTTTCATCTCCCCCATTTCACAAAAATTTGCCATTTTGTTCGCCCTCTTTTTCATTTGCCTTTTTTCTCGTCCGATCTCATGTTTACTTGTGTTGCCATGTGCCTTCTATTTGCTTGCATCTTCGCTTGCTAAATATCTATTTATATGGATCCTCATCCACTGTCTAATTTTTTCAAAAAATCAAATTATGATGAAACAATTTCTAGTGAATTGAGTTCACTAGATTATCTTTACGAAGTTTTGCTTGAGATTTATGAATCTGAAAATTGTGATGAACTATTAAACGAAGAAATTTATAAAGTGATTCATGATATCTCTTTCAATGAAAAGCATGATTGCAATGATGTTATTATAAATTCTATCAATGTCAATTGTGTTAGTGATATGCAAAACCCCAAGCTTGGGGATGCTTGTTTTGTTGTGTCCGCTACTTATTCCAATGATCATGATTGGGGTGATGATGATTCTTATCATCTTGATAGTTTATTTAAGCCTCACGATGAATATGTTCGCAATAATATTGAAAGTGGGTTCAGAAGAGTGTCGGCTCTAGGTAAAAATAATCCCACATATTTGGAGAGTGTTCAATCTTATGAAATTTTTGATAAAAGTGGGATTGGAGAGGTCATGACTTTATTTGATGATATTCCCACTATTTTGGAAGAGTGAACTTTGCATGCATGTGGATCATGAAGAGAAATTTTTATATGATAGTTATATTATTGAATTTTATTATGATCCTACATATAATTATTATGAGAGAGGAAAATATGGTTGTACAAATTATCACGTCACTAAATTACCTCCCGTTATGTTGAGATTGCTATTGTTTCTTTCTTCTTCCTTGCATATGCTAGTTTTTGCTTGCCTTGATAATTTGTTTGCTTATAAAATTCCTATGCATAGGAAGTATGTTAGACTTAAATATGTTTGTCACATGTTTTGTGATGCCCTCTTTGCGTTTCAATTATTATCTTTCATGTCAGCATCAATAAAATCTTATGCCTAGCTAGGGGCATAAAACGATAGCGCTTGTTGGGAGGCAACCCAATGAATAAATTTTATTTTTGTCTTTTTCTTTCTGTTCTTGAGTGTTTGCACAATTATGCTACCATTATGATTGTGTTTTTTTATGTTTTAATTGGTGTTTGTGCCAAGCAAAGCCTTTGGGATCATATTGGGTGATAGTCGATTTGATCTTCCTGAAAAACAGAAACTTTTGCGCTCACAAAAATAATTAATTATCATTTTTAACGGAAGCGCGATAAAATACTGATTCTTTTTGCAGAAAATTAATATACAAATTTCTCACGTTGTCCTAAATTTTCCGAAGTTTTGGAGTTACATAAGTATTCGAAATATTCAGATTGCTACAGACTGTTCTGTTTTTGACAGATTCTGTTTCTTTGCGTTGTGTATTTATTTTGATTGATCTATGGTATCTTTTGAGGGGTTTGAGCCATAGAAACATTGTAATACAGTAGATATAATGTAAAAATAAAATATGAATGGGTTTTTAACAGTACTTATAGTAGTGATTTCCTTTCGTATACTAATGGATCTCACGAAGGTTTTGTTGAGTTTTGTGTGATTGAAGTTTTCAAGTTTTGGGTGATATTACGATGGATGAAGGAACAAGGAGTAAGAGGAGACTAAGCTTGGGGATTCCCATGGCATTCCAAGCTATTATCTAAAGAGAAGCAAGCAACTAAGCTTGGGGATGCCCGAGTGGCATCCCCTCTTCTAACGACCATCGGTATTTTACTTGGAGCTATATTTTTATTCGTCACATATCATGAGTTTTGCTTGGAGCATCTTGTATGATATGAGTCTTTGCTTGTTTTGCTTTTATTTTTAGTCATGAATCCTTGCTGGACACACCTATTTTAGAAATCCAAAATTATGCTATGACTTGTTAGAATTGCTCTCTATGCTTCACTTAAATCTTTATGAGCTATGAAATTGCTCTAGTGCTTCACTTATATCTTTTTGAGCACGGTGTGCTTTATTGTTTTTGAAGAAATGCTCTCATGCTTCACTTAGATTTATTTGAGAGCTAGTAAAATTTTAAGAAATTCTCTCTTGCTTCACTTAAATTATTTTGAGAGAAGAAATTTTTTATGCTCATGTTCTTCACTTAGATTTGTTTGTGCTATCGAAAGCAATATATGAAACTAGTCCCAGAGTGATAGATATTCAAGAGGGATATAATAAAAACTTTCATGAAGATCATTGGACAAAATAAACTTGATTCCTTGTAATAGTTTTGTGATACGATGATATAATATGTGAGTCATGTTGATGAGTAATTATGCTTTAGTAAGAATATTGGTGTTAAGGTTTGTGATTCCCTATGCAAGCATGAAAGTCAATAGTTATGCAATGAAATTACATCCTACTTGTGGTGCATTATTTGGTGTTAGTTATGCTTAATGCTCGCTTATGAGATTTTTTGTTTCTTGGTTGGATTCTTCTCAATATTTTGCTAGCCTTCATTTGCACTAAGTATGATCACTACTTGTGCATCCAAAATCCTTTAAACCAGTTTTGCCACATGAGTCCACTATACCTACCTATATGCGGTACTTTTTTGCTGTTCTAAGCAAATTTGTATGTGCCATCTCTAATTTTCAAAATAAATTTCTCTTTTGTGTGCTCGTACCGCTCATGAAACGGTAGGGGGTGGCTGATATATTTCCATGCTAGATGTGTTATTCTCAAGATGAGTGTTTATTCACTTGTCATTGCATGAGAGTACGGCAAAGTTATTAGGGATGCCCAATCCCGAAATGAAAAATGAATTTAATTTATGTTATTAAATAATAAATTCCTTGGAAAGTGTTGGTATGGAAGGCACCTGTGGATACGGCTAGCCATGGAAAGTGAAAGAACGGTGGAAAAAGTAATAAACTTTATTTTCTGTTTGGGAACCACCTATGATATATCTAGCATGGAAAGTATTGGGAACTACTCGATCATTTTCGTTGATAGGAAAAGCATGCCAGCCAAAATATTTTATCTCTATCTTTTTCGCTTTGACCTCTGTCACCTCTACAAATCCCTACTTCCCTCCGTGAAGGGCCTTTCTATTTACTTTATGCATTTTTATTTTTATCTGAGTAACCATCTTCTCTTATAAAGCACCAACTAAGGGGCACTATGATCGTACTTGAGCATTGGGTGTAGCTAATATGCGAGTGTGTTTCATGAATGGATCAATGATTAAGCATAATGGGCTAGGGATAACTTGCTTTAGTGTTGATATTTTGAAAGACATGGTTGCTTGTTGATATGCTTGAGTATTGAAGTCTTCATGTCAAAACTAGACTATTGCTTTGAATCATATAAAAGTCCAAATGTCCATGCTACAAAGAGAAGAATATGTGATGAACATGTTAGGCAACATTCCACATCAAAAATTCTGTTTTTATGATTTACCTACTCAAGGACGAGCAGGAATTAAGCTTGGGGATGCTGATACGTCTCCAAGTATCTATAATTTTTTATTGTTTCATGTTGTTTTATTATCATTCTTGGATGTTTTACAATCATTTTATAGCAACTTTATATCATTTTTTTGGGACTAACCTATTGACATAGTGCCCAGTGCCAGTTGATGTTTTTTGCTTGTTTTTTACTTCACAGAAAATCAATACCAAACGGAGTCCAAACGCAGCGAAATTTTTTGGGGATTTTTTTCTAGACCAGAAGACACCTGTTGGGCCAAAAAAGTACCAGAGGGGGGATCCGAGGGGAGCACAGCCCACTAGGGCGCGCCTGGGGGCCCAGGAGCGCCCAGGTGGGTTGTGCCCACCTCGGTGGCCTCCTGCACCGCCTCTTTGCTCTAGAAATACCCTAATATTCCAGAAACCCTAGGGGGGTCAACGAAAATCAATTCCAGCTGCCGCAAGTACCAGAACCACCTGATCCAATCTAGACACCATCACGGAGGGGTTCATCATCCTCATTGGTGCCTCTCCGATGATGCGTGAGTAGTTCATTGTAGACCTACGGGTCCGTAGTTAGTAGCTAGATGGCTTACTCTCTCTCTCTCTCTATCTGTAACACCCCAAAAATTTAATCAAATTTTATTAAGTAAAATTTGGCCAGAAATAAAGTTTTGAATTATACTAGGTCATTTATTAATTCCAGAGCCTTTTCTATTTTTTGTTTTACAAAATCCTCCCCTCCATAGTAGATTATTTTGTGAAATGTTGTGGTCCTTGGTTGTTTTGTAAATCATTTCATTTATCTCGTAAATAACAGTAGGAAATATTTTCATAATAAAATTTGCCACAAAGTAATACTTTTAAAAGCATTTTCAATACTTGAAATGCTATTGTTGCACTACAACTATTTTAAATAATTGTTTTAAAATCCCACAAAATTTTTGAGAGGTCAGGTGATGCCTATAAATCACTTTTATGCAAAAACCTAACTATGTCTTTTGAAAATTTTGGGTGAAACATCCCCTTTTCAATTCTGGCCCATTCTTGAGTTATAACTGAACCCACTTTTTCCTAGCTCCATTAATTCTGAAACTTTTCCATCTTGTAGTCCTTCCAACCAAAACCTTAACTCCAGAAGACCAGCTCCATTGGAATCTTTTAAATCCACCAAATACTCCTCTAAAGTTTCTATCCAGAACTAAATTCTGGTAAAACTTGCACTATCAAGTTTCTCACCTTGCCAAACCAGCTCCACCAACATCTCTACCATACAAAGAGACCTCATCCTGCCAAATTTCATCATTAAAAGAATCTCCTAGCTAGCTATAGCATTTTGTCAAACACCTTTTGGGCATGCCAGAAATGTTGCCACTTTCTAACTTACACTGGACACTTGGTCATTTGGCCAAACCAGCATGTCCACCACTCCTCTCATACCTAGAAGCACCATCCCGTTGATTTTTAGCTCGTGTGTGTCCCTGTAGATGCCACTAGCAATCTGACAAACACCTAACGTGCGTGCACCGGGCGCGGCCAGAGCGTGTGTTTTGCACGCGTCGGCACCGAGCTCCTGCCGTGTCTCTGTTGCCTTCCCCTCTCATCCTGATCCTCCTATGGATCAGCCCAACCACCAGGAACCTCGCCGACACCCTCGCTTGGCCCCTACCGCCGTCCACGACGACTAAGACCGCCGCTCGACGAGTCCCGCACGACCACGTCTCTGCCCGACCCGCGTGGCGCGTCTCGAGTAGCCCAGCTCCTCCCAGGAGTAATTGCGGGCGGCCACCGCCCTCACCGTCCACTCTGCCGACCTCAACGGCCTCACCTGCCACTGTAATGATCGCCGCCGCCGTGCTTATCCTCTGGACGCCGCGGAGCCGACCCCCTCGCACTATAAAAGCTCACCCCGAGATCGCTAGTATCCTCACCACACTCCCCTCCCCCTCTGTGATCCCCCTCAAGCATCCAAGTGACCGGACGAGGTCATCTTCCTCGACTCCGGCCACGGCACCCGCCACCACCTTCCGGTCGATTTCAACGCCACTAGGGCCTCCCCCTCTCCACTCTCTTCACCAACAGCATCCTGGAGCACCCACGAATCCATCCCCATGCTTGATTTTGATCAGGATTCGCCGCAAGAGAAAGCCCCGTCTCACCCGACGCAGCCATCCGCCGGGAAGCTCACCGCCGGCGACTCGGTCCACTCCGGCTACCAAGGAGGGTACCCATGGATTCGCCTCGACCACCTGAGCACACCCATGTGCTCAGATCCCCGAGGGGTGCCGCCGTTCGCTGGTGAGCATCACCGGAGCGCCGCCTCTGTTCTGCCGGAGAGGGAGACGCGCGCGGCGACTGGTCAAACCTGACCTGTGGGCCTGGCGGGCCCACTGTCAGTGACCCAGCGCCTGGCCAGCTCGACTTAAGTGGAGGCGTATTTCTCGAAATGCGTCTCCTCCTCTGAAAGGCGTAGTCCCCGGACGCGTAATTAGTGAAGTACGTTTTTCCTATTCTGGAAGCGTATTCTCGCTCGAACTGTTTTATTTTTCTGTTTTAATTTAAAATCCAGATTTGACCCTAACTTTGACTGGCTCTAGTTTTTAAACCACAACTCCAAATGACTTGATTATTTTTCTGGTATTTCTCAAATTTCATCTAGTTTATTTTAGTATTTGTTCCAAAATTTTCCAAACAACTTTTTGGCACTATTTTGGATTTATGTGGTAATTATAATATTTTGAAAATAGGAGATGGAGGGGAGATATACTTTTCAAAGTTTTGGAGTGCACCTAATCTTTCTGCATGCTCAAGGCAAGCATTTTGAACACATGATATGGTGACTGCATAATTATTTGTGGCATGTGTATTTGAATTATGAATATGTTGAATTCCTATAGAGTTTGCATATTGTTGGTCATACATGCATGATCCCCTCGATGGTATGTTATTTTCACTTAAACATGAAGTATAAGTGAGTACAGTTGTTTTCATGTGCCATATGTGCCTGTGTTGGTCCGGGCTAATTTGCAGGAAGAATCAGTCACGAGAAAAGTGACCGTGAGACTGAAATCTCGTTGTGACGAGAGTGATCAGTGAGGGTATGTTGGAACATACCACGTGGTGACCCTGTTGGGTACTGCCTAGGATTTATATTGTATTAACCACTGCAGGCAAACTTAAACCTCCTGAGTTGACCGTAGATCGAGTCTTGTTCCGGTAACCCCCATACTGGTTTCGTGCTACCACTTGTCCGTGCCACAGGCTAGGTACGGTTCAGTAAGTTGTTAACCCCTTTCCCTGCACACATCGTACAGAGAGGCCACGATGAGGGTTTCCAGGTACCGGTTGCAATGCCAGTCATCGGGCCAGGGGGCATGGGTGTATCCGGCTGGGCCGACAGGGGGCACCCCTTGTAATCCGCGCGTGTTAATAGTGATCCCATGCTACTCGAGACGATGATCTCCCCGCCTTAGAGTTTCTCTTAAATGATGCTTTGGGTGATTCCTGGCATCCAGAAAGCTAATATGGTGTGTGCTGGTCAGGTGTGTTTTCAAACCAAAGGCCGTAATGGGATTTAGTCAGTGTCTCGGTGTTGGCTAAATAAATCCTATACATGTGGGTAAAGAGTACACCCTTTGCAGAGTTATATCTATTCGAATAGCCGTGTCCATGGTTAAGGACTACAGTCTGGGTTGGTCAAGTGGCGGTCTTAGTGTCAGTCTCGGGAGGAAATAATTAAAGTGATCATGGTTCCTTTTGCAGGATAATGATTGTCACTACTGGTTCTATTATGAATGGTATTGTTGATATGGATATTGTTGTGGACTAACCTTTTCCTCTTATGTTTAACCTTGAGTATCTCTTGGGATGGCTAGACTACCTGGGATACTCAAGTTTATTTTTATTTCTGAGTATCACTTGGGATGGCTAGTCCACCTGGATACTCATGTTATTATTTTTCTTATAAGCCCTTTATGAGGCGTCGCCCAGACACCCGACTGTGGCATTTATTTTCAAGACCTCTCGAGGCGTCGCTTTTAGACACCCGTTTGGCATTTCTTTTCAAGACCTCTTGTGGCGTCGCTTGAGTTCTCGGGCGGTCTTGTCTCGCCTAATTCTCTTTTAGACACCCGTTTGGCATTTCTCTTGGAAATTCTTGGGCGGTCCAACGCCCAACGTTCCATTTCATTTCTTTAATTTACTAATAACATGACTTATTTTCTGTATGAATATTTGTCATGCCATGCTTTAATACTCGGTCAGCACATGCATGTAATTTTAATTCACCATGAGCATATGCATCCGGTATATCTTTTGTTCTTGATGTTTGCGAGTACATTCAAACGTACTCACTGGCTTGTCCCTGGCTATTTTCTTGGCCAGATCATGATTCAGAGAGGAGTACTGCGAAGACACCCCGCAACCTAGGATTCGGAGATAGCAGCCACGTGAGATAGGAGTTATCCAGGTCAGCTGTTCCCATGGGAATGGAGTTCCATCAACGTTGGAGATCCACGAGTCGCTTCCATCATCTGCCACTAGAAATCATTGTTGTACTCAATGGACCTATAAGGTCTTGTACTCAAATCCTTGTAATTGCTTGGAATTCTGTATCAAGGAAATATCCACCAGCAACAGTAATCCTGGGGCTGGTGGTGACATAAGGGTCGTTTGCTGGGAATTTATGGTCCGGAAATCCGGCCCCGACAACCTTGGTATCAGAACCAGGCTGACCACCGGCTAATCCTATCTTAGCCTGGTCACTATCCCTAGGTTTCTAGACCATCCATATTCTTTCTTATCCACCGTCAAACTCATCCTATCCAATAGCCTGCACAGTGGTGAGCCGACATCTTTTTGACAGTCGGTGCCCAACCTATCATCCTAGGCCATAGGCCGTGCGCCCGTGGCCGACACCTGAGTTGTCCCATCCGCAAGCGTGCGATGGAAGACTCTGTTGGCTTATAAAGGAAGCCTTGCACGAACTCAGCACATCACAACTCTCACTCGCACCCTGATTTCCAAACCACCAAGATGCATGGTCCCATCGTCTGCAACGAGACCACCGCATCCGAGCTTGGAGATTTCGTAGCGATCCTCGCCAATCCCACTCGTCGTGCTTTTGGCACAGACGAACCCCCAGAATATGTTGTGTACCAGGAACACACACTTCTAGGCCACGGTGCACATCTACGGGAGGGGCACCACATCAGAGCGTCCCTACCGGTTCACCGGGAGGACGACCTCCGACGAGCCCCAAGCCATCCAACTTGTAGCTCGAGAAGGGATAGTTCATCTCCGACATTTCTCGCCGAGGGTTAACACTCGCCCTTTCTTCTACTACCCTAGTCGTGAAGGCTATGGTAGCCCGACCCAAGTCGCCAACGGTGACCATGAGTCAGATCCTGCTCTGGTGCATTTTGGTGCGCTACCTGAAAGCGCAAGAGGCACTATTCGATCAGGTCACTCATGACCTGATTGCGACTCGCAGGACGCTTGCTCTCCTGACACCGGTGAGAAGTGAAGCTGCAACCGACACTGACACCCCGATGATGCTGCTTGGGAGGCCAGTTGAGCCCCCAAGGTCTGCTCCTGTCATGTATCCGGGCAATGCCTTCGCCTCCCCGGGAGAAGTCCGTCGTCTCTTGGAGACCTACTCCAATGGAATTGTGACCACGAGACCCCACGAGGGGCATCATCGCTATCCCAACACTGCAGCTCCAAACAACTCCGACACTGAAGCTCACGGAGAGGCCTCGACATCTGCAAGACACGCCTGACTAGATTTCAATAAGGTGGACTGAGTCCACCAGGAGTGTTATCAAATCCTAGTAGTCCTGTTGTCTTGTATTTTCAAGGTAGCAATCGTATGGCGTAGCGAGCTTGTAAAATTACCCGTACGCCATTGTGTTTGATGGTACTATGTGTGATCTAGCATAAATTATTGGTGCATGGCAACAGAGTAAATGCTAGACGTAACTGCCGACACGCACAGTGATATGTCACACTCCTTTTGAGAAGTGGTATCCGAGGATTTGACTTGGACAACCCTATGTCGGAGCCGATGCACAAGTCGTGCCAGTGTCGCATCATGTTTCCTGACCCAAGGCACCTTATAAGGGCCCGTACCCATGCACCACACCAGCCACCACCACACTTGAGCACCACTCTTCTCCATTCATCCTTCCATGTCTCACCCCGGAGCCTACCTACGAACTCCAGATGCAAGCCCTGGTAGTTTCGTTAAGGTTTTCTGGGATCTGACCCGCAATACACTTTGTTCCAGCCACCCACCCCAGTATGAGTTGTTCAAGATGAGGATCACCCCCGATTCCTCGAAATACTGGGCAGTTGTGCACATCCCACGAGAGGATTTAAATCAAGGCCCTCCATATGTTGTCTTCGTCGGGAGATCCATGCCAACCTCAGGCATGGCTATTTAGGCTGCGGCTTATGAAGCGGTTACCCGTCTTCGATTCACAGTACCCGCTGCCAGTGAAAGGAAATACTACTATTTCCCGAGCCGTGCAGCCTCTGGAGCAGAAGCCACGTTCCGTTGTGAACGCATAGAAAGGGATCCAGCTCTGGCCAGTCTCATTCAATATGTGATGGCCCAGGAGCATCTAACCCAGCAACTAATGGATTACCTCCATTATCTTGCTGTTCTGAATCCCCATATCGCCATTGGTGGACCACCATGGCCAACTCCGGAAGGGCGTGTTCTTCGTTTACTTCCTTCACTTCCCCCGGAAGAAGAAGAATGTGCTCCAGCACCGGGAACCCTTCCACAAGACCCTGTAGATCTCACCTTCGGACCGTAGACGGTCATTGTTGCTATACCTAGCACTAGTTTACGTGATGCAACCGTTGTATTGTATTTCAGGGCGTATGTCATAAGTGCATTGCCATGATTGCATTCTGCATATATGATCATTTGTTGTGATTTGCATTCAGTTCTTTTGCCCCTAACAAATCTCGAGGACGAGATTTTTCTTAAGGGGGGTAGAGTTTGTAACACCCCAAATATTTAATCAAATTTTATTAAGTAAAATTTGGCCAGGGATAAAGTTTTTAATTATACTAGGTCATTTATTAATTCCAGAGCCTTTTCTATTTTCTGTTTACAAAATTCTCCCCTCCATAGTAGATTATTTTGTGAAATGTTGTGGTCCTTGGTTGTTTTGTAAATCATTTCATTTATATTGTAAATAACAGTAGGAAATATTTTCATAATAAAATTTGCCACAAAGTAATACTTTTAAAAGCATTTTCAATACTTGAAATGCTTTTGTTGCACTACAACTATTTTAAATAATTGTTTTAAAATCCCACAAAAATTTTGAGAGGTCAGGTGATGCCTATAAATCACTTTTATGCAAAAACCTAACTATGTCTTTTGAAAATTTTGGGTGAAACATCCCCTTTTCAATTCTGGCCCATTCTTGAGTTATAACTGCAACCCTCTTTTTCCTGGCTCCATTAATTCTGAAACTTTTCCATCTTGTAGTCCTTCCAACCAAAACCTTAACTCCAGAAGACTAGCTCCATTGGAATCTTTTAAATCCACCAAATACTCCTCTGAAGTTTCTATCCAGAACTGAATTCTGGTAAAACTTGCACTATCAAGTTTCTCACCTTGCCAAACCAACTCCACCAACATCTCTACCATACAAAGAGACCTCATCCTGCGAAATTTCATCATTAAAAGAATCTCCTAGCTAGCTCTAGTATTTTGTCAAACACCTTGTGGGCATGACAGAAATGTTGCCACTTTCTAACTTACACTGGACACTTGGTCATTTGGCCAAACCAGCATGACCATCACTCCTCTCATACCTAGAAGCACCATCCTGTTAATTTTTAGCTCGTGTGTGTCCCTGTAGATGCCACTGGCAATCTGACGAACACCTAACGTGCGTGCACTGGGCGCGGCCAGAGCGTGTGTTTTGCACGCGTCGGCACCGAGCTCCTATCGTGTCTCTGCTGCCTCCCCCTCTAATCCTGATCCTCCTATGGATCAGCCCGACCACCAGGAACCTCGCCAACACCCTCGCTTGGCCCCTAGCGCCGTCCACCGCCGTCCACGACGACCAAGACCGCCGCCCCATGAGTCCTGCACGGCCATGTCTCTGCCTGACCCGCGTGGCGCGTCCCGAGTAGCCCAGCTCCTCCCAGGAGTAACTGCGGGCGGCCACCGCCCTCACCGTCCACTCTGCTGACCTCACCGGCCTCACCTACCGCCGTAATGATCGCCGCCGCCGTGCTTGTCCTCTGGACGCCGCGGAGCCGACCCCCTCGCGCTATAAAAGCTCACCCCAAGATCGCTAGTATCCTCACCACACTCCCCTCCCCCGCTCTGATCCCCCTTAAGCATCCAAGTGACCGGACGAGGTCATCTTCCTCGACTCCGGCCACGGCACCCGCCACCACCTTCCGGTTGATTTCAACGCCACTAGGGCCTCCCCCTCTCCACTCTCTTCACCAACAGCATCCTGGAGCACCCACGAATCCATCCCCATGCTCGATTTTGATCAGGATTCGCCACAGGCGAAAGCCCCATCTCGCCCGACGCCGCCGTCTGCCGGGAAGCTCGCCGCCGGCGACTCCGTCCACTCCGGCGACCAAGGAGGGTACCCATGGGTTCGCCTCGACCACCTGAGCACACCCATGTGCTCAGATCCCCGAGGGGTGCCGTCGTTCTCTAGTGAGCATCACCAGAGCACCGCCTCTGTTCTGCCGGAGAGGGAGACACGTGCGGCGACTGGTCAAACCTGACCAGTGGGCCTGGCGGGCCCACTGTCAGTGACCCAGGACCTGGCCAGCTCGACTTAAGTGGAGGCGTATTTCTCGAAATGCGTCTCCTCCTCTGAAAGGCGTAGTCCCCGGACGCGTAATCAGTAAAGTACGTTTTCCCTATTCTGAAAGCGTATTCTCGCTCGAACTGTTTTCTTTTTCTGTTTTAATTTAAAATCCAGATTTGACCCTAACTTTGACTGGCTCTAGTTTTTAAACCACAACTCCAAATGACTTGATTTTTTCTGGTATTTCTCAAATTTCATCTAGTTTATTTGAGTATTTATTCCAAAATTTTCCAAACAACTTTTAAGCACTATTTTGGATTTATGTGGTAATTATAATATTTTGAAAATAGGAGATGGAGGGGAGATATACTTTTCAAAGTTTTGGAGTGCACCTAATCTTTCTGCATGCTCAAGGCAAGCATTTTGAACACATGATGTGGTGACTGCATAATTATTTGTGGCATGTGTATTTGAATTATGAATATGTTGAATTCCTATAGAGTTTGCATATTGTTGGTCATACATGCATGATCCCCTTGATGGTATGTTATTTTCACTTAAACATGAAGTATAAGTGAGTAAGGTTGTTTTCATGTGCCATATGTGCCTGTGTTGGTCCGGGCTAATTTGCAGGAAGAATCAGTCACGAGAAAAGTGACCGTGAGACTGAAATCTCGTTGTGACGAGAGTGATCAGTGAGGGTATGTTGGAACATACCAGGTGGTGACCCAGTTGGGTACTGCCAAGGATTTATATTGTGCTAACCACTGCAGGCAAACTTAAACCTCCTGAGTTGACCGTAGATCGAGTCTTGCCGGTAACCCCCATACTGGTTTCGTGCTACCACCTATCCGTGCCACAGGGTGGGTACGGTTCAGTAAGTTGTTAACCCCTTTCCCTACACACACCGTACAGAGAGGACACGATGAGGGTTTCCAGGTACCGGCTGCAATGCCAGTCATCGGGCCAGGGGGCATGGGTGTATCCGGCTGGGCCGAGAGGGGGGCACCCCTTGTAATCCGCGCGTGTTAATAGTGATCCCATGCTACTCGAGATGATGGCCTCTCCCCCTTAGAGTTTCTCTTAAACGATGCTTCGGGTGATTCCTGGCATCCGGAAAGTTAACCTGGTGTGTGCTGGTCAGGTGTGTTTTCAACCCAAAGGCCGTAATGGGAATTAGTCAGCGTCTCGGTGCTGGCTAAAGAAATCCTATACATGTGGGTAAAGAGTACACCCTCTGCAGACTTATATCTATTCGAATAGCCGTGTCCATGGTTAAGGACTACAGTCTGGGTTGGTCAAGTGTCGGTCTTAGTGTCAGTCTCCGGAGGAAATAATTAAAGTGATCATGGTTCCTTTTGCAGGATAATGATTGTCACTACTGGTTCTATTATGAATAGTATTGTTGATATGGATATTGTTGTGGACTAACCTTTTCCTCTTATCTTTAACCTTGAGTATCTCTTGGGATGGCTAGGCTACCCGGGATACTCAAGTTTATTTTTATTTCTGATTATCACTTGGGATGGCTAGTCCACCTGGATACTCATGTTATTATTTTTCTTATAAGCCCTTTATGAGGCGTCGCCCAGACACCCGACTGTGGCATTTATTTTCAAGACCTCTCGAGGCGTCGCTTTTAGACACCCGTTTGGCATTTCTTTTCAAGACCTCTCGTGGCGTCGCTTGAGTTCTCGGGCGGTCTTGTCTCGCCTAATTCTCTTTTAGACACCCGTTTGGCATTTCTCTTGGAAATTCTTGGGCGGTCCAACGCCCAATGTTCCATTTCATTTCTTTGATTTACTAATAACATGACTTATTTTCTGTATGAATATTTGTCATGCCATGCTTTAATACTCAGTCGGCACATGCATGTAATTTTAATTCATCATGAGCATATGCATCCGGTATATCTTTTGTTCTTGATGTTTGCGAGTACATTCAAACGTACTCACTGGCTTGTCCCTGGCTATTGTCTTGGCCAGATCATGATTCAGAGAGGAGTACTGCGAAGACACCCCGCAACCTAGGATTCGGAGATAGCAGCCACGCGAGATAGGAGTTATCTAGGTCAGTTGTTCCCATGGGAATGGAGTTCCATCAACGTTGGAGATCCACGAGTCGCTTCCATCATCTGCCACTAGAAATCATTGTTGTACTCAATGGACCTATAAGGTCTTGTACTCAAATCCTTGTAATTGCTTGGAATTCCATATCAATGAAATATCCACCAGCAACAGTAATCCTGGGGCTAGTGGTGACATAAGGGTCGTTTGCTGGGAATTTATGTCCCGGAAATCCGGCCCCGACACTATCTTTTGATTCTCAATACAGTGGTCTCTTGGAGATCTATTTGATGTAACTCTTTTTGTGGTGTGTTTGTTGGGATCCGATGAACTTTGAGTTTATGACCAGATCTATGTTTTTATCCATGAAAGTTATTTGAGTTTCTTTGGTATCTTATATGCATGATTATTTATAGCCTCGTGTTTCTTCTTCGAATATTTGTTTTAGTTAGGTCAACTAGATCGATTTTTCTTGCCATGGGAAGAGGTGCTTTGTGATGGGTTCGATCTTATGGTGCTTGATCCCAGTGACAGAAGGGGGACCGACACGTATGTATCGTTGCTATTAAGGATAAAAAGATGGGGTCTATTTCTTACATAAATAGATCTTGTCTACATCATGTCATCATTCTTATTGCATTACTCCGTTTCTTCATGAACTTAATACACTAGATGCATGCTGGATAGCGGTCGATGTGTGTAGTAATAGTAGTAGATGCAGGCAGGAGTCGGTCTACTAATCTTGGACATGATGCCTATATAATGATCATTGCCTAGATATCATCATGATTATTTGAAGTTCTATCAATTTCCCAACAGTAATTTGTTTACACGCCATATGCTACTTTTCTTGAGAGAAGCCACTAGTGAAATCTACGCCCCCCCGGGTCTCTTCTTTTTTATATTTGCCTTCGCGATCTATTTTTATTTGCTTTTATTTTCATATTTATTAATCCAAAAATACAAAAATACCTTGCTACAGTTTATTATTATTTATTTTATCTCGTGTTCCCATGAGATCTATTTATCCAATCTACTACAATTTTACCTATCTTTTTACCCGTGAGGGATTGACAACCCCTCTCTTACGTCGGGTTGCAAATATTTGTTCTTTGTGTGCAGGAGCTGTTTACGTGGTGTTGCGTGGTTCTCCTACTGTTTTGATAACCTTGGTCTCATCACTAAGGGAAATACCTACCATAACTGTGATGCATCATCCCTTCCTCTTTGGGGAAATACCGACGTAGTTCAAGCCGCATCACTCACCCCATCCCACGTAACCAGGAGAGGTGGGGCGTGATACGTCTCCAACGTATCTATAATTTTTTATTGCTCAATGCTATTATATTATCCGTTTTGGATGTTTTATATGCATTAATATGTTATTTTATATTATTTTGGGGACTAACTTATTAACCTAGAGCCCAGTGCCAGTTTCTGTTTTTCCTTGTTTTTGAGCTTCGCAGAAAAGGAATACTAAATGGAGTCCAAACGGAATAAAACTTCACGATGATTTTTCTTGGACCAGAAGGCACCCAGGGGACTTGGAGTGCAAGTCAGAAGAGCCACGAGGCGGCGGAAGGGTGGAGGGCGCGCCCTAGGGGGCGCCCCCTACCTTGTGGGCCCCTCGGTGACCTCTTGACCTAGCTCTTCCTCCTATATATTCACATATATTCCAGAACCCTCAGAAGCATCCACAAAAACATTTTTCCACCGCCGCAACCTTATGTTCCCGTGAGATCCCATCTTGCGGCCTTTTCCGGCATCCTGCCGGAGGGGGATTCGATCAAAGAGGGCATCTACATCAACTCTATTGCCCTTCCGATGAAGCATGATAAGTTTACCACAGACCTACGGGTCCATAGCTAGTAGCTGGATGGCTTCTTCTCTCTCTTTGATTCTCAATACCATGTTCTCCTCGATGTTCTTGGAGATCTATCCGATGTAATCTTCTTTTGCGGTGTTTTTTTAGATCCGATGAATTGTGAATTTATGATCAGCTTATCTATGAATATTATTTGAATATTCTCTGAATTCTTATATGCATGATTTGATATCTTTGTATTTTTCTTCGAATTATCGGTTTGGTTTGGCCAACTAGATTGGTTTTTCTTGCAACGGGAGAGATGCTTAGCTTTGGGTTCAATCTTGCATGATTTCACCTAGTGAGAAAGTAGGGGTAGCAAGACACGCATTGAATTGTTGCCATCGAGGATAAAAGGATGGGGTTTACATCATATTGCATGAGTTTATTCCTTTACATCATGTCATCTTACTTAAGGCGTTACTCCGTTCTTTATGAACTTAATACTCTATATGCATGTTGGATAGCGGTCGATGTGTGGAGTAATAGTAGTAGATGCAGGCAGGAGTCGGTCTACTTGAGACGGACGTGATGCCTATATTACATAATCATTGCCTTGGATATCGTCATAACTTTGCGCTTTTCTATCAATTGCTCAACAGTAATTTGTTCACCCACCGTATTATTTGCCTTCATGAGAGAAGCCTCTAGTCAAACCTATGGCCCCCGGATCTATTTTCCATCATATTAGTTTTTGATCTACTATTTTGCAATCTTTTATTTCCAGATCTATAAACCAAAAAAACCCAAAAATATTTAGTTATCTTTTGTTTAGTTTTTTCTATCTCTATCAGATCTCACCTTTGCAAGTGACCGTGAAGGGATTGACAACCCCTTTTATCGCATTGGGTGCAAGTGTTTGATTGTTTGTGCAGTTATTGGTGATTTGCGTGTTCTTCTCCTACTGGATTGATACCTTGGTTCTTAACTGAGGGAAATACTTATCTCTACTGTGCCGCATCACCTTTTCCTCTTCAAGGGAAAAAACAACGCAAGCTCAAGAAGTAGCAGGGCACCCCCTCTAGGGTTCCCTCCACCTGGCTTGGGGGGCAAGCCACCCTAGGGTTTCCCTAGGGGCACCCCCGTTTGCCTTGGTCGCCGCCCCCTAGGGGAAACCCTAGGGCGCCCCTCCTCCTTCCTTCCCCCCTATATATGGAGGGGTAGAGGGAGGGCAGCCGCACCCATCTATGCCACGGCGCTTCCCTCCCACTCCCTCGTAGTCCTTCTTCTCCGTGAGGCCTGGCGAAGCCCTGCTGAGATTTCTCCACCACCACCACCATCACGCCATCGTGCTGCCGGAGGACTAGAGCTACTACTTCACCATCGCTCGCTGGATCGAGGAGGTGAAGGCATCATCAAGCCGTACGTGTGTTGAACGCGGAGGTGCCGTCAATTCAGCACTTGGATCGGGAGTTCGCGGGACAGATCGTGATTGGATCGCGAAGACGTTCGACTACATCAACCGCGTTCCTTAATGCTTCCGCTTAGCGATCTACAAGGGTATGTAGATGCAATCTCTCCTATCATAGATGTTCATCTCCTAGATTGATCTTGGTGAGCGTAGGAATTTTTTTATTTCCCATGCAACGTTCTCCAACATTGTCCTCCATACTGACAGCAACATAGAGGATAAAGTTCTCCTATGGTTCAACAAAACACAAAATGGCAGGGTTTTGACAGCTCCAAACCTCTCTTATGTTTATTTATCCAAGTAGGCAACCACCCACGAAGGGTCCATGAACAAGCAACCTTGTCTATGCCATCACGACTTACGCTCGTGAAGGACTAGCCTCACTCGAGGTAGATCTTCACGAAATAGGCTATCTCCTTGCCCTTACAAACTCCTTGGTTCAACTCCACAAGCTTTGGAGGCTCCCAAGTGACACCTAACCAATCTAGGAGACACCACTCTCCAAAAGGTAATAGATGTTGTTGTTGATGAACTCCTTGCTCTTGTGCTTCAAAAGTTAGTCTTCTCAACACTCAATTACTATCTCACACGTTTGGCATGTTGGTGGGAGAAGAATTTAAGTGGAAAGTAACTCGAGGGGGCTAGAAATCAAGGATCAAATGGTTGGAGTGGAATGCCTTGACCTCAACACAAGTGTAGGTGGTTCTCTCTTAGAAAATGGATATGGGGAGTGTAGTTTCGTCTTGGTTGCTCTCTTTGGGGGTAGGTGGTGTGGGTGGGGTATATATAGCCATCAGTAAATATATAGCCGTTACAAACTTTATGCACAACTCGATGACACCAAAAGTAAATCTCGGTGAGACCGGCCAGTCTAAAAGATTCATACGTTAGACATTCTGGTGAGACCGGATGAATCCACTTGATGGCTCCGATATGTGATGACCTAAGCACTTGCATCATTTCGGTAATTTCGATTGGTTTCACTTGGTTATTCCGAAATGAACTCGATTGGGTACAGAAAGTTTGCCAGTGCACCTCGGTGGGACCAAATGCCATCTCGGTGGAACCGAGTTTCTATGGTTTAGGCTGTAGCTTTTTCTAGTGTATCTCGGTGGGTCTGGATGAGTATGTTTCGGTGGGATCGAGGATGTGAGAAAGTGGTTGGGGTTTTCTGGATCAATATCTTCAAGCACTTGAGCAAACTGACGCATGATCAAAACCTCACCCCTTTCTAATAGTATTGGTTTTCATATGAACTCAATGTGATCTCTGATCACTTAACCGAAAATGTAGAGTCTTGAAGATTTTTCCAATGCTTGTCATTAGTGGCTTGAGGGTTCCACATCTCCATCCATCTACAAGCCTAGGTTGAACTCTTCCTGAAATATTTTGGATGAAAATGTTAGTCCAACAACATGTATGTTGACAGGAATTACCAAAACCACCAAAGGGAGCAAATGTGCTTTCACCGGGGTAACCAGTTGTCATGACAAACACGGATACTAGCACCATTATCCAACCGTCTAGACGAACGTACAATCTATAAGCGGTCGCTTGCCAAGACGATGTTGCATCCACCCCCCCCCCCCCAAAATAGTGTCCTCAAGGTTGCCATAAGGATAATATCGAGCTTTGAGAACTTGTGCACACAAACTATCCGGCTCAATAACGAGTCTCCATGTTTGACATGCGAGGAGAGCCTGGTTAAACAACCTATAGTCCCGAAAATTCGCACCACCTTTGTTCTCCGGCTGAAGCAAGTGCTCCCATGCTCGCCAATGCACTTTCTGTTGACCCTTGGTTGAGCCCCAATATAAATTCCAGAGCATTCTTGTGAGATCATCACAGATTGAGGAAGGCAATTTGGAAACACTCATCAAATATGTTGGTAGTACTTGGGCGCCCGATTTGATTAATGGAAGATTTCCTTGCACGACGGGACTATTGAGTAATAAATAACATCAAACCAATTGCGGTTTGGATTTCAAAAAGCACAACCGTACGAACTTTTTTGCTGATAACTATGAGTATTGCAGAATTTTGTAAAAAACATTGAGTACTGGTTTGGTTAAATTTGTATCATTTTATGATAGCTACGGACTACACATCCGGGCCACATGGCAAAAGAGGAGACATGGGGTTAACGGTTGTTAGCCAAGCCGCCTCCACTTCAAGCTACCTCCTCCTTTGAGTGCATCGACGCCTTGTTCTTTTTGGCTCGCTGAGCCACCATGACAGAGAACTTAGTGTTGATTGTGGTGGGACAAAGGCTTTGTGTTTTGAGCACATCCTTGATCTGACCTTTTAAAGATCTCGTACCTGGCTCCAATTCCTGTAACGCTGCTCGGCTTTTGGGAACATCTGATTTCCTTCTCTGATCGGTCTGGCCAAATCTTAGTCCGTGATACGACCCTCCCCACCCCTCCTCTACCCACTGGTTCGCCCGCTTTTTGGTGTGTTGATTGAATTGACCCCCTATGGAGTGATCTCTTCCTTGCGAACCCAATCCATCCTCATCTACTTCATTTTGTACCGAATCCTTTCCAAACTCTTGCCTATGGAGTGATTAGAATCTCAGATCGATTCCGTCAGGCGATCGCCTTGGAAGCAGGAGCACTAATACGAGCGTCATTTTCTCCTTTACCCTTCAGTATGAAAAAAATAAAAAATCTTCAGAAAGGAGTTTGAAACCGCACAAAAAATTGTTGTCATAACCACTTACTCTCGTCTGTTTCTCAATTAAGTGCTTAAAAATTTCCAGGTACTCCATATGTGCATGACGTACTCTTTTATCATGATTTTTGGGACTTTTATTTAACTAGCAAAAGGGCCCGTGCATTGCAATGGGAGAAAAAATTTCATAATATCCAAAGGACATGACAACATTTTGCTGCATCATTGATAACATTTTGGCGAATATTCTATTCAATTTCATTAAAATTTTCTAATACACGAATTCTTTTAAAAAATCATGAACATTTTTTGATTTCTCAAACATTTGTTTTCAAAGTTATGAACATTTTTTGAACATGTGAACATTTTTTAAACAACTACGAACATTTGTTGAATCCACAAACATTTTTTGATTTATTGAACATTTTATTTTAAAATTATATTTTTTTAATTTTTGGAATATTTTTGAAGTACCAAATTATTTAAAGGAGAAAAAACAAAAGTGGAAAATAGAAAAGAAAAATTAAGAAAAATTAAAAACAGATCGCCCGCACATGGGGCGGCACAAACGGGCGCACCGCATCTTCTCCCAACGCGCAGAGTGCAGTATAGGAGTTCTCTACTCCGTGGGCTGGCCCAAGCGAGTTATTCCCCTATATGAAACTTTTTTTTGTCACTTATAGGTGACATCGGTGGGTAATATTTTGTAATCTTGGGGCAATTTATGTGACATACCGTGAAAAGCATTAATGACTTTATTATTAGATATGTCTAGATTTTACATTCTATATTAAAAGGGTACAGACGAGCCCTGGTCAACTCTCAACCAAAAGAAGAGACAAAAATTACCGATCATATCCTCTCTTTTTTAATTTGCAACCCTCTTGTGAACGTGCCCTCTACCCTCCTGTGATCAGCGTGAAGCTCCGCCGCGACCCTATGGTACCGTGGTGTGACGCCTCCGATTTGACCGTACACTAATCATGCACGCAAATGTGTACGATCAAGATCAGGGACTCACGGGAAGGTATCACAACACAACTCTAAAACATAAATAAGTCATACAAGCATCATAATACAAGCCAGGGGCCTTGAGGGCTCGAATACAAGTGCTCGATCACAGACGAGTCAGCGGAAGCAACAATATCTGGGTACAGACATAAGTTAAACAAGTTTGCCTTAAGAAGGCTAGCACAAAAGTAGCAACGATCGAAAAGGCAAGGCCTCCTGCCTGGGACCTCCTAACTACTCCTCGAAGCCGAACTCCACGTAGAACCATCCTCGGGATCTCTAGCTCCTGGACTCCAGCATCTGGTTGCGACAATCCGGTATAGAAAGGGGAAAAGAAGGAGAAAAGCAACCGTGAGTACTCATCCAAAGTACTCGCAAGCAAGGAGCTACACTACATATGCATGGGTATATGTGTAAAGGGCCATCTCAGTGGACTGAACTGCAGAATGCCAGAATAAGAGGGGGATAGCTAATCCTGTCGAAGACTACGCTTCTGGCAGCCTCCATCTTGCAGCATGTAGAAGAGAATAGATTGAAGTCCTCCAAGTAGCATCGCATAGCATAATCCTACCCGGCGATCCCCTCCTCGTCGCCCTGTTAGAGAGCGATCACCGGGTTATATCTGGCACTTGGAAGGGTGTGTTTTATTAAGTATCCAGTTCTAGTTGTCATAAGGTCAAGGTACAACTCCGGGTCGTCCTTTTACCGAGGGACACGGCTATTCGAATAGATAAACTTCCCTGCAGGGGTGCACCACATAACCCAACACGCTCGATCCCATTTGGCCGGACACACTTTTCTGGGTCATGCCCGGCCTCGGAAGATCAACACGTCGCAGCCCCACCTAAGCACAACAGAGAGGTCAGCACGCCAGTCTAACCCTATGCGCATAGGGGTCTGGGCCCATCGCCCTATGCACACCTGCATGTTGCGTACGCGGCCGGAAGCAGACCTAGCCCCCTTAATACAAGCGCGAGCTTACGGTCCAATGCGGCGCGCGCCACTCAGTTGCTGATGTCACGAAGGCTTCGGCTGATACCACGACGCCGGGATACCCATAACTACTCCCGCGTAGATGGTTAGTGCGTATAGACCAAATGGCCAGACTCAGATCAAATACCAAGATCTCGTTAAGCGTGTTAAGTATCCGCGAACGCCGACCAGGGCCAGGCCCACCTCTCTCCTAGGTGGTCTCAACCTGCCCTGTCGCTCCGCCATAAAGTAACAGTCGGGGGCCGTCAGGAACCCAGGCCCACCTCTACCGGGATGGAACCACCTGTCCTTTCAGCCCCCTCATCAAAATCACTTGCGGGTACTCAACGAGCCGACCCGACTTTAGTCACCACATGTGTCATGTATATAAAGTATATAGTATATACCCGTGATCACCTCCCAAAGTGATCACGACCCAGTAGTATAGCATGGCAAATGGACAAGAGTGTAGGGCCACTGATGGAACACTAGCATCCTATACTAAGCAGTAGGATAGCAGGTAAGGGTAACAACTGTAGCAACAATGACAGGCTATGCATCAGGATAGGATTAACGGAAAGCAGTAACATGCTAAACTACTCTAATGCAAGCAGTATAGAGAAGAATAGGCGATATCTGGTGATCAAGGGGGGGCTTGCCTGGTTGCTCAGACAAGGAGGGGTCGTCTTCGATGTAGTCGAACACACGAACAGCGACAGCGGTCTCGGAGTCTACCGGAAAGAAGTAACGGAGGGGGAACACAATAAATAACAAAGCAATCAAATGTAACACAAAGCAAGACGCGGCGATACGTTGTGCTAGGGGTGACCTAACGTAGGGATAGGTGATACCGGCGAAGGGGTGAAACATCCGGGAAAGTATCCCCGGTGTTTTGCGTTTTCGAACAAATGAACCGGAGGGGAAAGTTGTGTGTTTGCTATGCTAGGGATGTGTGGCAGACGAACAGACTGCGTATTTGGATTCGTCTCGTCATTCTGAGCAACTTTCATGTAGAAAGTAATTTCATCTGAGCTACGGTTTATTTTATATGATTTTCTAAAGTTTTTAAATCATTTTAGAATTTATTTAATTAATTTAATTCGAAGTTTAATTAATGCAGCAGCATGACGTCAGCAGTCAACGTTGACCGTTGACCTGGTCAACCTGACAGGTGGGTCCCACCTGTCAGGGAGCTGTTAGCTAATTAACAGTAGTTAATTAGGTTAATTAGTTATTAGGTTAATTAATCTTAATTAGTTAATATTAACAGGATTAATTAAGTTAATTAATTATCTTAATTATTTATTTATATATTTTTATTAATTAATTTTACAATTTATTTATTTATTTTTATTAACTATTTTTATTATTTATTTATTTATTTATTTTTATGAATTATTTTTATTATTTATTTATTTTTATTAATTATTTTTATTATTTATTTAATTCTTTTTTCTTTTTACAAAACGTTCTGGGGCTGGGCCCCGTTTTGCAGGCGACGCCCGAACAGACGCAGCGGGTGCGGGCGTCCGACCCGGGCGCGAGGCAGGCCCGAGCGTCGGCCGCGCGGGCCACGGTGAGGCCAGCCGACGGCGACGAGCAGTGGCCAAAACAGGGAGATGCCGGAGTACGGCCACGGGCGGCCTTGGGACCAGGCAGCGCACGGCGGGAGGGGTTGGTGACACGGCCGAGCGGCAGTGCGCGCGTGCGTGACGACGCGAGGAGCAGAGGCAGGACGCGGGGAGAGGAGGAGGAAAAGGCGGCGGCTCACGGCGGGGAGTAGGGTCCAGGGCAGCGGGCTCGATGGAGGTTGATGCGGCGGGGTCCAGCGACAGCGGGGACGAGGTCGAGGATGGAGAGGACGGCGATGGTGACGTGAATCCCGACGAGGTCGGGGAGGCGGCAGCAGCGAGCTTCAGGACGGAGCTCCAGGCGGCGGCTTGGTGCTGGGGACGACGTGGATGCAGCCGGATCCGTCCTGGAACGGGAAGGGGCGGCGGAGGCCGGCCGGACTTGCTCGTTGGTGCGGCGGAGGTCGGGGCCGAAGGACGTGGAGGCGCGGATCCGGCCAAGTCCGGGGTGGGGACGGTGGTGCAAGGACGGTGGTTCCTCGGGGCGGGCACACCGGCGGGGGTAGGGCTCCGGCGCGGGGAGCGTGGCAGCGCTGGAGAAGCGAGAGGGAGTGGGGAGGGGAGCGTGCGTGTGGTGGTTGCCCCGATCCAGAAGGGGATCGGGGAGAGTGGGGAGGGGGGAGATTGCGTGGGGGTAGCAGTGGGTTAGGGTTTCGGGGGCTAAGGGGAGTGTGGGGGCGGCCTGGGCCAGATGGGCCAGCTGGTTGGGCCGGTTGGCCCGGGGGGGTTTGGGGGTTTCCCTTTTTCTATTTTGTTTCCTGCCTTTTATCTTTTCCTTTTTTTTCCTTTTTTTCTGTTATAGTTTTGTATCCTATTATTTTAGTTTTAGATAAATATATACTTTGTTTATAAATTAGTATTTCAACTTAGCCCATACTCAAAAATTTCAGTCCTCAATAAATTAGTTTGACATTTTATTAATTACAAAAGGTATTTAAATAATTGTTTTTGCTGCTGTTTTATTCATCTCATATTATTTAAACATTTTATAAAGGTGTGGTTTCTCCACCATAATTATCTATGCAATATTTGGTTCATTCCGAACATTTTAATTTTAATTTTTGAAAACTTTGTTGTTTGCCATATTTTGAATTTGAATTTTGATCCGGTTTTGAACTAACGCGAGATTATCAACACTAACAGAGGTGACGTGGCATCATTAGCGTAGGTTTACTGTAGCATAATTATCCGGGCGTCACAATTCTCCTCCACTACAAGAAATCTCATCCCGAGATTTAAGAGGGAAGTAAAGGGGGAAGGTTCGGGTTACGAAATTCTAGGGAGTGTTCCTGGTCTTGGTTGTTCTTCTCGAAGAGGTTGATCCATTACATTGATATCTTCATTCTGCTGTTTCAGGTCATCATGATAAAGTTGTCGTCCTTTCTTCAGGAACTCCATCGTACTTACGACAGAGTAAGGGGGGTATTCTGGAAGAACGGACCTCTACAGGGTTTACTATCTGGTCAATATCATCGGGGAAGGTGGCGGAAAGTAACTCTCGATCTAAATCTTAAGAAAAGCCGAGAGCAAGTAAGAAAGTACCATGAGAAGTTTCAAACGGGTAGGCAATCGTTCGAAGCCTGAAACAAAGTGTGAAAGGGGTTCAAAGCAATCGGAATAAGTATTATGTCTGATGCCAGTATAGATCAGTAGGACGGTGGTCCGTGGATTACATACGAGGCCACGCGCGATGAATAAATTTGGGAACAAGGGGTGCACAGGAGAGTCAGGTTTCGATCCTGTGGAACTGTGGGTTATGGGCCCACCATGTGGGTAAAAAGTAGGAAGGGCGGTGACATCTTGCACGATCATGATAGCAAGGCATGTCAGAGGGTAGCCTGTCAGTTATATGTCAGCAGCATCGTCGGTACCAAGGCGAGGGACGAAGAGAACCATTTTCCTGCTCGTTGAAACGAGGCGGACCATTAGGCAAAGTTCTCGTCCATCGGTGGTTACCGAAATGTCACCAACAATAGTAACAGGGTCTTACTGACAGAGTTGTACACCGAAGTGTTTACATAAGCAGGAGAATATTACTGCTTAGATCATATAGATCACCAGAAAGGTTAAACCAAACAATGGAAAGGAAAATATGATTATCAGATTAAACAGAAGAATGGAAAGGAAAATGTGTTTAAACACATATTTCAATGGTATATCCTTCCCAAGGACAAGCCAAGCAAGATATGCATGACAGGATATAATGTAGAAAACTCTTTGGGGTAAGCGGAGAGAAATTTCAAGACATTACCCATACAACGGTGTTTGGATAATTGAGCAGGAAACATTTAGCATTGGGCTCCAAATGTTCTTGTTGAAAATCGGAGTATCACAAACATGCTTCGAGATAGCATCGACATGGTCATCAGGTGAAGATTAGACTTTGAAATCACAAAGGATCCATCAAGAATAGTTTGTAGAATAAGTCTTACAATTTCCTCACGGAAGAATGGATAACCTTGCTGAAAAGGAATCTATAACAATAGGGCCAACCGGCCAGGTGTGCTAGGCACGACATCACCTTACTGGGTCACATAAGACCAATGTTATAACTCTTGGAAATATGTTCCAACCATCATATCTGACCGAGATTCAGATCTGATTGGTGTCAGGATAACTCAGACTCAAGATGCCTGAGAAGAAAGGTGCAACACAAATTGTCGAGATGACATTGTAAGATTCTCGAGAATTGAACTATGGAAGCGAGTTCCGAAGAGTTCATCATTAAATCAAGGAGAGGGTGAGGGGTGGCTGATGGACTCAGCGACAATTCCTCCAGATTTCCAAAAGATGGATTTCCACAAGTATGTCAACAAGGAGATAACATTTGTCAATTTAAATGGTATAATGATGTATGCTCGAGGAAAACATACACAATTAAACATTGGTTGAAAGGTGCACCCGAAATATGGGCTGGGTTGCACGACCAACGTCGGAATGGTGATTCAATAATCAATAGTCTAAGAATGAACGTCTGACCATTAACTTCAAAGGAATAGGGTTGCTAGAAGGGCAGAATCCAAACAGCACCGCCCACTTGTTGGTACCCCGGTTGGAATCAACACGAGGACCCCAGAAAGAATGGTGATGGTGAGAAGTATCACCATACCAAGAATTCTGAAGAGGTGGTGAAATTCTCACAACATAGATGACATAAGAGATGTTAATGTTCCAAGGTAAAGAAGAACAATTGCTGGATAGCAAGGAACTCAAGGTATAACACCAAACACGAACAAGCTTGTGTTGGTGGGAAGGCAATAAAGTGGTCTATGATAACACAGATCATCGAGGGCAAGGATGGTATTTCTCATCATGAACTCAATTGATATCCTGGAAGAGCTCATAAGGTTGATGATGATCACGACACATATGCCGACAGGTTTCATGAAGATGTAATCGAACAGCGCCTGCTCAAGCAGAAGGACTGATGCAGCAAAAGATTATTGGAACTACGGATACAACACCAACTAGGAATCAAGCTTGCCGTTCGAGGTGAAACAATAAGACAAGGGAGATCGACATAAGCTTAGCTCATCGTTGAAAGTTGTGTTCCGGGAAGGACCGGGTAGCGTAGTTAAAAAGTTTTCACGATAATGATATAGCCGATAAGGCTAGGAATGACTTGAAGGATTATTAAACTCGTAAGCAACAAGAATTACTTAGAGTTATTGAATCGGAGTGCGGAATCGATTCACTTATCGGTGTTCTCGAGTGACTAATAACTCAGAGCCCGTGGAAAATTGGAATCAGTGAGAATGTAGCACTTGATGAAGAACTCATAAGAAGTTATGCAGTTCCATGATAATCTCGAGATACCAGGGGGTAATACTCGACGACAGATCAAGGTAGAGGTTGGACTAGGGTATTGCTCTGCAGAAGACAAGTGCTCAAACTTGCACGAGAAACGGGATCAAGGAGAAACATGGTCGGAACCACGTCCACGGATACCAGATGAACTTATAACAAGGGGATAATTATTTTTAAGAGAAGCTTCCATGATAAGGTATACATCGTGTCCATGGGCATGAACACAGGGTTCAAGGTCGACTCCCACTTGTTCAACGCATAACCTTTCATTCACCTCTCGTATTTCGAAAATGACATTAGTTGTTGAAAGTTTTTACCTGGTGCAATACCAGATAAGTATGACCCGTGTAATCTTTCGGGTTCACACGGATTAGGGAAGGCGTAGGTTCAACCCATCAGGGCATCTTAGGAATATATATCACAAACTTCGGAGTAAATATTACAAGCTCGAAAGAAGAGCATTGTTCAAAAATAGATGATACAATTTACCAAAGGCATTATATACCCATGGAAAGGCTCACAAGGTTATTCAATATGAAGGACACTGTCGGATAAAATCCAACAAAGGAACCGATGGTCCACAAGGGATCTGATGCGAGCATCGGTACTCAACCAGAGGAAGAAGAATGCAAGGAGATCTGATTATAGAAAGAACTGACTAACTCAAAGTTCAAGTGCAAAACAATTATGATTTCCAAATCATGGGGTCAGAAGCAACGCTCTGATCAAGGATGGATAAGTTGAGTAGGCTTAGGGGTACAATCGATGGCAATTTGATAGGTCGAGATCCAACTCACGTTTAAAATGACGTCTGAGCCGGAAGAATGAATTCTAGGATATGATTGAGGATTGCAAGCATTCGCAACAAATTGAATCAACGGACTCAAAATGATAATGACAAGAGATGCCAATAAGATTACGAGACTTATGGGATTAACCATAATGCAAGCAAACAAGAATTTCAAGAGCAATAGGCTCCTGAGGATTTTCGAAAGATCGAATAGTATTTTGAAGACTATTGTGGAATACTTGAATCAACTGGGATGACCGGATACTCGGTAAGTGCGAGAATTATCCGTAGGGGTATTCAGGTGACAAAGAACAGCAAGGCAGTAAGCTCAAAGGATTCTCGGAACAACAGAGAGAATTTCGGGGTATCTTGTAATAACAAGATCAACTGGGAAACATTGTATGAATGGCGAGTATACGTGGTTATCCATAGGAGTTTATCGATGAAAGGGAATTGCAAAAGCGATGAACACAAGTTCTCGGGTTATCAGCAGAGAGTATCTTCAGGGTCTTCACATGCAGCAGACGATCATCAGTAATAAGGGGCTCTCCGGGTGAAAGTGATAACGAGATCCTAATGTTAGATTTAGTAAAATTCACTTAACCCGAATAGAAGAGAGATCAGAGTCCCAGAGTATAGGCAAGGAGTAAAAGATCCTAATACCACCCAATGGCGACGTGGGCCCGTAAGCCACACAGCCATGTTAGTAAAACAATTTTCACTGACTAGACTCGACTTCGGCCAAGGAGTGTGGAAGGGGGATTCCTACAGGCAGTTGGCTCTGATACCAACTTGTGACGCCCCCGATTTGACCGTACACTAATCATGCACGCAAATGTGTACGATCAAGATCAGGGACTCACGGGAAGGTATCACAACACAACTCTAAAACATAAATAAGTCATACAAGCATCATAATACAAGCCAGGGGCCTCGAGGGCTCGAATACAAGTGCTCGATCACAGACGAGTCAGCGGAAGCAACAATATCTGGGTACAGACATAAGTTAAACAAGTTTGCCTTAAGAAGGCTAGCACAAAAGTAGCAACGATCGAAAAGGCAAGGCCTCCTGCCTGGGACCTCCTAACTACTCCTCGAGGCCGAACTCCACGTAGAACCATCCTCGGGATCTCTAGCTCCTGGACTCCAGCATCTGGTTGCGACAATCCGGTATAGAAAGGGGAAAAGAAGGAGAAAAGCAACCGTGAGTACTCATCCAAAGTACTCGCAAGCAAGGAGCTACACTACATATGCATGGGTATATGTGTAAAGGGCCATCTCAGTGGACTGAACTGCAGAATGCCAGAATAAGAGGGGGATAGCTAATCCTGTCGAAGACTACGCTTCTGGCAGCCTCCATCTTGCAGCATGTAGAAGAGAATAGATTGAAGTCCTCCAAGTAGCATCGCATAGCATAATCCTACCCGGCGATCCCCTCCTCGTCTCCCTGTTAGAGAGCGATCACCGGGTTATATCTGGCACTTGGAAGGGTGTGTTTTATTAAGTATCCAGTTCTAGTTGTCATAAGGTCAAGGTACAACTCCGGGTCGTCCTTTTACCGAGGGACACGGCTATTCGAATAGATAAACTTCCCTGCAGGGGTGCACCACATAACCCAACATGCTCGATCCCATTTGGCCGGACACACTTTTCTGGGTCATGCCCGGCCTCGGAAGATCAACACGTCGCAGCCCCACCTAAGCACAACAGAGAGGTCAGCACGCCGGTCTAACCCTATGCGCGCAGGGGTCTGGGCCCATCGCCCTATGCACACCTGCATGTTGCGTACGCGGCCGGAAGCAGACCTAGCCCCCTTAATACAAGCGCGAGCCGACCCGACTTTAGTCACCACATGTGTCATGTATATAAAGTATATAGTATATACCCGTGATCACCTCCCAAAGTGATCACGGCCCAGTAGTATAGCATGGCAAATGGACAAGAGTGTAGGGCCACTGATGGAACACTAGCATCCTATACTAAGCAGTAGGATAGCAGGTAAGGGTAACAACTATAGCAACAATGACAGGCTATGCATCAGGATAGGATTAACGGAAAGCAGTAACATGCTAAACTACTCTAATGCAAGCAGTATAGAGAAGAATAGGCGATATCTGGTGATCAAGGGGGGGGCTTGCCTGGTTGCTCAGACAAGGAGGGGTCGTCTTCGATGTAGTCGAACACACGAACAGCGGCAGCGGTCTCGGAGTCTACCGGAAAGAAGTAACGGAGGGGGAACACAATAAATAACAAAGCAATCAAATGTAACACAAAGCAAGACGCGGCGATACGTTGTGCTAGGGGTGACCTAACGTAGGGATAGGTGATACCGGCGAAGGGGTGAAACATCTGGGAAAGTATCCCCGGTGTTTTGCGTTTTCGAACAAATGAACCGGAGGGGAAAGTTGCATGTTTGCTATGCTAGGGATGTGTGGCAGACGAACAGACTGCGTATTTGGGTTCGTCTCGTCGTTCTGAGCAACTTTCATGTAGAAAGTAATTTCATCTGAGCTACGGTTTATTTTATATGATTTTCTAAAGTTTTTAAATCATTTTAGAATTTATTTAATTAATTCAATTCGAAGTTTAATTAATGCAGCAGCATGACGTCAGCAGTCAACGTTGACCGTTGACCTGGTCAACCTGACAGGTGGGTCCCACCTGTCAGGGAGCTGTTAGCTAATTAACAGTAGTTAATTAGGTTAATTAGTTATTAGGTTAATTAATCTTAATTACTTAATATTAACAGGATTAATTAAGTTAATTAATTATCTTAATTATTTATTTATATATTTTTATTAATTAATTTTACTATTTATTTATTTATTTTTATTAATTATTTATTTATTTTTATGAATTATTTTTATTATTTATTTATTTATTTTTATTAATTATTTTTATTATTTATTTAATTCTTTTTTTCTTTTTACAAAACGTTCTGGGGCTGGGCCCCGTTTTGCAGGCGACGCCCGAACAGACGCAGCGGGTGCGGGCGTCCGACCCGGGCGCGAGGCAGGCCCGAGCGTCGGCCGCGCGGGCCACGGTGAGGCTAGCCGACGGCGACGAGCAGTGGCCAGAACAGGGAGATGCCGGAGTACGGCCACGGGCGGCCTTGGGACCAGGCAGCGCACGGCGGCAGGGGTTGGTGACACGGCCGAGCGGCAGTGCGCGCGTGCGTGACGGCGCGAGGAGCAGAGGCAGGACGCGGGGAGAGGAGGAGGGAAAGGCGGCGGCTCATGGCGGGGAGTAGGGTCCAGGGCAGCGGGCTCGATGGAGGTTGATGCGGCGGGGTCCAGCGACAGCGGGGACGAGGTCGAGGATGGAGAGGACGGCGATGGTGACGCGAATCCCGACGAGCTCGGGGAGGCGGCAGCAGCGAGCTTCAGGACGGAGCTCCAGGCGGCGGCTTGGTGCTGGGGACGACGTGGATGCAGCCGGATCCGTCCTGGAACGGGAAGGGGCGGCGGAGGCCGGCTGGACTTGCTCGTTGGTGCGGCGGAGGTCGGGGCCGAAGGACGTGGAGGCGCGGATCCGGCCAAGTCCGGGGCGGGGACGGTGGCGCAAGGACGGTGGTTCCTCGGGGGGGGCGCACCGGCGGGGGTAGGGCTCCCGCTCGGGGAGCTTGGCAGTGCTGGAGAAGCGAGAGGGAGTGGGGAGGGGAGCGTGCGTGCGGTGGTTGCCCCGATCCAGAAGTGGATCGGGGAGAGTGGGGAGGGGGGAGATTGCGTGGGGGTAGCAGTGGGTTAGGGTTTCGGGGGCTAAGGGGAGTGTGGGGGCGGCCTGGGCCAGATGGGTTTGGGGGTTTCCCTTTTTTCTATTTTGTTTCCTGCCTTTTATCTTTTTCTTTTCTTTTTTCCTTTTTTTCTGTTATAGTTTTGTATCCTATTATTTTAGTTTTAGATAAATATATACTTTGTTTATAAATTAGTATTTCAACTTAGCCCATACTCAAAAAGTCCAGTCCTCAATAAATTAGTTTGACATTTTATTAATTACAAAAGGTATTTAAATAATTGTTTTTGCTGCTGTTTTATTCATCTCATATTATTTAAACATTTTATAAAGGTGTGGTTTCTCCACCATAATTATCTATGCAATATTTGGTTCATTCCGAACATTTTAATTTTTAATTTTTGAAAACTTTGTTGTTTGCCATATTTTGAATTTGAATTTTGATCCGGTTTTGAACTGACGCGAGATTATCAACACTAGCAGAGGTGACGTGGCATCATTAGCGTAGGTTTACTGTAGCATAATTATTCGGGCGTCACACGTGGTGGCCTCAGTACGCAAAGCGTAAGGCCAACTCCACCGCGCGATCCCAAACGGACGTCCATTTTGTCCGGATTCTGTCCGTTTGAGTAAGGATTTGGGGTCGTGTCCGGGCGTGTCCTGGGATGCGGTGGCCGTGCGCCCAGCGCGCGGCCGCATCCATTTGCCCCATCCTGTCCGCGTCTACTTAAAAAACTAAAAGCAACGTTTCAAATGCCAAGCCCTAGTTCAGGCCAGCGGCCCCGGTTCATCACGCCGGCAACAGAGCGAGCGGCCTACACGTCCATCGCCGGCATCAGCCAGCGGCCGGCAACACAGTCAGCCTCCAAAATGAATAGTTGTCCTCGCCGGCAACACAGCCGGCCTCCAGAAATGAATGTTTTTCTCGCCGGTACACTGCCAGCGGCCCAGCGGGCGGGCGGCACCCATGCCAGCCTCCAAAAAGGAACGGCCGACGCCGATCGGACGACCTAGTTCAGTCCTTCGGCGTCAAGCATCTCCTTCTGCCTGGCATCAAACCAGGCCCTCGTCTTCTCGCTCATCTTCGACAAGTCCACGCTCATGATCGCAAGGGCCACCTCCTTCGCTTTGGTGGTGGCATTGGTGGCCTCGATGTCGAGCTGCCTCTGCCTGGCCTTGACGTTGTCGGCCTCGATGTCGAGCTACCTTTGCCGGGCCGCCTCCTCCATGTCGAGCTGCCTTTGCCGGGCCGTCTCCTCCATGTCGATCTTCCTCCGCTTGGCCGCCTCCTCCATCTCAAGCTTCTGTCTTTGAAGGTCCAGGTATTGCTTCATTTGCTCGTCCTTGCTTTGCCGCTTCTTCTCGTCCCTCACATCCTTTTGGGACATCATGCCATGCAAAGTCTCATGCAAGGCCATGGATGAGGCATCACGTATGTCGTCAACCTTGGAGTTGGTCTTGCCCCTCGGCCTCTTCAACGCCTCGCCATCTCCACCTCCGGTGAACTTGGTCGTCTTCTTGCCTCTCTTCCTTTGCAGTTCACGGTTTTTGTTGAGGATATAGACCTTAGAGTCACCCGCCAGGAGGGGCCGGGTTACTCTTCGGATGGTCATTGCCAGAAGCCTGGAGCCATGTTTCAATACGATGGGCCAGAGATGGGCTGAGACCCGGATATGGCTTAGGGCCTGTAGTTACAATCATTATTATAGTAGACTTGTAGTGTAAGGCAAGTATAGTTTAGAGTCCGAGCCGGATGTTCTTATGAGCCGGCCGGGACTCTAAGGGCTGCTGGGCGTCAGCCTCCCTATATAAAGGGACGACCCGGCAGCGGTTCAAGGGCGACAACAACCTCATCGAGAGCCGGGCATAGCTGTTTAGCTCCCTGGCGATCGTAACATTAATCAAGATCACCTCAAACTGGACGTAGGCTTTTACCTTCACCGTAAGGGGCCGAACCAGTATAAACCCTCGTGTTCCTTGTCCCGCATAACCCCTTCAAGCTTCCTGGTTGCGATGGCTCCACGACTAAGTCCTAGCTCGAGGACATCTGCCGTGACAATTCCACGACAGGTGGCGCCCACCGTGGGGCTCGCGCACGGTGGATTTGAGTTCTTGAAGGGCAGCTTCGAAGGGCTCAAGGGATACGTTGTGGGCCGGATGACCAAGACGCGTCGCGGCAAGCTCTACATCGACGATGCGGACTGGGGCCCCGACGCCGGCTCAATTGAGTACGGGTACCGGGTCCCCTTTGGTGCAATTCATGTCTTCATTGGCAAGATTGCTGAGCCAGGCCCCGAGCCGGATCTCTGCGCCGACCTCATCGAAACGGCTCAGCGCGCACAACCCGCCCGGGCCCGGCCTGCCTTAAGGCGCGCTTTTGTGGGATGCATCCATGGAGGGCCCTCTGATCCATCCAGGTCCGGTGATGAGGCGGCCGCCGGCTCTGGCGGCGAGTCGGCCACTGATGAGTCAAACTCGTTGTACCAACTTCAAGATGGCAGGCTCATGGGTTGTTCCGATGGCGACAGTATTCCGGGCCTTTTTGAGCCGCCAAGTCAGGTCGGAGTTTTTATGGCTGGAGCACAGCCTGTTCAGAACCCCGCTGCTGGATCGGGAAACCCGGTGCCTTCTCCGGCTCAGGTGCTGATGGATCTCACGGACAAGATGACGGCCCTGTTAACCGCCGCGGTTGACCCGGCGGATCAAGCTCAGCATGATGCGGAGGTGGCATAGTTAAAATTGGATCTGGTAAAAGCTAAAGAGGATCTGGCAGCAGAAGGAATCAGGCTGGCTGCGGAGCGGGCGGCTCTCGACGCCCGGACCCAGCTGATTCAGGCGCAGTCCTTCCAACTCATGATGGATCAGAACGCGGCCAACGAGGTCATGAGAAGGAGGCATCGGAAGGCCCAGTCTCGACTCCCGCCGGTTTACGATCCACGCAATCTCTTCAACACGCCGGGTGCAGGGTCTAGTAACCCGCCAGGGGTCATTGCGCCCGGGTCTGGACCCCTTATTCAGCCACGAGTGATGGGGCCTCCCCAGGTGCCCCCTGCCCCGCCTCAGTATGTGCCAATACCCCCGGGTCATTATGATAACCCGCTGGAGAACATGGTAGCTGCGGCAGCACGGCTGGCGGCTCTCCCCGTTGACGGCGATTCTCCGGCGGCCATTGAAACCCGCCGGGTCAGGGAACTCCTGCAGACGGCACTAGCGCAGCAAGAGGCGTACTCCTACAGCCGCGACAGGATCCACTCGACCCCCCGTCCAGGCCAGAGCCCGAGTTACAGCCGGCACATGGTCTCAGCAACCGGTTCCAGTAATGTACGACACCATGACCCGCCCCCTGGCCATGGCCCGGCTCATAATGGAGCCTTCTACGCAACAGACCAAGCGCGGCAAGAGGCGGAGCAGGCGCCTCAATTGACGGCTTATCAGACCCCCCCCCCCCCGGCTTATCCGACGACGTCCGTTGATGTGGGAATTTCTACCAGGACCGGGGGTGTCCCTTGTTTGGTACCAGCCATCCGTAATGAACGTCTACCTAAGGACTTCAAGGGCCCTAGGAAGGTGCCTAACTATACAGCGGACTTACAACCCGCAGCATGGATTGAGAGTTACGAGATGGCTATGGAATTGCTGGAGGTCAGTGAGGCGGCCATGGCCAAATATTTCACCATGATGTTAGATGGGACTGCCCGCACGTGGTTGAAAGGGTTACCGCCGAACTCCATTGGGTCTTGGGCTGAGCTGAAAGCCCGGTTTATTCAAAACTTCAAAGATACCTGCAGGCAATCTATGTCAATTGTGGATTTGACTAACTGTAAGCAGCAGGAGGGTGAGTCCACGACCCATTGGGTTCGCCGGGTCAAGGAGATCATACATTCGTCAGATAAGATGGATGCCGGATCTGCAGTCTTAATGTTGGAACAGAACTGTCGCTTTGTGCCCCTTAAAATGAAGCTTGGGCGGCTCAAGCGCGACTGCACCGATATGGGTACCCTAATGGCGGCTCTTGTCAAGTACGCCGATTCCGATGGTACCAAGGATCCCCCTTCAGACGATGAAAGGGCAGGGAAGGGAAAGAAGAATGGCAACGGCAAGGGTCCTCAGTTTAACCCGGGGAACCAAGGAGGAGGCAAGCGTAAGGCCGATGGCAGCCTAGAGTTTGTAGCCAACGCCAACTCCCAAGGTAATAATCAGCGACGCAAGGGGAGGCCCCCTCCCCGAGGCGGCGGGTCAGGTCCAACGCTGGAGCAGCTGTTGAATGAACCTTGTCCAAGGCATGGCTCTAGAGAGAAGCCGGCGACTCACCTGTGGAAGGATTGCGCGATCATGAAGGCCTTTAAGAGCTACAATGGCCCGGGCGGCGGCTCAAATTCCGGTCCTCAGAACGGTCAAGGGGGCTTTAATCAACAGTCTGGTCAGGGTCGTCAACAGCAGCAGGGGGGTTATCAGACCAACCCAAAGCAGCTTAGCGGTGGACAGTATCATGTGTTCACCACCAGTTTGTGCAAACGGGATCAGAAGCTTCACAAAAGAGTTGTTCATGCTGTTGAGCCGGCGGTTCCACGCTACTTACGGTGGTCTGAGCAGCCTATAGTGTGGAGTAGGGAGGATCACCCTCCCCGGGTGGATAACCCGGGCCACTTGGCCTTAGTGGTGGCTCCTCAGGTGGGAGGCTATAAGTTCACAAAGGTACTCATGGATGGAGGCAGCAGCATCAATATCCTTTATTATGAGACTTTCCGTCGCATGGGGCTAGTCGATAAGAACCTCAGCCAGTCAAACACTATCTTCCATGGTGTGGTGCCCGGTAAGTCGGCTTATCCAGTCGGCAAGATCGAATTGGAAGTGGCTTTTGGTGATGAGAACAACTACAGGGTGGAGAAGCTGACCTTTGAGGTGGTCAAGATAAGAAGTCCATACCATGCTATATTTGGACGGCCGGCTTATGCCAAGTTCATGGCACGGCCGTGCTATGTGTACTTACAGCTCAAAATGCCGGGTCACAACGGGACTATTACGGTTCACGGCAGCCGAAAGGTGGCTCTAGAGTGCGAGGAAGGAGACGCGGCTTATGCAGAGTCTATTTGCGCTACAGAGGAGTTGAAGTTTTACAAAGACAATGTTGACCCAACAGATATGACCTCTCTGAAAAAGCCAACCACGGAGAATGAACCAGCAATGAAATTTAAATCAGCTGATGAGACTAAACTTGTTGATTTCGTTCCAGGTGACTCGTCTCAGCAGTTTAGCATCAGTGCAAATCTGGACCCGAAATAGGAAAGCGCTCTCATCGAGTTCATCCGTGAGAATAGGGACATCTTCGCATGGAAACCTTCTGACATGCCAGGTATACCTAGAGAACTCGCTGAGCACACTCTCAATGTTGATCCAAAATTTAAGCCGGTTAGACAGTTCCTTCGACGGTTTAACGAAGAGAGGCGGAAAGCTATTGGTGAAGAAGTAGCCCGGCTCTTGGCGGCCGGGTTCATTGTTGAAGTTTTTCACCCGGAGTGGTTGGCTAACCCGGTGCTCGTACTCAAGAAGAACGGCACTTGGCGGATGTGTGTGGACTACACGGACTTGAACAAGGCGTGTCCGGCTGATCCTTTTGCTCTCCCCCGTATTGATCAAATCATTGATGCTACGGTAGGTTGTGCACGCTTAAGTTTCTTGGATGCCTATTCCAGGTATCATCAGATTAAGATGGCAGTTAAGGACCAGGAGAAGACGGCGTTCATCACTCCCTTTGGAGCCTTCTGCTATGTGTCTATGCCCTTTGGACTCAAGTGTGCACAGGCGACTTACCAGCGTTGTGTACAGAATTGTCTTCATAAACAGATCGGGCGCAATGTTCACGCTTACGTGGATGATATTGTGGTTAAATCCATCAAGGAGGAAACCCTGATAGATGACTTAAGGGAAACCTTCGATAATCTCCGGGTCTACAAGATGATGCTTAACCCGGCCAAGTGTGTTTTTGGTGTTCCTGCAGGCAAACTATTGGGCTTCTTGGTTTCTGACAGAGGCATTGAGGCTAACCCGGAGAAGATCAAGGCCATCACCTCCTTAGCTAAACCGGCGTGTATAAATGACGTTCAGCGTTTGGCGGGTCGTATCGCTGCTTTAAGCCGGTTTATAAGCCGTTTGGGTGAGAAGGCTATGCCCTTATATCAGTTGATGAAGAAAACTGATAACTTTGTCTGGAATGATGCAGCTAATACCGCTTTTGAGGATTTGAAAAAGCAACTGGCAGAGCCCCCCGTCCTTGCTGCTCCGGTCGATAAGGAGCCCTTGCTACTGTATGTGGCGGCAAACACACGAGCCGTCGGTGTGGCTATTGTGGTGGAGCGCAAGGAGACGGGTAAGGAGCATCCGGTTCAGCGGCCGGTTTATTATGTCAGCGAGGTGCCTATTGAGTCCAAGCAGCGGTACTCGCATTGGCAGAAGCTCGTATATGGTGTGTTCATGGCGAGCCGGAAGCTCAAGCATTATTTTCAGGGTCATCCCATCACTGTGGTCAGTTCTGCCCCTCTTGGGGATATTATCCAGAACAGAGAGGCTACAGGGAGAATTGCTAAGTGGGCTATAGAACTTGGACCTCATGGCCTCAAATATGTGCCACGCACTGCTGTTAAATCTCAGGCTCTGGTGGATTTTATCAATGACTGGACAGAGTCACAAGTGCCTGAGCAAAGGCCAGATAACACTTATTGGACTATTCACTTTGATGGGTCCAGACAGCTGGAGGGCTCCGGGGCTGGTGTTGTATTGACTTCCCCTAAAGGTGACAAATTCCATTATGTGCTACGGTTGATGTTTCCTTGCACTAACAATGCGGCTGAATACGAGGCTTTGCTCCACGGTCTTCGGGTGGCTAAGGAGATGAGCTTAAGCCGGTAAGGTGCTTTGGTGACTCAGACTTGGTGGCTCAACAAGTATCAGGCACCTGGGATTCTAAGGATCCTCTCATGGCGGCTTATCGCCGCGAGGTTGATGCCATTGCTGGGCACTTTCAGGGATACCAAGTGGAGCACATTGATCGCAGGAAGAACGAGGCGGCTGATGCTTTAAGCCGGCTAGGCTCCCAGCGAAAACCGGTGCCGCCTAACACTTTCTTGGATGTCCTGTATAACCCTTCGGTTCGGTTGCCTACAGAGGAGGACTTGGCTATCCCTGACCCGGAGGCACGACTGGTGGCGGCTCTTCATGTCATACCAGACTGGACAATGCCATATCTGGCTTATATAACCCGGGGAGAGTTGCCTGAGGAAGAAACTCTGGCCAGGCAAATAACCCGGCGGGCTAAGTCAATGATTGTTATCGATGGCGAGTTGCATCATCGCAGTGTTTCAGGGGCATTTCAGCGTTGTATCTCTCCTGAGGAAGGTCAAGAGATCTTGCGCGAGATCCATGAAGGGGATTGTGGCCATCATGCCGGTTCAAAATCTCTTGTGCCTAAGGCTTTCCGTCATGGTTTTTATTGGCTGACGGCTCACGCTGATGCAGAGGACTTGGTCAGTAAATGTGATGGTTGCCAAAGGTTCTCACGACGGGCTCATGTGCCGGCTCAGGAGTTGAGGATGATCCCAATCACTTGGCCCTTTGCGGTCTGGGGGCTTGATATGGTTGGGCCTTTTAACGGTCCAAGGATAAGAAGACCCACCTCTTGGTGGCAGTTGACAAATTCACGAAGTGGGTGGAGGCTGAGCCAGTTAGCAAGTGCGATGCAGCCACAGCGGTTCAATTTATGAAAAAGGTGATTTTCCGCTTCGGCTTTCCGCACAACATCATAACTAACAATGGCACCAATCTATCCAAGGGCGTTATGGAAGAGTTTTGTCAACGAGAGCATATCCGACTTGATGTTTCCTCAGTGGCTCATCCCCAATCCAATGGTCAAGCTGAGAGAGCTAACCAGGAGATTCTGAAGGGCATCAAGCCCCGGCTTTTGGTCCCTTTGCAACGGACGCCGGGTTGTTGGGTGGAGGAGTTGCCCTCTGTCTTATGGAGCATCAACACTACTCCTAACAGGTCTACAGGCTTCATGCCTTTCTTCATGGTTTATGGAGCAGAAGCAGTCCTCCCCAGTGACATCCGTCACGATTCACCTCGTGTGGCGGCTTATGTTGAGACGGATAATGAACAGGCGCGCCAAGATGCTCTGGACTTGTTGGACAAACAGCGTGATGTGGCAGCAGCCCGTTCAGCGATTTACCAACAAGACCTGCGCCGTTATCATAGCCGCCGGGTCAAATCCCGGGTCTTCCAGGAGGGCGACCTTGTGCTCCGGCTCATCCAGGATCAAACAGATGCACACAAGTTATCCCCACCTTGGGAAGGGCCCTTTGTGGTCAGCAAGAACTTGCACAACGGGTCATATTACCTCATTGATATTCGGGAGCATAAAGATTCGCGTAAATCTGAGGAGGAGACCCGTCGGCCGTGGAATATAGCTCAGCTTCGGCCTTACTACACTTGAGCTACCGGCTCTTGTGGTGTACATATTTATCTCAGACATGTATATATCATGATAAGCAATAAAGCAGGACCTCTGTCCTTTTTTCTCCTCCAAATATGCGTGTGTTGCTTCTTTACATGCTGACTTAAAGGAGGATCCGGCTTATGGTCGTATTCGAATCTAGCCGTAAGCAGTAAGGTCACTTGGGGGCTTCCTGTTCAAACATGGGTCGTATTCGAACCAAAGAGAACATAGCTGTCGATACCCACTTGATTGGCAAAGTGCCGAGCTCATTGGGAGGTTACCTTTGGTCATATTTGAATCATAGTTTAACCCCTCTGAGAACCGATGTGGATCGTATTCGAATCAGCGTCGTTAAACAATTTTAAGAATCACTTGGGGGCTTCCTGTTCAAACATGGGTCGTATTCAAACCAAAGAGAACATAGCTGTCGGTACCCTTTTGATTGGCATCGCCACACCCACTGGGGGCTATATGATCGTATCCGAATCTTAGCTTAACCCCTTGGGGCCGGGTCTTTGGTCGTATTCGAACCGGAAGCCCCTAAGTTCTTCTGCTTTTTCACAAGTTTATTCTGAGGTGTGCATGGCCGGGTCTCACTTGCCGGCTTAACTTTGGTTTACAGTGTTAGTTGCACGTCATGGGTGTCATTAAGGCAAGTAAAATCAGAGTTAAGGTGTCAACCTTGCTGCCCGGGTTATTTAAACCGAAAGATGCATACAGGCTGTTCAGTGTGTTATTTTGGCTATGTTCATAGTATACTTAAGGACCAGTCTTTTTTGATTCATCTTCCGGGTTATTTATCTCAAACACCTGATTCTCAGGGCGGTAAGCCGCCTCGAGACTTGTGATTTGCCTTTTCTATGCAGATACTTCAAGGCACCTTTTGAGGTTGAGAAGAACATAGGGATGATTATGACCCGGAAAAACATCAAAGGGATAAATTCAAAAGGCTTTCGCATTTAAAAACGTGCACGATGGCACGGCAGAGATAAACTGTTGCACCTACTCTATTACAATAATTCTTCAAGTCTAAAAGATGGAACAATGTTTGATAAGCCGCCCGCTAACTTATGACGCCTGCTGAGTTGAAGTCCCGGGCTCATTCCTGTATTCTCCTCCGGCCGATCCCAAGACTTCGAAGGTTGATGATTTCCAGTTGATGCCGCTGAGAGCTTCGAACTGGGCTTCTTCGTCAATTAACCCGGCCGGGTCAATCTCCGGGGCGAAGGTGTGCTGACGAGCCGGAGGAATCAGATTAAGAGTTTCATAGCGAGGGGTTGGAATCCTCTGATTCTCCGCATTGTACCCCGGCTGATACTTGGTTAAGTCGGTGTCGTTCCCGATGAGGGTGGCCACCGGGCGTACAACCTTCACACATGCCGCGAAGTCCTTCTGGTCGAAGGCTGAGCCGTCTTCCTTCAGGCTTGGGTAACCCAGGGCGATGTCTGCCGGGTCTAGCTCCGGCAGGAATGCCTTCGCCCGGCTCAGTGCGGCGATTGCTCCGGCTCTCGCAGATGCTCGTCGTAGCTCCTGGATCCGCTACGGCAGGACTGCGAGCCGGCGCAGGACTTCGGCTAGATGAGTTGGCACCTCGTTGGATAGGGCCACCACAGCTAAGGCACGCTGTGACCCGGTGTAGAGCTGTTCCACCAGGGTGTACACGGCCTTTAACTTGGTGACCACACTCTGGTTAAGGTTGGCGCTTCTGGGACCTGTTTAACAACATCAGATAAGCCGGTGACAAGGATGAATCAGGAGATGTAAACATTCTAACATGGATGAAAGCCGGTGAGGCGACTTACCGAAGATGGCGGCTACCATTTGGGAAACCTGGCGCTTTAGGCCGGAGAGCTCGGCGGTTTTCTCAGAGAGCGCCTTCTCTGCCTGTTCCGCCCGGGTCACCAGTGCGGCTTTCTCCTCAGCCCAGGCCTTCCGCTCAGCATCAAATTCGGTCTTCAGCTTCTCTTGAGCGGCGATGCTGGAGACAAACTTGGCGTTTGCCTTCCGGGTTTCCATTTCCTGTGTCTTCAGCCGGCTCTTGAGATCCGCAAGATCCGACTCTAATTTTTTGCCAACAGCCTGCATATATTTCCGGGTTATTAACAGTCATTATATAAGTCCCAAGCGCTTTCCAAGCAAAGACACTTGGCACTTGGGGGCTAATGGATATTGAACGTATCTATCTACGTACTGCCGGCTCAATTGAATAAGCCGGGACCTAAGTCTACAACATATTCAAGTATAAGTCGTCGACTTGGGGGCTAGCATGACAAGGGTCACTATGCAGTAAGTAAGAAGACAGCAGAAGGATACCTCAGATTTTTGTTGGATCTGATTGACCATGGCGATCTCGGCGTCCCGGCTCTTGTGAACTTGGCTGATGTAGCCAGAGACAAGCTCTCCAATGCTCAAGTCGGTGTAGCTGGAGAGGTCCAGATTCACCCGGTGGGGCTGCAGCAACTCCCCCTTCGCGGAGCATTTGGCCAACGCGGTCGGTCTCCCCGGCTCAACGAATTCCGTCCGGGTGATTACCACGTCCGGGTCGTCTGCTGGTGGGGCTGAGCCGGAGGCCTCCGGGTTAACCGACGCTTCGGTTGTTGTTTTGGTAGTTGGGGCAGGGGCTTCAGGCGCCGTGTCCATTGGAATGGTGGCTTCCGGGGCGGAGGCAGCTGGCGGCTCTTGAGCCGTCGCCTCCGGCTCGGGCAAGTCTGGCACTCCGGCTGACCTGGTCTTGTTCGCTCTTTTGGTGAGCTTTTCCTGGGCACTGAAAAGGCAGAAGTGTTAGGCATACAAAGAGTAAGTACAGACAGATAATGAAAGGAGATTGTTATTACTCGGGTGCAGTTTTGAAGGCCGGCAGACTTGACTGCATGGAGTCACCCGAAGAGGGGGAGGTCTCCTGATAATTGGAGTCAGAAGAGTTGAGTGGCTGACGGATAACACCCGCCAACGGATGAAAGGGGTACAGGTGAGAAAAAACCTCAGTGCGATGCTTTCTGGTTGCGTCGGGTAACCCGTCGGAGAGGTCGGTGTCTTTGCGGGCCCGGGTGTGACTCCGACTTTCGTGAACCTGCTGCTTCAAAAGAAATTGAGGGTCTTGATGAGCTAATGGATGTGAAAAGCTTACTTTCCGGGTTACTCTTCGGACTTTCAGCTGTGGCAAAGGCTCCGAGTCGGAGGAAAGTGACATTACCTCTTCAACCACTGGGTTACTGGCGCCGGTGTCATCCTGTCAATGAGCAAATGTTGATAAGGCGGACAGCAACAAACAACAAATATGGCAAGAGTTTTAAAGGTTTAAGGATTACCTCTGACTCGGAGCTGTCGCTTAATTGCAGTAGCTCCGAAGCAGTAGGTCTGCTTCCCTTTTTGCGAGGGGCGGCTTTCTTGGCGGCTTTCTTTGCTTTCCGGGCCTTCTTGGCCGCCTCATGGTCATATTTAGCCCGCCAGAATTTATCATCAGCCTGAAAGGTACAATGATTGATTCTTAAGACGGTTCAGTTGAAGGTAATATGCAGATGAAGATAAAGGTTAAAGTCAGCGGCTTATCGCTGGGGCTGGATTGATCTTGTAGAAGGGGGCTAGCCCGGTTCTTCCGCAATCTGCCAAGCTCTCGTTTAGAAGAGCCTTGGTCTCCTCCTCAGCAACATCTTCTAGAAGATCATTGCGACTGTGCCTCTGCGGGTCATCCTTTCGCCCGGTGTACTCACACATTAAGCCGGGGCGGCGGCTCAATGGGATCACCCGCCAAGAGATCCAGACCCGGACCAGGTCAATTCCATTCAGACCGTTGCCTAGCAGGGCCTTGATCTTATTGATCGTTGGAAGCAGAGGCTGGTGTTCCGCGGCAGTCAGTTTGTCGGATAGCGGATGAGTTGGCTCTAGGCGCGTTGGGCGAAAGCCGGGCAGCGGGTTCTCCTCAGCCGGGGACGTATCTTGGCAGTAGAACCAAGTCATATTCCAGTCCTTAGGGTGGCTCGGCGGCTCTGCGTAAGGGAACACACAGTCCCTACGCCGCTGGATGGAGATGCCGCCCAATTCCAGACTTGGCCCGTTGGCACACTCATTCTGGCGGTTTAAATAAAACAGCTCTCTGAAGAGCAGCAGACTCGGCTCTTCTCCAAGATACACTTCACAAAAGACTTGGAAGTTGCAGATGTTGGATACGGAGTTGGGTCCTATATCCTGAGGCCGAAGGTCAAAGAAGTTGAGCACGTCCCGGAAGAATTTTGAGCCGGGCGGTGCGAAGCCCCGGCTCATATGGTCCGCAAAGATCACTACCTCCCCGTCCCTCGGCTGTGGTATTTCTTCTGACGGATCAGGGGCACGGTAGGACATCACTTCCTTCTTGGGCAGATATCCGGACTTAGCGAAATTGGCCAGGGTCTCGTCAGTGACGTTGGATCTCATCCAGTTACAAGTGATGGGAGCCTTGGGAGGCATGGTGAAGGTTGGGGGTCTATGATAAAGAGAAAAGTATCCGGGTTAATTATAAGCCGGAGTTCTATCATTCAAACTAAGGTGACGGCTTATGAAGGGGACTAATGATATATATTCAGATATGGTGGATTATTTAAGCCGTAGGAGCATTCAGAGTAAGTTGGTCATCTACGACTTACCACAGTTAAGCCGGAGGATTCTACGGAGCGTAGTTTTCTTTAAACCGGAAAGTTTTATGGCGCATGTTTTCCTTAAACCGGAGATGTAAGCCGCCAAGATTCAAGGGCTGCAGTTTTTGCTAAGTGTGGTAAAAACAGGTTTCACATATTGCAGTAACTTTTTTGGATCAAGATGGTCGGGTGAAATGAAAATTTTCTAGACCTAAAAAACAGAAGCAGAAGAAGTTCTTGAGGATTGAACATGGTTCTTATGCAGTAAAAAGAGGGTTTTTTGCAGGTCAAATGGATCTCAAACATCTACCGCACTGACTTTATGCGAGGTTAAAAGATCAACCGAGTGTGGTGACTACAAGAGCTACTGAGGTTTGCGGAAATGGTGATGAACGCGAAGAACACAAGATGAACCCTACAGTAGATCTATCTGACAGGGCAAAGGAGACTCACCGGAGTTGGAAAGAGCGGAGGTCGCTGCCGTGAATCTGGTCCGAATCAGGGTGATGCAACGGCCGGGTTGATGAAGACCAGGGGCGCGACGGCGGCGGTAGTGGCGGAGCTCGGGCAGAGGAGCGACGGCGCGAGGAGGAAGAAGGAGAGCGTGAGAAGAGAGCGTTGGGCCGGCCTATTTATAAGGCAGAGTCATAAGTGGGCGCGAGATTCAAGGAGACCACGGCGTGGTTATCTCCCCCTCACGACGCCTCGATTTTTGGAAAGACAGTAAAAGCAAAGATCCGTTGCGGATCCGGCGGAGTAAAAAACGGACTTAATGGAGGATGACGTCACGGCGGATTATCCGGAGTCCAGAGGATGACGTCACTCCGGGTTATGGCTTTCACATGAATGGTGAGCCGGAGATTTTCTCTGTTGGCAGAGTTGAAGATTGACATGAGCCGGCTCAAATCAATCTGGGGCCTAATGTTGAGGATATAGACCTTAGAGTCACCCGCCAGGAGGGGCCGGGTTACTCTTCGGATGGTCATTGCCAGAAGCCCGGAGCCATGTTTCAATACGATGGGCCAGAGATGGGCTGAGACCCGGATATGGCTTAGGGCCTGTAGTTACAATCATTATTATAGTAGACTTGTAGTGTAAGGCAAGTATAGTTTAGAGTCCGATCTGGATGTTCTTATGAGCCGGCTGGGACTCTAAGGGCTGTTGGGCGTCAGCCTCCCTATATAAAGGGACGACCCGGCAGCGGTTCAAGGGCGACAACAACCTCATCGAGAGCCAGGCATAGCTGTTTAGCTCCCTGGCGATCGTAACATTAATCAAGATCACCTCAAACTGGACGTAGGCTTTTACCTTCACCGTAAGGGGCCGAACCAGTATAAACCCTCGTGTTCCTTGTCCCGCATAACCCCTTCAAGCTTCCTGGTTGCGATGGCTCCACGACTAAGTCCTAGCTCGAGGACATCTGCCGTGACAATTCCACGACAGTATTGGTCCTTGAACTTAGGGCAATTGTTGATGATCGTCCAACAATGCGTAAGAGTGAATGGCTTGTCATTGTGCCAGGCCTTGAATGCCTCCAAAGATTGAAATGCCTACACCACATGATCAACAACAAGTGAACATGCAAACATATACACGGCCGAAGTCTCATGGCCGTAGCAAGGAAAGGGCTAGAAAGAGGAGAGCATACCATGTCCCCAACTCCGAGACCACTCACGGGTCGTGCTTCAACGCTCTCAAACGCGGCGCAATACTTGTTGCACTCTTGTTGGATGAACAACCATCTTTTTTGAATCGAGCCGATGTCACGGTTGCTTGTAATTTGGTAGGTGTCGGGGATATACCCCGCGGTATGACCCGGCCGGAAGTATGACCCGGCCGGACTTGGCGCTTCACCGATGACCCGTCGGAGGACTGACGACTCACGAGCCTGACGATTCATGGATGGCCCCGATGGCGGGTCAGATAGAAGACAAGGCCCAAGGCCCAGAAGGCCGGCTCACGTTTATGATGGGCCGGCTTAATAAGAAAGGGATGACAAATGTTTCCTTTCGAGGAAGCAAGACCCGGACTTGTATTCAACTTGCAAGAAAAGATAGACTAGTACTAGTCCTATTAGGACTCCACATGTAACCCGCCCCTCTAACTTATATAAGGAGGGGCAGGGCTCCCCAAGAGGGACAAGCAAGAAGAAACGATCTCTAGGGCTAGACACCGAGAGCCGGTTCCCGGCGACTCTCCCGTGATCATAATGAGACCTAGCCTCAAACAGCATGTAGGGTTGTTACCGGATGATGTTTCCCGGGGCCTGAAGCTGTCTAAATCCCTGTCTTATGTTGCGTCTCTCGATTCCGCCCAACCCCTCTCAAGCTACCACATAGATGCGTTGGCCTCGCGACTAAGCCCTCACACCAAGGACATCTGCCGTGACAATTCCACGACAGTTGGCGCCCACCGTGGGGCCGCGCACGGTGGTGTTGAGTTCTTGGAGGGATTTCTTTCAGGGATCTAGAAGCTTGCGATTGACCAGGAAAAGAAGAACCGGCATTGGAAAAAGTATGATTGAAGAAAGTAGGGTTTGCTATTGAGCTGCCGCCTACAACCGCGGCAAGAAGATTACTGTCAATGGTTATGTGCGTCGGCGTCAGGCAAAGATCCAATCTACATCGAAAACAAAATCAGGTTAAAAGAAAACTCGGTCAAAGCAGATATGATCAGGAAACAGAGCCAGTCACGACCCGGATTCTTTTGACCCCAGCGGCCTCGTTTCGAAGTGCCTGTCCCCGCCGCCTCGCGTGCGCTTCCGTGGCTTCCGAGTCGCCGCCGTCTTATACACCGCAACCCGCCGGGGCTGCTTTCCGGCTCTACTGCGGACCTTGTTGACACGCCGCCGCGCCTGCAGTGTTTTCTTCTGCTGAGCCGCCCAAATCGGACCTTGCTGATCCGCCCGCCGTCAGCCGCATTGGCTGTTGAATGGAATTTATCCTCAGTTTAATCTATAAGCTGAGGCCGCTTCACCATCCACACTTCGCCGGTGTACCTGGTGGACGCACGTGCCGGTTTACAATGATACACCACGGCCGTGTCCGCTCGGACGCTGATGCCGAACGATCGTGCACAACCTGTGGTTCGATCTACATCAACTCACCTGGACCACGCCCGCGGTTGACTTGTTGTTCGCACGGTTTACCATGCTCGCAGCCGACTCGTCCATCCGCGCCGCCTTACAACGCCATGGACGATTTGCCCGTCCGCCCTCGCGGCCGGCTCACACGTCTGCGCCGACTTACGATGGGACGGACAACTTACCCGTCCACCCCCGCGACCGACTCTCCTATTCACGCGGCTTACCGCACCCGCGATTGGCTTGCCCGTCCGCGCTGGCTTGCAAGGCCGCGGCCGGCTCACCCGAGGACAATTGTTCACTACATCAACATACGGCCGACTCACCTGTCCGCGCCGGTTTACAACGCCGTGGCCGGCTCTCACGACCGCACCGGTTTACAGTGCTACGGTTGACTCTCCTGTGATTAACTTTATGGCGGATTACTTCCGGCCTAGACACATCAGGTGTTATTTCTCCTATGCATTTTCTTAGTATACTTTAATTACTATGAGCACAACTACTCTGCTCTACGGTATTTTCATATGCAGGAGAATTATTCATTACAAAGTGGTGTTATGCCACGGAGGCACGTTCGGCGGTACCGCACGGCTTCACGAACTGGCGTGTCATAATCCGGATTACGTCAACGCGCCGGCCGACTCGCCCGTCCGCGCTGCATTGCAGCACCACACACGACTCGCCCGCCCGCCCTCGCGACCGGTTCACGAGTCCGCATCGGCTTACCACGAGGAGGACAATTTGCTCGTCCGCACCGGTTTACAACGCCGCGGCCGATTCATCTGTCTGCTCTTGCGGCCGATTCACCCCCCGCGGCCGACTCGCCCGTCCACATCGGATTACAGTGCCGTGGCCGGCTCATCTGTTGCCCGGGCGAATCAGGTGATATTCATCCAAGTTTGTTCTTAATACATAGTATTTTTGTCAAAGAGCAGTTTATCTTTGCCTTGGTCTGTACTATTGTTGATGCAGGACATTTGTTCACTACGTCAAAACAAACATGGTTGACTCGCTCGCGCCGGTTTACAGCGCCGCAGCCGGTTCATCTGTTTGAGCTGCCTCTGATGCGGCGGTCGTCTTTTCCATCCGTCTATTGCGGCCTGGTTTACATCGACACACCAGGACTGCATCTGTCTGCATGAGCGGATTATTGAATATGAGCAAGTCACTGCTTGGGAAGCCCGGTTTTCTTCCAACAGCTTGGAGGAAAATTGTCATGTGTCATCAACCGCCGTCTGCACTGGACGGCTCAATGGGCAGGCGCACAAGTCGCCGCCACTACAGTTTGGTTAAATTCAAAAAATATCCAGTTGGAAGGAACCATTGGCCGAGTTGCTGACACGGCTCATACGGGATCATTTATAACCCGCCACAGTAACCTCAACCTTCTGTGGATTCACATTGCGCTATCAACATCAATGATATACACCTTATGCTATGGTCAATATGGAGAATCTCAAAGCCAACTCCTCGAGTCGTCTTGAGACTCGGGGGCTACAATGATATGACTCGGTAGCATTGGTCGGTTTCAATGCATTCAAGAACTCCGGGTCATTGGAGGGGAAAATAACCCGGTCCCGGAGGCTACCGCCATATTGGTAAAAAGTTTAAAGGCCGTCAGAAAATTTCCGGCTTAAAAAGAATGATTCCGGTTTAGATCCGGCTCAAGAGACTTGACATCTCCCACAAAGCATTGAAGCTCTTAAATATCCGGTTTAAAATCCGGTTCAAGGGAAATTCATCTGCCACAAATTTTTTAAGCTCTCAAATCCGGTTCAAAATCCGGTTCAAGGTAAATTTGTTTATCACAAAGCTTTGAAACTTTCAATATCCGGTTTTTCCGGTTCAAAAAGAATTTATCTCTCGCAAAAGTTCGAGTTCTCAGGAAAAATTAAAAGGACCAAAAAGAGTCTGTTACAAAGCACAACCTAAACATAGGTACCCTGCTTTAATGACCATTGGGAGCTGATCGTATTCGAATTTAGCTTAACCCTTTTGGTGTGACCCTGATCGTATTCGAATCAGAGTCGTTAAATATTCTCATGATCACTAGGGGGCTTCCTGTTCAAACATAGGTCGTATTCGAACCAAAGAGAACATAGCTGTCGGTACCCTTTTGATCGGCACACTGCTAAACTCACTAGGGGGCTTCTTGATCGTATTCGAATCATAGCTCAACCCCTTTTGGGTCCGACGTGGATCGTATTCGGATCAGCGTCGTTAAACAACTCTCAAGGTCATTTGGAGGCTTCCTGTTCAAACATAGGTCGTATTCGAACCAAAGAGAACATAGCTGTCGGTACCCTCTTGATCGGCAACGCCAAAGCCACTGGGGGCTACATGATCGTATTCGAATCCTAGCTTAACCCCTTTGGAACGGTTTACTGATCGTATTCGAATCAGAAGCCTTGATTTTCTTTTTGTCTGGTTTAAGTTTTTTGAACGCAGTCTTTTGGGTTTTTGAGACCTTTTGTTCATATCTGAAGCATATATGAGTAACTTCTACTTAACCCGGCTCGACTTTGGACGATAAGTCGCCAGCATGTGACAATCATAAACATTTGGAAGTTTTTGCTTCTAAAGATTGGGTTATCACCCTTGCTGCACAGGTTACATAAACCGGCAGTGAAAATTCAATATCACAGGTATAATATTATTATTATAGTTAATATTATTATTATAGTTATGTTTCAAAGTTATGATTCATAACAGGCTTATCTGTGACTCCTTGTTACACATCAATGGTTATATGTGAGATATTATGACCCGCCCTGTGGTAAACCGCCAAGGGATCTTGTGATCTAATTATGTGCAGGATAAGACTACATTTGGGTGGTTACCCGCCCTGGTTTTTGACGTTAAGTCGCCAGGGCATATGTTGTTTAAACTCTGCAGGATTTACAGAGCTATGACTTACATAAATGATTAAATTCAAGCCCATCATCTTAGATTGAAATTGGTGTCTCAAAAGGGTTATCAATTCTTGATTTTCTCAAAGGCTATAAGCCGCCGGGTTGTACAAATTCCGGCTTACAATGGAGGCGTATTAAATCGCCATCGGCCAAGAGCCGCCGGGTATTTAAACTCCGGATTGACTTATCAGCAGATGAGGTATTCAAAGTCGCTTTGGCACAATGGCTATTATTTTATCAATGGATATGATTTATTCTACAATGGAAAGAATAGTCCCGAGTCGCTGCAGGCTTACGACCCGGCACTTGGGGGCTACATATTTAAATTGAGATCACATCAAATATGCAAGTCCCATGTCACTGCCAGCATGCACCATGGCACTTGGGGGCTAATGCAAAGTCATTTTTACTGGCCTTATTGAAGACCCGACTCATCACATTGTAATGAGCCGGCCCTTGGGGCTACCAATTGCTCCTGTCAACAATTCAAGGTACACAAGTTTAAATCCATTATATTGAAAGGTCCACTACTCAGTTGGAAGAGTACAAAGCTCTTAACCTTATGGACGTGGGTTCGGGCCCCATGGAGAGGATTACAGCATATGGTATTCTTTTCAAGGAAATATATATAAAGTCCCAGCTCAATATTATCTTACTGAGCCGGCCCTTGGGGGCTACATGTTGCTGCTCAAGTCTACATCTACAAAGTCCCTGCTCATTATTACCCGGCCCTTGGAGGCTACACCGGTTGAAGTTTTGTGAGCATAAGACAATTACAAGTCCCAGGGTTGATGCAAGCATGACAACCCGTCACTTGGGGGCTACAGGTAACACGGATATAAGGAGAAATACTTTCAAATTCTCAGTTTTTAGCACATCAGATTGACCCGGCGTCACCAATCATTATGACCTGGTATCTGCAACAACCATAGCCCGGCGTCATCAACAATTATGACCCGGCGTCGGCAACAATTATGACTCGGTGCCATCAATATTTACAAACCGGCAATTTTGGTAATATTAAACCGGCAAGTTCTACATCTTTAAACCGGCTGAATATCAGATGAGTATTTCAAGACCAATATTTCTTAAGCCGGCGCTTTGAAAGCCGACTCAAGTGGATTATTCTTCACAATATTTCTCTACAAGAGACCAATGTCAGCAAATTGACTCTGAAGCTGGCTTATTGACCCGAACTTTTCAAAAGAAGTATCTGGATTTTTTGCATTGACAAAGTTGAAACATATCTGCTAAAGAAGATTTATTATGAGATCATGGACCAATACATATCAACAAGGAAATGTCAAGGACTTAAGGATGATCAGGTGCCGTCTTACAAGAATATTTAACCCGGAGCATAACCTGTCAAATTTGTTCTTGTGTTTGTTTTACAGGATCAGTTTAACATGGATAAATCCAAAATTAAACCGGGGGCTAATGTCGGGGATATACCCCGCGGTATGACCCGGCCGGACTTGGCGCTTCACCGATGACCCGTCGGAGGACTGACGACTCACGAGCCTGACGATTCATGGATGGCCCCGATGGCGGGTCAGATAGAAGACAAGGCCCAAGGCCCAGAAGGCCGGCTCACGTTTATGATGGGCCGGCTTAATAAGAAAGGATGACGAATGTTTCCTTTACGAGGAAGCAAGACCCGGACTTGTATTCAACTTGCAAGAAAAGATAGACTAGTACTAGTCCTATTAGGACTCCACATGTAACCCGCCCCTCTAACTTATATAAGGAGGGGCAGGGCTCCCCAAGAGGGACAAGCAAGAAGAAACGATCTCTAGGGCTAGACACCGAGAGCCGGTTCCCGGCGACTCTCCCGTGATCATAATGAGACCTAGCCTCAAACAGCATGTAGGGTTGTTACCGGATGATGTTTCCCGGGGCCCGAAGCTGTCTAAATCCCTGTCTTATGTTGCGTCTCTCGATTCCGCCCAACCCCTCTCAAGCTACCACATAGATGCGTTGGCCTCGCGACTAAGTCCTCACACCAAGGACATCTGCCGTGACAAATCCACGATAGTAGGGCTCAAACATCTTCCTTTCATGGAATGTTTTGTGGACTCTCATCCAAAAAACAATGCCCTTTTGTTGCGCGCCGGTCCTCGGATGTTGGCTAATCTCCATCTAAGCTTGGCAAATCAACTTGTCCTCATCTTGTGTATATGAACCCGTGCGAATGCTCTTCCTCTTCTTTTGTGCTTCCGCTCATTGGGTGAGCTCGTCGATGAACAATGGCGCACCACTAATATCAACGTCATTGCCTTCTTCTTCTTCTTCATCACCATCACCTTCGACATAGATGTCATCGTCTTCATGCCACGAGTCACCATGGTCGTAGTCAGCACGGTCGTCGGCCTCTTCATCGGGGACGTACTCGGCGCGGCCATCCTGACTTTGGGTCTCCTCGGGGGTCGTAGGCACGGCCATGCCCACCCTTGAAGATCACGTCCTCCATGTACTGGTTGTAGAAGGGGTCGTCGACCGTTGGCGTTGGGGTTGGCATTCCGTCAAACAAGACGCGGGGGGCCGGCATGGTGCCTGTGAACGGTGCCCGTGCCTGCTTTCTTTGCATCTCGACGGACGGCCGCCCGCCGCTGCTGGACCCAGGCGTGACGTTGAGGTCGATGACGGCCGCGGGGCGCGGTGTGGACGGCACGAACAAGCCCACGTCCGGCGACGCCGAGAAACGGGTCTGGCCGTCGTGCCTTTGCGCAGGAAAGCCGGGCGACATGGGCGCGACGCGCGACATCGGCGACTGGCAGTGCGTAGGCCAGGCGACCGACGAGCCTGTGCTCGCCGGGCCGACGACCGCTGCAGGGAACCCGGCCGGACGGCCCATGCCAAGCATGAGGATGGCGTGCGCTTTGGTGACGAGGTCCTCCTTCTCGTCGGCAGCGGCCTTGCGCCGCGCGGCCTCCAGCTCCTCGCGCTGGGCGGCGAACTTGGCCGCGGCGGCATTGACCTTGACGAGCGCTCTCCGTTCCCTCCTCTTCGCCGATTCCGCGTCCAACTTGGCGATCTCCTCCGGCGTGCACTCCGACCGCGGCTTCCTTGGCGCCTTCTTCTTCACCTTTGCGGGCGGGTCGACGGCCAGGCCGCCGGAACTCGGCGGGGCGTCGGCCATGGACGGGGGAGAGAGGGGGCGGCGGGAGGGACGTGGGAGGGTTTGGGGGAAATGGCGCCAAATGGGCGTCGGGGGTTTTGGTTTCTCCCACCGACAGGCGGGCCAGAGAAGGACAAGCGCGCGCGTCCCGCCCGTCCGCGCGCTGTCCGTTTCACCCCAAAACCGGCGCAAACTTGGGCCGGGGATGGGTCGAAAGCGGACACAAAGCGGACAAAAGTCCGTTTGCGCCCGCGCGTTGGCCCGTCTCGTTTGTCCTTTTTGCCCCAAACGAACGGGATGGACAGGATAGGGTCGCGCGGTGGAGTTGGGCTAACAAAACACCCCGGACAGAAAAAAGCACAGCCACGCTGCACGATTGTAGTACACGACAATGGATCCTCAAAAAAAAGAAGTACACGGCAATGAGCAAAAGCTAACACGCGGGAACAACTTTTGGCTGTTGCGCTGCCTTTATGTGTTTCGTCGGGGCAATACAGAAACGACGAACTGGCACGCCGCGTGCGTGTGTCTTTCTTGCGCAAACATGGCTTTGCTCCTTTGCCACGATCGGACAACTGCGGATTCGCCTCGTTTTATAGCTCACCATCAGCAGAGAGAGAGAGAGAGAGAGAGAGGGGGGGGGGGGGGGGGGGATATACCGAATTTGGTGCGTGGCCCCAGCGCACCCGGCCCAACCTGGCCACCCGTGGCACATCTCGCGTATCACGCTGGCAGGCACGCCGCAAGCCACGCGCGGCGGGGGTCAGTTTCGTAATTCTCCCCCTCATAAACCCTACTTTGCTGTTAAACCAACACACTGTCCTGTCCCGTCCCGCACTTCCCGATAGCCACCAACTTCGCCCTCGACAACCATCCATGTCCGTCGCCACCGCCCACCACCTCCGCCCGTCGCCACCGGCGGCCCGCGACCGCCTCCCCGGGTGCGCCGCGCGCGCCTCCTCCTTCCGGCCCCTGCGCCGCCGCGGAGTCGCCGCGGGGGCGACCGCCGGCGGCGAGGCGACCGCCGCCGTGTCGGCGGTCAACACGAGCGCCAAGAGGGATCCGTAAGCGCCTCTCCCCGCCGCAATGCGACGCGGTCTCCGTTTCTGATGCTTCGCGCATGAATCCCCTCTTGCCGCGCCCGGTGTTCCCCGCTGCGCGCGTTACTCTTTTGAGCTGACTTTTGATGGGAGTTGCTAGCCGGGACTGCAGGGTGCGGCGCCACACGATTTCGGTCTTCGTCGGGGACGAGAGCGGCATGATAAACAGGATCGCCGGGGTCTTCGCCAGGAGAGGCTACAACATCGAGTCGCTCGCCGTGGGGCTCAACAAGGACAAGGCGCTCTTCACAATCGTCGTCTCCGGGACGGATAGGGTGCTCAAGCAAGTCATTGAGCAGCTCAATAAGCTCGTCAACGTCTTGAATGTGAGTCCGCAGTTCCAAATTTTGAACCAGTTTATTACCCCGTATATGGTTCGGACGAGGACAACATTTGGATTTCATGCCACTTGGTTTCAACAGCCTTCAGAAGATTTCACTGACTTCAAATTTTTCTTTCAGCTCTAGCAATATAGTACTCCCTCTGTAAACAAATATAAGAGCGTTTAGGTCACTAAAGTAGTGATCTAAACACTCTTATATTTCTTTACGGAGGGAGTACAGTATAAAGTGCCAGAGCATAGCAGTTTCTAATTTAGTCATAAACACCTTAGCCGTATTCTGCGGTACCCCATTCCTGTATATCTTACAAGGTGTACACACATACATGCTTACTGAACCAAAGACCTAGGCATAGCATGGTAGTACAAGGCCCTGTGATACTGTGTTGTAAAACCAGTACTCCATTAGAGAGTTGAAAAAAAGTAGTATTCCTTTACAGTATGCAAGAAAAGGTAAATTTATGTGATATTAGTCTTTAAACGTGTAACAAAAAAAAACTCGACTGGTGGGGGGAAGACCGCCCCCATGGCTTTGCACTAAGAAGAATCTCTTATATTTCTTTATGGAGGGAGTACAGTATAAAGTGCTAGAGCATAGCAGTTTCTAATTTAGTCATAAACACCTTAGCCGTATTCTGTGGTAATACTCCATTCCATTATAATCACAGCTTCAATAGTCATTTCGACATCAGATAAAAGCTCTTTTTGTGATATTAGTCTTTAAACGTGCAACCAAAAAAAAACGTGACTGGTGGGGCTTTGCACTAAGAAGAATCTCTTCCTGGCCCGGTCAAGAAAAGGCCCTGAGGGCCGGCTGCCCGGACGCGCCACATGTGGGCCCTTAAACGTGTAATCAGTTGATAATTTTGCAACAAAAAGTGTAAGTTGAGAAATTTACTCTTATGTCTATACAGATGTGTCCTGGTTGTGTAGTGTGTTGTAAATTTTGTTTGTATGTAAGGAAATACTGTTACTTTGATCACTGCTGTACCTTGTCTTCTGTGATGTCGAGCATACATTCACATGGTTATAATCCAAGTAATGAGCAGTTTGTATGTTTGGTAAAAATCACTGTGTTGCATGGAATCAGGAGTATTAAGTTGTTTCCATATAACCTTATCATAATTGTTATACTGAAGATGCTTAAAAAGAAAGGACTCACAGATGGAAAAATTTATTCTGCCATTGTGCACATACAGGATATCCAAAGAAAACAGCTATTCTAACAAATCTAAGCTGATTTCATATCACCTTGCATAATTGTCTGTTGTCTGCTTATCGTTCCTACCATCTAGATGAATTAAATAGTGTGATGTGATGTTTTCCTTTTTATCCCAAGCATTGGTATGTTCCTGGTTTGCAGATTTCTTTTCTTATTGCATGTTGTTCTGTGATCATATAAATGTTTGTTAATATATATCGTATTTGAATCCAATAAATTGCAGGTTGAAGATCTATCCAAGGAGCCTCAGGTTGAACGAGAGCTCATGCTTATAAAACTCAATGTTGAACCAGATCAACGTGCTGACGTAAGATGCTGTTGACTTGTATCTGCATAGTCACTGAATTAGTATATTGGTACTTCCATACACAGTTGCAACAATACTCTTAATGTGCTGTTTCTTCTCATGGTTGATAGGTCATGTTTGTAGCTAATGTTTTCAGAGCGAAAGTTGTTGATATTTCTGAGAACAGCCTAACTCTGGAGGTAAAAACTCTTGATCTCCAACAGTTCTACATATGGTATATGTGTTCCTTGTTTTATGCCGGGTGAAGCCTTTGATGCTTATTTGATCAATGCTGTAGGTAACTGGAGATCCTGGGAAAATCGTTGCGGCACAAAGGAACCTAAGGAAATTTGGGATCGAAGAAATTTGTCGAACGGGAAAAGTATTTTCTGAATCATTTGCTGCCTACATGCATGGGCATATTTTTCTGAATCATTTGCTGCCTACGCCCACGGGCATATTTTCTTCATTAGCTAATTTTTATCTCCCAACATTGTTAGATTGCTTTGAGGCGTGAAAAGATCGGAGCAGCTGCTCGTTTCTGGGGGTTTTCTGCTGCTTCTTACCCAGACCTTGTAGAAGCATCGCGCAAAAATCCTCTTACCTCTGTGAATAAGACGGTTAATGGCAGTTTTGATCAATCATCCAGTGCCGGGGTATGTTTCTGTGCTTATATGACTAACTCCATGTTTGTTGCCCATTTCCTCTTGTTCTTCTTGTCCTGTTGTAACCGTTATAAAAGGGGCCGTGTAGGCTTTAGGAGTACCTGTAAGGACACTGCTGTTTGCAGATTAAATACTTGGTAAGCTATGCTTGAGAGATGCCTCTTGTGTGTGGATAATGCAAGAAAGATTTTCAGGTGCAAGAAAAGAAAGATCTTGCGAACTGGTATATCTTTAAGAGTTATTTAATGCAAACAAATGCAACTAAACTTCTTTGCCACCAGTAGAAATCCCAGTGTAGCCATCGCTCCATAAGTGATTCTTTTTAGAGAAAAATTAATTTGTATACCTGGTTATAGGAAATCAAAAAATAGAAAGAATAGTAGAGTTCATACAGCGAAACTGTGGAGACCTGCATTCATATAAAACTGAAGACCACACTTAGGAATCACCACAAAGACTTTAAATGTGCAACCGAAGCAACATAACTGAGTAAAATATTTCCAGACTTGCAGTAAACATCTGAGATACACTATTACAGTATGTATGTCTATTGCTACTGATTCTTATAAGATGTGGTTGTTTTGACTTTGAACTGTGTGTGCAGGGTGATGTTTATCCTGTGGAACCTTATGAGAGCTTGTCCATGAACCAAGTACTTGATGCCCATTGGGGTGTTCTTGATGATGAAGATGTAAGTTCAAAGAATTCCAGTTTTGCAAAAGAAACATCATTTGTTTTTTAATTAAAATGACCTATAGTCTGCATGCACTGTTTATTCAAAGCTGGATCTAATTCTATTTTGACTGCAGTGTGTTCTCATTTTGCATCTTCATTTATTTTGCAAACGTCAAATATAAGCGAAGGCCTCTGTAGCTTTAAGCATCACAGTGCTTAATCGACATGATAATATGTGCTGTAGTAATGGTGCAGCTTCTAAGCTAATGATGACTTTGTTTGGTACAGTCAAACGGGCTTCGCTCACATACTCTCTCCATCCTTGTGAATGATTGTCCTGGTGTCCTCAACATTATAACAGGGGTCTTTGCTCGCAGGGGGTACAGTATACAGGTTTGTCAAAACTTCTGTTTATTTTTGTTGTGTATGGGCCAGGCTTGTTATCAATGAGACCGTACTACTGCCCAGAGCCTTGCTGTTGGCCCAGCTGAAAAGGAAGGCATTTCACGTATTACAACAGTTGTTCCTGGAACTGATGAATCCATTGAGAAGTTAGTTCAGCAGCTTTACAAGCTTATCGATGTACATAAGGTAAATGACATGCAATTTGTTAGATCAATCATTTGTGCTAGCAAATACTTTGGGCTAATGCAAAACATGTGACCATTCCAGGTTGATGATTTGACTGACTTACCTTTTGCCGAAAGAGAACTGATGGTTATCAAAGTATCTGGAAACACTGCTGCTCGGAGGGAGATACTAGATATTGGTAATATCTTCCGGGCAGAATGTGTGGATCTTTCTGATCACACAGTTACGCTACAGGTGAGCTTCTTTCATAGTTAGGTATCTGTCTGTCTGATGTTTTTTCTAACACACCATGCCCTGATTTGCTCTTTTATGGGAACAGTGATTTGGTAGTAAATATTTTGGGTTTCATCTCCATAAGAGTGGCTGAGTTTTCACGTTGGCTCGCCAAGCCTATCACAACCCTCCTCCTTTACCCGGGCTTGGGACCGGCTATGCTGAGACAACATAGACGGAGTTGTTGTTGTAGTGATTTGGTAGTAAACTAGTAACAGGATGAATTGTTGGCATAAAAAGATTGAATGTTTGACATGACTGCAACTATTATTCTGCTTTATGTAAGGCTATTTAATCACTGACAAAAACTCTTGCATAATTATACCTTCTGATACTTTGTAGCTCACTGGGGATCTTGACAAGATGGTTGCACTACAAAGACTGTTGGAGCCTTATGGCATATGTGAGGTATGTCGATTGTTTTCACCTCTTAGTTGTTGATTTCTTGTGAGTGGGAACAAGTAGTTCTAGATGAGCTTTTCAGTATTTTTCTTCCGTTTTGCTGCCCTATTGATGATGTGAAATAATGTGAATTTCATTCTTGTAAGTCGATTGTTATGTGATGGAATCTAAGTTTGCAAGTAATTTCTGTCCACGTATTTGAGCACGCATTCTTACCATGATAAATGCTTGGTATTGTTTGTCAACATACTCAGCAGTCAATTGGAGTTTATCAAAATAATTAATGGAAAACATTTCTACTAGATGTTAAGTTTTGTCTGCAGCCTGTGATGAGGATTTCAGGGTACAATTGTAGGTCCCTGGAACAACTTCGAGGCGATTCTGTGTCAGTTAGAGAAAGAAGGACAGTAGTGCATTCTATAAAGATAAACAATGGAAACATCTCTAGATGTTAAGACTAGTTTGCTGTCTGTGCTGAGGATTCAGGGCATGGCAGGACTTTTTTTTTTTGGCACAGAGTCATTTTCAATCATCTGGACATGCATTTATACCTGCAATATGATGTGCTAATGTTGTTCCTATGCTCCCTGGAACTATAAATCTTATGTTCCACATGTAACAGAATGATGTATTTGTGTTCAACCACTTTTTATTTCTTGAAAACTAACCGGATGCTTTCCTCTCTGTGGTGTTCCACACATGGCAGGTTGCGAGAACAGGCCGGGCGGCACTAATCCGTGAATCCAGGGTGGACTCCAAGTACCTCCGCGGCTACTCTCTTCCACTGTAATAAGAAGTCATGTGCAACGACGACCCAAGAAGGGTCACTTGGTTTTGGTTGAGCTGAGCAGAATGTGTAGGCAGCTCAGCTTTTCGTGCGGCTGTGGTCTTGTTTAGGATGACTTGTTTCCTCTGTGGTAATGTGTTGACTTGTCGAATAAATTGCTCTTGGTAGATGCAAGTCGAGGTTTGCCCATGTATTGCACCGACAAGCAGAATAAGTACATGCCTCCTTTTCTTGCTTTGCTTGTAATCTGTAACTGTCAGTTGGAACCATCTGCTAAAATGCACTCTTCAAGCGTTTGTGGTGTATCGCGTACTGAGTGAATAAGGGCGGTGATCTACCTTGTTGATGCCGGTTCGGGAGTAAGAAGACCGTCGCCCGCTAGGAACTTCAATGTGATTTTTTAAATTTTCCAGAGCCTGTTTGTACTGCGTGTTCGGCCGGGTAGCCACGAGCAAAGAGGTTATTCACATGGAGCTCGACATGTTGGCTTTGCTCCGGTACGAGCTCGACTGTCGCACGGCCTACACCTTCGTGGACCACTTCGCCAGGTACAGCAAAGGAGAACAAGACTTGGGAGGTTCGGCGGTTGGCGCGTTACCTCGCCCAGACAGCGCCTCCTCGACTACGGATGCCTGCCGTCGGCTATCGCAGCGTCGGCCTTCTTCCTCGCCAGGCTGACCCTCTCTCTACCCGACGGCCAGCCAAGCGCCGCAGTGGAACAAAGATTACGAGGAGCTGACTGGGTACAAGCACATGGACCTTTTTGACGAAAAGCAAATCAGCAGCATTTCATTGATGAAGAAGAAGACATTACAAAGCTCAAGATGAGCACACATCCAGACCTCATCGCTGGGATTCGATTTCTGCCTTGTACAGGATAAACCCAGATTCGATTGTCTATCCTTCAGTATACCGATGATACGATCATCTTTATGGAGCATGACTTGGCCAAAGCGAGAAATATGAAGCTAGTGTTATGCTTATTTGAACAATTGACCGGTTAAAGATTAACTTTCACAAAAGCGAATTGTTCTGCTTTGATAGAGCCAATGACGAACAAGAGGCATATAGGCAATTGTTTGGGTCCGAATTGGGGACTTTACCTTTTACGTACTTAGGTATACCAATCCACCATCGTAAGCTGACAAACAGAGAATGAAAGTGCATCGAGGACCGTTTTGAAAAGAAACTGAGTTGCTGGAAGGGCAAGCTCATGTCATACGGAGGCCGATTAATTCTGATTAACTCGGTTCTCACGAGTATGCCTATGTTTCTTTTGTCATTCTTCGAAGTCCCAATTGGAGTTAGGAAAAGACTGAACTTCTATCGATCACGATTTTTCTGGCAGAGCGATGAATTAAAAAGAAAATACCGACTCGCCAAATGGATATCATCTGTCGACCGAAAGACCAAGGGGGTCTTGGTATTGAGAATCTTGAGGTCAAGAACAAATGTCTTCTCAGCAAGTGGCTGTGGAAGTTATTGATTGAGACTGATGCCACTTGGGCGCATATCCTCCGTAACAAGTATCTTCACTCCAAAACTTTGACACAGGTGACAGCAAGGCCGACTGACTCACCTTTTTGAAAAGGGCTTATGAAAGTCAAATTAACCTTGTTTAATAGGACAAAGTTTATTATTGGCAACGGTGCTAGTACGTGATTCTGGGAGGATACTTGGCTCGGAGAGACCCCCCTTGCCATTCAATACCCGTCTCTGTATCGTATTGTTCAACGACGTGAGGCGTTCGTTGCAACGGTACTTCAATCCAACCCCCTTAATATTCAGTTCAGAAGGACGCTTGTTGGCAATCATTGGGAAGAATGGCTCCATTTAATAAGTAGACTGATGGAGGTTCAGCTATCTCAACAACCCGATAAATTACGCTGGAAGCTTACTAGGTCTGGAGAGTTTACTGTTAAATCAATGCATGTTGATGTTATCAATTCAAGCTCGATTCCTAGTTCCAAACATGTTTGGGCTGTCAAAGTTCCTTTGAAAATCAAAGTGTTTATGTGATTTGTCCATAAACAAGTAATATTAACCAAGGACAATTTGGCAAAGCGTAATTGGACAGGACCTACTAGGTGTAGTTTCCGTGATCGGGATGAAACCATCAAACAACTTTTTCTTGATTGCCCGTTAGCCAAAGTCCTATGGCGGACAGTCCATATTGCATTTAATATTACTCCACCGAGTTCTGTCAACACGTTATTTGGAACGTAGCTTAACGGGATAGAGCCCGAAACAGCGAGACATATTCGCGTAGGAGTTTGTGCTTTATTGTGGGCAGTCTGGAACTGCAGAAATGAATTGATTTTTAACAGAACAACAAATATTCATTTTTTGCAGGTTATTTTCTGAGCCACTGCGTTGATCCGTATGTGGTCGCTACTCACTCCGACGGAGGCCAGGGAGCGTTTGGTTACTGGATCTATCCGCTGGGAGATGGTAGCACGGGATATCTTCAACCGGTTTGGATGGTGGTCATGTAATATGATAGACAATTAGTTTACCTGTCTCTCTTATGCCAGCCGGTTGTGGCTTTTTATGGCCAGTTTGTTTTTGGCCCTTTTGGCTCTTTGTGAGCTCTCTTTTATTTTCGTTCTGAGACTCTAAGACCTTGTTGAACCTATTTATTTTTTAATAAGTTGGTTGTATGCATCGTTCTGATGCAGAGGCCGGGGAGTCCCCCTTTTCGAAAAAAACAAAAAAAGGATAAACCCAGATCCTCGTTTCCTGATCTTGCCATTGCAGTACCTATATAGCTTGCGCTGAGCTGCCTGTAGGAGAACAGTAGAGAGAATTAGAGAACAAACTTTAGGGGGTGTGCAACCGTTGTTTATCCCTGCTGTGTGGAAACTTGTTGTGCCACCCAAAATACATGTCTTCCTCGCAAAGTAATGACTAGAGATAACCTTAGAAAGAGGCACATCATTAAGCCTCTAGACTGTGCATATTGTGCAGAGAATGAAACCAACTTCCACTTATTCTTTGAGTGTATAGTAGCCAGGAGTATATGGTCCTTTCTTGGTGAATTCTTCCAAACACGGATAGGCACAGATTTTGAATCTGTTGCACGTTTCTAGGTTTCTAACAAGAAAAACTCTGCATTAAATACCATTAGTTTTGTTGTCCTGTGGTGTTTGTGGAAACATAGGAACTCTATAATTTTTAACAATACCATTTGGACTTCTATTACCCAGATTTGGGGTTTGATTATCAGAATGCTCAAATTCTGGGTTGTCCTATCTCCGGAAGCAGGGAAAGCAAAGCTGGAGGAATTCCTGAGCTCTCTGACAAGCTTCGTTCGGCAACCCCTGCGGATCCTGAGTGGCTGACAATGAGGAAGAATGAGGTCGATTCTCGCTGGAGTAAGCTGAGAATCTCGGGGGAGGACAACGGCTTCCAATCCTGGGCCAAGAAAAGAGACTCGATGGACAAGGACGCCACAAGCAGCCCGGTGTCAACTCTCATGCCTTGCTGGTTGCCGCAAGCTACCTTGGCGCCGCCCTTCAAGTTCAGGAGATCTGGAGCCCCGGTCATGATGTGATGGAGCTTTCAAAAGATGCGTGTTGCTGTGTTTTACTCGCTGCCTTTTGTCCCACCCCCTCCTGACGCTTGTGTCGTACAAAAAAGGGTTTTAGTTTTCTCTGTAAGTTCGTTTGGACCTAGTAAATTTGCTGAACCCCACATGTTGGGTGTGGGTTCCCTCTTTTAGGTTTGTAATGGAAACGCTGAATACTGTATGTGATTTCATTCTGGCAATGGAATCAGGGAGAGACCTCCCTGTTCTTCTAAAAAAGAGCACTTGGATCTTGCCTTCCAATTGACATTCATATGCATGTGCATTTGGAGTTCCTGCGATGCAAAAGGAACTAAGTTTTGCCATGCTTGCTTGGTCTGAGTTGCGAGTTGCAACATGAATACATGCAGCGTAAATCTCAAGATTCACATTTGTACTGTTCTTTCAATGTGATTTACAACAATCAATATATACGCCTTTTCCCTAACTCGTATGTGTTTTCAACTAATTAAGGTTACACATGACTCATCAAAAAGAAATAAAAACAATATAATGATAAGGCTGCGTGTCTATTCAGTGTGCTCTCCTCTATACATGTCATTTTTAAAAATTTATTGATAATTTCATAACGATCGCATTGTTTTTCACCTTTTGCAACATGATTCCGTCAAGTTGCATAAGTGCATCTTGAGGCTGAACCATCCACAATAAGAGAGGACTTCTTGCTTGCATTACAATAGAGTGGTCGATCCATTTTCATAGTCTGATTGCTTGGGGGCCATTGATCTACGAGTGAAGAAGGGAGATATGGACAGATCTCGGAATAGCTTTATTGTTTGTGAGATACTCCCTCCGTCTCAAAATAAGTGTCTCAACTCTAGTACAACTTTGTACTGAAACTAGTACAAAGTTGAGACACTTATTTTAGGACGGATCTCGTGGAATAACGAAATTCTTCTATTACTCACATTTGAAGAACCCATTTTTTTAAATAGATTTTTTTAGGGAATTAAAAAAATAGATTTTAGAAAATAGATGAGAACCCAAAAATTTGTAAGCCATGTGGTTGGATATGGTGGCGAATGGAGGGGGAAAGGCCCACCCACAGCCCACAGGAACATGAGACGCGTAGCTAGGCCCACGATGACCCGCCAGACAGCGGAAGGGAAGGCAACAGGAGGATATTTCTTTCTCTCAAAAAAAGAAAGGAAAAAAGGGCAACGGGAGGATCGAGAAGGGGCGAGGGTGGTTGTTTGGACGGAGTTGGGGACTTGGGGGATCGATCGATCGGAGGAGGGGCGGCGGGATGACGCGGGGGAAGCAGAAGATCGACGCGCAGCGGAAGAGCGCGGAGAAGAACCAAAAGTCCAAGGGGTCGCAGCTCGAGGCCCGCGCCGTCGGCCTCAAGGTCGTCTGCCCAATCTGCAAGGTCAGCGCACGCGCTCTCTTCTTCCTCTTCCTAATCCCTACTATCTCGGCACGGATCTGAAGCCTCAGTCAGGGTCTCCATCCGCATCCGATCCCGTGCGCGCTGTCCTGTTCCCCTTTTGGGCTAGTAGTAATTCTGGGGCAGAGTAGATGATGGCGAGTAGCCGATCTGAATCCTGCAACCAGCATGATAAGATCATACGAATCAAGTTAGAAAACCGGATATACTCCTGCTAGCTTTACATGGATACATGTTCGTTCCTCGTGATTGATGCAGTGTCAACTTATGTACTGTATATAACATTACCTATATATGTGTGTGCAGGCGCAACTGGCCAACGAGAAGCAGTTGATTGATCACTATGGATCGAAGCATCCCAAGGAGAAACCTCCAGGTCCATCAAATGCAGAGTGACTGATGCGAAGCGGAAGCATGAGCTATACTTTGACTGTTTCTGAGGGTGTTCAATCTGCTCCACACTTGGACGACTTGAGCCTCAGCTTTACCCTATGTAATGCATGCATTTCCTCTTGTTCCAGGCAAGAACCTTGATGATGAGCATGTATTTGCCTTCTGTGAGCATCTTGTCGAACTGTCAGCATACCTTCAAACTGTATGTGGTGCAATCTTTGGATAAGAGAATGCTAAACTCTCAATTATGGCATTCTCCTGTTGCGCGATTTGCTGTCTAAAGAGCCGAAAAATGAATGTTTTCCTCGTTCACGTGTTTGTGTGTGGTATATACAGCAGCTGGAAAATGAATTGTTCTGGTTATTCGAAACAAAAAGCATGTCCTGAAGGGAAGTGATGACATACAAACTTTTTTTTGGGTGGTGACATACAAAAGATAAAAAAGCACCACAGAAACAGGAATGATGTGTTACATCCCAAATCAGGGTACTACCATAATTGATATGGGTTTTCAAATTCTAAACAAGACTTCAAAGTACGGTAAATTGCTCCATTTTTTGGTTCCACGCATTTGAGGCAATTGTATTGATTTGCTGTGTCCCTGGAGCTGCATCATGCCGAGAATCATCCAAATCATAGACGGTCTCCGGGGTGCTTCACTATGATTGACACCAGCATGTAAACATACGAGAAATGTAAGCAGTAAAACAGTCGGTACAGATTACAAAGGAAGCCGCTGTAACTTATTCCATGCAACGACCTGATGGGATGATTTGTTCTTGTAAAGTTTGCTCGCGGCCTTGCCCACCTCCCTTCTGCGCCTTGATATGCTTTGTGATGGTCTCAGCAACACAAGCTACAGTACTGTTTTTTTTTTTTGAAACGGATTTTCATTGATTAAGAAGAAGAGAGTTGCCTGGTTAATTAGAGGAAAACCGGGCGAAAACCAAGATTACAAACCCCACATGGGGCATTCGTGGACGACTTGGCCACAAACGCCAAACAGTCGACCAAAGCGTCGATGACAGGACAGCTCCGATTTTGCTGACGAGTTTCACAGGAGAAAGTTGCAAGATTCGCATCGACCTAGTCCAACGCAACATCCGGAGAGCACCGTCCACTGAAAACCGCCCTCATGGAGTCATCATTGCCGCAGTGGCCCTGCCGCCCGCAGCTCCGACTTCTCTGTCACAGCCAGAAATCAGCATAGGCACATCCATTGGCGCACCGGACCTTCGACATCAGAAGGACAAGCCGCGACCCAGCTCTGCTCGCCACCATCGTCGTCACCACACACATCACAACACCACACCCACCTCGCATCATCGGTTGGCCACCTGCCAACGTGATGCCGTGTATGTCCAGCCCAAGGGAAGCGTGGAGAAGGATCATCGGTCTTCAAAGCAACGCCCCAAAGGGGGAAACGCCGCGGGGGCGACGTCGTTGCCCAACCCAGATGGGTCTAGGCTTTCGCCCAAAGAACCAGATCCGAGAATGAAGCGTGTCGAAGAAACTCCACGACGGCGCCTTCAAGAAGGGAAACGACGCCCGTAGGTGCCGCCACCGCCGGCCGGCAAGAGCCGGGCAAACTTTCGCTCGGAGTAGACTTGACAGCACATCCCCACGCCACCGACGACAAAGCGCTGCCGGCCCGCACCGCCACTGGCCCACACACCTCCTGTGGGATGACGGCGTCACCACCACGCAGGAGCCACCCACCTCTCTGCCAACAAAGCGCTAGCGAGCCAGACCCAGCCGCAGGCCAGATCAGGCAACCCGCCACAGCCACACTGCCGCAGAACAGACCAAAGACCAGAACGCCGAGCACCAGGACCAAGAAGGGGGGCTGCCACCCCGCCCAAACACGTCGGAGAGGACAAGCTGAGAGGGAGGGCTGCCACCCCATCCCGAACTCGCCGGAACGAGCTGCCGAGCCAAACCCGCGCAACCCGTCGATCCGGCCACAGCCGCCCAGATCGGCGAGCCACCGCCACAGGACTGTCGAGGAAGCCTCTAGAAGCCGGCCTGGTGCAGATCCGCGCGGAGACGAGCACCTACATGGCAGAAGGGGAGCTGCCACGCCACCCTGGCCGCCGAAGAGGCGCCGCCGGTCGAAGGTCAGATCCGCGAGCCAGCAGCTGCACCGCGGAGAAGAAAGAGGCGCCAACCCCTTTGAATCGCCGGAGATGAGGGCCGCTGCGAGCAGTCGCTGGAACTACCGCGCAGTGTAGCCGAGGTGGACCGAGCCTCCCCCACCGAGATCTGCCGCCGCCAGGCGAGAACAGGGCCCCGCCGCCGCCGTCCGCCGCGCGAGCTTAGCTCGGCGGTGTCCTCCGGCGACGGCGAGGGGAGGGAGAGCGACGAGGAGGGTAGCCGGCGGCGCGGTTTGGGTCTTCCGCCTGTGTCGCCAGGGCGGCGACGCGGGGGACGAGAGGTGGGGTGGGTGGGGGGGGGGGGGGGGGTAGCTACAGACAAAGGACACGATGCCCGTGTGCTCGTCAGTCAACTTCATGTTCGATGGTTGATCTTATTGTAGATGTCTTATCTGCATCTCACACAACCTCAAATCGTACCAAATACAGTACTTAAGAAATCCTAGATCGAGGAAACCTCCTTCTACTACCAGTGCCTCCTTGACAAAGTTTTCATTGTCAACCTTGATGAACCTCTCTTTCTGATATTCCAATCCAGGGATTCCTAGCATGGATTATTAATCACCCAAATGAAATTAATTACCCGCCTGAAGCTAGGGTTGCTGAATGCATATTCTGTGAGGAAAAAGACCTTGCTGGTCGATGTATATGGGTTCAGATTCTAACCAGGTACGACGCCACCATCTCCAACCACAAGAACCCATGAGCTGGAAAGGGGAGAGGCTGAAGCTGATGCTCGCAACCCAAGATCCTACTTTGGCTTCGCTTTCTTTTGCTCATGGGTTCTGTAATATAAAAGTTAAAGGAGTTGATTCAGTGTTATGCGAAGAGAACTTCTGCTCTCAAGCTCTGGATGAAGTAGGCCCCCTGTAGAGTAGCTTTAATTTCCCTGATCAGTGCAAGACTTGTATGTGACTGGCTTTCGTTCTGCTTCAATTTATAAAATTGGGGCAGGGGGGCAACCCCTTTCGTTCAAAAAAAATTACACGCATTACTTCGAGGTGCTAGAGGCCCAGAAAAATTCCAAAAAAAAAGAGAAAAAAAGATATGTACGAAAGGTTGAATCTTAATTCTTCATTCATGTACACAGGAAATAAGTCTGTTATATATGTTTCTGTGCATACTTTCCCGCCTTATTCGACCGCGTAGAGACATGGAGCCTGCTCCGAACACACCCCCATACACCACTTCTAGGTACAGCAAACCGGACAAAGCACACACTATAGAACAAACCTGACTTATTAGACATGAAAATTGGATCATCCTGCTCACACCTCTGCTCGGATAATGCGTGGATACTCACGAAGCACCATGAAGCCGATAGTCAATGCCACTGACCCGAAGACCGTCACCTTTAGACCAAGGAGGAGTCTTCCATAGACCTCCCACACCTCGGCTGCCGGGAGGCCAGTCTTCAGCTCATGGCAGCGCCCCCAGCCTTAGCAAAAAATGTAGAGGGCACTCATTGTAGGGTAAGGAGTGCGCCGGTCCACATATATAGATTTCATTTGGTGTGAAATTGTAGGGTACTGTGTTCTGAGAATCTCTTGATTGGGATGTCAACCCCAGTCCCCAGACCGAGTCAATTGCAAGAAACCACAACATTTGCGGCTAGGTTTGCAGAAAACCACCAACTCGTTAATCCGTTGCAGAAAACACCGGAAAATTTGTTAAGTCGTTGCAAAAAACACTGATCGGATGATTTGACCCGTTTAATCACTTTTTTACAGGTGGGGCCAGATTGTAAGGAATTGACTTAGCAAAAAAATAACACATACACCCCTAGATCTAAAAAACAAAAGCAATCAGACCCTCCCCATGGAACACAGACGCCCTATCCACTACGCGCCCGCCGCCGCGCTGCTGCCATCCGTCCGGCACGGTGGCGCCCAGGCCGGGATGCCGGCACGACGGCTCAGGGCTCCCGCTGCCGCCGCCCTCGCCGCTGGAACAGCCGCAATGCCGCCGCCGCCGGCCGCTTCGCTCCGCATTCTCCAATCGGGAGGAGGTAGCCGCCGCGCGCCCTCGCAGCTGACTGCACCGCGCCCTCGTAGCTGACCGCGCCGCCGCCGCTGGAAGCCCACCCGCCGCCCTCTCTCCATGGCGTGGACGCCCTGAGCCGCCGTGCACTGCTCCTACCCGAGCTTCTAATGTGGACGGCGCCGGAGGGGCCTCTGGTTCGAGCTCGTCCTCCTTTGTGGAGGAGGGCGACGGAAACAACTTGTCCAACAGGTGGACTCAGCTCGTCGCCTGCTTCCCCTCCACCCCCACCCTTGACCACGTCGGAGGAGGGTGCTGCTCCTCCGCCTCGGCTCCCGGCGCGTGCTCCACGACGCCGACCCGGCCGCCATCGTCGCTGCAGCACCGGCAGGCCAACGCCTCGGAAACGAGCGCACCCCAGCTGCCTCCTCGTCATTTGCCGCGGCCGTAGCCGTCTCCGACGCCGACGAGGGCGTCGCTGTACCAGACGGCAGGGCCAGTTCTTCGTGGTTGTCAAGGGTGGGGGTCTGATTGCGTTTTTTGTAAATATCTAGGGGTGTGTGTGCTAATTGTTGTCCAGTTAAGCTCCTTACAATCCGGCCCCACTTGTCAGAAAATGATCAAATGGGCCAAATCACCCGATCAGTGCTTTCTGCAAAGAGTTTAGTGAAATTGCGGTGGCTTTTGCAACGGATTATCGACTTGGTGATTTTCCGCAAACCTAGCCGCAAATGTGGTAGTTTTCTACAATTGACTCCCCCAGACCATCACATTACATTTTCCTAAATATTGTGTTTATAGGATATACTCCCTCCGTTCCAAAATAGATACTCATCTTTGTACTAAAGTTAGTACAAAGTTGAGTCATCTATTTTAGAACGGAGGGAGTAGTCAACTATACGATTATACCACAACCGTAAAATACTGTGCATGGGGATCTTTTTCCAGGGTACTACCCCTCGGTCCCTGCTTAAATGGCATTTATGTATTTCGAGATTAGCTTTGACCATCAGTTTAAACAGTAAAATATGAGTTATGTGTTGCAAAATTATAACTTTGTGTCAATAGTTAAAATAATTTTAATCCTTATAATTTTTATGACATATGATGACTCATATGTTACTGCTCAAATCGATTATCAAAGTATCATTACAAAATACTGACTCATATTCCCTCCGCCCTTGAAAGAATATGTTGGAAGCACAATAAGGCTATAAGAGGTATCATATCAGATTTTTGCCTAGTTTAATGAGAGAGGAGAGAAACAAGCTATAAACTTACAACCGGTTGTAGCACATGTTCCAACACCCTTTGCCGGGGAAAAGATGAGCCACATATTAATTACACATCATGCAAATATGACTTACTATTGTATAAGTGGACAAAGATGACGTGTCAACTTCACATATTTCGTTGTGGGCTGTACTAATAGAGATGGAGGGAGGCGACCACTCCCCATGGCCCGTGCTTTGCTCTTGGTATCATTTCATAACGAAGATGTTGAGATGACACATAAGGAGAGCTTCTGTTAATGGAGACAGCCTTTTATGTGACGATAGTCGTTTGACCAATGTAGCAAGAGTTATATATCACACACAAAAAATATTATTGGAAACTTCAGGTCTTATATTTATTTCTTGATGGTATATTTTTTTGTGGCATACAAATTATATTACATTAGTCAAACTGTCAATCTAAGGATACACCTGGGCCTTTTAAACTGGAAAGAAGGGAGGACATGACTGAAGAAACAACGAGAAGAACAGTTCTGACAAAGCAACATCACACGAAGTATATGAGGTGAGGTTTCAATACTACTAGGCACGAGGAGGAGGAGATTAGCCTTGACGGGCAAGAGGTACCTAGAAGGACACCTATAATATTTGTGATCGATGTTGTCGAAGATGATGATATTGATGAAGATGTGAGTCATCAAATCAAAATTGGATTGATAAAGTGGTGCTAAGCTTTTGGTGACAAGAGCACCACAAAAGCTAAAAAGCAGGTTGTATATGATAAAGATTTAATTGCGACGTTGTATGGCGCAAATGTTGGCAAACTAAAAAGCAATATGTCCAACAGTTAAAGTGTAGCAGATATGCGCATGTTGATATGTGGCCACATAAGAAAGGATTTGATCTGGAATGATGATATGAACTTTGCTTCAGTTACACCCCCTAGAAAAGTTTGCGGATTTCAGTGCAGATTAAAGGTATAGCTAGAAAGTACCCCTTCAATCAAAAAAGTACTTCATAGTCTCTGTATCCAGGTTTGATCTGCAAGCTAATATGGCGATAATCTTTGGAAGTATAACTTTAAAATTCATGTAAACTTTTAAGGGGTGTACCAAAACAAAACCCTGATGATATACATGATACAGTTGGATAACACCAACTGAAGAGAAGCTTGTCCAACATTATTGTCTGAGATGGTTTATAAACATATACAATGTAGAACTCCTGAAATGCCGATGCCGGCGCATAGATAATGTAATAGAGGTCAGAGTAGACCAAATTTGACACAAGCAGTCCGTAACAAGAGGCAGGGATGCGTGAAAGTTACCTATGCAAGTGCCAACCCATGAATAAGTTCCGATATCGTATGGGTTTCAACTCTAACCTACCCCAACTTATTTGAAATTGAAAGGCTTTGTTGTCGTTGACATTGCACTAAGCCAAAGGTCAAATTCCAGTTCACGGTACCATGGACATGCACCCTTAGCCTCGGCTCAACCTCTACCAATTACGAAGTTAAAAAATGACACAATTGAATCTGTGAATTACCAACTACAGGGACAACATCCATACTAGGGAAGCTTGGTCCAGAAATAAATAAATTATGAGACACTAACTTCCTACATGAAGCCAGAGTGGACTGGTGGCCATTATGTACAATAAACCAAAATACATGATAAAATAGCACGCCTTGCGGAATGTGTATCCATTGGTGACATATGCACCTTACAAGAATAGGTCAGACCAAGCCTCGGTACCCGGCAATGTATCAGAGGAATGCGTCCACTCTACAGATCCCACCTTTTCTTCACTCGAAATAGTAAAGAAGGATTGCGAATATTATCCTGGGGCACCTGAAGCATAAACTGAACTTTCATCTTCATAGGTGCAGTCTTTGCTTTGCCCTCTTCTTGCCCAGCCTAACATCCAAAACTATGTGTTCAGGTTCATGGATAGATCGAAAAGGTCGTGCATTTTTTAAACCGAAGACGAATGATTTGACAGTTCAAATGGATATATGATGTGAAGTCAGGCTTTGGCTGTTGCAGAGATAAGTGTTAAAACAAAGCTCTGTTACAGTCTTAAAATACTCGCAAACAGCTCTGTTACCACATGCCTCAATGGAAGACCAATCATAATTGTCAAAGCTTAAACATGCAGTACATGAAATATTGCTGTATCTAATGATTGTTCTCTCAATAACATGTGCTTATGCTATACAAGGATGGTTCAGGTAACAAAAACAACAATCAAACTTAGCAAGCTCGTGTATTCCAGGGTTCAGAATTAAGTAAAAGCTGCATATCCAGACAGGCAGACACGATCCTTATGTCGATGTTAAGAAAAGAAGTATTAGAGCTCTGCTTAATATGACATAGTAAATTGACAAGCCCAGCTGAAATATTCAGACGAATCGGGTCTTTTAGCATGCAACCATTAAGAGATAGGAAAAACTGAGTTGCTAATTCTGCCTATTTCTAATTCACACACTCCAATAGTAAGTGAGACAGGATGATGAGCAAAACTGAGTTGCCAAAATGTACATACCCAGATGGAAGCCCATCCAACTCGCACCTCTGAATCATAACCAGCTTTCAGTTTGTAATTTTTACCAATTGTATGCTTATAAACAGCATTCCATTCATCAGTGTCGAAGTTAAAATGGTAGCTGAAAGGAAGAGAGAAATCAGCACAGAAAGATTCGCTGGAAAATAAGCTAACTTCAAAAGGACACATAAGATTTATGTCCAATACAGATTCTTGCCTACTTGCAGACTATATTTCACATTTTGGTTAAAGTTTTAGTTTGGCAACATGTTGTTCAAGTCCTCCTTATAAACTGGAACTATATGTCAAATAATTGTAGGAAATAGACCAACCGAAGCAAATCTCAATATCTGACATTTCTAGAGAGAAGAAAACTACTATAGACAATTAATTAAGTATGCCAAAGTTAAGAGCAGTTAACACAATAGCCTTCACTGCTCTATCCCGAAAAAGGCACACAGAACATGTTGCATTTTGCAGTATTAAGATTCATGAGTACCCTGCTGTCCAGGTCATCTTGTTAACATCGGAGCCCCTGAAGGTAGGATTATGAACATGCTTGGTAATTGCAGAATCTTGATGGGTGTTGTGCACAGAATTACATAAAAACGTGGAGAACTCAATTAGCACATGTATTATTAATAGAAACTTGGAGGATTCAAGACCAGACACATTAATACTGTAGAGATTTTGGGAGAAGAAATGGTCAGTGGATACATATGCTAATGAGCAAAGCAACAAAGACAGTATGCTGACCTTAACTTATCAGAAGAACCAAAACGCCTTTTGAAGTCTAGGGATACTGCATTGGAAGGCAAGGAGACGCTGGGAACTAAAGTTAATTCATTGTCCTGCCATAGAGAACGGACAAATCGAATCAGATAAAACAGAAGGTCCGAAAACTGAACAAAATACAACATTAGACATAAATCACCTTATAACAATATCTTAGATTCAAATCATTTTCATTGTATTGAGCAGTAAGAATGCCGTCTAAAAAATCAGTTTTCGCAATCCCATACACTGACAACATTTTTTGGTCTTCTTCATTTGTCCTCTCTTCCACTGAAACTTGACCAATTGGAAAGTGGAGTGTTGCTCTTGGCTGCACAGGTATCAGGGTTAACTAAACAGTTGACAGAGTTTTATTCCAAATTCTAGGAAATATGCACAGATTCTTGTTGCTAAGAACATATGTCTACAGCATTCACAAACATCTTTCAGCTTAGGACACATACTCTACTGAGTATAAACAAATATAGCAATGAAACAAATAGCACATGATTTCATACCTTTAAAAATAATATACGACCACTCAATGTTTTCAATACAATAGCTAATGTTTAAAATCTGAAATAGCACCTAAAGGAGCTACGATCTGGATATAGGTGGCCTCACAGATCATGCACGCTCTACTGCATGCATGAGTAAACAATAGAGTACAGTTGTAAGCTGTAAGTTACTACCTCCGTTTCTAAATGTAAGGCGTTTTGACAGTTTAAGTTAAACTCCCAAAACGTCTTATTTTAGATTAGAAACAGAGGGCGTACTAAACAACATGGACTTCCAGACCAACTTTTGCAAACATTTTACCACTATTCAATCTTTTCAATATACTAGCAAATTATAGTCCTTTATCTCAAGTGGCATATATAATTTCTGAGGAATGAAGGAGTGACAACTATAATACATTTTGTGCTAACAAAGTAACAATGATCAAATTTGTATTTTAAGGTAGAAAATGAACCTTGTTGGAATTGCTCATCCGCACAATACATTTATTCTAATCAAAGAAACATAGAAAAAGAAAACATGTATGTGTGTACTCACCAAACCACTGTAAGGGACCAAAGATGATATCTCAAGTCTATAAGACGGGTCACCCAACCTAGTTCTTACTGAAACTTCTCCTTCTTGCTCCTGAGAATATAACAAGATGCCATTAGAAAGAAAAAAGAAGTATGTAGCAGAACAAACTCAGGAGACTAAAGGTGTGAAACTTTATCAGTAAGTGAAAAGAATATACAGATACACTTTCCATCGTCAAAAGTAACAAGAACGCACACACAGACACCATAGGTCCTTGAACGAGAATTGCGTAACTAAACAACGTTGAAATGGAGGCGCAGATTTCAATATAGAAGCGCTATAATACCTTGACATCGTGCGAGGCGCGAAGCTGGACGGCGCCACCGGGGAGCGAAGCGTTACCACGGAGCAGCGCGTTGCGGCCCTCAACGTCATACATCGCGGAGAAGTGCTTGGTGACGAACGACAGCACCGGCGCCCCGAAAAGCTGCCGCGGGTCCTCTCCGTGGCCCTGCTGGTCGCTCTGGAACGACAGCCGCAGCTTGGCGAGGCCCCCCGCGAGCTTGCACGACACCTTGTGCGCAAACAAGGCCTCCTCGCTGTCGTACTCCGTGGTCACCCGCAGCCCCGGCCTCCTGTACCGCTGCGCTGGAGCCACCACCGTCGGCTCCGGGGGCGGGGGTGGTGGGGGAGGCGGGGGAGGGGGCGGCGGGGGAGGGGGAGGGGGCGGGCAGAGGAAGGTGAGGGGGCAGCGGAGCCATGGAGGCAGATTGAAAGGGTTAGGGTTCTTGGGGGTGGACGAGGAGGAGGAAGTGGTGGCGGTGGCGGCGGCCATGGGCGGAGGAAGCGAGGGAAGCGGCGGGGTGAGCGGTGTGAAGAATCGAATGGAGGAAGAGGCAAGTGGAAATCTTGTGGGGTCTGGGGTGCGGACTGCGGAGGGCTTGGAAGTTGGGAATTCTTGGCTATTCATAATTAGAGCCTTATTCTTCTGGTTCTGGCTTATTCTGGAACAAATATGCTTCCTCACTTCCTCACGACAAGATTGCAATGTGTGTACATAACAGTATATACAGCACAATATACCAAATCTGGTCCCGTGACCGCTCACGTCTTAAATTTCCTATTGCACAATTGGATAGTACCTTAATTATCCTCTTTCATAATCAGATGTCTCAAATTACAAATTCTCAAATTCATATAATTACATGCAACGTAAAACCTAATCTAAATCTTCGTCAGCGTCACGCCCGTGTCCATGTCTGGAGGCCGGCTAAGCCCCTCGGAATGAAGTTGCGGTCGCCGACGAGGTAGAGTAGGACATGGGACACGGACCGGCTCACGAGACTCGAGGCGCCGCCGTCTCTCATGCCCTACTCTTCCTCGTCGGGGCCTGTGGCCTGCACGTCGCCGATCAATGTGAGGTCGACGATGGATCTGTCGTGGTCGGATCCCGCACGTCCACCACGAGGCGATTGGGGCGCCATGGGTTGCAGGTCACCCATAGCGGCGTTGTGTGCGCGCCCACCTCGTTGTGGTCTGTCACGGCCTCCCGTGCCCTCTGCCTCGCATGGCGGCCACGCTGCGCTATAGCCTTAGCGGACGGGCCACATGGTTTAGCTCCGAGTCAGCGCACCAACGAAGGGGTTGCGCCTCCGCCACAACGTTTGGATGCCAGACGGACCGCACCATCTCCGGCGAGGCAGCGGCGATCCAAGCGTCATTTGGTCTGATGCTATGGATTCCCGCATGATCGAGTCAGACTGCTGTTGGGCGTTCTTCTCGCGGGCGCGGTGTAGTGCAGAGGGCCATCTCCTCCTCAAGCCCGCGTAGGATGAGCTCCTAGTCTGCAGATCGGGTGATGGAGGACTTGGATCCGCTGCCCGACGTACCGAAGAAAGCCGGAGATCGCCTGATGGGAGCTTAGGAGCAGAGCTGAGTGGAGTAGAGTTCCTAGGGTTCTATTCGGGGAATGGATGGGGACGAATATATGTGGGGTCAGGGGTGGACCAGCATGGGCCATATCGGACGTGGCAGACGCACCCGGGTGCACCCGGAACTCCCCATATCCGGCCTAGATTTGGCTGAATATGAGGAGTGCCAGTCAGCCCAGCGTTTCGGGCTAGTATGAGGGGTCCGTTTGGGTCGTGTTTTTTTTACCGAACTGTGACCGGGCCATCCACCCGGGCGTATAGGGAGGGTTTAGGGAACCCTACTGTAGATGCTCTAAGAGCCGGACTTAGCAAATCCGGCTCTCTCTAAACATCTGTGGACGTGTCGGTTTTAAGCTCCTACTTGTTCATGCATGCAGTCATGCTTCTCATTTTTTTCACTTATATATTTGGTCACTTACCTGTGATCGATGGAGAAGAAAAGAGAGAAAAGAATCAAGAAAGAGAAAGAGGTGGTCTGGGGGTGAGCCGTGTCCTACGTGATGGGTTGATCAGGCGCGTGCACGGGCCCTCATATGCTCCCGATTTGGTATCAATATGAGGGTTCGCAGACAGCGCTAACGTATAGTGATGATAGGAGAGCATTTACGACGGGATTTAGCAAATGCGACCCCCATAACGTCTGCGGGCGCGCCTGGTCAGTGTCCGGGCGTGTCCGTTAGGCCCTACTTGTGTCACAACGCAAAATTTTCCAAATTTTAGGATGTGCATTTAGAAGCATTGCATTTTATTATTTCAGTGCATATTTCATGTTTGAAAAATTAATTGACCAATTCTTAAACCCTAAAACAATTTGGATTTTAATTAGAGGCCATATTAATTTTTCATTATAAATTGTATAAGGGCATGAAAGTAACTTTCAAATATTAATATTAGTTATGTAATCGAATGATTAAAAGTAGTTTGGATTTGGGCAATTCAAACTATAAGTAAATCCTGGGTTTAAAAAAAATGAAAGGTAAAAAGAAAAAGAAAAAAGAAAAAAGAAAAAAGAAAACGGAAAAAGAAGAGAAAGAGAGAGAAATAATAATAAAAAGTCCCAAACGGACGGCCAGTCAGGCCAGCGTAACACGCGCGCGTTCGCAAAAGAAAGAAATGAAGGGGTATGCCCTAGATCTAATCCCATCTATTCGCGTGAGATCCAACGGTTGTCGTCTCACCCGCACACTCACTCACTCACACACACACTGATAGGCGGACCCACTTGTCGGCCTCATCGTCTTCAACCTCCGCTCGAAGCCCACGCGCCCACACCCGACCTTCTCACTCGCCGCGATCTCACGTTCGTGCACCATTGGAGCTCTTTGGGTGTGCCACTGAGAATAATTTGAAGTCATGTTGTCAAGCCACCTGGTTCCTGCACCAAGTGTGATTCCCATGAAGGTTCCACCTGCAGCTGAATCTAGCAAATTCCTAGACATAAAGTTTAGTCCTGCATAGAAAGTTTGCACTAGGACAATTCTTTAGTATAGTTTTTATCCTTTCCCAAGCTTGAGCAACATGCTCTTGTTCAAGTTGTTTAAAATTCATTATTTGATTTCTCAATTGTATGATTCTGTAGGAGGATAAAATTTTCCAATGAAGGAATCTTTGCATTTTGTCCAAGAATCAATTATATTTCTAGGCAAAGATAATAACCACACCTTAGCTATGCCTCTTAAAGAGAAATATTTTTTTAATTATAATCACTCTCCACTTCTTTACATTTATGCATATCACACAAGTCAACAAAGTTGTTGAAGTGTTGCTGGGGATGTTCCCCATGGTTGAGAACCGACTATTGTTTGACCTGGCAAAGAGCCCATAGGCCCTATGAGTCATCCCATTTTCCGGGTCACGGTGAGGCGATAAGGAAGGGCCAAAGTGTTGGGAAACGTTGCATGAAAAACAAAAAAAATCTACGCACACGCAATGGTCTATCCATGGAGATGCATAACAACGAGGGGGAGAGTGTGTATACGTACCCTCGTAGACCGTAAGCGGAAGCGTTTGACAACGCGGTTGATGTAGTCGAACTTCTTCTAGCTCCGATCGATCAAGTACCAAACGCATGACACCTTCGAGTTCTGCACACGTTCAGCTCGGTGACGTCCCTCGCCTTCTTGATCCAGCAAGACATCAAGGTAGTAGATGAGTTTCGTCAGCACGACGATGTGGTGACGGTGATGGTGAAGTGATTCTCGCAGGGCTTCGCCTAAGCACCACGAAGATATGACCGAGCGTGTAAACTGTGGAGGGGGGCGCCGCACACGGCTAGGTGATGACCCACAAGTATAGGGGATCAATTTTAGCTCTTTTCGATAAGTAAGAGTGTCGAACCCAATGAGGAGCAGAAGAAAATGACAAGTGATTTTCAGTAAGATAATGTCTGCAAGTGCTAAAATTTAAGTAGCAGAGTAGTTTGATAGCAAGATAATTTGTAACGAGCAAGTAACGATAGTAGTAACAAAAGTGCAGCAAGGTAGCCCAATCCTTTTGAGGCAAAGGACAGGCCAAAACGGTCTCTTATGATAAGCAAAGCGTTCTTGAGGTTACACGGGATTTTCATCTAGTCACTTTCACCATGTTGGTTTAATTCGTGTTTGGTACTTTGATAATTTGATATGTGGGTGGACCGGTGCTTAGGTGTTGTTCTTACTTGAACAAACCTCCTATTTATTATTAACCCTCCCGCAAGCATCTGCAACTACGAGAAAAGTATTAAGAATAAATTCTAACCATAGCATTAAACTTTTGGATCCAATCGGTCCCTTACGGAATAGCGCATAAACTGGGGTTTAAGCTTCTGTCACTCTCGCAACCCATCATCTAATTGCTACTCCATAATGCATTCCCTTAGGCCCAAATATGGTGAAGTGTCATGTAGTCGACGTTCACATGACACCACTAAGGGAATCACAACATACATACTATCAAAATATCGAACACATATCAAGTTCACATGATTACTTGCAACATGATTTCTCCCGTGACCTCAAGAACAAAAGTAACTACTCACAAATGATAATCATGCTCAAGATCAGAGGGTATTAAATAGCATATTAGATCAGAACATATAATCTTCCACCAAATAAACCATATAGTAACCAACTACAAGATGTAATCAACACTACTAGTCACCCACAAGCACCAATCTATAGTTTCGGTAACAAGATTGAACAAAAGAGATGAACTAGGGTTTGAGATGAGATGGTGCTGTTGAAGATGTTGATGGAGATTGCCCTCCCCGAGATGGGAGAGTTGTTGGTGATGATTATGACGATGATTTCCCCCTCCGGGAGGGAAGTTCCCCCGACGGAATCGCTCCGCCGGAGGGCAAAAGTGCTCCTACCCAAGTTCCGCCTCGAGCCGGCGGCGCTCCGCCCCGAAAGTCCTCTCCTTATTTTTTAGGTCAAAATGACCTATATAGCAGAAGATGGGCACCGGAGGTGGGCCTGGGTGAGCACAACCCACCAGGGCGAGCCGGGGCTCCCTGGCGGGCCCAGGTGGGTTGTGCCCACTTGGTGGGCCCCCTCTGGTAGTTATTTGCTCCAATATTCTTCATATATTTCATAAAAATTCTCCGTGAAGTTTCAGCTTGTTTGGAGTTGTGCAGAATAGGTAGCCTGATGTAGCTTTTTCAGGTCCAGATTTCCAGCTGCCGGAATTCTCCCTCTTTATGTGTACCTTGCATATTATGAGAGAAAAGATATTAGAATTACTCCAAAAAGCATTATTATGGATAAAAACATCTTAAATAATAGTAGGAAAACATGATGCAAAATGGACGTATCAACTCCCCCAAGCTTAGACCTCGCTTGTCCTCAAGCGAAAACCGAAATCGAAAAACATGTCCACATGCTTTGAGAGAGAGGTGTCGATAAAAACAAAATACGGACATAGAAGCATCATGTAAATTATTATAACAGCAACAAATTTAAACATAAGACTGTTGTCATAGAACTTTTATCATATACTTCTCATGAATAAGTAACAGTTCATCACACAATCGAAGTATAAAGCAAAAAACTCTATTAGAAACCAACAAACTATGTTCTCTGTCAACTTTGCAACTACAATTCATCATCTTTTCAGGAAGGGTCACGTATCGGAGCCTTTAGGCAAGTCCTACTCAACCATCATATAGTCTTCTATGATTGCTAACACTCACCGCGTATACATGAGCAAAACGTTTCAACCGGACACATAGAAAGATAGGGGCTTATAGTTTTGCCTCCCAACGTATTCACCTCAAGGGTGATGTCAACAATAATAACTCATGCTACCTATATTCAACTGGACATATGTGCCTAGATCTTTCCTCACCACATGATGCTTGGCAAAGGAGAAAAATAAAAAGGAATAGAGAGAAAACTTTGACTCTTTGCATAAAAGTAATACATAGAAGTAAAAGATAGGCCCTTCGCAGAGGGAAGCAGAGGTTTCCATGCGCTTATTTGTTTGTATGCTCAACCCCTTAGTGCAAAAGAACGTCACGTTGCATTGCCCCTTGTGATAGCGACCTTTATTATGCAGTCTGTCGCTTTTATTCTTCACCATCACAAGTTCATGCAACACTCAATTTTCTCTTGCACTAAATGATCTCACATATTTAGAAGCAATTTGTATTGCCTTTTTGCACCGATGACAACTTACTTGAGGGATCTTGCTCAATCCCTAGGTAGGTATGGTGGACACTTGAAAATAAGATTTGGGTTTAAGGGTTTTTGGATGCACAAGTAGTATCTCTACTTGGTGCGGAATTTTTGGCTAGCAAAGATAGGGGGCAAGCACCACATGTTGAAGGATCTATGACAATATGACTTCTATGTGAATATAAACAAACATAAACCATTAAGTTGTCTTCCTTTGTCTGACGTCAACAATTTTGGCATATAATATTTTGATGCGGGCTCACAATCACAAAAGATTTCTAGGATAGTATATTTATATGTGAATCTTCTCTTCCCTTATTAATTTTTTTCATGAGTTGCATCATTGACTAATACTGTGTTTGTCAATCTCTAATAAAATTTTCTACTTATATTTTTCCTTATGTGGTGCCATCACCTACCACAAGATTAGTATATGATCTTCTTGATTTATTTCCTTTCCTTTTATTTATATCCTTTCTTTTTATTGCAACATGAAAGTAAAGAAAGCAAAAACTCAAACTAACTTTATTATATATCTTGCACACGATTACAAGGATAGATTACTAAGCAAGCTCTTGAAAAGAAAGGATCGAACTAAACTTTTATTCATTCTAAAGCAAAAGATCGAACTAAAATAGTCAAAGCGAAAAGATAGTGGGGATGATACGATACCGGGGCACCTCCCCCAAGCTTGGCGAAAGCCAAGGGGAGTGCCCATACCCGAAACTCAGTTTTCCTTTGGTGGTGAAGAAGATGGTGGTGGTGGTGATGGTGAAAAAGTAGAGGGTTTGCCCTTCGCTTCCTCCAGCTTCTGACGGAGAATAAAATTATCTATCCTCAACTCGTCATTATCTATCTTGAGTTTTATTATCCTCTTGCATAACGCCTCCATGCTTTCGTTTTTGAACCGGGAAGGAACCGATTCATCTTCGGAGGTCCAGCTATAGTGCCTCTCATCCCCATAGGATTTGGGGTTTGCGATGAAATCAACAACATAGCTCTCACCCTCAAAGTCTTGAAAGAGAACATAAGATTTCTCCACGATACGGTGATCAACAGGTTCGGGGAGTATACATAGATTTTTTTTTATCTTGGAGGACAAGCATAAGGTAGAAAAACAGAGTCCGGAAGGTGTCCCAGGTGGGCACAACCCAACAAGCATGGCGCGCCCTGGTGTCTTGTGCCCACCAGGGTATGCTTCCTGGAAGTTTCTTATTTTCCTATTTTTCTAAATATTCCAAAACTGACAGAAAATATTTTTGTGGATTTTTCGGAGTTCGTTTACTTACCGTATCACGTACCTCCTTATTTTCACGATTCTGGAGTGTTCCGGAAGGACTCTTTTATGTGTTCTTCCGGTGTCAAAGTTTGGATAATATTACTTTCAACATTAATAGGCGTACCTGAGATATAATGTTTTATTCGTTGCCCATTGACAACCTTCGGGTTAGTACCTTCGGCATTATTTATTTTGATGATTCCAGACCGATAAACCTCCTCGCTAACATATGGGCCTTCCCATTTTGAGAGGAGTTTTCCTGCAAAGAATCTGAAACGAGAGTTGTACAAAAGGAACATATACTCCGACTTTAAACTCATGCCTTTGGATTCTTTTGTCATGCCATCTCTTAACTTTTTATTTGAATAATTTTGCATTTTCATAAGCCTGGTTCTCCATTCATCTAATGAGCTAATATCAAATAACCTCTTTTCACCAGCAAGTTTGAAATCATAGTTGAGCTCTTTGACTGCCCAATATGCTTTATGTTCTAACTCAAGAGGCAAATGACAAGCTTTTTCATAAACCATTTTATAAGGAGACATACCCATAGGATTTTTATATGCTGTTCTATAAGCCCAAAGTGCATCATCTAATTTCTTAGACCAATTCTTCCTGGACCTATTGACAGTCTTTTGCAAAATTAATTTTATTTCTCTATTGCTAAGTTCAACTTGACCACTAGACTGAGGATGATAAGGTGATGCAATTCTATGGTTAACATCATACTTGGAAAGCATTTTACGGAAAGCACCATGAATAAAGTGTGAACCACCATCAGTCATTAAATATCTAGGAACTCCAAACCTTGGGAAAATAACTTCCTTAAAGCATTTTAATAGAGGTGTTGTGATCAGCACTACTGGTTGGAATAGCTTCTACCCATTTAGTAACATAATCAACAGCAACCAAAATATGTGTATACCCATTAGAGGAAGGAAAAGGTCCCATGTAATCAAATCCCCAAACATCAAATGGTTCAACAACAAGTGAATAGTTCATAGGCATTTCTTGACGCTTACCGATATTACCTATTCTTTGACATTCATCACAAGATAAGATGAACTTACGGGCATCCTTGAAGAGAGTAGGCCAATAAAATCCAGATTGCAATACCTTGTGAGTAGTTCTATCTCCAGCATGATGCCCTCCATAAGCTTCAGAGTGATATTTCCGTAGGATTTGTCCCTGTTCATGCTCAAGTGCACAACGTCTAATAATACCATCTACTCCTTCTTTATAAAGATGTGGGTCATCCCAAAAGTAATGTCTTAAGTCATAGAAGAATTTTTTTCTTTTGTTGGTATGTAAAGCTAGGTGTTAAATATTTAGCAACAATGTAATTAGCATAGTCAGCATACCAAGGGGTACTATGAGCAATATTTATTGCAGCTAACTGCTTATCAGGAAAACTATCATCAATAGGTAGTGGGTCATCAGGCACATTTTCAAGCCTAGATAAATTATCAGCTACGGGGTTCTCAGCTCCTTTTCTATCAATGATATGTAAATCAAATTCTTGTAGTAAGAGAACCCATCGAATAAGTCTAGGTTTAGCATCTTTCTTTTCCATAAGATATTTAATAGCAGCATGATCGGTGTGGACAATTACTTTGGAATCGACAATATAAGGTCTAAATTTATCACAAGTAAACACCACTGCTAAGAATTATCTTTCAGTAGTAGCATAATTTCGTTGAGCACTGTCTAGAGTTTTACTAGCATAATGAATAACATTCAATTTCTTATCAACTCTTTGTCCTAGAACAACACCAACAGCATAATCACTAGCATCACACATAATTTCAAAAGGCAAGTTCTAATCAGGTGGTTGAACAATAGGTGCAGAAATTAAGGCTTTCTTGAGTGTTTCAAAGGCTTCTAAACAATCATCATCAAAAACAAAAGGAATATCCTTTTGCAAAATAGTAGTGAGAGGCCTAGAAATTTTAGAAAAGTCTTTGATAAATCTCCTATAGAAACCAACATGACCTAGGAAACTACGAATACCTTTTATATCTTTAGGACATGGCATTTTCTCAATTGCATCAACCTTAGCTTTGTCCACTTCAATACCTCTTTCAAAAATTTTATGACCCAAGACAATGCCTTTATTAACCATTAAGTGGCACTTCTCCCAATTCAAGACAAGATTTGTTTGTTCACATCTCTGCAAAACTCAATCAAGATTTCTTAAACAATAATCAAAAGACTTCCCGTAAACAAAGAAATCGTCCATGAAAACCTCAACAATCTTTTCACAAAAGTCAGAGAATATAGCAGTCATACATCTTTGAAAGGTAGCAGGTGCATTACATAAAACCGAAAGGCATACGTCTATAAGCATAGGTTCCAAAAGGACAAGTAAAAGTGGTCTTTTCTTGATCAGGTTGAGAAACAGGTATTTGTGAAAAACCAGAATATCCATCAAGGAAGCAAAAATGTGTGTGCTTAGATAATCTTTCAAGCATTTGATCAATAAAAGGCAGAGGGTAATGATCTTTTCTAGTTGCTTTGTTTAATTTTCTAAAATCAATTACCATTCTATAGCCTGTAATAGTTCTTTGTGGAATAAGTTCATTCTTATCATTAGGAAAAACAGTTATACCTCCTTTCTTAGGGACACAATGAACACGACTTACCCATCTACTATCAGCTATGGGATAGATTATACCTGCCTCTAGAAGTTTTAATATTTCCGTTCTTACAACCTCTTTCATCTTCGGATTTAACCGACGTTGGTGATCAACAACAGGTTTAGCATCAAGTTCCATATTAATTTTGTGCTGACATAGAGTGGGACTAATGCCCTTTAAATCATCAAGAGTATATCCAATAGCAGCTCGGTGCTTCCTTAGAACTTTCAATAATCTTTCTTCTTCATGTTCTGAAAGGTTAGCACTAATAATAACAGGATATATCTTCTTTTCATCAAGATAAGCATATTTCAAAGTGTCTGGCAATTGTTTTAATTCAAACACATGATCGCCTTTAGGTGGAGGAGGACCTCCTAGAGTTTCAATAGGCAAATTGTGTTTAAGCAGAGGACGTTGTTCAAAGAAAATCTTATCTATTTCATTTCTTTCATGCGTATGTAAATCATTTTCATGGTCTAGCAAATATTGTTCTAGTGGATCAGTAGGAGGCACAACAATAGAAGCAAGACCAATTAATTCATCTTTACTAGGCAATTCTTTTTCATGAAGTTTTCTACTAAACTTGGAAAAATTAAACTCATGAGACTCATCACCAAAACTAACACCGACAGTTTGTTTCTCACAATCTATTTTAGCATTAACGCTGTTCAAGAAAGGTATACCATAGATAATGGGACAAAAGTGATCTTGTGGGGAACCAAGAACAAGAAAATCAGTAGGGTATTTTATTTTCCCACACAAGACTTCAACATCTCTAACAATCCCAATTGGTGATATAGTGTCTCTATTAGCAAGTTTAATAGTAACACTATGTCTTCTATCTCTACGGGTGCTATGTCATTCATAATTTCTTGATATAAGGGTAAGGAATAGCACTCACACTAGCACCTATGTCACATAACCCATGATAACAACGATCTCCTATTTTAACTGAGACAATGGGCATGCCAACAACAGGTCTATGTTTATCTTTTTTATCAGGTTTGGCAATTCTAGCAGCTTCTTCACAGAATTAAATAACATGCCCATCCATATCTTCTTCCAAGAGATCTTTAACCATAGCAATACTAAGTTCTACATTGATTTGTTCATCATGTTTAGGTGTTCTAATATAGCTTTTGTTAACCACAGTTGAAAATTTAGCATGTTCCTTTATCCTAACAGGGAAAGGTGGTTTCTCAATATAAGCAGTAGGAACAACTGGATCAACATTATAAATTATGGTTTCTTCTTTAATTGCTAACTGGTTCTTTAATTTATTCTTTAATAGGTGGATGATATTTAAACCACTTCTCTTTAGGGAGATCAACATGAGTAGCAAATGATTCACAGAAGGAAGCTACTATCTTAGAGTCAAGTCCATATTTAGTGCTAAACTTTTGAAAAGCATCGGTATCCATAAAAGATTTAACACAATCATACTTAAGCTTAATACTTGACTCTTTACCTTCTCGAGTTCCCAATCTTCAGAGTTGCGTTTAATCTTTCCAAAAGATCCCACCGGAATTCAATAGTCTTCTTCATAAAAAAACCAGCACAAGAAGTATCGAGCATGGTTTGATCATTACGAGAAAGCCAAGCATAAAAATTCTGGATAATAATTTCTCTTGAGAGCTCATTATTGGGGCATGAATATACCATTGACTTAAGCCTCCCCCAAGCTAGAGCGATACTTTCTCCTTCACGAGGCCAAAATTATATATATAATTTCGATCACGATGAACTAAATGCATAGGATAATTTTTTTAGTGAAATTATAATTTCAATCGATTCCAATTCTAGGATCCAATATCATTTGCATAGCCTATACCATGCCAATGCTTTTCCCTTCAAAGATAGAGGGAAAACCTTATTCATAACTTCATCCCTGGGTAAACCTGCAAGCTTGAACAATCCACAAATTTGTTCTACATATATCAAGTGCATATCAGGATGTTCGGTTCCATCTCCTGCATAAGGATTAGCTAGCAGTTGTTCTATCATACCCGAAGGAATTTCATATTCAATATTTTCAGTAGGTGCAGTAGGTTGAGGGGTAGCTAATTTTGGTTCCGGTCGCGGTGAAGATACCCCAAACAAACCCCTCAAAGGATTGTTTTCCATAGTAACAAGTGACAATAAATTTCAGCACACTATATAAATGTTTCCTTACCCAATTCCACTTACCAAAGGCGCTTCACTCCCTCGCAACGGCGCCAGAAAATAGCCTTGATGACCCACAAGTATATGTTAGGTAACATAGTAATTTCAAAAAAACTCCTACGCACACGCAAGATCATGGTGATGCATAGCAACGAGAGGGGAGAGTGTTGTCCACGTACCCTCGTAGACCGACAGCGGAAGCGTTATCACAACGCGGTTGATGTAGTCGTACGTCTTCACGATCCAACCGATCAAGTACCGAACGTACGGCACCTCCGAGTTCTACACACATTCAGCTCGATGACGTCCCTCGAACTCCGATCCAGCCGAGTGTTGAGGGAGAGTTTTGTCAGCACGACGGCGTGGTGACGATGATGATGTTCCACCGACGCAGGGCTTCGCCTAAGCTCTGCAACGGTATTATCGAGGTGTAATATGGTGGAGGGGGGCACCGCACACGGCTAAAATATCGTATATCAAGTGTGTATAGAGGTGCCCCCTGCCCCCGTATATAAAGGAGCAAGGGGGAGGCCGGCTGCCCTAGGCGCGCCAAGGAGAGGGGGGGAGTCCTCCTCCTAGTAGGAGTAGGACTCCCCTTTCCTAGTCCTACTAGGAAAAGAGGGGGGGAAGGAAAAAGAGGGAGAGGGAGAGGGAAAGGGGGCTGCGCCCCCCTCTCCTAGTCCAACTAGGACTCCTCCTGGGAGGGGGCGCGCCACCTCCTGGCTGCTGCCCTCTCTCCCCTCAAGGCCCACTAAGGCCCAATACTTCCCCGGGGGTTTCCGGTAACCCTCCGGCACTCCGGTTTAATCCGAAACTTCTCCGGAACACTTCCGGTGTCCGAATATAGTCATCCAATATATCAATCTTTATATCTCGACCATTTCGAGACTCCTCGTCATGTCCGTGATCACATCCGGGACTCCGAACAACCTTCGGTACATCAAAACATATAAACTCATAATATAACTGTCATCGTAACTTTAAGCGTGCGGACCCTTCGGGTTCTAGAACTATGTAGCCATGACCGAGACACCTCTTCGGTCAATAACCAATAGCGGGACCTGGATGCCCATATTGGCTCCCACATATTCTACGAAGATCTTTATCGGTCAGACCGCATAACAACATACGTTGTTCCCTTTGTCATCGGTATGTTACTTGCTCGAGATTCGATCGTCGGTATCTCGATACCTAGTTCAATCTCGTTACTGGCAAGTCTCTTTACTCGTTCCGTAATACATCATCCTGCAACTAACTCATTAGTCACAATGCTTGCAAGGCTTATAGTGATGTGCATTACCGAGTGGGCCCAGAGATACCTCTCCGACAATCAGAGTGACAAATCCTAATCTCGAAATACGCCAACCCAACAAGTACCTTTGGAGACACCTGTAGAGCACCTTTATAATCACCCATTTACGTTGTGACGTTTGGTAGCACACAAAGTGCTCCTCCGGTAAACGGGAGTTGCATAATCTCATAGTCATAGGAACATGTATAAGTCATGAAGAAAGCAATAGCAACATACTAAACGATCGGGTGCTAAGCTAACGGAATGGGTCAAGTCAATCACGCCATTCTCCTAATGAGGTGATCCCGTTAATCAAATGACAACTCATGTCTATGGCTAGGAAACATAACCATCTTTGATTAACGAGCTAGTCAAGTAGAGGCATACTAGTGACACTCTGTTTGTCTATGTATTCACACATGTATTATGTTTCCGGTTAATACAATTCTAGCATGAATAATAAACATTTATCATGATATAAGGAAATATATAATACTTTATTATTGCCTCTAGGGCATATTTCCTTCAGTCTCCCACTTGCACTAGAGTCAATAATCTAGATTACATAGTAATGATTCTTACACCCATGGAGTCTTGGTGCTGATCATGTTTTGCTCGTGGAAGAGGCTTAGTCAACGGGTCTGCAACATTCAGATCCGTATGTATCTTGCAAATTTCTATGTCTCCCACCTGGACTAAATCCCGGATGGAATTGAAGCGTCTTCTGATGTGCTTGGTTCTCTTGTGAAATCTGGATTCCTTTGCTAAGGCAATTGCACCAGTATTGTCACAAAAGATTTTCATTGGTCACGATGTACTAGGTATGACACCTAGATCGGATATGAACTCCTTCATCCAGACTCCTTCATTTGCTGCTTCCGAAGCAGCTATGTATTCCGCTTCACACGTAGATCCCGCCACGACACTTTGCTTAGAACTGCACCAACTGACAGCTCCACCGTTCAATGTAAATACGTATCCGGTTTGCGATTTCGAATCGTCCGGATTAGTGTCAAAGCTTGCATCAACGTAACCACTTACGATGAGCTCTTTGTCACCTCCATAAACGAGAAACATATCCTTAGTCCTTTTCAGGTATTTCAGGATGTTCTTGACCGCTGTCCAGTGATCCACTCCTGGATTACTTTGGTACCTCCCTGCTAAACTTATAGCAAGGGACACATCAGGTCTGGTACACAACATTGCATACATGATAGAGCCTATGGCTGAAGCATAGGGAACATCTTTCATCTTCTCTCTATCTTCTGCAGTGGTCGGGCATTGAGTCTTACTCAATCTCACACCTTGTAGTACAGGCAAGAACCCTTTCTTTGCTTGATCCATTTTGAACTTCTTCAAAACTTTGTCAAGGTATGTGCTTTGTGAAAGTCCAATTAAGCGTCTTGATCTATCTCTATAGATCTTAATGCCTAATATATATGCAGCTTCACCGAGGTCTTTCATTGAAAAACTCTTATTCAAGTATCCCTTTATGCTATCCAAAAATTCTATATCAGTTCCAATCAGTAATATGTCATCCACATATAATATCAGAAATGCTATCGAGCTCCCACTCACTTTCTTGTAAATACAGGCTTCTCCAAAAGTCTGTATAAAACCAAATGCTTTGATCACACTATCAAAGCGTTTATTCCAACTCCGAGAGGCTTGCACCAGTCCATAAATGGATCGCTGGAGCTTGCACACTTTGTTAGCTCCCTTTGGATCGACAAAACCTTCCGGTTGCATCATATACAACTCTTCTTCCAGAAATCCATTCAGGAATGCAGTTTTGACATCCATTTGCCAAATTTCATAATCATAAAATGCGGCAATTGCTAACATGATTCGGACAGACTTAAGCATCGCTACGGGTGAGAAGGTCTCATCGTAGTCAATCCCTTGAACTTGTCGAAAACCTTTTGCAACAAGTCGAGCTTTATAGACAGTAACATTACCATCAGCGTCAGTCTTCTTCTTGAAGATCCATTTGTTTTCAATGGCTTGCCGACCATCGGGCAAGTCAACCAAAGTCCATACTTTGTTCTCATACATGGATCCCATCTCGGATTTCATGGCTTCAAGCCATTTTGCGGAATCTGGGCTCACCATCGCTTCTTCATAGTTCGTAGGTTCGTCATGGTCTAGTAACATGACCTCCAGAACAGGATTACCGTACCACTCTGGTGCGGATCTTGATCTAGTTGACCTACGAGGTTCAGTAATAACTTGATCTGAAGTTTCATGATCATTATCATTAACTTCCTCACTAATTGGTGTAGGTGTCGCAGAAACTGATTTCTGCGATGATCTACTTTCCAATAAGGGAGCAGGTATAGTTACCTCATCAAGTTCTACTTTCCTCTCACTCACATCTTTCGAGAGAAACTCCTTCTCTAGAAAGGATCCATTCTTAGCAACAAATATCTTGCCTTCGGATCTGTGATAGAAGGTGTACCCAACAGTCTCCTTTGGGTATCCTATGAAGACACATTTCTCTGATTTAGGTTCGAGCTTATCAGGTTGAAGTTTCTTCACATAAGCATCGCAACCCCAGACTTTAAGATACGACAACTTTGGTTTCTTGCCAAACCATAGTTCATAAGGCGTCGTCTCAACGGATTTCGATGGTGTCCTATTTAGAGTGAATGCAGCCGTCTCTAAAGCATAACCCCAAAACGATAGCGGTAAATCAGTAAGAGACATCATAGATCGCACCATATCTAATAAAGTACGATTACGACGTTCGGACACACCATTACGCTGTGGTGTTCCGGGTGGCGTGAGTTGCGAAACTATTCCGCATTGTTTCAAATGTAGTCCAAACTCGTAACTCAAATATTCTCCTCCATGATCAGATCGTAGGAATTTTATTTTCTTGTTACGATGATTTTCAACTTCACTCTGAAATTCTTTGAACTTTTCAAATGTTTCAGACTTATGTTTCATTAAGTAGATATACCCATATCTGCTCAAATCATCTGTGAAGGTGAGAAAATAACGATATCCGCCATGAGCCTCAATATTCATCGGACCACATACATCTGTATGTATGATTTCCAACAAATCTGTTGCTCTCTCCATAGTTCTAGAGAACGGTGTTTTGGTCATCTTGCCCATGAGGCACGGTTCGCAAGTACCAAGTGATTCAAAATCAAGTGATTCCAAAATTCCATCAGTATGGAGTTTCTTCATGCGCTTTACACCGATATGACCCAAACGGCAGTGCCACAAATAAGTTGCACTATCATTATCAACTCTGCATCTTTTGGCTTTGACATTATGAATATGTGTATCACTACTATCGAGATTCATTAAAAATAGACCACTCTTCAAGGGTGCATGACCATAAAAGATATTATTCATATAAATAGAACAACCATTATTCTCTGATTTAAATGAATAACCGTCTCGCATTAAACAAGATCCAGATATAATGTTCATGCTCAACGCTGGCACCAAATAACAATTATTTAGGTCTAAAACTAATCCCGAAGGTAGATGTAGAGGTAGCGTGCCGACGACGATCACATCGACTTTGGAACCATTTCCCACGCGCATCGTCACCTCGTCCTTAGCCAATCTTCGCTTAATCCGTAGCCCCTGTTTCGAGTTGCAAATATTAGCAACAGAACCAGTATCAAATACCCAGGTGCTACTGCGAGTATTAGTAAGGTACACATCAATAACATGTATATCACATATACCTTTGTTAACCTTGCCATCCTTCTTATCCGCCAAATACTTGGGGCAGTTCCGCTTCCAGTGACCAGTCTGCTTATAGTAGAAGCACTCAGTTTCAGGCTTAGGTCCAGACTTGGATTTCTTCTCCTGAACAGCAACTTGCTTGCTGTTCTTCTTGAAGTTCCCTTTCTTCTTCCCTTTGCCCTTTTTCTTGAAACTAGTGGTTTTACTGACCATCAACACTTGATGCTCCTTTTTGATTTCTACCTCCGCTGCCTTTAGCATTGCGAAGAGCTCGGGAATTGTCTTATCCATCCCTTGCATGTTATAGTTCATCACGAAGCTCTTGTAGCTTGGTGGCAGTGATTGAAGAATTCTGTCAATGACGCAATCATCCGGAAGTTGAACTCCCAGTTGAATCAAGTGATTATTATACCCAGACATTCTGAGTATATGCTCACTGACAGAACTATTCTCTTCCATCTTGCAGCTATAGAACTTATTGGAGACTTCATATCTCTCAATCCAGGCATTTGCTTGAAATATTAACTTCAACTCCTGGAACATCTCATATGCTCCATGACGTTCAAAACGTCGTGGAAGACCCGGTTCTAAGCCGTAAAGCATGGCACACTGAACTATTGAGTAGTCATCAGCTTTGCTCTGCCAGACGTTCATAACTTCTGGCGTTGCTCTTGCAGGAGGCCTGGCACCTAGCGGTGCTTCCAGGACGTAATTCTTCTGTGCAGCAATGAGGATAATCCTCAAGTTACGGACCCAGTCCGTGTAATTGCTACCATCATCTTTCAACTTAGCTTTCTCAAGGAACGCATTAAAATTCAACGGAACAACAGCACGGGCCATTTATCTACAATTAACATAGACAAGCAAGATACTATCAGGTACTAAGTTCATGATAAATTTAAGTTCAATTAATCATATTACTTAAGAACTCCCACTTAGATAGATATCCCTCTAATAATCTAAGTGATTACGTGATCCAAATCAACTAAACCATGTCCGATCATCACGTGAGATGGAGTAGTTTCAATGGTGAACATCACTATGTTGATCATATCTACTATATGATTCACGCTCGACCTTTCGGTCTCCGTGTTCCGAGGCCATATCTGCATATGCTAGGCTCGTCAAGTTTAACCTGAGTATTCCGCGTGTGCAACTGTTTTGCACCCGTTGTATTTGAACGTAGAGCCTATCACACGCGATCATCACGTGGTGTCTTAGCACGAAGAACTTTCGCACCGGTGCATACTCAGGGAGAACACTATTATCTTGAAATTTTAGTGAGAGATCATCTTATAATGCTACCGTCAACCAAAGCAAGATAAGATGCATAAAGGATTAACATCACATGCAATCAATATAAGTGATATGATATGGCCATCATCATCTTGTGCTTGTGATCTCCATCTCCGAAGCACCGTGCTTGTGATCTCCATCTCCGAAGCACCGTCATGATCACCATCGTCACCGGCGCGACACCTTGATCTCCATCGTAGTATCATTGTCGTCTCGCCAACTAATTGCTTTTACGACTATCGCTACCGCTTAGTGATAAAGTAAAACTATTACATGGTGATTGCATCTCATACAATAAAGCGACAACCATATGGCTCCTGCCAGTTGCCGATAACTCGGTTACAAAACATGATCATCTCATACAACAAATTATATCACATCATGTCTTGACCATATCACATCACAACATGCCCTGCAAAAACAAGTTAGACGTCCTCTACTTTGTTGTTGCATGTTTTACGTGGCTGCTACGGGCTTAGCAAGAACCGTTCTTACCTACGCATCAAAACCACAACGATAGTTTGTCAAGTTGGTGCTGTTTTAACCTTCGCAAGGACCGGGTGTAGCAACACTCGGTTCAACTAAAGTGAGAGAGACAGACACCCGCCAGTCACCTTTAAGCAACGAGTGCTCGCAACGGTGAAACTAGTCTCGCGTAAGCGTACGCGTAATGTCGGTCCGGGCCGCTTCATCTCACAATACCGCTGAACCAAAGTATGACATGCTGGTAAGCAGTATGACTTATATCGCCCACAACTCACTTGTGTTCTACTCGTGCATAGCATCAACGCATAAAACCAGGCTTGGATGCCACTGTTAGGTAACGTAGTAATTTCAAAAAAATTCCTACGCACACGCAAGATCATGGTGATGCATAGAAACGAGAGGGGAGAGTGTTGTCCACGTACCCTCGTAGACCGACAGTGGAAGCGTTATCACAACGCGGTTGATGTAGTCGTACGTCTTCACGATCCAACCGATCAAGTACCGAACGTATGGCACCTCCGAGTTCTACACACGTTCAGCTCGATGACGTCCCTCGAACTCCGATCCAGCCGAGTGTTGAGGGAGAGTTCGTCAGCACGACGGCGTGGTGACGATGATGATGTTCCACCGACGCAGGGCTTCGCCTAAGCTCTGCAACGGTATTATCGAGGTGTAATATGGTGGAGGGGGGCACCGCACACGGCTAAAATATCGTATATCAAGTGTGTATAGAGGTGCCCCCTGCCCCCGTATATAAAGGAGCAAGGGGGAGGCCGGCTGCCCTAGGCGCACCAAGGAGAGGGGGGGAGTCCTCCTCCTAGTAGGAGTAGGACTCCCCTTTCCTAGTCCTACTAGGAAAAGAGGGGGGGAAGGAAAAAGAGGGAGAGGGAGAGGGAAAGGGGGCTGCGCCCCCCTCTCCTAGTCCAACTAGCACTCCTCCTGGGAGGGGGCGCGCCACCTCCTGGCTGCTGCCCTCTCTCTCCCCTCAAGGCCCACTAAGGCCCAATACTTCCCCGGGGGTTTCCGGTAACCCTCCGACACTCCGGTTTAATCCGAAACTTCTCCGGAACACTTCCGGTGTCCGAATATAGTCGTCCAATATATCAATCTTTATGTCTCGACCATTTCGAGACTCCTCGTCATGTCCGTGATCACATCCGGGACTCCGAACAACCTTCGGTACATCAAAACATATAAACTCATAATATAACTGTCATCGTAACTTTAAGCGTGCGGACCCTTCGGGTTCTAGAACTATGTAGACATGACCGAGACACCTCTTCGGTCAATAACCAATAGCGGGACCTGGATGCCCATATTGGTTCCCACATATTCTACGAAGATCTTTATCGGTCAGACGGCATAACAACATACGTTGTTCCCTTTGTCATCGGTATGTTACTTGCCCGAGATTCGATCGTCGGTATCTCAATACCTAGTTCAATCTCGTTACTGGCAAGTCTCTTTACTCGTTCCGTAATACATCATCCCGCAACTAACTCATTAGTCACAATGCTTGCAAGGCTTATAGTGATGTGCATTACCGAGTGGGCCCAGAGATACCTCTCCGACAATCGGAGTGACAAATCCTAATCTCGAAATACGCCAACCCAACAAGTACCTTTGGAGACACCTGTAGAGCACCTTTATAATCACCCATTTACGTTGTGACGTTTGGTAGCACACAAAGTGCTCCTCCGGTAAACGGGAGTTGCATAATCTCATAGTCATAGGAACATGTATAAGTCATGAAGAAAGCAATAGCAACATACCAAACGATCGGGTGCTAAGCTAACAGAATGGGTCAAGTCAATCACGCCATTCTCCTAATGAGGTGATCCCGTTAATCAAATGACAACTCATGTCTATGGCTAGGAAACATAACCATCTTTGATTAACGAGCTAGTCAAGTAGAGGCATACTAGTGACACTCTGTTTGTCTATGTATTCACACATGTATTATGTTTCCGGTTAATACAATTCTAGCATGAATAATAAACATTTATCATGATATAAGGAAATATATAATACTTTATTATTGCCTCTAGGGCATATTTCCTTCAGTATAGGGGGATCAATTGCATCTCTTTTCGATAAGTAAGAGTGTCAAACCCAACGAGGAGTAGAAGGAAATGACAAGTGGTTTTCAGTAAGATAATGTCTGCAAGTGCTGAAATTTAACTAGCAGAGTAGTTTGATAGCAAGATAATTTGTAACGAGCAAGTAACGATAGTAGTAACAAAAGTGCAGCAAGGTAGCCCAATCCTTTTGAGGCAAAGTACAGGCCAAACGGTCTCTTATGATAAGCAAAGCGTTCTTGAGGGTACACGGGATTTTCATCTAGTCACTTTCACCATGTTGGTTTAATTCGTGTTTGGTACTTTGATAATTTGATATGTGGGTGGACCGGTGCTTAGGTGTTGTTCTTACTTGAACAAACCTCCTACTTAGGATTAACCCTCCCGCAAGCATCCACAACTACGAGAAAAGTATTAAGAATAAATTCTAACCATAGCATTAATCTTTTGGATCCAATCGGTCCCTTATGGAATAGCGCATAAACTGGGGTTTAAGCTTCTGTCACTCTCGCAACCCATCATCTAATTGCTACTCCACAATGCATTCCCTTAGGCCCAAATTGTTGGGAACCGTAGCATAATTTAAAATTTTCCTACGCTCACCAAGATGCATCTATGGAGTCTACTAGCAACGAAGGGAAAGGAGTGCATCTACATACCCTTGTAGATCGCGAGCGGAAGCGTTCCAATGAACGTGGATGACGGAGTCGTACTCGCCGTGATCCAAATCACCGATGACCGAGTGCCGAACGGACGGCACCTCCGCGCTCAACACACGTACGGTGCAGCGACGTCTCCTCCTTCTTGATCCAGCAAGGGGGAAGGAGAGGTTGATGGAGATCCAGCAGCACGACGGCGTGGTGGTGGATGTAGCGGGTCTCCGCAGGGCTACGCCGAGCTTCTACGAGAGAGAGAGAGAGGTGTTGCAGGGGAGGAGGGAGGCGCCCAAGGCTGTTGTGTGCTGCCCTCCCTCCCCCCCTTTATATAGGCCCCTGGGGGGGGTGCGCCAGCCCCAAGAGATGGGATCTCAAGGGGGGCGGCGGCCACAAGGGGGGGAAGGGGTTGCCTTGCCCCCCAAGGCAAGCGGGAACTCCCCCCTAGGGTTCCCAACCCTAGGCGCAAGGGGGGAGGCCCAAGGGGGGCGCCCCAGCCCACTAGGGGCTGGTTCCCTTCCACTTTCAGCCCACGGGGCCCTCCGGGACAGGTGGCCCCACCCGGTGGACCCCCGGGACCCTTCCGGTGGTCCCGGTACAATACCGATAACCCCCGAAACTTTCCCGGTGGCCGAAACTGGACTTCCTATATATAATTCTTCACCTCCGGACCATTCCGGAACCTCTCGTGACGTCCGGGATCTCATCCGGGACTCCGAACAACTTTCGGGTTTCTGCATACATATATCTCTACAAGCCTAGCGTCACCGGACCTTAAGTGTGTAGACCCTACGGGTTCGGGAGGCATGCAGACATGACCGAGACGCCTCTCCGGTCAATAACCAACAGCGGATCTGGATACCCATGTTGGCTCCCACATGTTCCACGATGATCTCATCGGATGAACCACGGTGTCGAGGATTCAATCAATCCCGTATACAATTCCCTTTGTCAATCGGTATGTTACTTGCCCGAGATTCGATCGTCGGTATCCCAATACCTTGTTCAATCTCGTTACTGGCAAGTCTCTTTACTCGTACCGCAATGCATGATCCCGTGACTAACGCCTTAGTCACATTGAGCTCATTATGATGATGCATTACCGAGTGGGCCCAGAGATACCTCTCCGTCATACGGAGTGACAAATCCCAGTCTCGATCCGTGCCAACCCAACAGACACTTTCGGAGATACCCGTAGTGCACCTTTATAGTCACCCAATTACGTTGTGACGTTTGGCACACCCAAAGCACTCCTACGGTATCCGGGAGTTGCACGATCTCATGGTCTAAGGAAAAGATACTTGACATTGGAAAAGCTCTAGCAAACGAAACTACACGATCTTTTATGCTATGCTTAGGATTGGTCTTGTCCATCACATCATTCTCCTAATGATGTGATCCCGTTATCAATAACATCCAATGTCCATAGTCAGGAAACCGTGACTATCTGTTGATCAACGAGCTAGTCAACTAGAGGCTTACTAGGGACAGTTTGTGGTCTATGTATTCACACATGTATCACGATTTCCGGACAATACAATTATAGCATGAATAGTAGACAATTACCATGAACAAAGAAATATAATAATAACCATTTATTATTGCCTCTAGGGCATATTTCCAACAGTCTCCCACTTGCACTAGAGTCAATAATCTAGTTACATTGTGATGAATCGAACACCCATTACGTCCTGGTGTTGATCATGTTTTGCCCTAGGGAGAGGTTTAGTCAACGGATCTGCTACATTCAGGTCCGTGTGTACTTTACAAATATCTATGTCTGCATTTTGAACACTTTCACGAATGGAGTTGAAGCGACGCTTGATATGCCTGGTCTTCCTGTGAAACCTGGGCTCCTTCGCAAGGGCAATAGCTCCAGTGTTGTCACAGAAGAGAGTCATTGGGCCCGACGCATTGGGAATCACCCCTAGGTCGGTAATGAACTCCTTCATCCAGACTGCTTCCTGTGCTGCCTCTGAGGCTGCCATGTACTCCGCTTCACATGTAGATCCCGCCACGACGCTTTGCTTGCAACTGCACCAGCTTACTGCTCCTCTATTCAAAATATACACGTATCCGGTCTGTGACTTCGAGTCATCCAGATCTGTGTCGAAGCTAGCGTCGACGTAACCCTTTACGACGAGCTCTTCGTCACCTCCATAAACGAGAAACATATCCTTAGTCCTCTTCAGGTACTTCAGGATATTCTTGACCGCTGTCCAGTGTTCCTTGCCGGGATTACTTTGGTACCTTCCTACCAAACTTACGGCAAGGTTTACATCAGGTCTGGTACACAGCATGGCATACATGATAGACCCTATGGCCGAGGCATAGGGGATGACACTCATCTCTTCTATATCTGCTGCCGTGGTCGGGCATTGAGCCGTGCTCAATTGCACACCTTGCAATACAGGCAAGAACCCCTTCTTGGACTGATCCATATTGAACTTCTTTAATATCTTGTCAAGGTATGTACTCTGTGAAAGACCAATGAGGCGTCTTGATCTATCTCTATAGATCTTGATGCCTAATATATAAGCAGCTTCTCCAAGGTCCTTCATTGAAAAACACTTATTCAAATAGGCCTTTATACTTTCCAAGAATTCTATATCATTTCCCATCAATAGTATGTCATCCACATATAATATGAGAAATGCTACAGAGCTCCCACTCACTTTCTTGTAAACACAGGCTTCTCCATAAGTCTGTGTAAACCCAAACGCTTTGATCATCTCATCAAAGCGAATGTTCCAACTCCGAGATGCTTGCACCAGCCCATAGATTGAGCGTTGGAGCTTGCATACTTTGTTAGCATTCTTAGGATCGACAAAACCTTCCGGCTGCATCATATACAACTCTTCCTTAAGGAAGCCGTTAAGGAATGCCGTTTTGACGTCCATCTGCCATATCTCATAATCATAGTATGCGGCAATTGCTAACATGATTCGGACGGACTTCAGCTTCGCTACTGGTGAGAAAGTCTCATCGTAGTCAACCCCTTGAACTTGCCGATAACCCTTAGCGACAAGTCGAGCTTTGTAGATGGTCACATTACCATCTGCGTCCGTCTTCTTCTTAAAGATCCATTTGTTTTCTATGGCTCGCCGCTCATCGGGCAAGTCAGTCAAAGTCCATACTTTGTTTTCATACATGGATTCTATCTCGGATTTCATGGCTTCTAGCCATTTGTCGGAATACGGGCCCGCCATCGCTTCTTCATAGTTCGAAGGTTCACCGTTGTCTAACAACATGATTTCCAGGACAGGGTTGCCGTACCACTCTGGTGCGGAACGTGTCCTTGTGGACCTACGAAGTTCAGCAACTTGATCTGAAGCTTCATGATCATCATCATTAACTTCCTCCCCAGTCGGTGTAGGCACCACAGGAACATTTTCCCGCGCTGCGCTACTTTCCGGTTCGGAAGGGGTGACTATCACCTCATCAAGCTCCACTTTCCTCCCACTCAATTCTTTCGAGAGAAACTCCTTCTCTAGAAAGGACCCGTTCTTGGCAACGAAGATCTTGCCTTCGGATCTGAGGTAGAAGGTATACCCAATAGTTTCCTTAGGGTATCCTATGAAGACGCATTTTTCCGATTTGGGTTCGAGCTTTTCAGGTTGAAGTTTCTTGACATAAGCATCGCATCCCCAAACTTTTAGAAACGACAGCTTAGGTTTCTTCCCAAACCATAATTCATACGGTGTCGTCTCAACGGATTTAGACGGTGCCCTATTTAAAGTGAATGCGGCAGTCTCTAAAGCATAACCCCAAAATGAGAGCGGTAAATCGGTAAGAGACATCATAGATCGCACCATATCCAATAGAGTGCGATTACGACGTTCGGACACACCATTTCTCTGAGGTGTTCCAGGCGGCGTGAGTTGTGAAACTATTCCACATTTCCTTAAGTGTGTACCAAATTCGTGACTTAAATATTCTCCACCACGATCTGATCGTAAGAATTTTATTTTCCTGTCACGTTGATTCTCAACCTCACTCTGAAATTCCTTGAACTTTTCGAAGGTTTCAGACTTGTGTTTCATTAGGTAGACATACCCATATCTACTTAAATCATCAGTGAGAGTGAGAACATAACGATATCCTCCGCGAGCCTCAACATTCATTGGACCGCACACATCGGTATGTATGATTTCCAATAAGTTGGTTGCTCGCTCCATTGTTCCGGAGAACGGAGTCTTGGTCATCTTACCCATGAGACATGGTTCGCACGTGTCAAATGATTCGTAATCAAGAGACTCCAAAAGTCCATCTGCATGGAGCTTCTTCATGCGCTTGACACCAATGTGACCAAGGTGGCAGTGCCACAAGTATGTGGGACTATCGTTATCAACTTTACATCTTTTGGTATTCACACTATGAACATGTGTAACATCACGTTCGAGATTCATCAAAAATAAACCATTGACCAGCGGGGCATGACCATAAAACATATCTCTCAAATAAATAGAACAACCATTATTCTCGGATTTAAATGAGTAGCCATCTCGAATTAAACGAGATCCAGATACAATGTTCATGCTCAAAGCTGGCACTAAATAACAATTATTGAGGTTTAAAACTAATCCCGTAGGGAGATGCAGAGGTAGCGTGCCGACGGCGATCACATCGACCTTGGAACCATTCCCGACGCGCATCGTCACCTCGTCCTTCGCCAGTCTCCGTTTATTCCGTAGTTCCTGTTTTGAGTTACAAATATGAGCAACCGCACCGGTATCAAATACCGAGGAGCTACTACGAGTACTGGTAAGGTACACATCAATTACTAGTATATCACATATACCTTGGGTGTTGCCGGCCTTCTTCTTGTCCGCTAAGTATTTGGGGCAGTTCCGCTTCCAGTGACCACTTCCCTTGCAATAAAAGCACTCAGTCTCGGGTTTGGGTCCATTCTTTGACTTCTTCCCGGTAACTGGCTTACCGGGCGCGGCAACTCCCTTGCCGTCCTTCTTGAAGTTCTTCTTACCCTTGCCCTTCTTGAACTTAGTGGTTTTATTCACCATCAACACTTTATGTTCTTTTCTGATCTCTACCTCAGATGATTTCAGCATTGAATATACCTCGGGAATGGTCTTTTCCATCCCCTGCATATTGTAGTTCATCACAAAGCTCTTGTAGCTTGGTGGAAGCGACTGGAGGATTCTGTCAATGACCGCGTCATCCGGGAGATTAACTCCCAGCTGAGACAAGCGGTTGTGCAACCCAGACATTCTGAGTATGTGCTCACTAACAGAACTATTCTCCTCCATTTTACAGCTGAAGAACTTGTCGGAGACATCATATCTCTCGACCCGGGCATGAGCTTGAAAAACCAGTTTCAGCTCCTCGAACATCTCATATGCTCCATGTTTCTCAAAACGCTTTTGGAGACCCGGTTCTAAGCTGTAAAGCATGCCGCACTGAACGAGGGAGTAATCATCAGCACGCTGCTGCCAAGCGTTCATAACGTCTTGGTTCTCAGGGATTGGTGCTTCACCTAGCGGTGCTTCTAAGACATAATCTTTTTTGGCTGCTATGAGGATGATCCTCAGGTTCCGGACCCAGTCCGTATAGTTGCTGCCATCATCTTTCAGCTTGGTTTTCTCTAGGAACGCGTTGAAATTGAGGACAACGTGGGCCATTTGATCTACAATACATAGTGTAAAGATTTAGACTAAGTTCATGATAATTAAGTTCATATAATCAAATTATTTAATGAACTCCCACTCAGATAGACATCCCTCTAGTCATCTAAGTGAAACATGATCCGAATTCGACTAGGCCGTGTCCGATCATCACGTGAGACGGACTAGTCAAGATCGGTGAACATCTCCATGTTGATCGTATCTTCTATACGACTCATGCTCGACCTTTCGGTCCTCCGTGTTCCGAGGCCATGTCTGTACATGCTAGGCTCGTCAAGTGAACCTAAGTGTATTGCGTGTGTTCCGAGGCCATGTCTGTACATGCTAGGCTCGTCAACACCCGTTGTATTCGAACGTTAGAATCTATCACACCCGATCATCACGTGGTGCTTCGAAACAACGAACCTTCGCAACGGTGCACAGTCAGGGTGAACACTTTCTTGAAATTATTATAAGGGATCATCCTATTTGCTACCGTCGTTCTAAGCAAATAAGATGCAAAAACATGATAAACATCACATGCAATCAAATAGTGACATGATATGGCCAATATCATCATGCTCCTTTGATCTCCATCTTCGGGGCACCATGATCATCTTTGTCACCGGCATGACACCATGATCTCCATCATTGTGTCTTCATGAAGTCGTCACGCCAACGATTACTTCTACTTGTATGGCTAACGCGTTTAGCAACAAAGTAAAGTAAATTACATGGCGTTATTCAATTACACGCAGGTCATGCAAAATAATAAAGATAACTCCTATGGCTCCTGCCGGTTGTCATACTCATCGACATGCAAGTCGTGATTCCTATTACAAGAATATGATCAATCTCATACATCACATATATCATTCATCACATCTTCTGGCCATATCATATCACATAGCACTTGCTGCAAAAACAAGTTAGACGTCCTCTAATTGTTGTTGCAAGTTTTTACGTGGTTTGTAGGTTTCTAGCAAGAACGTTTCTTACCTACATATGACCACAACGTGATTTGCCAATTTCTATTTACCCTTCATAAGGACCCTTTTCATCGAATCCGTTCCGACTAAAGTAGGAGAGACAAACACCCGCTAGCCACCTTATGCAACTAGTGCATGTCAGTCGGTGGAACCAGTCTCACGTAAGCGTACGTGTAAGGTCGGTCCGGGCCGCTTCATCCTACAATGCCGCCGAAACAAGAAACGACTAGTAGCGGCAAGAAGAATTGGCAACATCAACGCCCACAACTTCTTTGAGTTCTACTCGTGCATAGTAACTACGCATAGGCCTGGCTCATGATGCCACTGTTGGGAACCGTAGCATAATTTAAAATTTTCCTACGCTCACCAAGATGCATCTATGGAGTCTACTAGCAACGAAGGGAAAGGAGTGCATCTACATACCCTTGTAGATCGCGAGCGGAAGCGTTCCAATGAACGTGGATGACGGAGTCGTACTCGCCGTGATCCAAATCACCGATGACCGAGTGCCGAACGGACGGCACCTCCGCGCTCAACACACGTACGGTGCAGCAACGTCTCCTCCTTCTTGATCCAGCAAGGGGGAAGGAGAGGTTGATGGAGATCCAGCAGCACGACGGCGTGGTGGTGGATGTAGCGGGTCTCCGCAGGGCTACGCCGAGCTTCTACGAGAGAGAGAGAGGTGTTGCAGGGGAGGAGGGAGGCGCCCAAGGCTGTTGTGTGCTGCCCTCCCTCCCCCCCTTTATATAGGCCCCTGGGGGGGGTGCGCCAGCCCCAAGAGATGGGATCTCAAGGGGGGCGGCGGCCACAAGGGGGGGAAGGGGTTGCCTTGCCCCCCAAGGCAAGCGGGAACTCCCCCCTAGGGTTCCCAACCCTAGGCGCAAGGGGGGAGGCCCAAGGGGGGCGCCCCAGCCCACTAGGGGCTGGTTCCCTTCCACTTTCAGCCCACGGGGCCCTCCGGGACAGGTGGCCCCACCCGGTGGACCCCCGGGACCCTTCCGGTGGTCCCGGTACAATACCGATAACCCCCGAAACTTTCCCGGTGGCCGAAACTGGACTTCCTATATATAATTCTTCACCTCCGGACCATTCCGGAACCTCTCGTGACGTCCGGGATCTCATCTGGGACTCCGAACAACTTTCGGGTTTCCGCATACATATATCTCTACAAGCCTAGCGTCACCGGACCTTAAGTGTGTAGACCCTACGGGTTCGGGAGGCATGCAGACATGACCGAGACGCCTCTCCGGTCAATAACCAACATCGGGATCTGGATACCCATGTTGGCTCCCACATGTTCCACGATGATCTCATCGAATGAACCACGGTGTCGAGGATTCAATCAATCCCGTATACAATTCCCTTTGTCAATCGGTATGTTACTTGCCCGAGATTCGATCGTCGGTATCCCAATACCTTGTTCAATCTCGTTACCGGCAAGTCTCTTTACTCGTACCGCAATGCATGATCCCGTGACTAACGCCTTAGTCACATTGAGCTCATTATGATGATGCATTACCGAGTGGGCCCAGAGATACCTCTCCGTCATACGGAGTGACAAATCCCAGTCTCGATCCGTGCCAACCCAACAGACACTTTCGGAGATACCCGTAGTGCACCTTTATAGTCACCCAGTTACGTTGTGACGTTTGGCACACCCAAAGCACTCCTACGGTATCCGGGAGTTGCATGATCTCATGGTCTAAGGAAAAGATACTTGACATTGGAAAAGCTCTAGCAAACGAAACTACACGATCTTTTATGCTATGCTTAGGATTGGTCTTGTCCATCACATCATTCTCCTAATGATGTGATCCCGTTATCAATGACATCCAATGTCCATAGTCAGGAAACCATGACTATCTGTTGATCAACGAGCTAGTCAACTAGAGGCTTACTAGGGACAGGTTGTGGTCTATGTATTCACACATGTATCACGATTTCCGGACAATACAATTATAGCATGAATAATAGACAATTACCATGAACAAAGAAATATAATAATAACCATTTATTATTGCCTCTAGGGCATATTTCCAACACAAATATGGTGAAGTGTCATGTAGTCGACGTTCACATGACACCACTAAGGGATTCACAACATATATACTATCAAAATATCGAACACATATCAAGTTCACATGAGTACTTGCAACATGATTTCTCCCGTGACCTCAAGAACAAAGATAACTACTCACAAATGATAATCATGCTCAAGATCAGAGGGGTATTAAATAGCATATTGGATCTGAACATATAATCTTCCACCAAATAAACCATATAGTAATCAACTACAAGATGTAATCAACACTACTAGTCACCCACAAGCACCAATCTATAGTTTCGGTAACAAGATTGAACACAAGAGATGAACTAGGGTTTGAGATGAGATGGTGTTGTTGAAGATGTTGATGGAGATTCCCCTCCCCAAGATGGAAGAGTTGTTGGTGATGATTATGACGATGATTTCCCCCTCCGGGAGGGAAGTTCCCCCAACGGAATCGTTCCGCCGGAGGGAAAAAGTGCTCCTGCCCAAGTTCCGCCTCGAGACGGTGACGCTCCATCCCGAATGTCCTCTCCTTATTTTTTTCTAGGTCAAAATGACCTATATATATATCAGAAGATGGGCACCGGAGGTGGGCCTGGGTGAGCACAACCCACCAGGGCGAGCCTGGGCTCCCTGGCGGGCCCAGATGGGTTGTGCCCACCTGGTGGGCCCCCTCTGGTAGCTATTTGCTCCAATATTCTTCATATATTTCATAAAAATTCTCCATGAAGTTTCAGCTTGTTTGGAGTTGTGCAGAATAGGTAGCCAGACGTAGCTTTTTCAGGTCCAGATTTCCAGCTGCTGGAATTCTCCCTATTTGTGTGTATCTTGCATATTATGAGAGAAAAGGTATTAGAATTACTCCAAAAAGCATTATTATGGATAAAAACATCTTAAATAGTAAGAAAACATGATGCAAAATGGACGTATCACTAGGCAATTGTCTGGTGTGTGCTAGGGGCGCCCCCCACATATATATAGGTGGGAGGGAGAGGGGAGAGGCCAGGAGGCGCCCCAAGTAGGACCGAATCCTACTTGGGTTCCTCCTAGGCCGGCGCCCCCCTTCCTTATTTACCAGAGGGGGAAGGAAAGAGGAGGGGGAGAAAGGGAAGGGGGAGGCCGAATCCCGCCCCCTTCCTTTCTCTTCCCCTCTTTCCTTCTCCCATTGGTTTGGCCCATATGGGGGGCGCACCAGCCCCTGGTGGCTGGTGCGTTTCCCCTCTTGGCCCATAAGGCCCATATCTTTTGCCGGGGGTGCCCGGAACCCCTTCCGATGACCCGATATGTACCCGGTACCCTCTGGAACACTTTCGGTGTCCGAATACTATCGTCCTATATATAAATCTTTACCTCTCGACCATTTCGAGACTCCTCGTCATGTCCGTGATCTCATCTGGGACATGAACAACATTCGGTCACCAAATCACATAACTCATATAATACAATATCGTCATCGAATGTTAAGCGTGCGGACCCTACGCACTACAAAAAAAATACACTTCCGTGATGATACGTGTTTGTCACAGTAGCTCACGTTTTCTGTCATGCATGTACATCCATGACAAATTTATGACAGAATCAAGATAGTCATACATGTGCTATCGTAGAAGTGTTCCATGACATTACCAAAATTATTATCACGGAAGTGTCCACTTCCATGACGATAAATCGCGTGTCACAGAAGTGCTTTCGTCAAGGGTGACCGACACGTGGCATCCACCATAACGGAACGCCGTTAAGCTATCGGGTCCGGTTTTGGATCCGATAACCCATTAATAGCCCGGACCAATGGGGATTTTCCACGTGTAAAATTCTGATTGGCTGACGGAAACACGTGTCAGCTCCGCGTTGGCACATGTGTCACTCATCCAATGGGCGAGATGCGCCTATGATATGTTGACACGTGGACCGGCCCAAAAGTGGCCCATAAAGTTTAAATGGGCCGGCCCAACTAAAGGCCCACAAGATTTTGCGGTCCATAATGGGCCGGCCCAGCAAAAGGCCCATGAGATTTTGCGTATCATAATGGGCCGGCCCAGCTAAAGGCCCACGAGATTTTGCGGGCCATAATGGGCCGGCCTAGCTAAAGGCCCGCGAGATTTTGCGGACCATAATGGACCGGCCCAGCTAAAGGCCCACAAGATTTTGCGGACCATAATGGGCCGGCCCAGCTAAAGGCCCACGAGATTTCGCCGACCATAATGGGCCGGCCCAGCAGTAGGCCCAAAAGATTTTGATGACACTAGTAGGCCCCATTAACAGGCTGCCATGTTTTGGGCCAAATGCCGGCCCATATTTGATCCGGTCCATTAACAGGCTTCCACGTTCCGGGCCTAATAAAGGCCCATCTGTGATCCGGCCCGTTAAAAGCCTACCATGTTGTGGGCCAAATTACGGCCTAGATCAGGTCCGGCCCTTTGAGAGGCTTTGGGCTAAATTATGGCCCATATCAGATTCGGCCCGTCAACTGGATGCTATCCTTTTGGGCCCACTTGATAAAGGCCCATTTAGTAATTCGGCCTGATATTAGTTTCGGCCTGTTAAAGGCCCGTTTAACATTTCGGCCCTATATATATTTCGGCATGTTAAAAGCCCGTCATATAGTTGCGCCTAACTACAGCCCCGTTTGCATCCGGCCTGCTCACAGATGATAATCTGATTGGGCCAAACAAGGACTGAGACAATTTTGGCCTGTTATAAGCCCATGATTTGATTGGCACAATCATGGGCCGGGGTCTATTTCGGCCTGCTGCCGGCCCGTGAGCTCTTCGGCACGTTTCAGGCCCAACCTACTTTTCAGCCTCCTAAAAGCCCATTGAGTTTTCTTGGGAAAATAGGGCTGGCGGTTTACTCGGCCTATTAAAGGCCCGAATCTACTAGTGGGCCAGTTTACATTTAGGCCTGTTAACGGACCAAGATGACGGGGCCCATGATGCGGATCATACATGGTGATTTGCATGACGGCCCGATTATGTACCGTAATTTTACGGTTTGGCCGGTTTACTGTGAAGACAAGATATATATACAGTAAAATAACTGCAGCATCGTGAATAAGAAAAAAACCTAGACTATACAATAAAGAAATTATGGCATATTACATCCACTGGGCATCAAAGTTCGCCACTATGATAATAAAGCACAAGCAGACAACAGATTACATACACTGGGCATCAAAGATCGCCACCAGTGCAATTAAACACGCCGACAAAATAATATACAAAACCGACAGCACTTCAATAGAGTTCAAGAAAGGTTAGCCCTGCTCGGGAGCTGCAGCGCAAGCAGCTGAGCAAGCTGGTGAGACTGCACTTGTTTGACACTTATATCCTCCTCACTCTGAAAGATAAACAAGCAGACAGATGAAAGGTTTTGCACATTTAAGTATCAGTGCTGACAATTCATCACATTTCTTACTGATGAATAAAGTGACACAGTTTAAAATAGCATTAACACAATATGGTATTGTTCAGGTCAAGACATGGCAGAAAATGACATTGTGAAGGAGTTGGCAGCTTCACGACACCACTGGATTACAAATCAAGAACTCATAAGTATCAATGGTTAGTGTGCTATCAATTTATCCCATTTCAGATTGGCAAAATAAGATCACTTGCTTTGTATAGTTTAATTTACATGGTATGAAGAAGGAACTTGGTTGTACAACTGAAAACTTAAATTGAGAAGGACAAACTTTTGTTTATGAACTACTCCCTCCGTCCCATAATATAAGAACGTTTTTTACACTACACTAATGTCAAAAACGTTCTTATATTATGGGATGGAGGGAGTACATAATAAACTTTAAACATGCAATTTGATGTAAACACCAAAAATAAACAGCTGTTGCAGTCATGCCTAACCAAATATACACAACAAAGTTTGAATGCTTGAGAAGGACAAACTTACATTATTGGTGAAGGCAGGCCCTATAAAGCCCTTGTCCATGCTGATGGGGGGGGGGGCAATTCAAGAAGTTTACCATAGAATCTTCTTCATAAGCATTGCCTTTATTCTACATTTTGTTAAGAGTAAATATAGATGTGACAATATAAGAAAAAATGGAGAATATTTAAGATAAGATGAAGAGTGATGCTACACAACCAAGTAGCCATAAATGTAAGTACAACGATACAGGCAAAAGGTACAGCCAAGAGCAATGCAGAGCTAAACTTCTTCAGTACCATCGGTGTTATCCAACCTTATGGTAAGAGTAAATATAGATCTTATGTGTAGAAAATGGAGGGCAAAGGAAAATAAGTTGTAGAATGATGGTACATGAACAACTACCTGTCAATGTAAGTACACTGATAAAGGACAGTAGGTACTTACAAGAACAATGCAGAGCTAAAAAAATTCATTGGCATTGGATATATTCTACACTAATGTAACCATTCATACAGATCAGATAATTTGGAGCGAACAATTGATAAGCAAGCTATCATGCATACTGCTGTCACATAATGAACCAGGTATGTATGCAAGTACAGTGATACAGGACAACAGGTACTAACAAGAGCAAAGCAGCGGGCAGCATATTTGCGATATCCTGTCGTTCTTTTCAAACCGGAATTCTTTTTCGAGCAGGTTTCCTGCAAAAAAGATCTGTAAGGCACATGCGGAAAAGTAGAAGTTCAAATTGTCATGCGATATCATAGACAATACCTCATCCTCGGAACGAGACCAGTGCATAACAAGGTTTTTCCATTCAATGTCTTCTAAATTTAGCACAGGAGACTTCACCAGAAATTAGTTTATAGACTTGCCATCAAAGTGTGATTTCCTCAGGTAACACCAATATTGCTGCAACGCTTCCTTGAAAAGCGCAAGCAAGCTTTGCTCGTCATGACTATCCAGATTGACCCTCGCCTACTTACAACAATGTAATGTAAATCATTGATGTGTTCAATCAGCAGAAAATAGGAGAATAATCACCATGAATAATAGCACTTACACGTAAGTGGGACAGGAAGATGTGAAAATGGTGTTTGTCTTCACTATAATCTTCCCATGATGGGAATATATCCACGTAGTCCCTAACAACATTGAAAGCATTGTCTTTTAAACTGGGAATAACTGGAATGGGGTTCCAATCTGCAGGAATTGGCCGTCTCTGCAGTTGGGATAGGTCTTCAGCCGGTGGACTTGCTGTACTTTTTGCTGGAGTGGAATTTTTCTGTGGTACGGCTGGTGCTATGGCAACTGAAATCGGCATACCTTTTGCTGGAGTGCAGGTCCTGTGTGGTGCGGCTAGTGGTGTGGCCAGTGAAGTATGGGTATAGTCTGCTGGAGTCGGTCCTACGTTTTGTGTCACTGGTTGTACAACCAATATAAGTGGGGTGCTGTCTGATTTCTCCGGCACAACCACGTTTTTCAAGGACTTTGCTGGTGCTCCTCCAGGTTCGGCAATCACCCTCTTCCTTTTTGATGTCTGATGCACAAGAACAACATTTGAGTGGAAAAACATGGTATGATGACAGATGGAATATGTATTGATAATGGATGGGCATGGCATCTCGACATATATGATGAGTAAACTAAGCAGATGGCGGTGCAAGAAAGTAGAAGAAATGCAAGACAACATATGCAAGATACGCGCAATCAATAAAACCTTGCCAAATTAGAACAGGCACCTTGATGGGTGAACAGGACATGCCATCTACCTTTGACTCCTCGAGGTTAGAATAGTCATTAGGATCATATTCTGAACAAGAATCAACAGGTGGGGAGCGTATGAGTTTCATTGCATCCAGAATGGCACTCAATGCCTTGGTGCCAATTTTGTAAGTCATTGTGGTGTTTAGCTTCAAGAGTGGACTGCTGCTAGTGCGACACAAAGCAGCTACACAGATCATAGTGTAGATATAACGGGAAAACCGTAAGCATCAGAGTAAAATCAGCAAAGTGGAACTTGTTGGAATATATGTGCTAGTATTGCCGGTACGGCTAGAAAGGCTTCGGATACCAGCTCTCTTCAACTGAAAGTGCGGTACTGTTAATATCAGTGTAACTCTCAAAGGCGACACAGCTCCCCGCATTTCCTTGCTATTCTTATAGGATTCAAGTGGGCAGGCCACTACAAATCCTATTCCCATGTTTACAAAATCCTATGAATCAAAGAGGCCCGAAGAGTTCAAAGTGTCCATACCAACCGACCGTATAGACCTCTACACTGCAAATGCCCTTGCTCATCTTCACTACAAGGAACATATTGTACTACTATCATACTCCCCTCCGTTCCAAAATATAAGTCTTGGTAGAGATTTCCACTATGGATCACATACAGATGTATCCAGATACATTTTAGAGTGTAGATTCACTCATGTTTCTCCATATGTAGTCCATGGTGGAATCTATACAAAGACTTGTATTTAGGAACGGAGAGAGTACTTATTAAAGAAGAACGGAAGAGGAACATGCTAAAGAAGAGCAAGCAGATTTTGGATAATAAAATGTTCATTACGCAGTGCCCACACATGATGAACCAGAGCGCATTAAGAAAGCAACTCCCTGCTGTCTCTCTATATGTGGTGCACGTGCTTTTTCGAAAGTAAAGTAGGAACATTAGCTGACCAATTAAATGTTATCTGTTTTAGTAATATCAGCATCATACCAGATTCATACTTGAGCAACAAGTTTGGAATTATGAGTGGCACGTTGTTTAGCTTGATGGATTCAGGAGCAGTGCTAAGCAGGTACGATGATGGTACTGAATATAAAGGCATGTCTGCATGCAAGTCGCGTGACTTTTGTCATTTGGGTCAGTCGACCATTTCAGGCGGTTGGATGAAGATCCTACGTCCCCTAACCCTTCTTCTTCCTCGTCTCTGATTCTTCCCGTACAGAACACCGCACGGGCCGCCGGCCGGACCACCGGCCCCCACCGCCTATGTTCCTCTGCCACCCCCACCCCCGCCCCCACCCGCGTCGAGTTTTCTTCGTTCGGCGAGGCCCCACAACCGCCCCTCACAACCAAAGTCCCCACCCGAGCCCCTTCGTTCGCACCGGCGAACTCCGGCGAGTTCTGAAAAATCGACTGACCCAGTTTTGAAATTTAGTCTACTGTGATTTAACTAGTGTGGAATATAAAAGGCGAAAACCATAAGCATTGGGAGTATAGTGTTGAGCATGCCATGGCGGATCTGAAGGTGCAAACCGGACAAAGGCAACTTCGTAACCAATGTTTGCTTTCAACTAGCAAGTAAGTGATGGACAAGAAATCAGAGTAAAGCAGTGGCGATCTATTTTCTTGCTGCAATAAATAAGTTGAGCAGATACAAAAGAGTACCGCCTCTGGTGCGACGCCGTGTATGCATCTGCTAAGAATTTGACGGTGCTGCGGTAGCGATGGCTGTTGGCGGCGTCGAAGCAGATCTAGGAGGGTAGACGGTGGCGGCGGGGCGCGGTGGATGAGACGGTCGTAGGAGCGGCGCCGGCAAGGTGGACGACGACGGGGATGAAGCGAGAGGACGGGATGCAATGATCCCGGTCCGAAGCCGTGGATGAGAGAGGTCAATCTCTTGTAATGGACGGCGGCGTCGGGGTATCAGCTCCGGCATGGTGGAGGAGGACGGCGGTGGATGGGGTGGCGGACGAAGGAGGCTGGGGTGGAGAGGGTGTTTTGGCGCCCACGGAGTACGAATGGGGAAATGGAGGTGGAGAGGAAGGGGGGAACCATGTCTTCAGGGCGCGCTTGTCTCAAATGCGAGGAAATTTACAAACTTAGCCCCCGTTTCAAATTTCCTACATCACAGCAATATTAGTCGGTTGGGGATAGGACGGTAATCTCGCATACACCGAATATTTGCCGACGAGGGTTTGTTTTTGGCGCCCACCGTGTATGAATCGGGGAGGGAGTCGATTTCGGCCGAGGACACACTGTGTTTTGGCGCCCACTGTGTATGAATCCGGGTGAGAGGCGGTTATGTCACGTTTGAGTGAAATTACAAACCTACCCCTATCGAAACCTATAGAAATCGAGCAGATAGGCTTTGCGTGGCAGGGATAGGCAGTAGTAATTTCCATCTCGCAGATTTTGGTTTCGGGCGGTTACTGCGACTTTCCCCGCTTCGTTCAAATTTTGTAGAGTGCACGTTTACCGTGCCAACTCAATTCGAATCCCGTTTGTATTCTATTTTTTGGGCGGGATCCATTTTCGATTGGAATAAAATTCTATATACATCATTTTTTATATATACTTTCAAAAGCACAACACCCTTTATACATAAATATGGTTTACAAATGGCATGATCTCAGATTCATAAGGTTGTATCCATCAATTTGGATTTTCAAATATTTGAAACCACTTTATGTTGAAATCCAATGTATGCATTCCTCGCTAACTGTCTCCAATTAATGTGTGTTTCATGCGAGTTTTTTTCACTTCTCAAACATGTATAATGTGTTTCATATAGTGTAATCCTGTTTAGACATTAATTGCATATAAACCATGCATTGTTTCTAATTAAATAATCTATGGATCACCAATATTGATAAACTATATAACATTACACGTGTCCCCAAATTCAAATGAATATGCATGTTTGATACACCAATTTGCGTTATGATATTATCGATGTCGTGATCTCCAGTTTAAATATTTGAATCCCATTTAATCCAGATATTCGTCTCATATAACTATCACTCATGCTTATATAGGACTATCTCTCTAGACCTATACACGTTCATCGTCTCTCGGGTATCTCTCGTGCTACCTGTATGTCAACAATGATCTTTTATCTTCGTAACACACTGACGGTACTCTCTCCCTCGACCTTCATCACTCTATATCTCTCTAAGTATACTCGCTCCCTGCTATGTGTCTCTAACTATGATTCTCCATGTGGAATCTCTTTCTCTCACACAAACACAAAACTTTGTCTCCCGGGGTCTCATTTCTCTCTACTATTCCCCTGTGTGCCACTCGCACACCCCTCATATAGAGATGTCTTTCGCTCCTTAGGTATGAGAACCTATGACTCTTCCTCTTAAATATCTCTTTCTCACACACAAACACAAACTCTGTCTCCCAGGGTCTCATATTTCTCCACTGTTCTCTTGTATGTCGCTCACACACACTCTCTCCCCCTAGAGATATCTTGCGTTCCCTCATATGTTTCTCTAGCTATCACTCTCATTTTGAAATATCTTTCTCTCTCGCAGACACAAAACTCCGTCTCTCGGGATCTCATTTCTCTCCGATATTTGTTTGTATGTGAGTCACATGCACCCTTTCTTCATCTCTCTCACACCCACACCCATAACTCAGCCTTCTGATCCACTCGACTCCTATCTCTAACACACACTAGCTAGCATCTTTATCTTTCTATTTATCTGTTTCTCCATCAATCTTCTTACATTTATAGGTTGATCTCTTTTGCACAATCATTGTGCCTCACTCCCTCTGCTCGCCATAGATGCATGCTCTAGCCCACGCCATTATCTCTTAAAGACAAAAACACATGCTCAATTGTCGGGCCTTCTTCCCTGCATTCTCGCATGCATGCATATTGTCATACCGATCCGTCTCTCCCATGTCGTTGATCTTAGCTTATGACTTATGTCTTCTTTCTTTTATCTCGATCACGCGCGCGCGCACACACACACATCCCACGTATACATGTATACCTCTCACACATGCACGTTGAAGGTCTCTATGTCTCCATACGTAGTTAATTACCCTCAACCCTAACGCCACATCGAATCGTTCTCTTCTTGTGTGCACATAACTTCTGCCTGGATGGGTAAAACACACACTCACACTTAACAATCTCCTTCTAGCTACCCCCCTCTCACTCTTCCCCTATATCCCCGAAACCAATAAGACCATCCCTTCGTTTAATTCCCGCCTACATACACCATCGATATATAATAGTCTTCCTCGGTGTCTCTCGAACAAACACGTTCTCTCGATGTCGACTACTCTCACGCGCACACACCTTCTCTTCCCTCTCTACGGGCATTTTCTCTCTTGCACCCCATCGTTGGTGGCCTCTGCCATATACATCACCTCTCTATGATGAAGCCATGCACACTTAAATTACATCCGCCGCCGAGGACCCCACGACACACCCACACACACCCACCCACACACAAACAAACACACACACACGCACGCACGCACGCACGCACCCACCCACCCACCCACCCACACACACACACACACACTAAGACTCCATCTCTCTCTCTCTCACACACACACCCACCCACCCACCCACCCACCCACACACACACACACACTGAGACTCCATCTCACACACACATGCTCTAGGCGGAGCATTTGTTCCTACCACCCTTCATCCACCCTTACCCGTATGATAAACAATCACCTTAATTTACTTGTATAACATGGACAAATTCCACTTTACTTTAGTAGTTAGCAAACTTATCATCTACCCTTATAAAAAATCGAGTTGGCGATGATGGTGTGCCTGCCATCTTGTAATATAGACCGTCTGATCTATATCTGACGGATAGAAAGCAAACTATGATAATTTTACAAAAGATAGCCGCACCTCTCTCCACATCCTTATCTCCCACAACCTCATTGCTGAGCAATTAAAAAAGAAAGTCTCTGGAACAATCTAGCATGGTGGCCGCTGCCGCCTGCCGGCGCCGTCCATCCCCATGCCTCCGCCCATTCCGACCACCAGTCACCACCACGCTCCACTCCTCCTCACCTTATCTCTCATCTTTCATTTTTTCGATGACATTCTCGAGATACCAGTTTCCCGATAAAATTCTCGAAATATCATTAGTTTTTACACATGGGATTACTCCTGCATGGGTAAATCACAATAGGCGTTTTGTAAAAAAAATGCATATTGATGTTCCGTGCAATGCACGAGCATCTTGCTTGTAATTATATAACGCAAATCACGAGCAGGAAGTGACATTTTTTTACACAACCACGTTAACATGGCCACGTAAATCACTAGCTAAAGTAAATACCATTATACTTATATCCCGATGCAAAAGGTTGAGTACATGTCCGAAGAGTAGAGTCACACACACGCACTCTGTCTCTCAGAATCTCTCACACACACTAGTTACGTGACGCCCACTTAAGCAGACACGTATGTTACAATTTGTGCACCCGTGGGTACACGTGATGCTGCGCATTTATTTAAGCCGGACGGCGAACCCAAACAGTAGCCGCATTCATTCCCCTCCCGCCGCCTGTTCTCTGGTCGCCGTCGCCCGGCAGGATGAGGATCCCCTGACATGAACAATCCTACCATTCTATCACTGACATGTGGGACCCCCAAGCGTGGGTCCCACCAGTCAGCGAAGGAAAGGCAGGGTAAGGCAGTGATAGCCACGTCAGAGGATCCATGTCCTGCCCGGTACGCCCGGCCGAAGGTAACAACATACGCCATACTCCCGCCGGAGCGGCTCTTTAATCTGGAAATTTTAGTGGTCATGCATGCATCTTTTTTGTGCTAGCACTCCTATATAAGGGTGTAGCGACCAGACCTGAAACAGTCTGTGCTGCTGTGCACCAGTGTCATCGCTGGATCAGTAATGCTGACACGCACAGTTCAAATGGAGGATTTATAACAAAGTAGCAATCACACACTTATTACAACGAATATCTCAAAAGAGAATAAGTATGATAAATATGGCTTAAGGCCATCTAAATACGATAACAGCGGAAGACTTGGAAGATAAGTGAGTCCATCAACTCCAACGGCATCACTGAGTATAAGACCACGACCTAAGGCACCTTACTCGTCGTCTGAAAAGTCTGCAACATGAACGTTGCAGCCCGAAAACGGGTCAGCACATGGAATATGCTGGCAATATAACACATAGAGAATAATGAAGATAATAATGCTATACTACATGCATATATGGCTGGTGGAAAGCTCTATGGTTACAGTTTTGCGAAAAGCCAATTTTTCCCTACTACAAAGGAATAAATTTTATTTAACTATCATGGTGGTTGTTAAACATTGAGAAGGTACCTCCAACTCAATCCCAATTAAGTGTCATCATTAACCCAACAAAATTAATTAAAGTAACATGGTGATGAGATTCACATGATAATCCAGGTACTAGATACTCAAGTTGTCCATAACCGGGGACACGGCTAACCATGATTAGTTTGTACACTCTGCAGAGGTTTGTGCACTTTTCCCCACAAGACTCGATCGCCTCCGTTGGGATTCTCGCACTTCATGGTGTTTGAGAAACGGATGACCGAGACACAGTCTTTCAGAAACAATCACCCTTTACTCCGGATGGACAGTTACACCTACTTTCCCCTACATCTGCTAGCCCACCTCTTCAAGAGATCATGTAACCTACTCAACTATGCTAGAGCCCATAATAGCCTGTGGCTGCACACAGAAGTTTCTAGCATGAACAATCTTATGATCCCTTTGAGCCTGGGTGGCGGTCCTTATAAAAAAACAGACAACACTGGGTTCTCCAGGTGCCTCAATCCACCCAGATGTGAGTTTTAGTTGCCACCTTAAGTAAACCATTATTAACAATCTCACATCTGTCATGAATATCTCTCAAACCCAATCCACGTCTACGAGCATAGCATGGCAATATAAGCAACGTAGAAGTAACTCCCAAGGGTTTGATAAATAAAAACAGGTAATAGGTACTACCTCAACTACTTCCCAATACCCACAGTTTAATTAGATCCTAACCATGCAATGTTTGAGGATTGATCTAATGCAATAAAACTGGGTATGGAAAGGTATGATCAAAGTGTTACTTGCCTTGCTGATGATCCGCGAAACCTAGAGATTCGAAGTAACAAGCGGCGCACTCCGGGTACTCTATCGCAAACAAACAAGCAAACAATAAGTACTCATCTAATGCACAGGTAAAACTCGAATAAAAGATCCAACCAGAAAGTTCAACTTAAGAACTCCGATTTGCAAAAAGAATCAACTCGAACGAAGCAACGAAGGTCAAACGGCGAAAGAAACAAGCTTCGTTTACTAATCTGGATCTAGGTCAAATTTTACAGTAGCAAAAACTTGTTTGAGTAGGTTAAACGGAAAGAGAATTTCGAGACGAAACTCTAGGCGCTTGAATCGCCTGATTCCGATAAACGAGCGAAAAGTTAAACGAAAACGAAGATCCGATCAGAAATCGAGATCTGGAATAATCGTGGAAAAATCGACGAAAAAGAAAAACTGACGAACGGTTAAACGAACGAACGTTCGTTAACAGCGAAAATCCGACGAACACGTTCGTTAAAACGAACGGGTCGGTGAACGTTCCCTAAATAATAAAACCGAAGAAAAATAAACCGATCTAGGGTTTAGAAAAAAACGAACGTTTTTTTTAGAAAACCGGCAAACGGCGGCGGGTCGGTACCTCGTCGGGGACGGGCTCCGGCGGGGTCGGCGAGGGCGGCGGGGTGGCGGGGTTCGGGCGGCGGCTCGGCGAGCTCCTCGGGCGGCGGCGAACGGGCTCTGGCGGCGGCGGCTTGGGCGGGCTCGGGGTGAGGGAGGGGCGGCGGCGGGGGTGGGGGTATATATATAAGAGAGGGGGGGCTGCTTGGAGGAGGGGCAAGGCGGCGGCGATGGCGTGTTCGAGAGAAAATAATTAAACCAAAATCCTCGTTTTATTATGTGATGAAAATCAAATATGATAAATCGGGAAAATCCCCAACTCTCTCCGAGGGTCCTTGAGTTGCTTAGGATTTATCGAGGATTTGCCAAAATGCAATAAAATATGCTATGCAATGATGATCTAATGTATAACATTCCAAATTGAAAATTTGGGATGTTACAAACCTACCCCCCTTAAGATGAATCTCGCCCTCGAGATTCGGGTTGGCTAGAAAATAGGTGAGAGTGGTCCTTCCGTAGATCTTCCTCTCGCTCCCAGGTGGCTTCATCTTCCGTGTGGTGACTCCACTGGACTTTGCAAAACTTGATAACCTTACTGTGGGTAACTCGGCTGGCATATTCAAGAATTTTTACGGGTTTCTCCTCATACGTCAAATCGCTTTCCAGCTGAATCGCTTCCAGTGGCACTGTATCTCTCAGTGGTATCTCAGCCATCTCTGCGTGGCACTTCTTCAACTGTGAAACGTGAAATACGTCATGAACTCCTGACAATCCTTCAGGAAATTCCAGCTTGTAGGCAACTTCTCCCATACGCTCCAAAACTCTGTATGGTCCAATAAAACGGGGCACTAGCTTTCCCTTAACCCCAAAGCGCTTCACTCCTCGAAGTGGTGATACTCGAAGATAAACTCTGTCTCCGACTTCGTGAACTGTCTCCTTTCGTTTAGAATCAGCATAACTCTTCTGCCTGGACTGGGCTACCTTGAGCCTATCGTGAATCAATCTCACTTTCTGTTCAGACTCCTTAATCAAATCTGGTCCAAACAACTGACGGTCTCCAACTTCGTCCCATAACAACGGTGTTCTACACCTCCTTCCGTACAATGCTTCGAAAGGGGCCATCTTCAAACTGGTTTGATAACTGTGGTTGTAAGAAAACTCTGCATATGGCAAATTGTCGTCCCAACTAGATCCATAATCTAGTGCACAAGCTCTCAACATGTCTTCCAAAATCTGATTGACTCTCTCGGTTTGTCCATCTGTTTGTGGGTGAAAGGCTGTAGTGAATTCTAGCCTGGTTCCCAATGTTTCATGTAACTGCTTCCAAAACTTCGAGGTAAACTGGGTTCCTCTGTCTGATACAATGGTCCTCGGAACTCCATGCAAACATACGATCCTGGTCATGTATATCTTCGCCAACTTAGCACTGGTGTAAGTGGTCTTCACTGGAATGAAATGAGCTACTTTTGTCAAACGGTCGACTACAACCCATATTGAGTCATAGCCTGAACGAGTCCTGGGCAATCCCGTGATAAAATCCATGCCTATTTTATCCCACTTCCATTCGGGTATCGGCAATGGTTGTAGCAATCCTGCTGGCTTCTGATGCTCTGCCTTCACTCTCTGACATACATCACAAACTGCTACATACTCCGCAATATCCTTCTTCATTCTGGTCCACCAGAAAGTGTCTTTCAAATCCAAATACATCTAGGTATTTCCTGGGTGAATCGAATACGGTGAATCATGGGCCTCTTGCAAAATCAACTTCCTGATCTCCGGATCATTGGGCACGTAAACGCGGTCCTCAAACCATAAGGTATCGTGCTCATCCTCACGAAATCCCTTGGCTTTTCCTTTGCTCATCTTTTCCTTTATCTCGTCAATCTCCTTGTCTGTCTTCTGAGCTTCTCTGATCTTTTCCATCAAGGTAGACTGAATCTCCAATGTCGCTAAATAGCCTCTTGGGACTATCTCCAAACATAACTCGCAAAGGTCCTCGGCTAACTCCTGAGGTAACTCTCCTGTCATGAGGGTGTTGACATGGCTCTTGCGGCTCAACGCATCTGCTACTACGTTAGCCTTCCCTGGGTGATAATGCAATCTCATATCATAGTCCTTAATAAGCTCCAACCATCTCCTCTGTCTGAGATTTAACTCCTTCTGCGTGAAAATGTACTTCAAACTTTTGTGATCCGTGTACACCTCACAATGGTTTCCGATGAGAGAATGTCTCCATGTCTTCAACGCATGTACCACGGCTGCTAACTCCAAATCATGCGTGGCATAATTCTTCTCATGGGGTTTAAGTTGTCGTGAAGCATATGACACAACTCTTCCTTCCTGCATAAGCACTGCTCCAAGTCCTCGACGAGAAGCGTCGCAATAAACTTCATAATCCTTGCGTTGATCTGGCAGAATCAACACTGTTGATGTAACCAATCGTTTCTTCAATTCTTGGAAACTAGCTTCACAATCCTCAGTCCAATTGAACTTGGTGTCCTTCCTCAATAGCTCAGTCATGGGCTTTGCAATCTTCGAGAAATTCTCAATGAACCTCCGGTAGTATCCTGCAAGTCCAAGAAAACTCCGGATCTCTCCAACTGACGTGGGTGATTCCCAACTTGTTACTGTGTCAACTTTGGCGGGGTCTACTGCTATTCCTTCTCCGGATATAACATGTCCGAGGAATCCAACTTCCTTCAGCCAAAATTCACATTTGCTGAACTTGGCGTATAACTGATGTTCTCTGAGCTTCTCAAGTACCAAACGCAAATGCTCATTATGCTCTTCTTCATTCTTCGAATAGACTAAAATATCGTCTATGAACACCACGACGAACTTATCCAAAAACTCCATAAACACTTTGTTCATCAGGTTCAAGAAATAGGCAGGTGCGTTAGTCAGACCAAATGACATAACGGTATACTCATACAGCCCATATCTGGTGGTAAAAGCCGTCTTAGGTATATCCTGCTCTCGAATCTTTAACTGATGGTATCCTGATCGTAGATCGATCTTGGAAAATACTTTAGCTCCTTGTAAGCGGTCAAACAAATCATTGATCATCGGCAGTGGGTACTTGTTTTTGATGGTCACTTCATTCAATCCACGGTAATCAACAACCATCCTCAACGATCCATCTTTCTTCTCCACTAGAAGTACTAGTGATCCCCAAGGTGACGAACTTGGGCGAATATAGCCTTTATCCAATAACTCCTTGATCTGCTTCTTAATTTCCTCCAAATCTTGGGCGTCGGCGGCGGGGTTCGGGCGGCAGCTCGGCGAGCTCCTCGGGCGGCGGCGAACGGGCTCCGGTGGCGGCGGTTTGGGCGGGCTCGGGGTGAGGGACGGGCGGCGGCGGCGGGGGGGGGGGGTATATTAGAGAGGGGGGCTGCTTGGAGGAGGGGGCAAGGCAGCGGCGATGGCGTGTCCGAGCCAGACACCGGCGGCGGCGCTGGCGTGCGCGCGAGGGAGACGGCGCGGGATGGGCCGGCCGGCTCGGCTGGGCCTCGGCCCGGTCGGGCGCGGTGTTTTTTTTTAAAATATTCCGCCGAATCTAAAAAAAATCGCAGAAAAATAATAAAAATCCAAAATTAATAAAACAAATTTTCCCCGTCTAATAAAATTAATTAGAACAAGGTGAACATTTTTTTGACACAAAAATCCATTTTTGAAAACGTGCAATTTTTTTAATGCAATTAAATTTGCAAATAAAATCCGAATAAAATCCAATATATGACTTTAATATTTTTCCTCCAATATTTCAATTGTTTTGGAGAAGTCATATTTTCTCCTCTCATTTATTTTAATATGAAATATTTTTCCGGAGAGAAATTAATTAAAACCAAATTCCTCGTTTGATTATTTGATGAAAATCAAATATGATAAATCGGGAAAAATCCCCAACTCTCTCTGAGGGTCCTTGAGTTGCTTAGGATTTATCGAGGATTTGCCAAAATGCAATAAAATATGCTATGCAATGATGATCTAATGTATAACATGCCAAATTGAAAATTTGGGATGTTACAAAGAAATTCATAAGAAAGCTTCTCATGATCAGATAAGAGAGTGTTATGATGACCTTGAAGGTTGTCAAACCTAGTCTGAAGTCTCTGAAGATTTTTAGTCAAGGTTTTAGTGCGATCCATTTCTTCACCCAACATATCATCACTTTTGTCTAGCATGTTTTGAACCTTTTCAAAAGCCCTTTGTTGTTTCACAGCAATCTTAGCAAGTTTAGAGTAGCTGGGCTTGAGGTTTTCATCAGATTCATTCTCACTAGGTTCAGAGGAGGTATATTTGAGTACCTTGGCACCCTTTGCCATGAAGCAATAGGTGGGAGCGTAGTCATCGTTGCCTTCATCAGCCTTGTTGGTGAAGCCATTTTCTTCAGAGTTGAAGATAGACTTGCTGACGAATGCAGTAGCGAGAGCTAGACTCACTACTCCAAACTCGGACTCCTCAGATGCCTCCTCTTCCTCATGTTCCTCAGATTCAGCTTCAGAGTCCATTTCCTTGCCAATGAATGCCCGAGCCTTCTTGGAGCTGCTCTTCTTGTGAGATGAAGACTTTGAGGATTTTGATGATGAAGATTCTAAGGATTTCTTCTTTTTCTTCGCATCATCAGAGCTGTAATCCTTGTATTTCTTCTTCTTTGATTCCTTTTCCCACCGAGGACAATCTTGAATGTAGTGTCCAGGTTTCTTGCATTTGTGACAAAGCCTCTTCTTGTAGTCACTGGATGAGGAATCATTGCTCCTTGAGGATCTTCCAAAGCGACCACGTCTTGAGAACTTTTGAAATTTCTTCACGAGCAGTGCTAGTTCCTGGCTCAGTTCTTCAGGATCACCAAGGCAGCTGCCAGAGTCTTCATCCTAAGACTCAGAAACTGCCTTGGCCTTTAGTGCACGTGATCTGCCATAGCTCGAACCATAGAGGTCTCTCTTTTCAGCAAGCTGGAACTCATGAGTATTTAGCCTTTCGAGGATATCAGCGGGGTCCAGTGACTTGTAATCAACACGTTCTTGTATCATCAATGCCAGAGTATCAAATGAGGAATCAAGCGATCTCAACAATTTCTTCACCACCTCATGGTCGGTGATGTCAGTGGCACCAAGCGCTTGAAGCTCATTTGAGATGTCAGTGGCACCATGGTTTGTTGAACATTTTCATTGTCGAGTCTTTTGAAGCGGTTGAAGAGATTGCGAAGAACATCAACTCGAGAGTCACGCTGAGTTGAGACTCCTTCATTCACTTTGGACAGCCTATCCCAGATAAGCTTAGCAGTTTCCAAAGCACTCACTCTTCCATACTGTCCTTTGCTCAGATGGCCACATATGATATTCTAATTGAGTTGCTTGAATCTCTTCACATCGGTAGCGTTCAGTGAGGGTGAGACAGAGGGAACACCATTTTCCACAACATGCCAGAGATCGTTATCAATTGCCTCAAGATGCATTCGCATCTTATTCTTCCAGTAGGGGTAGTCTGTCCCATCAAAGGTAGGACACCCAGCAGAGACCTTGATCATACATGCAGTCGACATAACTAAAACTCCAGGCGGTTAAACCAAAATCACACAGAACAAGGGAGTACCTTGCTCTGATACCAATTGAAAGTGCGTTATATCGACTAGAGGGGGGGTGAATAGGCAATTTTTATGAATTCTTCACTTTCAAAGTCTTCAGAAAGTCTTCAGAAATCCAAAGTCTTCAGTCGAAGAACTTCATTTTTAGGGGTCGACTTTCTCTGTAAATATCAAACTCCTCATAGACTTATAGACCTGTGTACACTCATAAACACATTAGTCCCTTAACCTATAAGTCTTCAATACACCAAAATCACTAAGGGGCACTAGATGCACTTACATGCCTTTGCATTCTTTCTTCCTATGATTGAGCACTGATACTCACCTCAGCTCCATTGTGGTTCACTAGATCCTTTGTTGGATTTTATCCGACAGTGTCCTTCATATTCTATCACCTTGTGAATTCTCCCCCGATACATAATGCCTTTGGTAAATTGTATCTTATGCTTTTGTCAATCATGCTCTGCTTCAAGCATGTGTTAATTGGTCCTGAAGTTTGTGGTATTTGTTCCTAAGATGCCCTGATGGGTTGAACCAACGCCTTCCCTAATCTGTGTGAACCCGAAAGTTTTCACAGGTCATACTTATCTGGTATCGCACCATTTAAAACTTTCAACTACTAATGCCATTTTCGAAAAACGAGAAGTGAATGGAAGGTTATACATTGAAGAAGTGGGAGTCGACCTTGAACTTTGTGTTCATGCCCATGGACATGATGTGGAACTTATCATGGAAGCTTCTTATAATAATAACTATTTCCTTGATATAATATCATCTGGTATCGGTGAATTGATCCTTTGCAACCGTGGTTCCGACCATGATTGTTCTTCTTTGGTCCCATTTCTTGGACAAGTTAAATCACTTGTCTTCTGTAGGTCAATATGCCTGCCCAACCTCTATTATGATCTACCTTCGAGTATTACCCCTGGTATCTCGAGGATATCATGCCATTGCACTATCTTATGAACTTTTGATGGAGTACTACCTTACCCTGTCTTTGTCACTTCATGGGTTCTGGGTTGTTTATCAACCGAGAACACCGATAAGTGAATCGATTCCGCACTCCGATTCAATAACTCTAAGTAATTTTCATTGCTTACGAGTTTAATAATCCTTCAAGTCATTCCTAGCATGATCGGCTATATCATTATCGTGCCAAATTTTAACTGTGCTACCTGGTTCTTCTTCCTGAAGCACAATTTTCGACAACGAGCTAAGCTTACGTCGATCTTCCTTGTCAAATCATTTCGCCTTGAACAACAAGCTTGATTTCAAGTTTGTGTCGTACCCGTGATTCCAATAACCTTTCGCTTCATCATTCCTTTTGCTTGATGTCATTGCTGCTCGATGGCATCTTCATAGAGCCTCTCGACAAAATTTGTCGTGATCACCATCAATATACTGCCTTGTTCTACGACATCAATCGAATTCTTGAGGAGAAATACCATCCTTGCCCGTCGATGATTCGTGTTGACATCGACACCATCCTTGACTTCCTGCCAATACAGACTTGGACATGTTTTGGTTATATCTTACATTCCTTGACATTCTTGGAATTGTTCCTTTGTACTTCTTGTGACCTTCAGATTCAATCTTGCTTGAAACACCATGTCCATGCTATCCCGAAGCATGATTGTGGTACTCCAAACATCATTAAGAACATTGGAGGCGCAATACTAACTGTTTCTTGATCACTTATTCAAACACTGTTGTTTGGGTAATGTCATGAAATTCCTCTCCCCTTACCTAAATGGTTTTCTACTTACTACCATGTCATGGATATCACCATCTGCTTGTCCTTGGAAGGATTTACTCCTGATATTTGTGTTTAAACACATTTTTTCTTTCCATTGTTTTGTTTAACCTTTATCGTAATCTAACTTATCTGAGCAGAGGTAATTCCCTGCTTAGGTAAACACCTCGATGTAGAACTCTGTCAGTAAGACCCTGTTACTATGGTTGATGACATTCCGGTAACCACCGATGGACGAGAACTTTGCCTATTGGCCCGCCTCGTTCAACGAGCAGGAAAATGGTTCTCTTCGTCCCTCGCCCTTGGTACCAACGTTGTTGCCAACATAACTGACAGGCTATCCTCTAACATGCCTTGCTACCATGACCGTGTAAAATGTTAGCACCCTTCCTGCTTTTAACCCACATGGTGGGCCCATAGCCCACAGTTCCACGGGATCAAAACCTGACTCTTCTGTACACCCCTGTTTCTAGAGTTATTCCTCACGCTTGGCTTCGTCTGTAATTCACGAACCACATTCCTAGTGATCTATTCTGGTTTCAGACACAATACTTATTCTCGTTGCTCTGAACCCCTTTTCACACTCTGTTTCACACATTGGACAATTGTATATCCGCTTGAAGCTTCTTATTGCACCTTCTTACCTTGCTCTCGATGACTTTCTTGACTTTTAACTCGAGAGATGTCTCTATGCCACGTTCGCAAGATAGCCCACAGGTACCTATCTTGTGTTGAGCTCCGTCCTTTCCTGAGTATTTTCCCCTTACTCCACCGCTTAAATCTCAGGACGAGATTTCTTGTAGTGGAGGAGATTTGTAACACCCCGGGTGTCATGCTACAGTGACCTCACACTAATGGTTCCATCTCATCAAGTTTAACTAAGCCAAATTGCCACTTGATAAAAATCAAATCCAAATTCCATTCTAAATACAAGTCAAATATTTACTTCTTCTGTCATGCAAGAAAAATAGTTGACAACATTGCAAATATTCATTGAGTATTTGTCATGGAGAAACCAACATTTTATAAAGTGATTAAATGCTTTACCTGGTTAAACAGTGCCCGAAACAACATCTAAAATCCTTTTCTAATTTATGAAAATTCCAAACTAATTCCAATCACTCCCAAACTTTTTGTGGCAGTGAGGTATATTGCATTTTGATTTTTGAGACCAGCCACACATTCTTCAAAAATGATTTATTGCTAAAAGAAATTTCAAAACATAAGAAAAAAAGGAAAATGGCCTAACTAGTACTATGCTAGTGGGCTCTAGTGCTATAGTACATTGGACCCAGCCCAATGGGAGAAATTACCCCCTTCCTGCGTACACAGGAAACAGAGGCTATGGCGTGGCGGCCATCCACCCCGCCGAGGCTGTCGATGTCGCCGTGTCAACCATCCGGTGCACCCACACATCCTACAAGACCACCCCGTCGCCTTAGACAAACCCTAGACCACCACTTCCCCCCTCGCGCTGTTTTCTTCCTTGCAACTCTCGGCCAAAGCTTCGTTGCCATGGCCGCCCTTGCCCGCGCGCTCTCCGTCGTCGCCGTGCCCTAGGGCCTCGTCCACGAGCTCTGCCCACCTCCGCCGCTTCTTCCTCGTCCATGAACTCAAGCCCGAAGCCACTGCATCGTGCAGATCGAGGTCTTCTTCCACCTCCGGCCGCCACGGCTTCGCCGTCGATCCACGTCTTCTCGTCCACCCCGTCACCGTACGAGCTCACCACCGGCCCTCCCGAGGTGAGCAGCGCCGATCCCCCGCCTTCCCCCCTACTTCCCGTCGACGTAGCCTTCGCCCAAGTCCTCCTGAGGTCGCGCCTGAAGCTCTGCTTCTGTGCGCGAGCGCGCCCCTGGTTGCGCCTCGCCTTGTCCGGCCGCTCCCTTCGGCCACCCCAGGTTCCACCCCTTGCCCGCTCCAGCACCCACACAGCCCCTCTTGGCCTCTCGCCGCCAGCCTGCGTGCTGACCGCCGCCGCTGCCGCCTAGCACTCCCGTCGCTCGCCTCCTGCTATTGCGCCACCGCTGCTGCCGCTCTATTGCTGCCCGTCGCTGCTGCGGCTCTCTACTGCTACATATTGCTACTGCTCTATGCTGGAGCTGCTCTTGCTAGTCCCGCTGCATGGCTGCTGCCGTTGCTGCTTGCCTTGTGCTGCTTGCCTGCTACTCCTGGCCGCTGCTGCCGCTAGGTGCTGCTCGCTGCCTTGCCGGCCCGCGCTCCCGCCGCTCGCCGCTGCTCGCCGGCCCACGGCCTCCTGCACGCGGTCGCCGTGGTGTGCTTCGGCCATGGCCGGCCGGGCGTGCGTGCACGCGAGCATCCAGTGCTCCTGGACATGCTCGTACTCATGTGCATACCCTGGAGCCGGCTAACACACTTGATTAAGATTAGCAGTAATCTTGATTAGACTATTAGTTAGTGCATGCGTGGCTGTTAGTTGCGTAGCTGGGTCATGGAGATATTCCTGGCAGTAGTTGCTGGGCATGAGTTTCTGTTGGAGGCTCGCCGCGTCGTGCGCATGTTAGAGCGCATCGTGGGCGTCGGCCAGAGCAAGCGGATCACACATGCACCAGAGAGAGGTGGGCAGCGTCGTGTGTGTGCACCTGTGTTAGCCCGGGTATAAATACCCCCTGTACCGCTTGTTGATGCATCGGAGCCGAGCCAGCAATGTAGCCATTGAAAAGATAAAGAAGATTAGGGCGTGCATGCGCCCACGGTGGCGTTCGTGCGCCGGCCCGGAATTTCTTGTGTCTTGTGTCTTCTTCTACCTCTAGCCGAGAGTGAGGGAGGGCTGCGGTTCCAACATTTGGTATCATGAGCTTGGTGTCTTGGGCGTGTGTGCCGTGCCGGAGGCGTGGCAGCGATGGTGGCGCTCGCCGGTGGCTGCGCGATGGAGCTCTGGGCCGTGTGTCGGCCTCTGGAGAAGGGCGGGGCTGCAGCTGTCATGGCGCGTGGCGGAGGCGGCGGGCGGTGACGTTGTATGTACGGCGACCGCGGAGGCCACTGAGGCGCTGCATGGTGGCTGTGGCGGCACGATGAGGAGGCCGTAGAGAACCTGCGTGGTGGCGGCTTCAATGATGACGATGGTGCGGCGAGCGCGTCGCGGCGGCTCGGCGCGACAACGGTGGAGGCGTGTGGCACAGAGCCGCGGCGCTCGTGTCGGATGCGTCAGGCGCGTGTATGGGTGCGCACCAGGCGTGTCAGGCTTGGCGGGACCGTGGTGTAGGGTGGCCGTTGGCGAGCGGGGGTGTGCGCGTTGAGCTGGTCCATCGCGGGCTCGCCGCGCCCAGACGTGTGCGTGCATGTCGGAGGGGGCGTGGGCAGAGCGGGCGGGACGGGCGCTCGACGTGGGCTTGGACGTGGGTGTGTGCCCGGCGCGTCCCTGGGTATAAAACCCCCCGTGTACGTTGTAATGGCAGTGCCCGGAGTCGAGTTCGAGCTCGAGTGAAGCCAGAAAGCCGTCTGTGCGGCAAGCGTCAGTGCGCCGGGAAGATGGTGGCTGCGACGGCGTGTGGCGCTGTCCCATGATCACGAGTTCAAGATTAGGAGGGAGAATGTTAGCAGTAATCTTGATTAGACTATTAGTTAGTGCATGCGTGGCTGTTAGTTGCGTAGCTGGGTCATGGAGATATTCCAGGCAGTAGTTGCTGGGCATGAGTTTCTGTTGGAGGCTCGCCGCATCGTGCGCACGTTGGAGCGCATCGTGGGCGTCGGCCAGAGCAAGTGGATCACGCATGCACCAGAGAGAGGTGGGCAGCGTCGTGTGTGTGCACCTGTGTTAGCTCGGGTATAAATACCCCCTGTACCGCTTGTTGATGCATCGGAGCCGAGCCAGCCATGTAGCCATTGAAAAGATAAAGAAGATTAGGGCGTGCGTGCGCCCACGGCGGCGTCCGTGTGCCGGCCCGGAATTTCTTGTGTCTTGTGTCTTCTTCAACCACTAGCCGAGAGTAAGGGAGGGCTGCGGTTCCAACAATTAGTGCTAGGATTTGTTTAATGTTAGGTATTACATGTGGACCCAGATATAGTAGGTTAGTTCTTTTTTATTAGAGCTAGTGTTTTGACCGAAGTCCATGACACGTGGGCCACACAGCCTGTTGACTGGTCAACCTTGGCTGGGTCAACCCAGCCCATGACCCCACCTGTCAACCTCTAACACACTGCTGGGTACACTTAGCTTTTCATCCATTTAATATTTCGAATTAATATTAAATCCAGAAATTTCATAAAATGCTTTAAACTTCGATAAATCTTAGAAAGTAATCTGTAACTCGGATGAAAATGTTTTCTACATGAAAGTTGCTCAGAAAAATCCAACCAATCCGAATACGCGGTCAGTTCATCTGTCACATGCCCCTAGCATGCTGAACATGGAACTTTCCCCCTCTTTTCCTCTGTCCGAAATCCACCTAACGTCGGGAACTCATCCTCGGATGTTTATCCCCTCCGTCTGCAACGTGTAATACTACGTTAGGTCAACCCTAATTATGTTTATCGTCATGTCATGCTTAGTGTTGCATCTGTTGGCTTTATATTTACTGTTTCTTCCCCCTCTTCTCTCCGGTAGACCTCGAGACCGATGTCGATGCCCCTGTGATCGACTACGTCGACGATGACCCCTCCTTGCCAGAGCAACCAGGCAAGCCCCCCTTTGATCATCCCGATATCGCCCATTTCCTTTCTATCATGCTTGCATTAGATTTTGCTACTGTTATTGTTTGCTCCTATTCTGATGCATAGCCTGCTTTTGTAACCTGCTTATTGTTACCTTACATGCTTATCCTAAACTTCTTAGTATAGGTTGGTTAGTGATCCATCAGTGACACCCACCTTGTCCTTGTTGCCCCTGCTTCATCATTGAAGACCCGATCAACGGGATCGAAGACCAGGCCCCGACACCGCACATCACTTTCCCCTTAGTTGCTCGACACTACTGGGTTACTATCGAGTGCCGAGGGTGAGACCTCATCAGCACTTCTGATGTTAACCCTATAGTGTAGCTATTCGGTCGTGGTCATCGAGGGTGATTCCGCCTTAACCACTTCCGATACGACTCTGTCGTGCAACCCCTCAAGTGTGAACCTCGAGGATGGATCCTCTTACGTTCACCTTGATGATTACATCGAGTGGAATCCGTCAAGGGTGATTCCTCATGTTTTCCCCTTGGTGTTAGACACACGGTTACTATGGTTACTATGACTTTACACTGAACCCTGTTACTAAAGACGGGTCGGCCCTAAGGGGTACCTGCACGAGCATATTTGCGAGTGATGAGGAGTCGGGTTGACCTGGAGGGTGCCCGCGAGATAATTACGAGGTGTGGCCGGGCATTCTTAGCCCTTGCCGCAAGTCCTCGAGACGGGGCGACGGGGTCACATCTTTCGTGAGTCTCTGCTTGTTACCGTGCATTCCTAATCCACTACAATTTGGATATTTGATCCGAGAGGCCTCTGGCCTGATAGCACTAACCATCACGTGGGCATAGTATGGGCGTTATGCGTCGTATACATCAGCCGAAGCTTAATAGACGTCATCGACTGAGCGGCGCGTGCCGGGTTGGACTGCGTGAGCACCTGCCTTTTTGAAGGAGGTTGCTAGGTGTGCTCACCGGCCGCGTACCCAACGTGCAGGAGTTCTCGGGGCGATGGCCCATGACCCCTGGGGGCATAGGTTTAGTCCGGCGTGTTGACCTCTCTATTAAGCCTAGGTCGGGTTGCGGCGTATTGTTTGGCCGAGGCCGGGCATGACCCAGGAAAGTGTGTCCGACCAGAGTTAATCGAGCGTGGTGGGTAAGTTGGTGCACCCCTGCAGGGAAGAAAACATCTATCGATAGCCTGTCCTATGGTAACAGACACTTGGAGTTGTATCCCGATTGATACAACTAGAACTGGATACTTGAGATGAGACATGTATATGAGAAATGGATAGTATGGCTCTGGGATTGCTTTCTCGCAGGGAGTTGAGAAAGGATCTCTGGCCGAGGTTGATAACACTTCTACTACTTTACTTTATGCTACTCTACTCCCTCCTGTTGCTGCAAGATGGTGGTTTCCAGAAGATGCTAGTCTTCGATAGGCTAGGTTTTCCCCTTCTCTTCTGGCATTCTGCAGTCTATTCAAAGATACAACCCCTTTCCTTGATACCGATGCATATGTAGTGTAGATCCTTGCTTACGAGTACTTTGGATGAGTACTCATGGTTGCTTTGTTCCCCCTTTTCCCCCTTTCATCTTCTTTCCGGTTTATGCAACCAGATGGTGGAGCCCAGGATCCAGACGCCACCTTCAACGACGACTGCTACTACACTGAGGGTGCCTACTACTACATTGGAGGCCGCCGACGACCAGGAGTAGTTAGGAGGCTCCCAGGCAGGAGGCCTTGCCTTTTCGATTGTTGTTGCTTTTGTGCTAGCCTTCTTAAGGCAAACTTGTCTAACTCATGTCTATACTCAGATATTGTTGCTTCCGCTGACTCTTGTGTATTCGAGCCCTCGAGGCCCCTGGCTTGTAATATAAAGCTTGTATTATTTTAATTTGTGTCTAGAGTTGTGTTGTGATATCTTCCCGTGAGTCATTGATCTTGATCGTACACATTTGCGTGTATGATTAGTGTACGATTGAATCAAGGGCGTCACACTACCTTCTTGCTGTTGAAGCTCACAAAGTTCATCTGATCTTGCCAACTCATCTTGTGTCAAGAGTGCTTCAAAAGTAGTGGCAAGGGAACTTGGGAACGTGCTGCTAGCTGAGTTGACGAACGAGTAACTCGTGCAGCTGGTGGTATTGTGGAAGGTGTTGCAACAACTAGGGCTGTCTCGGCTTGTTTGGTGGCAGCTATTTGTTTCTGTTTGGCTTGTTCTGCAGCTTGTGTAGCACGGGATACCCTGTTTGTACAATTTTCCACTGGACTTTAACCTTCTATTGCACCATCAGTACCAGTAGAATCTGCAGGATTCTTCCGCTTCCCTTTCCCTGTCATTCTATGTTGCTTCCTCTTTCTCTGTGCCATGTTAAGTCAAGCCGACAAGAAAAAGGAATAACAATTTAGTTCTTCAAAACAAATTGATGCGTGATACAGATGAACTGAACTTTGATGTTAGAGAACCACATGATAGGAGGATATAATATGTACGAAAAGCAGGATGGCATGAGATAACCAGAACTATGATGTGTAAACTAAGCAGGAGACATTTCACTAAATTAGAAGCAATGCAATGGAAGGTAGACACCATATGAAAGATGCTACAAATATCGCTCTGCCAAGTTAACAGTGTCTCATCATAAATGGCGTTTAAACAAATGTGAAGCAGTACAAGAAATAAATCATATGCAAGATGCAAACAACATCACACTACCAAGTTAAAGGTCTCTCATCATTAGTGACATTGCATATTCATAGCATTGCATATTCACAGCTTATGATGTGTAAACTAAGGAGAAGGCATTTTAACAAATTAGAAGCAATGAAAGCTAGACACCATATGAAAGATGCAACGAATATCACTCTACCAAGTTAAAACTGTCTTGTCATAAGTGCCATTTCAACAAATTAGATGTAGTACAAGCTAGAAAAGAATGCGAGATGTAACCTATATCACACTCCCAAGTCAAACGTGTCTTATGATAAGTGATTGTTGCAGGTTACACAACAGTAGTACTTTGATGTAAGAACATGGTGTGATAGACAGATATTGTATGTTCTAGAAACAGGAACACGTGTCTTATTCACAAGTATAATGTGTAAAGTAAGCAGATGGAATTCAATAAAATTAGAAGAAATACAAGCTAGACATCATACATAACATGCAACCACATATAACAGTGCCAAGTTAGAGGGAGCAACTGTGATGGTGCACTAGGGGAGACGTGCTCATCATCAACACAACTACGTTGAGTGTCTATGCATGTGTTGTCTTGGAAATCATCTTGGGGGGATGGAGGAGTAGAATCTGTAGAGGCCCTCCTTTTGGAAGGAGCACCTATATCCGCTGCCTTGCTAGCTTCCTTCCGCTTTATTGATTTTGAATTGTCAAGTAAAACCGACAAGAAAAAGCAATAAAATTCACTCTTCAGAACTCATTCGTGCATGATACTGACAATCACTACTTTGATGTAAGGCACACACATGATACCAGGATGGAATAATACGAAAAACAGGACGACATGACATATTCACAACTGTTTGTGTAAACTAAGCAGAAATCATTTCAACAAATAAGAAGCAATGCAAGCTAGACACCACATGAAAGATGCAACCAATATGACTCTGCCAAGTTAAAAGCGTCCCATCATAAATGGCATTTCAACAAATTAGAAGCAACGCATGCTATAAATCATATGAAATATGCAACTAATATCACACTGCATATACTAAAGGTGTCTCGTCATATTGATTGATGCGGGATACAAAAAAACAATAGTTTTATGTAAGGACATGCTTAATAGACAGATGTACTATGTACTAAAAGCAGGAAGGCATGTCACATTAATAGGTATAATGTATAAACTAAGGAGAATAACACATGCAATTTAACCAGATTGGAAGAATTACAATCTAGACACCATATGCAACATGCAACCACATATCACGCTGCCAAGTTAGAGCAAGCACCTGTGATGCTAGTGTAGGGGAAATGCGGTAATCAACTATAGAGCCATGTTCACTATCTTCATCTAGCCTTGCTGTTTCTTGAGAATCATGTGGGGAGGATGACGCTGCATTCTTTAAATGAGGATCTTTTCTCACAATAGTCCACTGGCCTGACTGCCTCATCATAAGTGATTGATGAGGGATACACAAGAACATTAGTTTGATGTAAGAACATGGTTAATAGACAGATGCACTAGTATGTACCAAAAACAGGAAGGCATGCCATATTCAAAGGTATAGTGTGTAAGCTAAGCAGGTGCAATTTAACCAAATTGGAAGCAATACAAGCTAGACATCTGGCTGGAGTGGTGAGCATGATCATCTAGGACCTGAGAGCCTGGTGGGAGGCAGGCTGCTTCGCCACCATCGTGGCTTTTTAGTTGGCTTCCAGGTGATGCCTGTCTGTGCTGGGCTTGTCACTGGCTCGGCCAGTGCCCTGACTAGCTATTTGTCTTCTGGTGCTCCCGGGATGGTGGTTCATGTAAAATATGTTTCCTTATCTTGATAAATACCGACTTCGACCTTTAGAATACAAGCTAGACACCATATGCAACATGCAACCACATATGACACTGTGAAGTTAAAGCAAGCACCTGGGATGGTGGTTCACGGCGAGCGAGATCATCAACTCCAAAGCTACGTTTACCATCTCCATCTGTTAAACATCCAACCTTTAAAGCGAAAACATGTGTCTTGCCTGCCCGCAAAGCAAGCAGGAGCGACTTCTCCCTTTTCTTTTCTGCTTCCGTGTAGGTAGCAAAGTCTAAAATACCCTTGCATAAAAACACAATAGTGAGAGTATGGGTGAAGTGTGTGCAGAACTAGTGCACTGTAAAGTAGCAGATAGCAGGTGGCTGAAAAATAAATGACAGGAGACATATGATAGCTCTACAACATTGCATGGAAAACAAAATTAGATTCTACTCCGTATGATTTTGTAATATATGAGCACAGGAAATGCAGGTACTCCTCCAGCACACCACCACATGTGGTCCTATCAAGATAACAGTCGACTGAAAATAAATAGGTCAGTCGTTTTTTATGAACCGTCCGATCTATAAGGAACATGCAAATGGCCTTCGTCTACCTCCCGCCAAGTCACTATTGACGATCTTTCTCGAACCGCCAGGCACCACCGGCCCAGACCCCTGCCTCCGCCGCCCCGCCCTCCCCTTGACCTCACACCACCGCCGTGCTTGGCAGCGCCCCCAGGCCATCCCTTTAATCCCGGCCAACCTCCAGATCGGGCGCCAGCAGCTCCAGGCCCACACGCCCCTAAGATAAATACCGAGGCGCCGGCGTAATAGGCGGACTAGTGCCTGTACGCTGGGGAATGCTTCCGTTAATTGGGAATCAACTGACCAGGAATTGAAATCCAGGGGGTCGACGGACCTCTAGCTAAGGTGAAATAGTATATGAGGAGAAACCATGTGCATCGCGAGTTACTAGGAACATCTAGTATCAAGAAGAAGCGGTCAACTAGTGTCTTTTGTGGGATGAATACCGTGCAAGCAGACACGTAAGATTTGCACGAATAAGGGAAGAGGAGTACCATTTCCGGTTGCTAGTGTGGTCTCCTCCCTATGTTGCGGCGATCTTCTTCTTTTTGCCTGGGGAACCGATGTTTTGGAGGAGGGTGCAGGCTTGGACGAACCCATGGCCAAATTGTTGACTGTGTTTCCATGGCCGTATGTCGGCGGAGGGGAAGCAGATCTGAGGCGGCGAAGGACGGCGTAGCAGGAACAACTCCGGTGCGGTGGAGGTGGCGAAGTTGGAGCGGCAGCGGTGAGGCGCAGGACGACATGGTTGAACTGGCTCGGGTATGGACGGCTCGGCCTCGGCTTCAACTACTAGCCATGGAGGGCGTTGCGGTTGAGGTTGCGGTGGACGATGACATTGGGGTATCAGCTCCGGCGTGATGGAGGAGGGCGGCGGTTGATGGGTGGGATGGGGTGGCGGACGGAGGACACCGGTGTTTCGCGGCTGGTGGAGAGGTAAGTTTTGGCGCCCACGGAGTACGAATGGGGAATCGGACGGGGGGGGGGGGGGAGCTAAGGGAGAACCATGTTTCGGTCTGGGACGCGCTTGTTTTTGGCTTTTTTGAACAGATGGGACGCGCTTATTTGAAATTTGGGAAAAGTACAAACTTTGCCCCCCTCTTAAATTTCGGACCTACTGCGGGTCGGGGGTAGGATGGTAATCCTAGGTGTCCCAAATAGTGGGCGGGAGCGATTTCGGCCGCGCGCATGTGTGCTTAGGCGGCCATTGTGTATGAATGTTTTTCGGAGGCGGTTGCGTGGCGTCTAGATGAAGCTACAAACCTACCCCGGTTTAGACCTTTGGACGTTGGGCCGGTAGGTTTCACAGGTCGGAGTTAGAAAAGTAATTTCCTTCTACTACCAAACATTGGTCTCACGTGATTTCGGGTGAGTAGAGGCTCTTTTGGCGCTTCATTCGAAATTTTGAAACAGAAGCATTCACGTTTAGAGTACTCTTGAACTTTGAGGATTGACCTAAATAGACAACGTTAAATTTGACCTTGTATGTTTGAAAACCTCATTAAATTATCCGCTTCTTTTTGAATTTTTGACACTTGAAAATCCTATAACTACGATTATTTTGGAATGGAGGAGCTAACTTTGAATCTATTTTGTACACGACTATATATGCTATTATGTACAAAATCAGAGCAAAGATTGGTGCCCCCATAATTTAGGTATGATTTACAAATGCCATGATATCGAATTCAAATAATTGAATGGACTTCATGTTGAATTCGATTTTTTAAACCACCTTAAGTTGAATTCAATTGTATGCTAGTTCATAGCTAGCTATTTATATTGTTCATTGTGTAACTTTCGTATGTATAATGTGCTTTACACACACAACATGAACTATACTCACGTTTATATTCGATTGCTAAAGTGATGCATTGTCTGGAGTTCAAAATACTAACTATGTGGATCAATTATGTCGTATAATAACATAGACATGCTCAAATTCGATAGAATCTAGATGTCTGATGGATCAATGTCCGTTCCTTACGCGAATTGCAAATATCATGATCCCATCCTAATATTTGGATACAATTTATATCTTTAATCAATGTGTACATCAGTCTTTTACGTGTAGTTTCACTCTCCATCGGTGGTCTCTCACACATGCTCACACACTCTCTCCCGAGGTGTCTTTCTCGCAGACATGCTCTCGATATAACCCTCCCTCCCTCTCGTAACCATTTACGACTATTTTCACTAACCTTTATCACAAGCACTCTTCTTCTCACAAGCATACACGTGCACAATCCCCATCGACCCTTTCTATATATGATACGGGGCTAACCCGGTGTAGGCTGATCTTTCACGATTGGAGTGGGTTCCCTCGAAGAACACAATGAACACGAGGAAGAACAGAGAGAAATCACAAGGGGAAACACTCAAGAACAAGTCCAATCACACATCCACTAGACAATCAAACACACAAGATCCACAAGGTACATGAACAACAAAGGGAAAGATACAAGGTAAAGTTCATCTCCATGAGGTGGTCTTGAAGGGGGCCGCCCAAGAGGGGGTCTTGATGATATATCCCGCAGGATCTTCTCCTAGATGGAGGTCTTGGCCTCCATAAGGAGTAGTAGTCTCTCTCTCTCTCTCTCAAGAGTAGAGTGGTACAAGGAGCAAAGCTCTCTATCAAATGAGCTATCACTTTGCTAACCCTAGAATGGAGGAGGGGCTGGTCTATTTATAGTCTAAGCCACGAAAGGGTAAGTGGGAAAGGGATACATGGGCCTCTGGCCCGACTCTGCGCGCAGGCAGGCGCCGGATGTCTGGGCTGGGGGCCGGATGTCCGGGCTCTCGTGAGACGACGGATGTCCGGGGCGGTTGGCCGGATGTCCGGCCCGAGCGGGGTGACCTTCTGTTGGCTTCTGTTTTTTATGCCGGATTTCCGGGAGGGATGCCGGATGTCCGGGCTATCAGGAGGCACCGGATGTCCGGGCTGGCCGCCGGATGTCCGGCCACTGATGCTCTTGGCCGTCTGTTGGGCAACTCCTGCGCGGCTGGCCAGGCGCCGGATGTCCGGCCTTTGGCCCGGATGTCCGGCCTTTGGCCCGGATGTCCGGCCGTTGTAGCTTCAGCAGCTCCGTCTTCTTCCGTCGTCGCTTCCAGGCTTCCCTCGCGGATGGTGTAGTTGTTCCTTGGCGCTTGCACTCCTCCTCGTCATCCGTACCATTCCGACAATACCTATGCATGCACACAAGGGAAGTGTCAAGTAGTATACCATCCTCGAAGGGGTCAAGTGAGCACGTGTGAAGGAGATGATTCACCTTTGCGTATGTGAAGTAGATGTCGCACGTGTCACTTGCCAAACGAACTCTTGACATGGTGATGTCCATAGGATGCTCCGCATCATCTCCCCTCCCTTGGGAAAGATCCGACCTCAGATCGAAAACCAAATCACCATGGGAAAGAGATGGCTTCGCCGTGTAGAAGTTGACGTTCACCAAGTACTTGTCATCTTGAAGCTCGAAATGGGCACTCTCCAATGTCGCACCATCTTGTGATTCCTTCAAAAGGAGTAAGGACAACAAACACTTGGAAAAACGAATGTGGTTAGCGTTAGTGCAAAACCAAGCATTCAAGAGATGATTCACCAAACAAGTGTCATCATCATGCAAAGCATATGGTTTGACAAAGGATTGTGACATGGCATGTAACCATATCAATTGATCACAAGAAAAGATATCATGGGGACAAGCATGTAAATGGGAGGTAGAGATGCACATATGTGTGTCAAGAGAATAAGCATCTACCTCAAGTTCATAGCAAGCATTCACAAATTGCTCAATGAAAGGTCTATGGTAGGCATAGGAATCATTCACAACACCAAATAAAATGAAGTGTCTAAACACATGGGTCACGTGCAAGACAATCCAAGCATAACGTGCATAGGGTGTAGTGAATATAGTGTGGCACTCAACACAATAGAAAGAACAATTGTTCATCATGCGTGAGGCAATCAAGTCAATCATGTGACAAGCAATGGGACATGGCATATGTGAAGAAGTGACATTGTTGCAACCAAACATATGATAGGAGCAAGTAATCCAAGAATTGGATGCAACACACAAGGCATATATATCATGATGCATGGAATGGTGAAAATGACAAGTCGAAGCAAGATCTCTAACATGTGAGCAATCAAGTGGTCCAAAATGGCCAATAAGTCTCATGGGGCAAGCAACATAAGTAGTATGATCATCATATCCATGCTCAAGAAAGATGTCACCTTGAAGGCATGTCCTTGTGCGTCCTTCACAATGCCGAAGCACAAGCAAGTGCGGTGTAGAATCGTCGTGGTTGAAGGTGGTTCGCTCTCAAGAGCTCGAATTGTCAACTCACGTGACGTGAAAGTCGACACAAAGTCCAAGTATCCTACACATGCACACAAGAAAACAAAGAACGTATGCGCATGGTAGGTAAACACATCATCCATCATGATGGTTCTCTTCTTTTGCACATAACCATTAGAAGCACAAGTGCATGAATAATATGATGCAACAATGGCAATATTCATGGCACTAGGTATATGGTGCAAAGAGGTAAGACAAGCATACTTCACAAGAAATATGTCAAAATCTCCAATCATATGTGAGAATGCTATGGTTATCCTCCTAAAGGCATAACTGCACTCAATACATGGCAAATCATCTAGCATGAGAGAGGCAACATATGGAGATATATGAGTATAAGCAATAACATTCATGTGCAAAGCATGGTAATGGTTTTCATCAACCGCATGAAAGGAGCAAGTATGAATCATCGGTGATGCAACAAGGCAAGCAAGCATAGTAATCAAGTCGTGCAAGATGGTGGAGCGAAGATGCAACACACTCGAGTAAATCATGGCAAACATGTCATGTGAGCAAATAATAGGCATAGACAATGCACATGACATATCGCAAGCACGAACACAAAGTAAGATCATAGTATCATCATAGGCACGGGGCACAAAGCAAACATGGCAATAACAAGTGATATCTCCACCAAGCTTGCAAATACACATACACGTGCTAGAATCAATCATCATGTGTAATGCAAAGCATGGGTCACAAATGCATGGCAAAGGCATAGGAATGAGCATATCATGCAAAGTGAACATGGCAAGATGGGCATAGAATATATAATGGACAATAACCCATAGCCAAGTGAGGGCCATGTAAAAGAAATGCGCGAAGACTTCGCATGAAGAGAGCGGTGGGAAGGGCAATCCATGTGATCCCAAGTCATCATTGCTCTCTAGAGCTCGTTTTGTCAACTCGTGGGATTGCGAGGTTGACAAGTATTCATGGGTACCTACACAAAAGAGACACAAACCAAAGAAATTGTGCGCGTGGTAAATGTACACATCATCCATCATGATGTGTATGTGCACGTGAGTGTTAGCACAAGATAAGCAATGCTCGAAGAAATTTGATGCATGGTATAAAAACATGTCATCCATCATGAAAGAATAGTTGTTATGTAGAACACGATGGGGATGCAAATTGAGCATACTAGTATATGGCACAACAATATCATTATGATTCATGGGGAGCATATTGTGCACACAAGTAGTGGGATCATGCAATTGATGGGATGGATCAAAATCTCCTAAAATGTATGAGGAAACTATGGGGGTCTCCTCATGAGCAATATTGGAAACATCATATGGAGAAAATGGACAACATCCAAAACAATGCATATCCGAAGCTAGGTGGTCATGGCATGGCATATGAGATAAATGATGCAAAGGAAGAATATCAATATCATCACAAGAAAAACAAATGCCAATAACCATGGGCTTGTCATCTATGCCATAAGTGCAAATTGGGTTTATTTTAATGGCATATGCATAGTCACTATGAAGAGATTGCAAATATGACATATTGTTGATCTCATGCATAGCATATGACAAGTCAAGCGGGTTGTCAAACATTATGTGACCTAAAGAATTGTCACAAGAAATCCTATGTAACATGGCATCACAACTAAGAGACTCCACATGGCAATCATCATACTCATCATAAATGGGTAAATCATCGCATGGGGAAATCATACTAGCATGAAGCATGGTAATAGGTTGATCAACATCATGCAAGCAATCAATGTCAAGAATGTCCACTAGTGGGACAAGAGCATCACCTTCACCTATGTTACCTTGTTCATTCCACTCAAGTGGTGTAGGTGAGGTGGGAAAGACCAAATGGTGGTCATCTTCATCGTGATGGAACCATGTGGGGGTGCACCATATTCCACCATGGGCATCATCTTGTCCAAAGGAAAGACGAAGTCGTCGCGAATCGGCGCGTCATCATATATGGGACCTAGCACCAAATGAGAAGACACAATAGAGGTAGAGGTTAAGTCGTTAGAAATCATAGTGGCCTCACTCTCTCTATGTGGTGGCTCACTCACTCCCTCAAAGTAGGTGCACTCAAACTCACATATGGTGGAGTCACTCATCTCACTCAAATGGTGGGGGTTGTGGCTCTCCTCACATGGGAATTGGGGCAACACATCGTATATGGGGCTAGTGGTGAAGTCACTCTCACTCTCAATATGGTGGCACAAGTCACTCAAGTCATCATACGTCGCCGTGGTCTAGGTGAAATACTCAACCATCTCATCGCCGTCACCATGGATGAAGGCCGAAGATGGCACATCATCATTCTCCTCCATGACCGAAGGGAAAATCCCATGCTCGATCATCTCGTCACTGTCGCCGTGGATGAAGGCCGAAGATGGCACATCATCACTCTTGCCTCCTAAGATGGAAGCATCATCCTTGCTCATCACCAAGTCGCTCGCCTCCAAAGCTTGGTCCTTGAAGGTCTCCGTAGTCGTACTCGTCGCCGCACCATCTTGAAAAAGAGTCGTGGAGGACTCGGCATCATCAATGCCACATAGAGGGATGACGGTGAAGTCGAACTTGGGAGCATTGTCTTGGAGCACATCGGGCTTGGACATCTTGGTGGTACTAGCCTCATGCTCGTCGTCTTTGAGTTTGGTCTTCGAGAAGTGTGCTTGGGGTGGAGAAGCCTTGGCCTTCATGAGTTCTTGTTCCGCCTTGAGAGCACCAATGTAGTTGTCGTCGAGGGACTTGTAGTTCTCGAGGAAGATAGTCTTGGAGATGTCGTTGTTCAATCCCATCATGAAGTGGAACTTCATTGACATGGGGTCATCCACGCCGGCTCGTCGCAAGGCTTTCTTCATCTCCTTGAAGTACTCGTCGATGGACTTGGATCCTTGGATGGTGTTCTCCAATTGGTGTAGAAGTTGTTCCGTGTAGGTTGGAGGCACCGCCGCAAAGCTTTCTTCGTCTTGGGCCAACTCATGTCGTATCTCTCCGAAGGTGTGTGAAACCACCATGTCGAGGCGTAGTCGTGGAAGTTTCTTGTGGCGCACTTCACTTGATCTTTGGGAGGAACTTGATGTAGCTTGAGGTAGTCGTCCATTAGTTGCTCCCACTCGAGATACTCCTCGGGTTCTTGAGTCCCATAGAAAGGAATCTCATGGTCGGTGTTGAGGTCGTAGTAGCTCGTGGAAGTCGCGGACTTGAGCTTGGGGAGCTTCTCTTGAGCGTAGTCTTGAGGTGCTTTTTGGGGAAGATGTTGTATATCCGAAGGCGAAGATGCCTTGAAGTCACTTGGCGAAGATGCCAAGGGAGATGGTGAAGTCGTTGAGCGGTTGTTGGTGTTGAGCTCTTGACCTTCAGGTTCGTGGTGGTGATGGTGTCGATGACGATGTGATCTTGCCGGAGATGGTAGCTCGGAAGCATGTGCTCTTGAGCGTCTTCTCGAAGATGAGGAAGATCGCTTGTAGGACTTGATGAGGGCTTTGATCTCATCCATTTGAGCTTGCATCTTGGCGTCTTTGGAGTTGTGCGTGGCATCGAACTCGTTGTTGTTGTTGTAGACTGAGGATGAAATACCTTGCCTATCCATCACAAGACTCGAGTAGAGGTGAGTAGGAAATGAGATAAACAATACCAAGTTACCTTTTCCCAAAGTTGAGGATGTATCCCGTTTCACTCAATGTGAGATGAAAGAATAGTGGAATTGGTACCGGACTTGTTCACTCACACCTATCAAGTAAAGCTTATGGAGTGGCTCGGTGAGGATAGTGGCACAAAAATTTGATGCAAAATGTTAGCAAGAGTCAATAATGTTGAAAGAGATTCACAAATTCACAAGTGAAACAAGTAGACCAATAGCAAAGAATGGTACACGGAAACACACACACGGATAGATAAATGGGGCCGTGCAACCAAGGAATGAGCACAAAATGTGGAATCCACGGAAAACGCTCGTGTTGCACAACTCAAGAGAGACGCTAGCACGATTGCTCAATAGGCAGATACGACACTTGTGCACAACCTATAAGATGCAAAATGGATAAACTTTCTATCCCAAGTATGATATATATGTATGGTTCCCGGTGTTTGATCCAAGATGATCAAATATGATATATTGTAATGTGGTATGATGCTATGGCACTTGCTTACAAGCTTCTTTGCTCTTTTTTTTGCTTAAAAGCTTATTCTCTTTTTTTGGATAGCCACTATGCGAAATGCACAAACCAAGATAGCAATTGTGTATATGCGGGAACAATCTTGTGACACAAGAGATGATATGATACCAATATGGTATGGTATGTATGCAATGGAAGGTATAGATCGATGATCACTAATGTGCACAAGTAACGGTCCCTAAGTAGCCGAAACACCTTAGGAGACACAACTCACAACACAAACAAAATTGGGTTAAGTTGGGTTGGCGGAAGTGTATGGTGGGCAAGCCTATGCGGAAGTTATGGTGGTGGTTGATGAAGAAGCAACCGTCCCTAAGTAGCCGAAACACCTTAGGAGACTCGAATCGCAACTCAAACAACCACTAAAGCTATAAGGAACAAAATTGGTTAGGTTGCGGAAGGCTATGGTGGTTTTGCGGAAGTTATGGTGGAAGCCCTAGGCAAAGATGCCAAAATGCCAAAATTTAGATGGAGTCAAATGGTGATGAAACCTATGTATATGGATGGGGGATGTCAATAGCTACTCAAGGAGCTAAAGAACGCGAAAATCGGACTCCGGATGTGAAAGTTATGGACAAAACGATGAAACACGGGAGGCTGAAAATTACAGGGGTCGGACATCCGGGTTTGGGTCCGGATTTCCGGGGGTCAGTGTCTAGAACTGTGCAGATTTGGTGCTCCAGGAGCCGGATGTCTGGCTTGGGGCCCGGATGTTCGGCCAGATGGTCCGGATGTCCGGCCCGACGATTCCAGATCTCGTTTGGGGTGGAAATTTTTGAATTGGGGGCGGAAATGGATGATTCCAAGGGCAAAATTGGAGAGATTTTGTGGATGGAAAGGGGGAAAAAGATGGGGGAAAGCTAGATCCACTTGAAACCAAGCAAATCCACGGATCAAAATTAACAAAACATCATCAAACTAACAAATCACAAAAAAATTGGGGGCTATTTTTGGTGGGGATTTTTGAATTTAGGACGAAATCAAGCAAAAGAAGGCTAGAAAACGGTGGGAGGGACTCCAAATACGTGATCAACGTGGCTCATGATACCATATGATACGGGGCTAACCCGGTGTAGGCTGATCTTTCACGATTGGAGTGGGTTCCCTCGAAGAACACGATGAACACGGGGAAGAACGGAGAGAAATCACAAGGGGAAACACTCAAGAACAAGTCCAATCACACATCCACTAGACAATCAAACACACAAGATCCACAAGGTACATGAACAACAAAGGGAAAGATACAAGGTAAAGTTCATCTCCATGAGGAGGTCTTGAAGGGGGCCGCCCAAGAGGGGGTCTTGATGATATATCCCGCAGGATCTTCTCCTAGATGGAGGTCTTGGCCTCCATAAGGAGTAGTAGTCTCTCTCTCTCTCTCTCTCTCTCTCAAGAGTAGAGTGGTACAAGGAGCAAAGCTCTCTATCAAATGAGCTATCACTTTGCTAACCCTAGGATGGAGGAGGGGTGGTCTATTTATAGTCTAAGCCACGAAAGGGTAAGTGGGAAAGGGATACATGGGCCTCTGGCCCGACTCTGCGCGCAGGCAGGCGCCGGATGTCCGGGCTCTCGTGAGACGCCGGATGTCCGGGGAGGTTGGCTGGATGTCCGGCCCGAGCGGGGTGACCTTCTGTTTTTGATGCCGGATTTCCGGGAGGGATGCCGGATGTCCGGGCTATCAGGAGGCGCCGGATGTCCGGCCGCTAATGCTCTTGGCCGTCTGTTGGGCAGCTCCTGCGCGGCTGCCCAGGCGCCGGATATCCAGCCTTTGGCCCGGATGTCCGGCCGATGTAGCTTCAGCAGCTCTGTCTTCTTCTGTCGTCGCTTCCAGGCTTCCCTCGCAGATGGTGTAGTTGTTCCTTGGCGCTTGCACTCCTCCTCGTCATCCATACTGTTCCGACAATACCTATGCATGCACACGGGGGAAGTGTCAAGTAGTATACCATCCTTGAAGGGGTCAAGTGAGCACGTGTAAAGGAGATGATTCACCTTTGCGTATGTGAAGTAGATCTCGCACGTGTCACTTGCCAAACGAACTCTTGACATGGTGATGTCCATAGGATGCTCCGCATCAATATACATAGACCTGCCTACGTGTCTCCTGTACGCACATTATCTTTATGCATGTCTCTCGCGCATTGTCTCACACCTCTCTTCCTAATCGATGAGTATGATTCTAGCAAAGCATTCTGTAGGATGCCCCTTAAAGTTAGGTTGGATGAATAGTAATATCAGAGATAAGGGGTTACCTTAGTCCGAGAACCCAGGGTTACAAATCCTAGCCGGCTTTTTCAGTGGACACAGAGTCCTTCACAATTCTGCTATCTTTGTCTTGTACGACAAGTCATCCATGGGTCTTCCTAAATGCGTCACGGGCCGACGAATGTGGCGTAGGGAACCGAACCAAGGGCCTCACCTCGACCCACCGGACCTCACACGGTGACACACCCTCTACCCCCAGGTCTCGTTATCTTCTCACACCCACACATACCAACACAGACACCACACAAAAAAAATCTCCTCGTGCCTCTATCCCCTCCCCCCTTGCATATAGACACTCAAGGGAACCTCTCGCTGTGACATCATATTAGTCTCTCTCTCTCTAGACCTCTCTCATTTCTCGTGCTATCTCTCCCACGCCCCCTCCCCCCGCCGACCCCTCTATCCATGCCTCTCTTGAATACATAATACACACACATACCTCTCTAGGCCTTGCCAAATACATCAATTATACATTCACACATGTTACATCACGTACCCCATTGATCTAAAAAGCCCTCTCTTCACGTTTATTTCACATACAACTTTCCTTTTGAATAAAGTGTGGCCAAAAAATTATTTAAGAATTTCCACATATATACAACATTACAAAGTTATATGGAGGAGTATGAACGTTAATTTGCATTGCATGGTGCCCACAATGATATTTATTCCGCACTGTGAATTTTTATATTTTTATACTATATATAAAGTTAGTCATAATAAAGAGAAACGAAGAGCATCTCTCTCTCCATCACATACACCCCCTCTACGCCCCTTTCACGTACGCACATAAACTATCTCCAGGTCCTCTAAAAGTAAGCCTCCAGCACATTCACGCATGTTTCATCTTTCTCTCGCGATATATACAGTGACGATCATTGTATTTGGAGTGAAAGCACGATACGTACATTGGACTTCAGAATCCACTCATTACGGTCACCATTTACGTTTTGCGGTTATTATACAGTCATGGGCTCATCGTACAGCTCTGTATTTGCTCAAGACATGACTAGTTGACCAGTTAAACACTCCACGTGGCACCTCTAGTGTTGCATCACATTATCTCACTACCATTGGGCCCACCTGCCGGCTAGTATCTACTCTTCTTCACTCTTATAAAAAACAGAGTTGGTGATGATGGTGTGCCTGCCATCCTGCAATATAGGCTGTCCGATTTATATCTGACGGATAGGAAGAAAACTATGGCAATTTTGCAAAAAGGTACCCACACACCTCTCCACATTTGCAAATATGGCCTTCCCTCGTTCATCCTTTTCTCTCACAAGATAAACTAGTCATACAAATGCATCTTGATGTTACGTGCAACGCACGACATCTTGCTAGTAAGAATGAAAACAAACGACAAAAAAATATTGGACGGTGGTTCAAAGTCATGACCGCGGGCACAACAGACAAGGTGGCCTTATATTGGTATGCTGAGCCGTCTATTTTAACACAGAGGAGCTGGTGTGGTGATTATACACACACCATGCATGCACACGAACTGCATGCACGCAACACTCACACGAACACATGCAGCCACGCACGCACGCAACACTCACACGTACACACGCAGCCACGCACGCACGCAACACTCACACGCACACATGCACGCATGCATGCACACACCACACGACCAACACACACTCTCACGCTCAAGTGCTCAACCTACACGTGCATGCGCACACATCAGGCCCTGACAGACACATACACAACCAGGTGATTCCCGCACACGGGTTGGAGTCTTGTTGCACCTGCGTAAATTTGTGTTTATCTGACCTTTTTCCTATGCGGATTGACATGTGGGACCCACAAGGAACATGGTCTATTTAACTAGTCAACATGGTGCCACGCAGACTATTTGGCCGGTCAACAGAGTGCAATCCGATGCTGAACAGTGAGCAAGTGACCGTATAATCACCGCAAAATGTATATAGTGACCGTAATGACCGTATTCTGAAGTTCGGTGACCGTATTACGCTTTTCTCTCTGTAGGCCCTCCAAAACTACATCTCTACACGTTCTCGCATGTTACATCTAACAACTATGCAATACAACACTACTACTACACTCTAACACAATAAATCATATGTGTTTTTAGTTTTACTAGATATCATATTGTTACTTAATTATTCAGTTTACATACATTAAAATTGCCTTTGAAATGTATGGCCAGTATCATCTACCGCGCGGGAAAAATCCCGCCCTTTCCTGTTTAATCGGGTTTGTATCGATGGATCGTGCAAAACAACAAAACTATAGTACTATACAGTACAAGTGATAGTTCACTGGGCCTCCGTGTCGTGTACTCCTCCATCGTAAGAGTGGAGCGCTCGCTTCCATAAATTTTCTAGTCCCTTTCGCCGACATGTGGGACATCATGCTACCGGGTCCACGTGCCATACCGAAATACAGTGCAGAGCAGCAGGGGTGAAGCACCCCAGTCATGGCGCCGGCGTAGTAATGAGCAATGAGGCGTTAAATCACAAAGCTGCACCTTTCCTGCCGTTAAGTTGGAGGGACGAAGTAATAATGCTAAAAAAAATAAGTTGGAGGGACGAAGCAACCATCATTTCACTCATCGCTGAAACCGCTTCTCCCTCATCTTCTTCAAGTTAACCACGTGTTGCTTCTGCCGTTGTTCTGCCTCATGTGGGATGAGGATCGGCTTGGTAAAGCACCGACACATGGGACCACATGTTAGCAAACCGCCAGGCCAACGTCCTCTAAAATTAAGAAACCTCCCCCGCCATCCGCGCGGCAAAATCACCTCCTTTTTACTAATCTTGATTCTATAATTTTTAGATCAATATAATTGAGATTTGTATAGATAGCACACAGGAGCAAAACCAAGTGGTACGGTTAAGGGCATCCACAATGTGTAGCCAAATGTGAAAATAGCTTTTGGCATTGATGGGAACCATTGTGGACGGTGCTGCCAAATCCAAAAAGATGGAACCGAAGCTCCCTGATTGATTGATTGAAGGAATAGAAAAATGCAACGTCTCTCCTCTTGCTCCCGTGCTTGGACGCATATATAGTATAGAGCACAGAGTCTACTCCCCTGTCCCTTCTATCACAAATCACAAAGCATTGAGGCGTCAAATCATAAAGCACGATGAAGCAACCATCATTTCACTCTTCGCTGACTCCGCTTCTCCATGGTCTTCTTCAAGAAACCACCTCACCGCACTAAGCTGGACGGACGACGCTATTGTGTACTAGTAGTACTAGTACATTTACGCGTCCTTTGGTTCAACGGACTTCCTGGATGCAAATAAGGCGATTGTCTCGGCTTGCAGGCGGCACTTGCGAACGACTTACCGTGGTCCCCCTCAATGGTGTTCTCCATCGAACGCACTTCGCCAAACCACAACGTTTGAGATATCGTCGACGTCACCGCAATGGGGAAGGAAGTCAAATAGTGACTACCTCCATTTTTTTGTACACAAGGCCAGTATATGAAAATTACAATTTGCAAAAGGCCACTAACACTAATCGAGGCAAAATTGATGGGATTTGCCTCGTACTAGCAACCAAGGACATTAATATACCCTTGCATGCATGCGGAAGTGAGAAGGTTGGTTTGCATGGCGCTGCATTAATCAAGCGATGAGGAGTGAGATTGTAAGTGCGTCTAGTGCTCCTTAGTGATTTTGGTGTATTGAAGACTTATAGGTTAAGGGACTAATGTGTTTATGAGTGTACACAGGTCTATAAGTCTATGAGGAGTTTGATATTTACAGAGAAAGTCGACCCCTAAAAATGAAGTTCTTCGACTGAAGACTTTGGATTTCTGAAGACTTTCTGAAGACTTTGAAAGTGAAGAAATTGGTGTGACCTTGAAGACTTGGTATTCATTTGAGGAACATGAAGCGTGAAGACTTTTGTTTTCGTAGTTTCATTTTCTCTTTCTTGAGTCATAGGAAACACCGTACTGTTAAAGGGGGTCGAGGAAATACTAAGGAAAAATTTCCATGTGATGCTCAACTCAAAATCCTACACCTACCAATCCCTTTGAGTGAAGTCATTGGAAATCTCATACAGTTCAGTCATATTCTTCAGTGACAGAGACGAAGTTCTTCTGGTCTCTGAGGAATTTGTTCTGACTGAGGAGTTAGGAATTCGCCAGTGCGGATTGCCTACACAATGAGGAACATGATAGCCCTGAGGAATTTGATACTCAAATTTCCGACCGTCGCTGTGCTATGCGCCAGCTGTCCCAAAATATCTACCCACCCAACGGTCATATCATTGAAGGGCATTTCTGTCTTATCATGTCGGGCTGCTCCCTAGGCTATAAATAGCCACCCCCTACAACCACTAGCTGGTTGGCTGCTCCGAGAGAAACTGACACTTGTCATTTGAGAGCATCCCATCCTCCGAGGACTTTGAGCGAAAATCATCAAGTGAGGAAAACCCAAACCCAAACACCCACAAAACCAAAGTGCTTGAGCATCACTGAAGAGATTGATCCTGTGTGGATCCGACGCTTGTTACCTTTGAAGACTGTGCTTCTTCCAGACGGTTAGGCGTCATGGTCTAGAGCATCCAAGAGGAAATTGTGGATCGCCGAGTGACCGAGTCTGTGATGGTTTGGAAGTCACCTGAAGACTTACCACGAGTGATTGGGCAAGGTCTGTGTGACCTTAGCTCAAGGAGAATACAGTGAGGACTGTGTGTCCGAGACTGTGTGTCCTCAGGTTTAAATACCTAGCCACTCCAACCAGACATACAACTGAGACAACAGTTGGAACTGGTTTACCAAATCATTGTCTTCACCAAGCTTACTGGTTCTATTTCCTCAACTCTTTCATTTCCTCATAACTGTGTTTTGCACTTGTTCATATCTGTGTTTGTAGACTTAGACTGAAGACTTTCTCAACTTCCTCAGTTCAATTTCTTCAGTCTGTTTGTCTTCATCCTGTGCTATCCCGTGTTTACGCTTTCTGTACTCTGTGCTTGTCTTCATTTCATCATGATGACCATGCTTGTGTTCTGCTATGCATACTTTTGAGTACTTATTCCGCTGCAAGTAGTTCTTCGCTAAGGAATTTCCTCACTGGCAAATTCCTTAGTGAAGAATTCATAAAAATCGCCTATTCACCCCCCTCTAGTCGATATAACGCACTTTTAATTGGTATCAGAGCTGGGTACTCCCTTGTTCTGTGTGATTTTGGTTTAACCGCCTGGAGTTTTAGTTATGTCAACCGCAGGTATGAAGAAAGTGACATGTCCCATCTTTGACGGTCACGAGTATCCCAAGTGGAAGGCCATGATGAAGAAGCGCCTCATGGCAATGAACAGCGAACTGTGGACCGTCACTGAGATTGGTCTTACCGATCTGTGCAAGACGGCGGAAGCAGATGACATTCGCAAGTACACTCTTCTCAACCTCATGGCGAAGGACGTCATCTGCTCCTGTGTGTCTCAAAATCAGTTCAGGAACATCATGCATCTAAATCATGCGAAGCTTATCTGGGACCGTCTCTCTGAGGTCTGTGAAGGTCATCGAACCCGTCATGATCCTTGGTTTGAGGACTTCAAGGAATCTCTCAAAGTGATGACATTCGAACCAGAATTATCATCCTCTTCATCATGCCTTATGGCAAAAAGTGCTGAGGTAACTGAATGCTACCTATCCGAGTCAAGTGATGATGAATCTGGTGATGAATTTGGACCCAGCTATGTCAAACTTGCTTCCCTTGCCACTAAACAACAAAGAGCTTTGGAAAAAGTTCAATACATGCTAAATAAGAGCGACGATATGTTGGGTGAAGAAATGGATCAGTCAAAAGCTTTGGCTGAAAGTCTTCAGAGACTTCATACTAAGTATGACACCCTTCAAGATCAACATAACACTCTCTTATCTGATCATGAGAAGCTTTCTTATGAATTTCTTCAAAGAAAGCAAGATCTTGAGAAGCTAAGAGTGAGTTATGAAGATCTTCAGAAGGAGCGCGATTCATTGCTTGCTCAACAAATCAGCGCTGCTCAGGAAGAATTTGTTCCTCCATGTTTGAAATGCATTGAATGTGAATCTGCTAATTCTTCACCTGAATGTTCAAATGCTTCTAATGCTACAAATTCCTCACCTGCCTCTGCTATCACTAATTCCTCATCTGAGGACATTGCTAGTATCACTGACGATGCAGGGCTGAAGGAATTGTACATGACAGGCATGTACAAAAGCCTCAAAGGGCATCAGACTCTTTGTGATGTGCTTAAAAAGCAGATCCTCAACAGGAACCCTAGGAAAGAGGGTATTGCCTTTGAGAGGAAACTCAATGCTGATGGTACATATTGGAAGCCTGAGCAGTACCCCAAAACCTCATGGGTTGCTACAAAGGGACCTCCAGTTGATCCATCTAATTTATCTGGCTTTACATGTGAATCTTCTCATTCTTCTGATGAGTCATTTGACTCCAACTACAAACTGTTCAAAAATCAGAATGGTGAAGTTTTTGCTAGATATGCTGACACTAACTGTAGAACGGTCCCCCTATGAAGAAAATCTGGGTTCCCAAAAGGTGCCTTGAAAGTCTTCAGGTGAATGTCCTCATGACACCACCTGTGAAGAATAGGAACCCCAGATCAAATTCTTCATATGGACCAAATTCTTCATATGGATCCAAGTCCTCATACGGACCAAATTCCTCACGTGGATCAAATTCCTCAAAAGGATTAAAGTCCTCATATGAAAATCATTGTGCTAACAACTCTATTTCGCAGGGAAGAGCTAAGGGCTATGAATATGAGCATTATTCTTCTAATCATTATGTTCATAAGTCCTCGAAGAATTTATCTGCTTATTCATATGCTTACCCTAACTCCTCTTATGTGAAACGAAATGGATTGGCTTCTATGCCACCTTTCTCGTATGGAGCTCGCAGAGTGATGAACTCTTTGCCACCCCTTCAGATGTGGGTGGTGAAGAAAAAGAACTAATCTTTTATGCAGGGTGAGGTCTCCAGACGTACTTAATCGTCTGAAGAATTTGCTGGAGACCTAAAAAGTGACTGAAAGGACGCAGGCTAATCATGAAGAAATGAACCTTCATTTCTCACGTCCTCATACGGTTTTAACTGTTGCATTGCTCGATGAAATTGGTCTGATGAATTGTGATGTCATATTCTTCACAGATGAAGTATATGAAGTTCGTAAACCGCACTACATCTGCAGGATGATCAACCCAAAGCCACTGAGTGGGTCCTCGATAGTGGATGTACAAATCATATGACTGGTGACAAGAATCTATTGATGGATGCTCCGTTATCACCATCGCATCTGAAGCATATCATCTTCGCTGACAAAGGCAAAAGTCAGGTATTGGGTCTAGGTAAGGTTACGATCACAAAGGATCGACACATGGACAAAGTCATGCTTGTCGAGTCCTTAGGATACAACCTCATGTCTGTCTCAATGCTTTGTGATATTGATATGGTTGTTGTCTTTGGCAAGTATCGTTGTGTTGTGGTTATGGAGGCTGACAATTCCAAAGTCTTCGAAGGATTTAGGAGAGGAGACTTGTATATTGTTGATTTCTCTACAGGACCGCAACCAGCCGTGTGCCTACTTGCAAAAGCATCAGAAGGCTGGCTATGGCATCGACGACTTGGTCATGCAGGCATGAGGAATTTGCACACGCTTGCGAAGAAGAAGCATGTCATTGGCATTAAGAATGTCAAATTCCTCAAGGATCACTTGTGTGGAGCTTGTGAAGCTGGAAAGATGACCAAGGCTAAGCATCCATCGAAGACTATCATGACCACTACTCGACCATTTGAATTGCTTCATATGGATCTCTTCGGTCCTAACCATTACCCAGTAGTCACAAATGATGCATCTCTCTATGGCTTTGTTATTGTTGATGATTACTCTCGATACACATGGGTACACATTGTTACTTACAAACATGAAGTGCAGGAAGTCTTCAAACGATTTTCCTCGAGGGCTTCAACCAACTTTGGTGTGAAGATCAAGCACATCAGAAGTGACAATGGAACTGAGTTCAAGAATTCTGGTCTTGATGACTATCTTGATGAACTTGGTATTACTCATGAGTTATCTGCTCCTTACACTCCTCAGCAGAATGGCGTCGTGGAACGCAAGAACAGAACTCTTGTTGAGATGGCTCGCACTATGCTTGATGAGTACAAGACGCCTCGTCACTTCTGGATTGAGGCAATTTATACTGCGTGCCACATCATCAACAGGGTATATCTTCACAAATTCTTCAAGAAGACTGCCTATGAACTCCTCACTGACAAGAAACCCAATGTGAGTTATTTCAAAGTCTTCGGTGCTAAATGTTGGATTAGAGATCTTCATCACAATGCTAAATTTGCACCGAAAGCACATGAAGGTTTTATGCTTGGTTACGGAAACGACTCGCACACCTACAGAGTCTTCAACAACGTTCTTCACAAGGTTGTTGAAACTGTAGATGTGCGGTTCGATGAAACTAATGGCTCGCAAAGAGAGCACCTACCCTCTGTGATAGATGAACCAACACCTGAGGAAACTATCAAGTTCAAGGCTACTAAGGATGTCATTCCTACCGAAGAATCTGCTGAAGAATTCATTCCAGAACGTGAAGAACGTCGAGCTAATGCACCTGAAGAAAATACTGAAGAAAATGGTGCTGAAGAAAATGCTGATCAAATTCCTCGACGACAACCAGCTCATCCTCGCGTTGCAAAAGAAGTGCAAGTTGAAAAGATCATCGATGACATTGAAGCACCAGGTCCTCTCACACGCTCAAAAGCTTCACATTTATCTAACTTTTGTGGGCACTATGCTTTTGTCTCTATCACAGAGCCCACTAAGGTAGATGAAGCATTTCTGGAGCCTGAGTGGATTCAGGCCATGCAAGAAGAATTACATCAATTCGAGCTCAACAACGTCTGGGAACTGGTCAAATGTCCAGATCCTCGCAAGCACAATATCATTGGCACAAAGTGGATCTACCATAACAAGCAAGATGAAAATGGCCTTGTGGTGAGGAATAAGGCACGGCTTGTAGCTCAAGGCTACACACAGGTTGAAGGAATTGATTTCGATGAGACTTTTGCACCTGTTGCTAGACTTGAGGCTATTCGCATATTACTTGCTTATGCTAACCATCATGATATCACTTTATATCAAATGGATGTGAAAAGTGCATTCCTCAATGGTAAGCTTGAGGAAGAAGTATATGTTGCTCAACCCCCAGGTTTTGAAGATCCAAAGCATCCTGACAAAGTCTTCAGACTCAATAAGGCCCTCTATGGCCTCAAGCAGCCCCCCCGGGCATGGTATGATACTTTGAAGGAATTCCTCATGAAGAAAGGCTTCAAACCCGGTTCACTCAACCCTACTCTTTTCACTAAATCTTATGATGGTGAATTTTGTGTGTGCCAAATATATGTTGATGATATTATCTTTGGCTGTACCGACCAACGTTATAGTGATGAATTTGCATATATGATGAGTGAAGAATATCAAATGTATATGATGGGAGAGTTGAAATTCTTCTTAGGTCTTCAAATTCATCAACAGCGCAATGGCATATTCATATCTCAGGAGAAATACCTCAAGGATGTACTGAGGAAATTCGGCATGCAAGATTCCAAAGGCGTCAAAATTCCGATGCCCACAAATGGCCATCTGTGCACTGATGAAAATGGTATTGACTTCGATCAAAAGTTATACCACTCCATGATTGGTTCTTTATTGTATTTATGTGCATCTAGGCCAGATATTATGCTTAGTGTTTGCATGTGTGCCCGATTTCAAGCTACACCGAAGGAATCACACCATAAGGCTGTGAAACTTATTCTTCGATATCTAGCTCACACACCAACACTTGGATTATGGTACCCCAAGGGCTCGGCTTTTGATCTCATTGGATATTCTGACTCTGACTATGCTGGTGATCATGTGGACCGCAAGTCAACATCTGGTACATGTCATTTCCTCGGACGATATTTGGTCTGTTGGTCCTCGAAGAAACAGAACTGCGTATCACTGTCTACTGCTAAAGCTAAGTACATTGCTGCTGGTTCTTGCTGTGCTCAATTGCTGTGGATGAAGCAAACTCTCAAGGACTATGGCGTCAATGTGAAGAATGTGCCTCTCTTCTGTGACAATGAGAGTGCCATCAAGATTGCTCACAACCCAGTTCAACACTCGAAGACAAAGCACATTCAGATTCGTCATCATTTTCTTCGCGATCATGTGTTGAAGGGCGACATTTCTATTGAGCATGTGAAGACTGAAGAACAGCTAGCCGATATCTTCACTAAGCCCTTGGATGAGAAGAGATTTAGCAAGTTGCGGTGTGAGCTAAATATCCTAGAATCTTCGAATGTTCTTTGAAAAGAACACTCATCCTAACACTTATGCAAAATTGATGACTTAGATGTGCAACACATGAAGAAACATTTTTCTTCAATCAATGAAGAATAACACTCTAAGTGTGAAGAAATTAATGAAGAATTTGATTCTCAGAACCCTACGACAATTGTACGCCGTGTCTGAAATCATCATTCTTATACGGTGGGTCACGCCACCACCAAAAGTTGAAAATCTTCAATTTGAGTTTTTCCTCAGTTTTGAAATTCCTCAGTTGTTCAAAATCGTCAACTTTGCAAAATCTTCACTGTTTCCGTCGTTTTTCTTCATTGGCTATATATATATATATGAGTTTATGTCCTCTACAACATTCACTTATGGCTAATTCTTCAAGTTGCATTTTCTGCTTAGTGAATGTGATCGGACCCTTCCCCCTCTATGCTATACTCAACCCAATCTATTCACAAATTCATCATGTGCGTTCTATTTCAAACTCGTTCAAAATCTTCACTGTGTCCTTGTCAGCTGAAGAATTTGCGAACGGAACTTTTAACTTATCTTATCCAAATTTTCGGCTTTGCCACTCAAACCGTTCCGCATCCCACGAAATACTTATCTATTCACCCACGATCTAACACGATCTCCACTTCTCAGTATGTGGGTGACACATGTCAAGCGAATGAGATGGGTCAGGGGCGCGTTCATCCAATTTCTTCGGGCGAACAGTTTTTCACCGTGGCTATAAATACCCCCTCTCCCCTTCCTCACTTCCTTTACTCCGCTCGACCTCTCTCCAGCTCGAGATTCTCAAACCCTTGCGCCGCCGCTACTTCATCGTCGCCAATGAGGAAGAGCTTCACTGCCTCGACCTCGCCGCCGCCGTACTCGCGCCGGCCACGGAAATCTTCACTCCGTCGCCGCCGTAGCCGTCTTCCTCCGCCGAGTTAGGGCGTGGAAGATCTGCACAGACGAACTTCACTTCTCCACCTCACAGTTCGTCGTGTTCTTCATTCAGGGTAATTAAAAGTTACTTTTACTGCCCTCTTTGATTCAAATGATTTCTGCAAAATCTTCAAAAGGTGTTTATTCTTCAAATTCTTCACACACTAAACACCTCACATGTCATCTGTTCTTGATTCATTTCTCTTAGCTATAATTTCTCTTCAAGATTCCTCAATTGTGCGGATTTCTGATCTGTACAACTCTGGAACCTAAGACTAAGAACGCTTAGTGAAATTCTTCAAGACTCGCCTGGTCAAATTCCTCAAACTTGTTCTTTTTGAAAAACCTTCTGAGAATGCATATGACCTCTTCAACTTCCTCGCAACTATACTCTGTCTACAGGTACTCATGTCCGCAGCTGAATCACTAGGTTCTCATCAACTTAACTCATTTGCAGCATTCCTCGAAGAAAAGTTGCATACTTCTTCAGAAAATTCAATTGTCCAAATTCCTCATCTGAAGAAAATGGCTGATGGAAAGAAGCCACAGAAAGGAGGAAAGAGGCCTGAGGTCAACATTGCATTTGAAATCCCTGAGGACATCTATGCTGGGTACTGCACACCCCCTGAGGAAGATAAAAATCAGTGCAAGGTGCGCATTCAGAAGATAGAAAGGAGACGGGCAAGAGAGTGGAGGGAGTACGGGTATGTGACTCCCAAGTACATGAAGAAATTCGCACTCAATCCTCCATGCTCAAGACCTCCGTTGGCACCTGGCCAAGAAGCTGATCTCACCAGCCTTAAGCGTGGTGAAGATTATCCTGAAGAATGGGCCAAGCGCCAGGCCAAGTTGGCCAAACAAGCAAAAGATGCAGTGAGGAAATTCAACGAGGACTCTGCTGCTGCTGCTACCTCTGCTGAGGCCTCTGCTGTCAAGCCGAAGAAATCCATGGCAAAGAAGCCTGCACGTAAGCCAAGTGCTTCACTGTCAATGTCCTCACGGAAAATTCCTCATGCTGCTCCTGCCCCTCCAAAGTCCTCGGCTGCTCCAACCAAATCCTCAGCACCTGTGCATCCTGCCACGTGCCAACGGACTACAGGCATCTCTATTGCCTCAGGAGCTTCAGCTAGTTCCTCAGCTGCACCAAATTCTTCAACAGGACCCTCTCTGCTGAAGACAAAGACCACTGCTGGACGAGGCTCTCGCCCAAGTCCTCACAAGAAGCAGGTCGCCTTCCAAGTGCCGTCTGAAGAAGACGAAGCTGATGATGAAGAACTTGCTGAAATCATCAGAGATAGGCAAGTCAGGGCAGCTAGAGCCAAGGGCACAAATGTGCCTCTGCTTTTGGATCCAAAGTTGATCCTCGATTACATTGATCTCTGGCACAAGGACCCAAACACTCCTATGCCTGACTTCAAGCTGACTCCTGGTCAAAGTCATATGCTGGCTGCCTTCATCCAAGAAGAAAAATGGAAATTTGAGAAGACCAGGTAGCTCAAGAAAGCACAATACAGGAAGGAGAAATTCCTGAAGAACAACGTTGTCTCTATGACAACTGATGATCTTGTGAAGATCCATTCTGAAATCAAAGTCCTCAGCGATGATTTCAATGCTTACTATGCTGATTGGCAAGGAGCCAAGGTCAGGTTTGTTAAACTGACTGAGAAGTTCACCTCCAATGTTGCAGCCCCATCGCAACAAGAAATTCCTCAGACTGAAGCATCTGCTCAGCCAACTGAAGAACATGCCAGCACCGCTGATGACATTCAGGCCGCTGAAGAAAATGTGATTTCCAGGGCTGATGACTGCATTCCAGCCGCTGATGAAATTGCCAGGGCATCCACTAGTGGTGCGCCTGAAGAAAATGAAGAGGTCAGGGCAACTGAATCAGTTGTGCCTGAAGAAAATCAACCACATTCCTCTGCTCCTCCTGCGCCTACCCCAACTCCAATTCTTCCATCTGCATCAGATGTGAAGAAGACCAAGGCTGCAGAGCGTGCAGCAGTGAAGAAAAGGAAAGCATCAGCTTCATCAGATTCTTCAGCTCCGAAGAAGATGAAGAAATTAACCAGCTCATTTGCAACCCCATTGATGTTGTTCCGATCTCAACCATGCCATCAAAGGACCTTGTTCCTTTTGATGAAGAATATGTGATCCCCAGCGGATCTGATGAAGAAAATCCTTCTGCTGCTTCGTCAGAGCAGATGGATGAAGAAATTGAAGTGGATGAAATCCCTTCAACTCCAGTTGTTTCCTCGCCCATGCCTCAGTTCACTGCTGAAGAGGCCAGTGTTGAGGAATTGGATGATCAAAATTCTGAGGTGGACATTGGGAGTACTACTCCATTGTTGAATGATGATTTTTGGGATAGTCAGCATCCAAACTCCCCTCTGTTCACGCCATTGCAACAAATCCCTCTGTCCCCCGCACAAACTGTTCAAATGGGCTCTGAAGAACATCAACCCACTGCATCTGTTCATGAAGAAATTCCAGCCACTAGTGCTGAAGAAACTGCTGCTGCTGAATCACTAAAGACACAGACTGCCACTGAAGAGGAACCAGAATTTCCTCAGCCTGAAGAACCTGAGATTGCGATTCCTGAGGTTGTAATGCAACTGACTGACACTCCTCTGCCCAAGACAAAGGATCCATTCTCAAGGAAGCAATAATTCAAGGCTAATGATTTCTTCGGCGAGCACGTATTCTTCACTGATTACAACCCCTATGACTCTGCTCGCATTAGGAAGAGGCGTTTCTGGACTGCCAGCCAGGCAAATTTTTATTCCTCAGTGCTGTTCAACAAAGACAAAGTCTTCGATCATGAGCACATTCCTCACGTGGATATGGAATCTCTGCCCTGCTTCGGGCCAACCCTTAGTGTTCTTTACGACGCTGGACTGTTAAATTTCTGCACTGATATATGTGATTGGAATGAAGAGCTCATTCTTCAATTTTATGCAACTCTGCACATCACCGGAGACTCTGAAGTTGTGAATTCATGGGTGCTGGACTGGATGTCTGAAAATACTCACTACAAGGCACCAGCTACTGAATTGCTTCGTGCTTTGCCTCTCAGTCGTCCCCTTGAAGCTGCTCGTTGCGTCTACAGTGAACCTGAGCTTACAGATCACTATATGCAAGTGCTGATGAAGCCTTTGAAGCCAGGTCAGGCCCCAAGAACAAAATTCCTTGTGAAGGAATTGTTATATGTGCCTCGGACTGTCTATCGCATTCTAACGAAGACATTGAGTCCTATCAAGGGCCACGACTCGAATGAAGAAGTCGTTGGCATCATGAAGAATCTGCTTTTCAATATCATTCATGGCGTTCCCGTCAACTTCCATGATTTCTTCATGAGGACTCTGGCCAATGTCGCAATGTCACCATTTGAGTTGAAGCCTTATGCACCATGGATTATGAGATTCATCAGAACAAGGTCTTCACTCAACTACAAAGCTGATACACTGAACCATTGCAGCTACTTGCCCCCGATTGAAGTCCTCAAACAGACATTTTCCTCAGCTGATGAAAAGGGCAAGGCTACTGCTGTCATTGATGAAGGCATTCGTCCATTGGATGGTCAATTTCGCAAGGCTGCATCCTACTCCACCAATGATGACTCCGCCACCCATGACTCTGCCGCCAACGCAACCAAGCCAAATCCTCAAGGCACAGCTCCTAGGGTGATGACTGGCCGTGAGCTTCTCCTCAGTCTTCACCAGAAGGTTGATTGCAATCACAAATGGGTCAAGCGTCAGTTTGGTTCAATTCTTCACAACATGACTGCTACCCACAATGCAGTGAAGAAAAACCACTACTACCTTCATGAAACCCTCAACTGCACCTGGGCTGTTCTGTTGCACATTTATAGCGCAGAAGATCTGAAGACAATGGGTATCAAGGAGGACTTTGACTGGTCTGCACCTCCACCGAAGAAATACAAGAAGGTCAAGGTTCCTTCCTTGGTGGCCAGCTCCTATTCTTCATCGCGTGACACCGACGAGCATGAAGACTTGGACGACAATGCGGCAGGCCCTACATCAACAAACGACCCCAACAACGCTGGCGCTCCTTCATCAACTTGATATTCTTCAGGGGCGTTAGTTCTCATTTTCGAACCTTTTGGTCATTCGATGACAAAGGAGGAGAAATTTGAGTTAGTCTTCAAGCGGGTCTATCTTTTATGGGCGTTTTTTTTCTAAGTTACAACTCTCGTTCTTCTGACGACTTTGTTGGATCGAGTTGTAAACTAAAACTCTATGGTGGCCTGATACTTTTGCTGTTTCTACTGCATGCTTATTCCTAGTTAATGTTATTGCATGCATGCTGAATTACATCAGTCACTATATTTCATCATGCATTTCAAATTCTTCATATATTATGTCAAATGCGTGTATAAATTACAAGATATAGGGGGAGATCTCCATGATTCAACTCTTCAAGTGTGCATTGCTTCAAAAGCAAATTTCTCACTATGCAAATCTTCAGGGGGAGTTCTTCTATATCTTGCAATCAAATTCCTCAATATCAGTATTTACACTTCATATGTTTATCCCCGTTGAAAACTTAACCTATATTGTCATCAATCACCAAAAGGGGGGAGATTGTACGTGCATCTAGTGCCCCTTAGTGATTTTGGTGTATTGAAGACTTATAGGTTAAGGGACTAATGTGTTTATGAGTGTACACATGTCTATAAGTCTATGAGGAGTTTGATATTTACAGAGAAAGTCGACCCCTAAGAATGAAGTTCTTCGACTGAAGACTTTGGATTTCTGAAGACTTTGAAAGTGAAGAAATTGGTGTGAGTTTGAAGACTTGGTATTCATTTGAGGAGCATGAAGCGTGATGACTTTTGTTTTCGTAGTTTCATTTTCTCTTTCTTGAGTCATAGGAAACACCGTACTGTTAAAGGGGGTCGAGGAAATACTAAGGAAAAATTTCCATGTGATGCTCTACTCAAAATCCTACACCTACCAATTCTTTCGAGTGAAGTCATTGGAAATCTCATACAGTTCGGTAATATTCTTCAGTGACAGAGATGAAGTTCTTCTGGTCTCTGAGGAATTTGTTTTGACTGAGGAGTTAGGAATTCGCGAGTTCGGATTGCCTACACAGTGAGGAACATGATAGCCCTGAGGAATTTGATACTCAAATTTCCGACCGTTGCTGTGCTATGCGCCAGCTGTCCCAAAATATCTACCCACCTAACGGTCATATCATTGAAGGGCATTTATGTCTTATCATGTCGGGCTGTTCCCTAGGCTATAAATAGCCGCCCCCTACAAGCACTAGCTGGTTGGCTGCTCGGAGAAAAACTGACACTTGTCATTTGAGAGCATCCCATCCTCCGAGGACTTTGAGCGAAAATCATCAAGTGAGGAAAACCCAAACCCAAACACCCACAAAACCAAAGTGATTGAGCATCACTGAAGAGATTGATCCTCTGTGGATCCGACGCTTGTTACCTTTGAAGATTGTGCTTCTTCCAGACGGTTAGGCGTCATGGTCTAGAGCATCCAAGAGGAAATTGTGGATCGCCGAGTGACCGAGTCTGTGATGGTTTGGAAGTCACCTGAAGACTTACCACGAGTGATTGGGTGAGGTCTGTGTGACCTTAGCTCAAGGAGAATACGGTGACGACTGTGTGTCCGGGACTGCGTGTCCTCAGGTTTAAATACCTAGCCGCTCCAACCAGACGTACAACTAAGACAGCAGTTGGAACTGGTTTACCAAATCATTGTCTTCACCAAGCTTACTGGTTCTATTTCCTCATAACTGTGTTGTGCACTTGTTCATATCTATGTTTGAAGACTTAGACTGAAGACTTTCTCAATTTCCTCAGTTCAATTTCTTCAGTCTGTTTGTCTTCATCCTGTGCTATCCTGTGTTTACACTTTCTGTACTCTGTGCTTGTCTTCATTTCATCATGATGACCATGCTTGTGTTCTGCTATGCATACTTTTGAGTACTTATTCCGCTGCAAGTAGTTCTTCGCTAAGGAATTTCCTCACTGGAAAATTCCTCAGTGAAGAATTCATAAAAATTGCCTATTCACCCCCTCTAGTCGATATAACGCACTTTCAGAGATGGTTAGCTCTTTGGGCCTTGGAGAAAAAATACGCATTAATTGACACGTCAAACGAGGATTTGTATCGATTAATCCCGCGAAGGAAAACCTCGCCTTTCTTTATTAACACTAGTACTCCTAGTACGTACGTACTTATCCTGTTTGGGTCTAGGCCTTGCATTGCCATACTTCGCCACATTTTTGCCAAGCTTGCCTAAAGTTTTTAAAATGAAAAGGAGGTACACTTGCGCACGGCTGTCACAGTCGCACCGCACCCTCACACGGTCGCTCCTGCATGCCGCGGTTGCACCGCACCCTCACACAATCGCTCCTGCATGCCGCAAACCCAACCAAGGGAACGCACCCTCACTGACACGTGCTACCGCATGTGAACAAACCAAACTCAGCCATCCTACCACTCGCACATAATTTTCGTTCATACAATATGTTTATCCAACCGCATGTTGGGGAGGATCCGTATGGCCCGTGCGGTGGTCTGTTGGGGAAGAAGAAGAGGTGAGGAAGAAGGGTTAGGAGATGTAGGATATTCCTCCAACCGCCTGAAATGGTAGACTGACCCAAATGATGGAAGTCAGGCGACTTGGATAACAATATATGTTTTTACACAACAAAGGACCCCTAAAAAACATAAAGAAAAACTATCACTGCTCGTGGAACGAGACGGCCTCGTCGTCTTTGGCTGCCGGCGCGAACCAGCCGTAGCTGCTGACGTGTGTCTCCGCATCGTGGTTCTCCTCGGCCTCCAACTACTCGTTCTTGTGGAGTGTGCGGGCGCTCTGCACGGATGAGAGCACCGCCCGGTTCAAGTCGAGGACGTCCAGTTCCGCCTGCAGGAGGGCCTTGATGGAATCGGCATCCGCACGCTCCGCGTCGAGTTGAGCCTCCGCCGCCCGGTTCAAGTCCAGGATTTCCAGTTCCGCCTGCAGGAGGGCCTCTATGGCAGCGACATCCGCGCGCTCCGCGTCGAGTTGAGCCTCCGCTGCCCGGTTCATGTCGAGGACGTTCGGTTCCGCCTGCAGGAGGGCCTCGATGGTAGCGGCAACCGCGCGCTCCACCTCAAGTTGAGCCTCCGCCGCCCGGTTCACATCCACGACATCCAGTTCTGCCTGCAGGAGAGCCTCGATGGCAGCGGCATGCGCGTGCTCCGCGTCGAGTTGAGCCTCTGTCTCCCGGTCCTCCTTTAGTATCGCGAGGTTGAACCGTTGGTCCGCCTGCACCATGGGGTACCGGACGCCGGCACGAAGTCGACGTCCATCGTCTCATACCCATCGGGGGCCTTCTGTGTCGCGACCTCTGCCATGAACATTGGATCGGCTTCCTCCTCCTCGTAGCTTGGCTCAAGAGACCTCGGGGATTGGCCCGCCGCAAAGCGAGCTTGGGAATGGAGGTCTGTGGCGCCGACCGCCGCCGTGATTTCTGCGCGGCGCTCCGGCGTCAGCATCTTGTAGTACGTGATCTTGTGGCGCACCATGGCTTTCCGATGAACTAGGGGATGCTTGATGCGGGCTAGGGGATCGAAAGGTGGGGGAATGGGCTGGAGAGGAGGTGTGGTTTTGGGGCAGTGGCTGGCGTAGGCCGAGCAGCGAAGGTTCTGGTGTGAATAGTGGTTCTGGTGATGACCGGTCAATCGGTTTTGACTGTACATCGCTCTTGTCGAGTTCGCCTTGCACCCCGGCATGCTGGATCCTCCATGTCGCTCACCAAATGGAACGCACTTCATCTTGCGTTATCGCTTGCTTGTGGGACCGCAGTTGAAAGCAAACCGACGTCCCTCTCCCTCCCCCGCCCGCGTCATTTATACTACCACTCCCTCCGTTTTATGCGGAGTAAATAAAAACAGAGGGAGTATACTACGGATGAGGATCCCCCTGACATGGCCGAACCCATTGAGTAACTGACATGCGGGGCCTAGCAAGCATGGGGTCCGCCAGTAAGTGACCGAAAGGGAGGGTAAGGCAGGGATACCTACGTCAGATGATGCACTTCCACTACTAGTCCCTCCTTCCGTCTACAAGGCCTAATGCGTTTTTCGAGGCTAACTTTGACCAAATGTTAGAGTAATAATATATGACATGCAACTTACAAAAAGCATACGGTCAAATTCGTATGTGAAAGGAGCTTCCAATGATATAATTTTCACATTATACATCTCATGTACTATTAATCTTGTCAATAGTCAAAGGCGGTTTTGAAAAACGCATTAGAGCATGGTTAATATTATAGCCAGCCGATGGCTATAACACTGGTGCGCGTCGTTCCTAAACAAACGGTTTTTTACCCCTTTCCGCGACGGCATTTGGAACCATCGCCAAGTGAGTGTGGGCGATAGGGGGGGTCCTTCCCACACGACCCAGAAACCGTCGGGGATAGGGAGCCTTGATGCATACAGTTGTCCCTATATAACCGTTTCCGATATCTCGAATATCCCAAACGCTTCATCCTTGCTACTCGTTTGTGCTCGCATTGCCATCGCAGTCGGAGTTTTGTGGTTCTGCCTAAAACCAGGCAAATTCTAGGCACGGGAGCTTTCCAGGCAGATTTTAGGCAGACTCCAGGCACGGGAGATTTACAATGCCTGGCACATCACAAATAGTTCATGATTATAAACCATGTACGATAGGTAGACAATCACACACATTTAGTTTTCCCGCACCATTTGTGATAGTGTCTGACATCACACACACTTTGCGAACAGCAACTGTGTGCATGCTTGCACACGTTTCCTCTTTGTGAACCGTCTCGGATTATGGTGTATATCGCAAACATTTGTGTTTTACCAACCGTGTGTGCCGTAATGACCTGCACAACGTAATTTCACCCTAATTTAATTGCTGCTATTTAAAATTGTACCTAATTTAAACTTGAAAGCAGGCTATATCTTTATTCATATCCTTCTGGTTCAAACAACCAATGCATTATTCGATTCATAGGTACATATGTTTAAAAATTACAGAAGCACCAAATAAAGAATGATGTACCAGGGTTCTATACTTGTACTATTACAGATGGTAAAGAAAGAGGCGACAGACATTCCAGTTGCTGGACAAGGTGAAGTGGAATGGCCCTATTGTGCTCTCCTGGATGCAGAAGGCATGTAGGACTCTAGTCCAACCCCTTGTGATGGTCGACCACCAATCATGTAGTTTGAGAGGTAATCTTGAGTAAATTGCTTCAGGATCCACTGCAAAAGAAAAAAATATTCAGATATTGTCATCTAACACAACTCATTACGGGCAGTAAAAAGAAGGCTACAGGGTTCTTACTTACCATCCTGCAGTTCACTGTTGTCTTGCATAAAGTGTAAACAAATAGTTCGATTGACATCTTTTGACCCATTTTAGTAACAATCTTTATCAGTTTCCTCACTTGATGCTGGTTCATGAATATCTCATTGCCCCATGCGCAGAAAGGGTCGAAGTGTGGATCTTTGGCAATGATATATGTACCTAAAAGCACCAAGTTAATATTAGAAGCGAAACAACAATTTAAAAATGATGTAGTACAACATTCCATCCATCCCATTATATAAGATTTTATTACATGTATATCTAGACATCATCAGAACATTAAGGTAACACTCTTCCTTGTTGCTATGTAGCTTGGGATTGCATATTTAGTCATTCAGTACAATGCATGTTGCTAAACAACAATTGAAAAACGAAAAGGCAAGTTAACTGCAATATCCTTAACAGCAACCAAATATCGTAATTCATAGTGGTATTGTTGAAACTGTTATTGATGAAATTGAACTGCACAGAAAATAGTTGCACATATAGAGCATCACATTGTGAAGAACTGAAATAAACAAGTCATAAGGACATCTCTAGGCGATCCTTAAAAAGTTAAAGGACTAAAACCCTTAGTGGATATATATATATACTCCAGGAATTTTTGGCCTTTTCTAGTCGATCCCCTAAACTTAAGGTTGTAAACGTCAATTTGATCAAGTTCAAAGCAGGTTCAACCGAAAGTAGCATGCATTCAAACATAAACATAGATAGTTTTGCATAACCGAACATAAAACATAAATTTAAACTAAGCTAAACTACTTTCGGTCGAAGTAGATGTCGAGCCAATCCTTCCTCGTCATGTACGGTGTGCCGCGAGCCGAGTCCGGGCCAGTACCATCGTCGGGGTCGTTGGGGAAGGCACTCCTCCACTCGTCGACGTCGATCTCCTCGTCCTGGGGGCCCACCTCAACGCCATCCATGCCACCGTCGCCGCCGCCTTCGACCTCGTCATCAGATGAGAGCGCGATAACCTCACCGCCCTCCGCGGCGCCGTCCTCGACGCTTTCGACCTCGTCATCGGAGGAGAGCGCGATAACCTCACCGCCCTCCGCGCCGGCAAAGATCGCCCGCTCCGCCTCCACGAGCTGTGGGTGCTGCCGACGGAGCTCTTGCATGTAGGCCTCGTCGGCAGCCTCGGCCTCGAGACGCTCCCACGCCTCGCGGTCCTCCCGCGCCATAAACGAACTCACCACCCCTGGCTCCGGTGAAACAAGGTGGACCGGATGTGTGTCGAAGGAGAAATTGAGCCTAGCCGCCGCGCCGTGGTAGCGGACCTGCCAACGATCATACTCCATGGCCGCGAGCTCGGCCGTGTGGAAGCAACCGAGCCACCGGCGGGTGTGGGTCTCTCGATCTGTAATCTCGGCGACCCACGTCCCCCAACGCCGCTGTCGGACCCTGAGCTAGGACTTCGTCGGCTACTAGGTCCGGGAGATGACGGGGAAGTCCTCGAACCGGTGTAGGGGCCCGGCGGCGGGCGGATCAGGGGACCGGCGACGGTGGATCGGGCCCGCGGAGGACATCGGGGACACCTCGGTGGCCACCTCGCCGGCATCGGGTGAAAAGGCCGCAATAAACCTCTTTTTGGCCATTGACTACTCGAGTTCGCCGGCACACAGGCAGAGGTTGAGGATGGAGGCGCCGGCGATGGCGGTGACCTACCAATGGTTTCGAGGGTTGTGTGTGTCTGTGTGAGCGGAGGTTGTGTTTGAGGAAATACTGCGGCAACTGAAAATTTTACTAGGCGGGAGTAACAAGGCGGGGCTACTGAAAATTTGGATCAAGGGCAAGCAGATATTTTTGAGATTGCGAGGGATCCAGAGGCGGGAGTAAAATGCTGGGGCTACTGAAAATTTGAATCAAGGGACTGAAGGAGAGAGGGATGCAGAGGCGGGAGTTTTGGGGGAGCGAGCTAGTGTGCTTGACACGCCGGCTGTGGACTGTAGCCGACGCACCTTCTCGCGTAAGCCATAGGCGTACTATACACCGACGGTGCTCCAAGATATTTTGTACTACATCTCACACGGTTGGTGAGAATAAACTGTGTGGGATCTACATGATTAATTACAAAATGGTGCATACAAATTGGTTGAAAAATCAAATCTTTGTCCTTCAGTGCATGCTTAGGTCCCATGGAAGAAATGGGAATGAATTTTTCGGGGTTTGTTTGGCCTTTTTTATACATTAACTTGATTTTCTAGGCATTTTATGTGCATAATTCAAATTTGAACTACAAGCACATGCACCAATGCACTAAAGTTGGTTGAAAAATCACATGTGTGTCCTTGGGTGAATTTCTAGGTCCCATGCAAGAGATAGGAATGAATTTCAAACACCAGGGCACTGTTGATTGCCGGCAAAATGTTGAGATACCTGGTTTTTAAATTCTAGTAAATCCAAAACTCGTTTGAAATTCATGAAACTTGGCATGCTATCATGGAGCGGCATCAACATGCCGTGGTGAAAATTTTGTCGCATTTGGGCCAGGTTTGGGTATGAGCTTCTCACAAACCAGAGCTTCTCACAACAAGCATGATGGTTTCGATAGGGAACGTACCACCTTTGGGGACAAGACGATATCCGTTGCCTCTTATTGCTTTCAAAAAATTTCTAGTGTCAACATAGAAAAACAGGAGTTTTGTGTTCAATCTCGGAATTTTTCGGGGTTCGTTTGGCCTTTTTTATACATTAACTGGGTTTTCTAGGCATTTTATGTGCATAATTCAAATTTGAACTACAAGCACATGCTCCAATGCACCAAAGTTGGTTGAAAAATCACATGTGTGTCCTTGGGTGAATTTCTAGGTCCCATGCAAGAGACGGGAATGAATTTCAAAAACTAGGGCACTGTTGATTGCCGGCAAAATGTTGAGATTCCTAGTTTTTAAATTCTAGTAATTCCAAACTCGTCTAAAATTCATGAAACTTGGCATGCTATCATGGAGCGGCATCAACATGCCGTGGTAAATTTTTTTCCCCATTTGGGGCAGGTTTGGGTATAAGCTTCTCACAAATCAGAGCTTCTCACTACAAGCATGATGGTTTCGATAGGGAACGTACCGCCTTTGGGGACGAGACGATATCCGTTGCCTCTTATTGCTTTCAAAAATTTTCTAGTGTCAACATAGAACAACACGAGTGTTGTGTTCAATCTTGGAATTTTCCGGGGTTCGTTTGGCCTTTTTATACATTAACTGGGTTTTCTAGGCATTTTATGTGCATAATTCAAATTTGAACTACAAGCACATGCTCCAATGCACCAAAGTTGGTTGAAAAATCACATGTGTGTCCTTGGGTGAATTTCTAGGTCCCATGCAAGAGGTGGGAATGAAATTCAAACACCATGGCACTGTTGATTGCCGGCAAAATGTTGAGATGCCTGGTTTTTAAATTCTAGTAAATCCAAAACTCGTCTGAAATTCATGAAACTTGGCATGCTATCATGGAGCGGCATCAACATGCCGTGGAGAAAATTTTGTCCCATTTGGGGCAGGTTCGGTTATAAGCTTCTCACAAACCAGAGCTTCTCACAACAAGCATGATGGTTTCGATAGGGAAAGTACCAACTTTGGTGACGGGACGATATCCGTTGCCTCTTATTGCTTTCAAAAAAAATTCTACTGTCAACATAGAACAACAGGAGTGTTGTGTTCAATCTTGGAATTTTTTGGGGTTCGTTTGGCCTTTTTATACATTAACTGGGTTTTCTAGGCATTTTATGTGCATAATTCAAATTTGAACTACAAGCACATGCTCCAATGCACTAAAGTTGGTTGACAAATCACATGTGTGTCCTTGGGTGAATTTCTTGGTCCCATACAAGAGATGGGAATGAAATTCAAACACCAGGGCACTGTTGATTGCCGGCAAAACATTGAGATGCCTGGTTTTTAAATTCTAGTAAATCCAAAACTCGTCTGAAATTCATGAAACTTGGCATGCTATCATGGAGCGGCATCAACATGCCATGGTAAAAAATTGCCCCGTTTGGGGTAGGTTCGGTATAAGCTTCTCACAAACCAGAGCTTCTCACAACAAGCATGATGGTTTCAACAAGGAACGTCCCACCTTTGGGGACGAAACGATATCCATTGCCTCTTATTGCTTTCGAATATTTTCTAGTGTCAACATAGAACAACAGGAGTGTTGTGTCATTTTTTGTGATTTTTCGGGGTTCGTTTGGACATTTGTATGCATTAACTGTGTTTTCTAGGCATTTTATATGCATAATTCAAATTTGAACTACAAGCACATGCTCCAATGCACTAAGGTTGGTTGAAAAATCTAATATGTGTCCTTGGGTGAATTTCTAGGTCCCATGCAAGAGATGGGAATGAAATTCAAACACCAGGGCACTATTGATTGCCGGCAAAACATTGAGATGCTTGGTTTTTAAAATTCTAGTAAATCCAAAACTCGTCTGAAATTCATGAAACTTGGCATGCTATCATGGAGCGGCATCAACATGCCGTGTTCCCATTTGGGGCAGGTTCGGGTATATGCTTTTCAAAAACTAGAGCTTCTCACAACAAGCATGATGGCTTCGGTAGGGAACGTCCCACCTTTGGGGACGAAACGATATCCATTGCCTCTTATTGCTTTCAAAAAAATTCTCATGTCAACATAGAACAACAGGAGTGTTGTGTCAATTTTTGGGCTTTTTCGGGGTTCGTTTGGACATTTTTATGCATTAACTGAGTTTTCAATGCATTTATGTGCATAATTCAAATTTGAACTACATGCACATGCTCCAGTGCATATAAATTGGTTGAAAAATCAAATCTGTGTCCTTGGGTGCATGCTTAGGTCCCATGCAAGAAATGGGAATGAATTGGTTGAAAAACATTGAGATGCCTGGTTTTTAAATTCTAGTAAATCCAAAACTCGTTTGAAATTCATGAAACTTGGCATTCTATCATGGAATGGCGCCCGACATGATGTGGTATTTTTCGTGTCCATTTTGAGAGAAGGCGCACTCGAATAATGACAGCCAACAAAGGCATTTTGAAAAAATAGCTGCCACTTAATATCTACGTTTGTATAATTCAAAACGTGTGCGTTCTGTTAACCATTCACGTGACGCCACATGTCTTGGTTTTAATGGCTGTAGGAGGTGCCGTGCGGACGGCTGCTTGACCTTGACTGAACGGGAGGCGTGCGAGCGCAGTCCGGTGCGCAGGCTGACCGAAAGGCGTGCAAGTTGTCCTCCAATGCGCAGGCTCACTGGGAAGCGTGCGAGCTTTATGCTGCGCAGGCTCACTGGGAAGTGAGCCCTTTGACTTCCATGGCCGCCCGCCTTCCTCTCCATTAATGGCGCCCGAGCCGCTGTTTAATACGGGTAGCCTTACTATTCGCCTCCCATTCCCCCCCCCCCCATAGACCTCCACCGCCGTGGCGCAGAATGATCATCTGCCACTAGTCTTTAAGTTTGGTGAAGTCGACTCCGAGCCGGAGGAGATAGAAAATAAGGAGGAATGAGGCCTCATGGACATGGCCCAGAACAAGCTGGCCGCGGCGGTTGCTGCCCCCGCTCCCTTCCCAGCTCCCATCCACGCGCCCGCGCCAGCGACCATCCCCGTAGCATTGACGGGATGGTCGTCGAGCACTATCGCAGAGCTGGAAGCCGCGGGCGTCAGTGAGGTCTCCGCGGACCCGCGCGAGCTCGTATACATATCAGCGCCAGCGCCCGTGCCTGTGCGCGCCCCTCTACGCACTGTGCCGCCAGCCCCCATGCGTTTGGCTGCATCCGCCGCGCCCGTGCGCGCCCCTCCACCAACCGCGGCACTGGTCCCAGTGCGTTTGGCTGCACCCACCGCGCCCGTGCCCGTGCGCGCCCCCCCTTAGCGGCATGGGACGCTTCCGTCGACCGCTACCTCTCAGCGGCGCTAGTTGCCGTTCTCCCGCGCCCCGCCTGTCGATCGCGCGGCGACATGATGTTTGATTTACAAGTGAAGAACATTTTGTGCTGCCTTGAAGACTTCCACAACGGCGTCCCGGAGGACGACAACGACAACGACGGCACGTCACGCCGCCTCCGCCGCCGCCGGAAATAGTTTTTTTGGGGTTTAATACTGTATCTCAAATTCTGAATCATATGAATATAAATTCGCAGTGTGACTGAATGAAAGATATGGTTTGAACGAACTTGCATTTTTCTCTCTTAATGTACAGACTTATCAAACGATTTTCTTTTGAAAAAAATGTTAATGGTTTTTACATATAAAACACTCATCGCAAACGTTTAGTTAGAATACCCGTATGCAAACCGACAGCTTCCCCAGGAAGCCAAGGGAAAATGTGCCGAGCAGGATTTCTGTATCCCTTCAACACAAACGGTTGTTTTGCATGACCCGTGTGCAACCACGTACAAACAATTGGGTAAGATTTGCATATCTGTCATTTTGGGTATGTTGCCATTTCTCAAACTGGAAAGATTGATATTTGTTTATCTAGTAACATTGCCATTTGTCAACCTTGTAACACTGCGATTTGTCAAAATATGCAGCTACAAATCACTAGCACTATCTAATTTTTGCAACTAAAATTACTAGCACTGTTCATATGGACACCACTAGCAGGCGTGAGTTCATGGACGCATATGCAAATATACCATTGATTACATACAACAAGTCATCAACCCACAATAACAACGAGGATACACGTTGGATTATAGATCATTTCCAACAAAACATTCTAGTAAAGTTTTTCTCACACAACATATAACAAAGCGATGAAATGAACTTCAGCTCAACCACTCGTCGGCGTTGGAAACGCTTGCTTTGAACCAGAAGTGATTCTCTGGGAAGGGCCAGCTACTGTCAATCTCGAGACCAATGCATGACTGATCATCCAGGCTGAAGCGGCCTATTTCAATAGCCATATTGGGACGGTAGGGAAGCATAGTAATGTCCAAGGTATAGATACAGTTGCTTCTCATAAATGGTAGTAACGTTGTGGCAACAGCAGCTGGATCGCCTTCCACCATCATTGGATTGTTTTGTCCAAGGAAAAGCGAGTTTCCTCCAAGACTTTCAATACTGAACCAGGGAGAAGGTGTTGGCGCTAGTACACCAGTATCCATCCCGAAGACCCTGCAACAGATGTTGGAATAGGTCCGGAGAGTGCGACCATACGAGACAACACCTGCTTCCTTAGTAACATCAGCAGTGCCCCGTATACAGACAAGAAGAGGTGATCCATCGGAATAAGTTGCCAGGCGCCACTGAGTATATGGGTCCTGCTCGTCCTCATGCTCGTGAATAAAATTTTCAAGTATAGGTGGTGGAATGTTCACAGGACCATGGAAACACAAGAAGGTTAATTAGTAAAGGGAAACTAGCTCACCCGCATGCATGTGGATGAAACAATTAGAATTACGGTGGAAGACAAACGTACCGAAATCATGAGGATTCCATGCAAAAACAGTGCCACGAGTGGTGGCAGCAAACACAAGTCCCTCGTACCGAATTTCATCACAGTACTTATCCGTGTATAGACACTGATTTTTGAGCAATATCCATTGAGTCGAACCATGAAGGACGACAACAAGCTTGTCGAAGATAGCGACAACATAAGCATTCCTATAACCCCAAGAGCGGTTGGGAACTCGACAAATCACTATCTTCCGTAGGCGACAGTCAGCATGATTGTATTTGAACTCACGTAGAATACCAGTGTACTCAACCTCTGGGCAGTCTTCTGAGATTTTTCGAAGTGGAACCCGGTGACGAGTGTACACATTCACAAGTTCCCACTCGCAGTTGTACCCAATATAAACAACCCAATCTCCATTTGCGCCTGCCCAAGCCTTGCCCTCAAGCGATGGCATCTTAACGTCATACGTATCATTATCAAGCGGCATCAACTTGCACAAGGCGATGCTTCCCTCGTCCCCACGCCAGTCAGCAGGGTCACGGCGAAGAAGGTAGGGGAGATCAAACCGCTCCTGAACCCTTGGGTTCCTTGTAATGATGTTATTAGTTGAGTCCAGAATGGACTTGAACGAACCTGCCATGCTAGCCGAGGTGATGACGTCGCACCGATTAATGAGTTCCTCCACCGCGTCATCATTCAGATCGGGGCAAGAATAACGGGGTCGTTTCCGGCTTGTTACCTCCATGGAGAAGACGATCAAACAATAGCAGAAGGAAGGGTGAAGGAAAATGGAGGAGGGAGGAATAGCTAGCGTGCGACGGCAGTTCCAAATCGAGAGGGAAAGGCGAAGAGTCGATGGACGGTTGCCACGGTACACGAAGAGGCGCCTGGGGAGCAAACGGTTGCCACAGAGGTCACACAATGACGATAAGGGCCGAGGGAACCGCATGCAATCCCATCGCAGAACACACACGTCTTGTTAAGTTGAACCGTTTCTGTACTCTTGTGTCGACGGAAACAGTTCATCCGAGTGAACCGCGTGCCGTATATCCCACACACCTTGATTTGGCTGACCGTTTCTTTTGTGTTGCCTAATCACAAACAATTCATCCGAGTGAACTGTATGCTGTATATCGCACACACCTTCATCTGGCTGCCCGTTTCTTTTGTGTTGCCTAATCACACACAGCTCATCCCAGTGAACCGTATGCTGTGTATCGCACACAGCTTCATCTGGATGCCCATTTCTTTTGTTCCTCCTCGTCGCAAACAGCTAATTGAACTAACTCGTATGCCCTTCATCGCACACGTAACTAAAACCTCAACCATGTTTGAAGCATCTGTCATCGCAAACGTTTTATACATTTCTGATGGTTTTCATACAACATCTTTTGCGATTATGGCATCGCACACAGTTTCTCGAAGGGTCTCTCATTGTAGTGTCGCGTTAGCAGCATCCTTCAGTAGTGTAAGGAACTGCCATGTCATCTATAGCCATCATCTATATGCACTCATACAGTAGTGTGGGCTATAAGGTTGGCTATTTCCCGCAAAAAAGGTTGGATGTTGTATTAGTACTTTTTTCCATCTCCTCTCTATCTCTTTCTTCATATTTATTGTATTTAACCAGGAATGCGTATATAGCTAGGCTCTTGCATGAGAGCCCACTCCCCTTACTTTTTCACATCTCTCTCCTCCACATAGGCCCTATATAAATGGAAGGAGGGAGTACTATGAGCACTACATACTCTACTACAGATGTTGTCAGTACTCCACTAGTACTATTGGACAGGGATCTTAAAAAAAGTTACTATTGGATTGGCTATACGTGGCAAAATCCTAGTAGGAAGAGCATGCGCGAGAACAAGCACATTCACATGGTTGAAAACAAATTGGAAACCATGTCTGTTTGAATACAAATCTAGGAGTACGTACGAATCTAACAATATTGATTGGGCGTTGTTGAATGTTTATACTTTTTTGTAAGTTTGATCAAAGTAGAGATACTTTGACTACACATAAAACTTATATGTAAACTAGAAAGGATCGGAGGGAGTATATTGTACGTTCAAGAGCGAAATGAACATTGAATACCCTTTATATATGATTTGTGGATGCTATGATCACCGGTTCAAATTTTGAATCCGCCTTAGGTATCACACATGCACCCACTCGTTCTCTCTCAATTTCATCTCGGGGTCCGGAGATCGATTGAAAGAGGACTAGGGTGGGTACAATATGTTTTCGTTTCGCTTATGAACGTACAATATACTCCCTCTGATCCCCACAGACCCCCCCCCCCCCCGCCGGTCATTTCTATCATAGAAACAGACCAAACCTTTATCTCCTTGCACGACACGCAATTGATCTCTCAACATGAATCGATCTCGTCAAGATGTGTCGGGGCATGAACCGATGTCAAAACTAAGACGGGAAGCGACACGTAGTGGAGGCAAAGTGAAACTTTAAACGAACCGTTTGTTTGTATGCATGTCGGACAAATTACAACATTGGAAATACAAGCATGGTCTAGGCCCACATGCGAATGATACTTGGCGGAATGTTCAAATGAGGCATGCGGGAGGGACATGCTCATCGTCGCTTTACACGGTCGGTTTCAGTGTGTCGAGGGTGGCGTTAGCGCTATGGCACGACCAGCAGATCAACACCCGACTTGTCGAGGATGCACGGGGCGCCGAAGTGCGCGCGCACCGCGACACGTCCGCGGAGTGGTGTAGCGCGGCCAACTGCATCCCCAGGACCTGAGACCATGCCGGGTCATCTTGCTTTTTCAATGACATGTGGGGTTGCATGTGAGCAAAGGGCATCTCCAACGTTGCCACGACCGCAGCTGACTACCTTGGCACACCAAAAACCCTCGTCCCTCGCGCCGTCGCGCAGTGCGTTCCCAGCCGGCGCCAGCTGGCCGCATTCATAACGTCCATCCGTATGCCCTCGTTAAGAGGCTCGATGCCCGAGGAACCAACTCCGGCGACTTAATGACGCACCCGGACGCTTGGCCTAACCGGAATGCACTACTTAAAGCTGCAACGCCCAGCTAACCTCCACACCATAGCGCATCGTCCTGCTACCTGGCACCACATCCGCCATGACCGCGAGCGCAAATCCTCTGTGGGAGAGCTTGTCTTCGGGGATGAAGCTCGAGGTCGCCGCCCTCGCTCAAGTCGCCGCTCGCGACGCAATAGCGGCGTAGCCGGACGTGGACGCCACTGCACAAGTGGTGGCCACGCTGGCGGCCGACGACGGGAGCACCGTCAGCCACGCATCCTACTTGCCTCCGTCCAACGTCCAACACCGCCGAGGTAGGGGACTCCTCCGAGGATGAGTAGGGCATGGGAGGCGGCAGGGCATGGTGTGCCAACTGGCCAGTCCGTCTCCCGTGTTCTACTCTTCCTCGCCGGAGACCTCACCTTCACTTCACGGGTCTTGAACCCTACCCCCGTACATGGAGATCACAGATGGAGGACGTCGGTCGCCGCCGTAGAATAGGTTTAGGGTCGGGTTTCTTTTATTTTTCTGTCCTATAAAAGTTTGAAATGTAATGAAAATCCGTCGTGTTTGCATTAATCTCGGCCGGTGTATATGAACTTTCACAATAATATAGTATATTGTAGGAGTACTAGCAAGATGCCCGTGCGTTGCACGGAACATCAAGATCTTGTTGGAGAAAAGGATGAACGAGGGAAGGCCTTATCTGCAAATGTGGAGAGGAGAAATTGTCATAGTTTCCTTCCTATCCGTTAGATATAGATCGGACGGCCTATATTGCAGGATGGCAGGCACACCATCATCACCAACTCTGCTTTTTATTGAACCGAGACAAAGCTAACATGCCAAGTAAATAAACACATAGTCTACATACACAATTTATCTTAGGCACTCCAATAGTACGTCCACTACACATTCACACATTTCACATCTTTCTACATCTACGGGAACCTACGAAAGGGTTAACATTAATTGCCTCTCTCTCTCCTCCCTGATTTTCATGGTGGTGGGCCCCTCCCTCCCCCCAATCTACAATCAACAGCTCACACGTTTCACATTACATTAATTACGTAACTGGGATTACGTAGGTGTAGCATTACTCGTCCTAAAAAACCCAACTAAGCCAACCTCCCAGCATATCTCGCGGGAAAAGACTCGGCCGTGCCATTTTAGTCGGGATTACCGGATTACTAGTAGTAGTATCGATGGATCGCATGAACCACCAAGTATTTTTTTCTTTAGGGGGCGAAGCACCTAGTTTAAAAGGAAAAAAGGCGGTACACTCATAGCACCCCTGACGCGGTCGCATTGCACCCCACACACGTTCGGTCCTGCACATGGCTCATGCAAACGGAACGCGCTTCGGCTTGCCTCTTCACTGACACATGGGACTGCACTTGGAGAAACCGACCATGTGCCAAACTCCCCCCGCCCATCGCGTGAAAATCCCGCCCCCCAAATTCCCCCCAAATCCCAAATTCAACCGCCCTTCGGCCAACTAGCTAATAATATTCCCCAAACCCCCTCCCCCCGTCCCCCTCCACTCCATTCGCTCCGCCAAAGCCGCCCTCCCTGCCGCGCTGATACGTCGGCGCCGCGGTTCGTCGAGGGGACGCACGGCGATCCTCTCGCTCCCAAAGTACGCTCTCGTAGACTGTCGTCCTCTAGCCGCGCCGCCACCGCTGGCGACGTTCTTGTGGAGGCGCACGACGGTCAGCGCCGCCACCGCTAGCGACGTTCGTGTGGAGACGCACGGCGGTTAGCTTCTCCCACGGTACGCACATTCTAGACTGAGGCCCCGTGCATGTTGATGTAGCGCTGAATGTTAGCTGATAGACGCTGTTAATCTCACTGTTTGCCGAAGTAGTTTATAGTCAATATGCTCTGCTTAAGAAGCTTCCCTGCCCTGTTCTGCACTCAATCTGCTTAGCTGAGATGGCATGCCAAGCCCGATTAGTTGCTAAAATATCCTGCCATATATTTATTGTGACGTAGATTGCCATGGTCTAGTAGCCAACCTGTTAGGTGAAATAGCTTTACACCATTTTATACTCGATCTTTGTTGCTGCGATGGCCTTCGATAGTTTGATGGCTGTGTGCTCGACCTCATTGACTACTGAAACAGCCTGCCATAATTTGGCACTCAAATCTGGTTGCTGAATTAGCTTTACATATATCTCGTTACTTAGATCTGCTCGTCCAAATATCTTGCCATAGCTTTAGACATCGACCTAGGTATTTTTTTTGGACTTCATAAAAATCATATATGCTTTTCCTGTAATATCTAGTAGAAGAACTAATTTGTATGTCTAACAGATGGACAGGACTTGGATAACTTCTTCTCGAAGATTCTCCGCTGCATATGTCGAGGGGGTTGAAAACTTCATGAACTTTATCAGAGCTGAGTATGGTGGTCCGAAATTAGATGTGCTCTGCCCATGTAGCAGTTGTATGAATTCAATTACAAGACCCCAGTCAACTGTGCAAAATCATCTACACTTGTATGGGGTGTCGGTCACATATACTAGGTGGGTTCATCATGGTGAACCTGTGAACGTCAATGTTACTGACTACGTGGAAGCAGCAGATCACCATCTTCATCTGCCTGATGCTCAGGTGGAAGAGGAGGAGGAGGAGGTGGTGGTGGTGGAGCCAGTGAGTTTGACCAACATTGAAACAATGCTACAAAATGCTCGTGCATTTCATGAACTTTCACCTGCAGAAGAAAAACGGTGGGCCCGCATGTTGGAACAATGCAACATGGCTGTCACCCCAGGAAATAAGCTGTCAGTATTCTCAGCTATGGTCACCTTTGTTCAGGTGAAGACATCTGAGCGGATGACCAACAAATCATTCGATGTGATGTTGCCTGCTTTCCGCAAATCTTTCCCAGATGCGTCTGAGCTGCCACACACCTACAGTAAAATGAAGAATTTCCTTCGTGCAGTTGGAAGGATATGATATGATCCATGTTTGTAAGAATAATTGTGTTCTGTTCTGGAAGGATTATGCCAACTTAAGTGAATGCCCAAAATGCAAATCATCAAGATGGAAAGATGGCGATGCTGTGAAGAGGATTCCTCATAATGTTCTGGGACATTTTCCAATTATACCAAGATTGCAGAGGTTGTTTCATTATACTGAAACAAGAGAGGATGTATTGTGTCATTTTAGGAACCGGGAGTACAGAGATCAGAATGTAATGAGCCATCCATCTCATGGTAGTGAGTGGCAAAGCTTCAATCAGAAACGCAAAAAGTCTGTTGCTGACTCGAGAAACATTAGACTTGGCTTATCTTCAGATGGATTTAACCTATTTGGCCACCAGAGCGCCACATATAGCATGTGGCCAATGCTTGTTATCCCTTACAACATGCCTCCAAATGTCTGCACCAAAGAATCAAACTACATGATGGCCTTGCTCATCCCAGGTCCAAAAAGTCCTGGAAAGGATTTTGATTTATTCATGGAGCCTCTTGTGGAGGAACTTCAATAGCTATGGAGGGGTGTTCTCACTCGAGACCTATATAGCAGCCCACTAGCTGATTTCATTCCGCGTGATGTTATAATTTGGTGCATCCATGATTATCCGGCTTTGGGCACTATGTCAGGGCGAACGACACATGGTTACAATGCATGTGTTCGCTGTGATAGGAATCCGCTGTCATACGCAATACTTAGCAAGATCTATACATTGGAAACCGCCATTTCCTTGCCAAGGACAAGCCGCGTCCTACAAAATACCGAAGACATGTGTTCAATGCAAAGCATGAAAACCGTGATGCGCCAAAGAGGCTCACCACCGATGAGTTGCAAGTGGAATTAGAGAAGGTTAGGCATATTACACCAGGAAACCATCCTGGTAATGGTAGCGGGAAAAGGAAGCGTGGCAGGGCAGAAGAGAGATTATTGTTTACCCGCAGTCCACTTTGTGGGATTTGGAGTATTGGAAAGATTTGGATCTGCGGCATAATCTTGATGTGATGCACATGGAGAAAAATATATGTGACAGCATTATCGGCACACTTCTTAATATTGAAGGCAAGACGAAAGATACCTTAAAATCTAGGATTGATTTGACACACATGGGTATTAGAAAGGCTTTGCAGGTGCAAGATGAAGGTAAACCACGGGATATGGCACCAGCTGTGTACGTCTTGGACAAGGTAAAAAGAAAAGAATTCTGCGAGGTCCTGTCACATGTGAGATTCCCACATGGATTTGCTTCCAACCCTGAAAGGAGAGTCAGTGCAGATGGAAACAAGGTACAAGGGTTGAAAAATCATGACTGCCACGTCCTACTTCAAAGGGTTTTACCTGTTATCCTTAGAGGATTGGGCCGCCCTGACTTATATAGATCAGCTGCACAGTTGGGGCAATTCTTCAGGGAACTCTGCAGTAGAAATATCAGGATAGATGCTTTGGAGCTTCTTAGAGACATGATACCAACTATCCTATGCGACCTTGAGAAGATATATGCTCCAGCCTTCTTTGATGTGATGGTGCATTTGGCTGTTCATCTACCTAATGAGGCACTACTTAGAGGTCCAGTACAGTATGGCTGGATGTACCCTATTGAAAGGCGGCTAGGCACTTTCAAGGGCTATGTTAGAAATAGAGCTAGACCCGAGGATTCCATTGCAGAGGCGTACATTGCTACAGAAGCGTTGACATTCTGCTCAAAATACATTGAAACAGCTAATCAGTTAGCAAAGAGGTGGGTGAAGACAATCTCGGACTCAATGTTTTTGATTATTCTGTTCAAGTTACAGGGAAGAGTCAACAAGAGGACAAACCTAAAGATTTGGACAAAATGGTTTGGTATGTGTTGAATATCTGTCTTGAGATACTACCTTATATCAAGTAAGTGCTAAGTACTACAGCTTATACATCGTAATCTACTAAACTTGCAGCACATTCTTATATATTTAGATATTTGACGCGATCACTATGTTGTGCAGCATCTACAAAAAGGAGTTACTGCCGCAAAATCCAAGAAACATTGACAAACTGGTTATTGCAGGATTTGCGAAATGGTTCAAGAGCCATGTAAGCTTTTGAATTGCACTGTCAGTTTTTTTAATATATTGAGTACATAAGATGATCAGCTTGTCTATTTTCTAAACATAGGTTCAGAAGATGCGGGAGGATGGGCAGACAGTTGATGATGCCCTTTACGCACTAGCAATGGGTCCCGGTACTCGGGTAAGACATTATGAATCTTGCGTTGTTGGGATGTGCACTACAAAACCCTTGCACGTGATGAAGGCAGGAAGACACAAAACAGTGCCATCATGAGCACGGATACGTAAGCTAGAGTGACAACTGAAATGTATGCTAACATAACAGACATTGTTCAGTTGAAGTATATCTCCAGTTTCGAGGATCATCGGTGTGTGGTTTTGTTGTGCTGTCATTGGTATAACCTATTTTCCAGGATCGCAAAACCCAGAGCTGTTGATTATTTCAAATCCATCAATGTCAAGGCGGTGTACCAGACCAACGAGCTTTTTATTTTGGCAAATCAAGCAACACATATATTTTTCTTGGAAGACACATTTGCACGTAGCGATGACTGGAGAGTATTGCAAAGGTTTGAGTAGAGGAATTCGTTTAATGAAGTTGCACATCAAGATGATGCTTACACCGCTCCTGATGTACAAGATTCCACAAATGTTCCGAATATCTTTGAGAACCATCACGTCAATGACACTGGCGATAAGATTCCCTGTCGTGCTGTGGACATACAAGAGTTGATCAAGAAGAAGCCAATGTTCGAGGACAATGAGGATGAAGAAGAAGATGACACTGTGGGGAATTACGATTCAGACTGATACACATGGTGAAGATGTTGACGCTGCTACTGCGGATGATGATTAGATTGCTTTTGTCGTATTTGCTGTCAGAAGACGTTTTTTTATCTACTATGTGAAATTGTGTTTGCTATGACAACTGAAACCTGATGAACGTGTTGTTTAGTATTTTGCTATGAGAACATCACTTGTTATGTATGTTGATTTGGAAGTCACCTGAAGACTTACCACGAGTGATTGGGCGAGGTCTGTGTGACCTTAACTAGAGGAGAATACGGTGAGGACTGTGTGTCCTCAGGTTTAAGTACCTAGCCGCTCCAACCAGACATACAACTGAGACAGCAGTAGGAACTGGTTTACCAAATCATTGTCTTCACCAAGCTTACTGGTTCTATTTCCTCAACTCTTTCATTTCCTCATAATTGTGTTGTGCACTTGTTCATATCTGTGTTTGAAGACTTAGACTGAAGACTTTCTCAACTTCCTTAGTTCAATTTCTTCAGTCTGTTTGTCTTCATCCTGTGCTATCCTGTGTTTACGCTTTCTGTACTCTGTGCTTGTCTTCATTTCATCATGATGACCATGCTTGTGTTCTGCTATGCATACTTTTGAGTACTTATTCCGCTGCAAGTAGTTCTTCGCTAAGGAATTTCCTCACTGGCAAATTCCTTAGTGAAGAATTCATAAAAATCGCTTATTCACCCTCCCTCTAGTTGATATAACGCACTTTCAATTGTTCTGTGTGATTTTGGTTTAACCGCCTGGAGTTTTAGTTATGTCGGCCACAGGTATGAAGAAAGTGACATGTCCCATCTTTGACGGTCACGAGTATCCCAAGTGGAAGGCCATGATGAAGAAGCGCCTCATGGCGATGAACAGCGAACTGTGGACCATCACTGAGATTGGTCTTACCGATCTGTGCAAGACAGCGGAAGTTGATGACATTCGCAAGTACACTCTTCTCAACCACACGGCGAAGGACGTCATCTGCTCCTGTCTGTCTCAAAATCAGTCCAGGAACATCATGCATCTAAATCATGCGAAGCTTATCTGGGACCGTCTCTCTGAGGTCTATGAAGGTCATCGAACTTGTCATGATCCTTGGTTTGAGGACTTCAAGGAATCTCTCAAAGCGATGACATTCGAACCAGAATTATCATCCTCTTCATCATGCCTTATGGCAAAAAGTGCTGAGGTAACTGAATACTACCTATCCGAGTCAAGTGATGATGAACCTGGTGATGAATATGGACCCAGCTATGTCAAACTTGCTTCCCTTGCCACTAAACAACACAGAGCTTTGGAAAAAGTTCAATACATGCTAAATAAGAGCGATGATATGTTGCGTGAAGAAATGGATCAGTTAAAAGCTTTGGCTGAAAGTCTTCAGAGACTTCATACTAAGTATGACACCCTTCAAGATCAACATAACACTCTCTTATCTAATCATGAGAAGATTTCTTATGAATTTCTTCAAATAAAGCAAGATCTTGAGAAGCTAAGAGTGAGTTATGAAGATCTTCAGAAGGAGCGCGATTCATTAGTTGCTCAACAAATCAGCGCTGCTGAGGAAGAATTTGTTCCTCCGTGTTTGAAATGCATTGAACGTGAATCTGCTAAATCTTCACCTGAATGTTCAAATGCTACAAATTCCTCACCTGCCTCTGCTATCACTAATTCCTCATCTGAGGACATTGCTAGTATCCCTGACGATGCAGGGCTGAAGGAATTGTACATGACAGGCATGTACAAAAGCCTCAAAGGGCATCAGACTCTTTGTGATGTGCTTAAAAACCAGATCCTCAACATGAACCCTAGGAAAGAGGGTATTGCCTTTGAGAGGAAACTCAATGCTGATGGTACATATTGGAAGCCTTAGCAGTACCCCAAAACCTCATGGGTTGCTGCAAAGGGACCTCCAGTTGATCCATCTAATTTATCTGGATTTACATGTGAATCTTCTCATTCTTCTGATGAGTCATTTGACTCCAACTACAAACTGTTCAAAAATCAGAATGGTGAAGTTTTTGCTAGATATGTTGACACTAACTGCAGGAACGGTCCCCCTATGAAGAAAATCTGGGTTCCCAAAAGGTGCCTTGAAAGTCTTCAGGTGAATGTCCTCGTGACACCACCTGTGAAGAATAGGAACCCCAGATCAAATTCTTCATATGGATCCAAGTCCTCATACGGACCAAATTCCTCACGTGGATCAAATTCCTCAAAAGGATCAAAGTCCTCATATGAAAATCATTGTGCTAAGAACTCTATTTCACAGGGAAGAGCTAAGGGCTATGAATATGAGCATTATTCTTCTAATCATTATGTTCATAAGTCCTCGAAGAATTTATCTGCTTATTCATATGCTTGCCCTAACTCCTCTACAGGACCGCAACCAGCCGTGTGCCTACTTGCAAAAGCTTCAGAAGGCTGGCTATGGCATCGACGACTTGGTCATGCAGGCATGAGGAATTTGCACACGCTTGCGAAGAAGAAGCATGTCATTGGCATTGAGAATGTCAAATTCCTCAAGGATCACTTGTGTGGAGCTTGTGAAGCTGGAAAGATGACCAAGGCTAAGCATCCAGCGAAGACTATCATGACCACTACTCGACCATTTGAATTGCTTCATATGGATCTCTTCGGTCCTAACCATTACCCAGTAGTCACAAATGATGCATCTCTCTATGGCTTTGTTATTGTTGATGATTACTCTCGATACACATGGGTACACATTGTTACTTACAAACATGAAGTGCAGGAAGTCTTCAAACAATTTTCCTCGAGGGCTTCAACCAACTTTGGTGTGAAGATCAAGCACATCAGAAGTGACAATGGAACTGAGTTCAAGAATTCTGGTCTTGATGACTATCTTGATGAACTTGGTATTACTCATGAGTTATCTGCTCCTTACACTCCTCAGCAGAATGGCGTCGTGGAGCGGAAGAACAGAACTCTTGTTGAGATGGCTCGCACTATGCTTGATGAGTACAAGACGCCTCGTCACTTCTGGATTGAGGCAATTTATACTGCGTGCCACATCATCAACAGGGTATATCTTCACAAATTCTTCAAGAAGACTGCCTATGAACTCCTCACTGACAAGAAACCCAATGTGAGTTATTTCAAAGTCTTCGGTGCTAAATGTTGGATTAGAGATCCTCATCACAATGCTAAATTTGCACCGAAAGCACATGAAGGTTTTATGCTTGGTTACGGAAACGACTCGCACACCTACAGAGTCTTCAACAACGTTCTTCACAAGGTTGTTGAAACTGTAGATGTGCGGTTTGATGAAACTAATGGCTCGCAAAGAGAGCACCTACCCTCTGTGATAGATGAACCAGCACCTGAGGAAACTATCAAGTTCAAGGCTACTGAGGATGTCATTCCTACCGAAGAATCTGCTGAAGAATTCATTCCAGAATGTGAAGAACGTCGAGCTAATGCACCTGAAGAAAATACTGAAGAAAATGGTGCTGAAGAAAATGCTAATCAAATTCCTCGACGACAACCAGCTCATCCTCGCGTTGCAAAAGAAGTGCAAGTTGAAAAGATCATCGATGACATTGAAGCACCAGGTCCTCTCACACGCTCAAAAGCTTCACATTTATCTAACTTTTATGGGCACTATTCTTTTGTATCTATCATGGAGCCCACTAAGGTAGATGAAGCATTTCTGGAGCCTGAGTGGATTCAGGCCCTGCAAGAAGAATTATATCAATTCGAGCTCAACAATGTCTGGGAACTGGTCAAACGTCCAGATCCTCGCAAGCACAATATCATTGGCACAAAGTGGATCAACCGCAACAAGCAAGATGGAAATGGCCTTGTGGTGAGGAATAAGGCACGACTTGTAGCTCAAGGCTACACACAGGTTGAAGGAATTGATTTCGATGAGACTTTTGCACCTGTTGCTAGACTTGAGGCTATTCGCATATTACTTGCTTATGCTAACCATCATGATATCACTTTATATCAAATGGATGTGAAAAGTGCATTCCTTAATGGTAAGCTTGAGGAAGAAGTATATGTTGCTCAACCCCCAGGTTTTGAAGATCCAAAGCATCCTGACAAAGTCTTTAGACTCAATAAGGCCCTCTATGGCCTCAAGCAGGCCCCTCGGGCATGGTATGATACTTTGAAGGAATTCCTCATGAAGAAAGGCTTCAAACCCTGTTCACTCAACCCTACTCTTTTCACTAAATCTTATGATGGTGAATTGTTTGTGTGCCAAATATATGTTGATGATATTATCTTTGGCTGTACTGACCAAAGTTATAGTGATGAATTTGCCTATATGATGAGCGAAGAATATCAAATGTCTATGATGGGAGAGTTGAAATTCTTCTTATGTCTTCAAATTCGTCAACAGCGCAATGGCATATTCATATCTCAGGAGAAATACGTCAAGGATGTACTGAGGAAATTCGGCATGCAAGATTGCAAAGGCGTCAAAATTCCGATGCCCACAAATGGCCATCTGTGCACTGATGAAAATGGTATTGATTTCGATCAAAAGGTATACCGCTCCATGATTGGTTCTTTATTGTATTTATGTGCATCTAGGCCAGATATTATGCTTAGTGTTTGCATGTGTTCCCGATTTCAAGCTACACCGAAGGAATTACACCATAAGGCTGTGAAACATATTCTTCAATATCTAGCTCACACACCAACACTTGGATTATGGTACCCCAAGGGCTCGGCTTTTGATCTCATTGGATATTCTGACTCTGACTATGCTGGTGATCGTGTGGACCGCAAGTCAACATCTGGTACATGTCATTTCCTCGGACGATCTTTGGTCTGTTGGTCCTCGAAGAAACAGAACTGCGTATCACTGTCTACTACTGAAGCTGAGTACATTGCTGCTGGTTCTTGCTGTGCTCAATTGCTGTGGATGAAGCAAACTCTCAAGGACTATGGCATCAACATGAAGAATGTGCCTCTCTTCTGCGACAATGAGAGTGCCATCAAGATTGCTCACAACCCAGTTCAGCACTCGAAGACAAAGCACATTCAGATTCGTCATCATTTTCTTCGCGATCATGTGTTGAAGGGCGACATTTCTATTGAGCATGTGAAGACTGAAGAACAGCTACCGATATCTTCACTAAGCCCTTGGATGAGAAGAGATTTAGCAAGTTGTAGTGTGAGCTAAATATCCTAGAATCTTCGAATGTTCTTTGAAAAGGGCACTCATCCTAACACTTATGCAAAATTGATGACTTAGATGTGCAACACATGTAGAAATGGTTTTCTTCAATCAATGAAGAATAACACTATAAGTGTGAAGAAATTAACGAAGAATTTGATTCTCAGAACCCTCCGAAAATTGTACGCCGTGTCTGAAATCATCATTCTTATACGGTGGGTCACGCCACCACCAAAAGTTGAAAATCTTCAATTTGAGTTTTTCCTCAGTTTTGAAATTCCTCAGTTGTTCAAAATCTTCAACTTTGCAAAATCTTCACTGTTTCCGTCGGTTTTCTTCATTGGCTATATATATATATATATATATATATATATATATATATATATATATATATATATATATATGAGTTTATGTCCTCTACAACATTCACTTATGGCTAATTCTTCAAGTTGCGTTTTCTGCTAAGTGAATGTGATCGGACCCTTCCCCCTCTATGCTATACTCAACCCAATTTATTCACAAATTCATCATGTGCGTTCTATTTGAAACTCGTTCAAAATCTTCACTGTGTCCTTGTCAGCTGAAGAATTTGTGAACGGAACTTTTAACTTATCTTATCCAAATTTTTGGATTTGCCACTCAAACCGTTCCGGATCCCACGAAATACTTATCTATTCACCCACGATCTAACACGATCTCCACTTCTCAGTACGTGGGTGACACATGTCAAGCGAATGAGAAGGGTCAGGGGCATGTTCGTCCAATTTCTTCGGGCGAACAGTTTTTCACCGTGGCTATAAATACCCCCTCTCCCTTCCTCACTTCCTTTACTCCGCTCGACCTCTCTCCAGCTCAAGCTTCTCAAACCCTAGCGCCACCGCTACTTCATCGTCGCCGGTGAGGAAGAGCTTCACTGCCTCGACCTCGCCGCCGCCGTACTCGCGCCGGCCGCAGAAATCTTCACTCCGCCGCCGCCATAGCCGTCTTCCTCCGCCGAGTTAGGGCATGGAAGATCTACACAGACGAACTTCACTTCTCCACCTCACAGCTACTTTTACTGCCCTCTTTGATTCAAATGATTTCTGCAAAATCTTCAAAAGGTGTTTATTCTTCAAATCCTTCACACACTAAACACCTCACATGTCATCTGTTCTTGATTTATTTCTCTTAGTTGTAATTTCTCTTCAAGATTCCTCAATTGTGCGGATTTCTGATCTGTACAACTCTGGAACCTAAGACTAAGAACGATTAGTGAAATTCTTCAAGACTCGCCTGGTCAAATTCCTCAAACTTGTTGTTTTTGAAAAACCTTCTGAGAACGCATATGGCCTCTTCAACTTCCTCGCAACTATACTCTGTTCACAGGTACTCATGTCCGCTGCTGAATCACTAGGTTCTCATCAACTTAAATCATTTGCAGCGTTCCTCAAAGAAAAGTTGCATACTTCTTCAGAAAATTCAATTGTCCAAATTCCTCATCTGAAGAAAATGGCTGATGGAAAGAAGCCACAGAAAGGAGGAAAGAGGCCTGAGGTCAACACTGCATTTGAAATCCCCGAGGACATCTATGCTGGGTACTGCACACCCCCTGAGGAAGATAAAAATCAGCGCAAGGTGCGCATTCAGAAGATAGAAAGGAGATGGGCAAGAGAGTGGAGGGAGTACAGGTATGTGACTCCCAAGTACATGAAGAAATTCGCACTCAATCCTCCATGCTCAAGACCTCCGTTGGCACCTGGCCAAGAAGCTTATCTCACCAGCCTCAAGCGTGGTGAAGATTATCCTGAAGAATGGGCCAAGCGCCAGGCCAAGTTGGCCAAACAAGCAAAAGATGCAGTGAGGAAATTCAATGAGGACTCTGCTGCTGCTGCCTCTGCTGTCAAGCCGAAGAAATCCATGGCAAAGAAGCCTGCGCGTAAGCCAAGTGCTTCACCGTCAATGTCCTCACGGCAAATTCCTCATGCTGCTCCTGCCCCTCCAAAGTCCTCAGCTGCTCCAACCAAATCCTCAGCACCTCTGCATCTTGCCACGTGCCAAAGGACTACAGGCATCTCTATTGCCTCAGGAGCTTCAGCTAGTTCCTCAGCTGCACCAAATTCTTCAACAGGACCCTCTCTGCTGAAGACAAAGACCACTGCTAGACGAGGCTCTCGCCCAAGTCCTCACAAGAAGCAGGTCGCCTTCCAAGTGCCGTCTGAAGAAGACGAAGCTGATGATGAAGAACTTGCTGAAATCATCAGAGATAGGCAAGTCAGGGATGCTAGAGCCAAGGGCACAATGTGCCTCTGCTTTTGGATCCAAAGTTGATCCTCGATTACATTGATCTCTGGCACAAGGAGCCAAACACTCCTATGCCTGACTTCAAGCTGACTCCTGGTCAAAGTCATATGCTGACTGCCTTCATCCAAGAAAAATTGGAAATTTGAGAAGGCCAGGCAGCTCAAGAAAGCACAGTACAGGAAGGAGAAATTCCTGAAGAACAACGTTGTCTCTATGACAACTGATGATCTTGTGAAGATCCAGTCTGAAATCAAAGTCCTCAGCGATGATTTCAATGCTTACGATGCTGATTGGCAAGGAGCCAAGGTCAGGTTTGTTAAACTGACTGAGAAGTTCACCTCCAATGTTGCAGCCCCATCGCAACAAGAAATTCCTCAGAATGAAGCATCTGCTCAGCCAACTGAAGAACATGCCAGCACCGCTGATGACATTCAGGCTGCTGAAGAAAATGTGAGTTCCAGGGCTGATGACTGCATTCCAGCCACTGATGAAATTGCCAGGGCATACACTGGTGGTGCGCTTGAAGAAAATGAAGAGGTCAGGGCAACTGCATCAGTTGTGCATGAAGAAAATCAACCACATTCCTCTGCTCCTCGTGCGCCTACCCCAACTCCAATTCTTCCATCTGCATCAGATGTGAAGAAGACCAAGGCTGCAGAGCGTGCAGTACTGAAGAAAAGGAAAGCATCAGCTTCATCAGATTCTTCAGCTCCGAAGAAGATGAAGAAATTGACCAGCTCGGTTGCAAACCCCATTGATGCTGTTCCGATCTCAACCATGCCATCAAAGGACCTTGTTCCTTTTGATGAAGAATATGTGATCCCTAGCGGATCTGATGAAGAAAATCCTTCTGCTGCTTCGTCAGAGCAGATGGATGAAGAAATTGAAGTGGATGAAATCCCTTCAACTCCAGCTGTTTCCTCGCCCATGCCTCAGTTCGCTGCTGAAGAGGCCGGTGTTGAGGAATTGGATGATCAAAATTCTGATGTGGACATTGGGAGTACTACTCCATTGATGAATGATGATTTTTGGGATAGTCAGCATCCAAACTCCCCTCTGTTCACGCCATTGCAACAAATCCCTCAGTCCCCAGCACAAACTGTTCAAATGGGCTCTGAAGAACATCAACCCACTGCATCTGTTCATGAAGAAATTCCAGCCACTAGTGCTGAAGAAACTGCTGCTGCTGAATCACTGAAGACACAGACTGCCACTGAAGAGGAACCAGAAATTCCTCAGCCTGAAGAACCTGATATTGCGATTCCTGAGGTTGTAATGCAACTGACTGACACTCCTCTACCCAAGCCAAAGGATCCATTCTCAAGGAAGCAAAAATTCAAGGCTAATGATTTCTTCGGCGAGCACGTATTCTTCACTGATTACAACCCCTATGACTCTGCTCGCATTAGGAAGAGGCGTTTCTGGACTGCCAGCCAGGCAAATTTTTATTCCTCAGTGCTGTTCAACAAAGACAAAGTCTTCGATCATGAGCACATTCCTCACGTGGATATGGAATCTCTGGCGTGCTTCGGGCCAGTCCTTAGTGTTCTTTACGACGCTGGACTGTTAAATTTCTGCACTGATATATGTGATTGGAATGAAGAGCTCATTCTTCAATTTTATGCAACTCTGCACATCACCGGAGACTCTGAAGATGTGAATTCATGGGTGCTGGACTGGATGTCTAAAAATACTCACTACAAGGCACCAGCTACTGAATTGCTTCGTGCTTTGCCTCTCAGTCCTCCCCTTGAAGCTGCTCGTTGCGTCTACAGTGAACCTGAGCTTACAGATCACTATATGCAAGTGCTGATGAAGCCTTTGAAGCCAGGTCAGGCCCCAAGAACAAAATTCCTTGTGAAGGAATTGTTATATGTGCCTCGGACTGTCTATCGCATTCTGACGAAGACATTGAGTCCTATCAAGGGCCACGACTCGAATGAAGAAGAAGTCGTTGGCATCATGAAGAATCTGCTTTTCAATATCATTCATGGCGTTCCCGTCAACTTCCATGATTTCTTCATGAGGACTCTGGCCAATGTCGCAATGTCACCATTTCAGTTGAAGCCTTATGCACCGTGGATTATGAGATTCATCAGAACAAGGTCTTCACTCAACTACAAAGCTGATACACTGAACCATTGCAGCTACTTGCCCCCGATTGAAGTCCTCAAACGGACATTTTCCTCAGCTGATGAAAAGGGCAAGGCTACTGCTGTCATTGATGAAGGCATTCGTCCATTGGATGGTCAATTTCACAAGGCTGCATCCTACTCCACCAATGATGACTCTGCCACCCATGACACTGCCGCCAACGCAACCAAGCCAAATCCTCAAGGCACAGCTCCTAGGGTGATGACTGACCGTGAGCTTCTCCTCAGTCTTCACCAGAAGGTTGATCGCAATCACAAATGGGCCAAGCGTCAGTTTGGTTCAATTCTTCACAACATGACTACTACCCACAATGCAGTGAAGAAAAACCACTACTACCTTCATGAAACCCTCAACCGCACCTGGGCTGTTCTGTCGCACATTTATAGCGCAGAAGATCTGAAGACAATGGGTATCAAGGAGGACTTTGACTGGTCTGCACCTCCACCGAAGAAATACAAGAAGGTCAAGGTTCCGTCCTTGGTGGCCAGCTCCTATTCTTCATCGCGTGACACCAATGAGCATGAAGACTTGGACGACACTATAGCAGGCCCTACATCAACAAACGACCCCAACAACGCTGGCGCTCCTTCATCAACTTTATATTCTTCAGGGGCGTTAGTTCTCATTTTCGAACCTTTTGGTCATTCGATGACAAAGGGGGAGAAATTTGAGTTAGTCTTCAAGCGGGTCTATCTTTTATGGGCGTTTTTTTTTCTAAGTTACAACTCTCGTTCTTCTGACGACTTTGTTGGATCGAGTTGTAAACTTAAACTCTATGGTGGCCTGATACTTTTGCTGTTTCTTCTGCATGCTTATTCCTAGTTAATGTTATTGCACACATGCTGAATTACATCAGTCACTATATTTCATCATGCATTTCAAATTCTTCATATATTATGTCAAATGCGTGTATGAATTACAAGATATAGGGGGAGATCTCCATGATTCAACTCTTCAAGTGTGCATTGCTTCAAAAGCAAATTTCTCACTATGCACATCTTCAGGGGGAGTTCTTCTATATCTTGCAATCAAATTCCTCAATATCAGTATTTACACTTCATATGTTTATCCCCGTTGAAAACTTAACCTATATTGTCATCAATCACCAAAAAGGGGGGAGATTGTAAGTGCATCTAGTGCCCCTTAGTGATTTTGGTGTATTGAAGATTTATAGGTTCAGGGACTAATGTGTTTATGAGTGTACACAGGTCTATAAGTCTATGAGGAGTTTGATATTTACAGAGAAAGTCGACCCCTAAAAATGAAGTTCTTCGACTGAAGACTTTGGATTTCTGAAGACTTTCTGAAGACTTTGAAAGTGAAGAAATTGGTGTGACCTTGAAGACTTGGTATTCATTTAAGGAACATGAAGCGTGAAGACTTTTGTTTTTGTAGTTTCATTTTCTCTTTCTTGAGTCATAGGAAACACCGTACTGTTAAAGGGGGTCGAGGAAATACTAAGGAAAAATTTCCATGTGATGCTCAACTCAAAATCCTACACCAACCAATCCCTTCGAGTGAAGTCATTGGAAATATCATACAGTTCAGTCATATTCTTCAGTGACAGAGACGAAGTTCTTCTGGTCTCTGAGGAATTTGTTCTGACTGAGGAGTTAGGAATTCGCCAGTGCGGATTGCCTACACAGTGAGGAACATGATAGCCCTGAGGAATTTGATACTCAAATTTCTGACCGTTGTTGTGCTATGCGCCAGCTGTCCCAAAATATCTACCCACCTAACGGTCATATCATTGAAGGGCATTTATGTCTTATCATGTCGGGCTGTTCCCTAGGCTATAAATAGCCGCCCCTACAACCACTAGCTGGTTGGCTGCTCCGAGAAAAACTGACACTTGTCATTTGAGAGCATCCCATCCTCCGAGGACTTTGAGCGAAAATCATCAAGTGAGGAAAACCCAAACCCAAACACCCACAAAACCAAAGTGATTGAGCATTATTGAAGAGATTGATCCTGTGTGGATCTGACGCTAGTTACCTTTGAAGACTGTGCTTCTTCCAGACGGTTAGGCGTCATGGTCTAGAGCATCCAAGAGGAAATTGTGGATCGCCGAGTGACCGAGTCTGTGAAGGTTTGGAAGTCACCTGAAGACTTACCACGAGTGATTGGGCGAGGTCTGTGTGACCTTAGCTCAAGGAGAATACGGTGAGGACTGTGTGTCCGGGACTGTGTGTCCCCAGGTTTAAATACCTAGCCACTCCAACCAGACGTACAACTGAGACAGCAGTTGGAACTGGTTTACCAAATCATTGTCTTCACCAAGCTTACTGGTTCTATTTCCTCAACTCTTTCATTTCCTCATAACTGTGTTGTGCACTTGTTCATATCTGTGTTTGAAGACTTAGACTGAAGACTTTCTCAATTTCCTCAGTTCAATTTCTTCAGTTTGTTTGTCTTCATCCTGTGCTATCCTGTGTTTACGCTTTCTGTACTCTGTGCTTGTCTTCATTTCATCATGATGACCATGCTTGTGTTCTGCTATGCATACTTTTGAGTACTTATTCCGCTGCAAGTAGTTCTTCGCTAAGGAATTTCCTCACTGGCAAATTCCTCAGTGAAGAATTCATAAAAATCGCCTATTCACCCCCTCTAGTCGATATAACGCACTTTCAGAGATGGTTAGCTCTTTGGGCTTTGGAGAAAAAATATATGCATTAATTGACACGTCAAACGAGGATTTGTATCGATTAATCCCGCGAAGGAAAACCCCGCCTTTCTTTATTAACACTAGTACTCCTAGTACGTACGTACTTATCCTGTTTGGGTCTAGGCCTAGCATTGCCATACTTCGCCACACATTTTTGCCAAGCTTGCCTAAAGTTTTTAAAATGAAAAGGAGGTACACTTGCGCACGGCTGTCACGGTCGCACCGCACCCTCACACGGTTGCTCCTACACGGCGCAGTTGCACCGCACCCTCACACAATCGCTGCTGCATGCCGCAAACCCAACCAAGGGAACACACCCTCACTGACACGTGCTACCGCATGTGAACAAACCAAACTCAGCCATCCTACCAGTGGCACATAACTTTCGTTCATACAGTATGTTTATCCAACCGCATGTTGGGGAGGATCCGTACTGCCCGTGCGGTGGTCTGTTGGGGAAGAAGAAGAGGTGAGGAAGAAGGGTTAGGAGATGCAGGATATTCATCCAACCGCCTGAAATGGTAGACTGACCCAAATGATGGAAGTCAGGCGACTTGGATAACAATATATGTTTTTACACAACAAAAGATCCCTAAAAAACATAAATAAAAACTATCACTGCTCGCGGAACGAGACGGCCTCGTCGTCTTTGGCTGCCGGCGCGAACTAGCCGTAGCTGCCGACGTGTGTCTCCGCATCGTGGTTCTCCTCAGCCTCCAGCTACTCGTTCACGTGGAGCGTGCGGGCGCTCTGCACGGACGAGAGCACCGCCCTGTTCAAGTCGAGGACGTCTAGTTCCGCGTGCAGGAGGGCCTTGATCGCAGCGGCATCCGCACGCTCCGCGTAGAGTTGAGCCTCCGCCGCCCGGTTCAAGTCCAATATTTCCAGTTCCGCCCGCAGGAGGGCCTCAATGGCAGCGACATCCGCGCGCTCCGCATCGAGTTGAGCCTCCGCTGCCCGGTTCAAGTCAAGGACATTCGGTTCCGCCTGCAGGAGGGCCTCGATGGCAGCGGCAACCGCACGCTCCACCTCAAGTTGAGCCTCCGCCGCCCGGTTCAAATCCACGACATCCAGTTCCGCCTGCACGAGAGCCTCGATGGCGGCGGCATGTGCGTGCTCCATGTCGACTTGAGCCTCTGTCTCTCGGTCCTCCTTTAGTATCGCCAGGTTGAACTGTTGGTCCGCCTGCACCATGGGGTACCGGACGCCGGCACGAAGTCGACGTCCATCGTCTCATACCCATCGGGGGCCTTCTGTGTCGCGACCTCTGCCATGAACATTGGATCGGCTTCCTCCTCCTCGTAGCTTGGCTCAAGAGACCTCGGGGATTGGCCCGCCGCAAAGCGAGCTTGGGAATGGAGGTCTATGGCGCCGACCGCCGCCGTGATTTCTGCGCGGCGCTCCGGCGTCAGCATCTTGTAGTACGTGATCTTGTGGTGCACAATGGCTTTCCGATGAACTAGGGGATGCTTGATGCGGGCTAGGGGATCGAAAGGTGGGGGAATGGGCTGGAGAGGAGGTGTGGTTTTGGGGCAGTGGCTGGCGTAGGCCGAGCAGCGAAGGTTCTGGTGTGAATAGTGGTTCTGGTGATGACCGGTCAATCGGTTTTGACTGTACATCGCTCTTGTCGAGTTTGCCTTGCACCCCGGCATGCTGGATCCTCCATGTCGCTCACCAAATGGAACGCACTTCATCTTGCGTTATCGCTTGCTTGTGGGACCGCAGTTGAAAGCAAACCGACGTCCCTCTCCCTCCCCCGCCCGCGTCATTTATACTACCACTCCCTCCGTTTTATGCGGAGTAAATAAAAACAGAGGGAGTATACTACGGATGAGGATCCCCCTGACGTGGCAGAACCCATTGAGTAACTAACATGCGGGGCCTAGCAAGCATGGGGTCCGCCAGTAAGTGACCGAAAGGAAGGGTAAGGCAGGGATACCTACGTCAGAGGATCCACTTCCACTACTAGTCCCTCCTTCCGTCTACAAGTCCTAATGCATTTTTCGAGGCTAACTTTGACCAAATGTTAGAGTAATAATATATGACATGCAACTTACAAAAAGCATACTGTCAAATTCGTATGTGAAAGGAGCTTCCAATGATATATTTTTCACATTATACATCTCATGTACTATTAATCTTGTCAATAGTCAAAGGCGGTTTTGAAAAACGCATTAGAGCATGGTTAATATTATAGCCAGCCGATGGCTATAACACTGGTGCGCGTCGGTCCTAAACAAACGGTTTTTTACCCCTTTCCGCGACGGCATTTGGAACCGTCGCCAAGTGAGTGTGGGCGATAGGGGGGTCCTTCCCACACGACCCAGAAACCGTCGGGGATAGGGAGCGTTGATGCATACAGTTGTCCCTATATAACCGTTTCCGATATCTCGAATATCCCAAATGCTTCATCCTTGCTACTCGTTTGTGCTCGCATTGCCATCGCAGTCGGAGTTTTGTGGTTCTGCCTAAAACCAGGCAGATTCTAGGCACGGGAGCTTTCCAGGCAGATTTTAGGCAGATTCCAGGCACGGGAGATTTATGATGCCTGGCACATCACAAATAGTTCATGATCATAAACCATGTACGATAGGTAGACAATCACACACATTTAGTTTTCCCGCACCATATGTGATAGTGTCTGACATCACACACGCTTTGCAAATGGCAACTGTGTGCATGCTTCCACACGTTTCCTCTTTGTGAACCATCTCAGATTATGGTGTATATCGCAAACGTTTGTGTTTTACCAACCGTGTGTGCCGTAATGACCTGCACAACGTAATTTCGCCCTAATTTAATTGCTGCTATTTAAAATTGTACCTAATTTAAACTTGAAAGCAGGCTATAGCTTTATTCATATCCATCTGGTTCAAACAACCAATGCATTATTCGATTCATAGGTACATATGTTTAAAAATTACAGAAGCACCAAATAAAGAATGATGTACCAGGGTTCTATACTTGTACTATTACAGATGGTAAAGAAAGAGGCGACAGACATTCCAGTTGCTGGACAAGGTGAAGTGGAATGGCCCTATTGTGCTCTCCTGGATGCAGAAGGCATGTAGGACTCTAGTCCAACCCCTTGTGATGGTCGACTGCCAATCATGTAGTTTGAGAGGTAATCTTGAGTAAACTGCTTCAGGATCCACTACAAAAGAAAAAATATTCAGATATTGTCATCTAACACAACTCATTACGGGCTGTAAAAAGAAGGTTACAGGGTTCTTACTTATCATCCTGCAGTTCACTGTTGTCTTGCATAAAGTGTAAACAAATAGTTCGATTGACATCTTTTGACCCATTTTAGTAACAATCTTTATCAGTTTCCTCACTTGATGCTGGTTCATGAATATCTCATTGCCCCATGCACAGAAAGGGTCGAAGTGTGGATCTTTGGGAATGATATATGTACCTAAAAGCACCAAGTTAATATTAGAAGCGAAACAACAATTTAAAAATGATGTAGTACAACATTCCATCCATCCTATTATAGAAGATTTTATTACATGTATATCTAGACATCATCAGAACATTAAGGCAACACTCTTCCTTGTTGCTATGTAGCCTGGGATTGCATATTTAGTCATTCAGTACAATGCATGTTGCTAAACAACAATTGAAAAAGGAAAAGGCAAGTTAACTGCAATATCCTTAACAGCAACCAAATATCGTAATTCATAGTGGTATTGTTGAAACTGTTATTGATGAATTTGAACTGGACAGAAAATTGTTGCACATATAGAGCATCACATTGTGAAGAACTGAAATAAACAAGTCATAAGGACGTCTCTAGGCGATCCTTAAAAAGTTAAAGGACTAAAACCCTTAGTGGATATATATATACTCCAGCAATTTTTGGCCTTTTCTAGTCGATCCCCTAAACTTAAGGTTGTAAACTTCAATTTGATCAAGTTCAAAGCAAGTTCAACCGAAAGTAGCATGCATTCAAACATAAACATAGATAGTTTTGCATAACTGAACATAAAACATAAATTTAAACTAAGCTAAACTACTTTCGGTCGAAGTAGATGTCGAGCCAATCCTTCCTCGTCATGTACGGTGTGCCGCGAGCCGGGTCCGGGCTAGTACCGTCGTCGGGGTCGTTGGGGAAGGCACTCCTGCACTCATCGTCGTAGATCTCCTTGTCCTGGGGGCCCACCTCGACGCCCTCCACGCCGCCGTCGCCGCCGCCTTCGACCTCGTCATCAGAGGAGAGCGCGATAACCTCACCGACCTCCGCATCGCCGTCCTCGCCGCCTTCGACCTCGTCATCGGAGGAGAGCGCGATAACCTCGCCGCCCTCCGCGCCGGCAAAGATCATCCGCTCCGCCTCCACGAGCTCTGGGTGCTGCCGGCGGAGCTCTTGCATGTAGGCCACGTCGGCGGCCTCGGCCTCGAGACGCTCCCACGCCTCGCGGTCCTCCCGCGCCATAGCGGAACTCACCACCCCTGGCTCCGGTGGAACAAGGTGGACCGGACGTGTGCCGAAGGAGAAATTGAGCCTAGCCGCCGCGCCGTGGTAGCGGACCTGCCAGTGGTCGTACTCCATGGCCGCGAGCTCGGCCGTGTGGAAGCTACCGAGCCACCGGCGGGTGTGGGTCTCTCGACCTGTAATCTCGGCAACCCACGTCCCCCAACGCCGCTGTTGGACCCCGAGCTAGGACTTCGTCGGCTGCCGGGTCTGGGAGATGACGGGGAAGTCCTCGAACCAGTGTAGGGGCCCGGCGGCGGGCGGATCGGGGGACCGGCGACGGTGGATCGGGCCCGCGGAGGACGACGGGGACACCTCGGTGGCCACCTCGCCGGCGTCGGGCGAAAAGGCTGCGATAAACCTCTTTTTGGCCATTGGCTACTCGAGCTCCCCGGCACACAGGCAGAGGTTGAGGATGCAGGCGCCGGCGATGGCGGCGACCTACCAATGGTTTCGAGGGTTGTGTGTGTCTGTGTGAGCGGAGGTTGTGTTTGAGGAAATACTGCGGCAACTGAAAATTTTACTAGGCGGGAGTAACAAGGCGGGGCTACTGAAAATTTGGATCAAGGGCAAGCAGATATTTTTGAGATTGCGAGGGATGCAGAGGCGGGAGTAAAATGCCGGGGCTACTGAAAATTTGAATCAAGGTACTGAAGGAGAGAGGGATGCAGAGGCGGGAGTTTTGGGGGAGCGAGCTAGTGTGCTTGACACGCCGGCTGTGGACTGTAGCCGACGCACCTGCTCGCGTAAGCCATAGGCGTACTATACACCGACGGTGCTCCAAGATATTTTGTACTACATCTCACACGGTTGGTGAGAATAAACTGTGTGGGATCTACTTGATTCGAATTACAAAATGGTGCATACAAATTGGTTGAAAAATCAAATCTGTGTCCTTCAGTGCATGCTTAGCTCCCATGGAAGAAATGTGAATGAATTTTTCGGGGTTCGTTTGGCCTTTTTTATACATTAACTTGGTTTCTAGGCACTTTATGTGCATAATTCAAATTTGAACTACAAGCACATGCTCCAATGCACTAAAGTTGGTTGAAAAATCACATGTGTGTCCTTGGGTGAATTTCTAGGTCCCATGCAAGAGATAGGAATGAATTTCAAACACTAGGGCACTGTTGATTGCCGGCAAAACGTTGAGATACCTGGTTTTTAAATTCTAGTAAATCCAAAACTCGTCTGAAATTCATGAAACTTGGCATGCTATCATGGAGCGGCATCAACATGCCGTGGTGAAAATTTGGTCGCATTTGGGCCAGGTTTGGGTATGAGCTTCTCACAAACCAGAGCTTCTCACAACAAGCATGATGGTTTCGATAGGGAACGTACCACCTTTGGGGACGAGACGATATCCGTTGCCTCTTATTGCTTTCAAAAAATTTCTAGTGTCAACATAGAAAAACTGGAGTTTTGTGTTCAATCTCGGATTTTTTGGGGTTCGTTTGGCCTTTTTTATACATTAACTGGGTTTTCTAGGCATTTTATGTGCATAATTCAAATGTGAACTACAAGCACATGCTCCAGTGCACCAAAGTTGGTTGAAAAATCACATGTGTGTCCTTGGGTGAATTTCTAGGTCCCATGCAAGAGGTGGGAATGAAATTCAAACACCATGGCACTGTTGATTGCCGGCAAAATGTTGAGATGCCTGGTTTTTAAATTCTAGTAAATCCAAAACTCGTCTGAAATTCATGAAACATGGCATGCAATCATGGAGCGGTATCAACATGCCGTGGAGAAAATTTTGTCCCATTTGGGGCAGGTTCGGTTATAAGCTTCTCACAAACTAGAGCTTCTCACAACAAGCATGATGGTTTCGATAGGGAAAGTACCACCTTTGGTGACGGGACGATATCTGTTGCCTCTTATTGCTTTCAAAAAATTTCTACTGTCAACATAGAACAACAGGAGTGTTGTGTTCAATCTTGGAATTTTTTGGGGTTCGTTTGGCCTTTTTATACATTAACTGGGTTTTCTAGGCATTTTATGTGCATAATTCAAATTTGAACTACAAGCACATGCTCCAATGCACTAAAGTTGGTTGACAAATCACATGTGTGTCCTTGGGTGAATTTCTTGGTCCCATGCAAGAGATGGGAATGAAATTCAAACACCAGGGCACTGTTGATTGCCGGCAAAACATTGAGATGCCTGGTTTTTAAATTCTAGTAAATCCAAAACTCGTATGAAATTCATGAAACTTGGCATGCTATCATGGAGCGGCATCAACATGCCATGGTAAAAAATTGTCCCGTTTGGGGTAGGTTCGGGTATAAGCTTCTCACAAACCAGAGCTTCTCACAACCAGCATGCTGGTTTCGATAGGGAACGTCCCACCTTTGGGGACGAAACGATGTCCATTGCCTCTTATTGCTTTCAAATATTTTCTAGTGTCAACATAGAACAACAGGAGTGTTGTGTCATCTTTTGTGATTTTTCGGGGTTCGTTTGGACATTTGTATGCATTAACTGGGTTTTCTAGGCATTTTATGTGCATAATTCAAATTTGAACTACAAGCACATGCTCCAATGCACTAAGGTTGGTTGAAAAATCTAATATGTGTCCTTGGGTGAATTTCTAGGTCCCATGCAAGAGATGGGAATGAAATTCAAACACCAGGGCACTGTTGATTGCTGGCAAAACATTGAGATGCCTGGTTTTTTAAATTCTAGTAAATCCAAAACTCGTCTGAAATTCATGAAACTTGGCATGCTATCATGGAGCGGCATCAACATGCCGTGTTCCCATTTGGGGCAGGTTCGGGTATATGCTTCTCACAACAAGCATGATGGCTTCGGTAGGGAACGTCCCACCTTTGGGGACGAAACGATATCCATTGCCTCTTATTGCTTTCAAAAAATTTCTCGTGTCAACATAGAACAACAGGAGTGTTGTGTCAATTTTTGGGCTTTTTCGGGGTTCGTTTGGACATTTTTATGCATTAACTGAGTTTTCAATGCATTTATGTGCATAATTCAAATTTGAACTACATGCACATGCTCCAGTGCATATAAATTGGTTGAAAAATCAAATTTGTGTCCTTGGGAGCATGCTTAGGTCCCATGCAAGAAATGGGAATGAATTTCAAACACTAGGGCACCATTGATTGCCGGCAAAACATTGAGATGCCTCATTTTTAAATTCTAGTAAATCCAAAACTCGTCTGAATTCATAAAACTTGGCATGCTTTCATGGAGCGGCATCAACATGCCGTGGTAAATTTTTTGTCCTGTTTGGGGCAGGTTTGGGTATATGCTTCTCACAAACCAGAGCTTCTCACAACAAGCATCATGGTTTCGGTAGGGAACGTCCCACCTTTGGGGACGAAACGATATCCACTGCCTCTTATTGCTTCCAAAAAAATTCTCGTGTCAAAATAGAACAACATGAGTGTTGTGTTAATTTTTGTGATTTTTCGGGGTTCTTTTGGACATTTTATGCATTAACTGAGTTTTCAATGCATTTATGTGCATAATTCAAATTTGAACTACATGCACATGCTCCAGTGCATATAAATTGGTTGAAAAATCAAATCTGTGTCCTTGGGTGCATGCTTAGGTCCCACGCAATAAATGAGCATGAATTTCAAACACCAGGGCACCGTTGATTGCCGACAAAACATTGAGATGCCTGGTTTTCAAATTCTAGTAAATCCAAAACTCGTCTGAAATTCATGAAACTTGGCATTCTATCATGGAATGGCGCCCGACATGATGTGGTATTTTTCGTGTCCATTTTGAGAGAAGGCGCAATCGAATAATGACAGCCAACAAAGGCATTTTGAAAAAATAGCTGCCACTTACTATCTACGTTTGTATAATTCAAAAAGTGTGCGTTCTGTTAACCATTCACGTGACGCCACGTGTCTTCGTTTTAATGGCTGTAGGAGGTGCCGTGCGGACAGCTGCTTGACCTTGACTGAACGGGAGGCGTGCAAGCGCAGTCCGGTGCGCAGGCTGACCGAAAGGCGTGCAAGCTGTCCTCCAATGCACAGGCTGACCGGGAAGCGTGCGAGCTTTATGCTACGCAGGCTCACTGGGAAGCGAGCCCTTTGACTTCCATGGCCGCCCGCCTTCCTCTCCATTAATGGCGCCCGAGCCCCTGTTTAATACAGGCGGCCTTACTGTTCGCCTCCCATTCCCCTCCCACCGTAGACCTCCACCGCCGTGGCGCAGAATGATCATCTGCCACTAGTCTTCAAGTTTGGTGATGTCGACTCCGAGCCGGAGGAGATAGAAAATAAGGAGGAATGGTGCCTCATGGACATGGCCCAGAACGAGCTGGCCGCGGCGGTTGCTGCCCCGCTCCCTTCCCAGCTCCCATCCACGCGCCCGCGCCAGCGACCATCCCCGTAGCATTGACAGGCTGGTCGTCGAGCACTATCGCAGAGCTGGAAGCCGCGGGCGTCAGCGAGGTCTCCGCGGACCCGCGCGAGGTCGTGTACATGCCAGCGCCAGCGCCCGTGCCCATGCGCGCCCCTCCACCCATCGTGCCGCCGGCCCCCATGCGTTTGGCTGCAACCGCCGCGCCCGTGCGCGCCCCTCCACCCACCGCGGCGCTGGTCCCCGTGCATTTGGCTGCACCCGCCGCGCCCGTTCTCGTGCCTGTGCGCGCCCCCCCTTAGCAGCATGGGACGCTGCCATCGACCGCTACCTCTCAGTGGCGCCAGTTGCCGTTCTCCTGCGCCCGCCCGTCGATCGCGCGGCGACATGATGTTTGATTTACAAGTGAAGAACATTTTGTGCTGGTTTGAAGACTTCAACAACGGCGTCCCGGAGGACGACAACGACAACGACGGCGCGGCATGCTGCCTCCACCGCCGCCGGAAATAGTTTTTTTGGGGTTTAATACTGTATCTCAACTTCTGAATCATATGAATATAAATTCGCAGTGTGACTGAATGAAAGATATGGTTTGAACGAACTTGCATTTTTCTCTCTTAATGTACAGACTTATCAAACGATTTTATTTTGAAAAAATGTTAACGGTTTTTAAATATAAAACACTCATCGCAAACGTTTTAGTTAGAATACTCGTATGCAAACCGACAGCTTCCCCAGGAAGCCAAGGGAAAATGTGCCGAGCAGGATTTCTGTATCCCTTCAACGCAAACGGTTGTTTTGCATGACCCGTGTGCAACCACGTACAAACAATTGGGTAAGATTTGCATATCTGTCATTTTGGGTATGTTGCCATTTCTCAAACTGGAAAGATTGACATTTGTTTATCTAGTAACATTGCCATTTGTCAACCTTGTAACACCGCGATTTGTCAAAATATGCAGCTACAAATCACTAGCACTATCTAATTTTTGCAACTAAAATCACTAGCACTGTTCATATGGACACCACTAGCAGGCGTGAGTTCATGGACGCATATGCAAATATACCATTGATTACATACAACAAGTCATCAACCCACAACAACAACGAGGATACACGTTGGATTATAGATCATTTCCAACAAAACATTCTAGTAAAGTTTTTCTCACACAACAAATAACAAAGCGATGAAATGAACTTCAGCTCAACCACTCGTCGGCGTTGGAAACGCTTGCTTTGAACCAGAAGTGATTCTCTGGGAAGGGCCAACTACTGTCAATCTCGAGACCAACGCAGGACTGATCATCCAGGCTGAAGCGGCCTATTTCAGTAGCCATATTGGGACGGTAGGGAAGCATAGTAATGTCCAAGGTATAGATACAGTTGCTTCTCATAAATGGTAGTAATGTTGTGTCAACAGCAGCTGGATCGCCTTCCACCATCATTGGATAGTTTTGTCCAAGGAAAAGCGAGTTTCCTCCAAGACTTTCAATACTGAACCAGGGAGAAGGTGTTGGCGCTAGTACACCAGTATCCATCCCGAATACCCTGCAACAGATGTTGGAATAGGTCCGGAGAGTGCGACCATACGAGACAACACCTGCTTCCTTAGTAACATCAGCAGTGCCCCGTATACAGACAAGAAGAGGTGATCCATCGGAATAAGTTGCCAGGCGCCACTGAGTATATGGGTCCTGCTCGTCCTCATGCTCGTGAATAAAATTTTCAAGTATAGGTGGTGGAATGTTCACAGGACCATGGAAACACAAGAAGGTTAATTAGTAAAGGGAAACTAGCTAACCCGCATGCATGTGGATGAAACAATTAGAATTACGGTGGAAGACAAACGTACTGAAATAATGAGGATTCCATGCAAAAACAGTGCCACGAGTGGTGGCAGCAAACACAAGACCCTCGTACGAATTGCATCACAGTACTTATCCGTGTATAGAAACTGATTTTTGAGCAATATCCATTGAGTCGAACCATGAAGGACGGCAACAAGCTTGTCGAAGATAGCGACAACATAAGCATTCCTATAACCCCAAGAGCGGTTGGGAACTCGACAAATTGCTATCTTCCGTAGACGACAGTCAGCATGATCGTATTTGAACTCACGTAGAATACCGGTGTACTCAACCTCTGGGTAGCCTTATGAGTTTTTTCGAAGTGGAACCCGGTGATGAGTGTACACATTCACAAGTTCCCACTCGCAGTTGTACCCAATATAAACAACCCGATCTCCATTTGCACCTACCCAAGCCTTGGCCTCAAGCGATGGCATCTTAACATCATACGTATCATTATCAAGCGGCATCAACTTGCACAAGGCGATGCTTCCCTCGTCCGCGCGCCAGTCAGCAGGGTCACGGCGAAGAAGATAGGGGAGATCAAACCGCTCCTGAACCCTTGGGTTCCTTGTAATGATGTTATTAGTTGAGTCGAGAATGGTCTTGAACGAACCTGCCATGCTAGCCGAGGTGATGATGTCGCACCGATTAATGAGTTCCTCCACCGCGTCATCATTCAGATCGGGGCAAGAATAACGGGGTCGTTTCCGGCTTGTTCCCTCCATGGAGAAGACGATCAAACAATGACAGAAGGAAGGGTGAAGGCAAATGGAGGAGGGAGGAATAGCTAGTGTGCGACAGCAGTTCCAAATCAAGAGGGAAAGGTGAAGAGTCGATGGACTGTTGCCACGGTACACGAAGAGGCGCCTGGGGAGCGAACGGTTGCCATAGAGGTCACAGACTGACGATAAGGGCCGAGTGAACCGCATGCAATCCCATCGCAGAAGACACACGTCTTGTTTAGTTGAATCGTTTCTGTACTCTTGTGTCAACGCAAACAGTTCATCCGAGTGAACCGCATGCCGTATATCCCACACACCTTGATTTGGCTGACCGTTTCTTTTGTGTTGCCTAATCACAAACAGTTCATCCGAGTGAACCGTATGCTGTATATCGCACACACCTTCATCTGGCTGCCCGTTTCTTTTGTGTTGCCTAATCACACACAGTTCATCCCAGTGAACTCTATGCTGTGTATCGCACACACCTTCATCTGGATGCCCATTTCTTTTGTTCCTCCTCATCGCAAACAGCTAATTGAACTAAATCGTGTGCCCTTCATCGCACACGCAACTAAAACCTCAACCATGTTTGATGCATGCGTCATCGCAAACGTTTTATACATTTCTGACGGTTTTCATACAACATCTTTTGCGATTATGGCATCGCACACAGTTTCTCGAAGGGTCTCTCATTGTAGTGCCATGTTAGCAGCATCCTGCAGTAGTGTAAGGAACTGCCATGTCATCTATAGCCATCATCTATATGCACTCATACAGTAGTGTGGGCTATAAGGTTGGTTATTTCCCGCAAAAAAGGTTGGATGTTGTATTAGTACTTTTTCCATCTCCTCTTCATATTTATTGTATTTAACTAGGAATGCGTATATAGCTAGGCTCTTGCATGAGAGCCCACTCCCCTTACTTTTTCACATCTCTCTCCTCCACATAGGCCCTATATAAATGGAAGGGGGGAGTACTATAAGCACTACATACTCTACTACAGATGTTGTCAGTACTCCACTAGTACTATTGGGCAGGGATCTTAAAAAAAGTTACTATTGGGCTGGCTATACGTGGCGAAATCCTAGTAGGAAGAGCATGCGCGAGAACAAGCACATTCACGTGGTTGAAAACAAATTGGAAACCATGTCTGTTTGAATACAAATCTAGGAGTACGTACGAATCTAACAATATTGATTGGGCGTTGTTGAATTTTTATACTTTTTTTGTAAGTTTGATCAAAGTAGAGATACTTTGACTACACATAAAACTTATATGTAAACTAGAAAGGATCGGAGGGAGTATATTGTACGTTCAAGAGCGAAATGAACATTGAATACCCTTTATATATGATTTGTGGATGCTATGGTCACCGGTTCAAATTTTGAATCTGCCTTAGGTATCACACATGCACTTCAATACCGCTCATCGGAATGATACTCGGCGGAATGTTCAAATGAGGCATGCGGGAGCGACATGCTCATCGTCGCTTTACACGGTCGGTTTTAGTGTGTCGAGGGTGTCCTTAGCGCTATGACACGAGTAGCAGATCAACACCCGGCTTGTCGAGGATGCACGGGGCGCCGAAGTGCGCGCGCACCGCGACGCGTCCGCGGAGTGGTATAGCGCGGCCAACTGCATCCCCAGGACCTGAGACCATGCCGGGTCGTCTTGCTTTTTCAATGACATGTGGGGTTGCATGTGAGCAAAGGGCATCTCCAACGTTGCCACGACCGCAGCTGACTACCTTGGCACACCAAAAACCCTCGTCCCTCGCACCGTCGCGCAGTGCGTTCCCAGCCGGCGCCAGCTGGCCGCATTCATGTCGTCCGTCCGTATGCCATCGTTATGAGGCTCGATGCCCGAGGAACCAACTCCGGCGACTTAATGACGCACCCGGACGCTTGGCCTAACCGGAATGCACTACTTAAAGCGGCAACGCCCAGCTAACCTCCACACCATAGCGCATCGTCCTGCTACCTGGCACCACATCCGCCATGACCGCGAGCGCAAATCCTCTGCGGGAGAGCTTGTCTTCGGGGATGAAGCTCGAGGTCGCCGCCCTCGCTCAAGTCGCCGCTCGCGACGCAATAGCGGCGTAGCCGGACGTGGACGCCACCGCACAAGTGGTGGCCACGCTGGCGGCCGACGACGGGAGCACCGTCAGCCACGCATCCTACTTGCCTCCGTCCAACGTCCAACACCGCCGAGGTAGGGGACTCCTCCAAGGATGAGTAGGGCATGGGAGGCGGCAGGGCATGGTGTGCCAACTGTCCGGTCCGTCTCCCGTGTTCTACTCTTCCTCGCCGGAGACCACACCTTCACTTCACGGGTCTTGAACCCTACTCCCGTACATGGAGATCGCAGATGGAGGACGTCGGTCGCCGCCGTAGAATAGGTTTAGGGTCGGGTTTCTTTTATTTTTCTGTCCTATAAAAGTTCGAAATGTAATGAAAATCTGCCGTGTTTGCATTAATCTCGGCCGGTGTATATGAACTTTCACAATAATATAGTATATTGTAGGAGTACTAGCAAAATGCCCGTGCGTTGCATGGAACATCAAGATCTTGTGGGAGAAAAGGATGAACGAGGGAAGGCCTTATCTGCAAATGTGGAGAGGAGTGCGGGTAAATTGTCATAGTTTCCTTCCTATCCGTTAGATATAGATCGGACGGCCTATATTGCAGGATGGCAGGCACACCATCATCACCAACTCTGCTTTTTATTGAACCGAGACAAAGCTAACACGCCAAGTAAATAAACACATAGTCTACATACACAATTTATCTTAGGCACTCCAATAGTACGTCCACTACACATTCACACATTTCACATCTTTCTACATCTACGGGAACCTACGAAAGGGTTAACGTTAATTGCCTCTCTCTCTCCTCCCTGATTTTCATGGTGGTGGGCCCCTCCCTCCCCCCAATCTACAATCAACAGCTCACACGTTTCACATTACATTAATTACGTAACTGGGATTACGTAGGTGTAGCATTACTCGTCCTAAAAAACCCAACTAAGCCAACCTCCCAGCATATCGCGCGGGAAAAGACTCGGCTGTGCCGTTTTAGTCGGGATTACCGGATTACTAGTAGTAGTATCGATGGATCGCGTGAACCACCAAGTATTTTTTTCTTTAGGGGGCGAAGCACCTAGTTTAAAAGGAAAAAGGCGGTACACTCATAGCACCCCTGTCGCGGTCGCATTGCACCCCACACACGTTCGGTCCTGCACATGGCTCATGCAAACGGAACGCGCTTCGGCTTGCCTCTTCACTGACACATGGGACTGCACTTGGAGAAACCGACCATGTGCCAAACTCCCCCCGCCCATCGCGTGAAAATCCCGCCCCCCAAATTCCCCCCAAATCCCAAATTCAACCGCCCTTCGGCCAACTAGCCAATAATATTCCCCAAACCCCCTCCCCCCGTCCCCCTCCACTCCATTCGCTCCGCCAAAGCCGCCCTCCCCGCCGCGCCGATACGTCGGCGCCGCGGTTCGCCGAGGGGACGCACGGCGATCCTCTCGCTCCCAAAGTACGCTCTCGTAGACTGCCGTCCTCTAGCCGCGCCGCCACCGCTGGCGACGTTCTTGTGGAGGCGCATGACGGTCAGCACCGCCACCGCTAGCGACGTTCGTGTGGAGACGCACGGCGGTCAGCTTCTCCCACGGTACGCACATTCTAGACTGAGGCCCCGTGCATGTTGGTGTAGCGCTGAATGTTAGCTGATAGACGTTGTTAATCTCATTGTTTGCCGAAGTAGTTTATAGTCAATATGCTCTGCTTAAGAAGCTTCCCTGCCATGTTCTGCACTCAATCTGCTTAGCTGAGATGGCATGCCAAGCCCGATTAGTTGCTAAAATATCCTGCCATATATATATTGTGACGTAGATTGCCATGGTCTAGTAGCCAATCTGTTAGGTGAAATAGCTGTACACCGTTTTATACTCGATCTTTGTTGTTGCGATGGCCTTCGATAGTTTGATGGCTGTGTGCTCGGCCTCATTGACTACTGAAACAGCCTGCCATAATTTGGCACTCAAATCTGTTTGCTGAATTAGCTTTACATATATCTCGTTACTTAGATCTGCTCGTCCAAATATCTTGCCATAGCTTTAGACATCGACCTAGGTATTTTTTTCTGGACTTCATAAAAAAGCATATATGTTTTTCCTGTAATATCTAGTAGAAGAACTAATTTGTATGTCTAACAGATGGACAGGACTTGGATAACTTCTACTCTAAGATTCTCCGCTGCATATGTCGAGGGGGTTGAAAACTTCATGAACTTTATCAGAGCTGAGTATGGTGGTCCGAAATCAGATGTGCTCTGCCCATGTAGCAGTTGTACGAATTCAGTTACAAGACCCCAGTCAACTGTGCAAAATCATCTACACTTGTATGGGATGTCGGTCACATATACTAGGTGGGTTCATCATGGTGAACCTGTGAACGCCAATGTTACTGAATACGTGGAAGCAGCAGATCACCATCTTCATCTGCCTGATGCTCAGGTGGAAGAGGAGGAGGTGGTGGTGGAGCCAGTGAGTTTGACCAACATTGAAACAATGCTACAAAATGCTCGTGCATTTCATGAACTTTCACCTGCAGAAGAAAAACGGTGGGCCCGCATGTTGGAACAATGCAACATGGCTGTCACCCCAGGAAATAAGCTGTCAGTATTCTTAGCTATGGTCACCTTTCTTCAGGTGAAGACATCTGAGCGGATGACCAACAAATCATTCGATATGATGTTGCCTGCTTTCCGCAAATCTTTCCCAGATGCGTCTGAGCTGCCACACACCTACAGTAAAATGAAGAATTTCCTTCGTGCAGTTGGAATTGGATATGATATGATCCATGTTTGTAAGAATAATTGTGCTCTGTTCCGGAAGGATTATGCCAACTTAAGTGAATGCCCGAAATGCAAATCATCAAGATGGAAAGATGGCGATGCTGTGAAGAGGATTCCTCATAATGTTCTGGGACATTTTCCAATTATACCAAGATTGCAGAGGTTGTTTCATGATACTGAAACAAGAGAGGATGTATTGTGTCATTCGAGGAACCGGGAGTACATAGATCAGAATGTAATGAGCCATCCATCTAATGGTAGTGAGTGGCAAAGCTTCAATCAGAAACGCAAAAAGTCTGTTGCTGACTCGAGAAACATTAGACTTGGCTTATCTTCAGATGGATTTAACCCATTTGGCCACGAGAGCGCCACATATAGCATGTGGCCAGTGCTTGTTATCCCTTACAACATGCCTCCAAATGTCTGCACCAAAGAATCAAACTACATGATGGCCTTGCTCATCCCAGGTCCAAAAAGTCCTGGAAAGGATTTTGATTTATTCATGGAGCCTCTTGTGGAGGAACTTCAATAGCTATGGAGGGGTGTTCTCACTCGAGACCTATATAGCAGCCCACTAGCTGATTTCTTTCCGCATGATGTTATAATTTGGTGCATCCATGATTATCCGGCTTTGGGCACTATGGCAGGGCGAACGACACATGGTTACAATGCATGTGTTCGTTGTGACGGGAATCCGCTGTCATACACAATACTTAGCAAGATCTGTTACATTGGAAACCGTCATTTCCTTGCCAAGGACAAGCCGCGTCCTACAAAATACCGAAGACATGTGTTCAATGCAAAGCATGAAAACCGTGATGCACCAAAGAGGCTCACCACCGATGAGTTGCAAGTGGAATTAGAGAAGGTTAGGCATATTACACCAGGAAACCATCCTGGTAATGGTAGCGGGAAAAGGAAGCGTGGCAGGGCAGAAGAGAGATTATTGTTTACCCGCAGTCCACTTTGTGGGACTTGGAGTATTGGAAAGATTTGGATCTGCGGCATAATCTTGATGTGATGCACATCGAGAAAAATATATGTGACAGCATTATCGGCACACTTCTTAATATTGAAGGCAAGACGAAAGATACCTTAAAATCTAGGATTGATTTCACACACATGGGTATTAGAAAGGATTTGCAGGTGCAAGATGAAGGTAAACCACGGGATATGTCACCAGTTGTGTACGTCTTGGACAAGGTAAAAAAGAAAAGAATTCCGCGAGGTCCTGTCACATGTGAGATTCCCACATGGATTTGCTTCCAACCCTGAAAGGAGAGTCAGTGCAGATGGAAACAAGGTACAAGGGTTGAAAAATCATGACTGCCACGTCCTACTTCAAAGGGTTTTACCTGTTATCCTTGGAGGATTGGGCCGCCCTGACTTATATAGAGCAGCTGCACAGTTGGGACAATTCTTCAGGGAACTCTGCAGTAGAAATATCAGGATAGATGCTTTGGAGCTTCTTAGAGACATGATACCAACTATCCTATGCGACCTTGAGAAGATATATCCTCCAGCCTTCTTTGATGTGATGGTGCATTTGGCTGTTCATCTACCTGATGAGGCACTACTTAGAGGTCCAGTACAGTATGGCTGGATGTACCCTATTGAAAGGCGGCTAGGAACTTTCAAGGGCTATGTTAGAAATAGAGCTAGACCCGAGGATTCCATTGCAGAGGCGTACATTGCTACAGAAGCGTTGACATTCTGCTCAAAATACATTGAAACAGTTGATCAGCTTAGCAAAGAGGTGGGTGAAGACAATCCCGGACTCAATGTTTTTGATTATTCGGTTCGAGTTACAGGGAAGAGTCAACAAGAGGACAAACCTAAAGATTTAGACAAAATGGTTTGGTATGTGTTGAATATCTGTCCTGAGATACTACCTTATATCAAGTAAGTGCTAAGTACTGCAGCTTATACATCGTAATCTACTAAACTTGCAGCACATTCTTATATATTTAGATGTTTGACGCGATCACTATGTTGTGCAGCATCTACAAAAAGGAGTTACTGCCGCAAAATCCAAGAAACATTGACAAACTGGTTATTGCAGGATTTGCGAAATGGTTCCAGAGCCATGTAAGCTTTTGAATTGCACTGTCAGTTTTTTTAATATATTGAGTACATAAGATGATCAACTTGTCTATTTTCTAAACATAGGTTCAGAAGGTGCGGGAGGATGGGCAGACAGTTGATGATGCCCTTTACGCACTAGCAATGGGTCCCGATACTCGGGTAAGACATTATGAATCTTGCGTTGTTGGGATGTGCACTACAAAACCCTTGCACGTGACGAAGGCAGGAAGACACAAAACAGTGCCTTCATGAGCACGGATACGTAAGCTAGAGTGACAACTGAAATGTACGCTAACATAACAGACATTGTTCAGTTGAAGTATATCTCCAGTTTCGAGGATCATCGGTTTGTGGTTTTGTTGTGAAGTCGTTGGTATAACCTGTTTTCCAGGATCGCAAAACCCAGAGCTGATGATTATTTCAAATCCATATGTCAAGGCGGTGTACCAGACCAACGAGCCTTTTATTTTGGCAAATCAAGCAACACATATATTTTTCTTGGAAGACACATTTGCACGTAGCGATGACTGGAGAGTATTGCAAAGGTTTGAGTAGAGGAATTCGTTTAATGAAGTTGCACAACAAGATGATGCTTACACCGCTCCTGATGTACAAGATTCCACAGATGTTCCTAATATCTTTGAGAACCATCACATCAATGACACTGGTGAAAAGATTGCCTGTCGTGCTGTGGACATACAAGAGTTGATCAAGAAGAAGCCAACGTTCGAGGACAATGAGGATGAAGAAGAAGATGGCACTGTGGGGAATTACGATTCAGACTGATACACATGGTGAAGATGTTGACGCTGCTGCTGCGGATGATGATTAGATTGCTTCTGTCGTATTTGCTGACAGAAGACGTTTTTTTATCTACTATGTGAAATTGTGTTTGCTATGACAACTGAAACCTGATGAACGTGTTGTTTAGTATTTTGCTATGAGAACATCACTTGTTATGTATGTTGATTTGTGTTTAGTGATTGTATGACGACTAAAACATGATGACATTGTTGTTTAGTTGTACTCATATTTGGCTGTGAAACTTGAATTTGATGACATAGTTTGATGTTGGTCTGCAATTTGCTCGACGTCTTCGAATGGGAACAAAGCTGACCCAACAGGGCCTCTGCTAATTTATTTATTTATTACCAAAAGGGACTCTGCTATTTATTTATTTACAAGCAAAAGGGGATACCCCCTGATTTCCGCTAATAGAAATCATTAGATGTTCACAACACTACGCCCAGCCTGCTACACAGGTTTAATTCATTACTAGTTTCAGCAAAGTGCTCATGTCATAGCCACTGAATACATCACGAGTGCTACATACACTGCAAATAAAGATACAATCATCCTACAGAGCACATCGATTTTGCCCATTATCTTCACAAGCTCTTTCATCTCCTCATTGTTGTCAAGGCCATTCAGCAGCTGTTGCTTGGCCATGATCAGGGGAACTGCATCTTTAACCTTCTGCTCTGCATCTTCCTCTTCTGTCGTTCCTTCAGTTACTTGTCCAACACCTCAACCTGCTGGTATTGGGATTCCTCGGCTAACCAAATAATCAGCGTAGTTGCATTCCCCCCACATCAGCAACTTCCCAGAAATACAAATCACACAAATCTTCCCTTTTCTGCACGAATCAAATTGGAAGATCATCAACCAAACTATTAAAAAAATCAGCAACTGAAAGTAGCAGAACAACACTTAAACATATTATTACCCCATGATTCGGGCATTTGTAGAAGACTCGGCCAGGGTTGAGGATTGTGGTTGAGACGCGACGGATGACTCTACGTGATTTGCAGCAGTGGCACCACACCAACAGCAACGGGTTGCGATGAGCAATCGGCTGTGGTGCGTGTGTCAGCGGGGGTGTGATGAGACCCACAGATGATGATACGGGTGGCGACTTGGCGCATATCTGGTTGTTGCCTGCTGAAGAGCAGGTGGACGAGCAGCCATCGGACATGGTTGCTGCGGCCAGAGCTTTTGATGCTAAGCAGAGTAAGAGCATCTCCACTAGGCCCCCCAAGAAGCCCCCTAGGAGCACTTTTTTACCCTCGGCGACAAAAAACCCCTCCACTCACGCCCCCAGAGCCCTGTTTTTTGCTGGATTTGATTAAATTTGAGCCTGACGATCCCACCCCAAACCCAGTCCCCCCAGGGGGCAGCTGGGGACGCCGGCGCTGCTCTTTTTGCCTCATGTGGCCCACCTGCAGCCTCTCTTCCGTCGCTTTCTCCTCCCCCCGCCCCGTCCCGCCTTCTCTCTCCCGTCGCTTTCTCCCCCCGCCGCGCCCCACCTTCTCTCGCCAGCGGGGAGCACGTCCGCCGCCCCGCCTCCTCCTGCCCCGCACCGCCTCCTCCGCCCCGCCCGCATCCTCCTCGCGCTTGCTGGCCGCCCCGCCTCCTCCTCCTCCGCCACGCCCCGCCTCCTACCCCAGGCGCTCGCTGGCCGCCCCGCCTCCTCCTCCAAGTGGTCGTCTCCCGTCTCCGGCCCCGCCATGCCGGCATGGGTGGAGTGTGCCACGGGGAGCTAGGGGGAGTGGAAGCGCGGTCTGTGGCTCCGCCTCACCGGCTGCCTCCCCTACATCTCGCCGGGGGCCGCGCAGGGCAAGCCACCCAAGGAGTGCTGCGCCGGCGTCAAGGCCGCGCTCGCCAGCCACACCAACATCGCCTGCCTTGACCGGGCCGCGCGCCGCGGCCGCGAGCGCCGCCTCTCCTGTGCCGCGACTCGGCCCGGGCAGCCGCGCGCCGTGACTGGAACACCGGTGCGGCGGGCGCTCCTCCTGGTGTCGCTGGCCACGGCGGGGACACTGGGCATCGGTCCTCTTCCTCATGGCTTCCTCCAAGGTCCTCCTCGTTTGCCTCGGCCTCCTCGCGCCGTTCCCGTGCTTGGCACTGTTCCGCCGGCTCGTTGCTGCCTGGGAGGCCAACGACTGGAAGAAATTTCAGCCCCATACTAAAATTCTCGCCGGCAGCCCCCCAAGCGGCGAAAAAGATGCCTCCTGGGGGGCTCAACGGCTGGAGATGCTCTAAGTAGAGAAGAGGAGAAGCGAACGTTGGATATGTCAGTTTCATTACTTGTAGAGTAGCATAGCACCATATATACTCATAGTCTAGGTATGGATTCGAACCAGCTACAGGAGCATGTCTCTCTTTTTTCTAAAACTCAGCAACGTCTCTTTACTGATACACTAGCTTGTTCTGTACGCCTTCTCAAGTCTTTGATTTTCTTTGTTCTTTCTTTTGCGAGGAAGGAAGGAGGACAAAATTGAGAGTTCCTGGGACTCGAACCCAAGGCCTCTCAGTTGAAAACCAAGGGTGCTAATCACTTATGTGGTGAACGTTCCCTGGGAGGAGGACGACAGACGAATGCATTTTCCTCGCAGTTTTAGTTGCGACACAAGATCGAACGGTCACAGTTTTGGGAATGTTATCAGGCGAACGAGCCCAATTTTTCTTTTCTTCCTATATATAAAAAGTATGCTACTTGGTGTCGGCTTAGTCAACAAACGATTGTGCCAACCTTGACCGTTGGATTGACATTCAACGTCTGTCATGTTTCTTTAGTCTCTTCTTCCTCCAGCCGCCAAAGCCAAACCAGCGCCGGCGGGACCGCCTGCTCCTGCCTCCAATGGCTGGCTGTGCTGCCGCGCACGCATCATGGCCACATCGCACCCTAAAACTCTGCGCATCTTCCCCGGCTCCTGTTCGTTCCCGTCCGAGGCCTCACCATCGTCCTCCGCCTCGGTTCGCTCATCGCGGCACCGCCCTCCGGTGTTGTCAACATGGTCAACAACCGAGAGGAATAAGGAGGTGACTATGCATGGTGAGGATGACAGTAGGGACCCAGCAGCGCGCACAGTAATTTTGTTTTTTTTGGGACAGAGAAGGGTATCAACTGGGTTGTGCGGGAGCTATGGCCCGTCTAGCCGAGGCTTTTATTTCATATGTTTAGCACATGACCAGCCCAGTTTGTTTTCTTCCTTTCTGAAAATGGCTAGCCCAGCTATTTTCTTTTTTGCAGAATAACCAACGTAGGCCTACTTGCTTTTCTACGCCCTGCTGGGCCGGAAATCTTTCAAGACGAGGAGGGATGCATTTTGCCCAGAAAATGGGCTATAAGTAATAAGAAATGGGCTATAAGTAATAATAAATGGGTTGTAAAATGAAAAAAATACAGCAAACAGGCAATTAGTTCCAAAATACTTTTTTCTTTCGGATTTTGATATTTTAAATTTCGTTGTTTTTGTGCGGGTAAAATTTCATTGGATTTAAATTAAGGTATGTTTAGTTTTTAAATTAATTTGAATCTGGCTAGAATTTTTAGGCTGTATGCTGTTTGGGACAGATTTCGAGGCTGACTTGTGGGTCTACTAGGTTGATCTGTATGAAAGGCTTTGTCAACTTAGTCCACAAACGATTCTAGTAGCAGTGACCATTGGATGTTAATCCAACGGCCGTGCCACTTCTTCAATATCTGATCATCTTGCTCCAGTCGCCCAAACCAGCGCCGGTGGGACTGCCTGCTCCCGCCTCCTGTGGCCGGCTGTGCTGCCGCACAGGCCGCACCGCCCCACCCTACTCCATTACTGGCCAGGCCATTCCTCTACTCACCCACACCTCCTGTTATTTTCCGGCGACAGCAGCCGGACCAGTAAACCCTCGTACTCCCCACCGCGTGGGCAACCACTGCCGAGTCTTCCCCAGCTCCGTGTCGTTCCCTTCCTACGCCTCGCCGTCGTCCACCGCCCTGGTGCTCCCATCATGGCGTGGTCAACGAACGACATCCATCGGACGTGGACTGTACGTGGAGAGACTGAGAGCTGGGTCCATGGCCGCACACAAGGAAATGCCTCCTTATTACGTGCAAAATAATGATTCCTCCACCTGACATCTGGGACCCATCGGAAGGGCCTCTGTATTTCGCAAAAAAATGTTCCCCTCGCTAACAGGTCAGACCCACCAGCTATATCTTCGCACGCAGGAAGTGCCTCCTTATTACGCACAAAAAAATGAATACCCCCTGCTAGCTAGGAACCAGCATAGTGGGATGCTGACTTGTGGGCCCACTAAGTGGACGGGGACGGAGGGCTTTGCCAACTTAGTCAATATGAACGATTCCAGCTCCAGTGACCGTACGATGTCCATCCAACGGCCGTAGTGCTTCTTCAACCTCTGGTCTTTTTGCTCCAGCCACCCAAACCAGCGCAGATCATGCCACGTGCTCCTGCCTCCCGTGGCCGGCTGTGATGCCGCGGAGGCCTCACCGCCCCCTACTACTCCCACCGCTGGCTAGGCCATCCCTCTACTCACCCACACCCCTGTTCTTCTGCGGCGACGGCAGCCTCACACGGCAGCCGAACCAGTGAACCCTTGTACTCCTCTCCGCGTGGGCAACCACTGCCGCGTCTTCCCCGGCTCCGCGTCGTCCCCTTCCTAGGCCTCGCCGTCGTCCACCACCTTGGTGCTCTCGGCGCGGCGTGGTCAACGTGGTCAAGGAACGACTTCCATCGGAAGAGTACTGTACATGGAGAGGCTGACAGCTGGGTCCACGGCCGCAACAAGGAAGTGCCCCCTTATTACGCGAAAAATAATGATTCCTCCACCTGACAGCAGGGACCCACCGGACGGGCCACCGTACTTCATGAAAAAAACATTTCCCCCTGACTGCTGGGACCCACTAGCTACATCTTCGCACGCAAGGAAGTGCCTGACAGTCGGGACCCACCTGGTCGAAGCGTACGTAGCATTGACATTCTGGTCGTGAATGTGTACGTACATACGATCGGTCTGTCTGCAGGCTGCAACGATGAACCGTGGCCGTGTAAGGAAGGGCATGTGTCGTAGTAGAGGCGCGCACGTAGCATGTACACGTACGCACAACGGCTAGGGTGCAAGAAAGTAAATACGGCCACATACGTACATACGGGCGGGGTCTCGAACGCCTACTCGCGCATACGTACGGCCAGGGCTCATGTACATGGCTGGGTCGGAACGGAGAAACTGCGTTGCCATCGTGTTCATGGGGAGGCAATGGAATGCGTCGTGTTCATCGGGAGGCAGCGGAACGCATGATGTTCATCGGGAGCCAACCGGCTTGGACGGAACAGCCAATGGAAACGAGGCCTAGCGTACCACAGAACGGAGGAAACAGCCTTGTGTTCGACCGACCATGGTCGAAACGGGATCCTGTTCATCGGGAGGGGTCTGGTGTACCGCAAAACAGAGGAAACAGTCTTGTCTTGGACCTCCTACGGTCGAAACAGGGTCCTATTGATCAGGAGGGGTGTGGCATATCGCAAAACGGAGGAAACAGACTTAAGTTGGAGCGCTACGGTCGAAACGGGGGTCCTATTCATTGGGAGGGGTGTGGCGTACCGCAAAACGGGACTCCACGAGATACTGTTCATCTCCACCGTCGACCTCCTCCATGGGCTACTGTTCATCCACCGTTGACGTCCTCCAGCCTCCACCTGCGACTGTTCATCCACAGGCTCCTGTTCATCCAGCCTCCACCGCGTGCTCCTCCACCGGCTACTGTTCAATGAACCCTCTCCACAGGGTCCTGTTCAACCACCCCTCCACGGGCTACTGTTCATCCAGCCCTCCACCGGCTACTGTTCAACCAACTCTCCATGGGGTCCTATTCATCCAACCCTCCACGGGGTCCTGTTTATCCAGCCCACCACCGGCTCGATCGATCGGGGTACTGTTCATCCAGCGGCAACGACCTCTACTACCACGGGGTCCTGTTCATCCAACCCCCCACCGGGAACTGTTCATCCAAACCCCCCAACAACGCTCACTGTTCATCAAGGGAAGGAGGCAGCAGTGTTCGATCGGCTTCAGTTAGCAACAGTAGCGAAGGAATCGCTCGATCGGGTTCAGTTAACAGCCATCGATCGATCGCTCGGGTTCAGTAACGCGTAGCCTGCAGTGCAATCGCTCGGGTTCAGTAGACGAATGCCTCGCTCGGGTTTAGTTAGAGCCCAATGCCTCGCACACACGCACCTACGTGTACGAGAGAAACACGCATTGCTCGGCCCCCGACCACCACCGTAATTGGGAACTCCCCGATATTTTCCTCGCCCTCGCTTCTACCACGGTTTTCTCCGTCATGGACGGCCCAAAGAATGTCATGCAGCTGCGTCTCCGGCCCACTCAGGACGAAAAGCCCATTTTCTGTCATGATTTTTTGTCATAGAAGTAGGAGCCCACCACATCTATGATGATACCGGGTTTTGTCACAATTATCGTCATAGAAGTGTCATAAGCATGGCAGGAAAAAAATTCGCTCGACCAAAATGTCACGGATGTGTCTTTTTTTGTAGTGAAACCAAAAAAGAATGATTCCTTGATGATCAAATTAACCTCTCTCTCATTGGGTCAAAGTGATGGAGGACAACCTCGCATGCCCACGGACGGAAGTGCCACACGCGAGTGAGTTCCAATATATAGGGCAACCACCGCCTGCATGGTATTCCGTGATGTTTGAATACCAATATAATGTGCAACTTTGAGGTGGAACCTGCCTCGGGAACCAAAAAGTCCCCACATGGTGCGAGGTATGACACACATATATATATATAGAGTATTCATGTTGCCCCCTCTTTGACATGTACATACTCCTATACCGTGCATATACGTAACACAAACCAAAAAAGAACCATCCTTGTTGGTCAAATTAGCCTCTCTCTCTCTCGTTGTATGTTCAACTAGCCGATGACGACCTCGTTGGCCCACAAAGAGAGGCACACGCGAGTCATGTCATAGGACAAAACCACCGCGTGCATGCGCCCGTGTGTTATGTGATGTTTGAATACCCAATGCACAACTTTGACGTGGCACATGCTTCGCAAACCGGAAACGCACTACACCACGATGTGTGTAGCCCCCTCACTTCAAGCCGGCGGGAGTGTGTACGCACGTGCTCGAACTTTGATATGGAATCCCACCATGATCCACACCACACACATGCCAAGATGATTCCACCTTTTGGTCAAATTAATGGCTCTCGTTGTTGGTGGAAACTAAAAACCGTTGCGGGCTAACGAATGGGCACGTCGCTGATAACCGCACGAGGAAGAGTGTCCGAGAGGACCACCAATGCATGCATGTGGCCCGAACATTATGTATGAAAGGGTTGTGTAATGCTTTAAATAACCAATTCATGACTTTGATGTGGCATATATGACTCACAAAATGATCAATAATCCCACACGGAGGTTCACGACTCGTAGTGTACTGCCGGACCCCCCCCCCCCCATCCCCCACACAGATAGACACACACATCCCGCACCATCACAACCACTCTGAGGCATGTCAAACTTTTTCTGCAGTGAACATGCATGTGACGAAAGGCGGAGTGTCGTGTTAATTAAAAAACACAGACATCATTCGACCGTTTTTATACATTGATTGATTTCCTAGGGATTTAATGTGCAAAAATCAAATTTGAGCTACATGTGCACCAAAATGGGTTGCAAAATCATATGTGTCCCCGGGTGCATGTTTCCCTATGCAAGAGATTTCAAAATATTGAGAATATATATTTTTAAAATTCAGTAAATCCAAAACTTAGTTGAAATTCATGAAACTTATTGTGGTGTCATATATGGACACTAGTAGACTGTGATATTGTATTTTTCGTCAACGAGACCCGTTTTGATATAATCTTCTTACAAACAGGATATTATAAAAAACTGGCAACCAATATCTCATACGGATTATTTATTCGGGCCGTGTGCGTTAGACCATGCCATGCTTGAGTTAAGCAGTAAAGTGGTAGAAAATAAACCAAAAAATATACGTGCTGCCACACGCCCCGTGTGCCGTGCGAGTAGGCGTGAGTTGACGGGACGCGTGCGAGCAGTTCGCCATGCAGGCATACCGGGAGGCGTGTGTGCAGGTGTGCGTATTGACGGGGAGGCGTGCGAGTAGCTATGTGAAATGATGGTAGGAATGGCAGAAGTCCACCGTGCAGGCTCACCGGGAGGCGAGACAGCTTTTGACCGCAGCCTGCCTTGCTCCCACTGGTCCGTATTAATTGCCCGCCCGAGCCGCCGGCCATAATGGGCGGCCGCACCCCCGGTCCATTGTGGTCACCAACGTTTGGACTCTGAAGTGTATGAGGATGCCGCCGAAGCGCACCATCGGAGGGAGTGGCGACGCCAGGGCTGGTGAAGCACCCGCGCAAAGCGTGAAGCTGGGCACAGAGGTTGCCATCACTGCCGACAAGGTCTCGCGTGGGCAGCAGCACGACCTTGACTTCGTCTGCACCATCGTGCCCTGCCCCAGCCGGAGCCGGAGGTCAAGAGCAACTCCCGCAATGACTGCGACTCCGACGGAAAACCGGTTAGTCATGTATATACCCATTTGTGCGGCAACATATCATGTGTTTTCTCTAGTTAATACCCCCTACAAATCCTATGGTTATGTTCTCTCAGTCCATGAAATCAGAGTAATTAAGAACCGTTAGATGCATGTAGTGTGTTGATTGTTTGAATGTTATACGTATAGAGTTAGTGATTAATTGTCTGTTCTGTACAAATGATTTTTGCTAATACTCCGACTAGGGTTAGCTTGCGTGCTAATAATTCGTGGGCAGATCTTGAGAATTGATTTTGAATGTCCTACATATATGTTCGTGCCTTTTTTCTTCCTGATCTTGAGAATTGATTCTGAATGTCCTACATGTTATGCCATTTTTTTCTTTCAGATTGGTATATACACAGATGAGGCTCCGGCCAGCGCCGCCGCCGGATGTAGATCTTGGACCCGGCTATGCGGCCAGAAGCGGCCCTCCTGGACCTGAGGAACCAGTAGAATCTCTGGCGGACCGCATCAGCGATCTCCGGACGACATCCTTGAGGAGATCATCTCCCTTCTCCCTACCAAGGATAGCTACAAGACACAAGTCCTCGCATCTCGGTGGCGCACCGTGCCTCTTAATCTGGACTGTCGTCAGCTATCTGTCGATGATGATTCTGAACTCCCTGGAGCCATCATCTCCTCCCACGAGGGCTCCGTTCAATGCATTTGCATCCCGGCATGCTACCTGCTGGACAAACCCTGCACGGTGGCCGCCTGGCTGACATTCCGTCAATTCGATAAACTGCATCAGCTTGAGTTCTACCGTGACTACGTATGTAACATACCACGAACCGATGTATCTGTGCCCTCACCACCGATTTCCATCTCGTGGTTTTCCTCCTATCTCCACACCGCCACCTTTGCCCGGTGCCATCTAGCAGACAATCTGGTACAAATGCTTTGACTCCCACTGCTAAAAAAACTTGCGCTTGTGGTGGTTGATCAGTCGGAGGCCGCACTGCACAACATCATCCACTCCAGCTGCCCTGCCCTAGAGTGCTTGCTGCTTGTTTTTGGAATGGAAATTTGTATCCGTTGTCTCAAAATAAAGTTGCCCCACCTTGTAAGCATGGGAATTTGTTCTTTTGGGCATGATCTCATCATCGAAGATGCCCCTTCACTTCAAAGGTTGCTCCTTGATTCTGTTATAGTACCTTCGCAAATAACTATAGTCTTTGCACCTAAACTGGAGACCTTGGGTGCAATTCGTGATCCTTTTAGATGGCTCAAGATGGTGTTTGGCTCCACACCTATTGAGGTATTGTATATTATTCACGTAAACTTTTGTAATCTGCCTTTTTCATTTGTGCGCATAAGTTAAGTATCATCTTGGAGTACACTTTTGGTACTAATATTATGTTCTATGCTCAATGAAGAGCTTGTCCATCATATCAGTGGTGGTGGATTCTGTCAAGACCTTACATATCAGTATGTGGTGTTTTGATCTGGACATGATTATTGGCTTGCTGCAATGCTTTCCATGTCTGGAGAATTTGTATATAAAGGTGATGATTTCACGCACATTTGAAAGCCCATATATAATGTACTATAATTAATTGTTCATCTATCACTCTTTCAACATAATCTTTTTTGGACATTAACTGTTTTCAATCTTCATCTCTATTTAGGCACAAACACATGGACGAGAAGGTATAACCAATCGATGGTTCAAGAAGCACCAGGATTTTCTCAGATCTCATGACATTCGTTTGAAGACAGTAACGCTGGAAGGACATGCATCCAACAATGCAAACACTAGCCTTGTCACATTCTTCATGTTGAATGCGAGGGCACTATTGTCCGTGAGGATTAAGTTTTTCGACAACCAATTTCTTACAGCTGCAAGTGTTGAGCAGCATAAAAAGAAGTTGAAGGTGTACCTAAGGGCTTCTGATCGTGCTCGGCTTCTATTTACAACAGCTTGTCATCATGGACTAGTAGAATTTCTGGGTCGGGATCTTGATTTTATGGATAAGACCGATCCATTTGATTGTGACTGCTGAAAACTTTGGTTGAGTTAGATGACATTGTCCTGTTCAATCTGGATTTTGTCTAAACCTGATGAGCAATTAATCCTCGTGCTTTTGTACTGTTTGTTAGCCGGAGTTAGATATTGTTGCCCTTTTCAACTCAGCTTTGACCCATATTTTCTTTCATACTGGGCCAATGCCTTGCCATTTCTTTAATTAAGACATAAATATTATAAGCATTCACAACATAGGGAAAGAACATCACTCTCGCGGGATCCTGGAGATTTTGTTCATTACAGACCGCAAGTTTTTAGCGCCCACCAGCACCCACAAACTTATTTTTAGCTGGCACACCAAATGGGCTGTAATTCTTAATAAGAAAAGCAGCATGGTAGTGACATATTTGGATTTATCATTTGGGACCCACGAGGAAAAAGCCTATCCAGGGCGGTGCCGACTCGACAGTAAACATTGAGAAACCTGGTTTTAAAATTACGGTAAATCCAAAACTCGCCTCAAAATCATGAAACTTGGCATGGTATGTCATAGCACCAACATGCTATGGTAAAAAAATAGTCCAATTTGGGACAAGTTTTGGTACAAACTTCTTACAAACCAGAGCTTCTCTCAAAAAGGCTCATGGTTCCGAGAGGGACCTTGTCACCTATGTGTGCGAAATGACATACGCCGTCTCTTCCCGCCTTGATTTATTTTACAGAGGCAACATGCAACTATAGTAGCATCGTCCTAAAAATATGAAATTATTCATGGTTCGTTTTGCCTTTTTATATGTTATTTGAGTTTCCTAGGCATTTTGGAACGTACTTTGGTGTGTGCAAAGGCCATGTGTGTACTAGCCACATATGTAATTGAATGTTCAATCTGTTTATGGAATCAAGTCCTTATAAGTTATAAGTACATATGTTGTTGTTCTGTGTGCAATGACATCACACACGGACCATACTGGGGAACCCGTCAGTGATGATTTCATCAATCGCTGACAATTGTATACCACCAAGCGTTTGCCCACAACACACACGGCTTATTAGCAGCAATCGTCTGTGTTATTATCAGTCTTCGCACACATTTCTGATTCCAAACCTGTTTGCTACGTATCACACACATCTTGTTATATTGAACCATTTCTGTTCTCTTGGCTCAAAGAAAACAATTCATCCGAGTGAACCGCATGCCGTATATCACACACACCTTGATCTGGCTGACCGTTTCTTTTGTGTTGTCTAATCACAAACAGTTCATCAGAGTGAACCGTATGTTCTATATCGCACACACCTTCATCCGGCTGCCCGTTTCTTTTGTTCCTCCTCATCGCAAATAGTTAATTGAACTGAACCGTATGCCCTACATCGCACACGCAACTAAAATCTGAACTGTGTTTGATGCATCCGCTATCGCAAACGTTTTGCACCTTTTTTACGGTTTTTTACACCACTGTTTGCGATTATTGCATCGCACACAGTTTCGTCGAAGGGTCTCTTATCGTAGTGTAGCATTAGCAGCATCCTGCAGTGGTGAACGTGTCATAATAAAATGGAACGGCGGAAAGTTGCATGGCAATATATCTAGGAATGGCTATGGAAATGCCATAATAGGTAGGTATGATAGTTGTTTTGAGGAAGGTATATGGTGGGTGTATGGTTCCGGCAAAAGTTGTGCGGCACTAGAGAGAGGCTAGCAATGGTGGAAGGGTGAGAGTGTGTATAATCCATGGACTCAACATTATGTTGGAAATATGCCCTAGAGGCAATAATAAAATGGTTATTATTATATTTCCTTGTTCATGATAATTGTCTATTGTTCATGCTATAATTGTATTAACCGGAAACCGTAATACATGTGTGAATACATAGATTGTAATATGTCCCTAGTAAGCCTCTAGTTGACTAGTTCGCTGATCAATAGATGATCATGGTTTCCTGACCATGGACATTGGATGTCATTGATAACGGGATCACATCATTAGGAGAATGATGTGATGGACAAGACCCAATCTTAAGCGTAGCACAAGATCGTGAAGTTCGTTTGCTAAAGCTTTTCTATTGTCAAGTATCATTTCCTTAGACCATGGGATTGTGCAACTCCCGGACACCGTAGGAATGCTTTGGGTGTACCAAACGTCACAACGTAACTGGGTGGCTATAAAGGTGCACTACAGGTATCTCCGAAAGTGTCTGTTGGGTTGGCACGAATCGAGACTGGGATTTGTCACTCTGTATGACGGAGAGGTTCTCTGGGCCCACTCGGTAATGCATCATCATACTGAGCTCAATGTGACTAAGGAGTTAGTCACGGGATCATGCATTACGGAACTAGTAAAGAGACTTGCTGGTAACGAGATTGAATGAGGTATGGGAATACCGACGATCGAATCTCGGGCAAGTAACATACCGATGGACAAAGGGAATTGTATACGGGATTGATTGAATCCCCGACATCGTGGTTCATCCGATGAGATCATCGTGGAACATGTGGGAGCCAACATGGGTATCCAGATCCCACCGTTGGTTATTGGCAGGAGAACATCTCGGTCATGTCTGCGTGGTTCCCGAACCTGTAGGGTCTACACACTTAAGGTTCGGTGACGCTAGAGTTGTTATGGGAAACAGTATGTGGTTACCGAAGGTTGTTTGGAGTCCCGGATGAGATCCCGGACATGACGAGGAACTCCGGAATGGTCCGGAGGTGAAGATCGATATATTGGACGAAGGGTATTGGAGTCCGGAATTGTTCTGGGGGTACCGGGTGACGACCAGCGTGTCCGAAAGGGGTTTCGGAGGCCCCGGCAAGCGTTGGGGGGCCTTATGGGCCAAGGGGAGGGGGCACATCAGCCCACTAAGGGGCTGTGCGCCCCTCCCACCCCATCTCACGTAACGTGGAGAGGTGGGGGCGCCTCCCCTAGGGCAGCCACCCCTCCCAGCTTGGGGGGCAAGTTTCCTAGGGGTGGGGGCGCCCAAACCCATCTAGCGTTTCCCCTGTGGCCGCCACCCCTCCCCTAGGGAACCCTAGGGCGCCTCCTCCACCCCCTTCCCCCTATATATAGTGAGGGAGAGAGAGCGCAGCCGGACCCCTTCCCCTGGCGCAGCCCTCTCCTCCTCCAACTCCTCCTCCTCGTCCGTACTGCTTAGCGAAGCTCTGCCGGAGAACCACGAGCTCCAGCACCACCACGCCGTCGTGTTGTCAGAGTTATCCCTCAACTTCTCCTCTCCCCTTTCTGGATCAAGAAGGAGGAGACGTCCCCGAGCTGTACGTGTGTTGAACGCGGAGGCGCCGTTGTTCGGCGCTTAGATCGGAATCGACCGCGATCTGAATCGCTGCGTGTACGACTCCACCAACCGTGTTCCTGTAATGCTTCCGCATTGCAATCTTCAAGGGTATGAATATACACCTCCCTCTCTCTCGTTGCTAGTATCTCCTAGATTGATCTGGTGACACGTAGGAAAATTTTGAATTATTACTACGTTCCCCAACAGTGGCATCATGAGCTAGGTCTATGCGTAGTTTCTATGCACGAGTAGAACACAAGTTGTTGTGGCATCGATTTTGTCTATTTACTTGCCGTTACTAGTGTTATCTTGATTTGGCGGCATTGTGGGATGAAGCGACCCGGACTGACCTTACACGTACGCTTACGTGAGACAGGTTCCACCGACTGACATGCACTAGTTGCATAAGGTGGCTAGCGGGTGTCTGTCTCTCCCACTTTAGTCGGATCGGATTCGATGAAAAGGGTCCTTATGAAGGGTAAATAGAAATTGGCATATCACGTTGTGTTTTTGGCGTAGGTAAGAAACGTTCTTGCTAGAAACCTATAGCAGCCACGTAAAAACTTGCAACAACAATTAGAGGATGTCTAACTTGTTCTTGCAGCATATGTTGTGTGATGTGATATGGCCAAAAGGATGTGATGAATGATATATATATGTGATGTATGAGATTGATCATGTACTTGTAATAGGAATCACGACTTGCATGTCGATGAGTATGACAACCGGCAGGAGCCATCGGAGTTGTCTTAATTTATTGTATGACCTGCGTGTCAATGAAAACGCCATGTAATTACTTTACTTTATTGCTAACCGTTAGCCATAGTAGTAGAAGAAATAGTTGGTGAGACAACTTCATGAAGACACGATGATGGAGATCATGGTGTCATGCCGGTGACGATGATGATCATGGCGCCCCGAAGATGGAGATCAAAAGGAGCAAAATGATATTGGCCATATCATGTCACTATTTGATTGCATGTGATGTTTATCATGGTTTTACATCTTATTTGCTTAGAACGACGGTAGCTTAAATAAGATGATCCCTCGCTAAAATTTCAAGAAAGTGTTCCCCCTAACTATGCACCGTTGCGAAGGTTCGTTGTTTCGAAGCACCACGTGATGATCGGGTGTGATAGATTCTAACGTTCAAATACAATGGGTGTAAGCCAGATTTACACATGCAAAACACTTAGGTTGACTTGACGAGCCTAGCATGTACAGACATGGCCTCGGAACACGAGAGACCGAAAGGTCGAACATGAGTCGTATAGTAGATACGATCAACATGGAGATGTTCACCGTTGATGACTAATCTGTCTCACGTGATGATCGGACACAGCCTAGTCGATTCGGATCATGTAACACTTAGATGACTAGAGGGATGTCTATCTGAGTGGGAGTTCATTAAATAATTTGATTAGATGAACTTAATTATCATGAACATAGTCTAAATTGTCTTTGCAAATTACGTTGTAGATTAATAGCTCGCGCTTTAGCTCCTTGTTTTAATACGTTCCTAGAGAAAGACTAAGTTGAAAGATATTGTAAGCAATTGTGCGGACTAGGGCCGTACTATGAGGATTGTCCTCACTGCTACACAGAAGGCTTCTGTCCTTGATGCACTGCTCGGTGTGCCAACCCCTCTGGCGTCGGCTGTGGATGTTGTGAACATCTGGTAGACACGTTCTGATGACTACCTGATAGTTTAGTGCGCCATGCTTTACGGCTTTGAGTCGGGGCTCCAAAAGCGTTTTGAACGCCAAGGAACATATGAGATGTTCCAAGAGCTAAAATTGGTATTTCAGGCTCATGCCCGTGTTGAGAGGTTTGAGACCTCTGACAAGATCTTTGCCTACAAGATGGAGGAGAATAGCTCAGCCAGTGAGCATGTTCTCAGAATGTCTGGGTACTTCAATCACTTGAATCAAGTGGGAGTTAATCTTCCAGATAAGAGAGTGATTGACCAAAGTTCTCAGTCGCTATCACCAAGCTACTAGAGTTTCGTGATGAACTATAACATGCAAGGGAAGATAATCCCGGAGCTGTTCATCGTGCTTAAGGCCGTAAAGGTAGAAATCAAGAAGGAGCATCAAGTGTTGATGGTTAACATGAGCACTGGTTTCAAAGAAGGGCAAGGGAAAGAAGGGAAACTTCTTGAATGGCAAGCCAGTTGCCGCTCCAGTGAAGAAACCCAAGAACCCAAACCCGAGACAAAGTGCTTCTATTAGGGGAACGGCCACTGGTAGCGGAACTGCCTCAAATACTTGGTAGATAAGAAGGCTCTCAACTTCAACAAAAGTATATTTGATATATGTGTGTTATTGATGTGTACCTTACTAGTACTCTTAGTAGCACCTGGGTATTAGATACCGGTTCAGTTGCTAATATTGGTAACTCGAAACAAAAGCTACAGAATTAACGGAGACTAGCTAAGGGCGAGGTGACGATGTGTGTTGGAAGTGTTTCCAAGGTTGATGTGATCACCATCGCACGCTCCCTCTACCTTCGGGATTAGTGTTGAACATAGATAAATGTTTTTTGCATTGGTGTCTGTGTTGAGCATGAACATGATTAGATCATGTTTATTGCAATACGGTTATTCATTTAAGTCAGAGAATAATGGTTATTCTGTTTACATGAATAATACCTTCTATGGTCATGCACCCAATGTGAATGGTTTATTGAATCCCGGTCGTAGTTATACACATGTTCATAACATTGATGCCAAAAGATGTAGAGTTGATAATGATAGTACCACTTTCATGTGGCACTGCCGCTTAGGTCATATTGGTGTCAGGCACATGAAAGAACCTCCATGCTAATGGACTTTTGAAGTCACTTGATTTTGAATCACTTGACACATGCGAACCATGCCTCTTTGGCAAGATGACTAAAACCCCGTTCTTTGGAACAATGGAACGGGCAAGTGACTTGTTGGAAATCATACATGCTGATGTATGCGCTCCAATGAGTGTTGACGCATGCGGTGGATATCGTTATTTTCTCACCTTCACTGGTGAATTGAGTAGATATGGGTATATTTACTTAATGAAGCATAAGTCTGAAATGTTTGAAAAGTTCAAGCAATTTCAGAGTTAAGTTGAGAATCATCGTAACAAGAAGATCAAGTTCCTTCGATATGATCAAAGGGAAAGTATCTAAGTTATGAGTTTGGCAATACTAAAGACAAGGTGGAATCGTTTCACAATTGACGCCGCCTGGAACACCATAGCATGATGGTGTGTCCGAACGTCGTAATCGAACCTTATTGGATATGGTGTATGATGTCTCTTACCAATCTGCCGCTATTTTTGGGGGTTATGCATTAAAGACAATTACATTCACTTTAAATAGGGCACCATCTAAGTCCGTGGAGACGACACTGTATGAACTATGGTTTGGCAAGAAACCAAAGTTGTTGTTTCTTAAAGTTTGGGGCTACGATGCTTATGTCGATAGGCTTCGGTCAGAAAAGCTCGAACCCAAGTCGGAAAATTGCATCTTCATATAATACCCAAACAAGACGATTGGGTATACCTTCTATTTCCGATCTGAGGGCAAAGTGTTTGTCGCTGAGAACATGTCCTTTCTCGAGAAAGAGTTTCTCTCGAAAGAATTGAGTGGGAGGAAGATAGAACTTGATGAGGTTGTTGAACCTTCACTTCAACCAGAGAGTAGCGCAGCACAGAAAGATGTTTCTGTGGCAACTACGTCATTTGAAGAGAAAGCTAATGATGATGATCATGAAGCTTCAGATCAAATTACTATCGAACCTCGTAGGTTGATAAGGGTGTGTACAACTTCTTAGTGGTAACCCTGTCTTAAAGGTCATGTTGTTGGACAACGATGAACCTATGAGCTATGAAGAAGCGATGGTGAGCCCGGATTCCAACAAATGGCTAGAAGCCATGAAATCCGAGATAGGATCCATGTATGAGAACAAAGTATGGACTTTGGTGGACTTGCCCGATGAACGGCAAGCAAGTGAGAATAAATGGATCTTTAAGAAGAAGACAGACGCTGATGGTAATGTCACCATTTGTGAAGCTCGACTTGTCTCAAAGAAGTTTCTGACAAGTTCAAGGAGTTGACTATGATGAGACTCTCTCAATCATAGCGATGCTAAAGTCTGTTAGAACTATGTTAGCAGTTGCTGCATTTTCATTTACGAAATCAGGCAGATGGATGTCAAAACAAAGTTTCCTTGACGGTTTCCATGGGGAAAGGTTGTATGTGATACAACCAAAAGGTTTTTGTCAATCCTAAGGATGCTAAAAGGTATGCAAACTCTAGCGATCCTTCTATGGACTGGAGCAAGCATCTCGGAGTTGGAACATACGCTTTGATGAGGCGATCAAAGCATTTGGGTTTATACAAAGTTTGCAAGAAACTTGTATTTGCAAGAAAGTGAGTGGGAGCACCACAACATTTCTGATAGGTATATATGGATGACATATTGTTGATCGGAAATGATGTAGAATTTCTAGAAAGCATAAAGGGTTGTTTGAATGGAGTTTTTCAAAGGAAGACCTGTGTAAAACTGCTTAAATGTTGGGTATCAAGATCTATAGAGATAGATCAAGACGCCTGATAAGACTTTCATAGAGCACATACCTTGACATGATCTTGAAGGAGTTCAAGATGGATCAGTCAAAGAAGGAGTTCTTGCCTGAGTTGTAAGGTGTGAAGTTAAGACTTGAAGCTCGACCACGGCAGAAGAAAGAGAAAGGACGAAAGTCGTCCCCTATGCCTTAGCCATAGGCTCTAGACGACATGCCATGCTGTGTACCGCGGTGTGCCTTGCCACGTGTCTGGCAAGGGGGGTATAAGAATGATCCAGGAGTGGACCATTGGACAGCGGTCAAAATTGTCCTTGGGAATAAGGAAATATTTCTCGTTTATGGAGGTGATAAAGAGTTCGGCGTGTAAAGGGTTACGTCGATGCAAGCTTTAACACCTGTCCGGATGACTCTTAGTAGCAAACCGGATACGTATAGTGGAGCAACCATTTGGAATAGCTCCAAGTGGGGCATAGTAGCAACATCTACAATATGAAATCGAGATTTGTGAAGAACACACGGATCTGAATGTTGCAGACCCATTGACTGACACTTCTCTCATAAGCATAACATGATCAAACCCTAGAACTCATTGAGTGTTAATCACATGGTGATGTGAAGTAGATTATTGACTCTAGTAAACTCTTGGGTGTTAATCACATGGCGATGTGAACTAGATTATTGACTCTAGTAAACTCTTCGGGTGTTGGTCACATGGCGATGTGAACTATGAGTGTTAATCACATAACGACGTGAACTAGATTATTGACTCTAGTGCAAGTGGGAGACTGTTGGAAATATGCCCTAGAGGCAATAATAAAATAGTTATTATTATATTTCCTTGTTCATGATAATTGTCTATTGTTCATGCTATAATTGTATTAACCAGAAACCATAATACATGTGTGAATACAGAGATTGTAATATGTCCCTAGTAAGCCTCTAGTTGACTAGCTCGTTGATCAATAGATGGTCATGGTTTCCTGACCATGGACATTGGATGTCATTGATAACGGGATCACATCATTAGGTGAATGATGTGATGGACAAGACCCAATCTTAAGCGTAGCACAAGATCGTGATGTTCGTTTGCTAAAGCTTTTCTAATGTCAAGTATCATTTCCTTAGACCATGAGATTGTGCAACTCCCGGATACCGTAGGAATGCTTTGGGTGTACCAAACGTCACAATCTAACTGGGTGGCTATAAAGGTGCACTACAGGTATCTCCGAAAGTGTCTGTTGGGTTGGCACGAATCGAGACTGGGATTTGTCACTCCGTATGACGGAGAGGTATCTCTGGGCCCACTCGGTAATGCATCATCATAATGAGCTCAATGTGACTAAGGAGTTAGTCACGGGATCATGCGTTACGGAACGAGTAAAGAGACTTGCTGGTAACGAGATTGAATGTAGTATGGGAATACCGATGATCGAATCTCGGGCAAGTAACATACCGATGGACAAAGGGAATTGTATACGGGATTGATTGAATCCCCGACATCGTGGTTCATCCGATGAGATCATCGTGGAACATGTGGGAGCCAACATGGGTATCCAGATCCCGCTGTTGGTTATTGGCCGGAGAACGTCTCGGTCATGTCTGCATGGTTCCCGAACCCATAGGGTCTACACACTTAAGGTTCGGTGACGCTAGAGTTGTTATGGGAAATATTATGTGGTTACTGAAGGTTGTTCGGAGTCCCGGATGAGATCCTGGACGTGACGAGGAACTCCGGAATGGTCCGGAGGTGAAGATCGATATATTGGACGAAGGGTATTGGAGTCCGGAATTGTTCCGGGGGTACCGGGTGACGACGAGCGTGTCCGAAAAGGGTTTCGGAGGCCCCGACAAGCGTTGGGGGCCTTATGGGCCAAGGGCAGGGGGCACATCAGCCCACTAAGGGGCTGTGCACCCCTCCCACCCAATCTCACATAACGTGGAGAGGTGGGGGCGCCTCCCCTAGGGCAGCCACCCCTCCCGGCTTGGGAGGCAAGTTTCCTAGGGGTGGGGGCGCCCAAACCCATCTAGCGTTTCCCCTGTGGCCGCCACCCCTCCCATAGGGAACCCTAGGGCGCCTCCTCCACCCCCTTCCCCCTATATATAGTGAGGGAGAGAGAGGGCAGCCGGACACCTTCCCCTGGCGCAGCCCTCTCCTCCTCCAACTCCTCCTCCTCCGTAGTGCTTAGCGAAGCTCTGCCGGAGAACCACGAGCTCTAGCACCACCACGCCGTCGTGCTGTCGGAGTTATCCCTCAACTTCTCCTCTCCCGTTGCTGGATCAAGAAGGAGGAGACGTCCCCGGGCTGTACGTGTGTTGAACGCGGAGGCGCCATTGTTCGGCGCTTAGATCGGAATCAACCGCGATCTGAATCGCTGCGTGTACGACTCCACCAACCGCGTTCCTGTAACGCTTCCGCATTGCGATCTTCAAGGGTATGAAGATACACCTCCCTCTCTCTCGTTGCTAGTATCTCCTAGATTGATCTGGTGACACGTAGGAAAATTTTGAATTATTACTACGTTCCCTAACACATTAGTCATAAAGAACTCACATACTTATTGCAAAAATCTATTAGTCATCGAAACTAAGTACTACGGGCATGCTCCTAGGGGAAGGGTTTGTAGGAGTTAACCATTGCGCGATCCCAACCTCACACAAAGGATGGTAATCAAAAAATACATCATGCTCCGACTTCGTTACATAACAGTTCACCATACGTGCATGCTACGGGAATCACAAACCTTAACACAAGTATTTCTCCAATTCACAATTACTCACTAGCATGACTCTAATATCACCATCTTTATATCTCAAAACAATCATAAGGAATCAAACTTCTCATAGTATTCAATGCACATTATATGAAAGTTTTTATTATATCCCTCTTGGATGTCTATCATATTAGGACTAAATTTATAACCAAAGAAAATTACCATGCTGTTTAGAGGCTCTCAAAATAATATAAGTGAAGCATGAGAGTTCAATAATTTCTACAAAATAAAGCCACCGCCGTGCTCTAAGAGAATATAAGTGAAGCACTAGAGCGAAATTGCCTAGCTCAAAAGATATAAGTGAAGCACATAGTGTATTCTAATAAATCATGATTCATGCGTGTCTCTCTCAAAAGGTGTGTATAGCAAGGATGATTGTGGAAAACTAAAAGGCAAAGACTCAAATCAGACAAGACGCTCCAACCAAAACACATATCATGTGGTGAATAAAAATATAGCCTCAAGTAAAGTCACCGATAGACGAAGACGAAAGACGGGATGTCTTCTAGGGCATCCCCAAGCTTAGGCTTTTGGTTGTCCTTGAATATTACCATGGGGTGCCTTGGGCATCCCCAAGCTTAGGCTCTTGCCACTCCTTATTCCATAGTCCATAATATCTTACCCAAAACTTGAAAACTTCTCAACAAAAATCGCATAAGGTCTGTTAGTATAAGAAAATAAATCACCACTTTTGGTACTGTTGTGAACTCATTCTTTATTTATGTTGGTGTAATATCTACTGTATTCCAACTTTTCCATGGTTCATACCCCCCGATACTACCCATAGATTTATCAAAACAAGCAAACAACACAAAGAAAACAGAATCTGCCAAAACAGAACAGTCAGTAGCAATCTGTAAACTTCAAATACTACTGTAAATCCAAAAATTATGAAAAATTAGGACAACAGGGGCAATTTGTATCTCAATCTTGTGCAAAAATAATTAGTATTTTATTGCGCTTCTGTGATTTTTTTAACAATTCTGGGACTGAGCGCAAAAGTTTCTGTTTTCAGCAAGATCAAATCAACTATCACCATAAGCTATTCCAAAGGTCTTACTTGGCACAAACACTAATTAAAACAAAAAACATCTAACCAGAGGCTAGATGAATTATTTATTGAAGAACAGCAAGGAAAAATATTGGGTTGTCCTCCAACAAGCACTTTTCTTTAAAGCCTTTTAGCTAGGCATTGAGATTTCAATGATGCTCACATGAAAGATAATTATTGAAACACAAAGAGAGCATCATAAAACATGTGACAAAAAAATCTAAGTCTAACATGCTTCCTATGCATAGGAATTTTATAGGAAAACAACCTATGCATAGGAATTTTATAGGAAAACAAACTAGCAAGGCAAGAATAACCTAGAACATGCAAGGGAGGAGAATGAAACACTAGCAATCTCAACATGAAGAGAGGTAATTTAGTAACATGAAAATTTCTACTACAATATTTTCCTCTCTCATAATAATCACATGTGGGATCATACTCAAATTCAACAATATAGCTATCACATAACATATCCTCTAGATGATCCACTTGCATGCAAAGTTGACACTCTTCCAAGATAGTGGGATTAACATTAACTAAAGTCATGACCTCTCCAAACCCACCTTTATCAAAAATTTCATAAGATTGAATATTCTCCAAATATGTGGGATCTAAAGTTGACGCTCTTCCACACCCACTTTCAATATTATTGCAGACATTATTATCACTCTCATATTCATCATGGGGCTTAAATAAATTTTCAAGATCATAAGAAGAATCACCCCAATCATGATCATTGCAATAAGTAGTGGACATAGAAAAACTAGCATCCCCAAGCTTGGGGTTTTGCATATTATTAGCACAATTGCCATTAATAGAATTTATAATAACATCATTGCAATCATGCTTTTTGTTCAAGGATCTATCGTGAATCACTTCATAAAGCACTTCATCACAATTTTCAGATTCACAAATTTCAAGCAAAACATCATAAAGATAATCTCGCGCACTCAACTCACTAGGAATTGGTTCATCATAGTTGGATCTCTTACAAAGATTAACAAGTGGATGAGGATCAAACTCTTTGCTTCTGATTTTCAATAAACACACAATTATACCAAGCAAATGAGCAAACAAACCAAGTAAGACATAAGGGCAAACAAAAAGACGAACGGAAGAGGGGCGAAGAAAAGGCAAATCTTTTCGAAAATCGTTTTAGAGGTTGGGGAGAGGAAAACGAGAGGCAAATGGCAAATAGTGTAATGCAAGAGATGAGAGTTGGGTACTTGGTATGTCTTGACTTAGCGTAGATCTCCCTGGCAACGGCGCCATAAATTCTTCCTGCTACTTCTTGAGCTTGCATTGTTTTTTCCCTTGAAGAGGAAAGGGTGATGCAACAAAGTAGAGATAAGTATTTCCCTCAATTAGAGAACCAAGGTATCAATCCAGAAGGAGACAGACACACAAATCACCAATACCTCCACAAACAATCAAACAACTTGCACCCAACGCGATAAAGGGGTTGTCAATCCCTTCACGGTTACTTGCAAATGTAAGATCTGATAGAGACAGACGAAACTAAACAAATCGTAAAGTATTATTTTTGGGTTTTTTGGTTTATGGAACAGAAATTAAAAGATTGCAAAATAGTAGATCAGAAACTTATATGATGGAAAATAGACCCGGGGGCCATAGGTTTCACTAGAGGCTTCTCTCAAGATAGCAAATAATACAGTGGGTGAACAAATTACTGTCGAGCAATTGATAGAAAGCGCAAAGTTATGACGATATCTAAGGCAATGATTATGAAATATAGGCATCACGTCCGTGTCAAGTAGACCAAAACGATTCTGCATCTACTACTATTACTCCACACATCGGTCGACTCCTGCCTGCATCTAGAGTATTAAGTTCATGAAGAATAGAGTAACGCATTAAATAAGATGACATGATGTAGAGGAATAAACTCAAGAAATATGATGTAAACCCCATCTTTTTAACCTCGATGGCAACAATACAATACGTGCCTTGCTGCCCCTATTGTCACTGGGAAAGGACACCGCAAGATTGAACCCAAAGCTAAGCACATCTCCATTGTAAGAAAAACCATTCTAGTTGGCCAAACCAAACCGATAGTTCGAAGAGAATTACAAAGATATCAAATCATGCATATAAAAATTTAGATAAGATTCAAATAATATTCATAGATAAGCTAATCATAAATCCACAATTCATCGGATCTCAACAAACACACCGCAAAAGAATATTACATCGGATATATCTCCAAGAACATCGAGGAGAACATGGTATTGAGAATCAAAGAGAGAGAAGAAGCCATCTAGCTACTAGCTATGGACCCGTAGGTCTGAGGTAAACTACTCACGCTTCATCGGAAGGGCAATAGAGTTGATGTAGAAGCCCTCCATGATCGAATCCCCCTCCGGCAGGATGCCGGAAAAGGCCCCAAGATGGGATCTCACGGGTACAGAAGGTTGCGGCGGCGAAAAAGTGTCTTCGTGGATGCTTCTAAAGGTTTGGTAATATATGTGAATATAAAGGACGAAGAAGTAGGTCGGTGGAGTCACGGGGGGCCCACAAGACAGGTGATACGTTTCCAACGTATCTATAATTTATGAAGTATTCATGCTATTATATTATCCATCTAGGATGTTTAATGGGCTTTACTATGCACTTTTATATTATTTTTGGGACTAACCTATTAACCCAGAGCCCAGTGCCAGTTTCTGTTTTCTCCTTGTTTCAGTGTTTTGCAGAAAAGGAATATCAAACGGAGTCCAAATGGAATGAAACCTTCGGGAGAGTTATTTTTGGAACGGAAGCAATCCAGAAGACTTGGAGTATACGTAAGGGAAGCAACAAGGAAGGCACGAGGCAGGGGGACGCACCCAGCCCCTGGGCGCGCCCTCCACCCTCGTTGGCCCCTCGTGGCTCCCCTGATCGACTTCTTTCGCCTATATATATCCATATACCCTAAAACCATCGGGGAACAAAATAGATCGGGAGTTCCGCCGCCGCAAGCCTCTGTAGCCACCAAAAACCAACCGGGACCCTGTTCCGGCACCCTGCCGGAGGGAGGATCCCTCACCGGTGGCCATCTTCATCATCCCGGCGCTCTCCATGACGAGAAGGGAGTAGTTCACCCTCGGGGCTGAGGGTATGTACCAGTAGCTATGTGATTGATCTCTCTCTCTCTCGTGTTCTTGATTTGGCACGATCTTGATGTATCGCGAGCTTTGCTATTATAGTTGGATCTTATGATGTTTCTCCCCCTCTACTCTCTTGTAATGGATTGATTTTCCTTTGAAGTTATCTTATCGGATTGGGTCTTTAAGGATTTGAGAACACTTGATGTATGTCTTGCATGTGCTTATCTGTGGTGACAATGGGATATTCATGTGATTCACTTGATGTATGTTTTGGTGATCAACTTGCGGGTTCAGTGACCTTGTGAACTTATGCATAGGGGTTGGCACATGTTTTCGTCTTGACTCTCCGGTAGAAACTTTGGGGCACTCTTTGAAGTTCTTTGTGTTGGTTGAATAGATGAATCTGAGATTGTGTGATGCATATCGTATAATCATACCCACGGATACTTGAGGTGACATTGGAGTATCTAGGTGACATTAGGGTTTTGGTTGATTTGTGTCTTAAGGTGTTATTCTAGTACGAACTCTTGAATAGATCGATCTGAAAGAATAACTTTGAGGCGGTTTCGTACCCTACCATAATCTCTTCGTTTGTTCTCCGCTATTAGTAACTTTGGAGTGACTCTTTGTTGCATGTTGAGGGATAGTTATATGATCCAATTATGTTATTATTGTTGAGAGAACTTGCACTAGTGAAAGTATGAACCCTAGGCCTTGTTTCAACGCATTGCAATACCGTTTATGCTCACTTTTATCGTTTGCTACCTTGCTGTTTTTATATTTTCAGATTACAAAAACCTATATCTACCATCCATATTGCACTTGTATCACCATCTCTTCACCGAACTAGTGCACCTATACAATTTAACATTGTATTGGGTGTGTTGGGGACACAAGAGACTCTTTGTTATTTGGTTGCATGGTTGTTTGAGAGAGACCATCTTCATCCTATGCCTCCCACAGATTGATAAACCTTAGGTCATCCACTTCAGGGAAATTTGCTACTGTCCTACAAACCTCTGCACTTGGAGGCCCAACAACGTCTACAAGAAGAAGGTTGTGTAGTAGACATCAAGCCCTTTTCTGGCACCGTTGCCGGGGAGGTGAGTGCTTGAAGGTATATCTTTAGATCTTGCAATCGAATCTTTTAGTTTCTTGTTTTATCACTAGTTTAGTTTATAAAAGAAAACTACAAAAAATGGAATTGAGTTTGCACTACAAAAAAAATACACTTCCGTGATGATACGTGTTTGTCACAGTAGGTCGCGTTTTTTGTCATGCATGTACATCCATGACAAATTTATGATAGAATCAAGATAGTCATACCTGTGCTGTCGTAGAAGTGTTCCATGACATTACCAAAATTATCATCACGGAAGTGTCCACTTCCATGACGATAAATCGCGCGTCACAGAAGTGCTTTTGTCAAGGGTGACCGACACATGGCATCCACCGTAACGGAACACCGTTAAGCTATCGGGTCGGGTTTTGGATCCGATAACCCGTTAACAGCCGTGACCAATGGGGATTTTCCACGTGTAAAATCATCATTGGCTGGAGGAAACACGTGTCGGCTCATCGTTGGGACAGATGTCATCCACTCATTGGACAGAAGGCGCCTATGATACATCGACACGTGGTACGACCCATCAAGTTCAAATGGGCCGGCCCAACTAAAGGCCCACAAGATTTTGCAGACCATAATGGGCCGGCCCAGCTAAAGGCCCATGAGATTTTGCGGACCATAATGGGCTAGCCCAGCTAAAGGCCCACAAGATTTCGCGGGCCATAATGGGCCGGCCCAGGTAAAGGCCCACAAGATTTTTGTGTGCCATAATGGGCCGGCCCAGGTAAAGGCCCACAAAATTCTTGTGAATCATAATGGGCCGGCCCAGCTAAAGGCCCACGAGATTTCGCCGCAATAATGGGCCGGCCTAGCTATAGGCCCACAAGATTTTGAGGACCCTAGTAGGCCGGCCCATTAACTGGCTGCCATGTTTTGGGCCAAATGCCGGCCCATATTTGATCCGGTCCATTAATGGCCTGCCACGTTCCGGGCCTAATGATGGCCCATATGAGATCCAGCCCGTTTAAAGCCTCCCACGTTCTGGGCCAAATCACGGCCCAGATCAGGTCTGACCCTTTAAGAGGCTTTGGCCTCAATTATGGCCCATATCAGATTGGGCCCGTTAACTGGACGCTATGCTTTTGGGCCCACTTGCTAAAGGCCCATTTAGTAATTCAGCCTGATATTAGTTTCGGCCTGTTAAGGGCCCATTTAACATTTCGGCCCTATATTAATTTCGGCCTGTTAAAAGCCCGTCATATAGTTGGGCCTAACTACGGCCCGGTTTGCATCCGGCCTACTCGCAGCCGATATCTGATTGGGCCAAACAAGGACCGAGACAATTTTGGCCTGTTAAAAGCCCGTGATTTGATTCGCACAATCATGGGCCGGGGTCCATTTCGGGCTGCTGCCGGCCCGTGAGCTGTTCGGCACGTTTCAGGCCCAACCTACTTCACGATGTATGATCTGCTGAGAAGTAGGTTGGGACTGAAATGTGCCGAATCAAGAACTAGGTTGGCATGATGGCCCGATTATAAACTAGGTTGTGAAGGAGAAGCAGATCATACATTTCGCAGGAAATGACATTGTGAAGGAGTTGGCAGCTTCACGACACCACTGGATTACAGATCAAGAACTCATAAGTATCAATGGTTAGTGTGCTGTCAACTTATCCCATTTCAGATTGGCAAATAAAGAGACGGTATAAATAATAGTAGACTGATATCACATTGTTCATAGTTAAGACATTGCAGAATATGACATTGTGTTGTAGTGGGTAGGTTCACCACACCACTGGATTACGGATGAAGAACAGAAGCATACATGCAGTGCAAAAGAAGATCACTTGCTCTGTATAGTTTAATTTACATGGTATGAAGAAGGAACTTGGTTGTACAACTGAAAACTTAAATTGAGAAGGACAAACTTTTGTTTATGAACTACATAATAAACTTTAAACATGCAATTTGATGCAAACACCAAAAATAAACAGCTGTTGCAGTCATGCCTAACCAAATATACACAACAAAGTTTAAAGGCTTGAGAAGGACAAACTTACATTACTGGTGAAGACAGGCTCTATAAAGCCCTTGTCCATGCTGATGGGGGGGGGCAATTCAAGAAGTTTACCACAGAATCTTCTTCATAAGCATTGCCTTTATTCTACATTTTGTTAAGAGTAAATACAGATGTGATAATATACGAAAAATGGAGAATATTTAAGATAAGATGAAGGGTGATGCTACATAACCAAGTAGCTATAAATGTATGTGCAGCGATACAGGCAAAAGGCACAGCCAAGAGCAATGCACAGCTAAACTTCTTCAGTACCAACCTTATGGTAAGAGTAAATATAGATATGATGTGTAGAAAATGGAGGGCAAAGGAAAATAAGCTGCAGAGTGATGGTACATGAACAACTACCTATCAATATAAGTACACTGATAAAGGACAGCATGTACTTACAAGAACAATGCAGAGCTAAAAAAATCATTGGCATTGGATATATTCTACACTAATGTAACCATTCATACAGATCAGATAATTTGGAGCGAACAATTGATAAGCAAGCTATCATGCATACTGCTGTCACATAATGAACAAGGTATGTATGCAAGTACAGTGATACAGGACAACATGTACTAACAAGAGCAAAGCAGCGGGCAGCATATTTGCGATATCCTGTCGTTCTTTTCAAGCCGGAATTCTTCTTCGAGCAGATTTCCTGCAAAAAAGATCCGTAAGGCACATGCGGAAAAGTAGAAGTTCAAATTGTCATTTGATTTCATAGACAGTACCTCATCCTGGGAACGAGACCAGTGCATAACAACGTTTTTCCATTCAATGTCTTCTAAATTTAGCATAGGAGACTTGACCGGAAAATCATTTATAGACTTGCCATCAAAGTGTGATTTCCTCAGGTAACACCGATACTGCTGCAATGCTTCCTTGAAAAGCACAAGCAAGCTTTGCTCGTCGTGACTATCCAGATTGACCCTCGCCTAGTTACAACAATGTAATGTAAATCATTGATGTGTTCGATCAGCAAAAAACAGGAAAATAATAACCATGAATAATAGCACTTACACGTAAGTTGGACAGGAAGATGTGAAAATGGTGTTTGTCTTCACTATAATCTTCCCATGATGGGAATATATGCACGTAGTCCCTAACAACATTGAAAGCATTGTCTTTTAAACTGGGAATAAATGGAATGGGGTTCCAATCTACAGGAATTGGCCGTCTCTGCAGTTGGGATAGGTCTTCGGCCGGTGGACTTGCTGTACCTTTTGCTGGACTGGGATTTTTCTGTGGTACAGCTGGTGCTATGGCAAATGAAATCGGTATACCTTTTGCTGGAGTGCAGGTCCTGTGTGGTGGGGCTAGTGGTGTGGCCAGTGAAGTATGGGTACAGTCTGCTGGAGTCGGTCCTACGTTTAGTGTCACTGGTTGTACAGCCAATATAAGTGGGGCGCTGTCTGATTTCTCCGGCACCACCACGTTTTTCAAGGACTTTGCTGGTGCTCCTTCAGGTTCGGCAATCACCCTCTTCCTTTTTGATGTCTGATGCACAAGAACAACATTTGAGTGAAAAAACATGGTATGATGACAGATGGAATATGTATTGATAATGGATGGGCATGGCATCTTGAGTTATATGATGAGTAAACTAAGCAGATGGCGGTGCAACAAAGTAGAAGAAATGCAAGACAACATATGCAAGATACGCGCAATCAATAAAACCTTGCCAAATTAGAACAGGCACCTTGATGGGTGAATAGGACAGGCCATCTGCCTTTGACTCCTCGAGGTTAGAATAGTCATTAGGATGATATTCTGAACAAGAATCAACAGGTGGGGAGCGTATGAGTTTCATTGCTTCCAGAATGGCACTCAATGCCTTGGTGCTAATTTTGTAAGTCATTGCAGTGTTCCACAATATTCTTCTGATGCGCGGATTCTGATATTCACTGTAATTGCGTATAATATCTGAGAACCATGAAAACATAAATAGTTGTGAGATTATCTTTGTAATGCAGATGATATTCTAATATAGGGGCGCCCCTGTAAACACTTGTGTGCTATCACTGGATTCTGATGAGAGAGCTCATGTGTGATGTAATATGGTGCATGCATTTATATAGTCTGGCACAAGTACACAAAAAAATAGGCTCCAAAAGTAAGGATAGCTGGCAGATGATAGGTTCATAATATACTATATAGGGAGTTTATTGCCAAACCATGATAACAAGAGCACACAACAACTAGGCAGATCATAGTGTACATAACAGGGGTACACCATAACCACGATATATAAATCGGGAAAGTGGAACTGGCTTGAAAATACGGTGTTGTATTGCCGCTAGTAATTGAAAGCCTATCGTTCACGTACAGGCCAGCTCTATCAGCTGTTGACTGCAGATGTCCATGCGCCCCTTCCTGACAAGGAACATACTGTACGTACTAAATACAGAATAAACAAAGAGGAACATGTTAAAGAACAGAAGAGGAAGCATATTCTTGAGGTTGCGCTTCATTGCATACAATGTTGGTTGCCCACTCATGATGAATCACAGCACCCAAAGAAATGCAATTCCATGCTGTCTCTCTATATGTGGCAATTTTGAACAAGAGTCATTAGGATCATATTCTGAACAAGAATCAACAGGTGGGGAGCGTATGAGTTTCATTGCATCCAGAATGGCACTCAATGCCTTGGTGCCAATTTTGTAAGTCATTGCAGTGTTTAGCTTCAAGAGTGGACTGCTGCTACTGCGACACAAAGCAGCTACACAGATCATAGTGTAGATATAACGGGGAAAACCGTAAGCATCAGAGTAAAATCAGCAAAGTGGAACTTGCTGGAATATATGTGCTAGTATTGCCGGTACGGCTAGAAAGACTTCGAATACCAGCTCTCTTCAAGTGAAGGTGCGGTACTGTTAATACCAGTGTTACTCTCAAAGGCGACACAGCTCCCCGCATTTCCTTGCTATTCTTATAGGATTCAAGTGGGTAGGTGACTACAAATCCTATTCCTATGTTTACAAGATCCTACGAATCAAAGAGGCTCAAACTGTCCATCACAACTGACCGTATAGACCTCTACACTGCAAAAGTCCCTGCTCATCTTCAGTACAAGGAACATACTGTACCACTATCATACTCCCTCCGTTCCAAAATATAAGTCTTGGTAGAGATTTCCACTATGGATCACATACAGATGTATCCAGATACATTTTAGAGTGTAGATTCACTCATTTTGCTCCATATGTAGTCCATGGTGGAATCTATACAAAGACTTGTATTTAGGAACGGAGAGAGTACATATTAAAGAAGAACGGAAGAGGAACATGGTAAAGAAGAGCAAGCAGATTTTGGATAATAAAATGTTGGTTGCGCAGTGCCCACACATGATGAACCAGAGCGCATTAAGAATGCAACTCCCAGCTGTCTCTTGACCATTTCAGACGGTTGGATGAAGATCCTACGTCTCCTAATTCATCTTCTTCCTCATCTCTGATTCTTCCCATTCAGAACACCGCACGGGCTGCCGGCCGGACCACCGGCCCCCGCCGCCTGTGTTCCTCCGCCACCCCCACCCCCACCCCCGCCCCAACCCCCACCCGCGTCGAGTTTTCTTTGTTCGGCGAGGCCCCACAACCACCCGAGCCCCTTCGTTCATACCGGCGAACTCCGGCGAGCTCTGAAAAATCGACTGACCCAATTTTGAAATTTAGTCTACTGTGATTTAACTAGTGTGGAATATGAAAGGGGAAAGCCATAAGCATTGGGAGTATAGTGTTGAGCGTGCCATGGCGGATCTGAAGGTGCAAACCGGACAAAGGCAACTTCGCAACCAAGATAAGAAATCAGAGTAAAGCAGTGGCGATCTATTTTCTTGCTGCGATAAATAAGTTGAGCAGATACGAAAGAGTACCGCCTCTGGTGCGGCGCCGTGTACGCATCTGCTGAGAATTTGACGGTGTTGCGGTAGCGATGGCTGTCGGCGGCGTGGAAGCAGATCTAGGAGGGTAGACGGTGGCGGCGGGGCGCGGTGGATGAGACGGTCGTAGGAGTGGCACCGACAAGGTGGACGACAGCGGGGATGAAGCGAGAGGACGGGATGCAAGGATCCCGGTCCAAAGCCGTGGATGAGAGAGGTCGATATCTTGTAATGGACGGCGGCGTCAGGGTATCAGCTCCGGCATGGTGGAGGAGGACGGCGGTGGATGGGGTGGCGGACGGCGGCAGACGGAGGAGGGTGGGGTGGAGAGGGTGTTTTCGCGCCCACGGAGTACGAATGGGGAAAAGGAAGGTAGAGAGGAAGGGGGGAACCATGTATTCAGGGTGCAATTGTCTCAAATGCGAGGAAATTTACAAACTTAGCCCCCGTTTCAAATTTCTACTACATCACAGCAACATTAGTCGGTTGGGGATAGGACGGTAATCTCGCATACACCGAATATTTGCCGACGAGAGTTTGTTTTTGGCGTCCACCGTGTATGAATACGAATCGGGGAGGGACTCGATTTCGGCCGAGGACACACTGTGTTTTGGCACCCACCGTGTATGAATCCGGGTGAGAGGCGGTTACGTCACGTTTGGGTGAAATTACGAACCTACCCCTATCGAAACCTATAGTAATCCAGCAGATAGGCTTTGCGTGGCAGGGATAGGCAGTAGTGATTTCCATCTCGCAGATTTTGGTTTCGGGCGGTTACTGCGACTTTCCCCGCTTCGTTCAAATTTTGCAGAGTGCACGTTTACCGTGCCAACTCAATTCGAATCCCGTTTGTATTCTATTTTTTTCGGGCGGGATCCATTTTCAATTGGAATTACATTCTATATACATCAATTTTTTATATATACTTTCAAAAGCACAACACCATTTATACATAAATATGGTTTACAAATGGCATGATCTCAGATTCATAAGGTTGTATCCATCAATTTGGATTTTCAAATATTTGAAACCACTTTATGTTGAAATCCAATGTATGCATTCCTCGCTAACTGTCTCCAATTAATGTGTGTTTCATGCGGGTTTTTTTACTTCTCAAACATGTATAATGTGTTTCACACACGCAACATATAGTGGAATCCCGTTTAGACATTAATTGCATATAAACCATGCATTGTTTGTAATTGAAGAATATATGGATCACCAATATTGATAAACTGTATAACATTACACGTGTGCCCAAATTCAAATGAATATGCATGTTTGATACACCAATTTGTGTTATGATATTATCGATGTCGTGATCTCCAGTTTAAATATTTGAATCCCCTTTAATCCAGATATTCGTCTCATATAGCTATCACTCATGCTTATATAGGACTATCTCTCTGGACCTATACGCGTTCATCGTCTCTCAGCTATCTCTCGTGCTACCTGTATGTCGACAATGATCTTTTATCTTCGTAACACACTGACGATACTCTCTCCCTCGACCTTCATCACTCTATCTCTCTCTAAGTATATCTCGCTCCCTGCTATGTGTGTCTAACTATGATTCTCCATGTGGAATCTCTTTCTCTCACACAAACACAAAACTTTGTCTCCTGGGGTCTCATTTCTCTCTACTATTCCCATGTGTGCCACTCGCGCACCCCTCATACAGAGATGTCTTTCGCTCCTTAGATATGAGAACCTACGACTCTTCCTCTTCAATGTCTCTTTCTCACACACAAACACAACCTCTGTCTCCCAGGGTCTCATATTTCTCCATTGTCCTCTTGTATGTCGCTCACACACACCCTCTCTCCCTAGAGATATCTTGCGTTCCCTCGTATGTCTCTCTAGCTATCACTCTCGTTGTGAAATATCTTTCTCTCTCGCAGACACAAAACTCTGTCTCTTTGGATCTCATTTCTCTCTAATATTTGTTTGTATGTGACTCACATGCACCCTCTCTCTATCTCTCTCACACCCACACACATAACCCAGCCTTCTGATCCACTCGACTCCTATCTCTAACGCACACTAGCTAGCATCTTTATCTTTCTATTTATCTGTTTCTCCATCAACCTTCTTTCTTGCCCTCACTCTTGATTCCTATCACGCACACTACATATGTTTCTCTCTACATGCAGTCAAGTGCCCTCTCACACACATATATAACTTCACCCTTTGAACCACCCGACGGTCATCTCCAACACCCAAACTAGCGGATGTCCCTCTAGCTAGCATCTCCATCTCTGTATCTATCTGTAGTTGCTCCGTAAACATTTCTTTCTCGCACGGAGTCTTGCTTCCTATCACCCACACTATATATGTCTCTCCATACATATGCATTTATAGGTTGGTCTCTTTTGCACAATCATTGCGCTCACTCCCTCTGCTCGCCATAGATGCATGCTCCAGCCCACGCCACTATCTCTTAAAGACAAAAACACATGCTCAATTGTCGGGCCTTCTTCCCTGCATTCTCACATGCATGCATATTGTCATACCGATCCGTCTCTCCCATGTCGTTGATCTTATGACTTATGTCTTCTTTCTTTTATCTCGATCATGCGCGCGCGCACACACACACATCCCACGTATACATGTATACCTCTCACACATGCACGTTCAAGGTCTCTATGTCTCCATACGTAGTTAATTACCCTCAATCCTAACGCCACATCGAATCGTTCTCCTCTTTTGTGCACATAACTTCCGCCTGGATGGGTAAAACGCACACTCACACTTAACAATCTCCTTCTAGCTACCCCCCCAACCTCTCACTCTTCCCCTATATCCCCGAAACCAATAAGACCATCCCTTTGTTTAATTCCCGCCTACATGCACCATCGATATATAGTAGTCTTCCTCGGTGTCTCTCGAACAAACATGTTCTCTCGATGTCGACTCCTCTCACGCGCACACACCTTCTCTTCCCTCTCTACAGACATTTTCTGTCTCGCACCCCATCGTTGGTGCCTTCTGCCATACACATCACCTCTCTATGATGAAGCCATGCACACTTAAATTACATCCGCCACAGAGGAACCCGCGACACACACACACGCACACACACACACACACGCACGCCCCCACCCCCCCCCCCACACACACACTAAGACTCCATCTCTCTCTCTCACACACACACACAAACACACACACGCACACACGCACACCCCCCACACACACACTAAGACTCCATCTCTCTCTCTCACACACACAAACTAAGACTCCATCTCTCTCTCTCTCCTCTCTCTCTCTCTCTCACACACACCCCACACACACACTAAGACTCCATCTCACACACACATGCTCTAGGCGGAGCATTTGTTCCTACCACCCTTCATCCAACCTTACCTGTATGATAAACAATCACCTTTATTTACTTGTATAACATGGACAAATTCCACTTTACTTTAGTAGTCAGCAAACTTATCATCTGTACCCTTATAAAAAAACGAGTTGGCGGTGATGGTGTGCCCGCCATCTTGTAATACAGACCGTATGATCTATATCTGAGGATAGAAAGCAAACTATGATAATTTTACAAAAGATACCCGCACCTCTCTCCACATCATTATCTCCCGCAACCTCATTGCTCAGCAATTAAAAAAGGAATAAGTCTCCGGAACAATCTAGCATGCATGGTGGCCGCTGCCGCCTGCCAGCGCCGTCCATCCTCATGCCTCCGCCCATTCCGACCACCAGTCACCACCACGCTCCACTCCTCCTTGCCTTATCTCTCATCTTATTTTTTCGATGACATTCTCGAGATACCAGTTTTCCGATAAAATTCTCGAGATATCATTAGTTTTTACACATGGGATTACTCCTGCATGGGTCAATCACAAAAGGTGTTCTGTAAAAAAATTCATATTGATGTTCCGTGCAATGCACGAGAATCTTGCTTGTAATTATATAACGCAAATCACGAGCAGGAAGTGACATTTTTTTGACACAACCACGTTAACATGGCCACGTAAATCACTAGCTAAAGTAAATACCATTATACTTATATCCCGATGCAAAAGGTTGAGTACATGTCCGAAGATTAGAGTCGCACACACGCACTCTCTCTCTCAGAATCGCTCACACACACACACACCAGTTACGTGACGCCCACTTAAGCAGACACGTATGTTACAATTTGTGCACCCGCGGGTACACGTGATGCTACGCATTTATTTAAGCCGGAAGGCAAACCCAAACAGTAGCTGCATTCATTCCCCTCCCGCCGCCTCTTCTCTGGTCGCCATCGCCCGGTAGCCATGTGCCGGCCGAAGGTAACAACATACGCCATACTCCCGCCGGAGCGGCGCTTTAATATGGAAATTTTAGTGGTCATGCATGCATCTTTTTGTGCTAGCACTCCTATATAAGCGTTGACCGGTCGCTTCCCGCAGACGTGCGCGGGCGGTGGAAGAGGAAGGAGAAGGGAAGCGGGCTGTGGAGTAACGTTTTTTACCACAATTTCTTAGGAAACTGAGTGCAATAATTGAGTAGTTTTGCAAACCACCAGTACTACACCTGAAACGGTTCAAAACCTATACTCCCTTGCCAGCGCGTGCTTCCCGCGTGAAACGGTAGCGTCGCCCTGGAGCGTCAGTGCCGCATTAATGCCCGGCCAGAGCGGAGGCAACCTCTCACTGGCGCCGGCTTTGAAGTGGTGCGACGGCCGAGAGAGCGCCGCTTCCCGGTGCACGCGACTGCTCCACGTCGAGACTGGCCATAGGCCCTGTTTGGATCCATGGGTTAGAGTTAGTTTGAGCTAGTTGGGGCTCAAATAGCCCTAAAGTATCCAAGCATGAGGGTTTAAATTGGAGCAAGTTGCACCGAACCCACCAAAAAAAACTATCCCACCCAAGAGGTGCCAACTGGAGATAGTTCTCATTAGGACCACTGAAAAATCACTTTTCTCTCTCCATGAAGTGCATTTATTGTCAATCTAACCTTGTCACCCAAACACCTCTTTGATTACAGTTAGTTCAGGGTTAGTCATGAGTTAGTCTAACCTCTAGCTAAGTTAGAGTATCAAACAGGAGCAGTATAGGACATGCAAGTTGCTCAAAGCTTACAGGCAAATTCGTACGTGAAAGGATTTTTTCTTTTTGAAAACGGAACGTGAAGGAATTTTTTTTAGAATGCTCTTGGCATGTCGCTAACATGTGATAGTTAACCGACCTCAATAGACGGCAGAAACGCCAGCCCGCCGCACTTTGATAGAGACGAGGAGGGAGAAGCGATACAGGCTGCTGGATTACTAGAGATAGGTGTCACACGGAAGCCAAGAAATATGGTGATAGCGTGGGTGAGCCATGTATTAGTATGATGTAACTACACTGGGCTGCCGTGTTTTGTACTCTTCCAGTCCACTGTGGAGATGATTGGTTAATTTTATATCACTGAATAATATTAAATATTATGAGTGCAGACGCTCCACCACGAGGTTCCTTGCTCCTTCTCGGTCGTCCAGAATATATGTTCTTCCACTCTATTTTTTACGTGAGCTTTGTTCATCCTTTTGCCAACATGCGAGACATCTAGCATCAAGGTGCATGTGTTATGCAAGGATCGTTCCATCTATATGAAGAACACGTGGGACTAGAACTACGAGACGGACATGTACCCAGGAGTGGACGTACGAACCTGAGTAATGTAGCGCAGTAAGTGAAGTAGAAAGGCACAAATGGTATGAACATACGTGGCATATAGGATGTGTTTGGTTGCGTTCTCGTCTCAGCATAGTTGTTCCCTCTTCATGCATGCTCAACTCAACACCCCTCTTCATGCATGCTCTCTTCATGCATGTTTCTAGTGTATTTGTGCTAAACTAGTGTGGACTCATGCACCCTCCATACACTCTACCGAACACCCAAAAGTAGGTCGAGAAGGGAACTCTTGGGCGGCATTTGTTTCTTACTACGTACTACCACTAAATGTTGTACGTGCAATGCACGGTGATGTTATGGAGTACGTGCCTAAGTACTTTACTACTACTATATTAGGTGGAGGCACATATTAACTTTTATATTTGTTTACGTGTATGCCCCGAGACCTTCCAACTAGACGTGTCTTTCTCTCCAGGTCGCACTTTGTATCGTTCATACCACTAAGTACTACTACGTGTGGTCTCCGACCCAGAAGTGGAAGAAGTGGAGACGCTCTACCATGTTTTTTTACGCTCGGCTCTACCACGCTGTTCATGTCCCACTCCTTTCGCTGATGTGTGGGACATCCAGCACGTGTCGTGTTTGGCACCCTTCGTCGTAAGAGTTGAAACGCTAGCATTCATCAGAAATAAAAAATAATTATAAATCGGCAGTGATACTATTTTTTTGCGAACCAATCAACAGTGATACTATACCATGCGGTTTCCTTGCTCCTCGATATCGGAAAGAATACTTCCGTTCGCCAACATGTGGGACGTCGACCATCCTGGTCCACTTGCCATGCACGCAGAAATCCAAGGGAGAGTCACCTAGGTCGTCGCGCCGCAGTAACAATGACTAATGAGCCGTCAAATCACAGGCCCACTTCCCACTTTGAAGTTGCTCGGACGAAGGAACCATCATGACTTCGTTGAATTCCGCTTCTTGAAGAAAACTACTGTACCAGCAGTACTGCTAGCTACAGTAGTTACTCCAACAGAGGCCTCCTTTAATTCATAGGATAGGAATATGAAAATCATAGGAAGTGAGATGACATGCATCTCAATTCCTATAGAGAAAGAGATGCCATTTGATGCTTAGGATAGGATTTTTTTCATTTAGTCTAGGCTAATGTACTGGTAATTTGCTCTAAAAGCTACAGTAGTAACTAGTAGTATTGGTACATGCTCGTACTCAGACACAGACACACACTAACTACTAGTACTACTACTTCTCACATGCTGGCCAGACGCCGTCGTTCTCCTTCCCGGCTTTGTCGGCGACACCCCACCGTGCTTGGATCTCCGCCGACCTCTCCGCAGCAGCGCGTGCGTCCTTTTCTTTCTTGCGGCGACGGGCCTCTCTTTTCTTGAGTGCTTTCTGACTTTTCCGCTCCCTCTGTGTGGCTTTGGCCGCCTCTTGCTCTACCGCCCATTCGACCTTGGCATCTTCAAATTCCTCCCACATAGTTATGAGGTCGCGAGCGGCGATGAACTCAGCACGGCGGGATGCCATCGCTTCCCTACCATTTTGTGTGCGGTCGTGGGCGGCGAGGAACTCGGCCCGGCGGGATGCCATCGCTGCCTTACCTGTTAGTGTGTGGCACGGTGGCATGAACAACGCTTGGTGAGAGCTCTGGGGTGGAGTGGCCGGACAACCGTATAGTGCATTCGTTTGTCAAGAGCTCAAGGACAGAAGACGAAGCAAATTTGGATTCCCCTTCAATCCTGGTCATTTATTACCGAGTAAAATGCATTGGAGGTCATCGAACTTGTCTTGATAGCTCACTTTGATCATTGTATACGAGATATGGTGATTATACGGTCACTGGCTTAGCGTATAGCTCCGTATTTGTCTGGTTGACCAGTCAAACAGTCCGCATGCACCTCATCAGCTCATGTTCTTTATCTATCTACGCGGGCCTACCTGTCAATGGAGAAAGAAATACTGTAAAAAACCAAAATTATGCGTATGTGGGGAATCAAACCACGGACTCGTTGCTGCAACGCACCCTCGTCAGCCAAATGAAAATGAAATACTTCGCGTGAGACACTCACGCTCACGCTGTCAAAGCATGCTAATGCATGCACGTCGCCCTCTAAATCAAAGTCCTACTCATGGTGCAACGCAAACGGCGAGCTCATCACCTGCGGGCCCCGGCGGTGCCTGACATTACTGTTTAGATGTTTGATGGAGGCCTACGCGAACGCCGAGCATGTATTCACCTGGCTCAACACCAACGGTCATACTCGGACCGCCTTGCTCATGTATATCGTCCATCACAACGACAATCTATAAAACAGCCTAAGCTAGAGAGGGTACTATGGTAGTATGGTACGGAGTATGTACTATCGTGAGCGACCGATCTTAGTGCCACTGCACACCGAAACCCCTTCCATCGCTAGCGCGCGCTTCCCGCCTGAAACGGTCACCGTCTCTCCAGAATGTCAATGCCGCATTCACCGGACTTAACTGCACGTGCAATTGGTGTGTCACTGACATGCGGGCCAGATGCCCGTTGGGCCCACATGTCAGTAACCCAAACGCATCTGCAGTTAAGTCACTGAAGCAGCGTCCGCATTCACGCCCGACGAACCTACTCCGGCGCCAGTTGTCCATCCGTCTGCCGCGGCTCATTGCCATTCGCCCACTATATTAACTTGAGCCCCAGCTCCCAGCCATAGCAAAAGACCCACACTTATTTTCCTCCGGTCCCTTCCTTTTGTCAGCACCACTTCAACCATGGCCTCCTGGCGCTCCGAAGTTCTCTTGGACGTACTGTCGCAGGAGCAGACGAGGGACATCGGCGGCTCCGCTCCGGGCGCGCTCCAAAGCTCTCTTCGACGTACTGTCGCAGGAGCAAACGAAGGAGATTGCCGGCACCCCCCCCCCCCCCGGCCGCCCTCCGCTGCCACGACCACGAAGCCGGCGCGCGTGCGCGGGCTCAGCCGGCAGCGAGGAAGAGTAGTACATGGTAGGTCGCCGCCGCTCTGGAGGAGGAGGTTATCGAGGCGGATGAGGAGGAGGCAAAGGCAAAGGTCGGCTTTCTCGGGTTCATGGCCGGACATGGTGGTCGGGCGCCGGTGATCGTTTAGATTAGGTTTACAGTAGGTTTTAGTACGGTTTGTGCGAAATATGTAATGAATTTCGTCTAGTTTGTAGGAAAAGTTTTCGAAATGTAATGAATTTCATCCGGTTAATTTGAAATTTGCTTTGTTTGCACGAATTTCGTCCGGTTAGTTCATATAGTTGTCGAAAGGTATGCGGGCAGCATCGGATGGCATCCATCAGTGTCGTCGGACAGATGCCGGTGTAAATTTGTGGGCCAGCGCTGGAGATGCCCTAACTATCATGCTATAATCGCTAACAATCCTCCATTATTTGGCAGGGAACAGTTATCCCTCGATCAAAATCAGATCCGCGGTGTTTCGCACTCCTCCCGCATAAGAGTGTAAACTCTTGCTTACATAAAAATGGAGCAAGTGGATTGCACTGTAGCACGTCATATCACTCGAACTAGCCCGCCTAACGAGCGAGAAAGCACCGCCCTCGTCATTTTGTTCTGGATTTCTATCGATCGATCGCGCGAAAATGTTACGCTTCGCAAGTTCTAAAGGAAAAGGCGGCACACTTACGACTCGTACGCGTCGCAACCTCGATAGTCCGGCTCGCACGCCGCTCACCAGAGGGGACACGCGTTGTCTTGCAATTTCACTGACATGTGGGACCGTAATTGAATAAACCGTCGATAGCCAAAATCTAATCACTCGTCGGGCGTCGGCTGAGAAGAGAGAAACGGAGGAGGGAGAAGAGATTGCCCGCCCGCCGCGCACGGACTCTAAGAAATATATGGTGATAATGTGAGGTGGGCCATGTTGGAGTCCGGACCGCTTCCGGAGCCCGCTCTCACCGCCCTGGCCCCTCAAGACGCCAGCTGCCTGCCGCATGCATGCATAGCAAGTAGTACTCCTTATGTGGAGGAGAGAGAGGCATTGACAAAGTCAAGGAGTGGGCTCTGCAAGAGCCCGTCTCTACACGTGCTCCTAGGTATAAAAAAATAATTCTAAAAAAAGGCATAAAAAACAATTGTGTCTTAGAAAAAGAAAGGTAAAAAACATTTGAGAGGAAATAGATAGAGAGAAAGTGATAAAAAGCTGTAACCTGGGCATTACATGAGGAAGGAGGGAGTGGTGCACATGCCAAGTTCACTGGGCTGCCGTGTTTCACACTCCTCCGTCGTAACAGTGGAGAGAATAGCTTTCATCAAAAATAAACAATGAATACTCATTGCTCGTCCTCTATATTGGAAAGAATACTTTCATTCGCCGACATGTGGGACGTCGACCATCCTGGTCCACCTGCCATGCACAAAATTATCCTGGTCTACCCCGGTCGTATTGCAGGCCCAACCTTTCCCATTGTAAGTTGTTCGGACGAAGGAACCATCATGACTTCGTTGAATTCCGCTTCTTCAAGAAAACTTACTGTACCCGCAATACTGCTACCACACGTGAAGACTGGACGGCACTGTACCACGTCATATCACTGAAACCCACTAGGCCAAACTAGCCCGCCTAGGTCATCTATTTTGGAACGGAGGGAGTACGTCTCTGCACTGCTAAGATTTTGTGTTGCACGTTCTCTGTACTTTTGCTACGATTTTCCTACCTTATGAACCAAATGAGGCCTAAATGTATGTCGACTATTGTCTGATCGATCGCTAAGCCTACAATTTTAGGAGCTAGGGCTATTGGTCGATCGACGAGGGATAAGTATAAGCGTACCAAGAGCTCATCAGCCCCAACGTTTCTCTTCGGTGAGTGTTTTGCAATTACTATAGCTCGCACAGCCTACTAACACCAAGAATCATCAAACAAGCCCTGCTGATATGATAAATAGTTCAAACTTACATCTAAGCATGCCATATATTACATCAAAAGCTGGTGAGGATACATCTGTTTCCATAACTCGGAGAGGGTTCGCATGATTCATCGCATGATTCACTATCAAACAAAAGTAGCAAGATCCGCCCACACAAGACAGTGTACTAGCCCTAAGATGGTTTGATAACACGCATCGTTCTGGTAATTAAAAACAGGGCAATGCAAACTACCCTGAAGGATTAGCGCGACCAACTATTTCTTGTCATCGATCTCTCGGGCAATGACCACAGCACGGACAGCGGCATGGGAATCGATTTCTGGGGCGATGTCCACAGGACTGACCGCGACATCGGAATCGATCTCTGGGGCGATGTCCACAGGATGGACAGCGGCATCGGAATCGATCTCCGGGGCGATGCCAACAGGACGGGCCACGACATCAGAATCATCAAGGACGTCCACCGGCACCTGCACAACCCTAACATATTAGCAAGCACATTGCAAATAATCAAAAACCACAACTATGGTAATAAGCCATTATTTTTTACCTTGTGCAGCTCACCAGGGGATCTCATCCCTCCGGGGGCCATCTCCTCGTCCTCGATGGGGGCCATCACCTTGCCAGGGGAATACTGCTTCTCAACGGCGACTATCTCCTCAAACTCGGTCTTGAGCCTCACATAGGTGGCAATCAGAGTTCCTGGGGTAGGCACGGTGGGGCCCTTGCTGTTCTTCCAACTTTCTTTGAGGAGTTCGTCCGCCAACGTCCTCAACTCTTTGGCCAGTGCTTGTTTCTTGGAGTTCTTCGTCTCCATGGGTTGGCCCGCCAACATGGTCAACTCGTTGGTCGGTGCTCGCTTCCTGGAGATCACTGTCTCCAGTGGGTTGTCCGCCGGCAACTCTTTGCCTAGTGCTCCAGGATCCATCAATGAACTGACAAACAAAAAGCAATCGAAAGGAAACCACAATCGCAATGAAAACGGGAAAAGAATAGGATGTGAGAATCGGTCGGTGCTTCGCAAAAAGAAGATTCTTGGAATGAAAATATAGCAGCATAACTGATTCGCCCACCTTTCTTTTGTCGGTACAGAAGAAAAATGGCAGAAGTGAGTAGCCTGGAGTGAGGTTTTCTTCAAGAAAGGGAAGAAAGGGCTTGAACAAGCGTTCTAGTGAAATGATGGTTGCTTCGTCCAGTCCAACTTGGAGGCCACCTTACCACTGCTGGTAAAGGTGTGGGTTTTGTGATATGACGGGTCATGACGGCGACACCGGGGTGACAGGTGAGTCTCGACTGTAGCACCTTGCTGTGATTTGGTGGATGGCACGCGGGCCCGGATGCTTTGCAATTTCCCGCATGTAGATAGAGCGGCTAGTCATATAGGAGTGCTCAATATTGTGCACCGCGACCAAGGCGGAGAGGAAAATGAGAGAACTACGTAATTAATGCATGAGTTTAATTAGGGTAGTTTTGTAAAGTACGAGATACATTCCTCCAATCGCAAAATGCCTTGGTTCATGAGATTTTAGATTTGAGCCCTATAAACCGGAAGGGAGGGAGTACTGCACACGGTGTAGTCTAGTCACTTGTTGAAATCTCTAGAAAGGCAAATACTCCTTTCCGGTTTACAGGGCTATACTACTCCCTCCGTCTAGGTGTGTAAGTTATCTTACGAAAACCAAATAGTCCCAAAACACTTAGGCACGGTGCATTAACTTCTACCTTGTTTCTTGTTTCTTGACATATCAACCAATAAGAGATGAGAGGTGTGCATGCTTTTAATGACTTGCAATGGCTAGTTCATTGCATGCAATGCTATTAATTAGAAAATAAACATTGGTGACCCCAGGAGGAAACGGTGCTAAGCGCGTGGACCTATGCAGAATGAGTATCAACCAATGGATAATGGAGTTTAATTGTTAAACAATAGCAATTTTGTCTCATGCAAGAGCCTGGCTAGTACTCCAAGGAACCGCACCACGCGAGCGTTCGCAACTGCCACGTTCGGGTTGCGCTTGGCTCTTCGCCTCTTCAAGAAGACGAACAATGATGTTACTCCTACTTCTACAGTATCGAATCCACAGCTGCATGTCCGTCCACCTCGTGCGGGAGGGATAGCGTGTAGCGAAAACTTCTACTTACTGCTCCTGCCTTTGCGTCTGTGACAGGTGGGCCCAACAGGTGGTTGGCCCTCCTGTCATGCAGCCAAAGGTAGGTGCAGTTAAGGCACCGGAGCTCAGTCCGCGAGGGAGAGGGCGTTGTAGTAATCAAATTTCTCGGTCTTGTACGAGTTGACGCGACACATCAAAGCACCGCACTCGATAGAAGTCTTTTTACCCATTTAAAATGGGCTACTTCATATGTAGGAGTAGACATATTCTGCTTCGTATGTAGTCACTTGTTGCAATCTCTAAAAAGACTTATATTTGGAAACGGAGGGAGTACAACGCATGCATGCATGCCGTGACTTTCCTTTTGATACTTGCACGTGTTGATTTGATGCACCATGCCAAATTTGACTATAAATTTAACTAACCAAATTTTCATGCATGTCACAAAAAATTACGGGGCTGTTTGGATTGTGACTATGTTTGTCTTATGTTGCCACATTATTTTTCCCACACTTGCCACACTTGCCTAACCTGAGTTGCTCAAATTGTTAGACACATTTTGGCTTGCCTAAGGGAATCTTGCCACAATTTTTATGTCTATGACATGTGGGGTTCACTGCTAATAAAAAAAATTCTTGTCTTAGGTGTGGCTTATAAAAAAGACTTATATTTAGGAACGGAGGGAGTAGAAAATATAAATAATAATGCATGTTGGGGCAACCCACATTTCTGCTAATTTTAGCCGTGGGCTTGTTCACAATTTTTACGAGGGGTTGGTTGTTCATTTAATGGAGGGACTTGTAGTACCAGACTTGAACGATACAAAGTGCGACCTGGCACACCATAACACCACTTGGAACAAGCAGGTAGCTATCTCAAAAAACAATCAACAACTAAAAAAACCGTGACCTGGCATGTAGTAGTACACAATTTTAAACGATTGTTTTGATGGAGTGAAAAAGGAAAACTACCCCACTACGTATATATAGGCCGGAGCCTTCGCGCTTGCTTGCTAGGGTTGCTCTATTCACACACCCTCATCCTCTCCAGATCTAAACAAGATAGGGGTAGTAACACTGTCTTTCTCCCTTCAAAAAACACTGGCTTTCTATCCTCACCGCTGGTTACAGATCCGGACGTATCCCCCTCCGCTGGTGAAGGGGAGGAGGGGCAGCGTTTAGGCCGTCGTCGACAGCGAGGGAGGAGACCCACTACCGGCCGCACCGTTATCTCTGGCCGAGCGCCGGCGCGGGACATCCTCCGATCCCTTCGTCGTTGCCTGTGGGCGGATCCGGCCTCCCGCCGCCCACCTATCCACATCCCGACGACCTTCAGGTATATCTTCGTTCGAAACCGCCTTAGCTCTACTTCCCCAGCTCACTACGTCGCTGCATGTGCATCATTTTCTACCTCTCAGCCCCTCTCAATCGGATGGTCCAACGTCACATATTTTTTCTTCTTCTATTGTTAGAGGTAAAGCTACTTCATGGAGTCGAATCTTGTACTCCCTCCGTCCGAAAATACTTGTCATTGAAATGGATGTATCTAGATGTATTTTAGTTCTAGACACATCCATTTTGATGACAAGTAATTTCAGACGGAGGGAGTACTTGGTTTAAACAAGAAATAAAGTGGGGGTGGGGAATTTAGTATGTACATCAGACTTGGTACAAACATGAAGGAAAGGGAGTGAAAGTAGTACAGACTGGTCATCCAACCGGTCTCTTGGTCGAAAAGGGAAATATAGGGGTAACGCTATACACAGTGGTATGACCAGGACTAGATTTTCTATCCACACATAGGAGTAGGTGGCTGGAGTGAACAAAAATGGGACCAACCCAGATATGTTTCTTGGATGTTTGTTTCTCGGGGCAACAAACTATGAATCACCACTTTATGCCCCTGTTTACGTACGTGGTGCTAGATTGTTGGTGCACCCACTGTCCCATGCCCTTATACCAAATATTTAGGCTCCGTTCGGAATAAAGGGGCAGAAAACATAGGTCTAGATGAAAATAGAGGAATAGGAAAGGAATGTAGGTATAAAACTATGGAACAGCGAACCGGAGGAAGCTCTCAAGAGAATGTGTTTGGATGGACTACGAAATGTACGGATTTGTTTTTTTAGAGTAGCATGCTTGGCAGTATGAGATGCTATTTGTTTATTCAGCTGCACAGTGACTACTCTTGTCCTCACCTCACGTACCACACATAGGTTGATTTTTTTATTCTGGCAACACAGCACAGCAACCTGTCTAACGCATGGAAGCGAGCGCCTGCCTCGGGCTTCCGCCCAAAAAATGAGCAGCGCGTGGATGTTTCTAATCCTATGGAATCAGTACTACCAGACCAGCTTTCCTATGAAACACTATTCACCTTTCCCGTGTCCCGAAAGGTTGGAAGGGAAAGAATACCGTAGGAATTGTGTTCCTACGAAAATCCTGCACCAAACCTGTGAACCGAACGCAGCCTTAGTTGTTCTTAATCTAATGTCCCTGGTAAAAATGAAGCCATGCCACTGTTATAAGCCATGACAAGTTTAGCCAAATGTTTTTGCCTGTAATTGTTTGAGACTCTGACTGTTTCCTCTGTGCCTTTTTGTGCAAACAGGGATATCCAATTCACCTGGTTGCTGTTGTGACCTTTTGGTGCACTGCACAAAACTCTTCTTAAAAAAGTGACTTTTGTGTTGTTTAACTGGAATGTGAGAATGGAATAGTTGGTTCATTTTGGTGGAACTGCACAAAGGGAGATCTGTGTTCCAATCCTCATCATCCATATTGGCGCCATAACCTTCCTTTAGGTAAGAATGATATTTAATGCATGTGTTCATCTCTATTTTCCGACTGCCATGAGAAAATAATGCTGTTTTTTACTAGTACACTTGTACTCCCTCACTGAGAAAACCAATTCTGAATTAGAAGGCCAATCATGTACTTGGTTTCACCAACTGGTGAGGAGAAAGAGAAACAGAGCATGAAGAGGAGGAAGAAGAAGAATAAACAGTGCCAAGGCGATCTTGCTGAAGCCAGAGGGCTCAGTCGAGGCCATTCAAGGGCTCCGGCAATGACTACCTTACATGTGAGAAGATCCTCCAGGGAGCCCTTCCACTTCTGCTGTCTCACTTAATTAATTAGGAGTACTTAAGTACCACTAATTTATTACTGCCTAATTTTCCTGTTGGAGTTAAACAAATCTTTACTAGGACCCTATGCTGAATCATGTACGTGTGTATGTTTGTCTATGGAGGTGAATCATGTGGTGGAGCAGGGAGGGAATATTATTAGTGTCATGACATAATAGTGCTATTGTTTTGCATGTCAATTTATTGCCATTGGTTCAATGAGGCAATGTTTTGCGTATTGTCCATCATGAATTTGATGCTATTGTTTGAGTAATATGCTAATGTCTTCCTATCCTTTCTCACTAAGCTAATGAAGGTTTCACCTTGTCCTACTTGTGCAAACATGGATCATGTTGTGCCAATCATACATTTTAGTGGAACTACACAAGACAATACAATGAACTGTATCCCAGCCAGTGCTTTAACTCTGCTGGAAGTTCTTGATAATCTTTCGATATAATCTCAGCACTGGTAAACAAGAGTGGTTTCAACCATACATTTGAAGTGCACAAAAATATATACTATTGTGTGATTCAAGTGAGTGCTTTATCATCTCTTATGGGACTACATGAATAAGCTTTTTTCTCAGGTTGGTACGGGCCTAAGGCCTTCATCCATATTAGTTTGCTGTCATCTCTATTTGTATCGTGCTGCTGTCATGAGAAACTCCTTTATCTTTGCACATTAAAGTTTTGCAACCTATGATAAATGGAAATGCTTTGAGTGTTGAGTTGAGCTAATTGGCACTGATTATATAAACTAATACCTCTCTTTAAGAAAGACTACTATGTTGCTAACTTTACCCATTAAGATAATGAGGGTGCTTCTATTTGTTAGTGTATGTTTCATCAACTAGTCCCACTATTACAGTAATCTCACTCTCTCTATGTGCCAATAGGGATGCTCGATTTTGGTGGAACTGCACAAAAACTTTGGGTGCTTCATTGCCTCAACAGCTTCCGTCCTTTCCTGCCAGTCGCTAATCTCCACTTGCTTTCTTCCTTTGCTGTCAGTCACTTGGCTTATCTCGGCTTCCAGTCAAAGGAAATAGTAATTGATATGCTACCTCACACAGGTTGGTACTGGTCTTTATCCTGATTATTGTGCCTGTCATATGTATTGGTAATTTGGTATTGTGCTACTGTTTGCCAATTTCATATAGGAGTAATTTGGAGCCTGAACTCGCAGGCAAATCATTACATCGGGTGATTTCAGTAGAACTGCACAAAATGATCAGATGGACAGGTACTTATGCTGCTGCTATGTACTCCAAAGTTCACTCAGACAAGCATCGATGTTGACAAGAAGTGCCTATATTCACTCGAGTATCAACCGGCGTCAACCAATTGTCAAACTCCAAGTATTAGGAGAGTGGACGCCAAAAATATTGCTTGGTGCATAGCCCAGAAAAACGCAGTCCAGTCTTTGGTCCCAACTTGTGCCTTTTGGTTATCGGCACATATGGTAGCGAACTATATGGCATGGAGTCTAAAGATTCCAGACAAGTCTGCATGCCAAGGATGCTCCATTTCAGTTGAACTGCACAAAAAATTTGGGTGGTTCATTTTCTCAACCGCCTCCTTTCTCGTCTGCAATGTAGAATTTTGGCGAGATACATGACCAAGATGAGCCAGTAAACTAGTTGGATTAAAGTAGTGGCCAAGTTGCTCAAACCTCCCTCGGCACGAGGCCACTATTTGAGGATAAACCTACAAGCAAATTTCAGATTGTCTGTGCTGCCTCTTATGTACTCGAAAGTTTACTCGTACAAGAACTAATTTTAGCAAGAAGTACCTCCGATTGAACACCATTTACCAGTCTGTACCCTAGGTAATTAAAGTTCGTCCATGGATCATATTGGCTGTGATCTCAATCATTTGGATGCATAAACATACTGAACATGTGTATATCTGAATCTTTTTGTGAATTATGTATGAATATTGTCATGTGATCTATCAATCATTTGGATGCATAGATATGCTGAGCTTGTGTATATATGAATCTTTTGAGTTGTTGATAGTGAATGTTTGATATGAGTGTTTACCTTTTCTGTTGTATTTGTGTGTGAACTTGTTAGTATGCCTACTGTGGGGTATAAAACGCAGGTCTCTTATAAAAGTAATGCTGTGTCCAATTTATGTTTCCCCTTCTAACCACATTATATATATTTATATTATTACTATTATCGTATATTTTATAGAGACTTATATATACATTATAAAAACATCCCACGTGTTATTAACTTATAAAAGTAAATGTTTAACGGAAGTTGGCAAGGAAAATCGTGGTTGTTTTTGACTCACAGGCATGGAAAATCCTGGTGATTGCGTACAAAAGCTTGCGAAGATTTTAAGGACCAATTTAATAATAACGCGCTCATTTTTATTTTGAGCAATAACTCGCTAATTTCTTAATTATATATATATAATGTGCCTCTCCGGTTTATTCTTTGATATTAATTGCTCCTTCTAACATAACATTATATATATAACGAGCCCACCTAATACGTGTATTTCAAGGAAGTGCAAATGGGCTGGGTTTTCTTAGAAAATATAAATGGGCCTGATTGACGCAAAATTATTTGTTCACCCAGCCCAGCAAATGGACTGTACATTCTAGAAAACATGGGTTAAATATATGCCACATTTTTGCAGGCTGACATGTGGGCCAATAGGTCGAAGCCTACGCAAGGCGTTGTCAACTTGGTCAACAAATTATTGTGTCATCCACAGCCATTGGATTTATATCCAATGGCCGGCATGCACCTTCAATCTCTCGTCTTCTTCCCCCAGCAACGCCGGGACCGCCTGGTCTGGCCTCCGGCGGCTAGCGGCTCTGCTTAGCACGCATCGCTGCGAAGCGCTACCCCACCGCCGGCCAGGCTATCCCTCCACCCCTCGACACCTCCTGTTATTCTCCACAGACTACAGCTCCACGCCGCAACAGAACCAGTTATAACCCTTCTCCTCCTCTCAATCTGCGACTCCACTGCCGCGTTTTCCCATCTCCGAGTCGTTCCCGTCCGGGGCCACGCCGTCGTCCACCGCCTCGCTGCGTTCGGTGCGGCGTGGTCAACAAACGAGAGTCATCGGAAGAGGACTGTATGTGGAGAGCCTGACGGCTGGGACCCACGAGGTCCATGGTCGCACGCAAGGAAAGTTCCTCCTTATTAAGCTGAAAAAAATGTTTCCTCCACCTGACAGCTGGGACCCACCGGCTGTATCTTTGCACGGAAGGAAGTGCCTCCTTGTTTTGCGAAAAAAATTATTCATCCCGTTGACAGCTGGGACCCGTCAGATTTGGTGACTAAATTGTGGGCCTAGTAAGCGGACGTGTACGCACGGCTTTGTCAACTTAATCAACAAATGATTCTAGCAGCTGGACCGTTGGATGTTAATCCAATAGCCGTGCTCCTTCTTCAACCTCTGTTCTTGCTCCTGTCTCCCGTGGGCGGCACCGCGGCTCTGCTGCCGCACACCCGAACCAGTGAAGTTACCCACTCCTCTCCATCTGCGACTCCACTGCCCCGTCTTCCCCATCTCCGGGTCGTTCCAGTCTGGGTGCGCTCGGCACGGTGTGGTCAACGTGGTCAACAACCGAGAGTCAACGGAAGATGACTGTACGTGAGAGGCTGACAGTGGGGACGCACCACGCCAATGGACGCATGCATGCAACGGAACGCGGCGAGGTCAACGTGGTCAAGGAATGACTTCCATCAGAAGTATACTGTACGTGGAGAGTCTCAGCTGGGTCCACGACCGCAGCAAGTAAGTGCCTCCTTATTACGCGGAAAATAATGATTCCTCCAACTGACCGCAGGGACCCACAGGACGGGCCACCGTATTTTGCGAAAAAAACGTTTGCCCCTGACTGCTGGGACCCACCTGACGGGCCACCGTATTTCGCGAAAAAAACGTTCCCCCCGCTGTCAGCTCGGACCCACCGGAAGTGCCTCCTTATTACGCACACAAAAATGAATACTCCCCCGGCTAGCTGGGACCCACCTTGGTGGGAGGCTGACTTGTGGGACCACTAAGTTGACGGGAACGAAGGGCTTTGTCAACTTAGTCAATATGAACAATTCTAGCTCCAGTGACCGTACGATGTCCATCCAACGGCCGTAGTGCTTCTTCAACCTCTGGTCTTCTTGCTCCAGCCGCCCAAAGTAGTGCCGGTCGTGCCGCATGCTCCTGCCTCCCGTGGCTGGCTGTGCTGCCGCGGAGGCCTCACCGCCCCCTACTATTCTGTAACGCCCACGATGCAGCTATATCTCCCACGTGTCGAGGCACGACTTAGAGGCATAACCACATAGTGGTTTTGTCGCAAGAAGGGTCATCTGCACACAATCCCATGTAATGAACAAGAATGGGATAAAGAGTTGGCTTACAATCGCCACTTCACACAATACATAAATAGCATTCATACATCATCCAAAATACAATCATATAGACCGACTACAGTCAAAATCCAGATGAAAATAAGACAACCCCAAATGCTAGATCCCCGATCGTCCCAACTGGGCTCCACTACTGATCATCAGGAAAAGACACATAGTAACGACCACGTTCCTCGTCGAACTCCCACTTGAGATCGACGCCATCATCTGCACTAGCATCGTCGGCACCTGCAACTGTTTTGGTAGAATCTGTGAGTCACGGGGACTCAGCAATCTCACACCCGCGAGATCAAGACTATTTAAGCTTGTAGGAAAAGATGGTGCAGAGAGGTGGAGCTGCAGCGGCAAAAGCATATATGGTGGCTAACTTGCGCAAATGAGAGCGAGAAGAGAAGCAACGGAACGGACGTCATCTAGTAATAACCCAGAAGTGGTCCTGAACACCTACTTACGTCATACATAACTCAGACCGTGTTCACTTCCCGGACTCCGCCGAGAAGAGACCATCACGGCTACACACGCAGTTGATGTATTTTACTTGGGTCAAGTGACAAGTTATCTACAACCGGACATTAACAAATTCCCATCTGCCTCATAACCGCGGGCACGGCTTTCGAAAGATATTACCCTGCAGGGATGTCCCAACTTAGCCCATCATAAGCTCTCACGGTCAACGAAGGATAAACCTTCTCCCGGAAAGACCCGATCAGTCTCGGAATCCCGTTTTACAAGACATCTCGACAATGGTAAAACAAGACCAGCAAAGCCGCCCGAATGTGCCCACAAATCCCGATAGGAGCTGCACATATCTCGTTCTCAGGGGACACTGGATTGTCCAAGCTTCCGATAGGCCAGACCAGAGTTGCCCCTGGTGGCCACCGGCGACTGACAGTTTGGACCAATACTCGGAGGAGCACTGGCCCGGGGGTTTAAAATAAAGATGACCCTCGGGCTCTAGAAAACCCGGGGGAAAAAGGTATAGGTCGCAAATGGTAAAACCAAGGTTGGGCCTTGCTGGAGGAGTTTTATTCAAGGCGAACTGTCAAGGGGGTCCCATAAATCACCCGACCGCGTAAGGAACGCAAACTCAAGGAACATAATCCCGGTATAATAGTAACTAGGGCGGCAAGAGTGGAACAAAACACCAGGCATAAGGCCGAGCCTTCCACCCTTTACCAAAATATATAGATGCATTAATTAAATAAGAGATATTGTGATATCCCAACATATCCATGTTCCGACATGGAACAAACTTCAACTTCACCTGCAACTAGCAACGCTATAAGAGGGGCTGAGCAAAAGCGGTAACATAGCCAAACAACGGTTTGCTAGAAAAGGATGGTTAGGGCTGACATGGCTAAAATGGGAGACATGATATAGCAAGTGATAGGTAGCGGAGCATGGCAATAGAGCGAACAACTAGCAAAGCAAAGATAGAAGTGATTTCGAGGGGTGGTCATCTTGCTTGCAAGGTTCTCAGAGTTGTCGAAAGCTTGATCCTTGTAAGCGTACTCGACAGGTTCCTTGTTCACGAACTCGTCTCCCGGCTCTACCCAAGACAAGAACACAAACAAACGGAACCACAATCAACAACGAGAAATGCGCAAGCAACATGATGCAAAACATGTATGAAATGCAAAATATGATATGCGATGCATATGCGTGCTCCGGAAGGAAAATGATGAACATGGCAGTAACTTGGCAAACCAAGCATACCACTGGAAAGATGAGATGATTTCGGTCGAAATCGATATAAAGATCACCGGAATCGGATGCACGGTTTGCAAATGGCAAGCAAAACAAGAATGACACTAATCTGCGATAAACAGCAAGATAGCACTTAAAATGCAACAAGTAACAATGCTACAGCACCTCAACATAGCAACAAAGCACATGGCAGTAATCTACAGGAGATGCTTGACAAAAGATGAACACTGAGCTATAGCTAGTTCACAACATATCAAGCTCAAACAAGCATGGCAATAGTGCAAAAGATTACAGGTTCACAGACTTGGTGAAAAACTGGACATGGCAGTGAACAGCATCAGGTAGCAATGTTCAGAGCACGAAATCAACATGCTATAGGAACTTAACATATCAAACCAAAGCATGGTAGTGTTCTACTAAATGCACATGACAAAAGTCCCTTACTGACCATAAGCCAAAAAGAACCAGAAGATATGACGGCAAGTATGTAAACATAGCAAGTTTCGTTATCAGGTTTCAGACTTAGCAGAAAACAGAGCATGGCAGAAATATTAATATGTAGGCCTCTTTGTGAGCTTGATGCACTCACTACAGAGCAATGCATGACAAACCAAGCATACCTACAGCAAGATGGCATGTTTATGAAGCTATCCATGGCAAGAACAATAGCATAGCATGTATGGATCAACTACAATAAGCTTGGCAAAATTGCATATCATGTTAAGAATCTGCCAGAAATATTTTACAGCAAAAGTAGAGCAATATTGAGTCATGCTATGTCACTCCATAATTGCAACAAATTGCAGGAATGGATCTATTACAACTATAGCTACAAAACATCCTTAATGAACATCTCCAAAATATGCATGGATCTCTCTGTAGCATCAAGTTTACAAGGAAACAAAATTACAGCAGACAAGGACTTGGAGAAATCACTGTCCCTGAAATCAGAAATATTATGGGGCCTACTTTGCATGCTTCTGCACAGAATAAATGATACAAAAATGACAAATCTCAAAAATACATGGACTACACCACTGGAAAGATGGCATGGCATACTTCAAAACACATGTAGAGATCATGCTCAAAAGATGCACAGAATAAATGATACAAAAATGACAAATCTCCAACTTCTGATAAGAACCAGAGAATAACAGCAACTAGCCCACTTTCAACGAAGATTTGGGCATCAAGATGACCTCTAATGAACATGGTGCAATTGAGCAAAATGTAGAGCATCACGAGACGAACAATTTGACATATTACACGGGCAAATCGGAGCTACATGCACGGAGTTATCGCATCGGGAACAGAGCAAGATACTGATGAAATTTCATGACTTAGAAGGAAAAGAGGGCTCGGGGGAAAAAGTCAACCTACGGGCACGGCGATCCAGATCTGGCCGGAGGTCGTGGAGGTCGGGGCGGCCGGAGCCTTGCCGGAGTGGAAGAGGGCGCGGAGCCCCGGGCTGCGGCCGGAGGAGGAGGCCGGCGACCGGCGGCGGCAAAGGGGGCGACGGCGCGCTGGCGGCGCACGGCGGAGGGGAGCACGACCGGCGGCGGAGCACCCGAGGGCGGCGGCGGCGGCGAGGAAGACCGGCGGGTCGGCGGGGCGGGGCGACCGGCGGCGGGCGGAGACGCGCGGGTACGGGCGCGCGGCGCGCGGCGGCGGCGGGATGGGCCGGCCGCGAGGGGATTTAGGGTTACGGGAGACCGCGATTTCGTTTTCGGGATGCCCACATATAAATGGGTAGAGGGAGCTAGGAGACTCCAAATGAGGTGCGGTTTTCGCCCACACGATCGTGATCGAACGACCTAGAGCATGGAAGAGAGTTTGGTGGGTTTTGGGCTGGTTTTAGAGGGGGGTTTTGCTGGACACTCAAATGGACTTGGCGGATGCCCGGTTAACCGTTGGAGTACCAAACGACCTCCGAATGGAACGAAACTTGACCGGTAGCCTCCGGGTGGTATATTAAGACCACTTGACAAGCCTCGGTCCATTCCGAGAAAGTTTGACACACGCACACGAAAGAAAACAAGAGGGTGCACCGGGGGAGATAGGAGCGTCGGATTGGAAAACGGACAACGGGGAAAAAGCTCGGATGCATGAGACGAACACGTATGCAAATGCAATGCACATGATGACATGATATGAATATGCAAGACATGAGAAAATACAAAACGAAAGACAAAACCCGACAACGGAGGGAAAAACATAACACATAGCCGGAAATGGCAAGAGTCGGAGTTACAAATATGGCAGGTTACATGCGGGGTGTTACAACACTCCACCACTACGAGAGGATCTCGTCCCGAGATCTAGGACTGAAAGAACTCCGGATATTCGGAACGGAGATGGTCGTCGCGTTCCCAGGTGGCTTCCCGGTCGGAATGGTGCGACCACTTCACTTTCAGGAATTTGATAGACTTGTTGCGAGTCTTGCGCTCAGTTTCTTCAAGAATAGCAACTGGGTGCTCATGATAAGACAAATCTTCTTGGAGGTCAATCTCTTCGAAGTTGATAGTGCGCTCAGGCGTCCTGAAGCACTTGCGGAGCTGTGACACGTGGAACACATCGTGCACGTTCGCGAAGTTGGAAGGAAGCTCAAGTTGATAGGCGAGGTCGCCTCTTTTGCCAATGATCTTGAAAGGACCCACGTATCTAGGGGCAAGCTTCCCTTTGATACCGAAGCGACGAGTGCCTTTCATTGGAGAGACGCGGAGGTAGACATGGTCTCCGATCTCGAAAGCCAAATCACGATGCTTACTATCATAGTAGCTCTTCTGGCGCGATTGCGCGGCTTTGAGATTATCACGGATGACTTTACACATTTCTTCAGCTTCAGTGATTAAGTCATTGCCAAGAAGTTGGCATTCACCAGTCTCTGACCAATTGAGAGGAGTACGACACTTTCTGCCATAGAGAATCTCGAATGGGGCCTTGCCCGAACTCGCTTGGAAGCTGTTGTTGTAGGAGAATTCAGCATAAGGAAGACAATCTTCCCATTTCATGCCAAAGGAAATGACACAAGCCCTGAGCATATCTTCAAGAATTTGATTGACTCGCTCGACTTGGCCACTAGTTTGAGGATGGAAAGCTGTGCTGAAGCGAATGTTTGTGCCCATGGCCTTTTGGAAGGAGTCCCAGAACTTAGAGGTGAAGATGCTTCCACGATCAGAAGAAATCAATTGTGGAATGCCGTGCAAGGAGACAATTCTGGAGGTGTAGAGCTCTGCCAGCTGAGCTGCTGTGATGGATTCTTTGATTGGAAGGAAATGAGCCACTTTAGAGAGCTTGTCGATGACAACGAAGATAGCATCATTTCCGCGCTTGGACTTTGGAAATCCAGTCACGAAGTCCATTTCGATATGATCAAACTTCCATTCTGGGATAGCAAGAGTTTGGAGGAGACCAGCTGGTCGTTGATGTTCTGCTTTCACTCTTCGACAGACATCACATTCATTCACGAATTGAGCAATTTCTCGCTTCATTCGAGTCCACCAATACGACTGCTTCAGGTCATGATACATCTTCGTACTTCCAGGATGAATGGACAGGAGAGAATTGTGCGCTTCGTACATTATGACTTTCCTTAGATCACCTTTCGGAACCACAATCCGGTCCTCGAAGAACAAAGTGTCTCTGTCATCAATGCGATAGCACTTGTATTTGGAAAGACCCTTGTCGTTACCACGTTTCACCTTCTTCACCATGGCATCAAGGAGTTGTGCCTCACGAATTTGATCTTCCAAAGTAGGAGATACTATGAGGTTGGCAAGAAAGCCTTGAGGAACAACTTGGAGATTCAGCTTGCGGAAAGCTTCACAAAGATCCGGTTGGAAAGGCTTGAGGATTAAGCTGTTGCAATAAGCCTTCCTGCTTAAAGCATCTGCAATGACATTTGCTTTGCCTGGAGTATATTCGATACTCGGATTGTACTCTTGAATCATTTCGACCCATCGAGTCTGCCTGAGGTTGAGGTTGGGCTGAGTGAAGATGTACTTGAGACTCTTGTGATCAGTGAAAATGTCAACTTGTCCTCCCAACAAGAGATGTCTCCACGTAATCAACGCATGGACAACTGCCGCCAACTCAAGATCGTGAGTGGGGTAGTTCTTCTCGTTGGGCTTCAACTGCCGAGAGGTATAGGCCACAACTTTCTTCTCTTGCATTAACACGGCACCGAGACCTTGGAGAGAAGCATCACAGAAAACTTCATACGGCTTGGATTCATCAAGAGGAGTCAAGACAGGAGCTGTGACTAGTTTCTCTTTGAGAGTGTTGAAAGCAACGTCACACTCAGGAGACCAGACATACTTCACATGCTTTTGTAGGAGGTTGGAAAGAGGCTTTGCAATCTTGGAGAAATTCTCAACGAATCTTCGGCAATAGCTTGCAAGACCCAGAAAACTGCGGAGCTGCTTGACATTTTGAGGAGGTTCCCAATCCACAACTGCGGACACCTTCTCGGGGTTAACAGCGATGCCCTTGGCAGAGATGATGTGACCAAGGAAAAGAACTTCATCGAGCCAAAACTCACATTTGGAGAACTTCGCATAGAATTGATACTCTCTGAGCTTCTCGAGCACCAATCGCAAATGTTTGGCATGATCCTGCTTATTCTTGGAGAAGACCAAGATATCATCGAGATACACCAGAACGAATTCATTGGTATAGGGGTTGAAGATGAAATTCATCATCCGAGAGAACACCGGAGGAGCATTGACAAGGCCGAAAGACACGACAGTATATTCATAAGAACCAAAGCTTGTTCTGAATGCTGTCTTGGGAATATCTTCTTCACGAATGCGAATCTGATGATAACCCATACGAAGGTCAAGCTTCGAGAATACTTTAGCACCCTTGAGTTGTTCAAATAGCTCATTGATGTTGGGAAGTGGATACTTGTTCTTGATTGTCTTCTTGTTCAATGGACGGTAGTCGACACAAAGTCGGTTCGTGCCATCCTTCTTCTTGACAAAAAGAACACCACAACCCCATGGAGAAGAACTTGGTCTGATCAAACCCAGACGTTCTTGTTCATCGAGCTGCTTCTTCAATTCCTTCAGCTCGTTGGGTCCAAGCTTGTATGGACGCTTGCAAACGGGTTCAGTGCCAGGCTCTAGTTCGATAACGAACTCAACTGGCCGATGAGGAGGCATACCCGGAAGCTCTTCTGGAAAGACATCTTGATACTCGCAAACGACTGTAATTTGAGAGATGGCATTCAATTCACCCTTCTCATTGAGAGAAATAAACCGAATGGTTTCATCACGAGCGGCATAAATAATCACATCCTCATACGAGTGTGTCAATTGAATTTCCCTGGCAGCACAATCAAGTAGAGCTTTGTGCTTAGAAAGCCAGTCCATCCCGAGAATTAGATCAATATCCGAGTCACCAAGGACAATTGGAGAAGATTGGAATTTATAGTCGCCCATCTTGATGGTAACATTCGGAACCATGGAACTTGCATTCATGCATTTGCCCGGAGAGACAACTGCTAACGGCCTAGGCAATCCTTGGAAATGCAATTCATGCTTGGATGCAAAAGCTCTTGATATGAAAGAAAGCGATGCACCAGTATCAAAAAGAACTTTTGCAAGAATATCGTTAACAGGAAGATTACCCATTATCACATCAGTAGATTCCTCCGCTTGAGCTGCATTCATCATGTTCACCTTTGCAAACTTTGGATTATGCTTGACCACTGCATTGCTGGAAGATCTGACAGGAGGAGGAGGAGGAAGACGCCTCTGGTTGAAGCACTTGTTAGCATAGTGACCTTTCTGCTGACATTTGTTGCAAGTCACCTCTGAGAGTGGACGGTGATAAGGAGCATTGGACTTGGGAGCTTGATTCTGAGACTTGTTCTGATAGCCAGAGTTGGAAGAGTTTGAAGAACCATGGCCACCTTTGTTCTTCTGCTGATAAGGCTGACGAAACGGAGGAGGAGGAGGCAACCATAATTTCTGTTGCTTAGCTGTCACAAGTGAGGAAGAAGAAGACTGAACTGCGTCTCTGACTCTCTTCTTAGAAGCCTCACACTTGAGCTGAGCAGCCTCTTGCTTCAATGCCATATTGTAGAATTGATCAAAGTGAGTAGGCTCAACAAGAACGAGAGCTAACTGCAGATCCTCTTTAAGGCCACCTCTGAAGTGATAGATCATGCTCTTCTCATCAGGTTCGTCTTGTTTAGCGAGGCGAGCAAGTTTCTGCGACTGAATGTTGTATTGATACACAGACATGTTTCCTTGCTTGAGATTGCGGAACTCCTCACGCTTGCTCTCGACAACACTTTGTGGATTGTGGTGCGCTTTGAAGTCCCGACAGAAGTCAGTCCAAGTGATCACACGACCTCCTCTGGAATCTTTGTATTGCTGAAACCAATCAGCAGCTTGGTCCTTGAGCTGGAAAGAAGCGAACTTGACAAAGTCCTCAGGCCTGACATTGCTACATTCAAAATGCTTGTTGATGTCCACGAGCCAATCATCGGCATCCGTGGCCTCGGCACAGTAGCTGAAAGACTTGGGCTGATTTGCGAGAAACTGGTTGAGAGTGGCAAAGTGAAACTGATTGTTGCCTTGACCTTGATTGCCTTGATTGCCTTGCCCTTGATTACGTTCTTGCAAGAGTTGCAGAATCATCTGAGCATTGGCGTTGGTGGCTGCCATGATTGCTTGCCATGCCTCCGGAGGTGGAGGTGGTGGCGGAGGGTTCGCTTGACTCCCTTCATTGCGATCCGGATTCTGACGCGTTGGTGGAGCCATCCTGAAGAGGGTGACATCCGTTAGCATCTTGATAGACAAATAGATAAGTAGAATCAACGGATAGAAATTGCAACATATAGTCTTCACGATAAACATTCGAACGAAGATGAACGAATGGATTCCGTAGTAAATCATCACACTTCCATAAGTTGAGAAGCCACTTGAAAAAAATATGGAATGAACATATGAATTCGAAGCAACTCGAATACCACAATACAAAATAAAACAAAGTATTGGCTTGCAGAATAAGCCGGAACAAACATATGATAGATATTTCGTCCGAAGTTTTTGTGGTGGGGCCCACACGGGCTCAATCGTACAGCACCATCATGTACAAGGCTGTGCACATGACATACGAAGCGTCCCCGAGTCAGCAAAGCCATGGACTCTTTAAGACACAACGAGACCACTGTAAAATCAACCGTATACAGGCGGACCACTAGACGTCGAACCCCAATCTCATATCATGCGTCTGTCGGAAAGATATCCTAAGGCTACTTGAATTCCCACTTATAAACTCCCGAAACTTTCTGGTTATGCAATCTGGTGTAGGGGATACAAGGGACACAAAATATATCACCCAAACTAACAATCCCTAGATCCAGCTGTATCCATCCGTCAACACATAACCAAGAAACCTTCGGAAATCGTTTACCTCAACCTTCGAAAAACATCCGTTATACAAGTTATGGCAATACTCCCGAACTCCCGCCCCAGTACTGGGTGGCGTCGAGGTGATCTCACCAACAACTGCATAAAAGAGATTTCGATGTCGGCGAAACTCAGGTATTCCAGAACTGCAACGATAAAATTGTGACGACAACACCTCGGAGCTCAACTCCCCGGGACACTGCCACAACCCCTAAATGACAGGAGGCACCAAGAACAATGTTCTCATCACAAATCCATCGGAACGATTCCAAGATACCCGCGTGATCCTAAAAATTTTTTTAGTGAAATTTGAGGAGAGAATAGTCAAAACTTCTACGTCAGGATACCTCACCAGAGCGACGAAGGGACTGAGGAGTAAACAGAATCCTACTCTCCGATATATATAATCCTAAGACTCAAAACATTTTTAATCTAGACTCAACAACGTCAGCGATTCGATCAAGCAGGGGGCTCCTAAGTCGGGGATGGCTCTGATTACCAACTTGTAACGCCCACGATGCGGCTATATCTCCCACGTGTCGAGGCACGACTTAGAGGCATAACCGCATAGTGGTTTTGTCGCAAGAAGGGTCATCTTCACACAATCCCATGTAATGAACAAGAATGGGATAAAGAGTTGGCTTACAATCGCCACTTCACACAATACATAAATAGTATTCATACATCATCCAAAATACAATCATATAGACCGACTACGGTCAAAATCCAGATGAAAATAAGACAACCCCAAATGCTAGATCCCCGATCGTCCCAACTGGGCTCCTACTGATCATCAGGAAAAGACACATCGTAACGACCACGTTCCTCGTCGAACTCCCACTTGAGATCGACGCCATCATCTGCACTGGCATCGTCGGCACCTGCAACTGTTTTGGTAGAATCTGTGAGTCACGGGGACTCAGCAATCTCACACCCGCGAGATCAAGACTATTTAAGCTTGTAGGAAAAGATGGTGCAGAGAGGTGGAGCTGCAGCGGCAAAAGCATATATGGTGGCTAACTTGCGCAAATGAGAGCGAGAAGAGAAGCAACGGAACGGACGTCATCTAGTAATAACCCAGAAGTGGTCCTGAACACCTACTTACGTCATACATAACTCAGACCGTGTTCACTTCCCGGACTCCGCCGAGAAGAGACCATCACGGCTACACACGCAGTTGATGTATTTTACTTGGGTCAAGTGACAAGTTATCTACAACCGGACATTAACAAATTCCCATCTGCCTCATAACCGCGGGCACGGCTTTCGAAAGATATTACCCTGCAGGGGTGTCCCAACTTAGCCCATCATAAGCTCTCACGGTCAACGAAGGATAAACCTTCTCCCGGAAAGACCCGATCAGTCTCGGAATCCCGTTTTACAAGACATCTCGACAATGGTAAAACAAGACCAGCAAAGCCGCCCGAATGTGCCCACAAATCCCGATAGGAGCTGCACATATCTCGTTCTCAGGGGACACCGGATTGTCCAAGCTTCCGATAGGCCAGACCAGAGTTGCCCCTGGTGGCCACCGGCGACTGACAGTTTGGACCAATACTCGGAGGAGCACTGGCCCGGGGGTTTAAAATAAAGATGACCCTCGGGCTCTAGAAAACCCGGGGGAAAAAGGTATAGGTCGCAAATGGTAAAACCAAGGTTGGGCCTTGCTGGAGGAGTTTTATTCAAGGCGAACTGTCAAGGGGGTCCCATAAATCACCCGACCGCGTAAGGAACGCAAACTCAAGGAACATAATCCCGGTATAACAGTAACTAGGGCGGCAAGAGTGGAACAAAACACCAGGCATAAGGCCGAGCCTTCCACCCTTTACCAAAATATATAGATGCATTAATTAAATAAGAGATATTGTGATATCCCAACATATCCATGTTCCGACATGGAACAAACTTCAACTTCACCTGCAACTAGCAACGCTATAAGAGGGGCTGAGCAAAAGCGGTAACATAGCCAAACAACGGTTTGCTAGAAAAGGATGGTTAGGGCTGACATGGCTAAAATGGGATACATGATATAGCAAGTGATAGGTAGCGGAGCATGGCAATAGAGCGAACAACTAGCAAAGCAAAGATAGAAGTGATTTCGAGGGGTGGTCATCTTGCCTGCAAGGTTCTCAGAGTTGTCGAAAGCTTGATCCTCGTAAGCGTACTCGACAGGTTCCTCGTTCACGAACTCGTCTCCCGGCTCTACCCAAGACAAGAACACAAACAAACGGAACCACAATCAACAACGAGAAATGCGCAAGCAACATGATGCAAAACATGTATGAAATGCAAAATATGATATGCGATGCATATGCGTGCTCCGGAAGGAAAATGATGAACATGGCAGTAACTTGGCAAACCAAGCATGCCACTGGAAAGATGAGATGATTTCGGTCGAAATCGATATAAAGATCACCGGAATCGGATGCACGGTTTGCAAATGGCAAGCAAAACAAGAATGACACTAATCTTTGATAAACAGCAAGATAGCACTTAAAATGCAACAAGTAACAATGCTACAACACCTCAACATAGCAACAAAGCATATGGCAGTAATCTACAGGAGATGCTTGACAAAAGATGAACACTGAGCTATGGCTAGTTCACAACATATCAAGCTCAAACAAGCATGGCAAAAGTGCAAAAGATTACAGGTTCACAGACTTGGTGAAAAACTGGACATGGCAGTGAACAGCATCAGGTAGCAATGTTCAGAGCATGAAATCAACATGCTACAGGAACTTAACATAGCAAACCAAAGCATGGTAGTGTTCTACTAAATGCACATGACAAAAGTCCCTTACTGACCATAAGCCAAAAAGGACCAGAAGATATGATGGCAAGCATGTAAACATAGCAAGTTTCGTTATCAGGTTTCAGACTTAGCAGAAAACAGAGCATGGCAGAAATATTAATATGTAGGCCTCTTTGTGAGCTTGATGCACTCACTACAGAGAAATGCATGACAAACCAAGCATACGTACAGCAAGATGGCATGTTTATAAAGCTATCCATGGCAAGAACAATAGCATAGCATGTATGGATCAACTACAATAAGCTTGGCAAAATTGCATATCATGTTAAGAATCTGCCAGAAATATTTTATAGCAAAAGTAGAGCAAGATTGAGTCATGCCATGGCACTCCATAATTGCAAAACCTTGCAGGAATGGATCAATTACAACTATAGCTATAAAACATCCTTACTGGACATCTCCAAAATATGCATGGATCTCTCTATAGCATCAAGTTTACAAGGCAACAAAATTACAGCAGACAAGGACTTAGAGAAATCACCAAGTCCCTGAAATCAGAAATATTACGGGGCCTACTTTGCATGCTTCTGCTAGTCACCACAGAGATCACAAAAATAAAAGGACTACACCACTGCAAATATGGCATGGCATACTTCAAAACACATGTAGAGCTCATGCTCAAAAGATGCACAGAATAAATGATACAAAAATGACAAATCTCCAACTTCTAATAAGAACCAGAGAATAACAGCAACTAGCCCACTTCCAACGAAGATTTGGGCATCAAGATCTCCTCTAATGAACATGGAGCAATTGAACAAAATGTAGAGCATCACGAGGCGAACAATTTGACATATTACACGCGTGAATCGAAGCTACATGCACGGAGTTATCGAATCGGGAACAGAGCAAGATGCTGATGAAATTTCATGACTTGGAAGGAAAAGAGGGCTCGGGGGAAAAGTCAACCTACGGGCACGGCGATCCAGATCTGGCCGGAGGTCGTGGAGGTCGGGGCGGGCGGAGCCTTGCCGGAGTTGAGGAGGGCGCGGAGCCCCGGGCTGCGGCCGGAGGAGGAGGCCGGCGACCGGCGGCGGCAGAGGGGGCGGCGGCGCGCTGGCGGCGCACGGCGGAGGGGAGCACGGCCGGCGGCGGAGCACCCGAGGGCGGCGGTGGCGGCGAGGAAGACCGGCGGGTCGGCGGGGCCGGGCGACCGGCGGCGGGCGGAGACACGCGCGGGCGCGGGCGCGCGGCGGCAGCGGGATGGGCCGGCGGCGAGACGATTTAGGGTTACGGGAGACTGCGATTTCGTTTTCGGGATGCCCACATATAAATAGGTAGAGGGAGCTAGGAGACTCCAAATGAGGTGCGGTTTTCGCCCACACGATCGTGATCGAACGACCTAGAGCATGGAAGAGAGTTTGGTGGGTTTTGGGCTGGTTTTAGAGGGGTTTTTTGCTGGACACTCAAATGGACTTGGCGGATGCCCGGTTAACCGTTGGAGTACCAAACGACCTCCGAATGGAACGAAACTTGACCGGTAGCCTCCGGTTGGTATATTAAGACCACTTGACAAGCCTCGGTCCATTCCGAGAAAGTTTGACACACGCACACGAAAGAAAACAAGAGGGGTGCACCGGGGGAGATAGGAGCGCCGGATTGGAAAACGGACAACAGGGAAAAAGCTCGGATGCATGAGACGAACACGTATGCAAATGCAATGCACATGATGACATGATATGAAAATGCAAGACATGACAAAATACAAAACGAAAGACAAAACCCGACAACGGAGGGAAAAACATAACACATAGCCGGAAATGGCAAGAGTCGGAGTTACAAATATGGCAGGTTACATGCGGGGTGTTACATATTCCCACCGCTGGCCAGGCCCTGCGGCGATGGCAGCCTCACACCGCAGCCGAACCAGTGAACCCTCGCACTCCTCTCCGCGCGGGCTTGCACTGCCGCGTCTTCCCCGGCTCCGCGTCGTCCCCTTCCTAGGCCACGCCGTCGTCCACCGCCGTGGTGCTCTCTGCGCGGCGTGGTCAACGTGGTCAAGGAACGACTTCCATCGGAAGAGTACTGTATGTGGAGAGGCTGACAGCTGGGTCCACGGCCACAGCCCAGTTTTTTTGTGATTTGCCAAGTAAGTCGCTTTGTCAGGCCTGTTGGGCTGCAAATCTTTCAAGACGAGGAGAGCTTTCATTCGGCTGGCCGAGAAAATGGCCCATCAGTAATGAGAAATGGGCTCTACACTTTTAAAACACATCAAACCGGCAATTAGTTTCAAATACCTTTTTTTTCATTTCAAGATTTTAAATTACATTAATTTTTATGCGTGGAGAATTTGTTGGATTTTATATTGATATACATTTATTTTTAAAATCAGTTTGAATGTGAGTCGAAATTTCAGGATTAAAAACAGTTCGGACCGCACCGAAAGATGCAAAATTTCGTATAATTTTTTAACCGTGGCCACAATACGGGCTGTAATGCTAACAAAAAGAATATGGGCTCCAAAAAAACCTTAATAATTAGCAAATGGGTTGTAAATTATTAGAAATAATGGCAGATGGGCTGTATGCTGTTTTCCATAGATTTGAGGCTTTCCTAAAAAAAAGGTTGACGCACAAGAAGTGACTGTTGGATGGCCATCCAACGGCCGTCGTGCTTCTTCAATCTCTGCTCTTCCTGCTCCAGCCGCTCAAACAAGCGCCAGCGGGACTGCCTGCTCCCTCCTTCCCGCGGCCGGCTCTGCTGCCGCGCAGGCCTCACCGCCCCACCGTACTCCCATCGCTGGCCTAGCCATCCCTCTACTCACCCACACCTGCTGTTATTCTCCGGCGACGGCAGACGAACCAGTAAACCCTCGTACATTCGTACTCCCCTCTGCGTGGGAAACAACTGCTGAGTCTTCCCTGCCTTCGTGTCGTTCCCTTCCTAGGCCTCGCCGTCGTCCACCGCCCTGGTGCTCTCGGCACGGCCTGGTCAACATGGTCAACGACCGACATGCATCTGAAGTGGACTGTACGTGGAGAGGCCAACAGCTGGGTCCACGGCCGCACGCAAGGAAATGCCTCCTTATTATGCACAAAATAATGATTCCTCCACCTGACATCAGGGACCCACCGAAAGGGCCTCTGTATTTCGCGAAGAAAACGTTATCGCCGCTGACAGCTCGGACCCACCAGCTATATCTTCGCACGCAAGGAAGTGCCTCCTTATTACGCACAAAAAAATGAATACTCCCCCTGCTAGCTGGGACCCACCATGGTGGGAGGCTGACTTGTGGGCCTACTAAATTGACTGGGACGGGGGCCTTTGTCAACTTTAGTCAATATGAATGATTCTAGCTCCAGTGACCGTACGATGTCCATCCAACGGCCGTAGTGCTTCTTCAACCTCTGGTCTTCTTGCTCCAGCCGCCCAAAGCAGCGCCGGTCGTGCCGCATGCTCCTGCCTCCCGTGGCCGGCTGTGCTGCCGCGGAGGCCTCACCGCCCCCTACTATTCCACCGCTGGCCAGGCCCTGCGGCGACGGCAGCCTCACACCGCAGCCGAACCAGTGAACCCTCGTACTCCTCTCCGCGCGGGCTTCCACTACCGTGTCTTCCCCGGCTCCGCATCGTCCCCTTCCTAGGCCTCGCCGTCGTCCACCGCCGTGGTGCTCTCCGCGCGGCGTGGTCAACGTGGTCAAGGAACGACTTCCATCAGAAGAGTACTGTACGTGGAGAGGCTGACAGCTGGGTCCACGGCCACAGCCCAGTTTTTTTGTGATTTGCCAAGTAAGTCGCTTTGTCAGCCCTGTTGGGCTGCAAATCTTTCAAGACGAGGAGAGCTTTCATTCGGCTGGCCGAGAAAATGGCCCATCAGTAATGAGAAATGGGCTGTACATTTTTAAAACACATCAAACTGGCAATTAGTTTCAAATATCTTTTGTTTCATTTTGAGATTTTAAATTACATTAATTTTTATGCGTGGAGAATTTGTTGGATTTTATATTGCTATACATTTATTTTTAAAATCAGTTTGAATGTGAGTCAAAATTTCGGGATTAAAAACACTTCGGACCGCGCCGAAATATGCAAAATTTCGTATAATTTTTTAACCGTGGCCAGAATATGGGCTATAATGCTAACAAAAAGAATATGGGCTCCAAAAAAACCTTAATAATTAGCAAATGGGCTGTAAATTATTAGAAATAATGGAAGATGGGTTGTATGCTATTTTTCACAGATTTGAGGCTTTCCTAAAAAAAGGTTGACGCACAAGCAGTGACTGTTGGATGGCCATCCAACGGCCGTCGTGCTTCTTCAATCTCTGCTCTTCCTGCTCCAGCCGCTCAAACAAGCGCCGGCGGGACTGCCTGCTCCCTCCTCCCCGCGGCCGGCTCTGCTGCCGCGCAGGCCTCACCGCCCCACCGTACTCCCATCGCTGGCCTAGCCATCCCTCTACTCACCCACACCTGCTGTTATTCTCCGGTGACGGCAGACGAACTAGTAAACCCTCGTACAGTCGTACTCCCCTCCGCGTGGGAAACAACTGCCGAGTCTTCCCTGCCTCCGTGTCGTTCCCTTCCTAGGCCTCGCCGTCGTCCACCGCCCTGGTGCTCTCGGCGCGGCCTGGTCAACGTGGTAAACGACCGACATGCATCTGAAGTGGACTGTACGTGGAGAGGCCAACAGCTGGGTCCACGGCCGCACGCAAGGAAATGCCTCCTTATTACGCGCAAAACAATGATTCCTCCACCTGACATCATGGACCCACCGAAAGGGCCTCTGTATTTCGTGAAAAAAACGTTACCGCCGCTGACAGCTCGGACCCACCAGTTATATCTTCGCACGCAAGGAAGTGCCTCCTTATTACGCACAAAAAAATGAATACCCCCCCTGCTAGCTGGGACCCACCATAGTGGGAGGCTGACTTGTGGGCCTACTAAGTTGACTGGGACGGGGGCCTTTGTCAACTTTAGTCAATATGAACGATTCTAGCTCCAGTGACCGTACGATGTCCATCCAACGGCCGTAGTGCTTCTTCAACCTCTAGTCTTCTTGCTCCAGCCGCCCAAAGCAGCGCCGGTCGTGCCACATGCTCCTGCCTCCCGTGGCCGGCTGTGCTGCCGCGGAGGCCTCACCGCCCTCTACTATTCCCACCGCTGGCCAGGCCCTACGGCGACGGCAGCCTCACACCGCAGCCGAACCTGTGAACCCTCGTACTCCTCTCCGCGCGGGTTTCCACTGCCGCGTCTTCCCCGGCTCCCCGTCGTCCCCTTCCTAGGCCTCGCCGTTGTCCACCGCCCTGGTGTTCTCGGCGCGGCGTGGTCAACGTGGTCAAGGAACGACTTCCATCGGACGTGGACTGTACGTGAGGCTGACAGCTGGGTCCACGGCCGCAGCAAGGAAGTGCCTCCTTATTACGCGGAAAATAATGATTCGTCCACCTGAGTTGGGACCCACCGGACGGGCCACTGTATTTCGCGAAAAAAATGTTTCCCCCTGACTGCTGGGACCCACCAGCTACATCTTCGCACGCAAGGAAGTGCGTCCGGGCAAAAAAAACGATTCGCCCCCTGACTGCTGGGACCCACCAGCTACATCTTCGCAGGCAAGGAAGTGCCTGACAGTCGGGACCCACCTGGTCGAAGCGTACGTAGCATTGTCATTCTGGTCGCGAACGTGTACGTACATTCCGGCCCAGAGATACCTCTCCGTCATACGGAGTGACAAATCCCAGTCTCGATCCGTGTCAACCCAACAGACCCTTTCAGAGATACCCGTAGTGTACCTTTATAGTCACCCAGTTACGTTGTGACGTTGGGTACACCCAAAGCACTCCTACGGCATCCGGGAGTTACACGATCTCATGGTCTAAGGAAAAGACACTTGACATTGGAAAAGCTCTAGCAAACGAACTACACGATCTTTTATGCTATGCTTAGGATTGGGTCTTGTCAATCACATCATTCTCCTAATGATGTGATCCCGTTATCAACGACATCCAATGTCCATGGTCCGGAAACCGTAACCATCTATTGATCAACGAGCTAGTCAACTAGAGGCTTACTAGGGACATGGTGTTGTCTATGTATCCACACATGTATCTGAGTTTCCTATGAATACAATTCTAGCATGGATAATAAACGATTATCATGAACAAGGAAATATAATAATAACCAATTTATTATTGCCTCTAGGGCATATTTCCAACAGTCTCCCACTTGCACTAGAGTCAATAATCTAGTTCACATCACCATGTGATTAACACTCACAGGTCACATCACCATGTGACCAACATCCAAAGAGTTTACTAGTCAACAATCTAGTTCACATCACTATGTGATCACCACTCAATGAGTTCTAGTTTGATCATGTTATGCTTGTGAGAGAGGTTATTAGTCAATGGGTCTGAACCTTTTAGATCTATGTGTGCTTTACGAATATCTATGTCATCTTGTGGATGCTACCACGCGCTACTTGGAGCCATTTCAAATAACTGCTCTACTATACGAATCCGGTTTACTACTCAGAGTCATCCGGATTAGTGTCAAAGTTCGCATCGACGTAACCCTTTACGACGAACTCCTTTTCACCTCCATAATCGAGAAAATTCCTTAGTCCACTAAATACTAAGGATAAGTTCGACCGCTGTCATGTGATCCATTCCCGGATCACTATTGTACCCCTTGACCAACTCATGGCAAGGCACACTTCATGTGCGGTACACAGCATAGCATACTGTGGAGCCTACGTCTAAAGCATAGGGGACGACCTTCGTCCTTTCTCTCTCTTCTGCTGTGGTCAGGTCTTGAGTCTTACTCAATACTCACACCTTGTAACACAGCCAAGAACTCCTTCTTTGCTGATCTATTTTGAACTCTTTCAAAATCATGTCAAGATGTGCGTTCTTTGGAAGTATCATCAGACGTCTTGATCTATCTCTATAGATCTTGATGCCCAATATGTAAGCAGCATTATCCAGGTCTTCCTTTGAAAAACTCCTTTCAAACAACCCTTTATGCTTTCCAGAAATTCTACATCATTTCGGATCAACAATATGTCATTCACATATACTTATCAGAAATGTTGTAGCGCTCCCACTCACTTTATTGTAAATACAAGTTTCTAACAAACTTTGTATAAACCCAAAAACTTTGATCACTCCATCAAAGCATATATTCTGACTCCGAGATGCTTGCTCTAGTCCACGGAAGGTTCGCTAGAGCTAGCATACCTTTTAGCATCCTTAGGATCGACAAAACCTTTCTGATTGTATCACATACAACCTTTCCTTACGAAAACTGGTAAGGAAACTTGTTTTGACACCCGTTTGCCAGATTTCATAAATGCAGCTAATGCTAACGTGATTCCGACGGACTTAAGCATCGCTACGGATGAGAAAATCTCATCGTAGTCAACTCCTTGAACTTGTGAAAATACTCTTTGCCACAAGTCGAGCTTCATAGACGGTAACATTACCGTCCATGTCCGTCTTCTTCTTAAAGATCCATTTATCTCAATGGCTTGCCTATCATCGGGCAAGTTCACCAAAGTCCATGCTTTGTTCTGATATATGGATCCTATCTCGGATTTCATGGCTTCTAACCATTTGTCGGAATATGGGCCCACCATCGCTTCTCCATAGCTCGTAGGTTCATTGTTGTCTAGCAACATGACTTCCAAGACAGGATTACGCATTACTCTGAAGTAGTACGCATCCTCGTCGTCCTACGAGGTTTGGTAGTGACTTGCCGGTAACGAGATTGAACAAGGTATTGGGATACCGACGATCGAATCTCGGGCAAGTAAGGTACCGATTGACAAAGGGAATTGTATACGGGATTGATTGAATCCTCGACATCGTGGTTCATCCGATGAGATCATCGTGGAACATGTGGGAGCCAACATGGGTATCCAGATCCCACTGTTGGCTATTGACCAGAGAGGCGTCTCGGTCATGTCTGCATGTCTCCCGAACCCGTAGGGTCTACACACTTAAGGTTCGGTGACGCTAGGGTTGTAGAGATATTAGTATGCAGAAACCCGAAAGTTGTTCGGAGTCTCGGATGAGATCCCGGACGTCACGAGGAGTTCCGGAATGGTCCAGAGGTGAAGAATTATATATAGGAAGTCCAGTTTCGGCCAGCGGGAAAGTTTCGGGGGTTATCGGTATTGTACCGGGACCACCGGAAGGGTCCCGGGGGTCCACCGGGTGGGGCCACCTATCCCGGAGGGCCCCGTGGGCTGAAGTGGGAAGGGAACCAGCCCTTAGTGGGCTGGGGCGCCCCCCCCCTTGGGCCTCCCCCTGCGCCTAGGGTTGGAAACCCTGGGGTGGGGCGCCCCACTTGGCTTGGGGGGGAAGCCACCCCCTTCCCCCTTGGCCGCCGCCCCCCTTGGAGATCTGATCTCCCAGGGCCGGCGCCCCCCAGGGGGCCTATATATAGTGGGGGGAGGGAGGGCAGCAGCACCACAGCCCCTAGCGCCTCCCTCTCCCTCTCGCAGAAGCTTGGCGAAGCCCTGCCGAGATCCCCGCTACTTCCACCACCACGCCGTCGTGCTGCTGGATCTCCATCAACCTCTCCTCGCCCCTTGCTGGATCAAGAAGGAGGAGATGTCGCTGCTCCGTACGTGTGTTGAACGCGGAGGTGCCGTCTGTTCGGCACTCGGTCATCGGTGATTTGGATCACGACGAGTACGACTCCATCTACCCCGTTCACTTGAATGCTTCCGCTCGCGATCTACAAGGGTATGTAGATGCACTCCTTCCCTCTCGTTGCTAGTAAACTCCATAGATTGATCTTGGTGATGCGTAGAAAATTTTGAATTTCTGGTACGATCCCCAACATGTGGCGTACCGCAAAATGGAGGAAACGGACTTGTGTTGGAGCGCTACGGTCGAAACGGGGGTCTTGTTCATCGGGAGGGGTGTGGCGTACCGCAAAACGGGACTCCACGGGACACTGTTCATCTCCACCATCGATCCCCTCCTGCCTCCACGGGCTACTGTTCATCCGCCGTCGACCTCCTCCAGCCTCCACCTGCGACTGTTCATCCACGGGCTCCTGTTCATCTAGCCTCCACCACGCGCTACTCCACCGGCTACTGTTCAACCAGCCCTCTCCACGGGCTCCTGTTCAACCACCCCTCCACGGGCTACTGTTCATCCAGCCCTCCACCGTCTACTGTTCATTCTTCCCTCCACGGGGTGGTCCTGTTCATCCTGCCCTCCACGGGGTCCTGTTCATCCAGCCCCAACCGGCTCAATCGATCGGGGTCCTGTTCATCCAGAGGCAACACCACGGGGTTCTGTTGATCCACCCCCACCGGGAACTGTTCATCCAACCCCCCCCCCCCCCAGCAACGCTCACTGTTCATCCAAAGGCAGCATCGATCGGCTTCAGTTAGCAGCAGTAGCGAAGGAATCGCTTGATTGGGTTCAGTTAACAGCCATCGATCAATCGCTCGAGTTCGGTAACGCGTAGCCTGCAGTGCAATCACTCGGGTTCAGTTAGAGCCCAACGCCTCGCTCGGGTTCAGTTAGAGCCAACGCCTCGCACACACGCGTGTACGTGTACGAGAGAAACGCGCATCGCTCGGCCCCCGACGTCCCACTGTAACCGGGAACTCCCCGAAATTTTCCTCGCCCTCGCTTCTACCATGGTTTTTTCCGTCATGGACGGCCCAAAGAATGTCATGCAGCTGCGTCTCCGGCCCGCCCAGGACGAAAAGCCCATTTTCTGTCATGATTTTTTGTCATAGAAGTAGGAGCCCACCACATCTATGATGATACCGGGTTTGTCACAGTTATCGTCATAGAAGTTCATATGTATGACAGAAAAAAAATTCGTTCGGCCCAAAATGTCACGGATGTGTCTTTTTTTTTAGTGTTGTCTCATACGCTTCATCTTTTTAATATCTTTCGTGAGTATGATGGAAAGGAAAATTGCGCCAAAAGTGTTAGAAGAAGAATGCATTAAAATGTTTGGCACTAAATCTTTGAATGATGAGCATGATTGCAATGTTGTTAGTATGAACTATTTCAATATCCATAGTACTAATGATGATTGCACTAGTCATGATGAAAATGTCTCTTATAAGCATGTCGATTTTTGTGGAGTGCATAGAGTTTGCAAATACATACCAAAAAGGGAAGATAGATTTTGTAAGAGGCATAAGTACTTAGAAACTAAATGGTTGCAAGAAAGGCTAGATGTTTGTGCTAAAAATTTAAATTTTCTTAGCCGTACTTGTGAACTTTGCAATGAACGTGGTCATTTAACTATCCGATGCAAACTGTTTCATGATCTAATGATGACTTGATTTCCCTTGCACATCATAATGAACTTAGTTTGCTTATGGGTTATAAAGAAATCAAACGTATAACTAACTATCTTCCAGTATTTGCCCGTGATAAACGTCTTGATTTTGATCTAGAGGAAATTTATATGTATTGTGCGGTGAATTGCATTGAAAATCCCTATATTGCCAATTACATAAAGACAAGAAAACAAATAGAAGATGAAGAGAATACTAATGAAAGGGAAGAGACTTCCCAATATTCTCCTATTATTTCTTATGATGAATCGGGTAACGAGGAGGAGCCTTCTATTCAACCAATCTCATTAATAAGGAGCTCTAAAAAGAGGGATAAACCCGCACATGATGTGAAGAAGAAAAAGAAAAAATGGAGAAGCAAAGGTAAAAAGGTATCCCTCCCAAATGATGTTGCTCGTACTACTCATTGTGATGATGATAATTGCCATACTATTGGTGCTATCCATACTATTAATAATGAGAGTGATTTTCTTATGATATGAAAAGACCCAAGCTTGGGGATGCAATGTTTGATGAGGATGAAACATTTGAGAATATATTTGCTGAAATTAATGTTTGTCCCAAGCTTGGGGATGCTACGTTTAATGAAGATGATATTTTTAGCCTCCCAAGTTTTGATATGCAAAGTTGTTATGATGATAGCATGCCTTCTACCTATGATGATTATATTGATGAAAGTGGGTTTGGAAGAGTGTCAACTTTAGGAAGTATGATCCCACTATTTTGGAGGATGTTGAATCTTATAATATTTATGAAAGTGGATTTGGAGAGGTCATGACTTTATTTAGTGATGAGTCCACTATCTTGGAAGAGGTTTCAATCGATTATGATGAGAACAATGTTGCTACTTATGATGATTATTGTGAAGAAACTTATGCTATAAAAAGTAGTGATGATTATATTTATAAAACTTGTCATGATTATGAGTACCCTTTTTCTGAACATTACTCTTTTAAAGTGGAAACAATTTATAGTATTCGAGTCTCTTATGATACTCCCACTATTCCGAATGAGAAGAATTTCGCTTATGTGGAGAGTAATAAAATTTCTATGCTTAGGGACTTATTCGATGGACTACGGAATAAGGAGTGGCAAGAGCCTAAGCTTGGGGATGCCCAAGGCACCCCAAGGTAATATTCAAGGACAACCAAGAGCCTAAGCTTGGGGATGCCCCGGATGGCATCCCCTCTTTCGTCTTCGTTCATCGGTAACTTTACTTGGAGCTATATTTTTATTCACCACATGATATGTGTTTTGCTTCGAGCGCCATTTTATTTTCTTTAGCTTTGCTTGCTGTATGAATAAAATACCAAGATCTGAAATTCTTAAATGAGAGAGAGTCTTCACATAGCTACATAATTATTTAACTACTCATTAATCTTCTCTTATATCTTTTTGGAGTAGTTTGTCATTTACTCGTGTGCTTCACTTATATCCTATGAGTAAATGGTTGAATGATTTGAATGTCATAAATCTGAAATTATATATGTTTCATATGCCTTTCCCATGGGGAGTAATGCCTTCACATATAAGAAGTAGAGGTGGTAATTTTTTTGAAGGTTAGCAAACATTTTATTGGTCACTTGAACAATTCATGAAAGAATATTGAAGGAAGAGAGATTTCACATATAAATATACTATCTTGGACATCTTCTATGATAGTGAGCCCCATTAATTATTTTCAAACCTGAGCAAATTAGTTGAAGTTGGACAAGGAAGACAACATAATGAGTTATGCTTGGGTATATTTGTATAGAAGTTATATTGTTATTGATCCTCTAACATGTGGTGCTTGCTATTTAGAATCCTTTGCTAGCCAAAATATCTATACTAAGCGGGAATACTGCTTGTGCATCCAAATTCCTTGAACCAAGTTTCTTCCACGAGTGTCCACCATATCTACCTATATGCGGTATTTACCTGCCGTTCCAAGTAAATTTGCATGTGCCAAACTCTAAACCTTCAAATAATAATCTGTTTTGTATGCCTGAATCGCTCATGTAGCGACTGGGGGCTGTCAGTATCTTCCATGCTAGGTGGGTTATTCTCACGATGAGTGGACTCCGCTCATCATTCACGAGAAAATGGCTGGTAACTGGGATGCCCAGTCCTATGATCATAAGATCAAAAACAAAATCGCAAATAATTTAAACAAAACTCCCCCAGGAATGTTGATAGTTGGATGGCACCCGTTGTTTCGGACAAGCCGTGGAGTGTGAATATTGGTGGAGGGGGAGTAAAAAAATTACCTTTCTGCATGGGAACCGCCTATAATGTATCTAGTATGGAAGATATTGGGAACTCTTGGTTGTTATGTTGACAATGAAAGCATACCTCTCAAAATTATTTTCATCTCTGTTTTTGCTTCGAGCTCTGGCACCTCTAAAAATCCCTGCTTCCCTCTGCGAAGGGCGTATCTTTTACTTTTATGCAAGAGTCAGTAGTATTCCTTCTCATTCCAACCTACCTTTTAGTTGGCAAGCATCATGTGGTGGAGAAATATCTAAGCATATATGGCCATTCAAATATATTTGATCATGAATTATTATTGTTGACAATTATCTATATGATAAATAAGTTAGGAGGCGAAACATTAAGCCCCTATCTTTCTCTGTGTTCGATGGATGCTATTTGTTCTAAAAATATGCTTTGAGTGGTAGCAATCATGGAAGACTATATGATAGTTGAGTATGTGGAGTTTGCTAAATCAAAGCTCTGACATAGACTCTTCCTGAAAATAAGATGAATTGTAATTGTTTGATGACTAATAACACGGTTTGTTAATTTTCAAGAAAGTTTATGATCTATACTTTAACATGTGAATAGCTTGTTACTTGATCATGAAAAGTTCTATGAGTTGAGCTACTGTTATGACATATGATGATGATAGAAAAGGTGATTGAAATTATCATTGATCAAACTTGTGCACCTGCTAGCATTCACACTTCATAAATTATTTCTTTTATCATTTACCTACTCGAGGACGAGCAAGAATTAAGCTTGGGGATGCTGATACGTCTCCAACGTATCTATAATTTATGAAGTATTCTTGCTATTATATTATCCATCTTGGATGTTTAATGGGCTTTACTATGCACTTCTATATTATTTTTGGGACTAACCTATTAACCCAGAGCCCAGTGCCAGTTTCTGTTTTTCTCCTTGTTTCAGTGTTTCACAGAAAAGGAATATCAAACGGAGTCCAAACGGAATGAAACCTTTGGGGGAGTTATTTTTGGAACAGAAGCAATCCAGAAGACTTGGAGTATACGTAAGGGAAGCAACGAGGAAGGCACGAGGCAGGGGGGTGCGCCCACCCCCTGGGCGCGCCCTCCACCCTCGTGGGCCCCTCGTGGCTCCCCTGACCGAATTCTTTCGCCTATATATATCCATATACCCTAAAACCATCGGGGAACAGAATAGATCGGGAGTTCCACCGCCGCAAGCCTCTGTAGCCACCAAAAACCAATCGGGACCCTGTTCCGGCACCCTGCCGGAGGGGGGATCCCTCACCGGTGGCCATCTTCATCATCCCGGCGCTCTCCATGACGAGGAGGGAGTAGTTCACCCTCGGGGCTGAGGATATGTACCAATAGCTATGTGTTTGATCTCTCTCTCTCTTTCGTGTTCTTGATTTGGCACGATCTTGATGTATCGCGAGCTTTGCTATTATAGTTGGATCTTATGATGTTTCTCCCCTCTACTCTCTTGTAATGGATTGAGTTTTCCTTTGAAGTTATCTTATCGGATTGAGTCTTTAAGGATTTGAGATTACTTGATGTATGTCTTGCATGTGCTTATCTGTGGTGACAATGGGATATTCACGTGATTCACTTGATGTATGTTTTGGTGATCAACTTGCGGGTTCAGTGACCTTGTGAACTTATGCATAGGGGTTGGCACACGTTTTCGTCTTGACTCTCCGGTAGAAACTTTGGGGCACTCTTTGAAGTTCTTTGTGTTGGTTGAATAGATGAATCTGAGATTGTGTGATGCATATCGTATAATCATACCCACGGATACTTGAGGTGACATTGGAGTATCTAGGTGACATTAGGGTTTTGGTTGATTTGTGTCTTAAGGTGTTATTCTAGTACGAACTCTTGAATAGATCGATCTGAAAGAATAACTTTGAGGCGGTTTCGTACCCTACCATAATCTCTTCGTTTGTCCTCCGCTATTAGTAACTTTGGAGTTACTCTTTGTTGCATGTTGAGGGATAGTTATATGATCTAATTATGTTATTATTGTTGAGAGAACTTGCACTAGTGAAAGTATGTACCCTAGGCCTTGTTTCAATGCATTGCAATACCGTTTATGCTCACTTTTATCGCTTGCTACCTTGCTGTTTTTATATTTTCAGATTACGAAAACCTATATCTACCATCCATATTGCACTTGTATCACCATCTCTTCGCCGAACTAGTGCACCTATACAATTTAGCATTGTATTGGGTGTGTTGGGGACACAAGAGACTCTTTGTTATTTGGTTGCAGGATTGTTTGAGAGAGACCATCTTCATCCTATACCTCCCACGGATTGATAAACCTTAGGTCATCCACTTGAGGGAAATTTGCAACTATCCTACAAACCTCTGCACTTGTAGGTCCAACAACGTCTACAAGAAGAAGGTTGCGTAGTAGACATCAACAAGGGGCGCGCCCTCCCCCCTTGTGGCCGCCTCGTGGCTCTTCCGACTTGATCTCCATCTCCTGGGTGTCTTCTCGTCCAAGAAAAATCATCGCAAAGGTTTTATTCCGTTTGGACTCCGTTTGGTATTCCTTTTCTGCGAAACTCAAAACAAGGAAAACAGAAACTGACACTGGGCCCTAGGTTAATAGGTTAGTCCCAAAACTAATATAAAATAGCATATTAATGCATATAAAACATCCAAAACAGATAATTTAATAGCATGGAACAATCAAAAATTATAGATACGTTGGAGACGTATCAACATGACCGAGACACCTCTCCGGTCAATAACCAATAGCGGAACCTGGATGCTCATATTGGCTCCTACATATTCTACGAAGATCTTTATCGGTCGAACCGTTATGACAACAAACGTTATATCCTTTGTCCATCGGTATGTTACTTGCCTGAGATTCGATCGTCGGTATCTTCATACCTAGTTCAATATTGTTACTGGCAAGTCTCTTTACTCGTTCCGTAATACATCACCTCATGACCAACTCCTTAGTCGTTTGCTTGCAAGCTTATGATGTCTATTACCGAGAGGGCCAAGAGATACATCTCCGATACTCGGAGTGACAAATCCTAATCTCGATCTATGCAAACTCAACAAACACCTTCGGAGATACCTATAGAGCATCTTTATAATCACCTAGTTACGTTGTGACGTTTGATAGCACACAAGGCATTCCTCTGATATCCAGGAGTTGCATAATCTCATAATCAAAGGAATATGCATTTGACATGAAGAAAGCAATAGCAATAAAACTGAACGATCATAATGCTAAGCTAACGGATGGGTCTTGTCCATCACATCATTCTCCTAATGATGTGATCCCATTATCAAATGACAACTCATGTCCATGGTTAGGAAACCTTAACCATCTTTGATCAACGAGCTAGTCAAGTAGAGGCTCACTAGGGACATAGTGTTTGTCTATGTATTCACACATGTATTTAGGTTTCCGATCAATACAATTCTAGCATGAATAATAAACATTTATCATGAATAAGGAAATATAAAATAATAACTTTATTATTGCCTCTAGGGCACATTTCCTTCAGTCTCCCACTTGCACTAGAGTCAATAATCTAGATTACATTGTAATGATTCTAACACCCATGGAGTCTTGGTGCTGATCATGGTTTGCTCGTGGAAGAGGCTTAGTCAACAGGTCTGCTACATTCAGATCCGTATGTATTTTGCAAATCTCTATGTCTCCCTACTTGACTTGATCACGGATGGAGTTGAAGCGTATCTTGATGCATTTGTTCTTTTGTGAAATCGGGATTCCTTCACTAAGGCAATTGCTCTAGTATTGTCACAAAAGATTTTCATTGGACCCGATGCACTAGGTATTACACCTAGATTGGATACGAACTCCTTCATCCAGACTCCTTCATTTGCTGCTTCCGAAGCAGCTATATACTCCGCTTCACACGTAGATCCCGCCACGACGCTCTGCTTGGAATTGCACCAACTGATAGCTCCACCATTCAATATAAATACAAACCCCGTTTGTGACTTAGAGTCATCTGGATCAGTGTCAAAACTAGCATCGACGTAACCATTTACGACGAGCTCGTTATCACCTCCATAGACGAGAAACATATCCTTAGTCCTTTTCAGGTACTTCAGGATGTTCTTGACCGCTGTCCAGTGATCCACTCCTAGATTACTTTGGTAAACTTATAGCATGGGACACATCATGTCTGGTACACAGCATAGCATACATGATAGAACCTATGGCTGAGGCATAGGGAATGACTTTCATTTTCTCTCTATCTTCTAGTGGACGGGCATTGAGTCTGACACAACTTCACACCTTGTAACACATGCAAGAACCCTTTCTTTGACTGGTCCATTTCGAACTTCTTCAAAACTTTATCAAGGCATGTGCTTTGTGAAAGTCCTATTAAGCGTCTTGATCTATCTCTATAGATCTTGATGTTCAATATATAAGCAGCTCCACCAAGGTCTTTCATTGAAAAACTCTTATTCAAGTGTCCTTTTATGCTATCCAGAAATTCTACATCATTTCCAATCAACAATATGTCATCCACATATAATATTAGAAATGCTACAGAGCTCCCACTCACCTTCTTGTAAATACAGGCTTGTCCGAAAGTCTATATAAAACCATATGCTTTGATCACCTCATCAAAGCGTATATTCCATCTCCAAGATGCTTGCACCAGTCCATAGATGGATCGTCGGAGCTTGCATACTTTGTCAGCACCTTGAGGATCGACAAAACCTTCTGGTTGCATCATATACAACTCTTCTTTAAGAAATCCATTAAGGAATGCAGTTTTGACGTCCATTTGCTAGATTTCATAATCATAAAATGCGGCAATTCCTAACATGATTCGGGCAGACTTAAGCATCGCTATGGGTGAGAAAGTCTCATCGTAGTCAACTTATTGAACTTGTCGAAAACCTTTCGCGACAAGTCGAGCTTTGTAGACAGTAACATTACCATGAGCGCCAGTCTTCTTCTTGAAGATCCATTTATTCTCTATGGCTCGCCGATCATCGGGCAAGTCCACCAGAGTCCACACTTTGTTCTCATACATGGATCCTATCTCAGATTTCATGGCCTCTAGCCATTTATCGGAATCTAGGCCCATCATAGCTTCTTCATAGTTCGTAGGTTCGCCATGGTCTAGTAACATGACTTCCAGAACAGGATTACCGTACCACTCTGGTGCGGATCGTGCTCTGGTTGACCTACGAGGTTTAGTAGTAACTTGATCTAAAGTTTCATGATCATCATTATTGGCTTCCTCTCTAGTTGGTGTAAGCATCACGGGAACAATTTTCTGTGATGAGCTACTTTCCAATTCGATAGAAGGTACAATTACCTCATCAAGTTCTACTTTCCTCCCACTCACTTCTTTCGAGAGAAACTCCTTCTCTAGAAAGGTTCCATTCTTGGCAACAAAGATCTTGCCTTCGGATCTGTGGTAGAAGGTGTACCCAATTGTTTCCTTAGGGTATCCTCTGAAGATGCACTTCTCCAATTTGGGTTCGAGCTTATCAGGCTGAAGCCTTTTGACATAAGTGTCGCAACCCCAAATTTTAAGAAACGACAGCTTAGGTTTTTGCCAAACCACAGTTCATACGGTGTCATCTCAACGGATTTAGACGGTGCCCTATTTAATATGAATGCAACTGTTTGTAATGCATAACCCCAGAACGATAGTGGTAAATCGGTAAGAGACATCATAGATCGCACCATATCTAATAAGGTACGGTTATGACATTCGGACACACCATTACGCTGTGGTGTTCCAGGTGGCGTGAGTTGTGAAACTATTCCACATTGTTTTAGATGAAGGCCAAACTCGTAACTCAAATATTCGCCTCCGCGATCAGATCATAGAAATTGTATTTTTCTTGTTACGATGATTCTCCACTTCACTCTGAAATTCTTTGAAATTTTCAAATGTTTCAGACTTGTGTTTCATTAAGTAGATATACCCATATCTACTCAAATCATCTGTGAAGGTAAAAAAATAACGATAACCGCCGCGTGCCTCAACACTCATCGGACCGCATACACCGGTATGTATTATTTCCAGTAAGTTATTGGCTCGCTCCATTGTTCTAGAGAACGGAGTTTTAGTCATCTTTCCCATGAGGCATGCTTCACAAGTATCAAATGATTCATAATCAAGTGATTCCAAAAGTCCATCTGCATGGAGTTTCTTCATGCGCTTTACACCAATATGACCTAAATGGCAGTGCCACAAATATGTTGCACTAGCATTATCAACTTTGCATCTTTTGGCATCAATATTATGAATATGTGTATCACTACAATCGAGGTTCAACAGAAATAGACCACTCTTCAAGGGTGCATGACCATAAAAGATATTACTCATATAAATAGAACAACCATTATTCTCCGATTTAAATGAATAACCATCTCGCACTAAACAAGATCTAGATATAATGTTCATGCTCAACGCTGGCACCAAATAACAATTTTTCAGGTCTAAAACTAATCCCGAAGGTAGATGTAGAGGTAGCGTGTTGACGGCGATCACATCGACCTTGGAACCATTCCCGACGCGCATCGTCACCTCGTCCTTAGCCAATCTTCATTTAATCCGTAGCTCCTGTTTCGAGTTACAAATATGAGCAACCGAATCAGTATCAAATACCCAGGTGCTACTACGAGCGTTAGTAAGGTACACATCAATAACATGTATATAAAATGTACCTTTGTTCACTTTGCTATGCTTCTTATCCGCCAAATACTTGGGGCAGTTCCGCTTCTAGTGACCAGTCCCTTTGCAGTAGAAGCACTCAGTGTCAGGTTTGGGTCCAGATTTGGGCTTCTTCCCAGGATTGGCAACTTGCTTTCCATTCTTCTTGAAGTTCCCCTTCTTTCCCTTGCCCCTTTTATTGAAACTAGTGGTCTTGTTAACCATCAACACTTGATGCCCCTTCTTGATTTCTACCTCCGCAGCTTTGAGCATTGCGAAGAGCTCGGGAATTGTCTTCTCCATCCCTTGCATATTATAGTTCATCACGAAGCCTTTGTAGCTTGTTGGCAGTGGCTGAAGAACTCTGTCGATAACACTATCATCTGGAAGATTAACTCCCAGCTGAGTCAAGTGATTATGATACCCAGACATTTGGAGTATATGTTCACTGACAGAACTGTTCTCCTCCATCTTGCAGCTATAGAACTTGTTGGAGACTTCATATCTATCAACTCGGGTATTTGCTTGAAATATTAACTTCAACTCCTGGAACATCTCATATGCTCCATGACGTTCAAAACGTCTTTGAAGTCCCGATTCTAAGCCGTAAAGCATGGCACACTGAACTATCGAGTAGTCATCAGATCGAGCTTGCCAGACATTCAAAACATCAGCATCTACTCCTGCAGCAGGCCTTCCACCTAGCGGTGCATCAAGGACATAATTCTTCTGTGCGGCAATGAGCACTGGTGCGCGTCGGTCCTAAACAAACGGTTTTTTACCCCTTTCCGCGACGGCATTTGGAACCGTCGCCAAGTGAGTGTGGGCGGTAGGGGGTCCTTCCCACACGACCTAGAAACCGTCGGGGATAGGGAGCCTTGATGCATACAGTTGTCCCTATATAACCGTTTCCGATATCTCGAATATCCCAAACACTTCATCCTTGCTACTCGTTTGTGCTCGCATTGCCATCGCAGTCGGAGTTTTGTGGTTCTGCCTAAAACCAGGCAAATTCTAGGCACGGGAGCTTTCCAGGCAGATTCTAGGCAGATTCCTGGCACGGGAGATTTATGATGCCTGGCACATCACAAATAGTTCATGATTATAAACCGTGTACGATAGGTAGACAATCACACACATTTAGTTTTCCCGCACCGTATGTGATAGTGTCTGACATCACACACGCTTTGCGAACGGCAACTCTATGCATGCTTGCACACATTTCCTCTCTGTGAACCGTCTCGGATTATGGTGTATATCGCAAACGTTTGTGTTTTACCAACCGTGTGTGCCGTAATGACCTGCACAACGTAATTTTGCCCTAATTTAATTGTTGCTAATTAAAATTGTACCTAATTTAAACTTGAAAGTAGGCTATAGCTTTATTCATATCCATTAGGTTGAAACAACCAATGCATTATTCGATTCACAGGTACATATGTTTAAGAATTACAGAAGCACCAAATAAAGAATGATGTACCAGGGTTCTATACTTGTACTATTACAGATGGTAAAGAAAGAGGCGACATACATTCCAGTTGCAGAACAAGGTGAAGCAGAATGGCCCCATTGTGCTCTCCTGGATGCAGAAGGCATGCAGGACTCTAGTCCAACCCCTTGTGATGGTCGGCCGCCAATCATGTAGTTTGAGAGGTAATCTTGAGTAAACTGCTTCAGGATCCACTGCAAAAGAAAAACGATTCACAGATTGTCATCTAACACAACTCATTACGGGCAGTAAAAAGAAGGCTACAGGGTTCTTACTTACCATCCTGCAGTTCACTGTTGTCTTGCATAAAGTGTAAACAAATAGTTCGATTGACATCTTTTGACCCATTTTAGTAACAATGTTTATCAGTTTCCTCACTTGATGCTGGTTCATGAATATCTCATTGCTCCATGCGCAGAAAGGGTCGAAGTGTGGATCCTTGGCAATGATATATGTACCTAAAAGCACCAAGTTAATATTAGAAGCTAAACAACAATTGAAAAATGATGTAGTACAACATTCCATCCATCCCATTATATAAGATTTTATTACATGTATATCTAGACATCATCAGAACATTAAGGTAACACTCTTCCTTGTTGCTATGTAGCCTGGGATTGCATATTTAGTCATTCAGTACAATGCATGTTGCTAAACAACAATTGAAAAACGAAAAGGCATGTTAACTGCAATATCCTTAACAGCAACCAAATATCGTAATTCATAGTGGTATTGTTGAAACTGTTATTGAGGAAATTGAACTGCACAGAAAATAGTTGCACATATAGAGCATCACATTGTGAAGAACTGAAATAAACAAGTCATAAGGACATCTCTAGGCGATCCTTAAAAAGCTAAAGGACTAAAACCCTTAGTGGATATATATATACTCCAACAATTTTTGGCCTTTTCTAGTCGATCCCCTAAACTTAAGGTTGTAAACTTCAATTTGATCAAGTTCAAAGCAGGTTCAACCGAAAGTAGCATGCATTCAAACATAAACATAGATAGTTTTGCATAACCGAACATAAAACATAAATTTAAACTAAGCTAAACTACTTTAGGTCAAAGTAGAGGTCGAGCCAATCCTTCCTCGTCATGTACGGTGTGTCGCGAGCCGGGTCCGGGCCAGTACCGTCGTCGGGGACGTTGGGGAAGGCACTCCTCCACTCGTCGATGTCGATCTCCTCGTCCTGGGGGCCCACCTCAACGCCCTCCGCGCCGCCGTTGTCGCCGCCTTCGACCTCATCATCAGAGGAGAGCGCGATAACCTCGCCGCCCTCCGCGCCGCTGTCCTCGCCGCCTTTGACCTTGTCATTGGAGGAGAGCGCGATAACCTCGCGCACCCTCCGTGCTGGCAAAGATCGCCCGCTCCGCCTCCACGAGCTCCGGGTGCCGCCGGCAGAGCTCTTGCATGTAGGCCTCGTCGGCGGCCTCGGCCTCGAGACGCTCCCACGCCTCGCGGTCCTCCTGCGCCATAGCCGAACTCACCACCCCTAGCTTCGGTGGAACGAGGTGGACCGGACATGTGCCGAAGGGGAAATTGAGCCTAGCCGCTCCACCATGGTAGCGGACCTGCCAGCGGTCGCACTCCATGGTTGAAAAATTGGTTGAAAAATCAAATCTGTGTCCTTCAGTGCATGCTTAGGTCCCATGGAAGAAATGGCAATGAATTTTTCGGGGTTCGTTTGTCCTTTTTTGTACATTAACTGGGTTTTCTAGGCATTTTATGTGCATAATTCAAATTTGAACTACAAGCATATGCTCCAATGCACTAAAGTTGGTTGAAAACTCACATGTGTGTCCTTGGGTGAATTTCTAGGTCCCATGCAAGAGATGGGAATGAATTTCAAACACCAGGGCATTGTTGATTGCCGGCAAAACGTTGAGATACCTGGTTTTTAAATTCTAGTAAATCCAAAACTCGTCTGAAATTCATGAAACCTGGCATGCTATCATGGAGCGGCATCACCATGCCGTGGTGAAATTTTGTCCCATTTGGGGCAGGTTTGGGTATAAGCTTCTCACAAACCAGAGCTTCTCACAACAAGCATGATGGTTTCGATAGGGAACGTACCACCTTTAGGGACGAGACGATATCCGTTGCCTCTTATTGCTTTCAAAAATATTCTAGTGTCAACATAGAACAACAGGAGTGTTGTGTTCAATCTTGGAATTTTTCGGGGTTTGTTTGGCCTTTTTTATACATTAACTGGGTTTTATAGGCATTTTATGTGCATAATTCAAATTTGAACTACAAGTACATGCTCCAATGCACTAAGTTGGTTGAAAAATCACATGTTTGTCCTTGGGTGAATTTCTAGGTCCCATGCAAGAGATAGGATTGAATTTCAAACACCAGGGCACTGTTGATTGCCGGCAAAACGTTGAGATGCCTGGTTTTTAAATTCTAGTAAATCCAAAACTCGTCTGAAATTCAAGAAACTTGGCATGCTATCATGGAGCGGTATCAACATGCCGTGGTGAAAATTTTGTCCCATTTGGGGCATGTTTTGGTATAAGCTTCTCACAAATCAGAACTTCTCACAACAAGCATGATGGTTTCGATAGGGAACATACCACCTTTGGGGATGAGACGATATCCATTGCCTCTTATTGGTTTCAAAAAATTTCTAGTGTCAACATAGAACAACAGGAGTGTTGTGTTCAATCTTGGAATTTTCCGGGGTTCGTTTGGCCTTTTTTATACATTAACTGGGTTTTCTAGGCATTTTATGTGCATAATTCAAATTTGAACTACAAGCACATGCTCCAATGCACCAAAGTTGGTTGAAAAATCACATGTGTGTCCTTGGGTGAATTTATAGGTCCCATGCAAGAGATGGGAATGAAATTCAAACACCATGGAACTGTTGATTGCCGGCAAAAAATGTTGAGATGTCTGGTTTTTAAATTCTAGTAAATCCAAAACTCGTCTGAAATTCATGAAACTTGGCATGCTATCATGGAGCGGCATCAACATGCCGTGGTGAAAATTTTGTCCCATTTGGGGCAGGTTCGGGTATAAGCTTCTCACAAACCAGAGCTTCTCACAACAAGCATGATGGTTTCGATAGGGAACGTACCACCTTTGGTGACGGGACGATATCCGTTGCCTATTATTGCTTTCAAAAAATTTCGAGTGTCAACATAGAACAACAGGAGTGTTGTGTTCAATCTTGGAATTTTTTGGGGTTCGTTTGGCCTTTTTATACATTAACTGGGTTTTCTAGGCATTTTATGTGCATAACTCAAATTTGAACTACAAGCACATGCTCCAATGCACTAAAGTTGGTTGAAAAATCACATGTGTGTCCTTGGGTGAATTTCTTGGTCCCATGAAAGAGATGGGAATGAAATTCAAACACCAGGGCACTGTTGATTGCCGGCAAAACATTGAGATGCCTGGTTTTTAAATTCTAGTAAATCCAAAACTCGTCTGAAATTCATGAAACTTGGCATACTATCATGGAGCGGCATCAACATGCCATGGTAAAAAAATTGTCCCATTTGGGGCAGGTTCGGGTATATGCTTCTCACAAACCAGAGCTTCTCACAACAAGCATTATGGTTTCGGTAGGGAACGTCCCACCTTTGGGGACGAAACGATATCCATTGCCTCTTATTGCTTTCAAAATTTTTCTAGTGTCAACATAGAACAACAAGAGTGTTGCGTCAATTTTTGGGATTTTTCGGGGTTCATTTGGACATTTTTATGCATTAACTGAGTTTTCCATGCATTTATGTGCATAATTCAAATTTGAACTACATGCACATGCTCCAGTGCATATAAGTTGGTTGAAAAATCAAATCTGTGTCTTTGGGTGCATGCTTAGGTCCCATGCAAGAAATGGGAATGAATTTCAAACACCAGGGCACCGTTGATTGCCGGCAAAACATTGAGATGCCTCGTTTTTAAATTCTAGTAAATCCAAAACTCGTCTGAAATTCATGAAACTTGGCATGCTTTCATGGAGCGGCATCAACATGCTGTGGTAAAAAATTTGTCCCGTTTGGGGCAGGTTTGCGTATATGCTTCTCACAAACCAGAGCTTCTCACAACAAGCATCATGGTTTCGGTAGGGAACGTCCCACCTTTGGGTGCGAAACGATATCCACTACCTCTTATTGCTTCCAAAAATTTTCTCATGTCAACATAGAACAACAGGAGTGTTGTGCCAATTTTTGTGATTTTTCGGGGTTCATTTGGACATTTTTATGCATTAACTGAGTTTTCAATGCATTTATGTGCATAATTCAAATTTGAACTACATGCACATGCTCCAGTGCATATAAATTGGTTGAAAAATCAAATCTGTGTCCTTGGGTGCATGCTTAGGTCCCATGCAATAAATGGGAATGAATTTCAAACACCAGGGCACCGTTGATTGCCGACAAAACATTGAGATGCCTGGTTTTAAATTCTAGTAAATCCAAAACTCGTCTGAAATTCATGAAACTTGGCATGCTATCATGGAATGGCGCCCGACATGATGTGGTATTTTGTGTGTCCATTTTGAGAGAAGGCGCACTCGAATAATGACTGCCAACAAAGGCATTTTGAAAAAATAGCTGCCACTTAATATCTCAAACGTTTGTATAATTCAAAACGTGTACGTTCTGTTAACCATTCACGTGACGCCACGTGTCTTGGTTTTAATGGCTGTAGCAGGTGCCGTGCGGACAGCTGCTTGACCTTGACTGAACGGGAGGCGTGCGAGCGCAGTCCGGTGCACACGCTGACCGAGAGGTGTGCAAGCTGTCCTCCAATGCGCAGGCTCACCGGGAAGCGTGCGAGCTTTATGATGCGCGGGCTCACTTGGAAGCGAGCCCTTTGACTTCCATGCCCGCCCGCCTTCCTCTCCATTAATGGCGCCCGAGCCGCTGTTTAATACGGGCGGCCTTACTGTTCACCTCCCATTCCCCTCCCCCCCCCCCCCCCCCGCAGATCTCCACCGCCATGGCGCAGAATGATCATCTGTCACTAGTCTTCAAGTTTGGTGAAGTCGACTCCGAGCCGGAGGAGATAGAAAATAAGGAGGAATGGGGCCTCATGGACATGGCCCAGAACGAGCTGGCCACGGCGGTTGCTGCCCCCGCTCCTGTCCCAGCTCCCATCCACGCGCCCGTGCCAGCGACCATCCCCGTAGCATTGACGGGCTGGTCGCCGAGCACTATCGCAGAGCTGGAAGCCGCGGGTGTCAGTGAGGTCTCCGCGGTCCCGCGCGAGCTCATGTACATGCCAGCGCCAGCGCCCGTGCCCGTGCGCGCCCCTCCACCCACCGTGCCGCCGGCCCCCGTGCGTTTGGCTGCACCCACCGCGCCCGTCCGCGCCCCTCCACCCACCGCGGCGCCGGTCCCCGTGCGTTTGGCTGCACCTGCCGCGCCCATGCCCGTGCCCGTGCGCCCCCCCCTCAACGGCATGGGACACTACCGTCGACCGCTACCTCTCAACGGCGCCAGTTGCCGTCATCCTGCGCCCTGCCCGTCGATCGCGTGATGACATGATGTTTGATTTACAAGTGAAAAAATTTTGTTCTGCCTTGAAGACTTCAACAACGACGTCCCGGAGGACGACAACGACAACGACGGCGCAGCACGCCGCCGCCGAAAACAGTTTTTTTGGGGTTTAATATTGTATCTCGAATTCTCGATCATATGAATATAAGTTCGCAGTGTGACTGAATGAAAGATATGGTTTGAATGAACTTGCATTTTTCTCTCTTAATGTACAGACTTATCAAACGATTTTCTTTTGAAAAGAACGTCAACGGTTTTTAAATATGAAAAACTCATCGCAAACGTTTTAGTTAGAACACCCGTATGCAAACCGACAGCTTCCCTAGGAAGCCAAGGGAAAATGTGCCGAGCAGGATTTCTGCATCCCTTCAACGCAAACGGTTGTTTTGCATGACCCGTGTGCAACCACGTACAAACAATTGGGTAAGATTTGCATATCTGTCATTTTGGGTATGTTGCCATTTCTCAAACTGGAAAGATTGACGTTTGTTTATCTAGTAACATTGCCATTTGTCAACCTTGTAACACTGTGATTTGTCAAAATATGCAGCTACAAATCACTAGCACTATGTAATTTGTGCAACTAAAATCACTAGCACTATTCATATGGACACCACCAGCAGGCATGAGTTCATGGACGCATACGCAAATGTACCATTGATTACATACAACAAGTCATCAACCCACAACGACAATGAGGATACACGTTGGATTATAGATCATTTCCAACAAAACATTATAGTAAAGTTTTTTTCACAGCGATGAAATGAACTTCAGCTCAACCACTCGTCGGTGTTGGAAATGCTTGCTTTGAACTAGAAGTGATTCTCTGGGAAGGGCCAGCTACTGTCAATCTCGAGACCAACGCAGGACTGATCATCCAGGCTGAAGCGGCCTCTTTCAATACCCATATTGGGACGGTAGGGAAGCATAGTAATGTCTGAGGTATAGATATCGTTGCTTCCCATAAATGGTAGTAACGTTGTGTCAACAGCAGCTGGATCGCCTTCCACCATCATTGGATAGTTTTGTCCAAGGAAGAGCGAGTTTCCACCAAGACTTTCAATACTGAACTAGGGAGAAGGTGTTGGCGCTAGTACACCAGTATCCATCCCGAATACCCTGCAACGGATGTTGGAATAGGTCTGGAGAGTGCGACCATACGAGACAACACCTACTTCCTTAGTAACATCAGCAGTGCCCTGTATACAGACAAGAAGAGGTGATCCATCGGAATAAGTTGCCAGGCGCCACTGAGTATATGGGTCCTGCTCGTCCTCATGCTCGTGAATAAAATTTTCAAGTATATGTGGTGGAATGTTCACAGGACCTTGGAAACACAAGAAGGTTAATTAATAAAGGGAAACTAGCTAAACCGCATGCATGTGGATGAAACAATTATACTTACGGTGGAAGACAAACGTACCGAAATCATGAGGATTCCATGCAAAAACAGTGCCACGAGTGGTGGCAGCAAACACAAGACCCTCGCATTGAATTGCATCACAGTACTCATCCGTGTATAGAAACTGATTTTTGAGCAATATCCATCGAGTCGAACCATGAAGGACGGCAACAAGCTTGTCGAAGATAGCGACAACATAAGCATTCCTATAACCCCAAGAGTGGTTGGGAACTCGACAAATTGCTATCTTCCGTAGACGACAGTCAGCATGATCGTATTTGAACTCACGTAGAATACCGGTGTACTCAACCTCTGGGCAATCGTCTGAGATTTTTCGAAGTGGAACCCGGAGACGAGTGTACACATTCACAAGTTTCCACTCGCAGTTGTACCCAATATAAACAACCCAATCTCCATTTGCTCCTGCCCAAGCCTTGCCCTCAAGAGATGGCATCTTAACATCATATGTATCATTATCAAGCGGCATCAACTTACACAAGGCGAGGCTTCCCTCGTCCCCGCGCCAGTCAGCAGGGTCACGGCGAAGAAGATAGGGGAGATCAAACCGCTCCTGAACCCTTGGGTTCCTTGTAATGATGTTATTAGTTGAGTGGAGAATGGTCTTGCACGAACCTGCCATGCTAGCCGGGGTGATGACGTCGCACCGATCAATGAGTTACACCGCGTCATCATTCAGATTGGGGCAAGCATAACGGGGTCGTCGGCTTGTTCCCTCCATGGATAAGACGATCAAACAATGGCAGAAGGAAGGGTGAAGCCAAATGGAGGAGGGAGGAAGAGCTAGCGTGCGACAGCAGTTCCAAATCGAGAGGGAAAGGCGAAGAGTCGGTGGATGGTTGCCATGGTACACAAAGAGGCGCCTGGGAGCGAATGGTTGCCACATAGGTCACACACTGACGACGAGGCGAGTGAACCGCATGCAATCCCATCGCACAACACACACGTCTTGTTAAGTTGAACCGTTTCTGTACTCTTGTGTCAACGCAAACAGTTCATCCGATTGAACCGCATGCTGTATATCCCACACACCTTGATCTGGCTGACCGTTTCTTTTGTGTTGCCTAATCACAAACAGTTCATCCGAGTGAACTGTATGCTGTATATCGCACACACCTTCATCTGGCTGCCCGTTTCTTTTGTGTTGCCTAATCACAAACAGTTCATCCGAGTGAACCGTATGCTGTGTATCGCACACGCCTTCATCTGGCTGCCCATTTCTTTTGTTCCTCCTCATCGCAAACAGTTAATTGAACTGAACCGTATGCCCTTCATCGCACACGCAACTAAAACCTGAACCATGTTTGATGCATCCTCCATAGCAAACATTTTATACATTTCTGACGGTTTTCATACAGCACCGTTTGCGATTATGGCATCGCACACAGTTTCTCAAAGGGTCTCTGATCTTAGTGTCACATTAGTAGCATCCTGCAGTAGTGGAGTATAATCCTCAAGTTACGGACCCAGTCCGTGTAGTTGCTACCATCATCTTTCAACTTAGCATGGGCCGTTGATCTATAACATAGATATGCAAATACTATCAGGACTATGTTCATGATAAATTAACATCAATTAATCAAATTACTTAAGAACTCCCACTTAGATAGACATCCCTCAAGTCATCTAAATGATACATGATCCAAATAAACTAACCCATGCCCGATCATCACGTGAGATGGGGTATTCATCAATGGTGAACATCTCTATGTTGATCATATCTACTATATGATTCACGTTCGACCTTTCGGTCTCCAGTGTTTCGAGGCCATGTCTGTACATGCTAGGCTCGTCAAGTTTAACCCAAGTATTCCTCATGTGCAAAACTATCTTGCACCCGTTGTATGTGAACGTAGAGTCTATCACACCCGATCATCGCATGGTGTCTCAACACGACGAACTGTGGCAACGGTGCATACTTAGGGAGAACATTTTTACCTTGAAATTTAGTTAAGGGGTCATCTTATAATGCTACCGCCGTACTAAGAAAAATAAGATGCATAAAAGATAAACATCACATGCAATCAAAATATGTGACATGATATGGCCATCATCATCTTGTGCTTTTGATCTCCATCTCCAAAGCATCATCATGATCTCCATCGTCAGCGGCTCGACACCTTGATCTCCATCGTTGTGTCGTGGTCGTCTCGTCAACTATTGCTTCTACAACTATCTCTAATGCATAGTGATAAAGTAAAGCAATTACATGGCGTTTGCATTTCATACAATAAAGAGACAACCATAAGGCTCATGCCGGTTGTTGATAACTTTTACAAAACATGATAATCTCATACAACAACGTATATCACATCATGTCTTGACCATATCACATCACAACATGCCCGGCAAAAACAAGTTAGACGTCCTCTACTTTGTTGTTGCAAGTTTTACGTGGCTGCTACGGGCTTCTAGCAAGAACCGTTCTTACCAACGCACAAAACCACAACGGTGTTTCGTCAAGTTTGTTGTTTTAACATTCTTCAAGGACCGGCTGTAGTTAAATTCGATTCAACTAAAGTAGGAGAAACAGACACCCGCCAGCCACCTTTATGCAAAACTAGTTGCATGTCTGTTGGTGGAACCGGTCTCATGTACGTGGACATGTAAGGTCGGTCCGGGCTGCTTCATCTTACAATACCGACGAATCAAAATAAGACATTGGTGGTAAGCAGTATGAATATCACCGCTCACAACTCTTTGTGTTCTACTCGTGCATATCATCTACGCATAGACCTGGCTCATATGCCACTGTTGGGAAACGTTGCATGGAAAACAAAAAAATTCTACGCACACGCAATGATCTATCCATGGAGATGCATAGCAACAAGGGGGAGAGTGTGTCTACGTACCCTCATAGATCGTAAGCAGAAGTGTTTGACAACGCGGTTGATGTAGTTGAACTTCTTCTAGCTTCGGCTGATCTAGTACCAAACGCACGGCACCTCCGAGTTCTGCACACGTTCAACTCAGTGACGTCCCTCGCCTTTTTGATCCAGCAAGACGTCAAGGTAGTAGATGAGTTCTGTCAGCATGACAACATGGTGACGGTGATGGTGAAGTGATCCTCGCAGGGCTTCACCTAAGCACCACGAAGATATGACCGAGGGTGTAAACTATGGAGGGGGCGCCGCACACGGCTAGGCAATTGTCTGGTGTGTGCTAGGGGCGCCCCCCACATATATATTGGTGGGAGGGAGAGGGGAGAGGCCAGGAGGCGCCCCAAGTAGGATTGAATCCTACTTGGGTTCCTCCTAGGCCGGGACCCCCTTCCTTACTTACCGAAGGGGAACGAAAGAGGATGAGGAAGAAAGGGAAGGGGGAGGCTGAATCCCCCCTTTCCTTTCTCTTCCCCTCTTTCCTTCTCCCCTTGGTTCAGCCCATATGGGGGGTGCACCAGCCCCTAGTGGCTGGTGCGTTTCCCCTCTTGGCCCATAAGGCCCATATCTTTTGCCGGGGGTGCCCGGAACCCCTTCCGGTGACCCGATATGTACCTGGTACCCTCTGGAACACTTCCGGTGGCCGAATACTATCGTCCTATATATCAATCTTCAGCTCTCAACCATTTCGAGACTCCTCGTCATGTCCGTGATCTCATTCGGGACTCCGAACAACATTCGGTCACCAAATCACATAACTCATATAATACAATATCGTCATCGAACGTTAAGCGTGCGGACCCTACGGGTTCGAGAACTATGTAGACATGACCGAGACACCTCTCCGGTCAATAACCAATAGCAGAACCTGGATGCTAACAGTGGCTCCTACATATTCTACGAAGATCTTTATCGGTTGAACCGTTATGACAACATATATTATTCCCTTTGTCCATCGGTATGTTACTTGCCCGAGATTTGATTGTCGGTACCTTCATACCTAGTTCAATCTCATTACCGGCAAGTCTCTTTACTTGTTCCGTAATACATCACCTCGTGACCAACTCCTTAGTCGTTTGCTTGCAAGCTTATGATGTGTATTACCGAGAGGGCCCAGAGATACCTCTCCGATACTTGGAGTGACAAATCCTAATCTCGATCTATGCCAACTCAACAAACACCTTCGAAGATACCTGTAGAGCATCTTTATAATCACCCAGTTACGTTGTGACGTTTGATAGCACACAAGGAATTCCTCCGGTATCCGGAAGTTGCGTAATCTCATAGGCGAAGGAATATGCATTTGACATGAAGAAAGCAATAGCAATAAAACTGTATGGTCATAATGCTAAGCTAACAGGTGGGTCTTGTCCATCACATCATTCTCCTAATGATGTGATCCCATTATCAAATGACAACTCATGTCCATGGTCAAGAAACTTAACCATCTCTGATCAACGAGCTAGTCAAGTAGAGGCTCAATAGGGACATAGTGTTTGTCTATGTATTCACACATGTATTTAGGTTTCTTATCAATACAATTCTAGCATGAATAATAAAAATTTATCATGAATAATGAAATATAAAATAACAACATTTTTTGCCTCTAGGGCATATTTCCTTCACAAAGGACCAGAGCAAGACTAGGCGGGTGGCAGGCTCTCAGAGGGGCCTTATGGGGCGACTCACGCAAAGGCCCTGTCGGGGGATTGATTTGTGCTAAGGGAAATCCACCAAAACTCTTGTTCGAACTCTAGGGCCCTGGTTCACGACCTAGCAACTAGACAGTGAGTTTGGCGAGCCTACGGTGAGCTAGCACGATGGGAGGGCAGGAGGCATGATGAAGACACAGCGAGCTACCCAGGTTCGGGCCACAGTTCGGTGTAAAACCCTACTCCTGCTTGGTGGGATTGCTTGTGGAGACAGTGCTTGCGAGCTACAAGATACACGCAAGTCTCAAGGGTGCAATGGCGCAATTCTCTTCTATGGTGGCCGCCCTCCCCCTATTATAGGCGACTCGGTCCTCTTCCCCCAAAAACCTTGGCGGGAAGGGCTACCACATGGTAGCAATTTGAAAGAGACAAGCGCCCAGGCTTATCCTGACAAAAGGTGGTCTTTGCCTGCTAAAGTGGTTATCCATGATGCGTAGGGTGCTCTACGATGACCTCCATCCTGGCGCGCCGCACCGTCCTGGTCTTCTTTCACCAAAGCGGGAGGCTCTGGGACTTGCTTTGGGGGGAGGCATACGCATCTGGTCCCAAGGGGAAACTATTCTGGACGTGCTCGCTAGCACGGCCCCGCTCCTGTCACCTGCCGCGGCGACGTCACCCATGTGATGGGCACGTGACCCGCGTTGCACGGCCTCCTCGGGAGGCCTCGCGGTAGGGCGCCTCGCGAGAGGGGCGTCGTGAGGCCGCCTGCTTCTGATGGTGGTACTTGGTGAAGTCCTTCGTTGAGAGGGGCCTCGCGGGGCGCGGCCCTTGCTAGATAGCTGGCTCCGTGGTGCCCACAGCTGGGCGGCCTCGTGAGTTGGGCCAGGGGTCGCTTCCTAAGCCGCAAGAAGATGGCCGTGGTAACAAGGTTCACATTGGGCCGACAGGCCCAGAGGAGAGGGAGGACTTTCCCAACTTGGAGAACAAGACTATAAGAGTTAGAGTAGGAACGGGTTAGCGACCCAGAATCTCCTGTAAACCTAGGGATTTGACCTATCATATAAAGGGGAGCCCCTAAGACGAAGAGTCTAATTTGCAATTTCTCGAAAGCTAGGTTAGCGAAACCACATCCTTGTAATCAAGATCGTCGTCAATATCAATCAAGCAGGAGTAGGCTTTTACCTCCATCGTGAGGGGCCCAACCTGGGTAACTTGTGTCCTCCATACCCGATCAACCCCGTTCAGGAAACCACCTAGTTGCGATGGCCTCAAGACTTAGTCCTTGCGCGAGGACATCTGCCGTGACAAAACCACGACAGTCGGCGCCCACCATGGGGCCAGCGCACGATGGTGTTGAGTTCTTGGAGGGTGCTCTCCCAGGGATCGAGGGACACGAGATAGGCCGGATGACGAAGAGTCGCCGCGGCAAGCTCTACATCGATGACTCAGACTAGGTCCCGAGGGCGACTCAATCGAGTACAGGTACCGGGTCCCCTTCGGCAAGATCCGCGTCTTCATCGACGCAATTGGCGAGCCTGGTCCCGCGTTGGACATCATCTTCGACCCCGTTGAGTCGGCGCGCCGGACCAGACCCGGTCAGATCTGCGCTTTCGTTGGTTTCACTCATGGAGTCGACCTGTTAGGCGATTCCGCGTCTGGCGGCGACACACTAGTCAACTCGGATGGTGAATCTTTGCTTGGAGATACCGAGTGAATTTTTCCACTTTTTGATGATAGACCGGGGGGCTACTCCGATGACAGGATCGATCTGGAGGTTTCACAGCCGCCCCGCCGTGCAGCTGTCTACATGGCAGGGACCCCGATCGAGACGACGGCGGGTCAAGATTCTATGACGGCTGGGGCCGAGGCAATGGCTTCCACCGTGGTTGGCTCAAGCCAAACGCTGGCTCAGGTGCTTGTAGAGCTGATGACTACTCTAGGAATGCTCTTGTCGGCTCTAGTAACCACAAAGTACGTGGCTGAACGTAACATAGAGGTTGCAAAGCGTCACGAGCAGATGGCCAAGATCTAAGAGGATATTAATGCAGAGAGTGTTTGCATGGCCGAGACACACGCCCACATCCATAGCGAAACTGAGCATTTGAAAACAGAGGTGCTTCATCTTAGTTTCCGCCAAAACGAGAATTCTGCGGTACACCAGAGGAGGCATCAAAGTTGGCTACCAACTAGTTTTGAGCCTACATAGTTGTTTGATACACCGCGAGATGCACTCGTTCCAGGGGCAGGCACCAGCACGCCAAGTGCGGCAACCATAATACCCCAATTGACTCAGGTTGTACCTCCAAACACAATTCAGTTGCAACCGCCGGTTCAACAATCCTTGGGATCTGACCGGCTTAGTGGCCACAATGAGTGGGGGCCCACCCAGATCAGGCCAAGTTCACGTGCGCCCCGTGACCTTGAGGCGACGACCATCCCCATCTTCTTCCACTCCATCTTCGCTGCCCTGGTGCCACCGTTCTCTGACTTCCTCTGTGTCGTCCTTAACCACTATCAGATCCATCTGATGCACCTGCAGCCCAAATCCATCCTCCTCCTCACCGTCTTCGCCTACCTCTGTGAGGGCTTCTTGGGAGTGCTCCTTCGTTGGCATTCTTCAGGACCTTGTACAGTCTGCCGATCTCCGTCGGGAACCAGCATACGGGGTGCGCCTCGTTCGGTATCACTGATGAATGGCTGGCAACATTATCGACATGAGGATCTTGAAGAAGGTGGAGGGCTACAGGTCGCGTTGGGTCTATCTAGACGCCAAGCAGTTTAGCCCCCTCCTCCAGATCCCGACCGAGACGGCCGTGAAGAGCTCCGGGTGGGAGCACTTCGAGCTCGTTGACGAGAGGCTGGGGCCGCTCATGGTGAGGATGGCGGAGCTGAGGCCGCCAAGGTGATGGTGGCGATGGTTGCCAAGGAGTTCTTGTGCTGGCGCATCGCACCCCTCCAAAAGCGCTCGCACCCGGTGTGGACGATCGCCGGCGTCGCTGATCCGATGTGGCTGAGCGAGGACAACCTCCACTTGGGAGTGCTACATGAGATCGTGAGGATCATGTTCCCTGCGGATGCAGAGAACCTACCCAAGGATATGTACCCGGTGTACCGCTACAAGAACAAAAATGAACTTGTCGCGGACATGCTACAATTTGATCAGTGGGGACTGGTCTCGTCGGACCACGATGGGCCTCGCGAGAACCCTCTCGTGGTGCTGCTCGGCTCGGGAGGCCACGGCAGCCTAGGACGGGGAGGAGAGCGACGAAGGGACGCCCCCACCAACTTGCCACAAGCTGCTGTTGGACGCCCCTGACAACGACGATGATGACGATGGTGACCGATTCATGGTCATGCTCGCCCAGCGCACGAGTGTGGGGGGTGAAGGGAACTCGGCTATGGGGGCGAGTGAGCCTCACAGGTAGGATTCCCTCGTTGCACCGGCGGTTGACGATGCCGGTAGGCCTTGTGCCGAGCCCTTCGGAGGGAGCTCGAGCAAGCCTCGCGAGGGGGGCAGTAGTGGCCGCCAGAAGCCGAAGAGACGCTGGGCTCCCACTGGTGAGTAAGCTTCCACACCTTGCTCTTGTTTTCCTATTTCTGCTTCTTGCTTCCTGAGGCCTGGGCTAAACTGGCACGCTACCTAGGGAGTTAGACAAGAAGGCCAAGAAGAAGAAGAAGAAGGATGAGGCCCCCGCCTTGAAGGGGGCCACGACGCCCGCGGCGCCCCCGATGGCGACACGGGATGAGAGCCGCAGGGAGGCCGAACGCCGCCCCAAAGCAGAGGCGAGGCGCTAGACGGTGGAGGGCAGCAGGCGATGCCTCCCGAGGCACCTGTGGACCGGCCTCCCCCGACCGGGGGAGCGAGCCTCGCGAGGGGGTCTCCACCGACGAGGTGGTGCCTCCCGAGGCACCCGACGCGGCAGGCAAGGCGACGAAGGAGGGGGCGACGAGCCGACCTCTCTGTCGCACCCCACGCCTACCGAGGAGGCTGGCGTCAACATGGGGGCCGTAATAGGCCCCCAGCGTTCGCCGGTGCGCCAAGCCCCTAAGGCGGCCGCGACGAGCCCGGAGTGCATGGCGACGCAGCCGGCCGCAGAGGAGGAGGCTGCAAAGAGCCCCGCACCTGACGAAGGAGGCAGCCCCCGCTAGGGACGAAGGCACGAAGCCCACGCGAGGTCTCGACCCTGGGTCTTCGTGCACCATGACGGTGGAGAGCGGCGAGGAGGCACAGCCTGGGGCCTTGGCGCTAGTGAGCTCCAACGCTGTGCTCAAATGTGGGGCCATCAGTGACGCCAGGGCAGACCTCGACGTGCTTTAGGAAGACCTTCGGGCGGAGGAGGATCGCCAACGGCTCGCAGACGAGTGGCGCCAGCTTAACGTGGCCATGAAGCTGGGTCGCTGGTTGGACGAGGCTGCACGGGAGAAGCACGGCAAAATCATGAAGGACGCCGAGGAGCTCTTCGAGAGGGCCCTCGAGGATGCCGCAGATGCCGAACAGTGAAGCGAGGACGCCGTGGCCCGCGAGAAGGTGCTCCAGGAGTAGGCGGAGCTCAGGGAGCAGGGGTTCTGGACATGGGAGGAGGCCACGGAGGTCTGCGAAGGCTAGCTCGCTTCCCGCGAGGAGGATCTCACCAAGCGTGGGGAGGCCCTAGCGGCTCGCGAGGGGGACCTCGATATCCGGGAGTACCAGAGTAGGAGCTCACGAGGACCACCTCGGAGCAGGAGGCCGAGCATCAGTGCTTGGCGACGCTGGACCGCTAGGTGGGGGCTGCCCAAAACTCCTACGACTCCCGCATGGCCAAGGCCTACGCCCAGCTCGAAGAGTGGGAGAAGAAGTACAAGGAGGACACCAATGCCAAGTCCAAGGCAGAGCGCAAGGCGCTCGTCAAGGAGCATAGCCAAAAGTTGAAGCTCAAGCGGGATAGCTTCGTCCAGAAGAAGAGTGAGCTCAAGGCCGAGAACGCCCCACCTTGCGAAGGAGCTGAAGGACACCGAGGCCATGCGGCAGCAGGCGCTGACGGCGAAGACGGACGCTGAGGAGGAGTTGGCATCCCTCCAGATGTAGGTGGGTGGTGTCTTCGAGGTTGTCGCGAGGGCCACGGACGACCGCATGCGGGAGCTGGGGCAGCAACACGTGCGCAACAAAATGTTCCGCGCCCTCATGTAGCGCGCGCACGGCTATTGCACGCTTCACTGATGAGAAGACCTCGGAGCCCCTCGATGACAATAATGCCAGCTACCTTGACTTCTTCACCAATATCATGGAGAAGATGGAGGAGGGGACTGCGAAGGCGAACGAGATCCTCGAGAAGGAGAGCCGCGATCTCCTGAGCCATGCAACGACACGGGTCTTCAGTAACCTCTTCCGCAGTGACAACGCGGGTCTTCAGCAACCTCTTCCGCAATGACGCCGGCTTCGACTTCGAGATGGTGATGGCCCCCGTCCCACCGGAGCTGAGCGACGGGCTCGAGAAGGAGGTGCGGTACCACGTGGCGGCCTACGCCCAGTGATTCGCTCCCGTCGACGATGGCTCTGAGGAGGATGCCGATGCTAATAGCGACGACAATGCCTCATCCGCCTAGGCCTTCCCTCCTTTTATCCTGTTGAGATAGATGTGGCCCCGTGGGGGCGTGAAGACAATGTTTTGCTATGTAATAACGTTGCAAGTTTATGTTCCCTCGTGAGGCTTGTTTTCCTTTTTGCTTGCCTTTATGCTCTACGTCCCTAGGACCCAGGCCCCGAGCGTGCTACGACTGTCACTGGTATGCTAAAGTGTGCGCTTAAATAGACTAGGGGGTGTAGGGCTTCGTGAGGTGGTAAGAGCTCCAGAGGCGCGATGCTCGAGGAACCCCCCTTTGACGTGCAAGCGGCTAGCATCCAAGAAAGACTGAAGGCGCTCAGCGAGGGCGCGAGGGAAAAAGTGTTCGAGAGGCGCTAAGAAAAGCTCATGAAGCGATTATGACTTAGTTTTCTCAAAGTATGCAACTTGGCGTGCCTCCGCCTATAGGATGCGCCTCGCGAGGGTTGTCCGCTCGTGAAGCCTCTAGCGGGTACTTGGTGGAGACGGCGCGACACGCTAACCCGCGAGGCAGCGCTCGCGAGGCCTCGCGAGGAGGGGTGCTCATGAGGTTTCCTATGCCCTGCATTAGTGGGATTGCCAACAAGTTTTTGCAAGTGATGCAACAGAGCACATTCCTGAGGTCGCTTGTGGGTGTCATGCGAGGAGACAAAAGTACCAAGGACCTTGGTGAGGCGACGTGCATGGGAGCAGGCCTGCGAGCCAGAGCTCAGTCACTTGGGCTTAGTGGTGCTGCCGGGACTGGCCCAGACGCAGGCACCGTGTACAGCCTCCGCTCGCGTGATACGCACGAGGGAGATCGCGAGCGCGCGCGCCTCATGTAGCAAATTCCTGACCAAGTACACAATGTTTAGGAAATAACGTTTTACTGAAGCATGAGAAAGGGGTTTTATTACATAATAAAAGATACATGCTACCGTGATGCGCACGGGTCAGCTTGAGGATACGATGGCCATGCGGCCCCTCAGGTAATTAGTTTGCCATGTCTGGGCATGGGGCTTCCACTGGATTGTGGGTGGGAGCTCTTGCGGCCAGCGGTAACACAGAGGAGAGGCTCTAGAGCATGTACAGCTCCACTTCGCTCGTATCCATGAGGTCACGGGTAGAACTTGTGGAAGTGTTGGATGTTCCATGTGTTTGGTACCGGAACACCATTCTCCGTATCCAGCCGTGCTGCGTGATGACCCACAAGTATAGGGGATCAATTGTAGCTCTTTTCGATAAGTAAGAGTGTCGAACCCCACGAGGAGCAGAAGGAAATGACAAGTAGTTTTCAGTAAGGTAATGTCTGCAAGTGCTGAAATTGTAAGTAGCGGAGTAGTTTGATAGCAAGATAATTTGTAACGAGCAAGTAACGATAGTAGTAACAAAAGTGCAGCAAGGTAGCCCAATCCTTTTGAGGCAAAGGACAGGTCAAAAGGTCTCTTATGATAAGCAAACCGTTCTTGAGGGTACACGGGAATTTCATCTAGTCACTTTCATCATGTTGATTCGATTTGTGTTCGCTACTTTGATAATTTGATATGTGGGTGGACCGGTGCTTAGGTGCTGTTCTTACTTGAACAAACCTCCTACTTATGATTAACCCTCCCGCAAGAATCCGCAACTATGAGAAAAGTATTAAGAATAAATTATAACCATAGCATTAAACTTTTGCATCCAATCGGTCCCTTACAGAATAGCGCATAAACTGGGGTTTAAGCTTCTTTCACTCTCGCAACCCATCATCTAATTGCTACTCCACAATGCATTCCCTTAGGCCCAAATATGGTGAAGTGTCATGTAGTCGATGTTCACATGACACCACTAAGGGAATCACAACATACATACTATCAAAATATCAAACACATATCAAGTTCACATGATTACTTGCAACATGATTTCTCCTGTGACCTCAAGAACAAAAGTAACTACTCACAAATGATAATCATGCTCATGATGAGAGGGGTATTAAATAGCATAATGGATCTGAACATATAATCTTCCACCAAATAAACCATGTAGTAATCAACTACAAGGTGTAATCAACACTACTAGTCACCCACAAGCACCAATCTATAGTTCCGGTAACAAGATTGAACACAAGAGATGAAATAGGGTTTGAGATGAGATGGTGTTGTTGAAGATGTTGATGGAGATTGCCCTCCCCAAGATGGGAAGTTGTTGGTGATGATGATGACAATGATTTCCCCCTCCGGGAGGGAAGTTCCCCCGGCGAAATCGCTCTGCCGGAGGGCAAAAGTGCTCCTACCCAAGTTCCGCCTCGAGACGGCGGCGCTCCGTCCCGAAAGTCCTCTCCTTATTTTTATAGGTCAAAATGACCTATATACCAGAAGATGGGCACCGGAGGTGGGCCTGGGTGAGCACAACCCACCAGGGCACACCTGGGCTCCCTAGCGCGCCCAGGTGGGTTGTGACCACCTGGTGGGCCCTCTCTGGTAATTATTTGCTCCAATAATTCTTAAATATTCCATAAAAAATCCTCATGAAGTTTCAGCTTGTTTGGAGTTGTGCAGAATAAGTGGCCTGACGTAGCTTTTCCAGGTCCAGATTTCCAGCTGCCGGAATTCTCCCTCTTTGTGTATACCTTGCATATTATGAGAGAAAAGGCATTAGAATTACTCCAAAAGCATTATTATGGTTAAAAACATTATAAATAACAGTAACAAAACATGATGCAAACTGGACGTATCAACTCCCCCAAGCTTAGACCTCGCTTGTCCTCAAGCGAAAACCGAAATCGAAAAACATGTCCACATGCTTTGAGAGGGAGGTGTCGATAAAAACAAAATACAGACATAGAAGCATCATGTTGATTATTATAACAACAACAAAATTAAACATAAGACTTTTATCATAGGACTTTTATCATAGACTTCTCATGAATAAGTAACAGTTCATCACATAATCGAAGTATAAAGCAAAAACTCTATTAGAAACAACAAACTATGTTCTCAATCAACCTTGCAACTACAATTCATCATCTTTTCAGGAAGGGTCACGTATCGGAGCCTTTAGGCAAGTCCACATACTCAACCCATCATATAGTCTTCTATGATTGCTAACATTCACCGCGTACACATGTGCAAAACGTTTCAACCGGACACATAGAAAGATAGTGGCTTATAGTTTCGCCTCCCAACGTATTCACCTCAAGGGTGATTTCAACAATAATAACTCATGCTATCTATATTCAACTGGACATATGTGCGTAGATCTTTCCTCACCACATGATGCTTGCCAAAGGAGAAAAATAAAAAGGAATAGAAGGAAAACTTTGACTCTTTGCATAAAAGTAAATACATAAAAGTAAAAGATAGACCCTTCGCAGAGGGAAGCAGAGGTTGCCATGCGCTTATTTGTTTGTATGCTCAACCCCTTTGTGCAAAAGAACGTCACGTTGCATTGGCCCCTATGATAGCGACCTTTATTATGCAGTCTGTTGCTTTTATTCTTCACCATCACACGTTCGTGCAACGCTCAATTTTCTCTTACACTAAATGATCTCACACATTTAGAAGCAATTTTTATTGCCTTTTTGCACCGGTGACAACTTACTTCTATGTGAATATAAACAAACATAAACCATTAAGTTGTCTTCCTTGTCCAACGTCAACAATTTTGACATATAATATTTTGATGAGGGCTCACAATCACAAAAGATTTCTAGGATAGTATATTTATATGAGAATCTTCTCTTCCCTTATTAATTCTTTCATGAGTTGCATCATTGACTAATGCTATGTTTGTCAATCTCTAATAAAATTTTCTACTTATACATTTCCTTATGTGGTGCCATCACCTACCATAAGATTAGTATATGATCTTCTTGATTTATTTCCTTTCTTTTATTTATTTCCTTTCTCTTTTTCTTTCTTATTTCTTTTCTTTATTTGCAATATGAGAGTAAAGAAAGCAAAAACTCAAACTAAACTTTATTATATAACTTGCACACGATTACAAGGATATATCACTAAGTAAACTCTCAAAGAAGAAAGGATCGAACTAAACTTTTATTCATCTAAAGAAAAAGACCGAACTAAAAATAAGTAAAAGCAAAAAGATAGTTGGATGATATGATACCGGGGCACCTCCCCCAAGCTTGGCGAAAGCCAAGGGGAGTGCCCATACCCGATACTCAGTTCTCTTTTGGTGGTGAAGAAGAAGGTATAGTGGTGATGAAGAAGAGATCTTGTCCTCGGATTTCCATGGCAGTGGTCCACCATCATAAGAGGAAGAGTGAGTCTCATGAGTCCTGCCACTAGCAGCCAAACTCATACCTTTGAACCTTGCCTCATGTTCAAAGAGTTGGTTTTGGAGGTCATAGATCTGGCTTTGGAGGAAGTTGATTTGCTCGTTGAGGGTGAAGACGATGTCCTTCCTGGGCTTGCCATCCGCCTTGAGATCACGGGAGAGGTCCGTGATCATAAGGTGATTGGCATTGAGTCCACGCTCCACCATCCCCTTGCACCGGAAGACGTCCTGCTTCATGGCTTCAAGTCTGGCCTCCACGGTTCCCATCCCCTTCGGACATGGCACATCACGGAGGTGAAGCACCCCCTCATGCATCTGGATGACCTGAGGGTGCTGCACCACCTCACAAAGGTATGGGTTGATGATGTTCTTGAAGAACTTGTCCTTGGAGGAGCTTGAAGCAGCCATGGTAGATGGGATCTGACAGAAAACAGCAAGGAAAAGAAAACAAAGGATTTCTTCACGATACGGTGATCAACAATTTTGGGAAGTATATATAGATTTTTTATCTTGGAGGACAAGCGTACGGAAGAAAAACAGAGTCCGGAAGGTGTCCCAGGTGGGCACAACCCACCTGGGCGCGCCAGGCTATCTTGTGCCCACCAGGGGACGCTTCCTGGAAGTTTCTTTATTTCCTAAATTTTTAAATATTCTGAAACTGATAAAAAAATATTTTTGCGGATTTTTTGGAGTCCGTTTACTTAACGTATTACGTACCTCCTTATTTTCATGATTCTAGAGTGTTCCAGAAGGACTCTTTTATGTGTTCTTCCGGTGTCAAAGTTTGGATAATATTACTTTCAACATTAATGGGCGTACCTGAAATATGATGCTTTAGTCGTTGCCCATTGACAACCTTCGGGTTAGTACCTTCGGAATTATTTATTTTGATGGCTCTAGAGCGGTAAACCTCCTCGATAACATAGGGGCCTTCACATTCTGAGAGGAGTTTTCCTGCAAAGAATCTGAAACGAGAGTTGTACAAAAGAACGTATTCTCCAACTTTAAACTCACGCTTTTGGATTCTTTTGTCATGCCATCTTTTAACTTTTTCTTTGAATAATTTTACATTTTCATAAGCTTGGGTTCTCCATTCATCTAATGAGCTAATATCAAATAACCTCTTTTCACCAGCAAGTTCGAAATCATAGTTGAGCTCTTTGAGTACCCAATATGCTTTATGTTCTAACTCAAGAGGCAAATGACAAGCTTTTCCATAAACCATTTTATAAGGAGACATACCCATAGGATTTTTATATGCTGTTCTATAAGCCCAAAGTGCATCATATAATTTCTTAGACCAATTCTTCCTGGACCTATTGACAGTCTTTTGTAAAATTAATTTTATTTCTCTATTGCTAAGTTCAACTTGACCACTAGACTGAGGATGATAGGGTGATGCAATTCTATGGTTAACATCATACTTAGCAAGCATTTTACGGAAAGCACCATGAATAAAGTGTGAACCACCATCAGTCATTAAATATCTAGGGACTCCAAACCTTGGGAAAATAACATCCTTAAGCATTTTAATAGAGGTGTTGTGATCAGCACTACTGGTTGGAATAGCTTCTACCCATTTAGTAACATAATCAACAACAACCAAAATATGTGTATACCCATTAGAGGAAGGAAAAGGTCCCATGTAATCAAATCCCCAAACAGCAAATGGTTCAACAGCAAGTGAATAATTCATAGGCATTTCTTGACGCTTACCGATATTACCTATTCTTTGACATTCATCACAAGATGAGACGAACTTACGGGCATCCTTGAAGGGAGTAGGCCAATAAAATCCGGATTGCAATACCTTCTGAGCAGTTCTATCTCCAGCATGATGCCCTCCATAAGCTTCGGAGTGACATTTCCGTAGGATTTGTCTCTGTTCATGCTCAGGCACACAACATCTAATAATACCATCTACTCCTTCTTTATAAAGATGTGGGTCATCCCAAAAGTAATTTCTTAAATCATAGAAGAATTTTTTTTCTTTTGTTGGTAAGTAAAGCTAGGAGGTAAATATTTAGCAACAATGTAATTAGCATAATCAACATACCAAGGAGTACTGTGAGCAACATTTATTGCAGCTAAACGCTCATCAGGAGAACTATCATTAATAGGTAGTGGGTGATCAGACACATTTTCCAGCCTAGATAAATTATCAGCTACGGGGTTCTCACCTCCTTTTCTATCAATGATATGTAAATCAAATTCTTGTAACAAGAGAACCCATTGAATAAGTCTAGGTTTAGCATCTTTCTTTCCCATAAGATATTTAACAGTACCATAGTCTGTGTGAACAGTTACTTTGGAATCAACAATATAAGGTCTAAATTTATCACAAGCAAACACCACTACTAAAAATTCTTTTTCAGTAGTAGCATAATTTCTTTGAGCACTGTCTAGAGTTTTACTAGCATAATGAATAACATTCAACTTCTTATCAACTCTTTGTCCTAGAACAACACCAACAACATAATCACTATCATCACACATAATCTCAAAAGGCAAGTTCCAATCAGGTGGTTGAACAATAGGTGCAGAAATTAAGGCTTTCTTGAGTTTTTAAAAGGCTTCTAAACAATCACCATAAAAAACAAAAGGAATATCCTTTTGCAAAAGACTCGTAAGAGGCCTAGAAATCTTAGAGAAGTCTTTGATAAATCTCCTATAGAAACCAGCACGACCTAAGAAACTACGATACCTTTTATAACTTTAGGACATGGCATTTTCTCAATTGCATCAACCTTAGCTTGGTCCACTTCGATACCTCTTTCAAAAAATTTAAGACCCAAGACAATGCCTTCATTAGCCATAAAGTGACACTTCTCCCAATTCAAGACAAGATTTGTTTGTTCACATCTCTGCAAAACTCGATCAAGATTGCTTAAACAATCATCAAAAGACTTCCCATAAACAGAGAAGTCATCCATGAAAACCTCAACAATCTTTTCACAAAAATTTAGAGAATATAGCAGTCATACATCTTTGAAAGGTAGCAGGTGCATTACATAAACCAAAAGGCATACGTCTATAAGCATAAGTTCCAAAGGGACAAGTAGAAGTGGTCTTTTCTTCGTCAGGTTGAGAAATAGGTATTTGTGAAATACCAGAATATCCATCAAGGAAGCAAAAATGTGTGTGCTTAGATAATCTTTCAAGCATTTGATCAATAAATGGCAGAGGGTAATGATCTTTTCTAGTTGCTTTATTTAATTTTCTAAAATCAATTATCATTCTATAGCATGTAACAATTCTTTGTGGAATAAGTTCATTCTTATCATTAGGAACAACAGTTATACCTACTTTCTTAGGAACACAATGAACAGGACTTACCCATCTACTATCAGCTATAGGATAGATTATACCTGCTTCCAGAAGTTTTAATATTTCCGTTCTTACCACTTCCTTCATCTTTGGATTTAACCGACGTTGGTGATCAACAACTGGTTTGGCATCAGGTTCCATATTAATTTTGTGCTGACATAGAGTGGGACTAATGCCCTTTAAATCATCAAGAGTATATCCAAGAGCAGCTCGGTGCTTCCTTAGAACTTTCAATAATCTTTCTTCTTCATGTTCTGAAAGGTTAGCACTAATAATAACAGGATATATCTTCTTTTCATCAAGATAAGCATATTTCAAAGTGTCTAGCAATTGTTTTAATTCAAACACAGGATCACCTTTAGGTGGAGGAGGACCTCCTAGAGTTTCAATAGGAAAATTGTGTTTAAGCAGAGGACGTTGTTCAAAGAAAATCTTATCTATTTCATTTCTTTCATGCATATGAAAGTCATTTTCATGGTCTAGCAAATATTGTTCTAAAGGATCAGTAGGTGGTACAGCAATAGAAGCAAGACCAATTAATTCATCCTTACTAGGCGATTCTTTTTCATGAAGATTTCTACTATACTTGGAAAAATTAAACTCATGAGACTCATCACCAAAACTAACACCGACAGTTTGTTTCTTACAATCTATTCTAGCATTAACTGTGTTCAAGAAAGGTCTACCAAAAATGGACAGAAGTCATCTTGTGGGGAATCAAGAACAAGAAAATCAGTAGGGTATTTTATTTTCCCACAGAAGACTTCAACATCTCTAACAATCCCAATTGGTGATATAGTTTCTCTATTAGCAAGTTTAATAGTAACATCTATTCTTGTATTTCTGTGGGTGCTATGTCATTCATAATTTCTTGATATAAGGTGTAAGGAATAGCACTCACACTAGCACCTATGTCACATAAACCATGATAACAGTGATCTCCTATTTTAACTGAGATGACGGGCATGCCAACAATAGGTCTATGTTTATCCTTTTTATCAGGTTTGGCAATTCTAGCGGCTTCTTCACAGAAGTAAATAACATGCCCATCAATATCTTCTTCCAAGAGATATTTAACCATAGCAATACTAGGTTCTACTTTAATTTGTTCACCATGTTTAGGTGTTCTAATATAGCTTTTGTTAACCATAGTTGAAACTTTAGTATGTTCCTTTATCCTAACAGGAAAATGTGGTTTCTCAATATAAGGAGAAGGAACAACTGGATCAACATTATAAAGTATAGTTTCTTATTTAACTGGTACCTGTTCTTTAGTTTCTTCTTTAATAGGTGGGTGATATTTAAATCACTTCTCTTTAGGGAGTTCAACATGAGTAGCAAATGATTCACAAAAGGAGGCTACTATATAAGAGTCAAGTCCATATTTAGTGCTAAACTTTTGAAAAACAACGGTATTTATAAAAGATTTAACACAATCATACTTAAGTTTAATACGTGACTCTTTACCTTCTCGAGTTCCCAATCTTCAGAGTTTCTTTTAATTTTTTCCAAAAGATCCCACCGGAATTCAATAGTCTTCTTCATAAAAGAAGCAACACAAGAGGTATCAAGCATGGTTTGATCATTACGAGAAAGCCGAGCATAAAAATTCTGGATAATAATTTCTCTTGAGAGCTCATGGTTGGGGCATGAATATAACATTGAATTAAGCCTCCCCCAAGCTAGAGCGATACTTTCTCCTTCACGAGCCCAAAAATTATATATATAATTCCGATCACGATGAACTAGATGCATAGGATAACATTTTTGGTGGAACTCCAATTTCAGTCGATTCCAATTCCATGATCCAATATCATCGCATAGCCTATACCATGCCAATGCTTTTCCCTTCAAAGATAAAGGGAAAACCTTTTTCATAAATTCATCTCTGAGTAAACCTGCAAGCTTGAACAATCCACATATTTCTTCTACATATATCAAGTGCATATCAGGATGTTCGGTTCCATCTCCTGCATAAGGATTAGCTAGCAGTTGTTCTATCATACTCGAAGGAATCTCATATTCAATATTTTTAGTAGGTGTAGTAGGTTGAGGGGTAGCTAACTATGGTTCCGGACGAGGTGAAGATACCCCTAACAAACCCCTCAAAGGATTGTTTTCCATAGTAACAAGTGACAATAAATTTCAGCACACTATATAAATGTTTCCTTACCAAATTCCACTTACCAAAGGCGCTTCACTCCCCGGCAACGGCGCCAGAAAATAGCCTTGATGACCCACAAGTATAGGGGATCAGTTGTAGCTCTTTTCGATAAGTAAGAGTGTCGAACCCAACGAGGAGCAGAAGGAAATGACAAGTAGTTTTCAGTAAGGTAATGTCTGCAAGTGCTGAAATTGTAAGTAGCGGAGTAGTTTGATAGCAAGATAATTTGTAACAAGCAAGTAACGATAGTAGTAACAAAAGTGCAGCAAGGTATCCCAATCCTTTTGAGGCAAAGGGCATGCCAAAATGGTCTCTTATGATAAGCAAAGCGTTCTTGAGGGCACATGGGAATTTCATCTAGTCACTTTCATCATGTTGGACCGATTTGTGTTTGCTACTTTGATAATTTGATATGTGGGTGGACCGGTGCTTAGCTGCTGTTCTTATTTGAACAAACCTCCTACTTACGATTACCCCCCCCCCCCCCCCCCCGCAAGCATCCTCAACTACGAGAAAAGTATTAAGAATAAATTCTAACCATAGCATTAAACTTTTGGATCCAATCGGTCCCTTACGGAATAGCGCATAAACTAGGGTTTAAGCTTCTGTCACTATCGCAACGCATCATCTAATTGCTACTCCACAATGCATTCCCTTAGGCCCAAATATGGTGAAGTGTCATGTAGTCGACGTTCACATGACACCACTAAGGGAATCACAACATACATACTATCAAAATATCAAACACATATCAAGTTCACATGATTACTTGCAACATGATTTCTCCCGTGACCTCAAGAACAAAAGTAACTACTCACAAATGATAATCATGCTCATGATCACAGGGGTATTAAATAGCATAATGGATTTGAACATATAATCTTCAACCAAATAAACCATATAGTAATCAACTACAAGATGTAATCAACACTACTAGTCACCCACAAGCACCAATCTATAGTTCCGGTAACAAGAGTGAACACAAGAGATGAACTAGGGTTTGAGATGAGATGGTGATGCTAAAGATGTTGATGGAGATTGCCCTTGCCAAGATGGGAGAGTTGTTGGTGATGATGATGACGATGATTTCCCCCTCCGGGAGGGAAGTTCCCCCTGCGGAATCGCTCCGCCGAAGGGCAAAAGTGCTCCTGCCCAAGTTCCGCATCGAGACGTCGGCGCTCCATCCCGAAAGTCCTCTCCTTATTTTTTCTAGGTCAAAATGACCTATATACCAGAAGATGGGCACCGGAGGTGGGCCTGGGTAAGCACAACCCACCAGGGCGCGCCTGGGCTCCCTGGCGTGCACAGGTGGGTTGTGCCCACCTGGTGGGCCCCCTCTGGTAATTATTTGCTCCAATAATTCTTAAATATTCCATAAAAATCCTCGTGGAGTTTCACCTTGTTTGGAGTTGTGCAGAATAGGTGGCGTGACGTAGCCATTCCGCGTCCAGATTTCCAGCTGCTGGAATTCTCCCTCTTTGTGTATACCTTGCATATTATTAGAGAAAAGGCATTAGAATTACTCCAAAAAGCATTATTATGGATAAAAACGTTATAAATAACAGTAAGAAAACATGATGCAAAGTGGACATATCACCGCGCCAGGCCGGGTAACATGCACCACCCTGAAAGGGCCTTCCTGCATGGGCGAGAGCTTGTGGAGTCCTTCCCTGGAGAGGATTTGTCGCAGGACAAGGTCGCCAGCTTCAAGCGTGCAGGGGATATGTTGCGACAGTGATAGCGACGCAGTGTCTGCTGGTATTGTGCTATGCAGTTGGTAGCCTAGCGGAGCATACCAGCTTCCCGATGGCCGTCCTACCAAGCCTTGTCGAAGGCCAGGACTCGCGGGGACTCATGCTTGAGCTCGGTGGGGAGGACCGCTTCTGCCCTGTAGACGAGGAAGAAGGGAGTTTCGCTAGTAGGCTTGGTGGTTGTCGTGCGGATCGACCACAACACGGAGGGGAGCTTGTCGAGCCAACCCTTGTCGTAGGTTGTGAGCTTTTTCTTGAAACTCCTTGTCTTGAGTCCCTTGAGAACCTCAACGTTGGCGCACTCGGCCTGGCCGTTGCTTCGGGTGAGCCATAGAGGCGTAGCCGATGTGCGTAGGACTTGAAGAGGTCGCTGGTGAACTGTGAGCCATTATCGGTGATGATGCGATTTGGTACGCTGAAGTGGCACACCAGGCCCTTAATGAACTTAACAGTGGAGCCTGCCGGGATGGTACGGACGGGATCCACATCCGCCCACTTGGTGAACTTGTCGATGGTGACGTAGAGGTAGCAGTAGCCGCCAGGCGCGCGAGGGAAGGGGCTCGGGATGTCCAGCCCCTAGACCATGAGGGGAATGGTCTGAATCCCTTGCGCTGGCTAGTGGATCTGTTTGGCATGGAACCGACAGGTCTCGCAAGACTGGACCAACTCCTCGGTGTCGTGAAGCATGGTGGACTAGTAGGAGTCGCTGTGGAAGACCTTGCCAGCGAGGATGCATGACAACGTATGTCGGCAAGCAGCTCGCGCCCTTGCTTTGCCGGGATGTAGCGAAACGCGACTCCATTGGGTCGCCTGCAGTAGAGGTCGCCATCCCTCAAGCAGTAAGGCCCAGCTTGGTAGGCTACGCGCTTCGCCTCTATGTCGTCCTCGGGAAGGGTGCCACTCTCCAAGTAGGCCTTAATCTCCACGGCCCAGCTCTTAGTCTATGGCTCGAGCGCCATCAGCAGGCGAGCGCCTGAAGGTGGGCTGCAGTCTGGTGCGCCTGAGGGTGGTGTGGGTGGGAGCTCTTCATGAGGCAGTGTGGTGCTGGCTTCAGGAAGTGTTGTAGATGGCCTCAGGAGCTTCTCCTCGAAGACACCAGGGTTCTAGGGCTCGGTACGGGATGCCCGTTTGGTGATGTCGTCAGCTTCCTTGTTGTCGCTGCGAGGGATGTGCTGGAGCCAGGGGCGGAGCCCATTGGGCCGACCCGTATGCACAGGAATACAACTGAAATTTTTTTGCTAGCAGTACCTATTAAGTAAAAAGGCCCAGTGCATCGGGGTGGCCCGAGAGCTGTGCATCAGGGTCAGCCCGTTTCAGCCAGGCCGCCCCACTGGCCCAACGCAGCAGGACGCGTGCGTACGCACGCACGCCGGTTCGCTCGCGGATCCATCTCCTCACGTACTCCAGTAGTTTTGTCTCAAAAAAATATCTCCTCACGTAGTCACGTACGCAAGCCTAACAGATCCACCTTTTTTTTCCACTACGCCAAAACTAATCGATCCATCGATCGATTTCTGTGGACGTGTACCATACTTTTTTTTTGAACATAGACGCTAGCAGCGTCCGACTTTAACTTAATAAAGCCACCAGGCAGAATCCACACAAAGAGTCTTACAAGCCAAATAAAGACAGTCAAACGAGCCCATGGCTCAAGATAAAGCTAAGTAGATCGCAGCCACAAGTTCGGTAACACAAAAGCGGAGCATCAAGGCCAAAGCTAGCAAAACGAGGAGGATCATGGAGCAGCCATCGTCCCGTGCCGCGCCTGCACCATGGTAGTCTTGATCAGCTCCATAGTCTCTTTCATGCACTCGATGTCACGCTTCTTCCCCAGTGGAGCCCAAACCTGAAGGAAAATATGGCATTTGAAGATAATATCAGCGGGGTGGGCCGGGAACTTGTGTTCAATCGTAATTTTGTTACGAACCGTCCAGAGGGACCAAAGAAGCGCCCCAACGCATCTCCAAACTATCCTCGCATTGGCCCCTCTTTGCGACGTTAAGATAGACAGCAAGTCGTGGCTAGATTGAGGGTCCCAATTTTGATTGAATGCGTCTCTCACCGCACTCCACGCAAATCTAGCAAGCACACAACCAAAGAAAACGTGGTTCGCGTTTTCCCCTAAACCGCAAGTGGTGCACGTGCCGTCCGCCGGCCCATTTCGTTTGGCAACGTTGTCCGACATAGGTAAGCGGTTGCAAAACATTTGCCATAAGAAGATCTTGATTTTGAGAGGGATGTCAGCCTTCCATAGCCCCCTAGCTATATCTAACATAGTTCCCGCAGATAGCTTGTCATATAGGGACTTGACCGTAAATCTCTTAGAAGCGGTCAACTTCCACGAGATCGTGTCCGCCCCATTACTACGGGTCAGACCACCCAAGTCGGCCGACAAAGCGTCCCAGCTAGCGGCCTCTCTGGTCTCTAGATTCCTAATGAACGAGATGGCTGGAGGTTGGACGCGCAAAGCATCGGCCACGAAAATGTTAGTGTCCGTTGCCAATTGGTACAGTTCCGGATGAGAGTGCCATAACGGCTCCTGACCCCACCAGTGGTCGAGCCAGAACCGTGTGGACTTGCCGTTGTTTACCCGGAACTGCGCACCAACTGAAAACGCCGGTCGAACCGCTTGGATCCCGTTCCAAAAGGCCGAGCCGTTGATTTTAGCCTTGAACAAATTCCCCTCCAGGAAATATTTAGCTCGGAGGATGTCTGCCCGGAGCCCCGACTCGTGTTGGGCAAGACGCCACCACCACTTAGTTAGCAAGGCCACGTTCATGAGTTTAGAATTCGTAATACCTAGGCTGCCAAATTTTTTTGGCCTACACGCAGCTGCCCATTTCACCCTCCAGGAAATTTTTTTGCGCTTGGTCCCGGCTCCTTCCCAAAAGAACCGGGAGCGAGGAGTATCGAGTCTTGTGTGAACCCCATCCGCTAGTAGGAACATCCCCATAGTGAATATAGGGAGGGAAGATAAGCTCGAGTTGGTTAGGATTAGCCTCGCCGCCGAGGACATAAACCTACCCCTCCAAGGGCTCACTCTGTTAGCGACCTTCCCATAAAGCGGTTCCCATTCCGCTATGGTAAGTTTCTTGGTCGATATCGGGAGGCCCAAGTATTTAATCGGAAAGCTCCCTAGCTTGCAATTAAGGAGATTCGCAACCCGCGAGCTAGATAGATCATCCATCCCAATGGTGATCACTTCGCTCTTCAGAAAGTTGATCTTAAGCCCTGATAAGATCTCGAACGCAAGCAGAAGTAGCTTGGTGGTAGCTATACTGTGGTCGTCGGGTTCGAATAAGAGCATCGTATCGTCTGCGTATTGCAAATGCGTGACCCCACCCAGAATCAGATGCGCTACGAGCCCTTTAATGTGTCCCGCTGCCCTTGCTTTATTAATCATGGCCGCCAGGGCATCCGCAACAAAGTTAAAGATGAGCGGGGAGCTTGGGTCTCCCTGACGGAGACCGCGCTTGTTACGAAAGAACTTGCCCATTGTGCCGTTGATGTTGACCGCCGTGTGCCCACTACACACGAGGCGCATGATGCGATGTACGAATCCTGCCTCAAAACCCTTTTTGAGGAGGACTTCTCGCACAAACTCCCAGTTAACGCGATCGTACGCTTTCTCGAAATCTAATTTGAGAAGCACTCCCTGTGCCTTGGTCCTTTTCAACTCGTGAACGATCTCTTGTAACGCAATTGGTCCCTCGAGGATGTTGCGGTGTTTGAGGAAACCCGTTTGACTAGAGCTAATTACTCGTTGAGCGACCAGAGCCAAGCGCGATGCATACGCTTTCGCACAAATTTTGAACGGGATGTTGATCAAGGTAATGGGTCTAAAAAGCTTAATGTTATCCGCCCCTTTGACCTTAGGAATAAGGCTAATGGCTCCGTAGTTCAGCCGGGAGAGGTCCACCGTGCCTAAAGCGAAGCCGTTGACAATATCGTAAAACAAGTGCTTAAGGCAGGGCCAAAATTTCTTAAAGAACTCCACCGGCCAACCGTCCGGCCCAGGCGCCGTGCTCGTTTTCATGCCGTGTAAGGCCTGGTCTATTTCCTCAGGAAGGAAGGCAAGGGCTAACCTATCGTTCTCTTCCTGCGAGACACGCTCCGCGGTATCCCACAAATCACCGCGAAGGCGTAAAGGTTTTTCAACGGCCGTCCCCAAAAGGCCTATGAAAAACTCGTAGATATGAGCCACGATTTGGTCCTGCGCCAACAAAACACCTTGGTCTGATTGGAGACGTAGAATGGTGCATTTCCTTTTCCGCCCGTTCGCGTAGGCATGGAAATATCCAGTGTTTGCGTCTCCTTTCGTGACCCATTTGACTCCGCCCCTGCGTCGCCAATATTCCTCTTCCGCGCGCAAAATCGCTGTTACTTGATCTTCTAATGCGTACCTATGCGCCCACTCGGCCTCCGAGAAAGGCCGGCGATCAGCCTCCATATCTAACAGCGAAATAGTCTCAACTATGCGCGCGCGCTCTTTCTTGGACTCGCTACCATGATTAGCGCCCCACCCACGCAGGTAGGCACGCAGCTTGCCAGCATCCGCGACCCAGCACTCTGCTGGACCGCGTTGGGGTCCCAGATGAGCACAAATCGCGCCCCAACGCTCAACCACCATCTGGGTAAATCCCTCTGCTTCGAACCACGCCGTTTCGAAGAAGAACCTAGGGCTACGGCGGATGAGCTCCTCCCCTGAGGAAAAAATGAGCGGGACGTGGTCTGATCCGATGCGCGTCTCCGCCACGAGGGATCACATGGGGAACAGAACCTCCCATTCCGGAGTAAAAAAGACCCTATGCAGCACGATACGGACCGGCTGCATCTGCTTGTTAGTCCAGGTATATCGTGCCCCAGTTCGTGCGGCCTCCCGCAATGCTGCTGCCGCAATGGCATTATTGAATAAGGCCACCCTTGACCAGTCAATATGAGCATTATTCTTATCCGCCCCCGAGCGAATTAAGTTAAAGTCTCCCCCTACCACCACAGGGAGGTTGATTGCCCTTTTGGCCCCGACCAGGTTGGTTAGTTCTAGCTGGAACGCTGGCGATCTGGAGTGGTCAGCCAGCCCATAGACACACACGACCACCCACGACAGACCAGAAACACGATGTTTAATAGTAGCAGATAAAAGGAAAACACCAACATCCCAATGCAGAACATCACATACATCTTTATTACAACCCAACAGAATGCCACCAGAATGACCGGCAGAGGGAACCCACTGCCACTCAAAACGTTGAAGAGGATCATAAGCAAGCAATTCCCTGAAGGTAAAATCAGATTTAATCGTCTCTTGTAGCGCAACCACGTCGATATGTTCTTTGGCCATGTATTCTCTAAGCTGCGTGCGCCGACCACCGTGGCCACAACCACGGATATTCCAGAACATGTAACGCATCTAAATCACCCTGTTACGTAGGCGCACACCTCTAGAGGTCACCGCCTTCGCCACTCTCTTCCTAGCCGTCGCTCGGCCATTAGAAGGAAGGACACCAGCTTCCCTAGCTAGTGTCACCTCGTCGGGCACTCTCTCGTCACCAGCCTCTACTGGCACAATGGCTAACTCGCTGTTGCTAGCACAGCGCACAGCAGCGGCCGCCAGCGCAGCCTGCGCCTCTTCCCTAGCGTGCACAAGAGATATAATATCGGACTGCGCCCCACGAGTCTCCACCCTGCAGTCATCTAGAATGCTCACCAGGTGCTCATCCGAGAAGGCATTAAGAATGCGAAAAGAGGGCAAGGGGTTACCTGCGGCGTCCATGTTCTTGTCGGCGATGTGGAGTCTGGCACTCTCCAAGGAAGAGAGATCGCCGAGCTTGGCCTTGGCCCGCACGCTCGGGGCGCGCTGCACCACCGGGATCGCCTTGGTGCGCCTGGCCTTGTTGATAGTCCCCGTCGTCCCCAGCGCTACGCCCAACTCACCACCCAGGTCAGAACTCTCCACCTCCGCCACCCCCATCGCCTGCTTGTTCGCCGGTTTCCTCCCCGCCGTTTTCTTCGGTTGCCTGCCCCCACTGTTGGAACCCCGACGCGGAGCAAGCGTAAGGTCAGCTGGCTCGCTCACCACGCAACCAGAGTCCGCCCCCACGGCCACTGGGGAGGAAGAGGTTGGAAGAGAGGGAGAGACAGCAGAGGAGACCCCGCCCCGCGCCAGTCAAAGTCGCCGCCACCTGGGACAGGCCAAGGTTGGACCCGTACTCGTTGAAGGAAAGCTCCAGCGACCTGGCTAGCGGGGGCCCGCTGACCGCGGTGTCCTGAGTCGCCACCCCCATGGCACCAATCTCGGCCGACAGCGCACCCAGCTTGTCCCAAGTTTCTGTGTCAATGGATGTGTCCTGGATGCTATCGTCTTGCTCCTCTCCCCTGTCTGGCATCTTGGTATCCTGGTTCTCCGCACCACGAGGGCCGCCCTCGCACCCTTGCGGCTCCTTGCCTGGTTCGGCCCTGCCGTGTTTTTCGATGCCCAGCGTCCGAGCGCCCGGATTCGCGTCCTTGTCAGGAGGGTTGGCAGGGCCCGCTCCCAGCACGGCCCGCTCACCACCCCTTTTGGGAAGGGTCTCGCGCTCCACCTTGATTTGGTATCCCTCGTGGTTGAACCACACCTCGACAACTCCATTGAGCTTCTCCGGGGCTTTGCACGCAAGCTTCATCCGGACAGGCCCCAACCTGATCAGAGAAAGTTCATCGACCACAATTGGCCTGCCCAGCATCCGGAACCCTTCCCTGATGCGATCTTCACGCCTATGTTTCTTTGGGATGCCATGGAGTCGCACCCAAGTCTCCGGCATCACCATGGGCTGGACCTCCTCGTGTAACATGTTGCGCACCCGCGCAGTGATGTCATTGATGGACAGAAACAACTTACCACTAGACTTCGCCATGTGTAACAGATCTGCAGAAGGAAAGACCACCACGAAGTCATCATCACCCACTTGAGTTACCTGCCAGTCCCAATCTCCTGTCACCATGTGCTTCAGTTCTTGTTTGAGAATCCGTAGGTTTAGCTTCCCCGGCTCCGCAGATAAGATGGCCGCGTTCTTGATGCGAGCATCTATGGGGGCTTCGGTCTCGTCCGCGTCCTCGAACTCTAGGCAGAAAAATCCTTCCCCAGAAATGGCGCTTCCCATGATTTGGAGGTGGAGTTGCCGTCCCCTCGTCGGACAGTGTGCGGACGCGTGCCCTTCTTCCTTGCAGAGTACACACAGGGGCAAGAACTTGCACTGGGACTGGAAGTGGCCGGGGCGCCCGCACTTGAAGCACTCCAAGTCCGGCGCCACCTCCACTGGGATGGGTTCCTCTGCCGTACCCTTTGGTGCAGAGGGCAGCGCCACCGCCAGTGGAGCTGCACGCGGCTTCATGGCCTTTGGGTCCCCGTGGCCCCCACCACCGCTGGGGAGCGGCTCGTGCTTCCTCTCAAGCTCTCGACGCCGCTGCTGAACCTTCTTTTTCTTCTTGCGCTCCTGCTGCTGGATCCACCACGGGGGAGGAGGACCCCAATCCCCCTCACGCCCGCCCTGGTCGCGGGATCCGCCTCGCTCTTCTCTGGCCTCGCGGCCACCCGAACGCTCGCGCATCACACGCTTCGCCTTGTCACGTAGTTCCCGCTCCCTACGCCGTTCCGCCTCCGGATCTGACACCTCCATCGGCCGCTTGTCCGCACGCCTATCTCCCATCACCACCGCCGCGAAAGACTGGAGAAGGGGGGGAGGAGGGGGGCAGATCTGGATCGAGCGGGCGGAGTGGGCAAGGCGCCGCACCTCGCGAGTGGTGGCTGGAAACCCTAAACGGGGATCCAGGCAGCCCCTCCTCACCCACTTATATCCAGTGATCGGGCCAGTGTCGGGCCACGACGCGTTGGGCCGTTGGGTAACATGAGGCCGCGGGTCTGAGGACGTCTCCAGTCCTAGTCCCACTGGAGGGTCGGAAAACGCCCCAGACTGTCCACTCGGCCCAGGCCCAGAACCCGCTTCCAGCCCCACGCCCGACGCCATCCCCGGAGGGGCCCCCACCAACGGCCCACCCGGCCCAACCCTAGGGCCTGGTGCCAAGCGCATCGGCTCCGGACCGCACGGCGCCCCCGCCGCCTCCGCCGCCGCCGCCACAGGGGGCGCCGGCAGGCGCGGCCAGTCCTCCCTGGACAGCTCCGTCTGCGTCACCGTCAGGCTCGCCGCCGCCTTGGCTCGAATGCACGTCGCCGGCCCCGACGAACCGCCAGCACCCGAGCCCGAGCCGAACTCCCGCGGCGGCAGCCAGATGCGAGAAGCCATGGATCTGGAGCCACGGCCGCCCGGCGCGAAGCGTCTCCCACGCCCCGAGCTCGAAGCAACACCGCCCTGCTTCGCAGCCAAAGCCACGAAGTCGCCAATCGACGGCCCTGCCGGCGCCACGCACAGGCCTCGCTCCGGATCCAGCTCCCCGCCTTCATCCTCCTCTTCCGAGTCCTCCGCCGCCAGCGCCCAGAAGCGATTGTGGCGACCTTCGTCCGCCACTGCCGGTGAGCCGGCGCGGCCCTCCCCGCCGCTCACCTGTAGCACGCTCGCGTTGCGCCGGACCACGGACCAGCCCGTCGTCCCCGCCACGGCTAGCTGCCACACCGCAGCCGGCGCGTCGCCCACGCTGTCGCCCAAGCTGTCGCCCATTCCCCGGAAAGTGGTACTTTTCATAGGTCACGTGTACCATACTCCATACGCCCCCTGCGCATCGCCGTCGCGTACACAGGCGGGGGACGGCAGCGGCAGCGTGCCGGCCGCCGGACTTCACGCAGCCTGGGTCCTCACACCTTGACGACGCGACGCACGCGAACGACGCTGCACACCGTCGGCCTGTCCGGCTCTCGGTAATTTTCGCATCCTTTCCAAATTCCAATTTTGAATCTTGTCTCCGTGTGTGTCCATAGAGGATATAGATTACAAAAGGCCACTATGTGGTAGCGCCTTTGTCCGGCTTTTCCTAATTTTGTTTACAAACTGCAACAATCATGTATAAATCTTTAGCAAATATAAAAAATGACTGTTATAGCAAAAATGTGGGGCATTTACTAGGGTTATAACTTTTAATTAGGTTATATTTTTTGTTTATAGAACTCTTCATGTCTCATTTGTAATTTGTATTTGTCGGATACAATACTATGGCTAAGTTTCTTCTCAAAAGAAAAGCATCAGGATGTCCCAGAAGACATAAATTGGGAAGAGGAGGTTCGGGCAATCGCCTCAATGATGAAAGTTTGAGTGATGATGTTATTTTTTACGTGGAGAAGGAAGAAATGAAAAAGTCATCAATACTCAAGTGGTTGAGTATTTCATGGCTTGGAGGAACAGAACCTACTAAAGGTAATTTTCAATCCATCTATAACAACTTGCATTTGGGCATTTTTTATGTTCTACTGAACCTTGTTGTCCAACGTTGTATTTGGAATTTGGAAATGCAAGTCTTTTCAAGTAATTGTGTCCCTTGTTTTATCATTATAGTAAATATTTGATGGCTACATTTTTATTTTTACAAATCGCCTTCTATTATATTCAATAATGTGTGCTAGAACCATTGGCACATACCTTTAGTCAATACATCTTGCTTGAAAATTTTATGCCTTGTTAAAATGGTGCATCGGGTAACATTTGCTCCAGCTCCGCCCCTGGCTGGAGCTCCATCCCCAAGAAGCGCTTCTCAAGCTTGCGCACCTCCTCGTGGTAGGCGGCCATGTGCTCGTCCTTCGGATTGTAGCTCTTGTTGGAGAAGTTGATGAGGAGCAGCGAGTCACCCTTGATGAGGATGGGCTTGATGCCTAGAGTGTTGGCAGCCTTGAGGCCGGCGATGAGGCCCCCGTACTCTGCGATGTTGTTGGAGACCTTGTCGTCATGCCTGAAGCAGAGTTACACAACGTAGCGCAACTTGTCTCCTGTTGGTGAAGTGAGCATGATGCCAGCCCTCGCGACCTGCCGGGAGAACGCACTGTCGAAGTGCATGGTCCAGCCACCAGGGGCGTTCTTCCCAGGCAGAAGGGATTCTTCCTCGCGAGGCTCATCTTGGTGGGGATCCGTCCATACCATCGCGAAGTCTGCCAGCATTGCGCCCTTGATCGTCCTTGTGGTGAGGAATTCCAGCTCGAAGGGCTGCAACTCGATGTTCCATTCGGCGACGCGCCCAGTGGAGTTGGGGCTGCGCGGGATCTACTCCAGCGGGAAGGATGTGACCACCTTGATGGGGTGGCCCTGAAAGTAGTCAGCTTCCTAGAGGCGATGAGGAGCGAGAGAAGAAGCTTCTGCTGCATGGGGTACCACTCACGAGCATCTCGCAGCACTGTGCTGACAAAGTAGATGGGGTGCTCGATGAGGCACGTCATAGCAGGAGCCATAGCTTGTGCCTCGAGAGGCTCGTCAGGCGGCTCGTTAGGGGCCTGTGGAGGCAAGGCCTCGACAGGCGCTGGTGTGGGCTCTGCGGGCTAGGAGGTGGCCTCAGCAGGAGCAGGCGCGGGAGGCTTCTTCTTAGCAAGGAGGCGCTCCTCCTGCTCCACCACGAGGGGCGCGCTGGCTGTCTGGGGGTGGCTACCGAGTACAAGAGCAAGGGCTCGCGAGGTTGTGGTGCGACCATTACAGGAGGGCTCATCAGGTACTTCTTGAGTTCCTCAAAGGCCGCATCAGCTTTGGGAGTCCATTTGAAGGGGCCTAATCTCTCCGTGAGCTTGAAGAACGGCATGCCTCCCTCGCCGAACTTGGAGATGAAGCACCCAAGAGAGGCCATGCATCCCACCAAGCGCTGCATTTCCTTGAGGTTCCACGGGGGCCACATCTCCTCAATGGCCTTGATCTTCTCAGGGTTGGCCTGAATGCCATTGTGGGAGACCAGGAAGCTGAGTAGCTTGCCTGAGGGGACGCCGAAGACGCACTTGTCGGGGTTGAGCTTGAGGTTGACCTTGCGTAGGTTGCGAAGGTTTCTTCGAGATCCGCGATGAGGGAGCGCGCCTCGTGAACCTTGACATTGATGTCATCGACGTAGGCCTTAGTGTTCCTTCCCATCTAGGGCCCTAGGGCGATATGCATCAGCCTCTGGAAGGTAGCCCCTGCGCTCTTCAGGCTGAAGGTCATGCATATATAGCAGTATACTTCGCAGGTCATGATGAAGGCAGTCTTCTCCTCGTCTTGTTGCCATCTTGATCTGGTGGTAGCCTAAGAAGGCATCCAGAAAACACAACATGTCGCATCTAGTGGTGGAGTCCATGATCTGGTCGATCCGTGGCAGTGGGTAAGGGTCCTTGGGATAGGCTTTGTTGAGGCTAGTGAAGTCCGTGCACATCTGCCCGCTGTCGTTAGGCTTGGGGACAACGACGGGGTTGGCGACCCACTCGAGGTGGAGCACCTCACGGATGATGCCAGCCTCCTATAGTTTCTCGACTTTATGAATGATGAACACTTGTTTATCGGGCACCTGGCGTCGTACCTTTTGCTTCACAGGTTGTGCGTTGGGACACATAGCCAAGTGGTGATCGATCACCTCCCTCGGTACACCGGACATGTCTGATGCTGTCCAGGCGAACATATAAGCATTCACCCGGAGGAAGGTGACAAGCTCGCCTTCCTATTTGGTGGAGAGGCCATTGCCGATGGTGACGGTGGGCCCGGAGCCACTGTCATCCAGTGTGAAAATGCAACTAATCCCTGGGTGGTTTTGGTAATTCAAAACAACATATAGCTCATTGAACTAATATCCTTTCAAGTTGATTATTTTAGAAAGTTCAATGATTGGCATGACATGGACTAGAGATGTGGACCCCTCAAAATGCTAAGGACAAATATTGGCAAAAGCTCAATACTCTTCATTTCTATTTCAATAATCCAAGATCACATTGAGTCCATAGGAAAAGCCAATACTATTAAAAGGGGATGAGGTGTTGCTTAATGGTCTACTTGCTCAAAATGCTTAGTGATATACTCCAAAGCCCTCAACCACTTTCTCAAATCCAAATATATCTGAAACCTAAAGTCAAACTCGGCCCCACCGATTTGATTCATCCGGCGCCACCGAGTTCACTTGACATAGCCATAGCCAGAAACCCTAATCAGTTCAGTCTCACAGAGATGGGATTGCAAACTCTTTGTTTCCCTTCATAACATTTCGGTCTCACCGAAATGAGCGATCGGTCCCACCGAGTTCATAGTGCAAACTCTATGTTTCCCTTCGTAACGGTTCGATCTCACCGAAAGGAGCGATCGGTCCCACCGAGTTTGCCTAACCAACTCTTTGTTAGCCTATTACTGAAATCGGTCTCACCGAGTTCACGTAATCGGTCAAGCCGAGATGAGGTTTTCCCTAACCCTAGCTCATCGGTCCCACCGAGTTGATCATGTCGGTCCCATCGAAAAACCTAATGTTCACATTTTGAACTGAATCGGTCTCACCGAGTTTGCTCAATTGTGTGTAACGGTTAGATTTTGTGTGGAGGCCATATATACCCCTTCACCCTCCTCTCCATCAGAAGAGAGCCATCAGAACGTGCCTACACTTTCACTACTCATTTTCTCAGAGAGAACCACCTACTCATGTCTTGAGACCAAGACATTCCAATCCAACCACTAGAATCTTGATCTCTAGCCTTCCCTAAGTTGCTTTCCACTCAAATCGTCCTTCCACCATAGCCAAATCTACGAGAGAGAGTTGAGTGTTGGGGAGACTATCATTTGAAGCACAAGAGCAAGGAGTTCATCATCAACACACCATCTATTACCTTTTGGAGAGTGGTGTCTTCTAGATTGGTTAGGAGTCACTTGGGAGCCTCCGTCGAGATTTTGGAGTTGAACCAAGGAGTTTGTAAGGGCAAGGAGATCACCTACTTCGTGAAGATCTACCCAAGTGAGGCAAGTCCTTCGTAGGAGATGGTCATGGTGGGATAGAAAAGGTTGCTTCTTCGTGGACCCTTCGTGGGTGGAGCCTTCCGTGGATTCGCGCAACCGTTACCCTTCGTGGGTTGAAGTCTCCATCAACGTGGATGTACGATAGCACCACCTATCAGAACCACGCCAAAAATCTCCGTGTCTACATCGCGTTTGCCCTTCCAAACCCCTCCATTTACCTTCATATGCAATGTTTTACATTCCTCTGCTATACTCTTAGAATTGCATGTGTAGGTTGATTGCTTGACTTGTGCTAAGTGGCTAAAATCTGCCAAGACTTAAAACTGGGAAAAGGCTAGATTTTTATTTGGTCAAGTAGTCTAATCACCCCTCTCTAGACCTACTTTCGATCCTACAAGTGGTATCTGAGCTTTGGTCTCCATTTGCCTTGATTTTCATAGCTTTGGTGATCATAGCCTTGGTTTCACAACCTAGGAGAATATGGCCTCTAGTGAGGGAAATTACCACCGTAGAGGTCCTTACTTTGATGGTACTAATTTTGCTAGTTGGAAGCATAAAATGAAAATGCATATTCTTGGACATAACCCCGCCATTTGGGGTATTGTGTGTATTGGCTTGCAAGGTGAATTCTTCGATGGAAGAGAACCGAATCGTGAAACAATCATGGAAGAATTGAAGATGTTGCAATACAATGCTCAAGCTTGCGATATCCTCTTCAACGGATTGTGCCCTGAAGAATTGAACAAAATCATCCACCTTGAGAATCCAAAGGAAATTTGGGATACTTTGATTGATATGCATGAAGGTACCGAGTCCGTCAAGGAATCCAAATTGGATGTGCTCCAAAGTCAACTTGATAAGTTCAAAATGAAGGATGATGAAGGTGTCGCTGAAATGTACTCTAGGCTAGCTCTCAGCACAAATGAGATTGCCGGCTTAGGAAGTGAAGAGATGACCGACAGATTCATCATCAAGAAGATCCTAAGAGCCTTGGATGGAAAGTATGATACCGTGTGCACATTGATCCAAATGATGCCCAATTACAAAGATCTCAAGCCAACGGAAGTCACTGGTAGAATTGTTGCTCATGAGATGTCACTCAAGGATAAAGAAGAGCTTCACAACAAGTCTAGTGTTGCTTACAAAGCTTCATGTGATGCTCCTACATCATCAAGTGAGAAACAAGTCTTCAATGAAGAATTGAGCCTAATGGTGTAGAACTTCAACAAGTTCTACAAGAGTAGAAGCAAAGAAAGAAGTTCCAAGTCAAGGTCCTACAATGACAAAAGATCTTCTAGCCGTGATCGAAATTGCTAGAATTGTGGAAGACCCGGACACTACTCTAGTGAGTGTACGGCTCCCTACAAGAGAAGAGAAGACTCACCTAAAAGGAGAAGCAAAAGAGAAGAATCACCACCAAGAGAAAGAAGGAGTAAAGATGATCGTAATGAACGAAGACCCTCTCGCAGAAGCAAGGATTCGAAAAGGAAGGACAATTCATCAAAGAGCTACACAAGACGAAGACATCAAACTCATGTTGGTGAATGGGTATCCGGCTCCGACAACTGCTCCGAGAGAAGCTATCATTCCGACTCCGAATATACTCAAGATGAAGGTGTTGCTGGTCTTGCACTTGTGTCATCCAAATCCTACGACATATTTGATTCACCAAATGAAGGGATTGGAAGATGCTTCATGGCTAAAGGCCCCAAGGTATCACACCCCGAGTATGTTGATTTCGATAGTGATGAAGATGATTTGCTAGGTGATGATGATTTACTTGTTGACAACTCTAGTGATGAAAACTATGATAAAATTGCTACTAATCATGCTAATCAAGATAAAACAAATCATGATGATAAGAAGGAGATTGAGCGTCTAACTAAAGAACTAAACACTCTTAAGTTGGCTCATGAAACTACCTTAGAGGATCACCGAGAGCTTTTCAAGACTCATGAGAAGCTATGCTTTGAAAAGCTCAATCTAGAGCAAGAGCATAGGTTCTTAAAGGCAATCAATGATGATCTTCGTAAGAAAAGTTCTTCTTACATTGCCAAGAATTTACTCTTGTCTACTTACATGCCACAAGTAAAATCTAGCAACAAGAGCAAGAAAGATTCTTCTTCTGGTAGTAACAATAATCATCTTATCCAATATTGTTGCTTCTAGTAGTTCTCTCTATTCCACTAATGATTCCCTTAGCCAAGTTACACTTGAGCAAGAAAACAATTTATTGAAGGGAATTACAGAGAAAGGTGTTTACAAGAGCCTTGCCAGAAGTAAGCAATTCGAGGAAATTGTACGCAAGCAAGGAAGGCACTGGAAGAATCAAGGTGTTGGTTTTGAACGCAAGTTCAATGCCAATGGAGTTGAGTGGGAAGAAGATCAACACCCCAAGACAAAGTTTGTTCCTCAACAAGAGAAGTATGATCCCACTTCTTTCAAAGGAACACAAGCTCAAGACGAACTTCCACCACAAGACCACATGCTAAAAGGCAAGGACAAGCTTCAAGAGGAGATTGATGCATTTGAAGAAGCTCCTAGGCCTTTATCAAGTGGGTTCCCAAGAGTACATCAAGTTCTAGTTCATCAAGTATGACTACAACTCCAAGGATTCCCATCAAGATGATGTGGATTCCGAAGAAGAAGAACTAGAAAGTTCTTGAGGGTGACTCCGCCAACATACTTCACTCATATTCATTTTGGCAAGAACAAGTGCAAACAACTTCCACATCTTGCACTAGTTCAAGGAGTCACAAACCCTCTTGTTGGTAAGACAAGGGACAAGGTAACCTAATGCTTACATGGACAACATCATGTGTGAATTTCACTCTATGTCTATGGATATCCTTGTGTGTTCCTTGTGGGACTAAACCATGTAGGTATTGAAAGTGCAACTCACTCCAAAGGATTGCTCCAAATAATCTACCTCAACATTGAGCATCTACATCTTCAACACCTACATGAAGTCATCATCGACAAAACCCAAGGTTAGTTCATCCCTCTTAGGGGGGATATCACATCTAGGGGGAGCTTTGCTCTAAGAATTGAGCTAAAGCAACTCAAATGGTGTGAACACAACAATGCTTTATGTAAAAGTGGTAACCCCACTTGTGCTTAAACGATGAGTATGGCCTACGATCAAATGTTCTAATTTGACTCCTCGGTCAATATACTCATATATAGATGACCTAGTCATCGCAAAATTGCTTCATAGATGCTAGTGTTTGTGCATGCTTTATCACATATTTTATTTTCCATCTTATTGTGTGAGCATGTTGGTTGCATATTTTTCCCATTCGAGGACATCCATTTGTTGCTTTGTTTGTTTCGCTTTTCTTTTTGCCAAATGGATGGACAAGAACGCCTAAGAACTCCCTCTAGCTATCTATGCTTTTTCTCGTCTCAAACTCTATTCATGCTACATCACAAAGCTTGAACAAGTCGAATTCGGACCCTCCGAGTGAGGAGCACTCGGAGTCACCGATCCGTTAAGGGCTTAATTTCCAAAACTTCTTAGTGCATTTCGGTCTGACCGGCCCATCTCTTTCGGTCATACGGAGTTCATTAAGTCGATCTAGGTTTTAATCTTGGTGCAACCGATTTGAACCTTTCGGCCACACCGAATTGTAGCAACCGCTTGCGATTCTGCATCTCGGTGCCACCGAGTTGTTCCACTCGGTCACACCGACAGAGTCTGTATATATATACCCACGGGTTGAAAATTTGGAAATTCCTCCAAATGCTTCACCCGCGACTGTCTAGCTCTGTCGACTCGAGGTCTCGGGATCGTCTCCTCATCGCCCGCGACCTCCTGCCGCTGGTTTTCGCCGTCATCAACGGGAATGTTTGCCGCCGTTGTCACCGTACCGGGTTCATCACCAAGTTAGGGTATGAACTCGGCCCCCTTATGCAATCTTTAACTCCGATTCTTGCACTAAGGACAATGCCATGATTCTTGCCACGATTGAAATAGTTCTACCAACCAAAACATCCTCTAGATTAGTTTTGATCCAAAAACTTAGGGTTAGTTTCCGCCAAACTCATCTCGGGCCGACTGATTTGAAAGACTCGGTCTCACCGATTTGGCCCAGGCCATTGCACATGTACTACTCGGTCTGACCGAAGTGTACAAATCGATGTGAGCGAGTTTACTTTCTCAGTGAAACCCTAGCATCTCGGAGTCACCGAACTGTGTCTCGATCTGACCGATTTCACATGTTTAGACTCTAAAGTTGCTTCGGTGTCACCGAGTTTGTCATATCGGTAGCTCCGAAATGCTTTCTACAGAAAACTAGAACCAAGTTTTTTAGTCATTCCTTTTGCCAAAACAGCTGTACTTTGTGATGTTCATCTACTCTACCTATACCCATCTGTTCACAGGGTCAGTTTCAGCCATGTCAGACCAGAGTGACAGTCAGAACAGGTCAGAGGAGCACCAGAATCTCAGTGAGGGCACTAGTCCCTCAAGCAGTTAGGATGATGGAAGCAGAAGCACACCAAGCAATCTGCCTATGGCTGCTACTAGGCAGAGGAAGAAGAGAACCTCAGATTCAGAAGATGAGGACTATATTGCTGATGAGGAGGTCACTTCCAAGAAGAAGTTGATCAAGAAAGAACAAGTTGCTGCTGCTGCTGGCATTAAGCCAGGAATGAAAGTGAAGGCTCCAGCCAGAAGAGTCCCAGTGTCCAAAGCCAGGGCGTCAACACTTGAAACCTTGAAATCAAAGGAAGAAGAGGCTGTTGGAGGCAAGTCTGATGAAGATGAAGAAGAGGAAGAACATGATGCACCTCCTCCTAAGACGCAGAAACTTATGGGTGATGCAATTAAGTTTGGGGCTACCTCATCCAAGCCCAAGACAGCTCCAAAACAAACTGCACCCAAGAGATCTACCAGGAACATCCCTGCTGCAGAGAAGAACAAGGCCCCAATGCATGAATTTCAGGAAGATGATGAGCCCCAAGTGCTCAGAAGGCTCAAGCCCAAGATACTTGATCATGATGACAACCATCCCATTGCTGAAAACGTGAAGTTGAGGAAAGATGCAGGTCTCAGACTATGGAGGCAAACAGATCCTTATGCAACAAGGAGAAGGGCTGCTATGGATTACAGGTTCCACACCAAGGAACAACAGGACTTCTATGAGACAGTCCTCCTGGACAAGAAGCCCATAGTAAGTGATATGAGATGGGTTGACTGGACATTCATTGATGAGAATGAACATCACTTTCTTGGAGTTCATAAGAGCTTCAGAATGAATAGAGTTGACAAGTTTGTTGGTCAGAAATTAACCAAATGGAATGATGAGATGGTAATGCAGTTCTATTCCACTGCACATTTTTACCTAGATGGCAAGATTGTCTGGATGACAGAGGGTACTAGGTACCAATCCTCCATTGATGAGCGGGCTGAGCTAATCCATGCTCCTGCAGAAGCTGATGATGACACTGATGTCTATGCAAAGCCCAGGAAAGACCACAACTCCATGGCACATATGTACAAGGAGATACCAGATGCTGCCTTGGACACACACAAATTTGGCTCAGTTTACTATCTACTGTCAGGACTGCCAACCATCAACACTATTCTGAGGCACACCTTGTTGCCCAAGTCTGGAGATGACAGGATGATCAGAGGGCACTCAATAAAGTTGCTACACATGTTTGATGTGCCAGAGAAGTTCAAGGTGATGACCTTGATAGTTGAAATAGTTAAGAGGACTGCAGCAGATCAGAAGATATCATGTGGATATGCCCCACACATTCAGATGCTCGTCAACTCCAAGGTGGGCACAGGCACATATCTGCTAGATAGAGAGCACCTTCCCCTGATGCTAGACTTTGAGGACAATACAGTGGTCATGGATGCCTCACATCCTACATCTGCAGAGGCTCGGGAGAAGAGAGAGAAGGCAAAGACGGAAAAGGCTTCTAAGATTCCAGATGCATCAGCTGCAAATCTCAAGACCAAGCAGGATCAGCTTAGCTATCTGCTAGAAGCCACAGTAAGGATTGAGAAAGGACTAACCACCCTGACTCAAAACCAAGAAAGTCTTGAGAGAATCATTGAAACAAAGTTTTATTATCTAGACTTGAAAGTCACAGATATTCAGACTGCAGTTGAGCAACTCCAAGAAGAAGCAGATGAGAGGAGAGTGTCGGCGTCCTGGGAACGGGGGTACCCAGACTTGCCTGCCTGCGGCCCACGGCGTCGCTCCACCAACGGCCCTGTACGGCACAGATTCATCAACAACTGCTCAAGACCCTCGCGAGGGGCCAAGCCTCGCGAGGCGGATGACACCAAGACCTCCCTGGGGCGACCTCGCCAAGCTGGCTCCCGAGGAGCAGAGATATCAAGGCAGGGGGCACCTCGCGAGGTTCGCATGACGTGAGCCATGACGACCAAGGCCAGGTAGGCGCCAGCGGGCGCAGTGTACCCGTTTCCTCTTTGGTGCTAAAGAGGCAAGCGCAGGCGAGGAGTCCCGAGGCATCAGACAAAGGTTTCCATATCGATGCAACAAGACCAAGACTAGCAGGACGGCAGGACGGAGGTTATTGCGGAGCCCACAGCTGCATCACCACCGGAGCCTTTGGCAGGCGAAGACCACCTTTTGTCAGGATAGCTTGTACTAGTTGTCTCCCTTCAAAATTGGCCGTTGTGGGATCCCTTCCCTCCTAACATTTGGGAAGAGGACCAAGGCCTCTATAAATAGGACTAGCCACCACCATAGAAGGGGACGGGTCATCGAGACCACCCTCATGCACATCAGCTCACCAAGCTCAAGAACACCTCTCCTCGGGAGGCTGTTCCTACCTTGTACTTGTTCATCCTCAGCCCACAAGGCAATCCACCACACCACACTGGAGTAGGGTGTTACACCGCAACGGTGGCCCGAACCAGTATAAACCCTCGCGTCTGTTATCTCTTGTTCCTTGGGTTCGACGAGCTAGCTTTGAGATTGCTTTGCGGACGAGCTAGGGGGAGAGAGTCCTTCATGCCCACCCCAGAGTTCGAACCTCAAGGGTTTGCCGGAACCCAAAATCTGACATTTAGCACGCCAGGTAGTGGTGTGCCGAAGCTTCACCTCTCTGCCCGGCCCCCATGGCCGGCACCGCTCCTCCAACCGGACCGACGGATGCCCGTGATGGCGCCATGGGACTCAGGGCCCTCACCCCCGCCTTGCGACAAGTGCAGTGGCCACGCAAGTTCAGGCCGGAGATGTCGCGGCGGATCCATCGGCCTTCCTGCTGGCGTACAAGGAGGCCGTTCTGGAAGCTGGAGGCGACTCATGGTCATGGCCAACTGGTTCCCCATGGCCCTCGCTGGTGCGCCGCGCACCTGGCTGCTCAACTTGCCAGGATCTTCTATGGCTTCTTGGGAGGAGCTGCGCGGCCTTTTCGTCGCACGCTTTGCGGCGTCGGCGCCCCTCACTGTTGCAGCCCTCCTCGGCGGCTCGCAGGCACCACCATCGGACCGCCACATCAAGCAGTTCTTTCGCCAGATTGGCGCCGCCTCTGTGCGGCAGGGAGCCCCTCCAGGATGGGCGGCGCCCAAGGCTGACCTCACCTTCGACTCGGGGGACCACCCCGCAACCACTGCTGGCTCGGGCGAGCTCCCAATGCTCTGCAGACCACCCATCTGCAACGTAGCAGTGACCAAGACCTTCATCGACGGCGGAGCTGGCCTCAACGTGCTCTCCGTGGAAGCTTTTGGCTTACTTCACGTACCGTACGACCGGCTCCGCCCCACCAAGCCTTTCTCCGGAGTTGGCAGTGGTTCCACCAGCCCCCTGGAGCAAATACGCCTCCCGGTCACCTTCGGCGCCCGCGAGAACTACCCGCACCGATCTGATCGACTTCGACAACGCCCGCATCGGCCTCCCGTACAACGCCATCCTCGGGTACTCTGCCCTGGCTCAGTTCATGGCAGCGACCCATCCAGCCTACAACCTCATGAAGATGTCGGGGAGCAGCGGCGTCCTCACCATGGCTGGAGACACCAAGGGAGGCTCTGATGGCTCTCAAGCTCGCCCTCAGGGCCGTCGCGGTAGCACGCCTGACTGATGGAATCGCCCCGGGGGCTAAGGGGGCTGCGCCAGCGAAAAAGAAGCAGTTGTTCACTCAGGATCGGGTCGAAATGAAGCAAGTGCCGGTTGAGGAGGACGGAGCCCCGGGAGCCACCTTCACCATAGGCGCCAACCTCGACCCGGACCAAGAGGAGGCATTGGTGAGGTTCCTGCGCGCGAACAAGGAGGTATTCGCCTGGGAGCCCAAGCAACTGGTAGGGGTCCCAAGGGGGTAATCGAGCATCATTTAAGGGTGTGCCCCAATGTGCACCCTGTGAAGCAGAAGGCGTGGCGACAGTCCACGGAGAAGTAGTCCTTCATCGTCCAGGAAACCCGCAAACTACAAGCAGCAGGCATCATCCGCGAGGTCTGGTACCCGGAGTGGCTGGCGAACCCCGTCGTCGTGCCCAAGAAAGGCGGGAAGGAATGCATGTGCGTCGACTTCAACAACCTCAACAAAGCCTGCCCACAAGACCCGTTCCCACTTTCGTGCATCGACCAGATCATTGACTCCATCGCCGAGTGCGACCTGCTGTGTTTCCTAGACGCTTTCTCGGGTTATCACCAGATCAACATGGCGGTGGAGGACGTGGAGAAGACGGCCTTCTTGACCCCGTGTGGGGTGTACTGCTACACCTGCATGCCGTTCGGACTGCACAACACTGGGGCGACTTTCCAGCGGCTGATGCACATCGCCCTGGGCCAGCAGCTCAAGAGGAACGCTGAGGCCTACGTCGACGACATTGTGGTAAAATATCGGGAGGCGAGGACTCTCATTCAGGACCTAGAGGAGACTTTCGCCAACCTGCGCCAGGCGGACTTGCGGCTCAATCTGGAGAAGTGCGTGTTCGGCGTCCCCTCCGGCAAGTGCTGGGTTTCCTCGTATCACACAAGGGGATCGAGGCGAATTCAGAGAAGGTCAAGGCGATAGAAGACATGAGCCCGCCGCAAACCCTCAAGGAAATGCAGAAGCTCGCGGGGTGTGTGACCTTGCTGGGGCGCTTTATCTCCAAGCTAGGGGAGCGCACCCTGCCGTTCTTCAAGCTGATGAAGAAGAAGGACCCGTTTGAATGGACCCCGGAGGTCGACCTGGCGTTTCAAGACCTCAAGAGATACCTGACCAGCCCACCGGTGATGGTAGAACCTTGTCCCCTCGAGCCTGTGGTGCTCTATCTGGCCGCCACGCCTCCCTCCGCCAGCACGGCGTTGGTGGCCGTCCAGGAGGAGCGCCAGGCCAAGAGCCCGCCGCGTAATGCCGCACCGTCAGCAGGAACAATACAGCACCAAGACAGCGCCGCTAAGGCCATGACGATGCCAGTAGATGATCAGACCCTACAAGATGGTGTTTCTGGGCCTACGGAGGCCCCGATGGGCGACCAAGCCCCTGAGGTCCCCCACCTTAGGAGGCGCCCCAACCTCCGGAGGCCTCAGGCTCCATCGACGCTCCCGTCCTTGTTGAGCACCCGGTGTACTTCGTCAGCATGGTGTTGGGGGACGCAAGGGCACGATATCCCATGCCACAGAAGCTTCTGCTTGCACTCCTGGTGGCCTCACGCAAGCTGCGTCATTACTTCCAAGGCCACCCAATTAAGGTCGTCTTAGCCTACCCACTGGAGAGGGTGCTCCGGAGCCCCAACGCCGCGGAAAGAGTCGCCGAGTGGAACATTGAATTGCAGGCGTTTCAGCTGGAGTTCAGCACAACCAGGGTCATCAAGGGAGCCGCCCTTGCCGACTTCGTGGCAGAATGGACCGACACTCCGGAACCTGAAGCAGGTGAGAGCCGACCCCTCTCGCCAGGAAGTGAGGCGCCAGACGACTGGGTCATGTACTTCAACGGCGCTTTTGCACGCCAAGGCGCGGGGGCTGGTGCCGTACTCATATCGCCCACTCAAGACAAGCTATACTACACCGTGCAGCTCTGCTTCTAGCGGGGCGAGAAGGTATCCAACAACATCGCGGGCTACGAGGGGTTGATCGCTGGCCTCAAGGCTGTGGCCGCCTTGGGGGTGAAGCGTCTCACCATCAGGGGCGACTCTCAGCTCCTCGTCAACTTTCCAACAAGGTGTACGAGACGAGGGATGAGCACATGGAGGCGTACCTCGCGTAGGTGCGCAATATGGAGAAGCAATTCTTGGGCCTGGATCTGCAGCATGTGCCCGGTGGCACAAACAAGGAAGCCGATGAGATCACCAAGAGGGCGTCAAGGTGTCAGCCCCAAGAGCCTGGCGTCTTCGAGGAGCGACTCTTCAAGCCCTCAGCGGCCCCTCCGGCCACAGAGCCTGCACCGCCTCAGGAGGAACTTCCCCCTCCACCAGCCTCGGGAGCCCCCGCCTATGGCCCAACCTCAGGAGCACACCTACTCCTGACGCTCGAGCCTCAGGAGGGGTACTGGACCAAGGATTTTAGGGCATACTTGATGCAAGGAACGCTGCCGGAGAAGGAGGAGGACGTAGAGCGCGTGGCCAGGCAAGCTACGGCATACTGCATCCAAGATGGTGAGCTGTACAAAAAATGACCAAATGATGTTTCCTTGCGATGCATCTCCAGGAAGTAGGGGAGAGAGCTGCTAGCTAACATACATGGCGGAGATTGCAGGCATCACTCGTCCTCGCGCACCATGGTTGGCAAGGCGTTCCGCAGCGGGTTCTACTGGCCCACGGCACACAGCGACGCAAGCGAGCTGGTAAGATCCTGCGAGGCCTGCCAGTTCCATGCCAAGCAAATCCACAAGCCGGCCCAGGGCCTCCAGACTATCCCACTCTCGTGGATGTTTGCGGTCTGGGGCTGGATATCCTGGGTCCGTTCCCTCAAGCGCCTGGGGGCTACCGCTACCTCTACGTCGCCATCGACAAGTTCACCAAATGGGCAGAGGTGGAGGCCATCCGCACCATCCCAGCTGGGTCCGCAGTTAAGTTCATCAAGGGCCTCATGAGCCGGTTTGGGGTCCCTAACCGCATCATTACCGACAACGGCTCGCAGTTCACTAGCAATCTCTTTAAGACATATTGTGCTAACCTTGGAACGCAGATATGCTACGCCTCCGTGGCACACCCCAGGAGCAACGGCCAAGCCGAGGGCGCCAACGCAGAGGTCTTCAGAGGCCTCAAAACCAGGACCTTCAAGAAGAAGCTCCAGGCCTGCTGTAGGGGCTAGCACGACGAGCTCCAGTCCGTGCTGTGGTCCATCCGCACCACCGCCACCAAGCCAACAGGCGAGACCCCATTCTTCCTCGTCTACGAAGCCGAAGTGGTTCTCCCTCACGAGGTCAGGCATCGCTCCGCGCGGGTCCTGGCGTTTGGCGAGGCACGTCAAGACACCATGCGGGGGATGGACCTCGTATTGGGGGAGGAACGCCACCGCCAAGCCTCGCTCCGGGCGGCAAGGTACCAGCAGGCGCTGCGACGGTATCACTACTGCAGCGTCCGCTCCAGGACGCTCGAGGTGGGCGATCTCGTCCTGAGGCGGGTGCTCTCCAGGGAAGGGCTGCATAAGCTCTCACCCATGTGGGAGGGCCCGTTTAGGATTGCCCGCGTCTCCAGGCCTGGCACCGCGCGCCTGGAGACGCAGGACGGGATCCCCATCCAGAACGCGTGGAACATCCAGCACCACCAGAAGTTCTACCCATGAAGCAAGGCCTAGTGCCTGTGAAGGTCTCTGCTCGTGACACTCTCACGTAATAATGAGTGGGGCTGTACACGCCCCGGAGTCTCCGGAGTGCTGCCCTCGGGCCTCGGGGGCTCCCTCCCACGTCCTACTAGCAGCACTTAGCTCCGCGCTGGTGAGAAGACTAGACTAGGTGCCAGACTTGGCTGTTCATTTGCTTTCTGTAGTTGGCTTGCCCCCCTTTTTTTAATGGAATTTGAAGTTCTGGCGTTTCTCGATTGCTTGGTTGAATCCCTCCTTCTCTCTGCTTCTTCCCTCAGTTCTTTGCTTTGCACCAGGGAGGGTGGTAGTTGCCTGACGCTCTCCCTCGTGCGCCTCGCGCGGCGGCTGGGCAGGTGTGTGCATGCGCCGGGCTAATTCGATCACGGGCACACCTTGCCAAAGCCCTGTCACTGCAGAGCTTCGGCTCCCCTGATCTTCACGAGGTGCCCTCGATTGAGCTTGTGATCGGCTCACCCTCCTAAGTCTGTGCCCCACGGGTACCGCGACGTGGTGCTCTAGGCCGTGATCAGCCCATGCCTGAGGCCTCACGCAAGGAGGGATAAGGATTTCCTAACGAATTTTCGCAGCTTCACGATGTCTCCCAAGGTCAGCGGCTTCCAAGTCGGCAATAGGGAAGCCTCGCTAGATGCCAGGAGGTGTGCGCCCTCGCGAGGTGAAAACTACCTCGGATGTATCAAGCTAAGTTATCCCTCTATGCCCACATGAAGCACAGATGCCACAACACAACCTAGAAACAATAAACATAGCATGAGCAGCATAAGCATTACGGTTCATTACATGCCCTCGCAGGGCCCCATACTTTTTTCTTGGAATACAGGAAGAAAGGAAAGGACGGGCGAAAGCGGCTTCTATGCCCACAACTGCTCACGAGGATCGGCTCCCAGCGCCCCCCCCGGACTCAGCCGGAGCCCTCCTCGCGCTTCACCGGGGCATGGCGACGGGACGACCCGCCATCATCCTCGGAGCGAGCCCGACGACATGGCGGCTGGTCGTAGCCACCGCTGCTGGAGATTTCGCCAGAGGAGGAGCCGTCGCTGCTGGACGGGCCGCGGCCGTCGTCGAGGGCAAGTTCGCCCTCATCCTCGTCACGGCCGTCGCCAAGGCCAAGCACTTCGTCACCGTCGCTGTCTTCAGGGCAGCACCCAGCGCGGCGACCATCTTCCCCGAACACCCTCACGAAGAGGGTTGTGCGCACCATCGTACTTGAAGTGGAGGGTGCACCACCTGCTCAGACCATGCACGGGGGCAAACGTCTACCAGCCGCGGGCCAGGGCTACGTTGCCCGCGACGGAGACCTCCATCATGACCCACGAGGCCTTGCTACAGCAGCCGTCCGCCTGCAGCCAGAGGCCGCCAGGGCCAGTGGTCGGCAACTCGCCGGCAAAGGAGCGTGGAAGCTGGAGCCAGGTGCCGGCCGGGTTCTCCGACCACACGACAAACTCCGGCAGCACCTCCGCCGAGTGGACGCGCGGCTGGGGAGGCCGGGCGACCATGGCGCGCCTCCCTTCGTTGGCGGGACTGCCATGTCTCGGGCGGCTCCCGCCGCATGAGGAGACGCCATTGCGGCCGCCATGGACGGCCCCGGACCCCGTAGAAGTCTGTCCGTGCCCGCGAGGGACCACAGCGGGGGTTGCGGCATGCTTGCGGGGGCGACCACGCCCCCTCTTAGGCGGTGGCGAACCGGGCCCCTCCTGGCGAGCCTTCCCCTTCTCTGTGGCTGAGAACCTCTTCGTTGGCGCCATGGGTGTCGTGGCAAGACGGTGAAGCAAGGAGGAAGAAGAAGAAGCAGACGGAATGGAGGAGAAGATAAGCAACGGGGCTCCGCCCCTCTCCTCATTTTTAGCCAGAAGGAGGCCAACCGCCGGGCTCCATGATCGCTGGTAATGATGGTTTTCTTCTGCATGCAGCAAGGTCACGTCAAGTCGAATAGTTGCCGAGGCAGCATGGGGAAGCGGAGGTGCCCACGACCTATCAATCGCCACGCGTCGACCTAGCCCGCAGGCGGTTGGGGCCCGCGGCGCTCCACACTTGCCATTTGGCTTCGCCTCGAAGCCAAGTCTGAGCGCGCCTTGGGCCCGGGGGCTACTGTCGGCGTCCTGGGAATGGGGGTACCCAGACTTGCCTACCTGCGGCCCACGGGGTGGCTCCACCAACGGCCCGGTACGGCCCAGCTTCATCAACAACTGCTCAAGACCCTCGCGAGGCGGACGACACCAAGACCTCCCTGGGGGCGGCCTCGCCAGGCTGGCTCCCGAGGAGCGGAGATATCAAGGCAGGGGGCACCTCGCAAGGTTCGCATGACGTGAGCCATGACGACCAAGGCCAGGCGGGCGCTAGCGGGCGCAGTGTACCTATTTCCTCTTTGGTGCTAAAGAGGCAAGCGCAGGCGAGGAGTCCCGAGGCATCAGGCAAAGGTTTCCATATCGGTGCAATGACACCAAGACTAGCAGGACGGCAGGACGGAGGTCATCGCGGAGCCCACAGCTACATCACCACCGGAACCTTTGGCGGCGAAGACCACCTTTTGTCAGGATAGCTTGTACTAGTTGTCTCCCTTCAAAATTGGCCATTGTGGGATCCCTTCCCGCCTAACATTTGGGAAGAGGACCAGGGCCTCTTGTAACACCCCGCATGCAACTTTCCATATTTGTAACTCCGACTCTTGCCATTTTCGGCTATGTGCTATGATATTCCCTCCGTGGTCGGGTTTTGTCTTTCGTTTTGCATTTTGTACATGTCATGCATTTCATATCATGTCACCATGTGCATTGCATTTGCATACGTGTTCGTCTCTTGCATTCGAGCATTTTCCACGTTGTCCGTTTTGCAATCCGGCGCTCCTATCTCCTCCGGTGCACCCCTCTTGTTTCTTTCGTGTGCGGCTGTCAAACATTCTCAGAATGGACCGAGGCTTGTCAAGTGGCCTTAGTATACCACCCGGAGACCACCGGTCAAGTTCGTTCCATTTGGAGGTCGTTTGGTACTCCAACGGTTAACCGGGTAACCGCAGATGCCTTCTGTGTGTTGCACCAAACCCCCCTCAAAAACCAGCCCAAAACCCACCAAACTCTCTTCCATGCTCTAGGTCGTTCGATCACAATCGTGTGGGCGAAAACAGCACCTCATTTGGACTCTCCTAGCTCCCTCTACCTATATATACTCTTCCCCTCCCGAAAACGAAACGCAGACGAACCCTAACCCGCTCCTCGCGCCGCGCCGGACGCGTCCGCCGCCGGCAGGACGCAACCGCGCCGCCGACCGCAGCCATTCCCGCGCCGCCACGTGTCGCCGCCCCCGCGCCCGTACGCTGCGGCCCGCCGGCCCGTTCGGGGCCCTCCCGGGCCCGTGCCGCCGCCCGCCTCGGCGCCCGCGCTGCCGCTCCCGGGCCGCCCGCCGCCGCCCTCGCCTACGGTCGTCGCCGGCGCTGCCCGCCGCGCCGTGCCCCGCCGCCGTCGTGCGCCGCCACCGGCGCTACCACGCGCCTCTCCTTCATCTCCTCCGACCGCCGGCCGCGTCGCTCCTCTCCTCCCGTCGCCGGAGACGAGCTCCCTTGAGCCGGTCCGATCGGATCTGGTAAAAATCTCGGGCGTTGACTTTCTCTCCCCCCCCCCTCCGAAACTGCAAAGTCCTGTGATTCTTATAGCATGTGCATCTGTTCATTGTTGCATAACTCACTGTGCGTCGCTCCGTTTCGCGCGTGTAATATGTCAAATTGTTCGTCTCGTGATGCTCTACATTTTGTTCAGTTGCAACATGTTCATTAGAGGTCATCTTGATGCCCAAATCTCTGTTGCAAGTGGGCTAGTTGCTGTTATCTGCTGGTTCTTATCAGAACTTGGAGATTTGTCATTTTTGTATCATTAAATCTGTGCATCTTATGGGCATGAGCTCTACATGTGTTTTGTTGTATGCCATGCCATATTTCCAGTGGTGTATGCCATGTATTTTTTTGATCTCTGTGGTGACTAGCACAAGCATGCAAAGTAGGCTCCGTAATGTTTCTGATTTCAGGGACTTAGTAATTTCTCTAAGTCTTTGTCTGCTGTTATTTTGTTGCCATGTAAACTTGATGCTACAGAGAGATCCATGCATATTTTGGAGTTGTGCAGTAAGGATGATTTGTAGATATAGTTGTAGTTGATCCATTACTGCAATTGGTTGCAATTATGGAGTGCCATAGCATGACTCAATCTTGCTCTACTTTTGCTATAAAATATTTCTGGCAGATTCTTAACATAATATGCAATTCTGCCAAGCTTACTGTAGTTGATCCATACATGCTATGCTCTTGTTCTGGCCATGGATAGCTTCATAAACATGCCATCTTGCTGTAGGTATGCTTGTTTTGTCATGCATTGCTTTGTGGTGAGCGAATCAAGCTCACCAAGTGGCCTTCATATTATTATTTCTGCCATGCTCTGTTTTCTGCTAAGTCTGAAACCTGATAACGAAACTTGCTATGTTTACATGCTTGCCATCATATCTTCTGGTCCTTTTTGGCTTATGGTCATTAAGGGACTTTTGTCATATGCATTTAGTACAACACTTCCATGCCTTGTTTTGCCATTTTAAGTTCCTGTAGCATGTTGATTTGGTGCTCTGAACATTGCTACCTGATGCTGTTTCAGACATGTCCAGTAATTTCACCAAGTCTGTGAACCTTTTATCGTTTGCACTTTTGCCATGCTTGTTTGAGCTTGATATGTTGTGATCTAGCCGTAGCTCAGTGTTCATCTTTTGTCAAGCATCTCCTGTAGATTACTGCCATATGCTTTGTTGCTATGTTGGAGTGCTGTAGCATTGTTGCTTGTTGCATTTTAAGTGCTATCTTGCTGTTAATCGCAGATTCGTGTCATTCTTGTTTTGCTTGCCATTTGCAAACCGTGCATCCGTTTCCGGTGATCTTTATATCGATTTCGACCGAAATCATCTCATCTTCCAGTGGCATGCTTGGTTTCCAAGTTATTACTTTGTTCATCATTTTCCTTCCGGGGCACGCATATGCATCGCATATCATATCTTGCATATCATACATGTTTTGCATTATGTTGCTTGTGCATTTCTCGTGATTGATTGTGGTTCCGTTGCTTGTGTTCTTGTCTTGGGTAGAGCCGGGAGACGAGTTCGTGAACGAGGAACCTGTTGTGTACGCTTACGAGGATCAAGCTTTCGTCAACTCTGAGAACCTTGCAGGCAAGATGACCACCCCTCGATATCACTTCTATCTTTACTTTACTAGTTGTTCGCTCTATTGCCATGCTGCGCTACCTATCACTTGCTATATCATGTCTCCCATTTTGCCATGTCAGCCCCTAACCATCCTTTTCCTAGCAAACCGTTGTTTGGCTAAGTTACCGCTTTTGCTCAGCCCTTCTTATAGCGTTGCTAGTTGCAGGTGAAGTTGAAGTTGGTTCCATGTTGGAACATGGATATGTTGGGATATCACAATATCTCTTACTTAATTAATGCATCTATATATATTTGGTAAAGGGTGGAAGGCTCGGCCTTATGCCTGGTGTTTTGTTCTACTCTTGCCGCCCTAGTTTCTGTTATACCGGGATTATGTTCCTTGAGTTTGCGTTCCTTACGCGGTCGGGTGATTTATGGGACCCCCTTGACAGTTCGCCTTGAATAAAACTCCTCCAGGAAGGCCCAACCTTGGTTTTACCATTTGCGACCTAAGCCTTTTCCCCCGGGTTTTCGCGAGCCCGAGGGTCATCTTTATTGTAAACCCCCGGACCAGTGCCCCTTCGAGTGCTGTCCCAAACCGAGCGATGTCCGGCGCCCCCTGGGCAACCAGGGTCTATGCCAACCCGACGTCTGGCTCATCCGTTGTGCCCTGAGAACGAGATATGTGCAGCTCCTATCGGGATTTGTCGGCACATTCGGGGGCTTTGCTGGTCTTGTTTTACCATTGTCGAAATGTCTTGTAAACCGGGATTCCGAGACTGATCAGGTCTTTCCGGGAGAAGGTTTATCCTTCGTTGACCGTGAGAGCTTATGATGGGCTAAGTTGGGACACCCCTGAAGGGTATTATCTTTCAAAAGCCGTGCCCGCGGTTATGAGGCAGATCGGAATTTGTTAATGTCCGGTTGTAGAGAACTTGTCACTTGACCCAGTTAAAATACATCAACTGTGTGTGTAGCCGTGATGGTCTCTTCTCGGCGGAGTCCGGGAAGTGAACACGGTTTGAGTTATGAATGACGTAAGTAGGAGTTCAGGATCACTTCTTGGTCATTGCTAGATGACGACCGTTCCGTTGCTTCTCTTCTCGCTCTCTTTTGCGTATGTTAGCTACCATATATGTTTATTGCAGCTGCAGCTCCACCTCATTACACCATCCTTTCCTATAAGTTTAAATAGTCTTGATCTCGCGGGTGTGAGATTGCTGAGTCCTCGCGACTCACAGATTCTACCAAAACAGTTGCAGGTGCCGACGATGTCAGTGCAGATGATGGGGTCGATCTCAAGTGGAAGTTCGACGAGGAACGTGGTCGTTACTATGTGTCTTTTCCTGATGATCAGTAGTGGAGTCCAGTTGGGACGATCGGGGATCTAGCATTTGGGGTTGTCTTATTTTCATCTGGATTTTGACCGTAGACGGTCTATATGTTTGTATTTTGGATGATGTATGAATTATATTTATGTATTGTGTGAACTGGCGATTGTAAGCCAACTCTTTATCCCATTCTTTTTCATTACATGGGATTGTGTGAAGATGACCCTTCTTGCGACAAAACCACTATGCGGTTATGCCTCTAAGTCGTGCCTCGACACGTGGGAGATATAGCCGCATCGTGGGCGTTACAAGTTGGTAATCAGAGCCATCCCCGACTTAGGAGCCCCCTGCTTGATCGAATAGCTGGCGTTGTTGAGTCTAGAACAAAAATGTTTTGAGTCTTATGATTATATATATCGGAGAGTGGGATTGTGGCAGTGTCCCGGGGAGTAGAGCTCCGAGGTGTTGTCGTCACAATTTTATTGTTGCAGTTCTGGAATACCTGAGTTTCGCCGACATCGAAATCTCTTTTATGCAATTGTTGGTGAGATCACCTCGACGCCACCCAGTACTGGGGCGGGAGTTCGGGAGTATTGCCATAACTTGTATAACGGATGTTTTTCGAAGGTTGAGGTAAACGATTTTCGAAGGTTTCTTGGTTATGTGTTGACGGATGGATACAGCTGGATCTAGGGATTGCGAGTTTGGGTGATATATTTTGTGTCCCCTGTATCCCCAACACCAGATTGCATAACCAGAAAGTTTCGGGAGTTTATAAGTGGGAATTCAAGTAGCCTTAGGATATCTTTCCGACAGACGCATGATATGAGATTGGGGTTCGACGTCTAGTGGTCCGCCTGTACACGGTTGATTTTACAGTGATCTCGTAGTGTCTTAAAGAGTCCTTGGCTATGCCGACTCGGGGACGCTTCGTATGTCATGTGCACAACCTTGTACATGATGGTGCTGTACGATTGAGCCCGTGTGGGCCCCACCACGAAAACTTCGGACGAAATCTCTATCATATGTTTGTTCCGGCTTATTCTGCAAGCCAATACTTTGTTTTGTTTTGAATTGTGGTATTCGAGTTGCTTCGAAGTCATATGTTGATTCCATATCTTTTTCAAGTGGCTTCTCAACTTATGGAAGTGTGATGATTTACTACGGAATTCATTCGTTCATCTTCGTTCGAATGTTTATTGTGAAGACTATATGTTGCAATTTCTGTCCGTTGATTCTACTTATCTATTTATCTATCAAGATGCTAACGGATGTCACCCTCTTCAGGATGGCTCCGCCAACGCGTCAGAATCCGGATCGCAATGAAGGGAGTCAAGCGAACCCTCCGCCACCACCTCCACCTCCGGAGGCATGGCAAGCTATCATGGCAGCCACCAACGCCAATGCTCAGATGATTCTGCAACTCTTGCAAGAACGTACTCAAGGGCAAGGCAACCAAGGTCAAGGCAACAATCAGCCTAACTTCGCTACACTCAACCAGTTTCTCGCAAATCAGCCCAAGTCTTTCAGCTACTGTGCCGAGGCCACGGATGCCGATGATTGGCTCGTGGACATCAACAAGCATTTTGAATGTAGCAATGTCAGGCCTGAGGACTATGTCAAGTTCGCTTCTTTTCAGCTCAAGGACCAAGCTGCTGATTGGTTTCAGCAATACAAAGATTCCAGAGGAGGTCGTGTGATCACTTGGACTGACTTCTGTCGGGATTTCAAAGCGCACCACATTCCACAAAGTGTTGTTGAGAGCAAGCGTGAGGAGTTCCGCAATCTCAAGCAAGGCAACATGTCTGTGTATCAATACAACATCCAGTTTCAGAAACTTGCTCGCTTCGCTAAACAAGATGTTCCTGATGAGAAGAGCATGATCTATCAGTTCAGAGGTGGCCTCAGAGAGGATCTGCAGTTAGCTCTCGTTCTTGTTGAGCCTACTCAGTTTGATCAATTCTATAACATGGCACTAAAGCAAGAGGCTGCTCAGCTCAAGTGTGAGGCTTCTAAGAAGAGAGTCAGAGACGCAGTTCAGTCTTCTTCTTCCTCACTTGTGACAGCTAAGCAACAGAAGTTCTGGTTGCCTCCTCCTCCTCCGTTTCGTCAGCCTTACCAGCAGAAGAACAAAGGTGGCCATGGTTCTTCCAACTCTGGCTATCAGAACAAGTCTCAGAATCAAGCTCCAAAGTCCAATGCTCCTTATCACCGTCCACTCTCAGAGGTGACGTGCAACAAGTGTCAGCAGAAAGGTCACTATGCTAACAAATGCTTCAACCAAAGGCGTCTGCCTCCTCCTCCTCCTGTCAGATCTTCCAGCAATGCAGTGGTCAAGCATAATCCAAAGACTAGAAAGGTGAACATGATGAATGCAGCTCAAGCGGAGGAATCTACTGATGTGATAATGGGTAATCTTCCTGTTAATGATATTCCTGCAAAAGTTCTTTTTGATACTGGTGCATCGCTTTCTTTCATATCAAGACCATTTGCATTTAAGCATGAGTTGGTTTATCAAGATTTGCCTAGACCGTTATCAGTTGTCTCTCCGGGTAAATTCATGAATGCAAGCTCTATGGTTCCGGATGTTTCCATCAAGATGGGAAACTATAAATTTCTGTCTTCTCCAGTTGTTCTTGGTGACTCGGATATTGATCTAATTCTCGGGATGGACTGGCTCTCTAAGCACAAGGCTCAACTTGATTGTGCTGCCAGGGAAATTCAATTGACACACTCGTCTGAGGATGTGATTATTTATGCTGCTCGTGATGAAACCATTCGGTTTTTCTCTCTCAATGAGAAGGGCGAATTGAATGCCATCTCTCAAATTCCAGTCGTTTGTGAGTACCAAGATGTCTTTCCAGAAGAGCTTCTGGGTATGCCTCCTCATCGGCCAGTTGAGTTCGTTATCGAACTAGAGCCTGGTACTGAACCCGTTTGCAAGCGTCCATACAAGCTTGGACCCAACGAGCTGAAGGAATTGAAGAAACAGCTCGATGAACAAGAGCGTCTGGGTTTGATCCGACCGAGTTCATCTCCATGGGGTTGTGGTGTTCTTTTTGTCAAGAAGAAGGATGGCACGGACCGACTTTGTGTCGACTACCGTCCATTGAACAAGAAGACAATCAAGAACAAGTATCCACTTCCCAACATCAATGAGCTATTCGAGCAACTCAGAGGTGCTAAAGTATTCTCCAAGCTTGACCTTCGTATGGGTTATCATCAGATTCGCATTCGTGAAGAAGATATTCCCAAGACAGCATTCAGAACAAGCTTTGGTTCTTATGAATATACTGTCGTGTCTTTCGGCCTTGTCAATGCTCCTCCGGTATTCTCTCGGATGATGAATTTCATCTTCAACCCCTATACCAATGAATTCGTTCTGGTGTATCTCGATGATATCTTGGTCTTCTCCAAGAATAAGAAGGACCATGCCAAACATTTTCGATTGGTGCTCGACAAGCTCAGAGAGTATCAATTCTATGCGAAGTTCTCCAAATGTGAGTTTTGGCTCGATGAAGTTCTTTTCCTTGGTCACATCATCTCTGCCAAGGGCATCGCTGTTAACCCCAAGAAGGTGTCCGCAATTGTGAATTGGGAACCTCCTCAGAATGTCAAGCAGCTCCGCAGTTTTCTTGGTCTTGCAAGCTATTGCCGAAGATTCGTTGAGAATTTCTCCAAGATTGCAAAGCCTCTTTCCAACCTCCTCCAGAAGCATGTGAAGTATGTCTGGTCTCCTGAGTGTGACGTTGCTTTCAACACTCTCAAAGAGAAACTAGTCACAGCTCCTGTCTTAACTCCTCCCGATGAATCCAAGCCATTTGAAGTTTTCTGTGATGCTTCTCTTCAAGGTCTCGGTGCTGTGTTAATGCAAGAGAAGAAAGTTGTGGTCTATACCTCTCGTCAGTTGAAGCCCAACGAGAAGAACTACCCCACTCACGATCTTGAGTTGGCGGCTGTTTTCCATGCATTATTAACGTGGAGACATCTCTTGTTGGGAAGACAAGTGGACATTTTCACCGATCACAAGAGTCTCAAGTACATTTTCACTCAGCCCAACCTCAACCTCAGGCAGACTCGATGGGTCAAAATGATTCAAGAGTACAATCCGAGTATTGAATATACTCCAGGCAAAGCCAATGTCATTGCAGATGCCTTAAGCAGGAAGGCTTATTGCAACAACTTAATTCTCAAGCCATTCCAACCGGATCTTTGTGAAGCTTTCCGCAAGCTGAATCTCCAAGTTGTTCCTCAAGGCTTTCTTGCCAACCTCATAGTCTCTCCTACTTTGGAAGATCAAATTCGTGGGGCACAACTCCTTGATGCCATGGTGAAGAAGGTGAAACATGGTATCGACAAGGGTCTTTCCAAATACAAGTGCTATCGCATTGATGACAGAGACACTTTATTCTTCGAGGACCGGATTGTGGTTCCTAAAGGTGATCTAAGGAAAGTCATTATGAACGAGGCACACAACTCTCTCCTTTCCATTCATCCTGGAAGTACGAAGATGTACCATGACCTCAAGCAGTCGTATTGGTGGACTCGAATGAAGCGAGAAATTGCTCAGTTCGTGAATGAATGTGATGTCTGTCGAAGAGTGAAAGCAGAACACCAACGACCAGCTGGTCTCCTTCAACCTCTTTCTATCCCAGAATGGAAGTTTGATCATATCGAAATGGACTTCGTGACTGGTTTTCCAAAGTCCAAGCGTGGAAATGATGCTATCTTCGTTGTCATCGACAAGCTTCCTAAAGTGGCTCATTTCCTTCCAATCAAAGAATCCATCACAGCAGCTCAGTTGGCAGAGCTATACACCTCCAGAATTGTCTCCTTGCACGGCATTCCACAATTGATTTCTTCTGATCGTGGAAGCATCTTCACCTCTAAGTTCTGGGACTCCTTCCAGAAGGCCATGGGCACAAATATTCGCTTCAGCACAGCTTTCCATCCTCAAACTAGTGGCCAAGTCGAGCGAGTCAATCAAATTCTTGAAGATATGCTCAGGGCTTGTGTCATTTCCTTTGGCATGAAATGGGAAGATTGTCTTCCATATGCCGAATTCTCCTACAACAACATCTTCCAAGCGAGTTCGGGCAAGGCCCCATTCGAGATTCTCTATGGCAGAAAGTGCCGTACTCCTCTTAATTGGTCAGAGACTGGTGAACGCCAACTTCTTGGCAATGACTTAATCACTGAAGCTGAAGAAATGTGTAAAGTCATCCCTGATAATCTCAAAGCCGCGCAATCGCGCCAGAAGAGTTACTATGATAGTAAGCACCGTGATTTGGCTTTCGAGATCGGAGACCATGTCTACCTCCGCGTCTCTCTAATGAAAGGCACTCGTCGCTTCGGTATCAAAGGGAAGCTTGCCCCTAGATACGTGGGTCCTTTCAAGATCATTGGCAAAAGAGGCGACCTCGCCTATCAACTTGAGCTTCCTTCCAACTTCATGAATGTGCACAATGTGTTCCACGTGTCACAGCTCCGCAAGTGTTTCAAGACGCCCGAGCGCACTATCAACTTCGAAGAGATTGACCTCCAAGAAGACCTGTCTTATCATGAGCACCCCGTTGCTATTCTTGAAGTAACTGAGCGCAAGACTCGTAACAAGTCAATCAAATTCCTGAAAGTGAAGTGGTCGCACCATTCCGACCGGGAAGCCACCTGGGAACGCGAGGACCATCTCCGTACCGAATATCTGGAGTTCTTTCAGTCCTAGATCTCGGGACGAGATCCTCTCGTAGTGGTGGAGTGTTGTAACACCCCGCATGAAACTTTCCATATTTGTAACTCCGACTCTTGCCATTTTCGTCTATGTGCTATGATATTCCCTCCGTGGTCGGGTTTTGTCTTTCGTTTTGCATTTTGTACATGTCATGCATTTCATATCATGTCATCATGTGCATTGCATTTGCATACGTGTTCGTCTCTTGCATCCGAGCATTTTCCCCGTTGTCCGTTTTGCAATCCGGCGCTCCTATCTCCTCCGGTGCACCCCTCTTGTTTCTTTCATGTGCGGGTGTCAAACATTCTCGGAATGGACCGAGGCTTGTCAAATGGCCTTAGTATACCACCCGGAGACCACCGGTCAAGTTCGTTCCATTTGGAGGTCGTTTGGTACTCCAACGGTTAACCGGGTAACCGCAGATGCCTTCTGTGTGTTGCAGCAAAACCCCCTCAAAAACCAGCCCAAAACCCACCAAACTCTCTTCCATGCTCTAGGTCGTTCGATCACGATCGTGTGGGTGAAAACAGCACCTCATTTGGACTCTCCTAGCTCCCTCTACCTATATATACTCTTCCCCTCCCGAAAACGAAATGCAGACGAACCCTAACCCGCTCCTCGCGCCGCGCCGGACGCGTCCGCCGCCGGCCGGACACAACCGCGCCGCCATGTGTCGCCGCCCCCGCGCCCGTATGCCGCGGCCCGCCGGCCCGTTCGGGGCCCTCCCGGGCCCGAGCCGCCGCCCGCCTCGGCGCCCGCGCTGCCGCTCCCGCGCCGCCTGCCGCCGCCCTCGCCTACGGTCGTCGCCGGCGCTGCCTGCCGCGCCGTGCCCCGCCGCCGTCGTGCGCCGCCACCGGCGCCGCCCCGCGCCTCTCCTTCATCTCCTCCGACCACCGGCCGCGTCGCTCCTCTCCTCCCGTCGCCGGAGACGAGCTCCCTCGAGCCGGTCCGATCGGATCTGGTAAAAATCTCGGGCGTTGACTTTCTCTCCCCCCCCCCCGAAACAGTCCTGTGATTCTTACAGCATGTGCATCCGTTCATCGTTGCATAACTCACTGTGCATCGCTTCGTTTCACGCGTGTAATATGTCAAATTGTTCGTCTCGTGATGCTCTACATTTTGTTCAGTTGCAACATGTTCATTAGAGGTCATCTTGATGCCCAAATCTCTGTTGCAAGAGGGCTAGTTGTTGTTATCTGCTGGTTCTTATCAGAACTTGGAGATTTATCATTTTTGTATCATTAAATTTGTGCATCTTATGGGCATGAGTTCTACATGTGTTTTGTTGTATGCCATGCCATCTTTCCAGTGGTGTATGCCATGTATTTTTGTGATCTCTGTGGTGACTAGCACAAGCATGCAAAGTAGGCTCCGTAATGTTTCTGATTTCCGGGACTTAGTAATTTCTCCAAGTCTTTGTCTGCTGTTATTTTGTTGCCATGTAAACTTGATGCTACAGAGAGATCCATGCATATTTTGGAGTTGTTCAGTAAGGATGATTTGTAGATATAGTTGTAATTGATCCATTCCCGTAATGTTTTGCAATTACGGAGTGCCATAGCATGACTCAATCTTGCTCTACGTTTGCTATAAAATATTTCTGGCAGATTCTTAACATAATATGCAATTCTGCCAAGCTTATTGTAGTTGATCCATACATGCTATGCTCTTGTTCTTGCCATGGATAGCTTCATAAACATGCCATCTTGCTGTAGGTATGCTTGTTTTGTCATGCATTGCTTTGTGGTGAGCGAATCAAGCTCACCAAGTCTGAAACCTGATAACGAAACTTGCTATGTTTACATGCTTGCCATGATATCTTCTGGTCCTTTTTGGCTTATGGTCAGTAAGGGACTTTTGTCATACGCATTTAGTAGAACACTTCCATGCCTTGTTTTGCCATGTTAAGTTCCTGTAGCATGTTGATTTCGTGCTCTGAACACTGCTACCTGATGCTGTTTCAGACATGTCCAGTAATTTCACCGAGTCTGTGAACCTTTTATCTTTTGCACTTTTGCCATGCTTGTTTGAGTTTGATATGTTGTGATCTAGCCGTAGCTCATTGTTCATCTTTTGTCAAGTATCGCCTGTAGATTACTGCCATGTGCTTTGTTGCTATGTTGGAGTGCTGTAGCATTGTTGCTTGTTGCATTTTAAGTGCTATCTTGTTGTTAATCGCAGATTCGTGTCATTCTTGTTTTGCTTGCCATTTGCAAACCGTGCATCCGTTTCCGGTGATCTTTATATCGATTTCGACCGAAATCATCTCATCTTTCCAGTGGCATGCTTGGTTTGCCAAGTTACTGCCTTGTTCATCATTTTCCTTCCGGGGCACGCATATGCATCGCATATCATATCTTGCTTATCATACATGTTTTGCATTATGTTGCTTGTGCATTTTTCGTGATTGATTGTGGTTCCATTGCTTGTGTTCTTGTCTTGGGTAGAGCCGGGAGACGAGTTCGTGAACGAGGAACCTGTTGTGTACGCTTACAAGGATCAAGCTTTCGTGAACTCTGAGAACCTTGCAGGCAAGATGACGACCCCTCGATATCACTTCTATCTTTGCTTTGCTAGTTGTTCGCTCTATTGCCATGCTGCGCTACCTATCACTTGCTATATCATGTCTCCCATTTTGCCATGTCAGCCCCTAACCATCCTTTTCCTAGCAAACCGTTGTTTGGCTAAGTTACCGCTTTTGCTCAGCCCTTCTTATAGCGTTGCTAGTTGCAGGTGAAGTTGAAGTTGGTTCCATGTTGGAACATGGATATGTTGGGATATCAAAATATCTCTTACTTAATTAATGCATCTATATATATTTGGTAAACGGTGGAAGGCTCGGCCTTATGCCTGGTGTTTTGTTCTACTCTTGCCGCCCTAGTTTCTGTTATACCGGGATTATGTTCCTTGAGTTTGCGTTCCTTACGCGGTCGAGTGATTTATGGGACCCCCTTGACAGTTCGCCTTGAATAAAACTCCTCCAGCAAGGCCCAACCTTGGTTTTACCATTTGCAACCTAAGCCTTTTCCCCCGGGTTTTCGCGAGCCCGAGGGTCATCTTTATTTAAACCCCCCGGACTAGTGCTCCTTCGAGTGCTGGCCCAAACCGAGCGATGTCCGGCGCCCCCTGGGCAACCAGGGTCTATGCCAACCCGACGTCTGGTTCATCCGTTGTGCCCTGAGAACGAGATATGTGCAGCTCCTATCGGGATTTGTTGGCACATTCGGGGGCTTTGCTGGTCTTGTTTTACCATTGTCGAAATGTCTTGTAAACCGGGATTCCGAGACTGATCGGGTCTTTCCGGAGAAGGTTTATCCTTCGTTGACCGTGAGAGCTTATGATGGGCTAAGTTGGGACACCCCTGCAGTGTATTATCTTTCGAAAGCCGTGCCCGCGGTTATGAGGCAGATGGGAATTTTTTAATGTCCGGTTGTAGAGAACTTGTCACTTGACCCAGTTAAAATACATCAACTGTGTGTGTAGCTGTGATGGTCTCTTCTCGGCGGAGTCCGGGAAGTGAACACGGTTTGAGTTATGAATGACGTAAGTAGGAGTTCAGGATCACTTCTTGGTCATTGGTAGATGACGACCGTTCCGTTGCTTCTCTTCTCGCTCTCTTTTGCGTATGTTAGCTACCATATATGTTTATTGCCGCTGCAGCTCCACCTCATTACACCATCCTTTCCTATAAGTTTAAATAGTCTTGATCTCGCGGGTGTGAGATTGCTGAGTCCTCGCGACTCACAGATTCTACCAAAACAGTTGCAGGTGCCGATGATGTCAGTGCAGATGATGGGGTCGATCTCAAGTGGGAGTTCGACGAGGAACGTGGTCGTTACTATGTGTCTTTTCCTGATGATTAGTAGTGGAGCCCAGTTGGGACGATCGGGGATCTATTATTTGGGGTTGTCTTATTTTCATCTGGATTTTGACCGTAGACGGTCTATATGTGTGTATTTTGGATGATGTATGAATTATATTTATGTATTGTGTGAAGTGGCGATTGTAAGCCAACTCTTTATCCCATTCTTGTTCATTACATGGGATTGTGTGAAGATGACCCTTCTTGCGACAAAACCACTATGCGGTTATGCCTCTAAGTCGTGCCTCGACACGTGGGAGATATAGCCGCATCGTGGGCGTTACACCTCTATAAATAGGACTAGCCACCACCATAGAAGGGGACGGGTCATCAAGACCACCCTCATGCGCATCAGCTCACCAAGCTCAAGAACACCTCTCCTCAGGAGGCTGTTCCTACCTTGTACTTGTTCATCCTCAGCCCACAAGGAAATCCACCACACCACACTGGAGTAGGGTATTACACTGCAACGGTGGCCCGAACCAGTATAAAGCCTCGCGTCTCTTATCTCTTGTTCCTTGGGTTCGACGAGCTAGGCTTTGAGATTGCTGTGCGGATGAGCTAGGGGGAGAGAGTCCTTCATGCGCACCCCAGAGTTCGAACCTCAAGGGTTTGCCGGAACCCAGAATCCGACAGAGAGGAAGATCTGCCACAGATGCTTATCAGAGGGTGCCTAGAGCACAAAGGTCTGGAGTTGTGCTAGTCAGTGACACAAGGGCCACAACTTCTGCACCTGCAGCCATAGCCTTAGTTGCCCCTCCAGTGGAAACCCCTCCAGTTCCTCAGACATCAGCCGAAGTATTTGCAGATGCTATCCTCTCCACGCCATCTTCACACTCCGGAGCTCCCGGAGATTGTGCTTAGAGTGTCGTATAGCACAATGCATTTTCAAGCTTTTTGGTAACCTGTTGCCAAAGCGGAGATAGTGTATAGATCATAGGCTTCACAAGAGAGAGAGAGAGAGAGAGTGTGTTCTGCTTCTTATTTGTCTCTCTTGCTACTTATTTGCTCATGTGTTTGCTACTTATTTGTGCTAGTGTGTGAGATACTCTTATGATCATGTGGTTGATCATATTATGCTTTAATATGTGTGCTTGAATGATGCTATCTTATTACTTGTGTATGATCAATCATATTTGTCTTGGTGATGAGTGCATGCTATTTATATTCTATCATCATTTTGAGCGCTCCACCAAGATGTATGTGACATGGAAGAGTAACCCATGATTCTAATTGATTGTGCATTTGCATTCAAAAGCAAATCATAAATAATGCACAAATTCAGGGGGAGCTCTTGCTTATGACATACTTCTCAAAGCGACGATATATTGCATTCTTATTATCATTTGTCGAAGCATTTATCTATATGTTGTCATCAATTACCAAAAAGGGGGAGATTGAAAGTGCAACTAATCCCTGGGTGGTTTTGGTAATTCATAACAACATATAGCTCATTGAACTAATATCCTTCCAAGTTGATTATTTCAGAAAGTTCAATGATTGGCATGGCATGGACTAGAGATGTGGACCCCTCAAAATGCTAAGGACAAATATTGGCAAAAGGTCAAGACTCTTCATTTCTATGTCAGTGATCCAAGATCACATTGAGTCCATAGGGAAAGCCAATACTATTAAAAGGGGATGAGGTGTTGCTTAATGGTCTACTTGCTCAAAATGCTTAGTGATATGCTCAAAATCCCTCAACCACTTTCTCAAATCCAAATATATCCTAAACCTAAAGTCAAACTCGGCCCCACTGATTTGATTCATCCGGCGCCACCGAGTTCACTTGACATAGCCATAGCCAGAAACCCTAATCAGTTCGGTCTCACCAACCATGGATGTCGATCTCACCGAGATGGGATTGCAAACTCTCTGTTTCCCTTCATAACATTTCAGTCTCACCGAAATGAGCAATCTGTCCTACCGATTTCGTAGTGAAAACTATCTGTTTCCCTTCGTAACATTTTGGTCTCACTGAAAGGAGCAATTGGTCCCACCGAGTTGGCCTAACCAACTCTCTGTTAACCTATTACTGAAATCGGTCTCACCGAGTTCACGTAATCGGTCAAACCAAGATGAGGTTTGCCCTAACCCTAGCACATCGGTCCCACCGAGTTGATCATGTCGGTCCCACCAAAAAGCCTAGCGTTCACATTTTGAACTGAGTCGGTCTCATCGAGTTCATATATTCGGTCTGACCGAGTTGGCTCAATTGTGTGTAACGGTTAGATTTGTGTGGAAGCTATATATACCCCTCCACCCTCCTCTACATTAGAGAGAGAGCCATCAGAACGTGCCTACACTTCCACTACTCATTTTCTCAGAGAGAACCACCTACTCATGTCTTGAGACCAAGACATTCCAATCCAACCACAAGAATCTTGATCTCTAGCCTTCCCCAAGGTGCTTTCCACTCAAATCATCATTCACCATAGCCAAATCTTTGTGAGAGAGTTGAGTGTTGTGGAGACTATCATTTGAAGCACAAGAGCAAGGAGTTCATCATCAACACACCATCTATTACCTTTTGGAGAGTGGTGTCTCCTTGATTGGTTAGGTGTCACTTGGGAGCCTTCGTCAAGATTGTGGAGTTGAACCAAGGAGTTTGTAAGGGCAAGGAGATCGCCTTCCTCGTGAAGATCTACCCAAGTGAGGCAAGTCCTTCGTGGGCTATCACCATGGTGGGATAGACAAGGTTGCTTCTTCGTGGACCCTTCGTGGGTGGAGCCCTTCGTGGACTCGCGCAACCGTTACCCTTCGTGGGTTGAAGTCTCCATCAATGTGGATGTATAATAGCACCACCTATCGGAACCACGCCAAAAATCTCCGTGTCTACATTGTGTTTGCCCTTCCAAACCCCTCCCTTCACCTTCATATGCAATGTTTTACATTACTCTGCTATACTCTTAGAATTGCATGTGTAGGTTGATTGCTTGACTTGTGCTAAGTTGCTAAAATCTGCCAAGACTTAAAATTGGGAAAAGGCTAGATTTTATTTGGTCAAGTAGTCTAATCACCCCCCTCTAGACCTACTTTTGATCCTACACAGTGACACTTTCTTTGTCTTGGCTCGCGCTTGAGAGAACTGCGGCTTCTTCTTCACAGGCGCAGGCTCGGCAGGCCCGACCTCATCTTCGCTAGTAGGGTACACGGTGGCAGCTGCCTTGTAGGCGTGCTCGAGGGTGCGCATCGCGTCCTCCTCATCAGCGCGGATGGTGATGGTCCCGCTGCAGCCCGAAAGCTTGACGGTGTTGTAAGATGGCGGGTCACTGCCATGAACTTCGCGAGCGCACGGTAGCCCAAGATGCTGTTGTAGGGCAGGCCAATGTGCACCATGTCAAAGTCGATGAGCTCTATGTGGTAGTTCTTGCAGGAGCCGAACGTGACGGGAAGGCGCACTTTCCCCAGGGGCATTGTGGTGTCGCCAGTCATGCCCTAAAAGGGCCTTGTTGGCATCAGGCGCTCGTAGGGCACTTGGAGCTGCTCGAAGGTCTCCACAAAGATCACGTTGAGGCCCGCGATGCCGTCATTGAGCATCTTGGTCATAGCGACGTTGTTGATGGTGGGTGTGCACAGCAAGGGGATGGTGCCCACTGACTTTCTAGACTTGGGGTGGTCGGCGTAGTCGAAGGCGATCAGGTATTGCGATCACTTCAGGAGCCTGGAGTCTGCGGGCTCTGGGATGGCCGCGTTCACCTCACGAGAGAACTACTTAAAGTGTTGGTTGGATGGGGGAGCCTGAACCCCCCGCCGAGGATGCAGGCCACAACGCAAGGCTCCTGATAGCCCCCATCGTCTTCCTCAGGTAGGTTGTCATTCATGTTCGGGTGCGCAGGGCAGCGTTGGCCTGCCGAGGATCGGCCTACTGAGGATCGGCCTGCCGAGGCTGGTTCTGCCAACCCTGTCAAAAGTTGTAGTGGCTGCGATCCCTCCAGTGGGCGCCAATGCGATTGCCGCCACGGCTCGAGCCGCGCTCGTTGCGGTCAGCACGCTTCACCTGCCGGCCTTCGTGAAGCAGCTTGAGCTGATGGTAGTATTCGGTGCTGTGGGAGTGCATGTTGTGATAGGCGCAGAAGGGGCACCCATCCTTCTTGGCCTCGTCGTGGTCACGACCATGCTTCTGCTCAGGCTCTGCTGCAAGCACGGCGGGGCCTTTGCGCTTGACGTCTTTGGCCATGGCTTGGGGGCGTTGGGCTCCGCATCAGGGTCATTGTGGGCGAAGAGGCGACCTTCCTCAGCCTTTGTGCACTTGTCGGCAAGGTCAAACAGCTCAACCATGGTGTCAAACTCGTCGTTGATGGCGAGCTTCTCGCACATCCTGGCATCTGTGACGCCTGAGGAGAATGCATGATTGCGGCGTCGGAGGCCCGCGGGGTCTTGTTGCTCACCTGGCTGAAGCGCTGGATGTACTTACAAAGGGTCTCGTCAGGGCGCTGGTAGACAGCTCGCAGGCTACTGAGCGTGAGGGGGCGGTCGTGCATGCCCTTGAAGTTGGAGACGAATTGCATGCAAAGGTTCTGCCCACGAGGAGATGAAGGCCTCGGGAAGGTTCGTTAGCCAGGAGCGTGAGGCGTCTTTGAGGGCCATTGCAAACTAGTACGCCATGAACTTGTTGTCACCTTTTGCGGCTTGGATGCTCACGGTGTAGAGCTGTAGGAACTCCACGGGGTTGGCGATGCCGTCGTAGCGGGGAGGCAGCTCGGGCTTGAACTTCACGGGCCGCACCACGCGGCGCAACTAATACGTCTCCAACGTATCTATAATTTATATGGTTTTGGTATGATTTGATTAGAACTAACCCGGACTGACGTTGTTTTCAGCAGAACTACCGTGGTGTCAATTTTTGTGCAGAAATAGAAGTTCTCAGAATGGGCTGAAAATTTACGGTGCTTTTTTGTGGCCAAAATAGACCCCCGAAGCTTCAAGGAAGGACCAGAAGCCTCACAAGGAAGCCACAAGCTCGCTAGGCACGCCCTCCCCATAGGGAGGGGCACCGAGCTTGTCGCTGCCTCGTGGACCCCCTTGATGTGAGAACGACGCAAAAAATTCCTATAAATACCCAAACCCCCAGAAAGAACCCTAGATGAGAAGTTCCGTCGTGATAAGCCTCTGTAGACACGAAAACTCGATCGGGACCCTATTCCGGCACACTGCCGGAGGGGAAATCGTCACCGAAGGCCATCTTTATCATCCTGGCGGCACCATGATGAGGAGGGAGTAGTTCACGCTCGGGGCTGAGGGTATGTACTAGTAGCTATGTGTTTGATCTCTCTCTCTCTCTCTCGTGTTCTTGATTTGGCATGATCTTGATGTATTACGAGCTTTGTTAATGTAGTTGGATCTTATGGTGTTCTTCCCTCTCTAGCTTCTTGTGATGAATTGAATATTTTCCTTTGAGGTTTTGCTATGTCGGATTGAATCTTTTGGATGTGAGAGCACTTGATGTATGTCTTGTGATGGGATATCCATGGTGACAATGGGATGTTCTACTGATTCACTTGACGTATGTTTCAGTTATCAACTTGCGAATTCCTGTGGTGACATTGTTGTAATCTATGCATAGGGGTTGATACGCGTTTTCATATTCCTTTCTCCGATAGAAATCTTGGGGTACTCTTTGAAGTTCTTTGTGTCGTATAATTAACCCACAGATACTTGTGGTGACATTGGAGGGTTGATTGGTGCGTGTCATATGGTGTTATTATAGTATGAACTCTAGGGCTCTTTGTGACACTTATGGGAATAGCTCAAAAGATTGATCAGAAAGAATAACTTTGAGGTGGTTTCGTACCCTACAAGTAATTTCATCTTATGTTCTCCGCGATAGGAACTTTGGAGTGATTCTTTGTTGCATGTTGAGGCATTGTTATATGATCCAATTATGTTATCATCATCGAGAGATCTTGCACTAGTGAAAATATGAACCCTAGGCCTTGTTTTCAAGCATTGCAATACCATTTTTTCTCACTTTTGTTACTAGTTACCTTGTTGTTTTTATTTATTCAGATTACAAAAATATATTTCTACCATCCATACCACACTTTTATCACCATACACTACAAAAAAAGACACTTCCATGACATTTTGGGCTGAGCGAATTTTTTTCTATCATGCTTATGACTCTTCTATGACGGTAATTGTGACAAAGCACGTATCATCATAGATGTGGTGGGCTCTTACTTCTATGACAAAAAATAATGACAGAAAATGGGATTTTCGTCCTGGGCAGGCCGGGGACGCAGCTGCATGACATTCTTTGGACCGTCCATGATGGAAAAAATCATGGTAGAAGCAAGGGCGAGGATGGTCAGGGTCGAGCAATGAACAGAGGTTTGCGCGTTTCTCTCGTAAACGTACGTGCATGTGTGCGAGGCGTTGTGCTCTAACTGAACCCAAGCGAGGCATTCGCTTACTGAACCCGAGCGATTGCACTGGCTACATTAATGACCCGAGCGATTGCACTGGCTACATTAATGACCCGACCGATCAATCCCTTGGCTGTTAACTGAACCCGATCGAACGATTCCTTCGCTACTGCTGCTAACTGAAGCCGATCGAACCTGCTGCCTCTTGATGAACACTGACCGTTGATGGGGGTTGGATGAACAGTTCTCGGTGGGGGTTGGATGAACAGGACCCCATGGTAGTAGAGGCCGTTGCCGCTGGATGAACAAGACCCCGACCGAGGAGGTGGGGTGGATGAACAGGACCCTGCAACTTCTTGAGCTTGTGTTGTTTTTTCCCTTGAAGAGGAAATGGTGATGCGGCAAAGTAGAGATAAGTATTTCCCTCAGTTAGACAACCAAGGTATCAATCCAGTAGGAGGTACAAGCAAGTCCCCAATATATGCGCCTGCACAAAGAATCAAACACTTGCACCCAACGCGATAAAGGTGTTGTCAATCCCTTCACGGTCAACTCCAACGGTGAGATCTGATAGAGATAGGTATAAAAGATTGCTAGAACGGAAAAGTAAATAAATTGCAGCGAGATATTTTTGGTATTTTTGGTTTATAGATCTGAAAATATAATATGGAAAATAGACCCGGGGGCCATAGTTTTCACTAGAGGCTTCTCTCTTGAAGGCAAATAACACGGTGGGTGAACAAATTACTGTCGAGCAATTGATAGAAAAGCGCAAAGTTATGACGATATCCAAGGCAATGATTATGCATATAGGCATCACGTCCGTGTCAAGTAGACCGAAATGATTCTGCATCTACTACTATTACTCCACACATTGACCGCTATCCAGCATGCATCTAGAGTATTAAGTTCATAAAGAACGGAGTAACGCCTTAAGTAAGATGACATGATGAAGAGGGATAAACTCAAGCAATATGATGAAAACCCCATATTTTTCCCTTGATGGCAACAATGCAATACGTGCCTCGCTACCCCTACTATGTCACTGGGTGAGGACACCACAAGATTGAACCCGAAACTAAGCACCTCTCCCATTGCAGAAATACCAATCTAGTTGGCCAAACCAAACTGATAATTTGAAGAGAAATGCAAAGATATCAAATCATGCATATAAGAATTCAGAGAAGATTCAAATAATATTCATAGATAACCTGATCATAAATCCACAATTCATTGGATCTCAACAAACACACCGCAAAAGAGTATTACATCGGATAGATCTCCAAGAACATCGAGGAGAACATGGTATTGAGAATCAAAGACAGAGAAGAAGCCATCTAGCAACTAGTTATGGACCCGTAGGTCTGAGATAAACTACTCACGCTTCATCGGTATGGCAATAGGGTTGATGTAGATGCCCTCCGTTATTTATTGATTGCCCCTCCGGCAGATTGCCGGAAAAGGTCCCAAGCTAGGATCTCACGAAAATAGAGGCTTGCGGCGGTGGAAAAGTATTTCCGTGGCTCTCTCTAAGGATTTGGGAATATATGTGAATTTATAGGATGAAGAAGTAGGTCAGGGGGTCTTCGAGGGGGCCACAAGTCCTAGGGGCGCACCCCCTTGGCTTGTCGTCGCCTCGAGGGTCTTCTGACTTGGACTCTAGGTCCCATGTGTGTCTTCTGGTCCAAGAAAAATCATCGCGAAAGTTTGTTTCCTTTTTTGTCCATTTGATATTCGTTTTCTTCGAAACTCAAAAACAAGGAAAAAATAGAAAGTGGCATTGGGCTCTAGGTTAATAGGTTAGTCCCAAAAATAATATAAAATAGCATATTAATGCATATAAAACATCCAAAACAGAAAATATAATAGCATGGAACAATAAAAAATTATAGATACGTTGGAGACATATCAAGCATCCCCAACCTTAATTCCTGCTTGTCCTCGAGTAGGTAAATGATAAAAACAGAACTTTTGATGTGGAATGCTACCTAACATATTTATCCATGTAATTTTCTTTATTGTGGCATGAATATTCAGATCCATAAGATTCAAAACAAAAGTTTAATATTGACATAAAAACAAGAATACTTCAAGCATACTAATAAAGCAATCATGTCTTCTCAAAATAACATGGCCAAAGAAAGTTATCCCTACAAAATCATATAGTCTGGCCATGCTCCATCTTCATCACACAAAGTATTAAATCATGCACAACCCCGATGACAAGCCAAGCAATTGTTTCATAATTTTGATGTTCTCAATTTTTTTGAACTTTCACGCAATACATGAGCGTGTGCCATGGATATATCACTATGGTGGAATAGAATATGGTGGTTGTGAAGAAGACAAAAAGAAGGAGATAGTCTCACATCAACTAGGCGTATCAAAGGCCTATGGAGATGCCCATCAATAGATATCAATGTGAGTGAGTAGGGATTTCCATGCAACGGATGCACTGGAACTATAAGTGAATGAAAGCTCAAAATAAACTAAGTGGGTGTGCATCCAACTCGCTTGCTCCTGAAGACCTAGGGTAATTTGAGGAAGCCAATCATTGGAATATACAAGCCAAGTTCTATAATGAAAAATTCCCACTAGTATATTTAAGTGACAACATAGGAGACTCTCTATCATGAAGATCATGGTGCTATTTTGAAGCAAAAGTGTGGAAAAAGGATAGTAACATTGCCCCTTCTCTCTTTTCTCTCATTTTTATTTTGAGCTCTTTGGCATCTTTTTTTCTCTCTTTTTTCTTTTCTTTTTTTTCCTTTTTTTCTTTTCAATTTATTTTTTGTCCGGAGTCTTATCCCGACTTTTGGGGGAATCATAGTCTCCATCATCCTTTCCTCACATGGGACAATGCTCTAATAATGGTGATCATCACACTTTTATTTTTTACAACTCAAGAATTACAACTCAATATTTAGAACAAAATATGACTCTATATGAATGCCTCCAGCGGTGTACCGGGATGTGCAATGACTCAAGAGTGACATGTATAAAAAATATGAATGGTGGCCTTGCCACAAATACGATGTCAACTACATGATCATGCAAAGCAATATGACAATGATGAACGTGTCATGATAAATGGAACGGTGGAAAGTTGCATGGCAATATATCTCGGAATGGCTATGGAAATGCCATAATAGGTAGGTATGGTGGCTGTTTTGAGGGAGGCATATGGTGGGTGTGATGCACCAGCAAGAGTTGCGCGGTACTAGAGATGCTAGCAATAGTGGAAGGGTGAGAGTGCTATAATCCATGGACTCAATGTTAGTCATAAAGAACTCACATACTTATTGCAAAAGTCTATTAGTTATCAAAACAAAGTATTGGACGCATACTCCTAGGGGAATAGATTGGTAGGAAAATACCATCGCTCGTCCCCGACCGCCACTCATAAGGAAGACAATCAATAAATAAATCATGCTCCGACTTCATCACATAACGGTTCACCATCGTGCATGCTATGGGAATCACAAACTTGAACACAATTATTTATACCAATCCATAATTAATCACTAGCATGACTCTATTATCACCTTCTTTATATCTGAAAACAATCATCTGGAATCAAACTTCTCATAGTATTCAATGCACTTAATATGAAAGTTTTTATTATATCTCTCTTGGATGCCCATCATATTAGGACTAAATCCATAACCAAACCAAATTACCATGCTGTTTAGAGACTCTCAAAATAATATAAGTGAAGCAAGAGAGTTTAACAATTTCTATAAAATAAAACCACCACCGTGCTCTAAAAAGATATAAGTGAAGCACTAGAGCATATTGCCTAGCTCAAAAGATATAAGTGAAGCACATAGAGTATTCTAATAAATTCACGATTTAAGTGTGTCCCTCTCAAAAGGTGTGTACAGCAAGGATGATTGTGGCAAACTAAAAAGCAAAGACTCATATCATACCAGACGCTCCAAGCAAAACACATATCATGTGGTGAACAAAAATATAGCCTCAAGTAAATTTACCGATGGATTGAAGAACGAAAGCGGGGATGCCTTCCGGGGCATCCCCAAGCTTAGGCTCTTGGTTGTCCTTGAATATTACCTTGGGGTGCCTTGGGCATCCCTAAGCTTAGGCTCTTTCCACTCCTTATTCCATGGTCTATCAAATCTTTACCCAAAACTTGAAAACTTCACAACAGAAAACTCGTAAGATCCATTAGTATAAGAAAATAAATCACCACTTTTGGTACTGTTGTGAACTCATTTCTTATTTATATTGGTGTATTATCTACTGTATTCCAACTTCTCCATGGTTCATACCCCCCGATACTACCCATAGATTCATCAAAATAAGCAAACAACACATAGAAAACAGAATATGTCAAAAACAGAACAATCTGTAGCAATGTGTAAATATCGAATACCTGTGTAACTCAAACAATTTTGAAAAATTAGTACATCAGAGGCAATTTTTATATCAATCTTGCACAAAAAGAATCAGTATTTTATCGCGCTTCTGTGACTTTTAACAATTCTGTTACTGGTCACAAAAGTTTCTGTTTTTCAGCAAGATCAAATCAACTATCACCGTAAGCCAGCCCAGAGATCTTACTTGGCACAAACACTAATTAAAACACCAAAACACAATTACTATAGAGGTGATAATGTGTATTCTCATAAAAACAGAGAGTAAAAATATTGGGTTGTCTCTGAACAAGCTCTTTCTTTATAGCCATTAAGATAGGCTTGAGAATTCAGTGATGCTCACATAAAAGATAGTAACAGAAACACAAAGAGAGCATCATAAAGCATGTGACAAACATATTTAAGTCTAACATACTTCCTATTCATAGGCATTTTATACGCAAACAAATTGTCAATACAAGCAAGAACTAGCATATGCAAGTAAGAAGAAAGAAACAATAGCAATCTCAACATAACGTGAGGTAATTTAGTAACATGAAAATTTCTACAACCCTATTCCCCCCCCCCCCTCATAATAGTTACATGTGAGATCATATTGAAATCAAGAATATAGCTAGCACATAACATATTCTCTAGATGATCCACATGCATGTAAAGTTGACACTCTTCCAAGATAGTGGGATTAACATTAACTAAAGTCATGACCTCTCCAAACTAACCTTTATCAAAATTTTCATAAGATAGATCATACTCCAAAGTAGTGGGATCATTATTACCTAGAGTTGACACTCTTCCAAACCCACTTTCAATATTATTGAAAACACTATTATCAATATTATATTCATCATGGGGCTTAAATAAATTTTCAAGATCATAAGAAAAATCACCCCAATCATGTTCATTGCAACAAGTAGTGGACATAGCAAAATTAGCATCCCCAAGCTTGGGGTTTTGCATGTTACTAGCACAACTGACGTTAATAGAATTTATAATAACATCATTGCAATCATGCTTTTCATTCAAGGAGCTATCGCGAATAACTTCATAAATTTCTTCTTTTAACACTTCATCACAATTTTCAGATTCCCGAATTTCAAGCAAAACTAGCAATTGGTTCATCATAATTGGATCTCTTAAAAAGATTATCAAGTGTATGAGGATCCATAAACTCTTTGCTTCCTGTTTTTGAATAAAATACAGAATTAAGCCAAGCAAACGAGCAAACAAACCAAGAAGACATAAGGGCAAATAAAAAGAACAAATATTTTTGTATTTTTCCGAAAATCATTTTAGAGGTGGGGGAGCGAAAAACGAGAGGCAAATGGCAAATAATGTAATGCAAGAGATGAGAGTTTATGATGGGTACTTTATAGGCTTGATGTAGACTTCCCCGGCAACGGCACCAGAAATTCTTCCTGCTACTTCTTGAGCTTGCGTTGGTTTTTTCCTTTGAAGAGGAAAGGGTGATGCAACAAAGTAGAGATAAGTATTTCCCTCAGTTAGAGAACCAATGTATCAATCCAGTAGGAGGTACAAGCAAGTCCCCAATCTATGCACCTGCACAAACAGTCAAACACTTGCACCCAACGCGATAAAGTGGTTGTCAATCCCTTCACGATCAATTGCAACGGTGAGATCTGATAGAGATAGGTATAAAAGATTGCTAGAAATGAAAAGTAAATAAAAGTAAATAAATTGCAGAGAGATATTTTTGGTATTTTTTGTTTATAGATCTGAAAATATAATATGGAAAATAGACTCAGGGACCATAGTTTTCACTAGAGGTTTCTCTCTTCAAGGCAAATAACACGGTGGGTGAACAAATTGCTGTCGAGCAATTGATTGAAAAGTGCAAAGTTATGACGATATCCAAGGCAATGATTATGCATATAGGCACCACGTCCGTGTCAAGTAGACCGAAATGATTCCGCATCTACTACTATTAGTCCATGCATCGACGGCTATCCAGCATGCATCTAGAGTATTAAGTTCATAAAGAACGGAGTAACGCCTTCAGTAAGATGACATGATGTAGAGGGATAAACTCAAGCAATATAATGAAAACCCCATATTTTTACCCTTGATGGCAACAATACAATACGTGCCTCGCTTACCCTACTATGCCATTGGGTGACGACACCGCAAGATTGAACCCAAAACTAAGCACTTCTCCCATTGCAAGAAATACCAATCTAGTTGGCCAAACCAAACCGATAATTTGAAGAGAAATACAAAGATATCAAATCATGCATATAAGAATTCAGAGAAGATTCAAATAATATTCATGGATAATCTGATCATAAATCCATAATTCATCGGATCTTGACAAGCACACCACAAAAGAGTATTACATCGGATAGATCTCCAAGAACATCGAGGAGAACATGGTATTGGGAATCAAAGATAGAGAACAAGCCATCTAGCTACTAGCTATGGACCCGTAGGTCTGAGATAAACTACTCACGCTTCATCTGTAGGGCAATAGGGTTGATGTAGATGGGATCCAAGATGGGAAAAGGTCCCAAGATGGGATCTCACGGAAATAGAGGCTAGCGGCGGTGCAAAAGTATTTTCGTGGCTCTCTCTGAGGGTTTGGGAATATATTTGAATTTATAGGACGAAGAAGTAGGTCAGGGGGTCTTCGAGGGGGGCACAAGCCCTAGGGGCGCGTCCCACTGGCTTGACGTTGGTACGTCTCCAACGTATCTATAATTTTTGATTGTTCCATGCTATTATATTATCAACCTTGGTTGTTTTATAATCATATTATAGTCATTTTATATCAATTTTTTGGTACTAACCTATTGACATAGTGCCAAGTGCTAGTTGTTATTTTCTGCATGTTTTTTACATCGCAGGAAATCAATATCAGACGGAGTCCAAATGCAACGGAACTTCACGGAGATTTTTTTGGACCAGAAGGAACGTAATGGGCCCTGGCTACGCCTGGGGGGTGCCCTGAGAGGGGCACAACCCACCAGGGCGCGCCAGGAGGCCCATGCACGCCCTGGTGGGTTGTGCCCACCTCAGGTGCCCCCCGGACCGCCTCTTTGCTCTATAAATACCCCAACATTCCCAAAACCCGAGGGAGTTGACGAAATATTCATCCAGCTGCCGCAGAGTCCAGAACCACCAGATCCTATCTAGACACCATCTCGGATGGGGTTCAGCACCTCCATTGGTGCCTCTCCGATGATGCATGAGTAGTTCTTTGTAGACCTTCGGGTCCATAGTTAGTAGCTAGATGGATCCCTCTCTCTCGCTGAATTCTCAATACAATGGTCTCTTGGAGATCCATATGATGTAACTCTTTTGCGGTGTGTTTGTTGGGATCTGATGAACTTTGAGTTTATGATCAGTTATATCTTTTTATATCCATGAAAGTTATTTGAGTTTCTTTGATCTCTTATATGCATGATTGCTTATAGCCTCGTATTTCTTCTCCGATATTTGGGTTTTGTTTGGCCAACTTGATCTATTTATCTTGCAATGGGAAGAGGTGCTTTGTAGTGGGTTCGATATTACTGTGCTTGATCCCAGTGACAGAAGGGGAACCGACACGTATGTATCGTTGCTACTAAGGATAAAACGATGGGGTCTATCTCTACATAGCTAGATCTTGTCTACAACATGTCATCGTTCTTATTGCATTACTCCGTTTCTCCATGAACTTAATACACTAGATGCATGCTGGATAGCGGTCGATGTGTGGAGTAATAGTAGTATATGCAGGCAGGAGTCGGTCTACTAATTTTGGACATGCTGCCTATATAATGATCATTGCCTGGATATCGTCATGATTATTCGAAGTTCTATCAATCGCCCAACAGTAATTTGTTTACCTACCGTTTGCTATTTTCCTCGAGAGAAGCCACTAGTGAAACCTACGGCCCCCGGGTCTTCTTTCTCATATATTTGCCTTTGCGATCTACTTTTCTTTTGCATTTATTTTCAGATCTATTAAACCAAAAATACAAAAATATCTTGCTGCGTTTTATTTGTATTTATTTTATTTGGCGTTCAATCTATCAATCTACTACAATTTATCTCACGTCCGTTTTCCTATCTTGAGGTGACGTACCCCGGAAGGGATTGACAACCCCTTTAACACATCGGGTTGCGAGGATTTGTTATTTGTGTGCAGGGGCTGTTTACGTTGTGTTGCTTGGTTCGCCTACTGGTTTGATAACCTTGGTTTCATATCTAAGGGAAATACCTACCGCCGCTGTGCTGCATCATCCCTTCCTCTTTGGGGAAATACCGACGTAGCTTCAAGCGACATCAAAAGGAATTTCTGGCGCCGTTGCTGGGGAGGATCTTCAACATATACCTGGTTCCTAATCAGTAATCTCATCTCCTTGCAATTTACATTATTTGCCATTTGTCTCTCGTTTTCCTCTCCCCCACTTCGCAAATATTTGCCATTTTATTCGCCTCTTTTTTTTCGTTCACCGTTTTCTTGCCGGATCTGTTTTTGAGTGCAACCTTGTTGTGTAGTCATCATGACTCAAGAGAACACCAAGTTATGTGATTTCTCAAATACCAACATCAATGATTTTATTGGCACTCTGATTGCTCCTCCCGCCACTAATGCGGAGTCTTCTGATATTAATACTGCTTTTCTGAATCTTGTTATGAAAGATCAATTTTCCGGTACTCCTAATGAGGATGCCGCGTCCCATCTTAATACCTTCATGGAATTATGCGATATGCAAAAGAAAAAAGATGTGGACAATGATGTGGTGAAGATGAAATTATTTCTGTTTTCTTTGCGTGGTTCTGCAAAAATTTGGTTCTCTTCTTTGCTAACAATAGTATCGATTCTTGGAATAAGTGCAAACACGCTTTTATCACTAAGTATTTTCCGCCCGCAAAAATTATTCCCCTTAGAACCCAGATCATGAATTTCAAGCAACTTGAACATGAGCATGTTGCACAATCTTGGGAAAGGATGAAAATGATGCTAAGGAATTGCCCAACTCATGGGTTAAATCTTTGGATGATCATACAAATTTTTTATGAGGGTTTGAATTTTGTTTCTCGTACTCTTTTAGATTCCACCACGGGTGGTACTTTTATGGAAATTACTTTGGGTGAAGCCACCAAATTGCATCATAATATCATGGTAAATTATTCACAATGGCATACCCAAAGAGCTCCTACTAGTAAAAAGGTTAATTCGGTTGAAGAAATTTCTTCTTTGAGTGAAAAAGTTGATGCTCTTATGAAATTGGTTGCTAGTAAAAGTGTGCTACCTCTAGAGCACTGCGTTGGTTTTCCCTTGAAGAGGAAAGGACGATGCAGAAAAGTAGCGTAAGTATTTCCCTCAGTTTTTGAGAACCAAGGTATCAATCCAGTAGGAGGCCACGCATGAGTCCCTCACACCTACACAAACAAATAAATCCTCGCAACCAACGCGATAAGGGGTTGTCAATCCCTTCACGGTCACTTACGAGAGTGAGATCTGATAGATATGATAAGATAATATTTTTGGTATTTTTATGATAAAGATGCAAAGTAAAGTAAACAAAATAAAAACAACGCTAGAAATAACTTGTTGTCGGGAGATTAATCTGATGGAAAATAGACCCGGGGGCGATAGGTTTCACTAGTGGCTTCTCTCAAGAGCATAAGTATTTACGGTGGGTGAACAAATTACTATTGAGCAATTGGCAGAATTGAGCATAGTTATGAGAATATCTAGGTATGATCATGTATATAGGCATCACGTCCGAGACAAGTAGACCGACTCCTGCCTGCATCTACTACTATTACTCCACACATCGACCGCTATCCAGCATGCATCTAGAGTATTAAGTTCATAAGCACAGAGTAACGCTTTAAGCAAGATGACATGATGTAGAGGGATAAATTCATGCAATATGATATAAACCCCATCTTGTTATCCTCGACGGCAACAATACAATACGTGCCTTGCTACCCCTACTGTCACTGAGAAAGGACACCGGAAGATTGAACCCAAAGCTAAGCACTTCTCCCATTGCAAGAAAGATCAATCTAGTAGGCCAAACCAAACTGATAATTCGAAGAGACTTGCAAAGATAACCAATCATACATAAAAGAATTCAGAAGATTCAAATATTGTTCATAGATAAACTTGATCATAAACCCACAATTCATCGGTCTCAAAAACACACCGCAAAATAATAGATCTCCACGAGAGAGGGGGAGAACATTGTATTGAGATCCAAAAAGAGAGAAGAAGCCATCTAGCTAATAACTATGGACCCGAAGGTCTGAGGTAAACTACTCACACTTCATCGGAGAGGCTATGGTGTTGATGTAGAAGCCCTCCGTGATCGATGCCCCCTTCGGCGGAGCTCCGGAACAGGCCCCAATATGGGATCTCACGGGTACAGAATGTTGCGGCAGTGGAAATAGGTTTTTGGCTCCGTATCTGGTAGTTTGGGGTACGTAGGTATATATAGGAGGAAGAAGTACGTCGGTGGAGCAACCTGGGGCCCACGAGGGTGGAGGGCGCGCCTTGGGGGGGGGGGGGGGGTTGGCGCGCCCCCTACCTCGTGGCTTCCTGGTTGAAGTCTTGACGTAGGGTCCAAGTCCTCTGGATCATGTTCGTTCCGAAAATCACGTTCCCGAAGGTTTCATTCCGTTCTGACTCCGTTTGATATTCTTTTTCTGCGAAACTCTGAAATAGGCAAAAAAAAACAGCAATTCTGGGCTGGGCCTCCGGTTAATAGGTTAGTCCAAAAATAATATAAAAGTGTATAATAAAGCCCGATAATGTTCGAAACAGAATATAATATAGCATGGAACAATCAAAAATTATAGATACGTTGGAGACGTATCAAGCATCCCCAAGGTTAATTCCTGCTCGTCCTCGAGTAGGTAAATGATAAAAACAGAATTTTTGATGTGGAATGCTACTTGGCATAATTTCAATGTAATTCTTCTTAATTGTGGTATGAATATTCAGATCCGAAAGATTCAAGATAAAAGTTCAATATTGACATAAAAATAATAATACTTCAAGCATACTAACTAAGCAATTATGTCCTCTCAAAATAACATGGCCAAAGAAAGTTCATCCCTACAAAATCATATAGTTTAGTCATGCTCCATTTTCGTCACACAAGAATGCTCTCCTCTTGCACAACCCCGATGACAAGCCAAGCAATTGTTTCATACTTTAGTAATCTCAAACTTTTTCAACCTTCACGCAATACATGAGCGTGAGCCATGGATATAGCACTATGGGTGGAATAGAATATAATGATGGGGGTTATGTGGAGAAGACAAAAAAGGAGAAAGTCTCACATCAACGTGGCTAATCAATGAGCTATGGAGATGCCCATCGATTGATGTTAATGCAAGGAGTAGGGATTGCCATGCAACGGATGCAGTAGAGCTATAAATATATGAAAGCTCAACAAAAGAAACTAAGTGGGTGTGCATCCAACTTGCTTGCTAGCCAAGTTCTATAATGAAAAGTTCCCACTAGTATATGAAAGTGACAAAACAAGAGACTCTCTATCATGAAGATTATGGTGCTACTTTGAAGCACAAGTGTGGTAAAAAGGATAGTAACATTGTCCCTTCTCTCTTTTTCTCTCATTTTTTTGGGCCTTCTCCTTTTTTTTATGGCCTTTCTATTTTTTTATTCCTCACTTGGGACAATGCTCTAGAAAATGATGATCATCACACTTCTATTTATTTACAACTCAATGATTACAACTCGATACTAGAACAAAGTACGACTCTATATGAATGCCTCCGGCAGTGTACCGGGATATGCAATGAACCAAGAGTGACATGTATGAAAGAATTATGAACGGTAGCTTTGCCACAAATACTATGTCAACTACATGATCATGCAAAGCAATATGACAATGATGAACGTGTCATGATAAATGGTACGGTGGAAAGTTGCATGGCAATATATCTCGGAATGGCTATGGAAATGCCATAATAGGTAGGTATGGTGGCTGTTTTGAGGAAGATATAAGGAGGTTTATGTGTGAAAGAGCGTATCATATCACGGGGTTTGGATGCACCAGCGAAGATTGCACCAACTCTCTGGTGTGAGAAAGGGCAATGCACGGTACCGAAGAGGCTAGCAATGATGGAAAGGTGAGAATGCGTATAATCCATGGACTCAACATTAGTCATAAAGAACTCACATACTTATTGCAAAAATCTAGAAGTCATCAAAAACCAAGCACTACGCGCATGCTCCTAGGGGGATAGATTGGTAGGAAAAGACCATCGCTCGTCCCCGACCGCCACTCATAAGGAGGACAATCAAAGAACACCTCATGTTTCAAATTTGTTACATAATGTTTACAATACGTGCATGCTACGGGACTTGCAAACTTTAACACAAGTATTTCTCAAATTCACAACTACTCAACTAGCACAACTTTGATATCACTACCTCCATGTCTCAAAACAGTCATCAAGCATCAAACTTTTCTTAGTATTCAACACACTCATAAGAAAGTTTTTATTAGTCTTGAATACCTAGCATATTAGGATTATTTAAGCAAATTACCATGCTATTTAAGACTCTCAAAATAATCGAAGTGAAGCTTGAGAGATCAATAGTTTCTATAAAACAAATCCACCACCGTGCTCTAAAAAGATATAAGTGAAGTACTAGAGCAAAAACTATATAACTCAAAAGTTATAAGTGAAGCACATAGAGTATTCTAATAATTTCCGAATCAAGTGTGACTCTCTCAAAAGCTGTGTACAACAAGGATGATTGTGGTAAACTGAAAAGCAAAGACTCAAATCATACAAGACGCTCCAAGCAAAACACATATCATGTGATGAATAAAAATATAGCTCCAAGTAAAGTTACCGATGGAAGTAGACGAAAGAGGGGATGCCTTCCGGGGCATCCCCAAGCTTTGGCTTTTAGGTGTCCTAAGATTATCTTGGGGTGCCATGGGCATCCCCAAGCTTAGGCTCTTGCCACTCCTTATTCCATAATCCATCAAATCTTTCACCCAAAACTTGAAAACATCACAACACAAAACTTAAAATAAAATCTCGTGAGCTCTGTTAGCGAATGAAAACAAAAGACCACTTCAAGGTACTGTAATGAACTCATTTTTTATTTATATTGGTGTTAAACCTACTGTATTCCAACTTCTCTATGGTTTATAAACTACTCCCTCTGTCCCATAAAGTAAGACATTTTTTGACACTACACTAGTGTCAAAATACATCTTACATTATGGGACGGAGGGAGTATTTTACTAGCCATAGATTCATCAAAATAAGCAAAAAACACACGAAAAACAGAATCTGTCAAAAACAAAACAGTCTGTAGTAATCTGTAACTAACGCAAACTTCTGGAACTCCAAAAATTCAGCCAAAATAGGACGACCTAGACAATTTGTTTATTGATCAGGAGCAATTGGAATCAATATTTTATCACGTTCTGGTGATTTTTAACAATTATTTTCGTGAACAGAAAGTTTCTGGAATTTTCTGCAAGATCAAATAACTATCATCCAAGAAGATCCTATAGGTTTAACTTGGCACAAACACTAATTAAAAAATACATCTAACCAGAGGCTAGAAAAAAGATTTATTCCTAAACATAAGCAAAAAAGCAAAAAAATAAAATAAAATTGGGTTGCCTCCCAACAAGCGCTATCGTTTAACGCCCTAGCTAGGCATAATAGCAGGGATAGATCTAGTTATTGCCATCTTTGGTAGGCAATCCATAAGTGGCTCTCATAATAGATTCATAAGGTAATTTTATTTTCTTTCTAGGAAGTGTTCCATGCCTTTCCTTAACGGAAATTGGAATCTAATATTTCCTTCCTTCATATCAATAATTACACCAATCGTTCTAAGGAAAGGTCTACCAAGAATAATAGGACATGAAGGATTGCAATCGATATCAAGAACAATAAAATCTACGGGCTCATAGTTCCTATTTGCAACAATAAGAACATCATTAATTCCTCCCATAGGTTTCTTAATGGTGGAATCCGCAAGGTGCAAGTTTAAAGCGCAATCATCAAAATCACGGAAACCTAACAAATCGCACAAAGTCTTTGGAATTGTGGAAACACTAGCACCCAAATCACACAAAGTATAGCATTCATGATCTTTAATTTTAATTTTAATAGTAGGTTCCCACTCATCATAGAGTTTTCTAGGGATAGAAAGTTCCAACTCAAGTTTTTCTTCATAAGATTGCATCAAAGCATCAACGATATGTTTGGTAAAGGCTTTATTTTGACTATAAGCATGAGGAGAATTTAGCATGGATTGCAACAAGGAAATACAATCTATCAAAGAGCAATTTTCATAATTAAATTCCTTGAAATCCAAAATAGTGGGTTCGTTAATATCTAATGTTTTGTTCTCTTCAATCCCACTTTTACCAATTTTTGCATCAAGATCTAAAAACTCCGAATTTCTGGAATGCCTTCTAGGTAAAGGTGGATCATATTCAGTCCCATCATTATCAAGATTCATATTGCAAAACAAGGATTTAATTGGGGACACATCAATAACTTTTAGATCTTCATCTTTATTTTCATAGAAACTAGAAGAACACGCTTTCATAAAGCAATCTTTCTTAGCACGCATCCTAGCGGTTCTTTCCTTGCACTCATCAATGGAAATTCTCATGGCTTTGAGAGACTCATTGATATCATGCTTAGGAGGAATAGATCTAAGTTTTAAAGAATCAACATCAAGAGAAATTCTATCAACGTTCCTAGCCAATTCATCAACTTTAAGCAATTTTTCTTCGAGCAAAGCATTGAAATTCTTTTGTGAATTCATAAACTCCTTAACACTAGTCTCAAATTCAGAAGGCATATTATTAAAATTTCCATAAGAATTGTTGTCGGAATTACCATAATTATTATAGGAATTACTAGGATAAGGCCTAGGATTAAAGTTTCCTCTATACGCGTTGTTACCAAAATTATTCCTACCAACAAAATTCACATCAATAGGTTCATTATTATTCTCAATCAAAGTAGACAAAGACATATCATTAGGATCAGAAGAAACACTCTTAGTAGCAAATAATTTCATAAGTTCATCCATCCTTCCACTCAAAACATTAATTTCTTCTATTGAATGCACCTTTTTATTAGTAGATCTTTCAGTGTGCCATTGAGAATAATTAACCATAATATTATCTAGGAGTTTAGTAGCTTCTCCTAAAGTGATTTCCATAAAAGTGCCTCCCGTGGCCGAATCTAAAAGATTTCTAGAAGCAAAATTCAATCCGGCATAAATTTTTTGTATAATCATCCACAAATTCAAACCATGCGTAGGGCAATTACGTATCATTAATTTCATCCTCTCCCAAGCTTGTGCAACATGTTCATGATCAAGTTGCTTAAAATTCATAATATCGTTTCTAAGAGAGATGATCTTAGCGGGAGGAAAATACTTAGAGATAAAAGCATCTTTGCACTTATTCCAAGAATCAATACTATTTTTAGGCAAAGAAGAAAACCAAGCTTTAGCACGATCTCTAAGCGAAAAAGGAAATAGCTTCAATTTAACAATATCATTGTCCACATCTTTCTTCTTTTGCATATCACACAAATCAACGAAGCTATTTAGATGGGTAGCGGCATCTTCACTAGGAAGGCTGGCGAATTGATCTTTCATGACAAGATTCAACAAAGCAGCATTGATTTCACAAGATTCAGCATCGGTAAGAGGAGCAATCGGAGTGCTAAGGGATTGTTGTTAGTATTGGTGAAGTCACACAATTTAGTATTATCTTGAGCCATCGTGACAAGCAAGAAATCCAACACACGAGGAAACAAGAAGCGAACAAAAAGAGGCGAACGAAAAAGAGAGGCTGAATAAAACGGCAAGGGTGAAGTGGGGGAGAGGAAAACGAGAGGCAATGGCAAATAATGTAATGCGGGATATAAGGGTTTGTGATGGGTACTTGGTATGTTCCTCCCCGGCAACGGCGCCAGAAATCCTTCTTGCTACCTCTTGAGCACTGCGTTGGTTTTCCCTTGAAGAGGAAAGGGTGATGCAGCAAAGTAGCATAAGTATTTCCCTCAGTTTTTGAGAACCAAGGTATCAATCCAGTAGGAGGCCACGCACGAGTCCCTCGCACCTACACAAACAAATAAATCCTCGCAACCAACGCGATAAGGGGTTGTCAATCCCTTCACGGTCACTTACGAGAGTGAGATCTGATAGATATGATAAGATAATATTTTTGGTATTTTTATGATAAAGATGCAAAGTAAAGTAAACAAAATAAAAACAACGCTAGAAATAACTTGTTGTCGGGAGATTAATATGATGGAAAATAGACCCGGGGGCGATAGGTTTCACTAGTGGCTTCTCTCAAGAGCATAAGTATTTACGGTGGGTGAACAAATTACTGTTGAGCAATTGACAGAATTGAGCATAGTTATGAGAATATCTAGGTATGATCATGTATATAGGCATCACGTCCGAGACAAGTAGACCGACTCCTGCCTGCATCTACTACTATTACTCCACACATCGACCGCTATCCAGCATGCATCTAGAGTATTAAGTTCATAAGAACAGAGTAACGCTTTAAGCAAGATGACATGATGTAGAGGGATAAATTCATGCAATATGATATAAACCCCATCTTGTTATCCTCGATGGCAACAATACAATACGTGCCTTGCTGCCCCTACTGTCACTGGGAAAGGACACCGCAAGATTGAACCCAAAGCTAAGCACTTCTCCCATTGCAAGAAAGATCAATCTAGTAGGCCAAACCAAACTGGTAACTCGAAGAGACTTGCAAAGATAACCAATCATACATAAAAGAATTCAGAAGATTCAAATATTGTTCATAGATAAACTTGATCATAAACCCACAATTCATCGGTCTCAACAAACACATCGCAAAATAAGATTACATCGAATAGATCTCCACGAGAGAGGGGGAGAACATTGTATTGAGATCCAAAAAGAGAGAAGAAGCCATCAAGCTAATAACTATGGACCCGAAGTTCTGAGGTAAACTACTCACACTTCATCGGAGAGGCTATGGTGTTGATGTAGAAGCCCTTCGTGATCGATTCCCCCTCCGGCGGAGCTCCGGAACAGGCCCCAAGATGGGATCTCACGGGTACAGAAAGTTGCGGTGGTGGAATTAGGTTTTTGGCTCCGTATCTGGTAGTTTGGGGGTACGTAGGTATATATAGGAGGGGCCCATGAGGGTGGAGGGCACGCCTGGGGGGGTAGGCGCGCCCCCTACCTCGTGGCTTCCTGGTTGAAGTCTTGACGTAGGGTCCAAGTCCTCTGGATCACGTTCGTTCCGAAAATCACGTTCCCGAAGGTTTCATTCCATTTGGACTCCGTTTGATATTCTTTTTCTGCGAAACTCTGAAATAGGCAAAAGACAACAATTCTGGGCTGGGCCTCCGGTTAATAGGTTAGTCCCAAAAATAATATAAAAGTGTATAATAAAGCCCAATAATGTCCAAAACAGAATATAATATAGCATGGAACAATAAAAAATTATAGATACGTTGGAGACGTATCAAAGTGCTCCTATTTATTTTAATGATATGCCTTTGTCTACTTTGATTGAGCAAAATAGTGATGCCATAGATGTGAATTTTATTTCTCGAAATAATTTCAATAACAGTAAAAGAGAATTTTTAGAAAAAGTGTTCTCTAGTGATTACTTTCGTAAAAGTGATGAAGATCTTAAAATGATTGGTGTTTCTTCTATTGATTCTTTGTTTAGTAAAGTTAAGATTGATGAAAAAGGGACTGGAGAAGAGTCAACTTTAGGTAGAAGGCGTCCCAATATTTCGGAGGGTGAAAATCTTGTTGAGAAAATTGATGAAAGTGGGTTTGGAGAGGTCAAAACTTTAACTAGTGATGTGCCCACTCTTTTGGATTACAAAGACTTTAATTATGATAGTTGCTCTTTGATTGGTTGTATTTCTTTGTTGCGATCCATGATAAATTCACCCCATGCCTATGAACAAAATAAAGCTTTTACTAAACATATTATTGATGCTATGATGAAAGCTTTTGAAGATAAATTGGAATTAGAAGTTTCAATCCCTAGAAAATTGCATGATGAATGGGAACCTACTATCAAAGTCAAGATTAAAACTTATGAGTGTTTTGCTTTGTGTGACTTTGGTGCTAGTGTTTCTACAATTCCGAAATCTTTATGTGATGTGCTTGGTCTTACTAATCTTGAAGAATGTTCTTTGAATTTGCACTTGGCGGATTCTACTATTAAAAAGCCTATGGGAAGAATTAATGATGTTATTATTCTTGCAAATAGGAATTCTGTGCCCATAGATTTTATTGTTCTTGATATTGATTGCAATCCGTCTTGTCCAATTATTCTTGGTAGACCCTTTTTACGCACTATCAGTGCCGTGATTGATATGAAAGAAGGCAATATTAAGTTCCAATATATTTGAGGAAGGGTATGGAGCACTTTCCTAGAACAATAATTAAGCCACCTTATGAATCAATCATTAGGGCATCTTTTGGATCTCGAACCAAAGATGACAATACTTAGATCCTTGCTTTATGCCTAGCTAAGGGCATAAAACTATAGCACTTGTTGGGAGGCAACCCAATGAGTAAAATTTATTTTTGCCTTTTGCTTTCTGTTCTTGTGTGTTTGCACAATTATGCTACTGGTATGATTGTGTTTTTTGTGTTTTAGTTAGTGTTTGTGCCAAGTAAAGCCTATATGATCTTCTTGGGTGATAGTTGTTTGATCTTGCTGAAAAACAGAAACTTGTGCTGTCATGAAAACAATTGTTAAAAATCCCAAGAACATGATAAAATGCCAATTATATTTGAATAATATTAATATACAAATTACCCTGGTCTTCCTATTTTTTCATAATTTTTGGAGTTACAGAAGTATTCGAAATAGTCAGATTGCTACAGACTGTTTTGTTTTGGCAGATTCTATTTTCTTTGTGTTGTGTGCTTATTTTGATGGCTCTATGGTTTTCTTTGATGAGTTTTTGCCATAGAAAATTTGGAATACAGTAGATAGAATACAGAAACAAAATATGAATTGGCTTAATATAGTACTTATAGTAGTGGTTTGCTTTCTTATACTAACGGATCTCACGAAGGTTTTGTTGAGTTTTGTGTGATTGAAGTTTTCAAGTTTTGGGTTATCTTATGATGGATGAAGGAAGGATAGAAGAGCCTAAGCTTGGGGATGCCCCGGCATCCCAAGCTATTATCCAAAAATGAGCAACCAACTAAGCTTGGGGATGCCCCCGAGTGGCATCCCCTCTTTCTTCTAACGACCATCGGTATTTTATGAAGCTATATTTTTATTCGTCACATGATATGTGTTTTGCTTGGAGCGTCTTGTATGATATGAATCTTTGCTTGTTTTATTTTGTGTTTTAAGTCATCAATCCTTGCTGGACACACCTATTTGAGAGAGCCAAAACGATGTCATGACTTGTTAGAATTGCTCTGTATGCTTCACTTAAATATTTATGAGCTATGGACTTGCTCTAGTGCTTCACTTATATCTTTTTGAGCACGGTGTGCTTTAGTATTTTTGAAGAAATTCTCTCTTGCTTCACTTAAATTATTTTGAGAGAAAGAAAAAAGAATATGCTCTTGATCTTCACTTATATTTGTTTGAGCTTATGAAAAGCAACACATGAAAATTAGTCCCAAAGTGATAGATATCTAAGTAGGATATAATAAAAACTTTCATGAAGATCATTGGACAAAATAAACTTGATTCTTAGTAATAGTTTTGAGATATGATGATGTGATATGTGAGTGGTGTTGATGAGCAATTATGCTTTATTAAGAATATTGGTGTTAAGGTTTGTGATTCCCTATGCAAGAACGAAAGTCAATAGTCATGCAATGAAATTATATCCTACTTGTTGTGCATTATTCGGTGTTAATTATGCTTAATGGTTGCTTATGTGATTATTCGTTTCTTGGTTGGTCGCTTCTCAATCTTTTGCTAGCCTTCATTTTGCACCAAGTATGATCTCTACTTGTGCATCCAAAATCATTTAAACTAGTTTTGCCACATGAGTCCACTATATCTACCTATATGCGGTATTCTTTTGCCGTTCTAAGCAAATTTGCATGTGCCATCTCTAATTTTCAAAATAAACTTCTCTTTTGTGTTTTCGTTTCGCTCGCGGAGCGGTGAGGGGTGGCTAATATTTTCCATGCTGGATGTGTTATTCTCACGATGAGTGTTTATTCACTTGTCATTGCACGAGAGTAAGGCAAAGGTTTTAGGGATGCCCAGTCCCGAAATGCAAAAATGAATTTACTTTATGTTGTCAAATAATAAATTCCTTGAAAAGTGTTGGTATGGAGGGCAACCGTGGATACGGCTAGCCATGGAAAGTGAAAGTATGGTGGAAAAAGGAATAAAATTTATTTTCCGTTTGGGAACCGCCTATGATATATCTAGCATGGAAAGTGTTGGGAACTCTAAGTCGTTTTCATTGGTGGGATGGATACACCTCCCAAAATGTTTTTATCTCTAGTTTTTCTCTTTAGCTCTGGCACCTCTACAAATCCCTACTTCCCTCTGCGAAGGGCCTTTCTTTTACTTTATGAATTTTTTTTTTGAATTTGAGTCTCCATCTTCTCTTACAAAAACACCAACTAGGAGGCAATATGATCGTACTTAAGTATTGGGTGTAGCTAATATTCGACTGTGTTTCATGAATGGATAAATGCTTGAGAATGAAGGGCTAGGGATAACTTATTTTAGCGTTGATATTTTGAAAGACATGGTTGCTTGTTGATATGCCTGAGTATCTAAATTATCATGTCAAAACTATACTATTGCTTTGAATCACATAAAAGTCCAATTGTCCATGCTATAAAGAAAATATTATGATATGACATGTTAGGCAGCATTCCACATCAAAAATTCTGTTTTTATCACTCACCTACTCGAGGACGAGTAGGAGTTAGGCTTGGGGATGCTGATACGTCTCCAACGTATCTATAATTTTGTATTGTTCCATGCTGTTATATTATCAATCTTGGATGTTTTATAATGATTTGATAGTCATTTTATATCATTTTTTTGTACTAACCTATTGACATAGTGCCAAGTGTCAGTTGCTATTTTCTGCATCTTTTTACATCGCAGGAAATCAATATTAGACGGAGTCCAAATGCAACTAAACTTCACGGAGATTTTTTTGGACCAGAAGGAACATAATGGGCCCTGGTTGCGCCTGGGGGGTGCCCCAAGGGGGGCACAACCCACCAGGCCGCGCTAGGGGGCCCAGGCGCGCCCTGGTGGGTTGTGCCCACCTCGGGTGCCCCCCAGACCGCCTCTTTGCTCTATAAATACCCCAATACTCCCAAAACCCTAGGGGAGTCGACGAAATATTCATCCAGCCGCCGCAGAGTCCAGAACCACCAGATCCTATCTAGACACCATCTCGGATGGGGTTCACCACCTCCATTGGTGCCTCTCCGATGATGCGTGAGTAGTTCTTTGTAGACCTCGGGTCCGTAGTTAGTAGCTAGATGGCTTCCTCTCTCGCTGAATTCTCAATACAATGGTCTCTTGGAGATCCATATGATGTAACTCTTTTGTGGTGTGTTTGTTGGGATCTGATGAACTTTGAGTTTATGATCAATTATATCTTTTTATATCCATGAAAGTTATTTGAGTTTCTTTGATCTCTTATATGCATGATTGCTTATAGTCTCATATTTCTTCTCCGATATTTGGTTTTTTGGCCAACTTGATCTATTTAATTATCTTGCAATGGGAAGATGTGCTTGTAGTGGGTTCGATCTTAAGGTGTTTGATCCCAGTGACAGAAGGGGAACCGACACGTATGTATCATTGCTACTAAGGATAAAACGATGGGGTCTATCTCTACATAGGTAGATCTTGTCTACATCATGTCATCATTCTTATTGCATTACTCCGTTTCTCCATGCACTTAATACACTAGATGCATGCTAGATAGCGGTCGATGTGTGGAGTAATAGTAGTAGATGCAGGCAGGAGTCGGTCTACTAATCTTTGACGTGATGCCTATATAATGATCATTGCCTGGATATCGTCATGATTATTCGAAGTTCTATCAATTGCCCAACGGTAATGTGTTTACCCACCGTTTGCTATTTTCCTCGAGAGAAGCCACTAGTGAAACCTACGGCCCCGGGTCTTCTTTCACATATATTTGCATTTGCGATCTACTTTTCTTTTGCATTTATTTTCAGATCTATTAAACCAAAAATACAAAAATACCTTGCTGCATTTTATTTCTATTTATTTTATTTGGCGTTCGATCTATCAATCTACTACAATTTATCTCATGTCCGTTTGCCTATCTTGAGGCGCCGTACCCCGGAAGGGATTGACAACCCCTTTAACACGTGGGTTGCGAGGATTTGTTATCTATGTGCAGGGGTTGTTTATGTTGTGTTGCTTGGTTCTCCTACTGGTTCGATAACCTTGGTTTCATATCTGAGGGAAATACCTACCGCCGCTGTGCTGCATCGTCCCTTCCTCTTTGGGGAAATACCAACGTAGCTTCAAGCGACACCAGTCATCGCCTCGAGGGTCTTCGAACTTGGACTCCAAGTCCCACGTGTGTCTTCTGGTCCAAGAAAAATTATAGCGAAAGTTTTATTCCATTTGGACTCCATTATTTATTCCTTTTCTGCGAAACTCAAAAACAAGGAAAAAAAGAAACTGGCACTGGCTCTAGGTTAATAGGTTTGTCCCAAAAATAATATAAAATAGCATATTAATGCATATAAAACATCCAAAATAGATAATATAATAGCATGGAACGATCAAAAATTATAGATACGTTGGAGACGTACCAGACCCCGTGGATGGCTGGTTGAACACGACCCCATGGAGGGCTAGTTGAGCAGGACCCCGTGGAGGGTGGATGAACATGACCCCGTGGAGGGCTGGTTGAATAGTAGCCGGTGGAGCCGACCCCGTGGATGAATAGTAGCTGGTGGAGGCAGGAGGAAGTCGATGGTGGATGAACAGTAGCGGGTGGAGGCTGGCGGAAGTCGATGGTGGATGAACAGTAGCCCGTGGAGGCTAAAGCGAGGCAGTAGACGATGGATGAACAGTAACCCGTGGAGTCCCGTTTTGCAGTACGCCACACCCCTCCCGATGAACAAGAACCCGTTTCGACCGTAGGCGCTTCAACACAAGTCTGTTTTCTCCGTTTTGCGGTACGCCACACCCCTCCCGATCAACAACACCCAGTTTCGACTGTAGGAGCTCGAACAGAAGTCCGTTTCCTCCGTTTTGTGGTATGCTAGACCCCGTTCCGGCTGTTCGTCCAAGCCGGTTGGCTCCCTTTGAACAGGACGCATTATGACCCAGTCTGTTGCCTCCCGATGAACAAGACATTGTTTCTCCATTCCAACCCAGCCGGTTGGCTGCCCGATGAACAGGACACCGTTGTTTCCGTCTGTTGCCTCTCCATGTACGTGAGCCCTGACCGTACGTATGCCGAAGTAGGCGTTCGAGACCCCGCCCATATGTACGTACATGGCCGTTTTTTGGCATCTGGATGTACGTACGTGTACATGGTTTTGACTAGACTGCCTGAACTGCTACGTCGGGGGCTCTACTACTACACTCCTGCTGCTTGCTCGGCCATAGTTCATCGTTGCAGAGAGACCGATCGACCAGTATGTATGTACACATTCGCGACCAGACAGACAACGCTACGTACGCTTCGACCGGGTGGGTCCCAGTTGTCAGGGAAGATATAGCTGGCGGGTCCCGACTGTCACGGGGAGGAATCATTTTTATTTTGCGAGTAATAAGGAGGCACTTCCTTGCGTTCGAAGATGTAGCTGGTGGGTCCAGCTGTAAACCTCACATCCTAAAGTCCTCTTCTGATGGCTGTCTTTCGTTGACCTTGTTGACCACGAGGCGCCGAGAGCATCGAGGCGGTGGACGATGGCGAGGCCTGGGAAGAGAACGACGTGGAGCCAGCAAAGACGAGGCAGGTGGATGCCCATTTGGAGGGGGTACGAGGGTTCACTGGTTCGGCTGCGGCGTAAGGCTGCCGTCGCCGGAGAATAACAGGGGGTGTGGGTGAGTACACTACAAAAAAACTACTTCCGTGATGATACGTGTTTGTCACGGTAGGTCACGTGTTCTGTCATGCATGTATGATACGTCTCCAACGTATCTATAAGTTTTGATTGTTCCATGCTATATTATATTCAGTTTTGGATGTTAATGGGCTTTATTATACACTTTTATATTACTTTTGGGACTAACCTATTAACCGGAGGCCTAGCCCAAATTGCTGTTTTTTTCCTATTTCAGTGTTTCGCAAAAAAAGAATATCAAACGGAGTCCAAACGGAATGAAACCTTCGGGAACGTGATTTTCGGAACAAACGTGATCCAGAGGACTTGGAGTCCACGTCAAGAAATCAACCAGGAGAGCACGAGGCAGGGGGCGCGCCTACCCCCCCGTGCGCGCCCTCCACCCTCATGGGGCCCACGTTGCTCCACCGACGTACTTCTTCCTCCTATATATACCTACGTACCCCCAAACTATCAGATACGGAGCCAAAAACCTAATTCCACCGCCGCAACCTTCTGTACCCGTGAGATCCCATCTTGGGGCCTTTTCCGGCGCTCCGCCGGAGGGGGCATTGATCACGGAGTGCTTCTACATCAACACCATAGCCTCTCCGATGATGTGTGAGTAGTTTACCTCAGACCTTTGGGTCCATAGTTATTAGCTAGATGGCTTCTTCTCTCTCTTTGGATCTCAATACAAAGTTCTCCACGATTCTTGTGGAGATCTATTCAATGTAATATTCTTTTGCGGTGTGTTTGTTGAGACCGATGAATTGTGGGTTTATGGTCAAGTTTATCTATGAATAATATTTGAATCTCCTCTGAATTCTTTTATGTATGAGTGGTTATCTTTGCAAGTCTCTTCGAATTATCAGTTTGGTTTGGCCTACTAGATTTATCTTTCTTGAAATGGGAGAAGTGCTTAGCTTTGGGTTCAATCTTGCGGTGTCCTTTCCCAGTGACAGCAGGGGCAGCAAGGCATGTATTGTATTGTTGCCATCGAGGATAACAAGATGGGGTTTATATCATATTGCATGAGTTTATCCCTCTACATCATGTCATCTTGCTTAAAGCGTTACTCTGTTCTTATGAACTTAATACTCTACATGCATGCTGGATAGCGGTCAATGTGTGGAGTAATAGTAGTAGATGCAGGCAGGAGTGGGTCTACTTGTCACGGATGTGATGCCTATATACATGATCATACCTAGATATTCTCATAACTATGCTCAATTCTATCAATTGCTCAACAGTAATTTGTTCACCCACCGTAATACTTATGCTCTTGAGAGAAGCCACTAGTGAAACCTATGGCCCCCGGGTCTATTTTCCATCATATTAATCTTCCAACACTTAGTTATTTCTTTTGCCTTTTATTTTACTTTGCATTTTTATTTCTCTTTATCATAAAAATACCAAAAATATTATCTTATCATATCTATCAGATCTCACTCTCGTAAGTGACCGTTGAGGGATTGACAACCCCTTTATCGAGTTGGTTGCGAGGTTCTTATTTGTTTGTGTAGGTGCGAGGGACTCGTGCGTGATCTCCTACTGGATTGATACCTTGGTTCTCAAAAACTAAGGGAAATACTTACACTACTTTACTGCATCAACCTTTCCTCTTCAAGGGAAAACCAACGCAGTGCTCAAGTGGTAGCAAGAAGGATTTCTGGTGCCGTTGCCGGGGAGGTCTATGCACAAGTCAAGTCATACCAAGTACCCATCACAAACTCTTATCCCTTGCATTACATTATTTGCCATTTGCCTCTCGCTTTCCTCTCCCCCACTTCACCTTTGCCATTTTATTCGCCCTTCTTTCGTTCGATCTTTTGTTTGCTTGTGTTAGCATGTGCCTTCTTTTTGCTTGCATATTCGCTTGCTAAAAGTTTATGGATCCTCATCCACTTGCTAATCTCTTTAAGAGATCCAATTATGATGAACCTATCGCTAGTGAGTTGAGTGCACTAGATTATCTTTATGAGGTTTTGCTTGAAATTCGTGAATCTAAAAATTGTGATGAAGAAATTTATGAAGAGATTCACGATAGCTCCTTGAATAAAAAGCATGATTGCAATGATTTTACTATAAATTCTCTTGATGTCAATTGTGCTAATAATATGCAAAACCCTAAGTTTGGGGATGCTTGTTTTGCTATGTCTATTACTTGTTGCAATGATCATGATTGGGGTGATTCTTCTTATGATCTTGAAAATTTATTTAGGCCCCATGATGAATATGAGATTGATAATAGTGTTTGCAATAATATTGAAAGTGGGTTTGGACGAGTGTCAACTTTAGATCCCACATATTTGGATTTTGATCAATCTTATGAAATTTTTGATAAAAGTGGGCTTGGAGAGGTCATGACTTTGGTTAATGATAATCCCACTATTTTGGAAGAGTGTCAACTTCACATGCATGTTGATCGTGTTGAGAATATGTTATGTGATAGCTATATTGTTGAATTTGTTTATCATCCTACATGTAATTATTGTGAGAGAGGAAAATATGGTTGTAGAAATTTTTATCTCACTAAATTACCTCTCGTCATGTTGAGATTGCTATCGTCTCTTTGTTCTTCCTTGCATATGCTAATTTTTGCTTGCTATGATAATTTGTTTGCTTATAAAATGCCTATGCATAGGAAGTATGTTAGACTTAGATGTGTTTGTCACATGTTTTATGATGCTCTTTTTGCACTTTAATTCTTCTCTTTTATGTGAGCATCATTGAAATTTCAATGCCTAGTTGGGAGACAACCCAATTTTATTTTAGTTTTTTGCTTTTTGCTTCTGTTTAGGAATAAATATTTGATCTAGCCTCTGGTTAGATTTGTTTTTATGTTTTAATTAGTGTTTGTGCCAAGTCAAACCTATAGGATCTTCTTGGATGATAGTTATTTGATCTTGCTGAAAATTCTAGAAACTTTCTGTTCACGAAAACAATTGTTCAAAATCACCAGAACGTGATAAAATACTGACACCAATTGAAGAAGATCAATAAACAAATTTTCTAGGTCGTCCTATTTTGGTAGATTTTTAGAGTTCCATAAGTTTGCGTTAGTTACAGATTACTACAGACTGTTCTGTTTTTGACAGATTCTGTTTTTCGTGTGTTGTTTGCTTATTTTGATGAATCTATGGCTAATAAAATAGTTTATAAACCATAGAGAAGTTGGAATACAGTTGGTTTAACACCAATATAAATAAAGAATGAGTTCATTACAGTACCTTGAAGTGGTGTTTTGTTTTCTTTCGCTAACGGAGCTCACGAGATTTTCTGCTAAGTTTTGTGTTGTGAAGTTTTCAAGTTTTGGGTAAAAGATTTGATGGATTATGGAACAAGGAGTGGCAAGAGCCTAAGCTTGGGGATGCCCATGGCACCCCAAGATAATCTAAGGACACCAAAAAGCCAAAGCTTGGGGATGCCCCGGAAGGCATCCCCTCTTTCGTCTACTTCCATCGGTAACTTTACTTGGAGGTATATTTTTATTCACCACATGATATGTGTTTTACTTGGAGCATCTTGTATTATTTGAGTCTTTATTTGTTAGTTTGCCACAATCATCCTTTTTGTACACACCTTTTGAGAGAGACACACATGATTCGGAATTTATTAGAATACTCTATGTGCTTCACTTATATCTTTTGAGCTATATAGTTTTTGCTCTAGTGCTTCACTTATATCTTTTAGAGCACGGTGGTGGATTTGTTTTATAGAAACTATTGTTCTCTCATGCTTCACTTATATTATTTTGAGAGTCCTACAAAACAGCATGGTAATTTGCTTAAATTGAGAAATTTGTCCTAAAGTAATATGCATCCAAGATTAGTAAAAATTATCTTATGAGTGTGTTGAATACTATGAGAAGTTTGATGCTTGATAATTGTTTTGAGATATAAAGATGGTGATATTAGAGTCATGCTAGTTGAGTAGTTGTGGATTTGAGGAATACTTGTGTTAAAGTTTGTGATTCCCGTAGCATGCACATATGGTGAACCGTTATGTGATGAAGTCGGAGCATGATTTATTTATTGATTGTCTTCCTTATGAGTGGCGGTCGGGGACGAGCGATGGTTTTTTCCTACCAATTTATCCCCCTAGGAGCATGCGCGTAATACTTTGCTTTGATAACTTGTAGCTTTTTGCAATAAATATATGAGTTCTTTATGACTAATGTTGAGTCCATGGATTATACGCACTCTCTTCCTTCCACCATTGCTAGCCTCTCTAATACCGCGCAATTTTCGCCGGTATCATACACCCACTATATACCTTCCTCAAAACAGACACCATACCTACCTATCATGGCATTTCCATAGCCATTTCGAGATATATTGCCATGCAACTTACCACCGTTCCGTTTACTATGACATGCTCCATCATTGTCATATTGCTTCGCATGATCATGAAGTTGACATCATATTTGTGGCAAAGCCACCATTCATAATTCTTTCATACATGTCACTCTTGATTCATTGCATATCCTGGTACACCGCGGAGGCATTCACATAGAGTCATATTTTGTTCTAAGTATTGAGTTGTAATTGTTGAGTTGTAATTAAATAAAAGAGTGGTGATCATCATTTTTAGAGCATTGTCCCAAGTGAGGAAAGGATGATGGAGACTATGATTCCCCCACAAGTCGGGATGAGACTCCGGACGAAAAAGAAAAAAAAAGAAAAAAGAGGCCATAAAAAAGAGAAAGGGCCCAAATAAAAAAATGAGAAAAAAAGAGAGAAGGGACAATGTTACTATCCTTTTACCACACTTGTGCTTCAAAGTAGCACCATAATCTTCATGATAGAGAGTCTCCTATGATATCACTTACATATACTAGTGGGAATTTTTGATTATAGAACTTGGCTTGTATATTCCAATGACGGGCTTCCTCAAAATGCCCTAGGTCTTCGTGAGCAAGCGAGTTGGATGCACACCCACTTAGTTTCTTTTGTTGAGCTTTCATATACTTATAGCTCTAGTGCATCTGTTGCATGGAAATCCCTACTCACTCACATTGATATCTATTAATGGGCATCTCCATAGCCCGTTGATACGCCTAGTTGATGTGAGACTATCTTCTCCTTTTTTGTCTTCTCCACAACCACCATTCTATTCCACATATAGTGCTATGTCCACGGCTCAGGCTCATGTATTGCGTGAAGATTGAAAAAGTTTGAGAACACCAAAAGTATGAAACAATTGCTTGGCTTGTCATCGGGGTTGTGCATGATTTAAATACTTTGTGTGGTGAAGATAGAGCACAGCCAGACTATATGATTTTGTAGGGATAACTTTCTTTGCCCATGTTATTTTGAGAAGACATAATTGCTTAGTTAGTATGCTTGAAGTATTATTATTTTTATGTCAATATTTAAACTTTTGTCTTGAATCTTTCGGATCTGAATATTCATACCACAATTAAGAGAATTACATTGAAAATTATGCTAAGTAGCATTCCACATCAAAAATTCTGTTTTTATCATTTACCTACTCGAGGACGAGCAGGAATTAAGCTTGGGGATGCTTGATACGTCTCCAACGTATCTATAAATTTTGATTGTTCCATGCTATATTATATTCTGTTTCGGACATTATCGGGCTTTATTATACACTTTTATATTATTTTTGGACTAACCTATTAACCGGAGGCCCAGCCCAGAATTGCTGTTTTTTTTATTGTTCCATGCTATATTATATTCTGTTTTGGATGTTAATGGGCTTTATTATACACTTTTATATTATTTTTGGGACTAACCTATTAACCAGAGGCCCAGCCCAAATTGCTTTTTTTGCCTATTTCAGTGTTTCGCAGAAAAAGAATATCAAACGGAGTCCAAACGGAATGAAACCTTCGGGAACGTGATTTTCGGAACAACCGTGATCCAGAGGACTTGGAGTTCATGTCGAGAAATCAACCAGGAGAGCACGAGGCAGGGGGCGCGCCTACCCCCTGGGCGCGCCCTCCACCCTCATGGGGCCCACGTTGCTCCACCGACGTACTTCTTCCTCCTATATATACCTACGTACCCCCAAACTATCAGATACGGAGCCAAAAACCTAATTCCACCGCCGCAACCTTCTGTACCCATGAGATCCCATCTTGGGGCCTTTTCCGGCACTCCGCCGGAGGGGCATTGATCACGGAGGGCTTCTACATCAACACCATAGCCTCTCCGATGATGTGTGAGTAGTTTACCTCAGACATTCGGGTCCATAGTTATTAGCTAGATGGCTTTTTCTCTCTCTTTGGATCTCAATACAAAGTTCTGCACGATTCTCGTGGAGATCTATTCGATGTAATATTCTTTTGCGGTATGTTTGTTGAGACCGATGAATTGTGGGTTTATGATCAAGTTTATCTATGAACAATATTTGAATCTCCTCTGAATTCTTTTATGTATGATTGGTTATCTTTGCAAGTCTCTTCGAATTATGAATTTGGTTTGGCCTACTAGATTGATCTTTCTTGCAATGGGAGAAGTGCTTAGCTTTGGGTTCAATCTTGCGGTGTCCTTTCCCAGTTACAGCAGGGGCAGCAAGGCACGTATTGTATTGTTGCCATCGAGGATAACAAGATGGGGTTTATATCATATTGCATGAGTTTATCCCTCTACATCATGTCATCTTGCTTAAAGCGTTACTCTGTTCTTATGAACTTAATACTCTAGATGCATGCTGGATAGCGGTCGATGTGTGGAGTAATAGTAGTAGATGCAGGCAGGAGTGGGTCTACTTGTCACGGACGTGATGCCTATATACATGATCATACCTAGATATTCTCATAACTATGCTCAATTCTATCAATTGCTCAACAGTAATTTGTTCACCCACCGTAATACTTATGCTCTTGAGAGAAGCCACTAGTGAAACCTATGGCCCTCGGGTCTATTTTCCATCATATTAATCTTCCAACACTTAGTTATTTCTTTTGCCTTTTATTTTACTTTGCATCTTTATTTCTCTTTATCATAAAAATACCAAAAATATTATCTTATCATATCTATCAGATCTCACTCTCATAAGTGACCATTGAGGGATTGACAACCCCTTTATCGAGTTTGTTGAGAGGTTCTTATTTGTTTGTGTAGGTGCGAGGGACTCGTGCGTGATCTCCTACTGGATTGATACCTTGGTTCTCAAAAACTGATGGAAATACTTACGCTACTTTACTGCATCACCCTTTCCTCTTCAAGGGAAAACCAACGCAGTGCTCAAGAGGTAGCAATGTACATCCATGACAATTTTATGATAGAATCAAGATAGTCATACCTGTGCTGTCGTAGAAGTGTTCCATGACAATACAAAAATTATCATCACGGAAGTGTCCACTTGCATGACGATAAATGGTGCGTCATGGAAGTGATTTTGTCAAGCGTAACCGACATGTGGAAACCATCGTAACGGGTCGCCGTTAAGCTATCGGCTTCTGGTTTGGATATGATAACCCGTAAACAGCCCAGACCAATGGGTATTTTCCACGTGTAAAATTCTGATTCGCTGGAGTATCCATGTGCCAGCTCAACATTGGGACAGATGTCGTCCATCCAATGGAGGAGACGTGCCTATGATACTTTGACACGTGGCATGGCCCAACAGTAGCCCATTTAAAATAAAAAGGCCGGCCCAGCCAAGGGCCCACAAGATTTTGTCATACTCCACTGGGCCGGCCCATTAACGGTCTGCCACGATTTGGGCCAAATTATGGCCCACATAAGATCCGAGTCGTTATGATCACTGTCACGTTTTGGGCCAAATGACCGCCCACATCAGATCCAGCCTGTTAACAGTCTGCCATGTTTTTGGGTCAAATGACGACCCATATCTGATCCGGCCCGTTAACTGCCTGATATCACCTTACTATTGGCCCATTAAAGGCCCGTAGTCTTCGTGGATACATTTTATCCCAAGCTGACTATTGGCCCATTAAAGGCCCGTGAGATAACTGGGCCTAATGATGGCCTGCTTTGCAACCGGCCTGCTTACGACCCCTAATGTTATTGGGTCAGCTGTGGCCTGATACATATTTTGGCCTGTTAACGGCCCATTTTGTGGCTGGACCAATCATGGGCCTCCGACACTGCTCAGGCCCGATCTACTTTTCGGACTATTTAAAGACCATTCTATTTTCAGGCCCAATTCAGGCAACTGGTTTACTCGGCCTGTTAAAGGCCCGAAACTAATAGTTGGTGAGTTTACATCTAGGCCTGCTATTAGCTGGACACAATTGCAGGCCCACTTTTCGGCCCATTCGCAGCGGCTGGCGGGCCGGCCAGTTTGAGTACCGTATTTTTTTGATACAATTAAACTTAACATTTAGGCCTGTTGCGCTCCGTCAAAGCTTACGACCTTTTCAGGGTGCGGTGACAGAATATATACAGAAATTAAATTACAACATCATGACAAAGAATATACCTAGACTATACAACAAGGAAATTACTGCATATTGCATGTACTTGGCATAAAAGTTCCCTGCCAGCGATAATAAAGCGCAACCAGACACATACACTGAATATCAAAGGACACCACCAATGAAAATAAACATGTCCCCTAAAATGATATACAGAAACGACATCTCTTCAACACAGTTCTAGAAAGGTTAGCCCTGCCTGGGAGCTGCAGCGCAAGCAGCTGAGCAAGCTGATGACTACACTTGTATGACGCTTGTATCCAACTCTAGCTGCATAGCATCAATGGCAGTTCTTGGCGTCTGTGATATCACCCTGAAAGAGAAAAAGCAGACAGATAACATGCTTTGCACATATAAACAACAGTGATGTCGATTCATCCCATTTCTTAGTGGCAAATAAAGAGACCTGGATTAAAATAGAATAAAAATTGTTCACAGTTAAGACATGGTAGGAAATGACAGTGTGCAGGAGTGGCCAGCTTCACCACACCACTGGATTACAGATGAAGAACACAAGCATACATGCAGTGCTAATGAATATATAAGCATCGATGGTGAGTGTACTATCCATTTATCCAATTTCAGATTGGTAAATAAAGAGACACGATTTAAATAACATGAACATAATATGCATTGTTCATAGTTAAGACATAGCAGGATATGACATTGTCCTGGAGTTGGTAGTTTGACCACCCCACTGGATTACCACTACTGCAGGATGCTGCTAACGCGACACTACGATCAGAGACCCCTTCAAGAAACTGTGTGCGATGCCATAATCGCAAACGGTGCTGTATGAAAACCGTCAGAAATGTGTAAAACATTTGCGATGACGGATGCATCAAACACGGTTCAGGTTTTAGTTGCGTGTGCGATGAAGGGCATGCGGTTCAGTTCAATGAACTTTTTGCGATGAGTACGAACAAAAGAAACGGGCAGCCAGATGGAGGCATGTGCGATACACAGCATACGGTTCACTCGGATGAACTGTTTGTCATTAGGCAATACAAAAGAAACGGTCAGCCAGATTAAAGGTGTGTGCGATGTACAACATACGGTTCACTCGGATGAACTGTTTGTGATTAGGCAAGAGAACAGAAATGGTTCAATATAACAAGATGTGTGTGATACGCGGCAAACAGGTCTGTAATCAGAAATGTCTGCGAAGGCCGATAATAACGCAGACGATTGCTTCTAATAAGACGTATGTGATATGCTCTGTCTACACAACATCTATTGGCCATAGTGGGACGGGTGGTCATCCGGATACGCCATAAGGGTGGGAAGAGGCATTCCTATCAGCAAGGACTAGCTGTTCCACCAGTAGCTCATGTAAGAAAACTATCAAGTTAAGTGTGCTCAGGCTGGAGCAGCCATCGGATGGGTGAATGGATGGGAAGTTGTGTCGATGTTAAATTAGGTGATGGGATTGGTCATTTCGGTCAAATGACCGAAATGCCCCATTCCCTCAGCTAATTTAACCTCGAGGTCCTTGTTTTTTTAACACATGTTAAAGAAGGGCTACCGCATTACTTTTTGACAATGTGCGATACGTGGCATACAGTTGATCCATCCGACCTATTTGTGACGGAATAGGCCGTGTGTGTTGTGGGTAAACGCTTGCTAGTATTCAACCGTTTGGGATTGATGTATTCATCACCGACGGGATCCCTAGTGTGGTCCGTGTTCATCTGATCATCATCTACTTCTTGTGCTAGCTCGATGCTAAGTTTCCATTAATTGATGGTGTTTTATGAACACGCCACCGTTTCCTGCCATTTCCTCACATGTTTCCTACCACCCTGCTATATTGCACATAGGGGGTGCGCGACGCACGGAGGCGACAAGCACAGCCTGTAGCACATCCACCTTTTCCAAGAATGCCAACCCATCAAAGCGCCGCCTCTGCCATCAATCTCGTCGACGAGGAAAACGAGCAGGCGCCACGGCCCGTCGAGGCCGAGGCGCTCCCGGCAATGCGATGGATGACGCTGTGATGCGCGTCATCGCCAGGGTTGAGCAGACCTTTGGCGCATGGCGCTTGAGCGCCGCGAATCAAGATAGGCATGTCAGCGCCGACAGGCTGCAGCTTGCCGCACAACATGATCGATGGCGCGCCGTAGAGCAAGCTAGGCGCGTCCGCACCGATAGGCTGCGGCTCGGCGCACGGCAAGACCGTTGGAGCACAGCAGAGCGAGAGGCGCGGCGCGCCGCACAACAAGAGTGGATCCATCGGCGCTTGCCTGCTGTCAACACGGCGTCGCACCTGGGTACATGTCCCGTCAGTACCCCCATTCCTCACCAGGAGTGGGCAGAGGCCCTCAGCGCCGTACTTGCACTAGATGCCGGCCACGCCGTACTTGCACCGAACGCCTGCCGCGCCGTTCGCATTGGTGCCGCCATTCGCCTTGTCCGTGGCCCACTGGATGCCAACACACTGGTCCGTAGGCTCGACCGCCTCCTTGGCCCAGGTGTCCACCTGGGCGCAGTAGAGGAACATGGTCGTCGCATCCTCGAGCTGGTGATCTCCGATGAAATAGCCAACTTGGAGCTCGAGATCGCGCTCCAGATGTACCGCGAGCGTGTCGACCGCTTGGACGAACGCCTGCACGAGTTCAGGCAGAGCCAAGAGCTACCCTAGGCAAGGGCTGCTGGTCATGGTCTCATGGATGCGTTTTATTTCGAAAAGTTGTTTCGACGTGGATAGCTTTGTATTCACAGCAATCATAGTATTGCTCTGTTTCAATGTGTGTACTCTGTTTTCCATTCTTATATGTTCCGTTTCAATGTGTGTAGTTTGTTTTCCATTCTTATATATTCTGTTTCAATGTGTGTGTATACGCTTTCCATTCTGTATATGTGGATGATAACAACTAGATTCAAATTAGTATACAAAAACAGATAGAAAATGGAAATCATAATATATATATATATATATATTGATTGTTCATTAGATCATCACAGAATACATATATATATATATAATATCATCACATATACGTGATGATACTTAACTTCTAGGTACAATGCATAAAATTGAAAATGAACAATACTAAAACTAATAATCCCTCCTGGGGCCAGTATTCCGGCAGCCCTTCGCCAGCAGCTCCCTGGTGCCCGGCGTCTTCCCAGTGCGGAGGCAGTACTCCGACTCCTCCACCTCGCAGCGCTTGACGTACCGATCTGCCTCTTACTGGCGGACGCGTGCGGCCGATCTTGCCATTTTGTTGGGCGCCCACCGGAGCTCCTCGTCGGTGGCACGCTGGAGCTTATCGGCCCACCTCCACGCAGCGACGAGGCGCCCAACGCCTATGACCTTCCTCGCGAAGTACCCGTCTTCGTACACCTCCTCGGCACGACGACGCGCCCGCCCCCAAAGCTCCCCCGCCTGCTTTTCCAGGCGGCATCACGGGCTTCACAGGCCGCCTGGTACCTGGCTTCCTCCTCCACCATCTCCTTCTTGAACGCCACTTGCCTGGCTTTCTCAGCCGGCGGCAGCGACTTTCACAAACAAAGATTGTACTGGCCCCAAAACCAATCCAAAGTTGGGGGTCCGGCACAACCTCGTCAGGCGGCGCGTAGGGGTCCTCGTCGCTGCTAATCGAGTGAGCGTCCTCGAGGGGCGGCGACTCCTCGTCAGCGCGTGGGCAGACCGGCGGCGCCATGGCAGAGATTTGAGAGAGAGAGAGAGAGAGCGAGCGAGGGGAGGATGTAGATGAGAATGCAGGCGGGGCGACGTGAGCAAGGTGATATTTATTGGCGGCCGGAATCTAGATCGACGGGGACAGTACACACGCCGGTCGCCGGAACGAGTACTGTAGTTTGAATTACACACAATTCCCGCAGCAAATCCGAGTGTGAACATAATAGCTGACGGTTTCCAATACAGAACCGTGTCTGATTAATGATCCCCGCCAATCACCTACCAAACCTCGAGCCGTGAGATAGAGTGCCAATCGTGTGGGGGCCGGTTGTCTTGCCAGATCTTTACATTTCTTTTTTGAACACCAGATATTTACATCGTCTGATGATTTTTTAACTCGCACACAAGTACACAAAAATATGATTTTTCAAACCATTTTGGTTAGGTGTTGCATGTAGATGTAGTTCAAATTTGAATTATGGTCATTAAATGGTTAGAAAATCACTTAAATGTCTTTAAAATATCAAATGACCCATGAAAATTTCCAATTTTCACATGACAAATGTATTAGTGCACGTTAAACGTAGGAAAAAAATTGAAGGCCGTAAGAGGAAGCTATCTCCCGTCCGTCAGCAAACATGCATTGTTCCCTCTCGGAACCACGAACCTTCTAGTGAGTTGCTCCGGTTTGTGAGGGGTGTGTGTCCAAACTTTCGTCAAACAGGCCAATTTTTTACCACATCATCTTGGTGGCATGACATTAAATCAAGCAAGGTTTCATGTCTTTCTGATCATTTTTTAGTTTTTTGGAATTAAAATGCCATGGCATGCACTCCATGCATTTGCTCATGCCTTGACACCAATATGTTTGAAAATTCATTCGAATTTACTGCACATGGAATTAACTCGCACACAAGTACACAAAAAAATGATTTTTCAAACCGTTTTGGTTAGGCGTTGCATGTAGATGTAGTTCAAATTTGAATTACAGTCATTAAATGGTTAGAAAATCACTTAAATGTCTTTTAAAGGTCAAATGACCCCTAGAATTTTCCAAAATTTCACATTACAGTTGTAGTAGTGCACGTTAGACGTTGAAAAAATTTCAAGGCCGTAAGAGGGAGCTATCTCCCGTTCGTCATCAAACATGCATTGTTCCCTCTCGGAACCACGAACCTTCTAGCGAGTTGCTCCGGTTTGTGAGGGGTGTGTGTCCAAACTTTCATTAAACATGGCAATTTTTACCACTTCATCTTGGTGGCATGACAATAAATCTAGCAAGGTTTCATATTTTTCTGATCATATTTTAATTTTTTGGAATTAAAATGCCATGGCATGCACTCCATGCATGTGCCCATGCCTTGACACCAATATGTTTGAAAATTCTTTCGAATTTACTGCACATGGAATTAACTCGCACACAAGTACACAAAAATATGATTTTTCAAACCGTTATGGTTAGGTGTTGCATGTTCATGTAGTTCAAATTTCAATTACGGTCATTAAATGGTTAGAAAATCACTTAAATTTCTTTAAAAGGTCAAATGACCCCTGAAATTTACCAATTTTTCACATGACAGTTGTATTAGTGCACGTTAAACGTAGGAAAAAATTTGAAGGCCGTAAGAGGAAGCTATCTCCCATTCGTCATCAAACATGCATTGTTCCCTCTCGGAACCATGATCCTTCTAGCGAGTTGCTCCGGTTTGTGAGGGGTGCATGTCCAAACGTTTGTCAAACATGCCAATTTCTTTACCACATCATCTTGGTGGCATGACATTACATCAACCAAGGTTTCATGTGTTTCTCATCATTTTTCTATTTTTTGAATTAAAATGCCATGTCACTCCATGCGTACGTATGCATGTGTCCATGTCGTGAGACCAATATGTTTGAAAATTCCTTCTAATGTACTGCACATGGAATTAACTCGCACACAAGTACACATATATGATTTTTCAAAACGTTTTGGTTAGGCATTGCATGTAGATGTAGTTCAAATTTGAATTACGGTCATTAAATGGTTATAAAATCACTTAAATGTCTTTAAAAGGTCAAATGACCCCTAGAATTTTCCAAAATTTTACATTACAGTTGTTGTAGTGCACGTTAGACGTAGAAAAAATTTGAAGGCCGTAAGAGATGCTATCTCCCGTTCATCATCAAACATGCATTGTTCCCTCTCGGAACCACGAACCTTCTAGCGAGTTGCTCCGGTTTGTGAGGGGTGCATGTCCAAACGTTCGTCAAACATGCCAATTTCTTTACCACATCATCTTGGTGGCATGACATTACATCAACCAAGGTTTCATGTGTTTCTCATCATTTTTCTATTTTTTGAATTAAAATGCCATGTCACTCCATGCATACGTATGCATGTGTCCATGTCGTGAGACCAATATGTTTGAAAATTCCTTCTAATTTACTGCACATGGAATTAACTCGCACACAAGTACACATATATGATTTTTCAAAACGTTTTGGTTAGGCGTTGCATGTAGATGTAGTTCAAATTTGAATTACGGTCATTAAATGGTTAGAAAATCACTTAAATGTCTTTAAAAGGTCAAATGACCCCTAGAATTTTCCAAAATTTCACATTTGCCGGTGTACAAAAGTAGGGCTCTCCTTTTTACCCCTTTACTTGTGCACGGGCAGTCAGAGCCGCACCCGCGGCCAAACTAAGTAGGGAAGAGGAGGGAAGCCAAAGGCACAAGACAGGCAAAGCAACGCGAAGACCAGAGACACAAAGAGCAAGAGGGCGAGGTGGACTCCCCGGGCAAGACCCTTGCCGGGGCGGCCTCCGCGGCCCCGGCAAGAGCCTTGCTGGGGCAACTTGCCCAACACCAGCAGAGCGCGCCACCCTTGAGCCCAAGGGTTCCAACACCATCAACCACATTGGAACCAAGGCTAGGGAGGCACCTCCATGGTGGCATGCAGATCTTTGTGAAGATCATAAGCACACAAGATCAGATGAGGACCAGAAGACGACGATCCTCGGCAAGATCCTTGCCGAGGAAATCCACGAGACCCCCAGCAAGATCCTTGCCGGGGACGACCGCGATGCCACGGCAAGACCCTTGCCGAGGACACCTGCGGGGCCACAGCCAGGCCCACATCTGCCAAGACTCCACCGCCGTTCCCATACAGCTGCCAGCCCAACTAGCTGGGCAGGCACCTGCGTGGCGACACGCGGCCTCCAGGCCAACTCAGCAAACACCTACTTGGTGGCATGCAGATCTTCGTGAAGACACTGCCATCGCGCCAGCCCAGTAGCCAGCCAACGTGGCGCTACAATGCCTCATTGGCCTGGACGCCGACGGACGGGACGGGCCTCATTGCCGTCCCCAATAAAGTAACGGGACACCTAAGGAGCGCATTTAATGCGCCTTGTCCCGTAATGACAGGCGATAAGCTTGTTTACTGTATACCTTTCCACCTCCTGTGTGCCACTGTGGCGACCCCTTTCGACTATAAAAGGTGGCCTGAGGCGTACTGGAGAAGAATTCAGTTCTTTTGGACTACACACACACAACAGCTAGTTCGAGAGCTCAAGAACACTCAAATATACACCAAAGCAGGACTAGGGTATTACGCATCCTTGCGGCCCGAACCTGGATGAACGATCTTTGTGCTGACTACCAGACCCGCTCTTTGCACAACCCCGCGCCCGCCAACCGCAGAAGGGATCCCAGTGATTCCATAGGTGTCGTTTCCATCGACATCTTTGGTGCATCAGGTAGGGGGCGCAGTTGTGAAAATCCGGTCTAGCAGTTAGTTTAGCAGTTCTTCATCGCCATGGCTCCCAAGAAGAAGACGATCACGGCGATCGGTTCATCAGGAGCCGAACGGCCCGTACCAGTGCGAGCGAGTGGTGAGGCGGTCGCGGACGGAAGCCAAGGCACGGCTCGTGAACACCCACATCACTCTGGCAGTCAATGCCTGGTGAGCGGCGTCGTTCGTGCGCGAGACGACGGGCCGCACGCCGCCAAATCCAAAGACGGAGCCAGGCCCCCCGCAGGCGGCGTGGGGGCCTCCAAGGGCGGCGTCGTGCCACCCATGGGTGGCGTGGCGACTTCCAAGACGCCTACGCCGGCGCCCGTGACGCGCTCTTCCCAAGTTGTGCGCGACGAGCAGTGTCACCACGCTAGTGACCCCGGGCGCCGCCGTGGGAAGAGTCCTGTGCCTCATTCGCGGGACGTAGAAGGCCAGCATGCACGCCGAGGCGCTGGCGAAAATGGCGCACAGCCGCAAGGCCGTGATAGAGCTCCTTCTAACGTGGCTAGAAGTCGGAGCGCGTCACGGTCCACGCAGATTTCGCCGCCACCTACGCCAGCAGAAGCTTTGGCGCGCGCAGTTGCTCCTCGACTTTCCTCCTGCTGCGGAAAAGCTCGATGAGTGGAGAGCCACCATCCAGAGCCTCGTCGGCGTTGCCAACAAAGATGAGCCGCGACCAGCGGGGCCCTTAGGCCGGCGCTCCGTCGAGCCACCGCATGCCAGTGGTGGAAGGACCAGAGGTGCTGTGGCCACGGTGCACTCTCCTCCCCCACGCCAGCCACCGCGGGTGTCGGTCCGTCGTGATGACGCTTGTGATAGCATTTCCATAGCATCATCCGACCCACAAACCCACCGCGATCAGCACCAAGTTCTTCGGGAGCGAGCCCATGAAGACGCTCGAACCACCATCGAGCGCCGGCGTGAAGCATGCCACCAGTCAGATAGGCAGGCGGGGCCCACTATGGACCACCCAGCACCGGGAGGCTCTGGCAGCCTACCCTATGAGGTGGGTTGCCCAGCCTTTACCCGTGAGCTGTGGCAGTTCCAGTGGCCCTCCCACCGCATGTTCAAGCCCGACGTTGGCGAGAAGTACAACGGCAGGACCCACCCATCGGAGTTCCTCAGCATCTACACCATTGCGATGCAAGTTGCTGGAGCTCGCGACGACAAGGTGCTTGCCAATTACTTCCCGTTGGCACTTAAACCCAATGTCATGTCATGGTTGATGCACTTGCCGGCGGATTCCATTTCTTCTTGGTCGGATTTGTGTCATGAGTTCATTGGCTCCTTCACTGGAGGCCACCAAGTTCATGGCCAGGCAAGCGATTTGCATATCATCCCCCAGAAGGAAGGTGAAAACCTACGCAATTACATACAGAGGTTCAGCCGGGTGCAGTACAACATCCCGGATGTTCATCCCGCCACCGTGATCAGCGCATTCCATCAAAATGTGTGCAACCGCAAGATGCGCGAAGAGCTGGCAATGAACAAGGTCAAAGATGTAGCCGAACTTTATGTTCTGGCCGATAGGTGTGCTCAAGCTGAAGAGGGGAGGAAGTACCCCGGCGAGGACGTCGGTGCGGAAACCGACTCCACAGACGAAGACACAGCCGCCCTGACGAAGAAGGGTCGGCGCCGCAACAGGAAGCGCAAGGGCAAGACCGTGCTTGCGTCGAGGGATCCGAGGACACCGGCGCTGCCAAAAAGGCCAAGGCAGACGACCCTGGCAAGGAAATTGCCGGGTGCGCTGCTTGCCGGGCCTTGGCGGCTCCCGACAAGGCAGGAGGTTCCGACAAGCAGTACTGCATGATCCACCGCACCAATGGCCACGACCTCCAGAATTGCCGACAAGTTGAGATGCTTGCTGAGAAGCAAAAGGCTGAGTATGAGAGGCGGGACAAGGAGAAGGGTCAGGATGGTGCCGAAGGATCCGGCAAGAAGCGTGGCGGCCAAGGAGGTCGCCGCGGCAAGGATAACCAGCAAGAGAGGCCCGCCCAGGGCCGCGACAAGAAGCAGGAAGATGACGGTCATGACGAGGACGACGAGTCCGGCGAGCATGAGTTACAGAAAGCTACGGAGGCCATGTGCGTCGATGGTGGCACCTCGCTGCACACCTCTCACCACCAGCTCAAGCAGTGGGCGTGTGATATCACAGCAGCGGAACCATCATTCGATGCTCAAAAGCCACTGAAGTGGTCCAGCACGCCTATCATTTTTAACACCGAGGACCACCCCGATAGCACAACTGCGGTCGGGTGTTTGCCGTTGTTGGTTTTGCCAACAATACACAACCTCAAGGTGACAAAAATGCTAGTTGACGGCGGGGCCGGTCTGAGCTTGATCTCGCCTGTTGTGATCAAAAAGCCGCAGATTCCTGATGGAGACCTCGAAGAGACGGGCACATTTCAAGGGGTCAACCCGGGAAGGAGTTAGCCGAACGGTAAGGTCACACTGCCCGTGACTTTTGGAGGCGACTTGAACTACAGGACAGAGAGGATTATTTTCGATGTAGCCGAGATCCCCTTGCCCTACAACGGGATCCTCGGCCGCCCAGCACTAGCCAAGTTCATGGCGGCCTCACATTACGCCTACAACACGCTGAAGATGCCTGGGCCGATGACCATCATCACCGTCCCCTCTGACAAGAAGCATGCGCTAATCTGCGCTGACCAACTCTACCGGGAGGCAGTTGCAGCGACTGCCGCCAAGGCACTTGCTCCTGCCGCTGAAGCCCCGGCGCACCTCTTTGGAGTGCTGTGCTCCCGTCGAGGACGTGCTAGAGAGCTCCACCGGCAAGAGCAAGAAATCCAGAGCTACACCATCAGAGACCAAGAACGTGTTCGTCAAGGAGGATGGCACGGGAGGGGCTTTCACCATAAGCTCCTCCCTTGACAGCAAATAGGAAGGCGCGCTCGTCACCTTCCTGTGGGCGAATGTCGATGTGTTTGCATGGCAAGCATCCGACATCCCCGGCGTTCCCAGGGAGGTGATTGAGCACCATCTTGTTGTCTATCCTCATGCGCGACCCGTCAAGCAGAAGGTCAGGAAGCAAGCTTTGGAATGGCAGGAGTTCATCACGGAGGAGATAGGAAGTTAGAAGCGGCGGGCTTGGTGAGGGGAGTACTTCATCCGACGTGGTTGGCCAATCCGGTGGTGGTGCGCAAGGCAAATGGGAAGTGGAGGCTGTGTATTGATTACACAGATATCAATAAGGCTTGTCCGAAGGACCCTTTCCCATTGCCGCGCATTGACCAGATTGTTGACTCCACGGCCGGGTGCGACTTGTTATCGTTCCTTGACGCCTACTCAGCATACCACTGTCGGCGTTCTGGGAATGGGGGTCCCCAGACTTGCCTACCTGTGGCCCACGGCGTGGCTCTGCGAGCGGGCCCGTATGACCCATCTTCACCAACAAGCTTCCAAGACCCTCGCGAGGGGCCAAGCTCGCGAGGCGAACGACACAAGACCTCCTCGGGAGCGGCCTCACCAGGCTGGCTCGTGAGGGGCGGAGAGATCAATGCAAGGCAAACCTCGCGAGGTTCCAGTGACGTGAGCTATGACGAACGAGATCAGGCAGGCGCCAGGCGGGCGCCAGCGCGCATAGTGTCCTTGTTTCCTTTTTGGTGCTAAGGGGGGCAAGCCCAGGCGAGGAGTACCGAGGCATCAAGCGAAGGTTTCCATAGCGGTGCAACGAGACCAAGACGAGCAGGACGGCAGGACGGAGGTCACCGTGGAGCCCAAGACGGCGTCACCACCACAGCATTTTGCAGGCGAAGACTACTTTTGTCAGGATAAGCTGTACTAGCTGTCCCCTTTCAAATTGGCCGTTGTGGGATCCCTTCCCGCTCAATATTTGGGAAGAGGACCGGGGCCTCTATAAATAGGATTAGCCACCATCGTAGGAGGGGGATCATCTGGAGCAATCCTCACACACCCTCTAGTTCACCAAGCACAAGAACACCTCTCCTCGGGAGGCTGTTCTTCCCCTTGTACTGTTCATCCTCAGCCCAAGAGGCAATCCACCACCACACACTGGAGTAGGGTATTACACCACAACGGTGGCCCGAACCAGTATAAATCTTGTGTCCTTTGTTCTTCGAGTTTGTCGAGCTAGCCTAGAGATCGCAAAGCGTGTGAGGGCATGATCTGAGAGGGAGAGATCTTAACGCGCACCCCATAGTTCGAACCTTAAGGGTTTTGCCGGAACCCGAGATCCGACATTTGGCGCGCCAGGTAGGGGTGCGTTGGAGTTTTCCTTTCGTTGATCTGCTCCACGCCACCGCCGTGCTCCGCCCCCATGGCGAGCGCAGCGCTTCCTGCCCCGGTGATTGATGCCGGCGACGGGGCCAGGGGGCTCCGAGCCCTCGCTCCCGCCTTGCGGCGGGTGCAATGGCCATCCAAGTTCAAGCCGGAGATGCCGCAACGCTACGACGGCCTGGCGGATCTGGTGGCCTTCCTGCTAGCGTACGAGGAAGCCGTCCTCAAGGCTGGATGCGATGACAAGGTCATGGCCAACTGGCTTCCCATGGCCCTGACCGGTGTGCCGCGCGCCTGGCTGCTCAACCTCCCCGGATCCACAGTGGCGTCTTGGGAGGAGCTGCGAGATCTCTTCATCGCGCGCTTCGCGGCACCGGCACCCCCCGCGGTCGCGGCCCTCCTTGGCGGCTCGCAAGCGCCGCCCTCGGACCACCACATCAAGCCGTTCCATTGCCAGATCGGCGCCGCTTCCAAGCGCCCGGGGGCCCCATCGGGATGGTCCTCGCCCGAGGCCGACCTCACCTTCGACTCAAGGGATCATCCCGCCTCCACCGCCAGCTCGGGTATGCTCCCAATGCTTTGCACCCCCACCATCTGCAACGTGGCCGTCACCAAGACCCTCATCGACGGCGGCGACGGCCTCAACGTGCTCTCTGTGGAAGCCTTCGGCCTCCTCCATGTACCACTCGAGCGGCTCCGCCTCAGCAAGCCCTTCTCAGGAGTTGGCGGCAACACCGCCCACTCCCTGGGGCAGATCCGCCTTCCTGTCACCTTTGGCACGCGTGACAATTACCGCACCGAGTTGGTCAACTTCGACATCGCCCGGATCGGCCTCCCTTACAAGGCCATCCTTGGGTACCCAGCTCTGGCCCAGTTCATGGCGGAAACCCATCCAGCTTACAACCTCATGAAGATGCCTGGGAGCAAGGGCCTCCTCACCATTGAAGGGGACACCAAGGAGGCTCTGCTGGCGCTCAAGCTTGCTTTCAAGACCGCTGTGGCGGCGCAGCCCGCCGGCGCAGGCGCCTCCGAGGCCAAGGGAGCCGCACCAACCAAGAAGAAGCAGTTGTTCACCCAAGACAAGGCAGAAACCAAACAGGTGCCCGTCGACGAGGACGGGTCCTCAGGAGCCACCTTTACCATAGGTGCCGACCTTGACCCTGACCAAGAGGAAGCGTTGGTGAAGTTCTTGCGCGCAAACAAGGAGATATTCGCATGGGAATCCAAGCAGCTTGTGGGGGTCCCGAGAGAGGTGATTCAGCATCACTTAAGGGTGTGCCCCAATGTATGCCCTGTGAAGCAGCGGGCGAGACGACAGTCCACGGAGAAGCAGGCCTTCATCGTCCAAGAAACTCGCAAGCTGGAGGCGGCAGGCGCCATTCGCGAAGTTCGATACCCCGAGTGGCTGGCAAACCCCGTTGTTGTGCCAAAGAAAGGCGGGAAGGAGCGCATGTGTGTGGACTTCACCAACCTCAACAAAGCCTGCCCCCAAGATCCGTTCCCGCTTCCACGCATCGACCAGATCGTCGACTCCACCGCAAAGAGTGATTTGCTGTGCTTCCTAGATGCGTTCTCGGGCTACCACCAGATCAAGATGGCGGTAGAAGATGTGGAGAAGACCGCCCTCCTGACCCCGTGTGGGGTGTACTGCTATACTTGCATGCCTTTCGGTTTGCGAAACACGGGCGCGACCTTTTAGCGGCTGATGCACATCACCTTAGGGCAGCAGCTCGGGAGAAACGCGGAGGCCTATGTCGACGACATCGTGGTGAAGTCTCGGGAGGCGAGAACCTTGATCCAAGATCTGAAGGAGACTTTCGCAAGCGTACGCCAGGTGAACTTACGGCTCAACCCGGAGAAGTGCGTCTTCGGGGTCCCTTCCGGCAAGCTGCTGGGTTTCCTCGTATCCCACAGAGGGATCGAGGCGAACCCAGAGAAGGTCAAGGCAATCGAAGACATGAGCCCGCCGCAGACCCTCAAGGAGATGCAGAAGCTTACTGGCCGTGTGACTGCGTTGCGCCACTTTATCTCCAAGCTGGGAGAGCGTGCCCTACCGTTCTTCAAGCTGATGAAGAAAAAGGGCCCATTCGAGTGGACTCCGGAAGCCGACCAAGCGTTTCAAGACCTCAAAAGATACCTGACCAGCCCGCCAGTGATGGTGGCGCCTCGACCCCTCGAGCCCTTGGTGCTCTACCTGTCTGCCACACCCCACTCCGCCAGCGCAGCGCTGGTGGCCCTCAGAGAAGAGCGCCAGATCAAGGACCTGCCAGGGGGAACCACCAGGCCAGACGAAGCGGCGCGATGCCAAGGTGAAGCTCCTGAAGCAGCTGCTGCTTCAGCGGACCACCAAGCCCCTGAAGCCAAAGCCCTCGCAGAGACACCCCAGCTCCCGGAAGCCGAAGACCTCGCCAGCTCTCCCGCCCTCGTCGAGCCCCCGGTGTACTTCGTCAGCACAGTGCGGCGGGATGCGAGGGCACGGTACCCCATGCCTCAGAAGATCCTGCTCGCGCTCCTGGTGGCCTCGTGCAAGCTGCGCCACTACTTCCAGGGTCACCCCATCAAGGTCGTCTCGGCTTACCCACTGGAAAGAGTGCTCAAGAGCCCCAATGCTGCCGGGCGAGTTGCTGAATGGAACATCGAGCTGCAAGCATTCGACTTGGAGTTCAGCACAACCAGGTCATCAAGGGGGCCGCACTAGCAGACTTTGTGGCTGAATGGACCGACGCCCCAGAACTCAAAGCAGGTGAGGACCAATCCCTATCTCCAGGAAGCGAAGCGCCGGATGGCTGGGTCATGTACTTCAACGGCGCATTCTCACGCTAGGGTGCGGCGGTTGGAGCGGTTCTCATCTCGCCCACCCAGGACAAGCTCTACTACGCCGTGCAGCTCTGCTTCCAGCAGGGCGAGAAGGTCTCCAACAATATAGCAGAGTACGAAGGCCTCATAGCTGGCCTCAGGGTTGCGGTGGCCCTGGGGGTGAGGCATCTCACCATCAAGGGCGACTCGCGGCTCCTCATCAACTTCTCCAACAAGGTTTATGAGCCAAAGGACGAGCACATGGAGGCATACCTCGCGGAGGTGCGCAAGATGGAGAAGCGATTCTCGGGTCTGGAGTTACAGCATGTGCCCCGTGGCACCAACAAGGAAGCTGACGACATCGCCAGAAGAGCATCCAAGCGGCTACCCCAAGAGCCTGGCGTCTTTGAGGAGCGGCTCTTCAAGCCTTCAGCAACGCCACCACTCTCAAGAACAGCGCTGCCTCACGAGGAGCTCCCTCAACCACCTGCCTCAGGAGCCCCGGCCTGTGGCCCGACCTCGGGAGCGTGCATGCTCTTGGCGCTCGAACCTCAGGAGGGATGTTGGATCAAGGAATTCAAGGAATACCTGACGCAAGGGACATTGCCGGAAGAGGAGGAAGACATGGAGCGTGTGGCCCGACAAGCCACGGCATATTGCATCCAGGACGGTGAGTTATACAGGAAGCGGCCAAATGACGTTTCCCTACGTTGCATCTCCAGGGAGCAAGGAAGAGAGCTGCTGGACGACATACACGGCGGGGACTTCGGGCACCACTCGTTGTCGCGAACCCTCGCCGGCAAGGCGTTTCGCAGTGGATTCTACTGGCCCACGGCACTCAACAACGCGACTGAAATGGTGAAGTCCTGCAGGGCCTGCCAGTTCCACGCCAAGCAGATTCATCAGCCGGCTCAAGGCCTCCAGACCATCCCACTCACATGGTCGTTCACGGTCTAGGGGCTGGATATCTTGGGCCCGTTCCCTCGAGCGCCCGGGGGCTACCACTACCTCTACGTCGCCATCAACAAGTTCACCAAGTGGGCAGAGGTAGAAGCCGTCCGCACCATCCCAGCTGGTGTTCGCACACGAACACGTCACCGTGTACCCTCGACGCCGGGGGTGATGCACCACAGCTCACGTCGAAGGAGACCCGCCGGAAGCGCGGTACGCAAGACAATTCGGCGGGCGCTTTTGTAGACTCGAAACCCCACACGCCCGGGAGGGACCCCGTCAGGGAGCGCGGCGGCTATGGGCTGCCCTAGGTCGACCTGATCGCCCCTAGGGCCTCGAGGTTCGCCACCCTGCAATGAAGAAGAACGAACGAAGAACGAGAAAGAAGAAGAACAAGGGAGAAGGAAAAGTAAAGGTAAAAGACGTAGATAGATTTGTTCGATTGTGTGTTGTTTGTTCGATTGTGTGTTGTTCAATCGACCGTCATCTCTTGTCTATATAAGAGGCGGATGGACTTCCCGTACAAGAAAAGGACTTGCCTTGCCGTCCAAATCATCCAAATCTAACTAAATTCGGACTTCTCACGACCTCCGGCACGGATGTCCGGCTCTAGGCCCGGATGATCCGGCCAAGCCCAGATTTCTGACAGCAGTCCACTAATCGGGCTGTACCTTTTCCATACGAACTCGGATTAAGATGATTTTTATATCAAAATCAACCGTCTCGACGAGGCGCACAACTTCTGTGTGGTCAACTTTTCGATAGGAGGCCATATTGAGGGTGTTTCGGGCTGTTTTCTAAAGTCTGCAGCAGAAAAACTTGTCCGGAGGTCCGGACGATTTCCCGGATTGTCCGGCCTTTATCCAGATCATCGGGGACTTGACCCAGAACATCCGGCTTCAACTTTTAGCTTATGTTGTTTGGTTCAATTTTTCGGCCCCCGGCCGGATGATCCGGCCATGCAGTGCTGCAGCGCACAGTTTTGGCTGTAACTTTTGCATACGACCTCGGATTAAGACGATTTTTATATTAAAATCGTCCGTTTCGACGAGATGAAGAACTTTTATGTTGAAGACTTTTTCATCCGAGGTAATCTTAATTAAGATTCATGCTATTTTCTAATCTGATGTCAACACGAGTATCTCCGAAATTGTCATATCTTTTGCACTTGAGCTCCGTTTTGGTCCATCTTCATATTTATTTCAATCATCTTGAAATGGGCCATCAAATGGTGACATGAACTCATAATTTTAACCTCATCCCATTATAAACTCAAGTCACTCTTTGCGATCATGCCATTTTTGAGCGTCAACACATACCCCCCTGTTTTTCGGCAAAGGTAGCGTGCCAAAAAATAACTTGTACCGTGTTGGTTCTAAGGACGACGTCAACACTCCATCGGCCACTTTGCATGTGCTTAGGGCGATAAATATATATCAGCCATTATTTGTTTGAATCCTTGATGCAAATTTGGGTGAAACCTTTTCAACTTCATTAACAATTCGATGATAAAGTTTCATAGATATGTATCTCAAGGTGATCCTCCGAACCATATTGTTCACCCTTTTGTTAGGACTTTGCAGATAATCAACAATAAACTTTCTTCAATCCACACTTTTACGTGCATAAAAAAAATTAGTGGCCGAAGCGGTGGACTTCGGTTCGGCCTTACCTCTGGTGACGAGACTATGCATCGGCTATTGATAGAAATGCAATACAACATGATTAACATAGTAGCCGGATGCTTGCTGTGCCAACTCTCTTGAATTGTTATGTCTAGAAATATGAACAATTTTAAAGCAAGCCAAGTTAAATTTTGCATCTAGACATACCTCAAGATAAACTATAAGTGATTCGTCAAAACATTGATAACCCTTGGATATTTGTTGCACTACTCATAACGAATCACTGAAAGCCTCAATCTGTATAGCACCTATAGCAACCAAAAGCTCCAAACCGAATAAAATTTCATATTCGGCTTTGATTATTGTGCAAAAATATTTGAAGTGGCATGAGGCTTCACAAAATAACACCATATGGAGATATATGAACAATACTGACACTGTGGCCATTGTTATGAATTTAACCATCGGAAATAATCTCCATAGTACTAGAAAGACAAGGTCAATATCAATGAACATGCACCTTATTTTGATCTCCAAATGAACTAAGGACGATGTTAGGATACTACACCGGCCATGCTTTGACATATTCTTAAGGTGATAGATAAATATCGGCCATTACCATGAGGTCTGTGTAGAATTCACCCACCAAAGTATGCATAGCGGAAATAAACAAATGAAATAGCAATAAAATATTTCGGCCCCTTTGTCTTAGCAACAAAAATGTAACTAACCAAATGTATAGTGATTTGGTAATACCCTCTCGTGATATAGAAAATTATGTTGCATCCATGGATCAAAACAAATCCATGGAGGGTAATTGATCATACCTAGGGATGAATTCCATGTCAAAGGCATCAATGGCATGGTTGAAGAAAATGGATGATGTGCTAACCGAAGATTTTCATGTTGTGATGCACGCCTTCAGCTTAATTGTTTGTTGCTTCCATCCTTCTCTTTCTTCACTTTTGTACTTGTTGCAATAGAAGCATGCACATCATTTTTGTTCGGAATTACCCTCCTGGGAACCCATGCCATGTTCTTCTTTCTTAGCTCTTGTGCACTAAGATTTTGTAATTCCTTCTTTTGCCAATACGATAAGCCGAGTGGGCATGTCAGCCGTGATTTTGTTTCAACCAATGGCAACTCGTTTTGGGCCTTGTGCACCCTCAACCTCTTTTCTTCAGATTTGACACTCTGATTTTTATCAATTGATTGCTTCACTTCTTTTCCTTTTGTAGACAATGTCAACACTTTAATTGGCTCTTTGTTATTTGAGATCAAATCTGAATTAGCACACTTACTACCATCTCTTTTCACGCGGTAAACTTGCTTTACCACCTCTTTCTTCTTCCTTGAGCTCTGGACCGAATCCTTATGATTGAAACGGTCTTTGACGCGTGATTGTTCAAATGTTGATCTTCTTGGAGCTGCATAGTATTGGTGAGATGGTCTAAAATAAGATGGAGAATGTGCCCTTGTATCATACATGTCCAATGAAGAATATGGATCTATATGAACATAGGGAGGCATCCACGACATTGGCATTGGCGGCCAAAAATAAGGATATGAATATGTTGCATTAAAATTATCACTTTGCCAATACTGGTCCTCATATTTGCGCCTTGGGGTGATCTTGGTTTCTTTGCATGATTTGGCCGATAAGCATTCTTATCTTCACTCTTCTTTTGATATTTATCCAATAGTTCAGCGAAGGTGATTTTTGATCTCTTACACTTGCGCGTATTTTGGCCTTTGTTTTCTTTTGGTTTGCTTTCATCAATCATTGGATTTGCTTGCTGCCCCCCAGTCCTTGGTGTGTCCATTGTAGCTTCGATGGAATTTTTGCCCTCAAGATTATGTTCATTATGCTCTTCAACAAATTCTTTACTTGAAAGCTCGATCCCATCACCTGCAGTTTTTACCTTCTCTTTAAATGGATCGGCTTGAAGCAGCCGATGCAAAAACTTTCTGCCATCGGGACCAATCGGAATAGACTGGTCATCTCTTGGTGTCTCAACAAATTTCAATCGTCCTTTATCAATGGCCGATTTAACTATTTGACGAAACATATTGCAATCCTCAAAATTATGTTTGAACGAATGATGCAACCTACAATACATTCATCCTTGAATTGATGGCTTGACATGGTGATCAAGAATTCTTATGTAATTATTTTTCAGCAACAAATCAAATATTTGATCACACATGCTTGAATTGAAGGCAAACTTTTTATTTTCTAGCCGATCTTGCTGTGAGAACGGCTTTGGAGTTAAGCAAACAAATGATTCAGATTTTGTATCACCCCATTCGGCTATGAATTTTATTTTGCATTCTCTTACCGATGTCATTGGATAAGAAACTATACTTGCATCGGTTTGCTCAGAAGATTTTAACCTTGGCTTTAAATTTCTGAAACAAAAATAGTTAGAACATACATGTCTCAATTGAGACCAAGTGTAAGCCAAGTAAGAAATAAGCAAAGCTACCCAATTAGATATGAACTTTAGATAAAGCAATGGGGAAAGCCTTGGCCGCAATAATTTTTCGCTGTCGGTCTTTCTGAATGGTGTAATTTATTGACCGATATGCTTTGTGACAATCTAATTGCTAACAAATAAATTACCCTTCTTCATTGGTCTCTCAATATTTCTTATGAATTTTTTTCTAATATATGCATCAACAACTAAGTCTTGACCAAATCTGAAAATAGGTAAATGAATTGCTAGACATACCTCTTCAAATATGTTGGGAGAGCGTGATGGTGGTGTGATTTGAAGAATTTCTTGCTCCGCCTTCGGATAGCTCCCCAACGCCTTGTCATCATCTTTTTCTTGATTTCGTGCATCATTAGTTTGAAGATATTTGTCCACCAAACTTTCTTCGGCTACTTGTTCTTGTTCTTGAAGCTCGTCAATTTCTGTGGCACGAAACTCATAGGGCAGGAAGTAGGTTCCATTAACTTCAGAAAAATCAAGTATGGCTGTCTTGCTATACTTTCCATGCCCTTTCTCAACAATGTTTGCCTCTTTGGATTTGATGGATTCGGAATATATACTACTTGATTCGGCTTTTTTAACCGAAGCACTTTTAGTTTCCGAATCATCATTCTTTTCACCGGTTATATCAATTGGCAAGGCTTCTTTTCTTTGAGCTAATTCCCTATCTATTCTCTCTTGGCGAAGTACTTGCACCCTATCGCGCAAAGCTTTAATTCCCCTCTCAATTTCAGCCCGCTCCATATTAGTTTGCCCCCAATGCTTTTAGGATCTTTCGGCAATGAAGTGTTAGTGTTACCGAAATTTTGCAATTGTGTAGGGTGTGTATAATATGCTGCGGTACTAGGTGGAGGTGTATGCACTTCTGTATAACCATATGCTCTCTCACCAATACTACCAATTGATGAAGTTTCACCTTCTTGCAAAACTCTAGCCTTTATTACAGCATAATCAGGAAACAACCCCTTTTCATATTGTTCAAGGAAAAGAGCATTAATTCTCTTGTTTTGTGCCAAGCTCTTTTTTAGTGCCACAATCGCTTCTGGAAGGGATTGCTCCGCAATACTTTCAGATTCTTTCGGCAATGATTCATGGGTGTTGCCGAAATTCTTGAACTGCGTAGAGTATGCATTATATGCTACAGTATTTGATGACGGCACATGTGTTCTTGTAAATTCTTCACTTATTCGGCTATGACCATGAAGATGCGGGGCCGAATTATGAACATCTACAGTTGCATACGGTGCTGAAAATTTACTAACATGAGGTGTAGCATATGATGGTTGAGAGTAACTGGCGGAATAGCTAGTAGTAGCATGGCCAATTCTCCTATCCATCGGCAAGGTTGGATTCACATATTGCAAATTAGTTGCCGATGAATAAAAAGGTGAAACACTTTCTTGTATGCTATTGAAAATTTTAACATAAGGTGTTTCAAATTGATTAACCAAACCCGTCATGTTGTTCATCGGCATATGGATTTGTGGGGTTGCCAATGCATGAGAGTTTGGATACATATGTTGTACGTTGCTAAAATCATAAGATTTTGAAGCAAGAAGATTGTTTTGCATCGGCCCTTGCGCATAATTAGATGCATAATTGATAAAACTAGGGCTAGCCGATACATTATGCTCATTAGGTGATCCAGCAACAACATATGGATTATTTGCATCTACAAAGGGGAATTGGGTATTCATATTACCTTTGTAGATTGCAGCAACTTGATGATGATCTCTTTGTAGCAAGAACGGGCTGGAGACCGTTCAAAGCTTCGTCCCCAGCGGAGTCGCCAAAAAGTGTGTTCGCACACGAACACGTCACCGTGTACCCTTCACGCCAGGGGTGATGCACCGCAGCTCACGTCGAAGGAGACCCGCCGGAAGCACGGTACGCAAGACAATCCGGCGGGCGCTTTTGTAGACCCGAAACCCCACATGCCCGGCAGGGACCCCGTCAGGGCGCGCGGCGACTATGGGCTGCCCTAGGTTGACCTGATCACCCCTAGGGCCTCAAGGTTCGCCACCCTGCAATGAAGAAGAACGAACGAAGAACGAGAAAGAAGAAGAACAAGGGAGAAGGAAAAGTAAAGGTAAAAGATGTAGATAGATTTGTTCGATTGTGTGTTGTTCAATCGGCCGTCACCTCTTGTCTATATAAGAGGCGGATGGACTTCCCATACAAGAAAAGGACTTGCCTTGCCGTCCAAATCATCAAAATCTAACCAAATTCGGACTTCTCACGACCTCCGACCCGGATGTCCGGCTCTAGGCCCGGATGATCCGGCCAAGCCCAGATTTCTGACAGCAGTCCACTAATCGGACTGTAACTTTTTCATATGAACTCGGATTAAGATGAATTTTATATGAAAATAAACAGTCTCGACGAGACGCACAACTTTCGTGTTGATCTCTTTTCGAAATGAGGCCATATTGAGGGTGTTTCGGGCTGTTTTCTAAAGTATGTAGCAGAAAAAGTTGTCCGGACGTCCGGACGATTTCCCGGATTGTCCGGCCTTTACCCAGATCATCCGGGACTTGACCCAGATCATACGGCTTCAACTTTTAGCTTCTGTTGTTTGGTTCAATTTTGCGGCCCCCGGCCGGATGATCTGGACCCCGGCCCGGATGATCCGGCCATGCTGTGCTGCAGCGCAGAGTTTTGGCTGTAACTTTTGCATACGACCTTGGATTAAGACGATTTTTATATCATAATCGTTCGTTTCGACGAGACGAAGAACTTTGTGTTGAAGGCTTTTTCATCCGAGGTCATCTTAATTAAGATTCATACTATTTTCTAGTCTGATGTCAACACGAGTATCTCTGAAATTGTCATATCTTTTGCACTTGAGCTCCGTTTTGGTCCATCTTCATATTTATTTCGATCATCTTGAAGAGGGCCATCAAATGGTGACATGAACTCATAATTTTAACCTCATCCCATTATAGACTCAATTCACTCTTTGCGATCATGCCATTTTTGAGCGTCAACAGCTGGCTCTGCGGTCAAGTTCATCAAGGGTCTCATGAGCCATTTCGGGGTCCCCAACCGCATCATCACTCATAACGGCCCGCAGTTCACTGGTAATCTCTTCAGGATATATTGTGCTAACCTTGGGACGCAGATCTGCTACGCTTCAATGGCGGAACCCCGGAGCAATGGACAGGCCGAACGCGCCAACGCAGAGGTCCTGAGGGGCCTCAAGACCAGGACCTTCAAGAAGAAGATCGAAGCCTGCGGCAGGGGCTGGTATGACGAGCTCCAGTTCGTGTTGTGGTCCATCTGCACCACCGCCACTAAGTCAACGGGCGAGACCCCGTTCTTCCTCGTCTAGGAGTAGAAGCGGTCCTCCCTCACGAGGTCAGGCATCGCTCCGCACGGGTCCTGGCGTTTGATGAAACGCAGCAGGACGCCATGCGGGGGATGGACCTCGTGCTGGGGGAGGAACGCCGCTGCGAAGCTGCACTGCGGGCTACAAGGTATCAGCAGGCGCTGCGGTGGTACCATTGCCGCAACATCCGCCCCAGGACGATCGAGGTGGGTGACCTCGTCCTGAGGCGGGTCCACTCCAGGGAAGGGCTGCATAAGCTCTCACCCATGTGGGAGGGCCCGTTCAAGGTCATTCATGTCTCCAGGCCTGGCGCCGCGCGCCTGGAGACACAGGACGGGGTACCCATCCAGAACGCCTGGAACATCCAACACCTCCGGAAGTTCTACCCATGAAGAAAGGCCCAGCGCCTGTGAAGAAGGCCCAGCGCCTGTGAAAGTCTCCGCTCGTGACACTCTCACGTAATAATGAGTGGGGATGTACACGCCCCGGAGCTCAGGAGTGCTGCCCTCGGGCCTCGGGGGCTCCCTCCCACGTCTTAGTGGCAGCACTTAGCTCCGCGCTGGTGAGAAGACTTGAAGACTAGACTAGGTACCAGACGTGGCTTTTCATTTGCTTTCCGTAGTTGGCTCACCCCTCTTTAATTGAAGTTTGCTTCCGGTGTTCTCGGCTGATTTGGTTCCGTTGCCTTCTGCCTCTGTTTCCGTTTTCGGCTTGGCCTGTACTCTCTCTCGCATTCCTCGCGAGGGGGCTGTACAGGTGCCCTCGTGAACAGTTTCCTTCCCTCGTGAGCGTTTTTTCTTGTTCTGCCCTTCGTCTGCTTTTCGCGAGGCACCGTCGTTCGAGTGCACAAGCTGGCGCACTTCTTCTAATCCATGCCCCACGGGTACCACGATACAAAGTGCAGAGTCAAGGCCAGCGGCGCCTGTGACCAAGGCTCGGGAAAACGTTAAGCCTCCTAACGAATTTTTTCTGCAGTTTCTAAGCGCCTACCAGGCCAAGGGGGCCTCGACAGGCACCAGGAAGCGAGCACCTCGTGGAGAGGAGACTGATCCAAACACGTCAAGCTAAGTTATCCCTACATAAAACAACGATGTTGCGACACAACACAGGGACGATGAACATAGCATAATAACTAGGAAATCATATAACTGGGAAATCATAGTTCGTTGCACGCCCCTCCGGGGCCCCATATTGGTTTCTTTCTTAATACAGGAAGGAAAGGAAGAACAAGATAAAAGGGGCGCGTGCCCCTGTGGTGGACCGCGAAGGCGGGCTCTTGGCACTGACCCAAGCTCAGCCAGACCCCTCCTCACGCTTCACAGGGGCACGACGACGAGACGACCCGCTGCCACCTTCGAAGCGGGCGCGGCGGCGCGGGGGCTGGTCGTAACCACCGCTGCTGGAGCTGTCGCCGGGGGAAGAGCCGCCGTAGCTGGACGAGACGCGGTCGATGCCAAGGGCGGGTTCACCCTCATCCTCGTCACGACCATTGCCAAGGCCGAGCACCTCGTCGCCGACGTTGACCTCGGGGCAGCATCCGGAGCGGCGACCATCTTCCCCAAACACCCTCACGTAGAGGGTCGCATCACCGTCGTACTTGGAGTGAAGGGTGCACCGCCTGCCCAGGCCGCGCGCGCGGGCAAACGTCTGCCAGGCGCGGGCCAGGGCTATGTTGCCCGTGACGGAGACCTCAACCGCGACCCAGGAAGCTCTGCTGCAGCAACCGTCCGCCTGCAGCCAGAGCCCGCCTGGACCTGCGGCCGGCAGCTCATTGACGAAGAAGTGCGGGAGCTAAAGCCAGTTGCCGGCCGGGTACTCCGACCAGACGACGAACTCCGTCCGCACCTCCGCCGAATGGAAGCACGGCCGGGGAGGCCGTGCGACCACGGCGTGTCTCCCTTCATCAACACGGCTGGCGCATCCGAAGCGACCCCTGCCACGTGAAGCAGCAGCACCGCGGCCGTAGAGGGCCGCGGCGGGGGTCGCGGTGTGCTTGCGGGGACGGCCACGCCCACGCTTCGGCATCGGAGAGCCGGGCCCTTCGCAAGGGGCCTTCCCCTTCTCCGCGGCGGAGAACCTCTTCGACGGCGCCATTGGTGTTGCTGCTAGCAATGGAGCTAGGGGGAGAAGCGAGCGGAATGGGAAGAGATGGGCGACGGGGGCTCTGCCCCCCTCCCCATTTATAGCAGGAGAAGGCCAACCAGCGCCCCCCACGATCACAGGTAATGATGGTTTTTCCTTGCATGTCGCAGGGACTTGTCAAGTCAGGCAGTTGCCGAGGCAGCGTGGGGAAGCGGAGACGCCCACATCCAATCAACCGCCACACGTCGACTAAGGCCGCAGGCTATTGGGGCCCGCGACGCTCCGCACTTGCCCTTTGGCTTCGCCTCGAAGCCAAGCCCGAGAACGCCTTGGGCCCGGGGGCTACTGTCGGCGTTCCAGGAACGGGGGTCCCCAGACTTGCCTTCCTGCGGCCCACGGCGTGGCTCTGCGAGCACGCCCGTTAGGCCCATCTTCACCAACAAGCTTTCAAGACCCTCGCGAGGGGCCAAGCCTCGAGAGGCGGACGACACAAGACCTCCTCGGGAGCGGCCTCACCAGGCTGGCTCACGAGGGTCGGAGAGATCAAGGCAAGGCAAACCTCGCGAGGTTCCAGTGACGTGAGCCATGACGAACAAGATCAGGCAGGCGCCAGGCGGGCGCCAGCGCGCACAGTGTCCTTGTTTCCTCTTTGGTGCTAAGGGGAGCAAGCGCAGGCGAGGAGTACCGAGACGTCAAGCAAAGGTTTCCATATCGGTGCAACGAGACCAAGACCAGCAGGATGGCAAGATGGTGGTCACCGTGGAGCCCAAGACAGCATCACCGCCAGAGCCTTTTGCAGGCGAAGACTACTTTTGTCAGGATAAGCTTTACTAGCTGTCCCCTTTCAAATTGGCCGTTGTGGGATCCCTTCCCGCTCAATATTTGGGAAGAGGACCGGGGAAGAAGATCAAGGCCATTGAGCAGATTGAGGCACCTAGGCGGATCAAGGATGTGCGTCGGCTCGTTGGCTGCATTGCTGCCATGAGCAGATTCATCTCCAAGTCTGCTGAACGTGCGCTCCCCTTTTTCAAAATCTTGAAAAAGGCGGGCCCAATGGAATGGACCCCAGGGGCCGAGGCAGCCCTGCAAGATTTAAAGAAGTACCTCTCCTCTACGCCAATACTGGTTGCGACTAAACCACAAGAACCGTTGCTGCTATATCTAGCGGCAACGAACCAAGTGGTCAACGCCACGCTAGTGGCACAGAGGGAGGTCAATGAAGAGGCAGTGGCAACGGCAGAGCTGGCAGATGGCAAACCAGAGCTCCCCCCGGCAGGGCCTAGTGCCGGTAAGGCAAGGCCCCTGGCAGAGTCTGACGCTGGAGAAGCAGAAGCGACACAACCAAATGAAATAGTGTAGAAGAAGAAGATGATGTAGCACCCGGTTTACTTTGTTAGCTCCCTCTTGCAGGGGGCTAGGTCAAGGTACTCCGGTGTGCAGAAATTGCTCTTCGGCCTCCTTATGGCCTCGAGAAAGTTGCGTCATTACTTCCAAGCACACGAACTCACCGTCGTCACCCGCTTCCCATTGCAAAGGATATTGCATAACCTAGACGCAACCGGGAGGATTGTGGAATGGGCTTTGGAACTGTCGAGCTTTGGTTTGAAGTTTGAAAGCACTTCGACAATTCAGAGTAGAGTCTTGGCGGAGTTCATTGCGGAATGGACCTCAACGCCCGACAAAGAGATTTAGGAGACCGCTCTCCCCAGCAAGGAAACAAGTCACGACTGGATTATGTACTTTGATGGGGCTTTCTCGCTGCAAGGCGCCGGTGCTGGTGTGCTGATCGTCGCACCCACCGGAGAGCACCTCAAGTATGTTGTCCAGATGCACTTTCCCTGGGAGATGTCAACAAACAACACTGAATACGAGGGGTTGCTTGCCGGTCTCAGGATCGCGGCAGACCTCAGAATCAAGAAGATCATCGTCAGGGGTGATTCACAGCTTGTCGTCAAGCAAGTTAACAAAGATTATCAAAGCCCATTGATGGAGGCCTACGTAGATGAAGTGAGGAAGCTGGAAGAGCGTTTTGACAGTATACAAGCGGAGCATGTTCCCCGAGTGGAGAACGACATCGCCGACTACTTGTGAAAACGCGCTGCCTTCAAATTACCTGTGGAACCAGGTACTTTTGTGCTTCGGTTAACTCAACCATCCGTTGAACCATCGACAGGGCAGAACAAGCGGAGGAAATCATGCCGTGGCAAGTACTTTCCCGCCAAGCTCCCAGGAGCCGCTGGTAAAGATGTTGTCGTGGACACTGAGCCTGCCATGGGGCAACAGACTCCGGCAGGGCGTCAAGCCCTGGCCGTAGAGATAGCCGCTCCCATGGCAGAGGAAACGCCTTTAGCCCTTGTCGTCGAGCCTTAGGCTCCGGCATGGGCACATCATACCGTCCGATTCCTCCAAACAGGGGAACTTCCTGAGGAGCAGGAAGAGGCGGAGAAAGTAGCCCGTCGATCTGCCATGTATCAGTTTGTCGACGATGTTCTGTAAATAAAAAGGCCAAACGGTGTGAAATTGAAGTGCATTCCCCGGGGGGAAGGACTGGAGCTGTTGGCAGAGATCCACGGAGGCATATGTGGCTCCCACATAGGGTCAAGGGCCCTTGTCGGCAAGGCATTCCGGCAAGGTTTCTTCTGGCCCACTGCCCTCCAGGATGCAACGGCCTTAGTAACCAACTGTGAAGCTTGCCAGTTCCATTCAAAGAAGCTTCGTCAACCATCTCAAGCATTCCAGACAATCCCTCTTTCCTGGCCATTCTCGGTTTGGGGGCTCAACATACTGGGCCCCTTTCCCCGTGCTGTCGGGGGCTTTGAGTACTTGTACGTCGCAATTGACAATATCACAAAGTGGCCGGAGGTGGAGGCAGTGAGAAAGGTGACAGCACAGTCGGCCGTCAAATTCTTCAAGGGACTAGTCTGCCGTTTTGGTGTGCCAAATAGAGTCATCACCGACAATGGCACGCAATTCACGAGCTGCACCTTCATGCAGTACATCCAGGACCTCGGCAGCAAGGTCTATTTTGCTTCTGTTGCACACCCACGAAGCAACGGCCAGGCTGAGAGGGCGAATGCTGAAGTATTGCGAGGCCTCCAGACAAGAACTTTTGACAGGATACACAAGAGCGGACGGCACTGGATTGATGAATTGCCAGCGGTTCTTTGGTCAATCAGAATGACACCAAATCGAGCCACCGGCCAGACACCTTTCTCCCTCGTTTACGGGGCAGAAGCAGTTCTCCCCACGGAACTCACGTACGGGTCACCTCGAGTGCTCGCTTATGATGATCTTGAGCAAGAGCAGTTGCGGCAAGATGACGCAACGCTCCTTGAGGAAGATCGTCTTCGGGCGGCTGTGCGAGCAGCACGCTACCAGCAAGCCTTGCGCCGCTACTATAGCCGCAAGGTTCATGCCCGAAGCTTTGAGGAAGGCGACCTTGTTCTTCGGCATGTTCAGTCGGCCGAGAATTCCAACAAGTTGACGCCAAAGTGGGAAGGCTCTTATCGGGTAATACGAGTCACCAGGCCCGGCGCAGTCCGCCTAGAGACTGAAGATGATATTCCAGTGAGCAACTCCTGGAACATCGAACATCTTCGTAAGTTTTACCCATAAGGCGCGGTTGCCGGGCTCCCCGGCAAACCACCTTTTGTGCAAGCCTTGCTGGAGAGGCATGTAACCCTTTGTACACAGCCAGGCGCAGACCCTGAGCATAAATAAATGAAGCGCTGGCGCCCTAAGTTTTAGCATGCATGCTAGGTTGAGTCTCTCTCTCTGTTAGGGTTGATAGTGCTTGGCGGCGACTAACCCTTAGCATAGAGATCGAGTATGCATCTCTCTGTTCCTTCCCGTCCTTTTTGGTTCACAGGGTGCATGGACATTTTCTGCTGAGCTATTTTGGAAGAAAGAGAACAGGCCGAAGCCCCGACCCCGACAAGCCAAGGTTGCCGGGGCTGCAGGTCTAAGGATCCGATCACGGCAAGCCAAGGTTGCCGGGAGCTGCAAAATCAGATAAGTCTTTTTTCCCCCAGTCCGTGCCTCCGTATGAAACTTGAATGTACGAGACTTCGCTCGCTCTCATACCATCTTGCTCCCTCTATCCCGTGTCGAAAACCTTACTTTTGGGCCCGAACTTGGTTGTAGTGCGATGGGAAGGGGACGAGCGAAGGGCCTAATCCTACTCGGCCCCTACCTCCGCCAAGGGCGTGAGTGTAGCCGAGCTATAGAGCAGGAAGACGGCAAGGCCTGTTGCCAGGGTACAGTGTTTATCTTAAGATAACGAGGACTCGTTCCTTGGTGTGGCCCTAGTCCACACGCAAACAAAACCCGGCAAACACCCTTCTCCTCATTAATACGTTGCTAACAAGTACAATTCGTAGGGAATGCATACATGAGCATGGGGGTTACGAGATTTAAATCTTACAAAGGCCCGTAGGCTTAAAAACTGAAAAGAGATAAGATGCCCGTAATCCCTTTCTTGTCCCTCTCCTCAGAAAATGGAACAAGATGGCGGAAGGGCAAAAGGAGTGCCTAGGCGAGGTACGAGCAGCAGAAGACGCCAAGAGAACATATCGGCAATCGTCCGGAAGGAGGCCGGTGATGACGGTGCCGGAGGAAGAGCCGAAAGACGAGGCAGCAGCCCGGCAATACGCGACAAAGGCGTCGAGGCCATCGTACTCTGACTTGACGGCCCGCTACCCGCCTTCTTCGTCTTCCCCGTCCCTCCAACGCCAGCCGCCCAAGGCGACGACCCCGAGAAGTTCAAGGAGCTGGCGATGCAGATGATGGTGCTGCTGGCGTCGCCCAGGAATGCCCGACGCCTAGTCGGACCCGTCATCCTCCCGCCCGCTACCCTCGTCGTCGCTGTCGCTGTCCTCCTCGTCACTCTCACCCGAAGAGGAGCTTTCGCCATCAGTCGAGCTCTCCGCACAGCACCCTAGCCTGTGTCCCGAGCGCCCGAAGACCTAGACGGAGAGCAAATCGCTCTCCGCTAGCTTAAAGCAGAGGACGGGCCCATCCATCAAGCAATGGGCGCGTGCAAAGGTTTTCCAGCCCCGACGAAGGAGCATCACTTGAGGGGCGGGGAACCCTGTGTACACCCACATGTCGCCATGGCAACACCCCTTCATGTGAAGCCTCAGCCGCGGTGGCTGGTCGATCTCCAGAACCCTCACGAATGCCCGAGGAAGACGAAGGCGGCGGCGTAGCGGCCCATGCAGCTACTAAACTCGAGCGCCGAGTCCCCGACGTGACCACTCGGCGAAGCAGGAGGAGTTGGCGGGGGAGATGGTGACGGAGACGGAGACGACATAGGCATCCCCCTTCCACGCCCACCTCTGCCTCGGCCGCCACTGCCTCGACCGCCTCGCCGACCGCGGCCCCGTCCAACGGCCCCGTCTCGAGCATGGCCTTCACCCTGGGCATCTAGCTCTTGCTTGACCGCTGCAGCTCTCCGGCGGGAGGAGGACCTGGTCGCCTCCGTAGAAGAACGGCCGCGGCCATGCCCTCTCGCCATGACCGTGGGTGGGGATGGAGACAAAGGGGAGACGCAGGGAGATGCTCTTCCTCCTACCCCTGAGTTCCCTTTTTATAGTTGGGAAGGGGAAGCCGAAAGACTAGCTCTACGCCCCTGAAGAGCCCGCTCGAATCCGGCTCATTAAATTGGAAGCAAGTGAGGCCATCGACCGCCCTCCCCACCCAATCGAAGGCACGTGAGTATCGGCCCCCGCGCGCCTTCCCATATTCCATGCGTCTGTCACCTACCCGCGCCGTGCATGCGGTGTACGTTGCGTCAGGAGCAGGCATAGTGGGAAACGTGGAACGACGGTTCCAAGGCGAAGAGAGTAAATGAGCGGCGGCTCTGCCGTTTCGAGGGAACACGCAAGCCGCCTCTTTACTGTTCACCACGGATGACGCAAGCATGCTGCGGTCATTCCGCGCACGACCCCCACATCGCGCATTCAACACGGGTCGTGGGGAAGCGCGATGGGCGAGGGAATTACCGCAGTAAAACTCCGCCCCGCGTGCCCGCGCACCGTTCTGGGCCCGGCCCAACAACGCATTGTGCTTATGTGTGGCCGAGGCCCCGGGGCTCCTGTCGGTGTACAAAAGTTGGGGCTCTCTTTTTACCCCTTTACTTGTGCACGAGCAGTCAGAGCCGCAACCGCGGCCACACTAAGTAGGGCAGAGGAGGGAAGCCAAAGGCACAAGACGGGCAAAGCAACGCCAAGACTAGAGACACAAAGAGCAAGAGGGCGAGGTGGAATCCCCTGGCAAGACCCTTGCCGGGGAGGCCTCCGCGGCCCCGGCAAGAGCCTTGCCGGGGCAACTTTCCCAACGCCAACAGAGCGCGCCACCCTTGAGCCCAAGGGTTCCAACACCATCAACCACATTGGAACCAAGGCTCAGGAGGCACCTCCATGGTGGCATGCAGATCTTTGTGAAGATCATAAGTACACAAGATCAGATGAGGACCAGAAGACGACGATCCTCGGCAAGATCCTTGCCGAGGAAATCCACGAGACCCCCGGCAAGATCCATGCCAGGGACGACCACGATGCCATGGCAAGACCCTTGCCGAGGACACCTACGGGGCCACAGCCAGGCCCACGTCTGCCAAGACTCCACCGCCGTTCCCATACAGCTGCCAACCCAACCAGCTGGGCAGGCACCTGCGTGGCGACACGCGGCCTCTAGGCTAACTCAACAAACACCTACGTGGTGGCATGCAGATCTTCGTGAAGACTCTGCCACCGCACCAGTCCAGCACCCAGCCAACGTGGCGCTACAACGCCTCATTGGCCTGGACGCGTGTCGGAGCGAGGTGGAGCGGCGACGAACGGGACGGGCCTCGTTGCCATCCCCAATAAAGCAACGGGACACCTAAGGAGCGCATTTAATGCGCCTTGTCCCATAATGACAGGCGATAAGCTTGTACACTGTATACCTTTCCACCTCCTGTGTGCCACTGTGGCGACCCCTTTTGACTATAAAAGGAGGCCCGAGGCGTACTGGAGAAGGATTCGGATCTTTTGGACTACGCACGCACCACAGCTAGTTCGAGAGCTCAAGAACACTCAAATATACACCAAAGCAGGACTAGGGTATTATGCATCCTTGTGGCCTGAACCTGGGTAAACGATCTTTGTGCTGACTACCAGACCTGCTCTTTGCACAACCCCGCGCCTGCCAACCGTAGAAGGGATCCCGGTGATTCCATAGGTGTCGTTTCTACCGACATCATTACAGTTATAGTAGTGCACGTTAGATGTAGAAAAAATTTGAAGGCCGTAAGAGGAAGCTATCTCCCGTTCGTCATCAAACATGCATTGTTCCCTCTGGGAACCACGAACCTTCTAGCGAGTTGCTCCGGTTTGTGACGGGTGTGTGTCCAAACTTTCATCAAACATGCCAATTTCTTTACCACATCATTTTGGTGGCATGAAATTACATCAACCAAGGTTTCATATGTTTCTGATTTGTCTTGGAATTAAAATGACATGCCACTCCATGCATACGTATTCATGCATATGTGTCCATGTCGTGATACAAATATGTTTGAAAATTCCTTCTAGTTTACTGCACATGGAATTAACTCGCACACAAGTACACAAATATGATTTTTCAAACTGTTTCGGTTACGCGTTGCATGTAGATGTAGTTCAAATTTGAATTACGGTCATTAAATGGCTAGAAAATCACTAAAATGTCTTTAAAAGGTCAAATGACCCCTAGAATTTTCAAAAATTTCACATTACAGTTGTAGTAGTGCACGTTAGACGTAGAAAAAATTTGAAGGCCGTAAGAGGAAGCTATCTCCCGTTCGTCATCAAACATGCATTGTTCCCTCTCGGAACCACGAGCCTTCTAGTGAGTTGCTCTGGTTTGTGAGGGGTGTGTGTCCAAACTTTGGTCAAACATGCCAATTTTTTTACCACATCATCTTTGTGGCATGACATTACATCAACCAAGGTTTCATGTGTTTCTGATTTTTTTTGAATTTTTGGAATTAAAATGCCATGTCACTCCATGCTTAATTGTGTCATAGCCGTTAGACCAATATGTTTGAAAATTCCTTCCAATTTACTGCACATGGAATTAAATCGCACACAAGTACACGAAATATGGGTTTTCAAACCGTTATGGTTAGCTGTTGCATGTACATGTAGTTCAAATTTCAATTACGGTCATTAAATGGCTAGAAAATCACTTAAATGTCTTAGAAGGTCAAATGACCCCTGAAATGTTCCATAATTTGACATGATAGTTGTATTAGTACTACAAAATTTCTCGTTCATTTAAAACACCATCCGTTGGCACTTTATTCCAAATTCGTCTTTCACAGGTAATAAAAAATATCTACAACATCACACAGTTGTTTTCCAGGAACCTTTTGCGATGAAAATATCTGGGTCTATTTAAGTCTCCCTCCTTAAGCTTCACCGGCTCGTCTGCTCTAGTGCCGGCAACCCCCGAATCCACGAATCCGGATCCCCATTCCCGCACCCCATTCTTGCAAATATGACGTTGTGGAAACGCTTCGTGAAGGCCCGTACGATGGCCGCGTCCCCCCCCAAGCGCCGCCGCCTGCGCCGAGAGTGCCGCCACATCTGCGTTAAGCGCGGCCGCTTCCGCCGAGAGGGCGTCTGCGACAGCCGACAAGGCAGCTGCTGCAGCCAAGACGGCTGCAGCTCCTGCTGCGACGGCGGCTGCAAACACAAGAGCGCTCGAGCTGCCGTCCGTGCCGCTGATGTCGCCCTGGCCCGGGTCGAGGCCATCCACGCCAAGATCGAGGATGCACATGCCAAGATATTCCAGGCCACCTCGGACTCCAGCATGCAACCCACATCTGAAAAGGCGGCGGTGGCCATGGAGCACCTGCTTCCTCATGAGGTCGCCGAGCAGGAGCTGGAGATGCAGGAGGCGGCGGAGATCGAGGAGCGCCGGGAGGAGGAGTTGCGTGTGGTCGAGGTCGAGGTAGAGAAGAGTCCGTCCGTCGAGGAATCGGCGGTGGAGTACCAACACGAGCTCTGGCGTAGCCACTACTACGAGTACTACAACCTTGAGGGCGGCGCCGAGGACGAGGACGCGGTCGACTTCAGCAGGGGGACGCGGAGTCCACCAACGGCGGCATGTCGCCAGGATAAGTCATCGACGTCTCATCTCACACCGGCGATGCATAGGCCGGCGCGGCGGCGGATTTTTAATTATGCGTACTTAGGCTTTGTTTTTAATGCTGGTCTTTTGTTAGAGCAATGTTTAGGTCAACTGGCTCTGTGTAATTACTAAAATTGCTCAATTCAGTAAGTGTGGTCTATCTGCTGTACGCTCTTTTGTGTGCCCAAATTAGCAAGCGATGTTAAATTATGCAATCACGTACCCGGGGAAATTTCCACCAAAATTTGAATTATCAAACTCATCTCATGCGCGTAAAGCAGAAGAATCGTTTGCGATGCACACAATCGTTCAAAGTGAATGGTCCGGCGGCACCGCGCGCGTTCAAAGTGATGTGCCCATGCCTTGAGACCAAAATTTGAATTATCAAACTCATCCCATGCGTGTAAAGCAGAAGAATCGTTTGCGATGCGCACAATTGTTCAAAGTGAATGGTCCGGCGGCACCACGCGCAAAGTCCCCCCCCCCACATTTCGAAAATTTTGGCCTACCGCCAAAATATCTACCCCGCCCCCCTTCCCCACCCCCTTTTCTCCCCGACCACAAGTCACATTTCCCCTGTTTCCTCCTTCCTTCATTCCTTGCTAAGCTATAGCCGCTTCCTCGCTCTCGCCGTCTCGCGTCCTACTGCCGGGGTCGCCATGGTCGTCTTCAAAGACATCTCCAACGGTTCCTCCTCCGTTAACTACTACTTCACCACCCGGGTATGCCTCTCTTCTCTCTCTCGGGCTATGACTTGGAATGAAGGATTTTTACCCGGAGGTCAATTTGAGTCGTTTCTTCCTCTTGCAGCCCCCTAAGACCATCAGTGGCAATGAATGGAGCGGGGTGGCTGAAGATCTATCTGCTTGTTGTCACCATCAATCTCCATGCGTGAAGGTACTTGCGTTTGATTCTGTGGACATTGGGAGGAAGTTTCTGGCATGTGCAGAGAAGGTTAGACCCTCTTCCGTTGTTACAAATCATTTGTTAGATGTGATTCAAATACTGTCACGGTCCCAACCCATTCATACCACACCTTCAACCAAACACATCCTAAGACAGTGTCACAGTTTGTACCTAGTATCTTAAATTGTTTCCATCTCATCAGCGGTGCCATTAGAAAATTATTTGGCACCACTTCAGCAGTTTGTGCAGCCAACTTTGGTCCACACATCCGAGTAGCCAAGCAGTAAAATACTAAATCTTTATGGCACGAAGGAACTGGGCATCGGAGGAACTACATGCTCCGGAGTCCGGGTCCCTGATTTTTTTTCCGCTGCATCGGCTCGCCGGTTCAGGGCACCGGTGCGAGATGTAGCAACAGTTGTCTTTACACCAGTTTTGGCATACATAGTGGACGGTCTTAGTGCTATTAGTTCTATATTACTAAATTTGTGCATGTACACACCTGTTAGTATCAATTTGCTGTCATCCAAATATTGTCTCTATGTTGTTGCAGTTATATTTACCTTCCTCATAAAATGTTCAATTTGTTATTTATTGTACATGAGTAAGAACTTGTAGCACCATTGTAGTTAATTATAGCTTCTGATGTTCCAGAATTTAGTTGTTCTCTTAGTACCAATTATTTCATTTGCACATTGATCTTTTTGAGAAGATATGTCATAATTAACATGTTTCTTCAGTTTTTGAAAATAAGAATTGGTGATTTTCTATTTTGCTATGAACCCATTTCCCCTACAATTGTTACTGATCTAGTTTTAAATATTATAGGATGAACGGAAGTGTTCTTACTTGGAGTGGGTTGATCAAGAGTGGCCAGAGTCTTTGAAGATGTGCCTAAGGAGCTCTGGAGCATGTATGAGGAAGTGAACATAGCTAGGCTTAGAGAAAGTCTTGTCAACGCTGAAGCATATTTCAAGATGCGGGATAAAAAGTTGAAGGTGGAGAAGGAGCTCAGATTTTTTTTAAAGACTTTGCTAAGATGGTGTTGGCGAAGGAGGAGGCACTTTCCCGGTTGGCCCGTGCAAAACGGGTTCTTACTAAACTGAAAGCAGAGGTGGATATGACGAACCTGGATGATCTTGATTAGGGAAATGAATATATTGTTCTTATGAAGTTGAACTAGCTATATGTTGTACTGTGCTGTTTTCATGTAGCTACCGTACTGTGATGTTATAATATATTTATGTGCCTGATATGAAATTGGCAAACAACTGTTCGATATGAAATGTGAATGTTCTTAATACTGGAATTATTAATTGTAAACTAATAAACCTGCTAAATGTGTCATGGACCTTTGCAAACGATTCTAGCAGTAAAAGTGGTTGCGATGGATAGCCCAATGCCACACAGTTTTCTTCATCAAATCGTGTGTGATGTAGTTGATAAAAGCAAACGGTTAACCATGGAAAACCGTGTGTGATAGCGACACCTTTCACACACAAGCCTACACATAAAACTGTGTGGGACTTACGTCCTAACGGAAACGCTTTCCCTGGATTGACTGTGTGGGATGTACATAAGAATGAAAACTTATTCCTTGGATTGACTGTGTGTGATATACATATGAACGGAAATGTTTTTCTGGGATTCACCGTGTGGGATGTACATACCTACGGAAATGATTTTCTCGGATTACCGTGTGGGATGTACATACCTACGGAAATGATTTATGGGATTCACCGTGTGGGATGTACATACCTACAGAAATGATTTCTGGGATTCACCGTGTGGGATGTACATGTACATACCTACGGAAATGATTGGGTTTCGATGCCTCGCCCGATCGCACCCTAGCCTGGGTCCCAGGAGGGCCTATCCCCAACGATTTCTGGGTCGTGTGGGAAGGACACCCTATCGCACACACTCACTTGGCGACGGTTCCAAATGCCGTCGCGGAAAGGGGTAAAAACCGTTTGTTTAGGACCAACGCGCACCAGTGTACAGATCAACAACACAAGCGTACATGCAGTGCTAAGGAAGATCACTTGCTATCTTTAGTTTAATTTAGATGGTATGAATAAGGAAGTAGGTTGTACAACTAAAAACTGAAATAGAGAAGGAGAAACTTATGTTCGTGAACTTCTTTATAATAAACTTTAAACATGCAATTTGATGCAAGCTTCAAAAACAAACAACAGTTGCAGTCATTGCTATCCAAATATACACAACAAAGTTTGAAGGCTCAAGAAGGACATACTTACGTTAGTACTGAAGACCGGCTCTATAAAGCCCTTTTCCATGTTGATGGGGGGTAATTCAAGAAGTTTACTACAGAGTCTTCTTCATAAAGCAATGCCTTTATTCGACATTTTGTTAAGAATAAATATAGAAGTGATAATATAGGAACAAATGGAGATTATTTAAGCAAAGATGCAGAGTGATTCTACATAATTAACTAGCTATAAATGTAGGTACAACATACAACCAAAATGTACTGACAAGAGTAATGAAGAGCTAAACATCTTCAGTGGCATTGGTTTTATTCAACATTTTGGTAAGAGTAAACATAGATCTGATGTGTAGAAAATGGATACCAAGGGAAAATAAGCTGCAAAGTGATGGTACATGAACAACTGGTTAACAGCATAAGTAAAGTGATAAATGACAAAAGATACTTACAAGAACAATGTAGAGCTAAACTTCTTCATAAGCATTGGCTTTATTCTACATTAATGTAAGCATTCATATAGATCTGATAATTAGGAGAGAACAGTGGATATGTAGGTTATCATGCACACTGATGTCACATAATCAACCAGGTATGAATGTAAGTACAATGATACAAGACAATAGGTACTAACAAGAGCAAAGCAGCAAGCAGCATAGTTGCGATATCATAGGTTTTGTGGCGCTGGTTCTATCGCCAATATAAGTGGGGTGTTGTCTCATTTCTGCTGTACCACCACCTTTTTCAAGGACTTTCCTACTACTCCTTCAGGTTCTGCAATCACTCTCTTCCTTTTGGATGTCTGATACACAAGAACAACATTTGAATGGAACAACATGGTATGATGACAAATGGAATGCGTATTGATAATGGGTGGGCATGGCAACTTCACATATATGATGAGTAAACTAAGCAGATGGCGGTGCAAAGAAGCAGAAGAAACGCAAGACAACTTACGCATGTTACGGGCAACCAATAAAACCTTGCCAAATTAGAACAGGCACCTTGTAGGGTGAACATGATAGGCCATCTGCCTTTGACTCCTTGAGCTTAGAATAGTCATTAGGATCATATTCTGAACATGAATCTATAGGTGCAGAGCGTGTGGGCTTCATTCCATCCAGAATGAAACTCGATGCCTTGATGCCATGTTTGTTAGTCATTGCACTGTTCCACGATAATCTTCTGATGTGCGCATTCTCATATTCATTGCGATTTTTTCAATATTTGAGAAGCATGACAACATAAATAGTAGGGAGATTATCTTTGTAATGCAGAGGATATTCTAATATAATAGGGGCTCCTTGTAAACCCTTGTGCACCATCACTGGATTTGGATGAGAGAGCCCTTGTGTGCTATAATTTGGTGAGTACAATAATATAATCTGGCTCAACTACACAAAAAATAGGCTCCCTGTTGGGAGCTCCAGAAGTAAGGATAGTTCGAAGATGATAGGTTCATACTATACTGTATTGAAAGTTTATTGTGAAACTATGACAACGAGAGTGCACAGAGTAATAGTATTCCAACATGTCTCTATATGTGGCGCACATGCATTTCAAAACTCACGTAGTAACATTAGCTGACCAATTAAATGTAAGCTTTGGAAATATGAGTGGCATGTAGTTTTGCTTGAAGGATGGAGTGCTGCTATTACGACACAAAGTCACTACATAGATTGTAGTGTCGATGAAAGGGGGACACCATAAGCTTCATAAGTAAATCGGGGAAGTGGAACTTGCTGGAAAATATGGGGTTGTATTGACGCCACTAATCGAGAGCCTATCGATCATCGTACATGCCAGCTCTATTCACCTCAAGGCGCACTACTGTTACTACAAGTCTAGTCTCTCAAAGGCTGCACAGCTCCCAGCATTTCCTGGATATTATGGCAGACCAACTCGAATTGCTGAAAGCAACTTGCAGAAGCGGCCAAATAGACCTGTCGACTGCAGATGTCCCTGCTTGCCTTCTTGACGAGGAACATATTGTACTTATTAAAGAAGATTATAGGAGGAACATGTTAAATAATACAAGAGGAAGCATATTATCGAGATTCTGTTTCTTTCTATACAATGTTGGTTGCCCACCCATGATGAATCAGAGCATCCAAAGAAATGCAATTCCATGTTGTCTCTCTCTATGTTGCCACAGGCATTTGGAAACTCAAGTGGGAGCATTAGATGACCAATTAAATGTATGTCTGTTAACTAATATGAATATCATGTCAAATTCGTATTGGAACAACTAAGATTTGGAATAATGATTGGTGTGTTATTTAGCTCTAAAGGGTGGACTCCTGCTAGTAGGACACAAAGCACCTACGCAGATCATAGTGTAGATATAATGCGAAAACCCTAAGCATCGGGAGTAAAACCAGGAGAGTGAAACTTGCTGTAAAATATGTGCTAGTATTGCCGGTACGGCTAGAAAGGCTTCTGATACCAGCTCTCTACAACTGAAGGCGTAGTACTGTTACTATCATTCTAACTCTCAAAGGCGACACATAAGACCGAATACGAAGAGTTAAAAGCGTCCATGACAATCAACATGAAGACCAACACGAAGAGTTGAAAGCCTCCATGACAAGCGACCGAATAGACCTGTACACTGCAATTGTCCCTGGTCGTCTTCACTACAAAGAACATACTGTAGAACTATTATACTCTCTCTGTTCCTAAATACAAGTCTTTGTAGAGATTCCACTATGGATCACATAAGGATGTATATAGATACATTTTAGAGTGTAGATTCACTCATTTTGCTCCGTATGTCGTCCATGGAGGAATCTCTACAAAGACTTATATTTAGGTACGGAGAGAGTACTTACAAAAGAAGAACAGAAGAGGAGCATGGTAAAGAATAGCAAGCAGATTTTGGATAATAAAGTGTTGGTTGGCCACACATGATGAACCAGAGCGCATAAAGAACGCGACTCCCTACTGTCCCTCGATATGTGGCGCATGTGGTTTTCGACAGTAAAGTAGGAACATTAGCTCACCAATTAAACATTCTCTGTTTTAGTACATGTCAGGATCATATCAGATTCGTATTTGAGCAACTAAGTTTGTAATTATGATTGGCATGTTGTTTAGCTTGATGGGTTGAGGAGCACTGCTTGCACGTATGTATCGAAGCACCTAAGATGATGGTACTGAATATATGGGAATGTCTACATGCAAGTCGCCTGACTTTCATCATTTGGGTCAGTCAACCATTTCAGGCGGTTGGATGAAGATCCTACGTCTCCTAACCCTTCTTCTTCCTTGCATCTTATTCTTCCCCTAAAGACCACCGCACGGGCCACTGGTCAAACCACTGGCCCCCGCTCTGCCCTGAACCGCCCACCACCTCCGGTCTTCTGCCGCCCCCGGCCATCCCTCTAGCTAACCCCACCCCCCACCTGCGTCTAGTTTTGCCTCTGGCGAGGCCCCACCATAGCCCGACGACAGCGCCCCACAACCACTGTCCCCACCCGAAACCCTAAGATAGATAATGGGGCAGCCCTCTGGCGAGCCCCTTCCCTCCCTCCGGCGAACTCCCAAAAATGGGCTGACCCCAATTTGAAATTCAGTCGACTGTCATTTAAGCTAATGTGGAATATAAAAGGGGAATACCATAAGCATTGCGAGTATAGTGGTGCGCGTGCCATGGCAGATCTAAAGGTGCAAACCGAACAAAGGCAACTTCGCAACCAATGTTTGGTTTCAACTAACAAGTAAGATTCTAAGTGATGGACAAGAAATCACAGTAAAGCAGTGGCGATCTATTTTCTTGCTGAGATAAATAACTTGAGCAGATACGAAAGAGTACCGCCTCTAGTGTGGCGCCGTGTAAACATCTGCTGAGGCGTTGAGGGTTCTGCGGTAGCAATGGCTGTCGGCAGCATGGAAGCAGATCTAGGAGGGCAGACGTTGGTGGCGAGGGATATATCCCGGTGCAGTGGACGAGACGGTCGTATGAGCGGCCTCGGCAAGCTGGACGACGGCGCAGATGAAGCGAGAGGACGCGATGCAAGGATCCTGGTCCAAAGCCGTGGATGAGAGAGGTCGATATCTTGTAATGGACGACGACGTTGGGGTATCAGCTCCGCCATGGTGGAGGAGGATGGCGGTGGATGGGGTGGTAGACGGAGGAGACTGTGGTGGAGAGGGTGTTTTGGCGCCCACGGAGTACGAATGGGGAAATGGAGGGAGAGAGGTAGGGGACCATGTCTTCAGGGCGCGCTTGTCTCAAATGCGAGGAAATTTACAAAGTTAGCCCCCGTTTAAAATTTCCTACATCACAACAATATTACTCGGTTGGGGATAGGATGGTAATCTCGCATACACCGAATATTTGCTGACGGAAATTTTGACCGAGGAGAGTTTTTTTTGGTGCCCACCGTGTATGAATCGGGGAGGGAGGTGACAGGCGATTTCGGTCGAGGAGAAACTGTGTTTTGGCGCCCACCGTGTATGAATCCGGGGAGGTGAGAGGCGGAGGCGGTTATGTCACGTTTGAGAGAAATTACAAGCCTACCCCTATCGAAACCTATGGAAATCGAGCCGATAGGCTTTGCGTGTCAGGGATAGGCAGTAATTTCCATCTCACAGATTTTGGTTTCGGGCGGTTACTCCGCGTTTCCCCGCTTCGTTCAATTTTTTGCAGAGAAAGAGTGCATGTTTACCGTGCCAACTCAATTCGAATCTAGTTTGTATTTTTTCCGGGCAGGATCCATTTTGTATTTGAATACAAATCTATATACATCATGTTTTTATATATACTTTCCAAAGCACAACAAAGAATTCTGCTCCTTTATATATAAAATATGATTTGCAAATGCAATGATCTAAAAATCATAGGGTTGAATTCAAATATTTTAAACCAAATTATGTTGAACTTTGAATTCAAAATTTTGAAACCAAATTATGTTCAGCTCAAATGTATGGATCGGTAATATCAATATATTAAATAACATACGCACACACAAATATAAATTAGTATGCATGTTTCGTAGATCAATTTTGGTTTGAGTATGAATTACATGTACCATCATCTGGAATTCAAATTTTTGAATCCCTTCTATGTTGACATCTTCTATACACACAACTAAATATTTGAATCGTGTTTCATGCCCATCTCTCTCTAGGTCTCTCTCATGTGCTCCTTGATGTAGCTTTCTCCATCTCGCCCGCACGCTCACTGCATGCTTCTCCCCTTTTTTGCAAACACGGTCTCTCGCCGTCTCCCTCGAGAAGTGTCACACTCTCTACCTTCATAGATTACATGGTTTTCATTATCTCTCACGTCCCTATCGTTCTCTGGTATCCATATAGGTACCCAAGCTTTCTTTTTCACCGCCACACACGCACTCTCACTCGTCTTTCACTATGCCCTTCTCTCCAGGGTTCTCTCACGCACCCTATATCTTTCTATATACAACTCCTACCACTAAAATTACCTCCCCTGCACACGCACCATTTGTTGGGGTCTCCTTTCCGTCTTCATCTCCATTCCAAAACTAGCATTATTCATCGCCCCAGCTTTGTACAAGGGGTTACATGCAGCTGAGGCAAGGCCTGTACAAAAGGGTGGCTGCCGGGCAGTGCCCGATAGCCTCGTGCCTTACGGGTAGTACTTACGGAGATGCTCAATATTCCATGAGTTTTGCAACTGAGTGCCATCTCCGGTCTCCAGACGGACTGCGCCGGGTCTGGTGACTCGTACCACCCGGTAAGGGCCTTCCCACTTTGGTGACAGCTTGTTTGTACCCTTGGCGGACTGAACGCGCCTAAGGACAAGGTCACCTTCTTCAACCAACAGGCATGAACCCTGCGGCTGTGATAGCGACGCAGTGCTTGCTGATAGCATGCAACACGCGTAGCAGCCTACAGACGGTTCTCCTCGAGTAGCACAGCGTCGTCACGCCGGTGCTAATCTTTCGCTACTTCATCATAGGCAAGCACTCGAGGGGACCCGTAAATGAGTTTCGTGGGGATAACTGCTTCTGCCCCGTAGACCAGGGAGAAGGGAGTCTGCCCGGTAGCTCGGTTAGGTGTCATTCTGAGGGACCAGAGAACTACAGGCAGCTCCTCAATTGTCGGAGTAATTGGACACGGGTATCCCGAAGACGACGAGACAATATTTCAAGACATCGGGGCTAGCAAAGCCCCTCAGTCCGACTGCCCGGCCGCTCCTGCCGGCTCCTCAGTCCGACTGCTCCACCCGGCCGGCTGCCAGCTGACCGACTGCATCGACTAGCCGGCTGCCGACTGCAGTCCGACCCGGCATCGACAAGACACCGACGAGACGGTCGTACCCGAGCACTATTCACGTGTCATCCCCGCCATCATGTATAGTGTCACTTGTCCCCTGGCACTATTTATGAAAGGGACAAGCATGACATGCACCATGCCTTACCCATGCCCACTAGCTAGCTTACATACTAAGCTACCCTCTCCTATAAAAGGAGACACACATCCATCCATCCATGGATGGACTCACACGTACACAACAAGCAAGCTAGCTAGCAAGAGAGAGAGCTAGCTAGCCATCCATCCATCCATTCCCACGGGCATGCATGCCCAAGCACCACATACGGCCATGCTCATGGCCGGCCACTAAAGCATGCCTGGTGCATGCATATACGGAGCCAGATGCCCATGGCACTGCCCCCAGATACAGCTCTAGGAGCGCTTTGTACTGCCCGATGTACACCCCAGATATATATGCTCAGACATGCAGGAGTAGGGGTATTATCTCTCCGGAGAGCCCCGAACCTGGGTAAACTAGCGCGTGCTACTCGCATACCCGCTCCCGGGCCTATCAGCAGCAGTCTTACCCTCACACAAAGCCCTTGTGGCATCTGTCGACTCACACCCCCCCCCCGGTGAGAATACCACGACAGTTGGCGCCCACCGTGGGGCGGTACTATGCTACCGCGCTGCTACTGGTTTCGCAGTCCGGGCGGGACCATCTTCGCCATCACTACCGCGGCGTCGCGCCGTCCCTCCGATAGCGGCCGAGGGCTCGATATCGACACACCCTCGGAATGGCCGCGAGGGGCGGCGCGTCCTCGCCGTACGCCTCGCCTTTGTCATCATCACCGCGGCGTCGCGCCGTCCCTCCGATAGCGGTCGAGGGCTCGATATCGACACACCCTCGGAATGACCGCGAGGGGCGACGCGTCCTCGCCGTCGGGACCATCTTCGCCATCACCGCCGCGGCGTCGCGCCGTCTCTCCGGTAGCGCTCGGGGGCTCGACTTCGACCCGCCCCCGGAGCGGCCGCGCGGGACGGCGCGTCCTCGTCGTCGGCCTCGCCGCCTTCGTCATCATCACCGTTGCGACGCCGGATGTCCGTCCGCGCGCGCGCCGCGCGCGGGGCCTAGCTTGACCCCGGCCCTGCGCCGTTACGTCTGTGGCTGCGCGCACGCTTCATCCCGGCGCCTCGCTCCGGCCAGCTGGCTCCCCTCCGTACAGGCGCTGGCTGCAGCTTCTGTTCGAGCGGGCCGCCAGCTCCTCCGCGACTTGCCTCCCGTGCGCGAGCCCCCGCCCGTGCTGGTGCAGGCCACCACCCCGAGCTCCCCGCTCCCCGTTCGCGCTTGCCCCGGTCGGCTCCGGCCTCCCGCCGGCTCCTGCGCCGCGCCCCCGGGCTCGTACCGGCGTCCTCCGCCGGGTGCCAGTGTGCTTGGCCTCGCCCGGCCGCCCCGCACCCCAGCGGCGCACCCGGGTCCGCCCCGCCTCGGCCGGCCACAGCTACGCCCGCGCCGGCTCCCCCTCGCCTCCGCCTGGCCGGAGCGCCTCCGCCACCTACACCACGCCCAGCCCGGCCCGCCGGGTGCTCTGCTCGCTGGCCGGCTCCCCGCCGCACGGCCCCCATCCGCGACTACCTCCACTGAGCCCGCGTGCTCCGCCAGCTTCCCCAACACGTCTGCTGACTCATCGCGCCCGACCGCCTCCTCGCACGCGTGCCGGCCCGCCGGCTCCTGGCGCTCCAGCTACGCCTCCTCGCGCCCGCAACTACACCGCGTCCGTCCGCCTCCGCCTTCCCGCCATGGCGGCACGGCCCCGTCGCCGACTCCCCGATGCTGGCCCGCCTTGCGCCGGTTCCGCCCCGTGCCGACTCCGGCCCCGGCGCCTGCCGGCTTCGCCTGCCGGCTTCGCCTGCCCGCCCGCCGACCCGGCCGACTCCGGCCCCGGCGCCTGACGGCCCCGCCTGTCCGCCCGCCGCCCCGGCCGACTGCGGCTCCGGCGCCAGGCGGCCTCGCCTGCTCGCCCGCCTCCGTCCGCCGCGCGGCTACACCGCGGCCGTCCGCCTCCGCCTTCCCGCCATGGCGGCACGGCCCCGTCGCCGACTCCCCGATGCTGGCCCGCCTTGCGCCGGTTCCGCCCCGTGCCGACTCCGGCCCCGGCGCCTGGCGGCTTCGACCTGCGCGCCCGCCGCCCCGGCCGACTCCGGCCCCGGCGCCTGGCGGCTTCTCCTGCCCTCTCGCCGACCCGTGCCGACTCCGGCCCCGGCGCCTGGCGGCTTCGACCTGCGCGCCCGCCGCCCCGGCCGACTCCGGCCCCGGCGCCTGGCGGCTTCTCCTGCCCTCCCGCCGACCCGGCCGACTCCGGCCCCGGCGCCTGGCGGCTTCGACCTGCGCGCCCGCCGCCCCGATCGACTCCGGCTCCGGAGCCAGGCGGCTTCGCCTGCCCGCCCGCCGCCCCGGCCGACTCCGGCCCCGGCGCCTGACGGCCCTGCCTGTCCGCCCGCCGCCCCGGCCGACTGCGGCTCCGGCGCCAGGCGGCCTCGCCTGCTCGCCCGCCTCCGTCTGCCGCGCGGCTCCACGGCCCCCGACCCGCCTCCGCCTCCTCCGCGCGCGCCGGGCCGGCTCGCCGCTCGCCGGCCCCGCCAGCTCGGCCACGGGCCTCCTCTGCTCCGCGCCGGCTCGCGGCTCCGCCTACACCCATGCCCATCGCCTGCCCGACCTCCTGCTCCAAGGCCGGCTCCCGCCTTCCCCGCATCCGGCTGGCTGCTCAGCCGGCTCGAGCGCGATGGCCGGCTGCGCTCCTCCTCCATTGCCGTGCCGGCTGCCCACGCGGGGACAATAAATAGAGAAAGGGAGGAGGAGTCCGATTGAAAAGCCAAGGGCCGAGTGCAAAAAAAAAAAGAAGAAGAGAGAAGGAAAGAAAGAGGTCGGCTGGGACAAAGAAAAGGAAAAACTCCGTCTATCCGTCCGCCTGCTTCGTCACTCGGACGGCCGAACGCAACCTGGCCTGCCTGTCCGCCTCGACGCCTGGCTGGTCGAACCTCGGCCCGAATCTCGGGGGCTACACCCAGCGGGTGCGCTGACGCGCCCCCGCGAGGAGAGAAGACAAAGTAGTCGCCGGGAGATCCGGCCCGACTGCTCAGCAGTCGGCCCGAATCTCGGGGGCTACACCCAGCGGGTGCGCTGACGCGCCCCCGCGAGGAGAGAAGACAAAGTAGTCGTCGGGAGATCCGGCCCGACTGCTCAGCAGTCGGCCCGAATCTCGGGGGCTACACCCAGCGGGTGCGCTGACGCACCCCCGCGAGGAGAGAAGACAAAGTAGTCGCCGGGAGATCCGGCCCAACTGCTCAGCAGTCGGCCCGAATCTCGGGGGCTACACCCAGCGGGTGCGCTGACGCGCCCCCGCGAGGAGAGAAGACAAAGTCATTGCCGGAAGATCCGGCCCGACTGCTCAGCAGTCGGCCCAAATCTCGGGGGCTACACCCAGTGGGTGCGCTGGCGCGCCCCCACAAAGACAAGAGAAGAGTTTTGTCCGGTTGCCAGCAGCCGGCAGAAGAAGAAAAAGGGCGCTGCAAAACGCCTCGCCGCCTGGCCGGTCGAGCCTGACCGGCCGGGACCCTCCTTCGAGACATCGGGGGCTCGAAGGCTACACCCAGCGGGTGCGCCGGCTCTCTTCGGCAAACTCCGCCTCGGCTACACGAAAACCAATGTGAGCTCCTCACCCGCAGATTTTTTCACCGCGAGAGCACGGATAACCTCGAGCGATGCTCGGGGGCTATCTCCGCATTTCATTACAGTTACATCACTGTTCGCCCCGGCGCCAGCCAGAGTTGGCCCGGGGGCTGGCCGCTTGGCCTGAGACGTTAGTTCCCGCAGACGGCTTAGTAGCGTGCGCGGTATGAAAAGCCCACTCTTAGTCACAGACCGCAGAGCGGCTGTCCGACTGGCAAGAGTGAAAGCTGAAGGCCACCCACGCGAAAAACGTCCGGGAAGAAAAACGCTTCGGGCGACCCGACCGTTTTCTTTATGAGTATCTACTCGGTTAAATTCGCTCCCAGAGTCTGAGTATTGTACACTCCACTCCGCGGCCCACTCTCAGCCACAGACCGCAGAGCGGCTGTCCGGCAAGCGAGAGCACAAGCCAAAGAGCGGAGGGAACATGAAAGAGATGAAAGGGGGCTCGGACGAAACCGAGTCGGCACCCTCCGCATAAAACTTGCAGTGCTAAAAAGCAATCACTTGACATATCTGCATGGACTAACTTTCTCTTTTGCATGATCATTTCCATGAACACTCGCGAAAAAACCTCCGCCCGACTTTGCCAAGTTGCCCGGAGGCTTGGGGGCTACTGTCGGAGTAATTGGACACGGGTATCCCGAAGACGACGAGACAATATTTCAAGACATCGGGGCTAGCAAAGCCCCTCAGTCCGACTGCCCGGCCGCTCCTGCCGGCTCCTCAGTCCGACTGCTCCACCCGGCCGGCTGCCAGCTGACCGACTGCATCGACTAGCCGGCTGCCGACTGCAGTCCGACCCGGCATCGACAAGACACCGACAAGACGGTCGTACCCGAGCACTATTCACGTGTCATCCCCGCCATCATGTATAGTGTCACTTGTCCCCTGGCACTATTTATGAAGTGACCCAGGGGACAAGCATGACATGCACCATGCCTTACCCATGCCCACTAGCTAGCTTACATACTAAGCTACCCTCTCCTATAAAAGGAGACACACATCCATCCATCCATGGATGGACTCACACGTACACAACAAGCAAGCTAGCTAGCAAGAGAGAGAGCTAGCTAGCCATCCATCCATCCATTCCCACGGGCATGCATGCCCAAGCACCACATACGGCCATGCTCATGGCCGGCCACTAAAGCATGCCTGGTGCATGCATATACGGAGCCAGATGCCCATGGCACTGCCCCCAGATACAGCTCTAGGAGCGCTTTGTACTGCCCGATGTACACCCCAGATATATATGCTCAGACATAGGAGTAGGGGTATTATCTCTCCGGAGAGCCCCGAACCTGGGTAAACTAGCGCGTGCTACTCGCATACCCGCTCCCGGGCCTATCAGCAGCAGTCTTACCCTCACACAAAGCCCTTGTGGCATCTGTCGACTCACACCCCCCCCCCCGTGAGAATACCACGACATCAATCCACCGCCTGCCGTGCTTATGCAGCATATCGAAAGTTCTTGTCTTGAGTCCACGTAGCACTTCAGCGTTCGCCCTCTCAGCTTGTCCATTGCTCTGGGGGTGTGCCACAGAGGCGAATGAGATCTTGCATCCGAGGGTACGAACATATTGCATGAAGGCGCGGCTCGTGAATTGGGTGCTGTTGTCGGTGATCCTTGCCGGAACTCCAAAACGACACACCAATTCTTTCAAGAACTTGATAGCTGACTGGGCAGTCACCTTTCTCATGGCAATCACTTCCGGCCACTTTGTAAACTTGTCGATAGCGACGAAAAAGAATTTAAAGCCCTCGATTGCTCGGGGGAAGGGGCCGAGGATATCGAGCCCCTAGACCAAAAATGGCCATGATAAAGGGATTGTCTAAAGGGCTTGGGCAGGCAGATGTATTCTCTTGGAATGGAACTAGCAGGCTTCACATGTCGTGACGAGCTCGACCGCATCTTGGAGGGCTGTGGGCCAATAGAATCCTTGAAGGAATGTTTTCCCAACTAATACCCTTGATCCAATGTGTGAGCCGCACATTACTCTGTGAGTCTCAGCCAGTAGTTCCTTTCCATCCTCCCGGCAGACACACTTCAATTTCACACCGTTGGGCCTCCTTCTATACATAGTGTCATCAACAAACTGATACATACTGACCCTCTGGGCTACTTTCTCAGCTTCATCTTGGTTGCCGAGAAGTTCCCCAGCTTGGCGAAAGCGGACGATGTGCCTTCCCAAGTTGGAGCCTAGGGCTCGGCAATGAGGACTAGCGGCACCTCCTCTGCTGCAGGAGCACCAGCCTCGTTTGTGGGGTCCATGGGCTCAGTTGGAGGGGGTGGTCCGGCAGGCTGTGAGGAGTTGTTTCCAGCAGGGTCTCTGCCGGGAGCGGACGGCTCGACTGGGAGAGGCTTACCGTAGTCCAACTTTCTCCTTTTCCGGGCCACTGTGGCTGGTGATACGGAGGGCTTTGTGAGACGGAGAACAAAAGTTCCTGGTTCCACAGGAAGCTTCTGCGCAGCACACTTCGACATGTGATCAGCTATGCTGTTTCCCGCATGGGGTACATGCTCTGTTTGCAACCCGTCAAAGTGCTCCCCCAATCTCCTCACTTCCTTGACGTATGCTTCCATCAATGGGCTTTCATAATCCTTGTTGACTTGTCTCACCACAAGATGTGAATCTCCTTGTATGATCAACTTCTTGATTCCAAATTCTGCTGCAATTCTGAGCCTGGCAAGGAGCCCTTCATACTCAGTTGTATTGTTGGTAGCTTCTTCCCGGGCAAAGTGCATTTGGACGACGTACTTCAAGTGCTCCCCGGAGGGGGCAACAAGAAGCACACCAGCCCCTGCGCCTTGTAGGGAAAGAGCACCATCAAAATACATAATCCATTCTTGGGGTGATTCCTTGCCGGGGATAGCTGTCTCTGTCATTTCCTCATCAGGGGTTGGCGTCCATTCTGTAATAAACTCTGCCAGCGCCTGCTCTGAATGGTTCATGTGCTCTCAAACTTCAACCCAAAGCTGGATAACTCCAAAGCCCACTCCACTATTCTGCCGGTAGCCTCAGGGTTTCGGAGTATCCTTTGCAACGGAAAATGAGTGACAACCGTGATCTCATGGGCTTGGAAGTAGTGGCGCAGTTTCCTTGAGGCCATAATGAGACCAGAGATCAACTTTTGCATGCCAGAGTACCTCGATCTAGCCCCTTGTAGCAAGGAGCTGATGAAGTACACTGGGCGCTGCGCCTCTTTCTTTCTTGCTGCGTCCTTGGGGTTGCTCTCATTGTTGTGCTCACTGTTGTTCTGATCCTTTTCCAACTCTGCCATTATCTGCCCACTTTCTGCCTCATCCACTTCTCGCTGTGCTACCAAGGCCACACTGACCACTTGGTTGGTTGCAGCCAAGTATAGCAACAACGGCTCTTGGGGTTTGGGTGCAACCAGGGTAGGCACAGATGATAGGTAGGCCTTCAACTCCTGCAGAGCTGCATCTGCTTCCGGACTTTCTGCTTGACAGGTCAGGCGTGTGGGCAGACAGCAAGGTGGTGCTCGATTACCTCCCTGGGGACACCGGGGATATCAGATGGTTGCCAGGCAAACACATCGATATTCACCCATAGGAAGGCAATGAGCGCGCTTTCCTATTTGTCATCAAGGGTGGCGCTGATGGTGAAAGTACCGTCAATGCATCCAGCCCCGCTAGAACCTTCTTCACTTGGGGTGCAGCAACCTTGGATCTCTTGCTATTGGAACACTCCGGCACGTCGTCAATGGGTGCCGTGCACTCGGAAGGGGCACGCTTCCCGGACTCCTTGCGGGAGGTCCTACAATCCCTTTTCTTTCCCTTGCTTTCCTTGGCGGGAGCTTTTGCTGCCACAGCCTCTGCTGCGACTGCATCCCAGTACATCTTGTCTACGCAGATAATTGCATCAATCTCAGCTGATGGGATAGTGATGACTCCCAGTGGCCCAGGCATCTTTAGTGTGTTATAAGCATAGTGGGATGCTGCCATGAACTTGGCCAGGGCTGGGCGTCCAAGAATCCCACTGTACAACAGGGGGAGATCAACCACATCAAACACAACCTTCTCTGTTCGGTAGTTCAGTTCTCCCCCAAACGTCACCGGCAACGTAATCTTCCCTTTAGGATGGCTCCTGTCGGGGTTAACTCCTTGAAACATGCCGGTAACCTCTAGCTCTTCTTCTCCCATCTGAAGCTTGCTGATAGCTGCTGGGGAAATCAGATTCAACCCGACCCTGCCATCCACTAACATCTTTGTGACCTTGAGGTTGCGAATTGTCGGGGAGACCAACAATGGCAAGCATCCTACCGCGGTGGTGCGGCCAGGGTGATCCTCCTCATCAAAGATGATTGGCGTGCGGGACCATTTGAGCGGTTTCCGGGCCTCTGGCGCTGGCTCCACTTCATTGATCTCTCGTGCCCATCGCTTGAGCTGACGGTGGGAGGCGTGCAAAGATGCACCCCCATCAATGCATAGGGCGTTAGTGGCCTTCTGAAATTCCTTCTCACTGGTTTCCTCTTCATTCCCTTCATCACTCACATCATCACAGACTTCCTTCTCTTGACCCCTGGCGGGTTTTCCTTGGTTCCGAAAGGGTTTGCAGGGGTGATTTGCTTCACCGCCTCGGCCCTTTCCGCCAGCGGCATTCTGACCTTTTTCCTTGTCACGCTTATCATATTCTGCCCTCTATTTCTTGACAAGCTGCTCAACCTGGTAACATCCCTGAAGGTCATGGCCCTTGGTCCGGTGGATCTTGCAGTATGGGCCATCTCCTTTCCCAGCTCTCTCGGCGGCAGCGGCTTCCCGGCAGGTTGTGCAAGCGGCAACTTCCTTGCCGGGGACCTAAACCTTGGCCTCCTTGCCGGTACTAGGTGTGCCCGAACCTTCTACAGTCATCACTGCCTCATCTCTTGGCTTCTTATTGCGCTTCTTGCCCTTTCTCTGACTAGTTGATTCATCTTCATCCTCTGAATCAACATTGATGCAATCCTCCTCTCCGGGCAACTTCCTTCCTTCCCCCGTCCGAGCAAACTTATCCACCAGTGTGTATAGCTCCTTCACAGTCTTGGGCAACCGCACATTCATCTTAGAACGAATGCGACAGTTGCGCACATTGGACTGGAAGGCTGCTATAACGGCTGCCGGATGGATATTTGGAATATTCCTATGAACTTTACTGAATCTTTGTAAATACTTACGGAGAGTTTCTCCTTCCTTCTGCTGGAGAAGTTGCAGGTCACTGGGCCTGCCGGGCTCTTGGTGGCCACCGGTGAAGGTACCGATGAACTCGTGGCACAGGTCTGCCAATGACAAAATGGTGTTCTCCGACAGGTGCATCAGCCAAGACCTCACGTTGGACTTGAGGGCCAAAGGGAAGTAGTTGGAAAACACCTTCTCATCTCTTCCCCCGGCAGCTTGAACAACGATGGTGTAGATGCTCAGGAACTCTACCGGGTTCAACCTCCCATCGTACTTCTCAGGTATCTCGGGCTTGAACGTGCGAACAGACGGACAACGGACTTGCCACAGCTCTTGTGTAAAGGTAGGGCAGCCGATCTCGAAAGGTAGGCACCCACCAACACCGAGCGCAGGCTCGTCGATGTTGAGGCCACCACACCCGTCGGTCTGGCGGAGGTCGTCATGACGCCGATCCATGACGACGCGCGCGTCTCCTCGCCGCCTATCCTCCGGGGCTCGACGTTGGCTGGGACGTGCTCGAGGGTCGGAAGAGGCCATCGAGATGTCGTCGGGGTCTTGATTCAGCTACGCCCGTGTCGGCTGCCGTGGTGGGGACTTCACCATGGGGACGACCCCCTCCCTTCGGCTAGCAGTACGGGCAGTTGCTGTCGCTTGGGGAGGTCGTGGCGGGCCAGCTCGTTGTGAGCCCCCAGCTTCGGCGAAACCAAGCAGGCTCTGGATGGTGGCATGCCATTCATCCATTTGCTCGGCCACTGGCGAAAACCTCAGCAGCAACTGAGCTTGCGCCATAGCCTCCGTGGCCGTGCTTGGCAAAGATGTTGATGACGTCGACTGCACCGTGGCCTGGCTCCTGTGGTGCCAGCGGCGGCGACTACGGTAGTGCCACGTCCACGCCACTGCGGGAGGACCACCTAGACAGCGGGGTCGTGCGGCGGTGGTGCTCGAGGGTCAGCAGCTCCGTCGAGCGCAGCGGTCTGGTCAACTCGTCTGGGAAGAGGCACATGGGCCGCAGTCGCTCCCGCGGTGGGGGCGGCCTAAGGGCGATGGCTCACCCCGAACCGAGCAGCGTTACTATGATTGTGCCTGCCGGTGGTAGGAGAGGGAGCAGACGGAGTGACCCCCTCACCCACACCTTGTAGAGCATGACCGCCAAGGCGTTGCTGATGTTGTTCTCCTCCGACACCTCCATCCCCCGTGTTGGCTGTGGGGGGAGTGGCGATGGCGCCACTTGCTCCAACCAGGCCGCTAGCAGCGTTCACGTCCTCGCTCGCCCCTGCATCCTCCGAGGCACTAGAGGCCGCTGGCGGCGGAGCCTTCGAGGTGGATGGATGGGCCGAAGGGCCGGACTTCTTCTTCTTAGGCGCCATGGTCGATGGCGTAGTCGAAGACGAAGATGGTGATGAAGATGACGCGTTGCGCACGCTTTCAGGTTCGCGCAAGCGAGCCCCCTACCTGGCACGCCAAAGATGTCATGGGATATCCACGGCCACCTATGGGACCAGGAGGCCCCTTGCTGGTTCGGCAGGGGGACATCGTGTTGGACAAAGAGCAGACCAACGCACGGCAACACGGCAGCGAGCACACAAGCAATCTACCCAGGTTCGGGCCGCCGCAAGGCATAAGACCCTACTCCTACTTTAGTGGATTGATGGTGGAATAGGGATGGTGAAACACGGTACACTTGCCCCGCAGGGGTTGCCGTAGGGCAGCAGCGACTACGCGCGTATGGTGGTGTGGGTTACTCAACTTTTCAACCCTTCCTACGGGTGCCATGGGCCTCCTTTTCTATATTAAGGGGTCACCACAATGGCAAAGTGGTCATTATCCACTAATATGATAGCAAACAGTGCTATCATACCTAACTCTGCAGGATGACAGGGTGCATTAAATGCACCGCTTAGTGTCACATCACTCGTTGCCCGGCAAGGCTTGCCAGGCTCTTTTGCCAGCTCCGCGCCTGTTCCCTTGACACGCCGCAGGTCGGGTGTCATCTGTGGGTTTCTTCTGTAGGAAATGGCTGCCATGTGGCGAATGGTTGCCACTTAATCACCCTGCGGCTTGACACCGCACTGATAGACAACGTGGGTCGCACTTGAGTGGTTGGTGGGGTGGTTCTGCCCCCGCCAACCCCGGCAGACCTTGCCGGGGTGCCTTGGTTGCCTGCTTCAGGCGGTGGCGTCGCCCCTTGCCGGGCTTGCCTGCCCGGCAAGGGAGGCGCTTCTCTTGCCGATAAATTGCTTCTTTGGCTTGATCTTGGTCCCTCTGAACTGCATGTTGGTTCTTCAAATCTCTTGGTCCCTCAAACTATGGCTTAAGTTGGTGCTTCAATCTTGTTCTTGTGCCTGTGCACAGTCTGGGCAACGGACCCAGGGTTTGTTGCATCAACAGTTGGTGATGATGGTGTGCCTGCCATCCTGCAATATAGGTCATCCGATTTATATCTGACGGATAGGAAGGAAACTATGGCAATTTTCCAAAACGATACCCACACCCCTCTCCCCATTTGCAAATAAGGCCTTCCCTCCTTCATCCTTTTCTCTCACAAGATAAACTACTCATACAAATGCATCTTGATGTTACGTGCAACGCATGGGCATCTTGCTAGTACTATTATAAAAAGCAGAGTTGGTGACGATGGTGTGCCTACCATCCTGCAATATAGGCCGTCTGATCTATATCTGATGGATAGGAAGGAAACTATGACAATTTACCCGCACTCCTCTCCACATTTGCAGATAAGGCCTTCGCTCGTTCGTCCTTTCCTCCCACAAGATAACCTACTAATACAAATGCATCTTGATGTTTCGTGCAACGCACGGGCATCTTGCTAGTACCCAAACAAAAAAGGACCAGAGGGAGTGATTGATCTCACACGGACGCGGCCTCTCACTAGCGCAAGGATTGAACCGGCGCGCCGGCCAAGAGGGCCCCACTCGCTGTACGCCAGGCTGAACACGCCTCCTCACTGAAATTCAACCGGCTTCAGACTACCATGCCTACCTCCATTGAATCCGCGCGTGTGCCAGGCTGCCGATAACACGTCCTTCCGCGAGCCGGCCGGTTGGCTCTTCTCGTCCACCCGCTATTTAAACGAGGCCAAACGCCTAGCAAGAACCGCACCACACCGCCGCTCCCCATATCCTGCTTGCACCATTTTCTCCACAGCCTCCATAGCTTCCGGTGAGCAGGAAGACGAGTTCTCCGGCATAAAAGCCAGCTGGGTGCCCCAACGAGCCAGGCAACTCGCTGCCCAACCTCCCTCCCCGCCCCAGGCCATCAGTACCATGGGCGAGGCTGCAGGCGGGCAAGCAGAGGAGCAAGCCGCCGCTCCAATTTGGCCCCTGGTGTATTTACTCGATGCTCCAAGCCTGCTCGCAGTGGAGCGGCTAGTTGTTGCACGCCGGAACACGGGGGACCACGGCGTCCAGTGCATCGTGGTTGGCCGCGCCATCCGACGCAAACATTGGCGGAACCGCGGCATGCTGGCGGAGGTGGCCAACACGTCTGCGGCCACCGCCGACACCGAGGAATAGTAGACCACACGAGCCGCCGCCGCTCCCACGAATGCTATGACCACCGCATCGCCGGCATAGACACCCGGTGTGTTGCCACGGCCAGCATTAGAAATTATACCTCCTTCCAGAAGTTAGTCGCATTTAGTTAAAAAATGTCCAAAATATAATTAATTACGTATGGTCTTGACTTGTTGTGCTCGCACTGGTAGTAGGAACTAGAGATTTTCTTTATTTATAACTCTCCTCACATTTTTTGGCTTTGAAGTGAATCATGGTTGTGGACATTATCTATGAATGTGCAGATATTTGTGAACATGAGTTTGATGTGGAAGTTGAACTTGGAATGTTGGGCTTGCGTGTGAACTATACCATGTCCAATGGTTCATCTGTTATTGTTCGGAAAGTAATGGTTGTTATTACATGACCCGGAGAAAAATTATTTTGTGCCACATTAGTAGATGCACGGACATCACAACAGGCATGCTGACAGGATAAACATTTGAACCTAGCTATTATGAAGGAAATATTGTATTGACAACAGTTTTAGATAGCAGGAGACGCCCTAGCCTGCTCTGCCTCTGCTAGCTTCTTTTTGGCTTCTTCCATCTCTTCTTTGGCTTGGGTGAAGAGAGCATCTGATTGCTCTTTTTGCTTCTTCATGAACTCGGCTACATTCTCAAGGGCTGATGCACGATTTCTTTCAGCCTTTACTAGAGCCACGAGGACACGAACAGTTGACGACTCCACCTAGCTTGTGTGTAATCCAGCATCATCTGGGAATTTGCACCTTGTGTCTAATCCAACATCATTAGGGAATGGGCACCTTGTGTGTAATCCCGCCTCATTTTGGAAACATGAACTCGAGGTTGACCATACTTCCCTCCTCGTAGGAACTGCATGCTGACATGAAGTTACTTCTTTTTTAGATCAATGGTCAGAGGTACCCAGATCCATTAAGTAGAAGCCAGATAAACAGGACTCAGAGAAGTGAATTCAAAAGGAGAAATAAAAAAACAGACTCTAAGTTGAGAACACCCACTTCCTACATCAAGCTAAAAACGAAAGCATTAGGACGATTAAGACTCTTCTTATTACACATCAAAGAACACGAGGCTAAGAAAAATAGAAACTACAGCATATAGACATCGAAGAAAACGAGGCTAAACGAAAGTAATTGAAAGGGTGTTACTTACCAAATCTCGTTTTGCAGGTTCGGTGCAACTCGTCTTTAACTTGCCATGTTCCTTGAAGATGTCCCCAATATCCCATGTTTGGTCTTCATTGCTCCTCTGCATGTTCGAATTCGTAGTTTTAAAATCTCAACATGGCAAGAAAATATAGTAATACTCACGCATCTTGTGGGCAACATTAAAGCACTCATCTGCCATGTTAGAGCATCTCCAATAAGTGTGCAACATGCGGCATGTTAAAAAAGCATTTACAGCACCGGAATAGCCAGTTTTTGCGGGCCGCGGAGTGCTGGCTCCAGCGGCCACTGCAAAAAATTGCGCGCGCGCACCGCTCCAGCAGACGCACTATATTTTTTGTCGTTTCTACTCTGACTCAGTACACATTCTACTCCGAGTCGATACTGGCATACATAGATACATAGATAGTTCTCAGCATAGATATAGCATAGATAGATTAAAAAATAGATAGTTTAACTACTCCTCGTCGTCCGACTCCGCCTCGGTGATGTCCTCCTCCAACGTCTCAATGTAGGTGTCAAGAACCGATCAGCGTCGGAGTACCAGGGCGATGTTGCTCCTAACTTGATGTTGAATTGAGCGGTCGCCTTCCGCGTATGCCTGTCCTCGCGATAGGCGGCTTGCTCCACCCTCCTCTTCTCCCTCTCTGCCTCCTTTGTGGGTAGAACTTGCGCTTGTTGATGATGTCATGCGGGAAGCATTGGTGCCACACGCCATGGCTTCCTCGTCCATCTCGGTGATGCCAAGACGGTGCTCCCGCCTTCGGTTGTCGCGACGATCCTAGTCGGTGATAAGCCGCGGGGGAGGCGCGAGCTCCTGCGCCAGCTTCCACGTCGGCACGTTGGGGAAGTTCATGTCCCTACGAGGCCGCCAGAAGCGCCATGCCGCCGGAACGTACGCGCGGGCGGCCTCGTGGGCGGTGTCGAAAGTGCCGAGGCCAAGGTGCATCACACCGAACCGGATCTCGGTGGAAAAGCCGCAGGAGGGGCGCGCGCGGACGCCGCGGTAGCCCCAAGTTTACTGGCGCCGCGGCGGCATGGTGGCGCGGCAGCGGCGAGGCGAGAAAGAGCGGGGAGGGAGCGGTGACGAGGCACAGAGAGGTGGGAGGGCGTGGGAGGGCGTTGGATTTTATAAAGCGCGCCGGACGCCGCGCGCCCGGCCGCTTTTTCCCGCGCGCGCGATCCTTCGCCGACGTCCTTGCTATCTCTACTCTCTTCTCTACTCTTATATATATATATTATATTTATTTATTTTATATTTATATTTATCTCTGTCTCTGTCTACTCTTATAAAAAAACAGAATTGGTGATGATGGTGTGCCTGCCATCCTGCAATATAGGCCATCCGATTTATATCTGATGGATATGAAGGAAACTATGGCAATTTTGCAAAATGATGCGCACACCCCTCTCCACATTTGCAAATAAGGCCTTCCCTATTTCATCCTTTTCTCCCACAAGATAAACTACTCATACAAATGCATCTTGATATTCCGTGCAACGCATGGGCATCTTGCTAGTTCTAGAAAACTTTCCATCATTTGCCACACTACTGGTTGCAGATGAAGAACCTACCCAAGCACAACGCAATACAGGAGAGACGCACAATTACAAGGTGATATTCTATTGGACATTGCAAGCTATAACCAATTACTTTTACCAGAAAAATAGCAACCAGGAAATTTGAAGGGTAGGTATGAACAAAATTGGAACTGCACATGTACTGCTAAGAGATTCAATATACACATTACCAATCGAGACGGAGTACGATGGTCGCGGCGGCGTCTGTGCATCATGGTCGGCAACGGGAGTTAGTTTACTGTCCACGACGGTGATGCTTCTGCGCTTGGCGTCGGCTTTCGGGAAGCAGATCTGAGACCCTGGAAGACAGTGTCGGGGAAGAGGCTCCGTGTACGACGACGACGGTGGACCGGCTCCAGTGCAGCATACCACGTTGTCGATGAGGTAGATGCGCTGCGATGGATGAGTGCGCCGATGTAGAAGGGGAGGAGCACGAAGGCTGTGGTGCCGTTGAGAAGTCTATTTTGCGGTGGGGATAGAAAATGGGGAGTATTCGGATGTACTACTCTGGGTGCCGGGGTGGGGTTGGCTGGGTAGGGTGAACCTGAAGTTACCAAAACAGCCCCCTACCCAGCAGCATCCGTTGGCCTGTTCCGAAGGGTATGATGGTAACTTCGCACTGCTCGAATCAGGGTTGCGGGAGATTTTCCTGCCGACCTCAAAATTTTGTAACACAGAACTCCCCGTCTGGTGTGTTGGGTGATTGGGTTAAGCACCTAGTGAGTAGTACTAGTAACTACTAGTACTCCCTCCGTTTTTATTAATCTGCATATTAGGTTTGACCAAAGTCAACCTTCCTAAAGTTTGACCAAGTTTATAGAAAAATATGAACATTTACCATAACAAATATGTATGATGTGAAAGTACATTCAATAATCAACCTAATGGTATTTATTTGTTATTGTATATGTTGATATGTTTTGTTATAAACTTTGTGAGAGTTTACAAAACTTGACTTTGACCAATGCTAATATGCTCACTTAAATAAAAACAGAGGGAGTACACATTTGTTTTTTTAGTTTGTAGTAGAATTAATCATTTGTTATAATCGTGAAATAAATATATTAAGCTACTGACTTCGAATGTAATGGTTTATACAATTCAATAGTTAGAATCATTGTTGAATTCCAAGATGTATACTAGGTCTATAGTACTTCACAATATGCTCAAACTCACATAATCCCAATCAAATGAAAATCTGAATGCATTTCATAGTTATTACTTTGTAGGATGCAAAAAAACCAACCATAACTCTACATGATCCATTATAAAGCAACATTTTGAACACATCCCAATGTGTGAATGAAACATGTAGAGAGAGCTTGTGAAGATCGAGCAAATAGGGCGGTAAAGATTGTATGTATGTGGGTGAGAGAGTAGGAGACAAACCTCACGAGAGAGAGAGAGAGAGAGAGAGAGAGAGAGGAAGAAGTTAATTAGGTCCGTGAGAAAGATGGAGGCATGTAATATACGTGAGATGCGTGTGCATCCAGATTTTGTACATGTGGAAAGAGAAGAGACAACGGGTTTGATGAGAGAGCTGGAAAAACATGGACGAGAGGGGAAAGATCTCCTGGGTTGAGGGATTGATAATTCTGTGCGGGAGAGAGAGGGGGGAGGAGTTAGTCAGCTGTCGTCACATCATCCTGCTTCCAAATGGTCCCGCATTCTCTAGTGCAGTGTGGTCGCCGTCTTCGATCTCCTCGATGCCCTCTTTGAAGATTGAGGTGGTGTGCATGCTGGGGTGCAGAGAAGCACAAGCGAGAGTGGTCACCATATAACCTTGGATGGGGATGAATTGTGTGCTCGAGGGAGGGGGTGAGTGTGTGTGTGTGTGTCAGATATTGAGAGAAATCAAACCTATGGAGAGAATGTGTGTGTATGTGATGGAAAGCTACATGCTAAATAGGGTTTTTCATTAAGAGATTGTGCGTGCGAGATAGAGAGCGATGTGCGGGCCTTGAGGCGGGTAGGGGCCGGGTGAGGGTGTCAAAATGTGTGCGTTGATGGATATATTACATGCGATCGTGCGAGGGACGGACGAATCGAGGGAGATGGTTGTTGTGTTACGGATGCTCCTCTCTATCTCTCGCACATACACAAGTACAAATAGAAGACCGTTCTGTCATGTATACACAACATATCGGCATCTCTCTATGTCTCACTCATGCACGATCATTTGCACATTCACACCTCTCTATGTCTCTATCACACGCACACCGTCTCCACATTGCCCTTCCGCCACAACACACATATGGACACATCCACGCGTTCTCTCTCACTCACACACACAGAATCAGTATTAAAAAATGTCTAGGGCGCACCTAAAGCGTTCAAATCCAAATAGCACGAACTGAAGCTAAATACAAATATATGGAAATATTGTAGCATGAAGAACTTTTCCAGGAAAAAAAAGTAGAGTAATATTCGGGGATTGTTTTCATACACACAAAAGGTTCGGTGGATGTACTTCGAGCGCGACACGGTGACGCACTGTTCGATCGACCGCATAGCCGCGGTGCACGCGCTCGCACAGGATTCTATATCGATGTTGTGCTAACTAATGTGGTAGTATAAACGCTGCCTCGGTACGGTGTTCTTTTAAGTTTGACCAACCCTATATAAAACTAAACTAAGCTCCCATACGCACACTCATCAATATGCCGCCGTTGCCGTTGTGCATGCCGGCACCCGCCTGCTCCGCCGGCCATTTCTCGCCCATCACCGCCTTGTCCCTGCCATACCTGTGCCATGAAGCTGAAGGCTCGCCCGCTCACGTCATCTGCAGTCCCTCCTCACGATGCCGCCGCGCTGCCAAGCACGCGAGCAGGTGGAGCCGCGTCTATGCCCACAGCGTACGAAGAGGAGGACGAACGCGTGCTCTAGCATGTCGGCAAGGAGGAGCTACGTGCCATTCACTACAAAAAATACACTCCGTGATGATACGTGTTTGTCACAGTAGGTCGCGTTTTTGTCATGCATGTACATCCATGACAAATTTATGACAGAATCAAGATAGTCATACATGTGCTGTCGTAGAAGTGTTCCATGACATTACCAAAATTATCATCACGGAAGTGTCCACTTCCATGACAATAAATCGCGCGTCACAGAAGTGCTTTCGTCAAGGGTGACCGACACGTGGCATCCACCGTAACGGAACGCCGTTAAGCTATCAGGTCGGGTTTTGGATCCGATAACCCGTTAACAGCCCCGACCAATGGGGATTTTCCACGTGTAAAATCATCATTGGCTGGAGGAAACACGTGTCGGCTTACCGTTGGGACAGATGTCATCCGCTCATTGGACCGAAGGCGCCTATGATACGGCGACACATGGCACGGCCCAACAGAGGCCCATTCTTGTGAAAAGGCCAACCCGTTTGACTTGGTCAAAAGGTGGCGGGTCGGCCCGCGGAAAGCCTGTTAACGGCTTGTTCGCATATAGCCCATTTACAGCCCGCTAACCCAGGGTCCGTTATGCCCTATCCGAATTAGGCCCAGTAGCGTCATCTGGGCCGTCCAATATGATTCAGCCCGTTTTAACTTCCGGCCCATGTGTGGCCCATGACTTCTTTCGGCCCATATGAGGACCTTTGTAACTCTTGGCCCATTAACGGCCCGTGGTGAAACTGGCCCATAATGAACAGTGTATCACTTTATACCCATTAACGGCCCGTTATTCCATTGGGCCGTTTCCAGCCAAAGTTATCTTTCGGCCTTCTCAGGGCCCATTGATTCTTGGGCTCATTTGCAGCATTCGGTTACATACGGCCCGTTACTGTCATTTTCTGCTTGTGGTCCAAATTCAGCATGTCGTTACAGTCGGCCTGTTTGCGGACTGTTAATACGTTGGGCCGTTTTCATGTCAAAAAAAACCCGTTGGGCTATTTTCATAGAGTTATCAAATACGGCCTATTAACGGCCCGTTATGGTCCACGAATAGTACGGCCCATGATTTGCGAAATGAAGATACGCCCCGTAGAAGGCCCATGGATCCTACGGCCCGTTTGAGGCCCATGGATAGTACGGCCCGTAGAAGGCCCATGGATCGTACGGCCCATAAAAGGCCCATGGACCCTATGGCCCGTAGAAGGCCCATGGACCCTAAGGCCCGTAGAAGGCCCATGGACCCTAAGGCCCGTATAGAAGGCCGATGGATCCTACGGCCAGACAAAGGCCCATGGATCATACGGCCTGCAGGAGGCCCATGGTTACAACAGTCCGTGTGTTGCCACGATTATTTTGGCCTAGTTACCAAAAATAGGCTATTGTGGCCACTAGAAAAGAACAGAAAAAGAACTGTAGTGACTACAAGCAAACAACTAAACAAGACAATAAGGAAATAAATAAGCAAGCAATTAACGCTAGCCTATTACCGCTATTACACATATTACATCCACTGGGCATCAAAGTTCGCCACCAGTGCAAATATAGGGAACAACGCAGCACATTACATACACTGGCCGTCAAAATTGGCCACCAGTGCAAATAAACGCGGCAGCAAAACAAGAGCATAACTGAAACAACTTCAAAAGAGCTCAAGAAACGTTATCCTGGGTATCCACCATGCTGGCAATAAGCTTAGCAAGCTGATTAGCTTTGTCCTGTTTGGCACTAAAATCCTCCAACGCTTGCTGTTGCACCAGAAAGTATGCATCTGAATGCTCCAGGGACTTCCGCAGTCCTTCCGCTTCTTGTCGCAGCACAGCTGATCGATGTCTTTCAGCTTGTAGTTGAGACTCAAGAAACTGAACTGATTGAGACAGTGAGTTTGAATAGCTTGTGCAAGCGGTAGTGGCCAGTAACTCGAACACTAAACCAAGACAGGACTTTGGGGTTGTCTCGCTGTCTTCAAGATAGTCTTCCTTAGCTGTTTTATCAGCTTTGTTGGAGACCAACAAGGATGTGTCACTATCCTGAACCTTATCTGCATTACTTCCTTTACCATTGCTTAATAAGGCACTCTTCCCCAATATTCTGTCAGCATTGTAAAAGAAGAAACAAGCAGACACATAACAAGTTTAGCATGTACTAGTATATGAAACTCATTTCGGTGAACCAGTTCATTAGTAAGGTGGACAGGATTAAACTACCAAGTCTTCTATTGCCAAGTACTAGTACATAATAAAAGCATCAAACAAACATATATCTATGTCCTATGGTCACTGCATTGTCTTGCCAAATCAAAATAGAGACACGGTTCAAATCATATCAGTTCAAGACAAAGCAGCAGTGAAAGAATAAAAAGCGTGGGAAACTACATGGCACAAAAAGATTTCAGATGGGTACCACGGGTCTACATGTACAACAACACTATTGGCTCTGTTGTGATGCTAGTAATGTCCATGATATGAAAGTCAACTGTATGCACAATTGAAATTGAAATCAACAGAGCTATTGAAAAGAGCAAACCTGTTAAAGAAACATGCGTGAACATACCTGCTGTGCCACTAGAGTTTCGATTGGATCCTTCAATTTAAAAATAAGTTTGTATGAGTAAATACAGTGATACAAGAGCAAATCAATCATAGTTAAAAAAGGCGCGCCTAAGCGAGCGCTTAAGCGCGCCTAGGCTCTAGGCGTTGGCAAAACGCATTGCGCATAACTACGCATAATCTGTGCATAACTGCACATAAGCATGCGCTTTGGTAAGTAAAGCGCAAGGCGGTGGCAAAACGCACAATTAACGCCTAGCGCTTTTTTGAACTATGATAGCAATGGAATCTTAAATTAGAACAGTTGTTCTTTAGGTTTAGGCACTTGTTCTACATGAACAGAGTACAGTAAGATGCAAGAATATAATACTTAAAAAAATAGAAAATGAGCTCATAGACCTTACCACATTCTTGGTTCGGGACCAGTACAGAACAAGGCGTTCCCAGTCATCGTCCACTAAATGTGTCTCAGGAGAACGTAAGGGAATTTGATGAGTTTCTTTGCCGTGAAGTATGTTTTCTTCAGGTAATTCCGATACTGCCACCAAGCATTCTTGAAGATAGCAGAGGTATTAGCACAGGTTACCTCATCCTGAGTTTCCAAATCGGTCCTTCTCTATAGAGAAAAATGGGAAAATTTGTTGTATTATAACCATCATGGAGGTAGGATGTATGGGACGAAGCAAAGTAATTGCCATGAATAACATTACTTACACATAACCCCTGGACAAACACCTGCAACTGGCATTTTCCTTCATCTTTAGTATAATATTTCCAAGATGGGAAGATACGCACATACGATTTAACAACATCAAATGCGATAGATGCTAAACTACGACTAGCTGGTTGTGCTTCCTCCACAGGAATAGGCGTACTAACTGGTGGAGTTGGGGTTCTCCGTGATAGTACTGGCCCTTTGGGCACTGGAGCTGCCTTACTAACTGCTCTTGTTTGGGAGCTCTGTGGTGGAGATGGTGTTGTGTCAACAGGAACTGGGTTACTATCGGCTGGGGTTGGGGTTAGATTGGGTGAAGCTGGTTCTCTGTCCATCGCAGTAGGGGTACAATCTGCGAGAGTTTGGGTTATGTGTGGTAGGGCTAGTTCTTGTGCATGTACAACCGGGGTGCTATCTCCACCAAGAGGTAGCACTGTTTTATTTGAAGACCGTGTTTTTAGTCCGCTAGATACTGGCATCACCCGCTCCAATTCAAATGGCTGATAAACAGGAAACATAGTTGAATGTACAGACATTGTATGAGAGACAGATGCAATAGATAGTGTGGAAAAAAGAGGGCATGAAATAGTTGACATGTATATTGTTTAACTAAAACGGATAGCATGACATAATTTCACATATATGATGTCTATCTAAACTGGATAGCATAGCATAACATAATTCAAAGATATGATGAATAACTAAACAGGATCGCATGATATAATTCACCTACATGTCATCTAAGTAATCAGGACCGCATCATTTAATTCACATATGTGATTTATATGCTAAACAGAGGGCATTCGATATGATGTCTGAACTAAGAACATGGTGTTGAATATTGTGTATATGATGTCTAAACTATGCAATGCAAGACACCGTATGCATGATATGAGCAGTATAACCGTGCCAAGTTAGAGCATACACCTCAGTGGGGGAATAGGACTGGTCATCTGTCTCTGAATCCATCTCTGAGGAGCTATCGGGACCCAACAAGAGATCTGCTTCGACAGGTAGCACTGTCTGCTCTGAAGGCCTTGTTTTCACTCCAGATTTTTCCATCTCCCTCCCAAATGGCCGATTCACAGGAAGAGTAGTTTAATGTACAAACATTGTCGGAAAATGGAAATGTAATGAAGAAAAGGATGGGCAAGATATCATTCAAATATATGATGCCTGGTTAAACAGGATGGCATTGCACATTTCACATATATTATGGCTGGCTAAAAGACATGAGACCGCATAATTCCCATATATGATATAGTAACTAAACAGGTGGCATTACAGAACATGTCTAAACTAAGGAGATGACATATATGGTGTCAAAAGTAGGCACTGCAAGGCAACATATGCATGATATGACTAACATCATCATGCCAAGGTAGAGCAATCACCTTGGGGGTAAATAGGAGTGGTCAACGGCGTCTGAATCCGCATCAGAACAGATATCTTCCTCTGGACTACAATCTGGAGAGGGGTGGGGAGGGTTTTCCATTGAACCCACCATGGAGCGATGTCTGCATGACATTGTATTGCCGCGCAAAACTCTTGTCTTTTTCTCTAAATGTTCAACATGACTGTGTACAATATCTGACATGCATACGAAAAAAATATGGTGAGATTATGTAAGGAGAGCATGCAAAAATTTAGAGTGATGGTAACAACCAGTGGATCGACGTTTTTGCATTGAACCAAAATAGCCCTAATGGAAATCGACGTGAATGTATAGTAATAAGTGATGCAACAAGTGTACAACATCTTTGCCGTAGCCGTGTCGACCTCAGCATCATTGGGTTGGTCGCTGAAGTACTTGAGGCAGAGGTGGCTGTCGGAGGTGTGGAGGAAGATCTGAGGAATCTGTAGACGGCGTCCAGGGCACTGCTCTGTTGTGATGGATCGTTCTGTCGTTGGAGCAGCTCCGGTGAGCCGTAAGACGTCAAGGCTGAAGCAGCACAAGACAGACATCGTCAATCTCAAGTGGGATTCTAATAGCATCTCCAATAGATGATGTAAAATGGATGTAAAATTAACATCACCAAAAACCACCTGATTACAACAGATGAGGTAAAAACTGTTGACTCTAAACTTAACTGTCGAAACTGAGATTTACTGTGGAATCTGAATGCTACTGTCAAAACTGAACGCAATGGTAGCAGAGAGGCACTTGACATCTAGTTTAGGGAGGGCCTACAGTTCATCTTCAACCTGCACCCCCCTGAGCCGCCAGCCACCACCAGCCGAACCGCCGGCCCCAGCGCCGCCTCGCCGCCCCGAAACAACTCGCCACCACCGCCCCGGCCAGCCCTCTAGGCCCCCCGCCCCCACCCTGAACCCTAAGATAGATAGTGGGGTACCTCTCTAGCGAGCCCCCGTCCCCGCTGCGGGTGGTTCTTCCTTAACTCCGGCGAGCCCCCCAACCCCTGAAAATCGACTGACCCAAAAGTCGATTCAGTCGACTGAAGTGTGGCTTAATCAGAGCAGAGCAGCAGCACGAGCGAGGGGGAGAGCAGCATCAGCAGCTGGGCCAGCGAGCGATCGAGCGAGAGCCGGAGCAGCAGCAGCAGCGCGAGCGAGCGAGCGAGAGCCGGAGCAGCAGCAGCAGATCCGGCTGGTATGGACGCCACCGCCGAAGGGGCCTCGCACTGGGGGAGAGCCGCCGTGGAGATGTCACCCGCGGCGCCGGCTTCAAGGTAGCCGCTCCATGGGGGTGCAGCATGGAGCACCGTCGGCGCCGGGAGGTCGAGGTAAGGAGAAGGTGCGATGCGATGAGTGTACAACCTCTTTGGTGGCGCCGAGTAGGCCTCGGCTTCGTCCGAGGAGACAGTAAGGATGCTGCGGTTCCGGTGGAGCAGGTTAAGGCGGCGCTGTGGGGATGGAGCAGCCGCGATAAACGAGGCGATCATCGGAGCAGCTCCTTGGAGGTGGAGGACGGGGCGGCTGAACCGGCGGGACGGCGAGATGGTCGACGGATCCTCATTCGGGGAGGTGGACGAGGGACGTCGAGCTGTTGCAGTGGACGACGTCGTCGGGGAAGAGGCTCCGGCTGGGCAGCGGTGACGTGGCGGACGGAGGAGGGTGGGGTTTCGCGGCTGGAGCGGAGAGGTTATGGCGGCCTGGGATTTCGAATGGCGAAAAGGGGGCGATGGGAGGGGGTGAAGCATGACTTAGGGACGCGCTTGTCCAAAATGTAGGGTGTGTTACAAAAGTACCCCCCGCCGATTTGAACTAGCGGCCCTTTCGGCTCAGGGTTAGAAGGGGGATTTCGCGTGTCGGGATTTGGCAGCTGGAGGGAGTTTTCGCGCGCGTTGTAATTTCGGGATAGCAAGGCGCGGGTTGTGAAGGCGCCAGTTTTGGGAGCACGATATCTGAATTTTCGGGATATAACAAGACGCGGGTTGAATTTTAGGGACAAGCCTAACATGTAGTAATATTGCACTTGTACGTACCAAATCAATTTGCACTTCCCTCAACCAAAAATAAAACGAAAAAAATAAAACTATTCACACCACACAAAGAGAGAGTCTTGCCCCGTTTTACTATACAAATGCTATTCAAAGCTACTCCCTCCTTCCATCTATATAGGGCCTAATGCGTTTTTCGATGCTAACTTTGACCAAATATTAGAGCAATGAAATATGACATGCAACTTACACAAAGCACACCGCTAAATTCGTCTGTGAAAGGTTCTTTCAATGATATAATTTTCACATTGTGCATGTCATGTACTATTAATCTTGTCAATAGTCAAAGGCGGTCTTAAAAATCTCATTACGCCCTATATAGATGGAAGGACGGAGTATGAGTCCATGTTATGTCCGATTAAATTTTTTCGCTTGTTGTATAATGCATGTAACCTACTCATACCAACATTTTAGTGCATTCCAAATGTCTATACTACCGCTGCAATTCGAACTAAATTTGAATTCGTTTCTCTATTTCAATAAGAATCTACAATCATGATTGTTGCCAACTTCAACCATCATAGTTTCCTTGCTATCCGCCAGATATAAATCGGACGGCCTATAATGCAGGATGGCAGGCACACCATCATCAACAACTCCGTTTTTTATAAGAGTAGAGATAAAAGATATTAAATATAGTATAACATGTTCATAACCACACCATGTGTATCACCATTATATATATTCACACATGCGTCGGTTTGAAACACTATGATAAATTCTTCAAATATCCGAATTCACTTTTTATAATGTAGTATATATGATCTCTATTCGTCTTTTACACCCACACAACCCTCTTATCTTTGTAGCTAGCGCTAACTTTCTCTTGTGCATGCACACGCCCGCATCCCTCTCACCCTCCCTCAGCATTCTCTAGCTCCATCGCGCAAATTCGTCTTTTCACTTTAGGTCGTTCACCCACGGTGTGTGTAGGCCCCCAGCTCCTTCTTTACGGCACACATCGATCGATATGCCTCTCTAGCCTGGTGTGCCTAGCACAAACACAAGCTTCCCCTCTTCTCTTGTCACCGTCCATGCCTCACTCCCACCACTCTTTTCATCGTTCTCGTACTCGCACACTCCTCCCCCCTCGATATAGTATGCCTCTCGTACCACCTCCTACATGCATCCCTCTCTCTCTCTATCCTTCTCCTCGTGCCTCATTTGCTTCTAACACACACATGCATGTATACCGATCGATCTCCCTACATATACCTAGATCGACTTTAACTACCCCCCCATCAATCGACGTACCTCACAAGTTATGTCTCTCCTTTCTCTAACAAAGGGCGATTGATCTTCCTATGTAGTTACGTCTGCTTACCACAGCCACATCGTCCCCCCTCATCATTCGTGCATGCCTCCTGACCCGTCTCTCACACACACGTGCACAGACAACAAGCTGCCATCTCCTCTCTTATTGATATTGCGGGGGTGCCCTCCGTTTGTCTAGCAAGCCTATCCCACCATTTGTTAGAAGCAACTCCACTACCACCCCCTCCAACACTCTAGCTCTGTCTCTCTCCCAACCTTATTCATCTCCTGCACATATGCATGGATGCCGATCGATCTCTCTTAATACATTAATTGAGTTTCTGGACTTTTAATGTGCATAATCTAAATATGAATTGCATGCACATGCTCCGGTGCACCAAAGTGGGTTGAAAAATCACATGTGTGTCCTTGGTTGGATTTCTAGGTCCCATGGAAGAAATGAGAATGAAATTCAAACATCTGGGCGTCATGACTCGGCCGAGAACATCGAGAAACTTTTATTTTAAATTCATGTAAATCCAAAACTCGCCTGGAAATCATGAAACTTGGCATGGTGTCATGTCATTCCACTAACATGTTGTGGTAAAAAATTGGGCCGATTTGGAAGCTCGTGGTTCTAAGAGGGAACGTGCCACCTTTGAGTGTGAAACGATATACGCTACCCCCCTCGAGTTTCTTAACAAAGGCAACATAGAACTACATTAATGCCCTATTAAATTTTGGAATTATTCCGGGTTCTATTGTCGTTTTTATACATTAATAGAGTTTTTGGTCATTTAATGTGCATAAGTCAAATTTGAACTACAAGCACATGCTCTCGTGCACCAAAGTTGGTTGAAAAATCACATTTGTGTCCTCGGGTGAATTTCTAGGTCCCATGCAAGAAATGAGAATAAAATTAAAACATCTGGGCATCGTGGCTCGGCCGAGAACATTGAGAAACTTGGTTTTAAAATTCTTGTAAATCCAAAACACGTCTGAAAATCATGAAACCTGGCATGGATGTCATGTCATGGTACTACCATGTTATGGTAAAAAATTGGCCGAATAGGAACATATTTTGGTATAAGCTTCTTGCAAACCGAAGCTTCTCTCAAGAAGGCTCGTGGTTCTGAGATGGAACGTGCCACCTTTGAGTGTGAAACGATATACGTTGTCCCCCTTGAGTTTATTTACAAGGCAACATAGAACTACATGAGTGCCCTGTTAAATTTTGGAATTATTCCGGCTTCGTTTGGCCTTATTTACACGTTAATTGAGTTTTTGGTCATTTAATGTGCACAATTCAAATTTGAACTACAAGCACATGCTCCCGTGCACCAAAGTTGGTTGAAAAATCACATTTGTGTCCTCGGGTGAATTTCTACTCCCCCCTTCCATCTATATAGGTCCTAATGCGTTTTTCGAGGCTAACTTTGACCAAACGTTAGAGCAATAATATATGACATGCAACTTACACAAAGCATACCTTCAAATTTGTATGTCAAAGGAAGTTCCAATAATATAATTTTCATAGTATACATCTCATGTGCGATTAATCTTGTCAATAGTCAAAGGCTGTCTTGAAAAACACATTAGGCCCTATATAGATGGAAGGAGGGGGTAGGTCCCATGCAAAAAATGAGAATAAAATTCAAACATCTGGGCATCGTGGCTCGGTCTAGAACATTGAGAAACTTGGTTTTAAAATCATGAAACTTGGCATGGTGTCATGTCATGGTAGTACCATGCCGTGGTAAAAAAAATTGGCCAAATAGGAACAAATTTTGGTATAAGCTTCTTGCAAATCGGAGCTTCTCTCAAGAAGGCTCGTGGTTCTGGGAGGGAACGTGTGACCTTTGTGTGCATAATTTAAATTTGAAATACAAGCACATGTTCCAGTGCACTAAAGTTGGTTGAAAAATCACATGTGTGTCCTTGGGTAAATTTCTAGGTTCCATGCAAGAAATGGGAATGAAATTCAAAATTCTGTGCGTCGTGTCTGGGTTGGAAACATTGAGAAACTTAGTTTTTTAATTTCTGTAAATCCAAAACACGCATGAAAATAATGAGACTTGGCTTGGTGCCATGACATGGCACCAACATGCTGTGGTAAATTTGCAGTCCGATTTGGGAAGGCGCACAGATTAACAATCAACAAAGTCATTTTGGAACAAGTGTTGTCACATTACAATCGGAAACACAAGTATTATTGAAATCGTGGGCGTTCTACTTACTAGTAGCATTTACGTGCCGCCACGCGTCCCCATTTTTTATTAGCTAGGAGGCGCCGTGCAGGGTAGCTATTTGAGTACAAGAGGCGTGCGATCAGACCCCTGCGCGTGCTTATCGGGAGGAGAGCCCTTTGATCTCCATCTTTCGTCCACCTCTCTCCCAAGGTCTCCATTAATGGCGCCCGAGCCTCTGTTTAATGGCGTGGCTATGTCTCACTCAACTGAGATTTAAGAGAGAGAAAAGAAAATCTGAAAGCACGGATCTTGATGTAAGATCCGACGGACCTATATAGCATATACTGCGACTTATAGCAAGACTGATGAATATATAAGGACGCGGCAGTCCGCGCAGGCCAGGTGCCCTCCCTTGCACTGCAGAAATCAATCGAATAGCACATCAATCAAGAAACCTGCACCTTGCTCAATCAGCCGAACGGACGAGGTGTATTCGAACCTCATACACTGGAGGCGTCAAGGGGCGGAGGCACAAGGGGCAGTGGAGCACGGTGAGGTCCATCGAGACCTTAGAGAGCTCCATCTCGAGTCCTGCTCGGTCTGCATGATCTCGCCCTCCTCGTGCACAACCATCTCTCGACTTGGGCCGGGGTATTACAAAGCTTTACCGTCACATATTTTATCCTACTTCAAGGTGCATTAAATCAACACATGCAAGTATCAAAAGGAGAGTCACGGCATGCATGCATGCATGCGTTGTAATTAATGCATCGGTAAACGCAAATTATTGAAATATATCGAGTGCAGTGCTTTGATGTGTCGCGTCAACTCGTACATCAATGAGAAGTTTGATTATCCTCTCCCTCACGGACTTAACTGCACCTGCCTTTGGCTGTATGACATGTTGGCCACACACCTGTCGGGCCCACCTGTCATACACGCAAAGGCAGGAGCGTCCCTCCCTCGCCCATGAGCGTGGTGGCTGGCAAGACTAGGAGAAGCTTTCGCTACACGCTCTCCCTCCCGCACGCGGTGGACATGCAGCAGTTCAATCGGTGTCAGATGGCCAGAAGCGTACTGTAGTACTCCTCCAGTGCAGTAGTACTCCATCATTGTTCGACTTCCCGAAGAGGCGAAGAGCCAAGCGTAGCCCAGACGCTCGTGTGGCTGTTTCATGTGTAGAGTAGTCTAGGATAGCGTGTACCGTGCCTGTAAGCTTAAAATCGTTGGGGTCGGCTCCATGCTATGTGGCCGTCTCGAAGTTTTTTAAAAAAAAATTAAAATAGTCTTCTGGCCCTACCTGACACCCTGGTGATTGTAGTTTGCACGCTCATCTGGTCAAGACAGGAATATATATTTTAATTTGTGTTTTTTTCAAAAAGGGGGGACTCCCCGGCCTCTGCATCAGAACGATGCATACGGCCACATATATTTTAATTTGTGGTGGGTAAATGTTAGAGGTTGCAGCAAATATATTGTACACTGCGGGTCTTTCAGCCAAGTTTAGAGGCAAGCATGTGGGGCCAGTGCTATGATGTGTCGCGTCAACTCGTACAACGAGGAGAAGCTTGATTTTAATACACGCCTTCTCCCTCACCCATGCGCACGGTTGCTCGCAAACGAGGACAGGCTTTTGCTTAGTAGTACTTCTAGAACAAGCTATCCGTCCCGCTCGCGGTGGACGGACATGCAGCAGTGGATTCGACACTGTAGAAGCAGTAGTAGTAACATCATTGTTCGTCTTCTCGAAGAGGCGAAGAGCCAAGCGCAAACCGAACGTTGCAGTTGCGAACATTGGAGCACGCATATAGCCAGGCTCTTGCATGAGAAAAAATTGCTATCTGAGCCCACTATTGTACTAGTACGTACAACTACTTGCTAGTATAGCCCTGTAAACCAGAAAGGAGTATTTGCCCTTCTAGAGATTTCAACAAGTGACTAGACTACACCGAGACGGAGTACATATGGAGCAAAATGAGTGAATCCGCACCGTAAATAAATACGTACTAGTTCTATCGTTTTCCTCTCCGAGGTGCACAATATTGAGTATACTGACTAGTCTCTTTTTGACAGGCATTTACGTTTTTTTACACAGTACAGACGCAAGCGCTCATATACACGCGCATACACTCACCCCTATGAACGCACACACGCACGGCACTATCATCTTGAAATTTACAAAGTCACCATAGGCACCTCGTCGTCGACGGGTCCATAGGTGCTTGAATGCCAAGGAGGCGGAGGGTAGCGGTTCCGGAGATGTTGAACGGTCAATGATGCATCCTCAATTACATGCAGAGAGAATTAATTGGAGAAGCAGAATAGAGCCAGCACGATGTGAATGCAACAGAGTTTGGACTCTCATATAATAAAGGCGCCCCACCACTCCAATCCATCTACTCCCAAGTCTCTGCGCAACACTGCTCACTGCAATCCAAGACCAAGTGACCAGAAGCCACAAGCACCTATGGAGGCGATGGACGCGAGCGGCAGTTGACTGTGCCAAATCATCCAAGACGTCGGCCTGCGGCCCCGCACCGTGCAGCGTTTCCAGACGGTGCTGGCGACCGCAGGCATCGTAGCCCTCGCCGACGCCGGCTTCGCCTCTCGCATGGACGACATGATGGTCAACTCCATCCACAAGTTCACCGCCGTCAAGAAGCACGCGGACGACCTTGCCGTACTGCTCCAGCCCGCGTGCCCAGGCTCCTCATTGCCTGCCACCCTCATCGGCCTCCATGGTGACGAACTCTTTCAAGCCCTGGTGGCCCTGCAGGTGCCGGAGGTCGCGACGAAGAATGTGCACCTCGAGGCCGCGCTCGCCGCACAGCGCCTCGCCATGCAAGAAACCGTCGACCTGCACATCCACGTCTACGCCTCGATGGTGTAGAGTGCCCTGAGGTTGAGCACACAGATGATCTACGTACGTTCAAATACGATCAACCGTGCGACAGCAGTTCCAAATCGAGAGGGAAAGGCGAAGAGTCGGTGGATGGTTGCCAGTTTGCCACAGTACACGAAGAGGCGCCCCGGCCTACACGTCCTTTCGGAAATTGTACAAAAGGACTCGCCGTCTTCTTACTACACCTACCTTTGGGTCTATGACACGTGGGTCCAACGGGTGGCTGGCCAACCTGTCATACAGCCAAAGGCAGGTGTAGTAGAGGGGCGAGGAGTAGATGGCCAACACGCACGTGAATTCAACGCAGTCTGCACTTCTCATATAAAGGCTCCCGCGAGTCCAATCTACGAAATCCTACGCACCTACGCACCTAAGGGCAAGAGTGATCACTCCAATCGCAAGATCAGTTGACTTGAAGCTAGACCCATGGAGGCGATGAGCGCGAGCATCAGCCGGCTGTGCCAGATGGTCCACGACGCCAGCCTGCATCCTGGCACCGAGGAATGTCTCCAGGTAGTGCTTGAGGTCGCCAGGGCGAGGGGCCGCTTGGACGACAGCTTTGTCTCCTTGTTCGACGAGGTCCTCGTCGGCTTCCTCGACAAGTTCACCGTCGTCAAGAAGCTCGCGGACGACCTTGACGTACGCCTCCAGCCCACGCGCCTAGGCTCTGTGATGCCTGCCACCCTCAACAACCTCTATGGTGACAACCTCTTCGACGCACTGGTGGCCCTGCGACTGCCCCCATCGTGCCGGAGAATGTCCGCCTCGAGGTCGCGCTCGCCGCGCAGGGCCTGGTGCAGCAAGACACCATCGACATAATCACCCACGTCTGCGCGCAAATCGTCCACAAGGACTACTACATGCAAGAGGAGGACGATAGGACGCTGGCCTTCTTGGACCGCAGGGCAACCTTGGACGACATTGTTTAGAAGCACGTTGAGCTTGCCGCCAACGCCGCTGCTCCTCACACGTCGGTTGGTGACCCGGTGCACTAGGGCGTGAGGATGTTGTTGATGGATCCGTATGTATCTTTATCTTTTCGTCAAATCCATGTAGTAGTATATGGTACTACTAGTAATTATCTTACCTTTCGCATCAACTTCATAATTTTCCTACGTACTCCATGCATGAACCGTGCCAGAACCAAACTTCTCATTACTCTAGGGAAAATCGTTATTTCTATCTATCGGTCGCCCCATGGAGCAGAACCAAAATTTACAAGTTACAAGTTCAAAAGGAAAAGCCTGTTGTGTTCGTGTCGCACCCCCACACGGTTTGTTCGGCACGCCGCTCAAGGGGGAATGCGTGCTTTGTTGCATTTTCACTTACAAGTGGGACCGCAGTTTAGCAAACTGACTATCGGCAAACCCCCACCCGACCCACCGCGCGATGGCTGAGAAAACAGGAGGGAGAAGAGATGGCTGTAGCTAGCACGAACTCCAAGAAAATTGGTGTCGGATGGGACTCGTGTGGGTGGTGTGTGCCGTACCGCTAGACATGAATGCTAGTTATGGCCCATGCCATCCCACTATATCAAGGTGCTGGTTACTCCACTATATCGAGTACGTAGAACAAATTTCCTGGAGTCCGTGCTCGGCCCTCCTCTATCTCTCTTCTCAGCCAGCCAGCACACGCGCAGAGCCCATCGTCTGTTTGCTCATATGCGGTCCCACATGTCAGTGAAAACGCAAGAGGACCCACTGAACCTGCACATCTTTCACCTCGACGTGCTGGTGATGAAAAACAAATCCAATAAAGATCTTCAGTGGCCGCTTTTGGAGTTACTCAAGAGTAGTAAGATTCTATTTACAGTTTAACCCAAGATGCACATCACGTGGCTTCACCTACCACTCTATTTTCTTGCATGACACGACCTGGATGCTGGATGACCCACGTGTCGGCAAAAGGAGGAAGAACTCAACCAAATCTTTGGTTGTGCTCTCGGATTAGACTAGTTGTGCTAACTTAAAATTTTATTGTGTAGAATGGATGCAAGTTTTGGTATTGGGAAGAAGAGTACAATGATATATTGATAGAGCACAATTTAGTAGATGTTCTAGCACTTTTAGCTAGCATAGAGGCTAGAGATGAGACTAGTGCACTTGTTGATAGAATAGAGGCTAGACACGTCTACTTCTTTACACTCGAAGAAGAAAGAAGCACGCAAGATCGAGCCTCCGCAGATCAACAATGAATGCATCGAGAAGGCACTAATCCAACTTACAGGAGCAGTTATGGAAGTTGGATATCTTCTAAAATGTATTCTTGCGATTCTTGTTTTCTTTGGTCTTGCTTTTCTAGTCAAAATTTTGGTGATGTATTTCCATGTACCAAAAAATCAATGATGAAAAAAGGATATGTGAATAGTGCACGTACTCAATGACAGAGCACGGGATGGTAGCCATGGACATGGTCGGCCCTTTTTGAAGAGAGTACTAATAAATAACTTTGATGTGTCCCATCAACTCGCAGAACGACGAGAAGCTTGCTTACTATGCCTTCTCCCTCGCCAATGCGTGCGCGGTGGCTCGCAGCACGGGGAGAAACTTTTGCTTACAAGCGGTGGACGTGCAGCAGTTCATTTGGTGTCAGATTGCCAGAAGTACTACTGTAGTACCATCATTATTGTTCGACTTCCGGAAGAGGAGAAGAGCCAAGCGCAAGGTCACCTACTAACCTAGTACAGTACTACTATAGCCAAAGCTGGTCCACCTTTTTAGAGCATGGTTAATAAATATAGGCGGCTCTTACAGCGGCACATCATTTAGAGCAAGTACTCTCTTCGTAGGAACAAAGGAAGTGAAACAAAAGTTGGAGTGGATGCTAGATTGCCAATTAAAAGATGATTACATAGGAAAAAAATCCTATAGCATTTTATCCTATGAATCAAATGACCAATGTAGGAAAATTATGAGGGGTCTCTCTCCAACAGTGTTCCTGGGCTCGCACCTAACATCACGGTGGTCGAACTTGGAGTCATTCATCTGGTACACGTGGCATCTCAGATCTGGACACAAGGTGACGCGACCTCTCACTTCCTCCGCCATTTGAAGCGGCGCACCGGTGGAGGGCTAGCATACTCCAATATTAGGTTGGCTCTATGTGATGTGACAACTTCATATACTAACCGGATGCTGGCTATACTACTACGGTACTCACACTCCAAGAAGTGACTCGAAAACCATTCATAAATTGAGTCTATGACATGCATTCACAACTGAAATGTACCATTCATTAAATACAACAAGTCATCAACACACAACGACAACGAGGATACATGTTGGATTATAGATTATTTCCAACAAAACATTCTAGCAAATACTAAAGTTTTCATCACACAACAAATAACAAGCAATGAAATGAACTTCAACTCAACCAATCCTCGGCGTTGGAAACGCTTGCTTTGAACCATAGGTGCCCTGGGAAAGGCCAGCTATTGTCAATATCGAGAGCAACGCAGGACTGATCATCCAGGCTGAAGCGGCATATATCAGGACCAGGGTAGGGAACCACCGAAATGTCCGAGGTATAGATATAGTTGCTTCTCATAAATGGTAGTAACGTTGTGTCAACGACAGCTGGATCGCCTTTAACCATCATTGGATAGTTTGGTCCAAGGAAGAGCGAGTTTGCTCCAAGACTATCAATATTGTACCAGGGAGAAGGTGTTGGCGCTAGCACACTATTATCCATCCCGAATACCCTGCAACGGGTGTTGGAATAGGTCCGGAGAGGGAGACCATGGGAGACAACACGTGCTCCCTCAGTAGTAACAATCTCAGTGCATTGTATACAGACAAGAAGAGGTGATCCATCAGAATTAGTTGCCAGGCGCCACTGAGTATATAAATTCTGCTCGTCCTCATGCTCGTGATCATCACCATCGTCATCTCCCCCTTGGTTATAAAAATTTTCAAGTATAGGTGGTGGAATGTTCACAGGACCTTGGAAACACAAGAAGAAGGTTAATTAGTAAAGGGAAATTTGCTAACCCGCATGCATGTGGATGAAACTATTATAATTACGGTGGAAGACAAACATACCGAAACTACGAGGATCCCATGCAAAAACAGTGCCATGAGAGGTGGCAGCAAACACAAGATCCTCGTATTCAATTGCATCACAGTACACATCCGTGTATAGAAACTGATTTTTGAGCAATATCCATCCAGTCGAACCACGAAGGACGGCAACAAGCTTGTCGAAGATAGCAACAACTTGATAGTTCTTGTAATTCCAAGAGCAGTTGGGAACTCGACAAATTGCTATCTTCAGTAGACGACAGTCACCATGATCGTATTTGAACGTACATAGATCATCTGTGTGCTCAACCTCAGGGCACTCGGAGATTTTTGGAAGTGGAATCCGCTGACGAGTGTACACATTCACAAGTTCCCACTCACAATTGTACCCAATATAAACAACCCAATCTCCATTTGTGCCAGCCCAGGACTTACCCTTAAGAGATGGCATCTTGACATCACACGTCTCATTATCAAGCGGCATCAACTTGCACAAGGCGAGGCCTCCGTCACCCGCGCCCATGCGAACAGGCTTATAGCGAAGAAGATAAGGGAGATCAAACCGCTCCTGGACCCTTGGGTTCCTTGTAATGATGTTATTAGTTGAGTCGAGAATGGGCTTGAACGAACCTGCCATGCTAGCCGAGGTGATGACGTCACACCGATCAATGAGTTCCCCCACCACGTCATCTTTCAGAACGGGTCAAGAATAACGGGGTCATTTCCGGATTGTTCCTCCATGGAGAAGACGGTCAAACAATGGCAGAAGGAAGGGTGAAGGCAAATGGAGGAGGGAGGAAGAGCGTGCGACAACAGTTCCAAATCGAGAGGGAAAGGCGAAGAGTCGGTGGACGGTTGCCAGTTTGCCACGGTACACGAAGAGGCGCCCCGGCCTACACGTCCTTTCGGAAATTGTACAAAAGGACTCGCCGCCGTCTCACTGACATGTTGGAACGGGACCACATGTCAACGAAACATCGTGTGTAATTTCTCGTGCAAAATGCGATCTGGCCGCGTTGGCCCGAGGTGCCGCATTATTTCTCGACTTTATTTTTTTAATGGCGTGCCGTTCAGTTTTGAAGCACGACTAACTGGTACTGTTTGCAGAGAAAATATAAACTACTCTACCACTACTCCACCTCTAGTACTAGTAGTATAAAAAAGATATATAGGCTGGAGCTTCAGAGCTTTGTTGCTAAGGGCTGCCCACTTGCTTCTCACACTATCACCCTCTCTCCAGATCTAAAAAAGATGGCCTCTCTCTCCCTCCTCACCGGTGGTCACAGATCCGCCGGGGAAGAAAAGGACGTGCAGTGTTGACGCACTCGTCGTCGGCGAGCGAGGTCAGGCACTGACGACAAGGCCGTCCTCTCAGACCTAGCGCCCGCCGACCCTCAGGTATGCTACCTCTTTTCGAACCATACCCTTGTTCTATTGCCCCATCTGCCATGTCGCTGCATGTGGATCTTTTTCCACTCCACCATCTTCCCAATTTGCTATCCTCTGCTCTGCTGGTCACGCAGACGAAAACCTTAATTTCACTATTAAAGGAAACCCTACTTCATGCAGACTAATCCATGTCTGGGTTGAATAAGGAAAGGAAGGGAGACTCTACTGTCCAAGAGAGTAGGCATCGAACCCGCATCTAGGTTGAGAAGGGGAAAATCAGTAGCTAAGAAACGAGTCTCGTGTCTCTTGGTTGAAGAAGGGTAGAAAGGCATGACCACGCAATAGAGAATGACCAGGTCGATCGGTTTGTTGTCCTCACATAGGAAAAAGGTGGCTAAACATAACAAAAATGGGACGTAATCCACATATGCTGCCTGGATATTTGTTGCTCTGGGCAACCATACCTCCCTCACCACTCTATGCGTCCGTGGAGGTACATCGTACTGGTGCGCCCACTGTCCGAATGGGCCTCGCATGCTCTTAGTCTAACTTTTTTGCTGTTAGTATAACGCCAGCAGTCAAGTCAAGCAATGCTACTGCTAAAGTGATGCCACATTTAACTAATGCCGCACTCAGTCTAATGCCACCGATAAATTTAAGCAATGCCATTTAATGTCACTGGATTATTTCGGGGTTAGCTGTTGATTGTGGATGTATTAAAGATTTTTCAACTAAGGCATTCTAATGATGTTGCACAACCAGTATACCAACGATGAAATTTGTTACTACCTTCAGATTTTTGCACAGTTAATGCTTATAGATTACATACCTCACTTTCATGAGATAAGTTAATTTTTTGTACAGTGTCACCAAAATGCCAAGGCGCTGATGTCATTTTATTTTGGTTAAACTGCACAAAAAATTATGAAGACAAGAGGAAAGGTTAAGAGTGGGCACCTCCTCCTCCGCTGTTCTCTTGATTTGCTCGATCAAGTTTTTATGTTTGATCGATTATCAAGATTGGGATAGCAATTTTCTGGCCAACACTAGGTGCTTCATTGCTTTGGTCTGATTATACAGTGGGCATCATTTTGCCTAAGTTAAAGTTTGTATTCCGAAAATAGTCTCGCCGTGTGATCAAGGAAGACCAAATCATATTGCAGTGGATGTTCCTCCATCATGTGTGGTTCATTCCCATGCTTCCAGCTGTTGGTGAAACCACTTACGTTTGCAAGAGGAATTGTAGACTTCACAAACAAATTTTTCATTCAGTCTGCACTGAATGTTGGCCAAGAGAAGCATCCATGTTAGTAGGAAGAACATATGTTTTTTCTAGATCTTTGCTTTTGGAGCTACATATTTGTATATGATCTGTGAATCATTGAGATGCATTAACATGTTGATCTTATGTATGGGAATCGTACTAGTTGGTTTTAGTTGTGGCTGATCTTTGCTTTTGGAGCTACATATTTGTATATGATCTGTGAATCATTGAGATGCATTAACAGTTCCTTATATCTGTTCGCTCAGTGCTTACAAGTTACCGATCGATCACTAGCTAGCCTACTAATGCGCTCCTGGCTGTTTTAGTTGCCATGCAAGATCCGAAGTGGCAGTTTTTTGAATAGAAATGCCTACCTCTGAAGAAACTGACAAGCTGCTCTGAAGAAAATGCCATGCGAATCTAAAGAAACTATTAGCAAAAACGTTCGCAAATGCCCTTATCTCCCAGCTAAAGTTCATCAATTAATGCCCTCGGCTGCGACTCGTTGCATGCTGCTCCGCGTACTGGCTGCGAGCGATTTTGAGTGCCCGCATGCAGCCGGCCGTAATTAAGGCAGCTAACTGATGCGAAAAAGATGCGCTTTAATTGTTGCGGGCCTTTTAAATCCGTGGAATCATTATTGACAAGGAGGGAGATGATTCGAGTGCACTCGTTTGACCGTAAGGCCGGCGTGCGACCCAGCACAGACGGGACGGGATGACACAGTCAGAATTTCAGTTTCTCTAGTTTTCCACGGCAAGCTGGCGCGCTAAGCCATGCCTGCTTCATTATGCATTGAATTCCGATGTCCGTCGCGCTACCTTCCGCTTATAAGTACTGTTTCTCGGCCTTCTATGGTGGCACCATGACCCAACTCGCCCTATCCTCATAAGCCCCCACCGGCTTGACGTTGCTCGCCACTTATCCTCGCTCTCGCCACGTCCGCCATGCCCCCGCCGGTCCACGATAGGTGTGGCCGGAGGCGGTCACCGCCGGAACTAGTGTTCGGTTTTTCACCGGAAGGCAGACGGAGGGAGGAGGCATTCTATCGGCCTTTATATGGCAATGCGGAGATCGAGGACTTGTTGGAGCGCGACCGCCTGGCGGAGGAGCAGGAGTTGTTGGAGCGCGACCGCTTGGCGGATGAGCAGCGTATCGCCGATTTGCGCCGCCAGCGGGACATGGAGAAGCAGCGCACCGACGCTCTGAGTCACGAGCAGAGCGCCTGCACGTGGGCCAACTACGTGGAGGCCTGCGCCCGGCAAATAGCCCTGGAGGCTGTCGGGCACGCACGCGTTCGCGACGCCGATTTTTACTACCAGCTCATCAAGTGGGTTCCCCGCTTAGAATCCGAAGCTTCGGTGGACCACGCCGGCATGGAAAGGGCCAACGCGCGCGAGCAACGTGCCCTATCGCACCTCTGGCAAGTCCGAGGCGAGGCGGAGGACGCCGGTGCCGGCGTTTAGCGTGTACCGCAGATGGCGGCCGGCATCGTCTAGTTAGCTAAGAGTAAGTTAGTACTTGTACGCTACTAGAGTATTAGTGGAAGTAGATAGTTAACTTGGCTATGATGGTTGTCAACGTGGAAGTTCAGTACTCTATATGTGGATCAGACCTGTTACTTTGCTCTGAATGTTGAACTTTCCGTTTGAACATATGGAATGGGATGTTATTTTTTAAATGGGTTGTATTTGTCCTCCACGGGTTTAGAGGCTGACTTGTGGGCCTACCAAGTTGACGCGTACACAATCAGGAGATGATTGTACGTGGAGAGGATGACAGCAGGGACCCGCCAAGGTCATGGCAGTACGCAAGCAAAGTGCCTCCTTATTTCAATCCAATAAAAAAATGGCTCCTCGTAATGGATTTCTGACATCTGGGTCCCATGCCATTGTCAACGTAGTCAATAAACGAGATAGTTGCACAACGAGCGGCTGACATCAGGGACCCAGCAGCTTGCGCAGTTATTTTTGTTTTGGGTTAATTTGATAAATGCCACTCCAAATCTGGCGTTTCAAAGAAATGTCATTGCAATTTCCAAACTTTGAAAAATGCCATTTCATGCCATCCCCAGTGGCATTTTTTGAAGTCTGGAGTGGCGTTTTTCAAAGTTTGCAAATTGCAGTGGCATTTTCCAAAGTTTGCAAAAATTGTAGTGGCATTTTTCAAAGTTTGGAAATTGCAGTGGAATTTTTATGATTCGCCATATTTGTTGTGGCATTTATCTAATTTGTTTTTGAGATGGAAGCAGGGTGTCAACTGGGCTGTGCGGGGCACTCTGGCATGTCTAGACAACCTTCTCTTTTATGTTTACCACAAACCAACCCAGTAGTTTTTTTTTCTTTCTGAAAATGGCTAGCCCAGTTTTTTTGTGATTTGCCAAGTAAGTCGCTTTGTCAGGCCTATTGGGCTGCAAATCTTTCAAGACGAGGAGAGCTTCATTCGGCTGGACGAGAAAATGGCCTATCAGTAATGAGAAATGGGCTGTACATTTTTAAAACACATCAAACCGGCAATTACTTTCAAATTTCTTTTTTTTCATTTCAAGATTTTAAGTTGCATTAATTTTTATGCATGGACAATTTGTTGGATTTTATATTGATATACATTTATTTTTAAAATCAGTTTGAATGTGACTCGAAATTTCAGGATTAAAAACAGTTCGGACCGCACCGAAATATGCAACATTTCGTATAATTTTTTAACCGTGGCCACAATATGGGCTGTAATGCTAACAAAAAGAATATGGGCTCCAAAAGAAACCTTCATAATTAGCAAATGGGTTGTAAATTATTAGAAATAATGGCAGATGGGATGTATGCTGTTTTCCACAGATTTGAGGCTTTCCTAAAAAAAAGGTTGACGCACAAGCAGTGACTGTTGGATGGCCATCCAACGGCCGTCGTGCTTCTTCAATCTCTGCTCTTCCTGCTCCAGCCGCTCAAACAAGCGTCGGCGGGACTGCCTGCTCCCTCCTCCCCGCGGTCGGCTCTGCTGCCGAGCAGGCCTCACCGCCCCATCGTACTCCCATCGCTGGCCTAGCCATCCCTCTACTCACCCACACCTGCTGTTATTCTCCGGCGACGGCAGACGAACCAGTAAACCCTCGTACAGTCGTACTCCCCTCCGCGTGGGAAACAACTGCCGAGTCTTCCCTGCCTCCTTGTCATTCCCTTCCTAGGCCTCGCCGTCGTCCACCGCCCTGGTGCTCTCGGCGCGGCCTGGTCAACATGGTCAACGACCGACATGCATCTGAAGTGGACTGTACGTGGAGAGGCCAACAGCTGGGTCCACGGCCGCACGCAAGGAAATGCCTCCTTATTACGCGCAAAATAATGATTCCTCCACCTAACATCAGGGACCCACCGAACGGGCCTCTGTATTTCGCGAAAAAACATTACCGCCGCTAACAGCTCGGACCCACCAGCTATATCTTCGCACGCAAGGAAGTGCCTCCTTATTACGCACAAAAAAATGAATACTCCCCCTGCTAGCTGGGACCCACCATGGTGGGAGGCTGACTTGTGGGCCTACTAAGTTGACTGGGACGGGGGCCTTTGTCAACTTTAGTCAATATGAACGATTCTAGCTCCAGTGACCGTACGATGTCCATCCAACGGCCGTAGTGCTTCTTCAACCTCTGGTCTTCTTCCTCCAGCCGCCCAAAGCAGCGTCGGTCGTGCCGCATGCTGCTGCCTCCCGTGGTCGGCTGTGCTGCCGCGGAGGCCTCACCGCCCCCTACTATTCCCACTGCTGGCCAGGCCCTACGGCGACGGCAGCCTCACACCGCAGCCGAACCAGTGAACCCTCGTACTCCTCTCTACGCGGGCTTCCACTGCCGCATCTTCCCCGGATCCCCGTCGTCCCCTTCCTAGGCCTCGCCGTCGTCCACCGCCCTGGTGCTCTCGGAGCGGCGTGGTCAACGTGGTCAAGGAACGACTTCCATCGGACGTGGACTGTACGTGGAGAGGCTGACAGCTGGGTCCACGGCCGCAGCAAGGAAGTGCCTCCTTATTACGCGGAAAATAATGATTCCTCCACCTGACAGCTGGGACCCACTAGACGGGCCACTATATTTCGTGAAAAAAAACATTTCCCCCTGACTGCTGGGACCCACCAGCTACATCTTCGCACGCAAGGAAGGGCGTCCGGGCAAAAAAAACGATTCGCCCCCCTGACTGCTGGGACCCACCAGCTACATCTTCGCAGGCAAGGAAGTGCCTGACAGTCGGGACCCACCTGGTCGAAGCGTACGTAGCGTTGTCATTCTGGTCGCGAACGTGTACGTACATATATACTGGTGGATGTAGAGGCGCGCATGTGTCGTAGTAGAGGCGCGCACGTAGCATGTACACATACGTACAGTGGCCAGTGTGCAAGAAAGAAAATACGGCCACGTACATACATACGGGCAGGGTCTCGAACGCCTACTCGCGCATACGTACGGCCAGGGCTCGTGTACATGGCTGGGTTAGAACGGAGAAACAGCGTCGTCGTCGTGTTCATGGGGAGCCAACTGGCTGGGTCGGAACGGACTGCGTCGTCGTGTTCATCGGGAGGGCTTGGATGGAACAGCCGATGGAAACGAGGCCTGGCGTACCGCAGAACGGAGGAAACGGCCTTGTGTTCGACCGGCCACATTTGAAACGGGATCTTGTTCATCGGGAGGGGTCTGGCGTACCGCAAAATGGAGGAAACGGACCTCCTACGGTCGAAACGGGGGTCCTGTTGATCGGGAGGGGTGTGGCGTACCGCAAAACGGAGGAAACGGACTTGTGTTGGAGCGCTACGGTCGAAATAGGGGTCCTGTTCATCGGGAGGGGTGTGGCGTACCGCAAAACGGGACTCCACGGGATACTGTTCATCTCCACCGTCGACCCCCTCCAACCTCCACGGGCTACTATTCATCCACCGTCGATCTCCTCCAGCCTCCACCTGCGAATGTTCATCCACGGGCTCCTGTTCATCCAGCCTCCACCACGCGCTACTCCACCGGGTACTGTTCAACCAGCCCTCTCCACGGGCTCCTGTTCAACCACCCCTCCACGGGCTACTGTTCATCCAGCCCTCCACCGTCTACTGTTCATTTTGCCCTCCACGGGGTGGTCCTTTTCATCTTGCCCTCCACGGGGTCCTGTTCATCCAGCCTCAACCGGCTCGATCGATCGGGGTCCTGTTCATCCAGAGGCAACACCACGGGGTCCTGTTCATCCACCCCCACCGGGAACTGTTCATCCAAACCCCCCCAGTAACGCTCACTATTCATCCAGAGGCAGCATCGGTCGGCTTCAGTTAGCAGCAGTAGCGAAGGAATCGCTCGATCGGGTTCAGTTAACAGCCATCGATCGATCGCTCGGGTTCAGTAACGCGTAGCCTGCAGTGCAATCGCTCGGGTTCAGTTAGAGCCCAACGCCTTGCTCGGGTTCAGTTAGAGCCACCGCCTCGCACACACGCGCGTACGTGTACGAGAGAAACGCGCATCGCTCGGCCCCCACCTCCCACCGTAACCGGGAACTCCCCGAAATTTTCCTCGCCCTCGCTTCTACCACGGTTTTTTCCGTCATGGACGGCCCAAAGAATGTCATGTAGTTGCGTCTCCGGCCCGCCCAGGACGAAAAGCCCATTTTCTGTCATGATTTTTTGTCATAGAAGTAGCAGCCCACCACATCTATGATGATACCGGGTTTTGTCACAATTATCGTCATAGAAGTGTCATATGTATGACAGAAAAAAATTCGTTCGGCCCAAAATGTCACGGATGTGTCTTTTTTTGTAGTGATTGTCGTCTCCGCCCGCGCGGAGGAGGCGCACATGGTGGCTGTCATGACGGAAGCCGGTCACGCCCGCGCCGAGCCCGCAAACTAGGTGCGGACGTGGAATCTACCTTCGAGACCTTGACTGCCACGTGGATCCTGCAATCTGAAGGAACAATTTGGGTCAGTCGACTCTTGTGAGCCGTTGGATGCAACATGGACGGCCAAAAGGGCTCCTTCAACCTCCGAAAATGATGCACTGTTCATCTTGTCTCTCAGGCATCGAGCCGCCAGCCCGCCACACGCCTAACCTCCTGTCGCCACCGCCCCACCCTCCCCTGAACCGCCCACCACCGCCATGCTCCCCCACCCCGCCATCCGTTTAACCCCTGGCACGATCCATTTTTTCGGCGAACTGCATTATACACCCAACACTCATAAGATAGACCATGGGCACCCTGGCACCCTAATATAGATATTGAGGTAGCTTCTCTGCCATCTTCTTCTTTCGCTCCCTCGAACTTCTTTCACAAATCGACTGACCCAAATTATACTACTAGTACGTATTAAGTACAGTAGGAATGCGAATATGCGAGTAGTAGTACCAACTACAAGAAGAAGAGTAGTAAGACATACTAGTACTACTGTATGTACTAAAGAGTTCAAATAACTAGAAAGAACATAACATAGTTCTGCTGGGGGCTCAGCACAACACACCCCTGAAATAAAACTAAGCAACTAGTCTGCTTGACACTGTAGTAGAACCAGCATGAGCAACGACACTGCCACCTTACTCGGAGTTCGAGTCCACGTCCTCGACTTTGTCCTCATCCCTCTTCCTCTTCCTCTTAGCTGACACTTCTTTGCTTGAACCGGACACTGAGATCTGCTTCTTCATCCAACCCTTGTAGATATTTAAACAAAGGTAGGCATCCGTTGCTGCGTACACGATGTGATCTTCATCTATTGTCTTCGACTCCCATGCATGATGAAAATCCGGGTGAGGTTTCTTTAGTTGAGAATACGAAGGATCGATCATGGCTGCTGCCAGGGTCAGCATTGAAGGCTTAGAGGAGGACACCAGGCTTTCCTTTTGGAGATTGAAGGGCTGGCCTACAACGAGGCCCTATCCAATCCAGGACTCTCCTGTTATTCGTAAAGTCTACAGTAACGAATTTCACTCTTTTATCCGTGAGGAAGAACTCAAAATCCTGGCACCCAACGTCGGCATGGCATATGTGGTAGACCAAGCACACATTATGTACGCAAACCTGGATCATGGCGGGCTTCTTCATCTCTTCCACCTTTAGAAGCTTCTCCTTTTCCACGACTGTGGTGTACTCGACATCTAGCCAAGTGACCCACTCATCCTTTGAACTTTTAAACATGTGTAGGAAGCGACCAAGGCATGCTTCCACCGTCGCGGATCTACGGGTGTAGATGACGATGAACTCATCGTCGGTGATGGTTCTAACCTTGTACTCACCGCCGATCATGGAGATTTGGGAGGCCATGGATTTTGGAGGCGGGTTAGGAGAGTGGAACTGGTGTAATGTGAAAGGACGGGAGGACTGGGAGCAAACTGTTGTAAGGTAGAAGATGGGGACGAGTAGGGCATGCGAACGACGTGGGGTGGTGGCTTGCCCGGTGGATAAACGGCTGCATGCCCCCAAAGAGTTCTCGAGTACTATGCGGGGCCCAGTAGTTGTCATGTCTACTAGACCCACATCGTAGGGCTAACGGTATAGCTTCTGCGTTTTCGCATGCCATGCCGGCGTGTGCATGTAACTTCACCTAATTTTGTCAACCGTTGCGCCTCCCATGACCTTCGCCTCCCTCGCGCGGTCGCGCCCTTTGAGACTTCGGACGGCTATAAATGAGCAATTTTTTTGCCTACTCCGCATGCATGATACTCCCTCTGGTCCTTTTTACTCCGCATAAGATTTATGTCAAGTCAAATTTTGCAAAGTTTGACCAAATTTATACTGAAAATATCAATATCTACAATACCAAATATATATTTTATGAAACTACATTTCATAATGAGTATAAAAATATTGATTTGACATTGTGAATGTTGATATATTTTTCAATAAGTTTGGTCAAAGTAGAGGTACATTGACTTCAGACAAAACTTATATGCACAATGCAAACTAGTTCCTCCATCCAGGTGCGTGCCATGTCTTATCTAGTCATCACAACAAGGTTAGCTATTAGAGTACTACTACCTCCCTTCTAGTTTAAAGGGCTCGATTCAATATTTTCACCTACTGTTACCAAGATAGAGGCAGTGGAATAGTTTTTGTAGTCTGCAAAAGTACTCAATTAATGCTCTCGTTCTTCACAAAAAATGTGTTTACCAATGCATTATCACATTGCATGCATGCATGATCACTAGTAAATGACAAAGATTTTTATATCCATTAATCAATATTCTCTTGAGGATACTCATAGTGGAAAGTATCATATACTAGTATCATGTGCATGATACCAGTGTAGATACGGGACTACCTTTATAGTGCCATGCATGACACAAAGTAGCATAGCATTTCACATGATACGGTATCTACCGATGTTACTCTAACCCCCTCTCTACTTTAATTCTTTGCCACATCAGCATGTTTGCTATTCCCGTGTGCATGATATAAGCTAAGATACCACCACTATGGCCAGCCTTCATCATCGCATGCAATAATTTAGTGCACCTTGAAATCTGAACATGTGTGGGGCATGTACGTTTTTAATGACTTCAGGCTATACCTAGCCCGGCATTCAATGGTCAGTTCATTGCATGTAAGATGACTTATTATGCACTGTTCCCCATACCTGCAGGAAGCCTGTTCGTCTCCAAATCTTTTCATCTCCATGTGTGAAAACAATCTGCCTGCTTGACTCTCCTTCTCCCTCCGGCGGTCCCACCACTCCACCCCGTGTGAAAAAAATCTGCATGCATGACTCTCCCCCCCCCCGCTCGTCCAATCAGTTGTCACCAGCAATATTTCCACCCCTTCCCTCCCCCGTAATTTACTCCAACAAAATATGCCCACCTAGCTGCTACGTTAAGCACACAACATATCTTACGTAGGTGTGCCATTGCTCGCTATAAATACTGCGCCTCCCACGGCATTCATAAAAACGCGCACGTTCATCGCTATATCCTCCCCCTCCCTCTCACATCGACCACCATGGCATCGCCCCTCCCAAGCCCTAGGAGCCCCTCGCTGCCTCGTGCGGAGGGTCACGCTTTGCCATTCTGTTCCTCACCACGACGCGTCGAGGTGGACGTGTCGGCGTTCCGCTCCTTGCCGCGACACGTCGAGGTGGACGCATCGGCATTCCCAGTCTTGACAGCACGCGCGTCGGAGGACGCATCGGCTCCCCGCTACGAGGAGAACGTCGCACCGCCCGCCGAGCCCCCCACCCTTGAGGAGCTTTGAAAAGAAATGGAGGTCGCCTTGTGGGAGGCTTTGCCTCCGGCAGAGCGCGCCAAAGTAGAGGCGGAGAAGAAGGCCGAGGAAGAGAAGCGTGCCGCGAGGCATGCTGCCTGGCAGGCCTATGTCGCGTCCGAGAGAGTCGGGCAATTGGCGCTTTGGTAGAAGGCTCGTGCGAGGGCCGTGAGGGTGGCGGAGGACGCCCATGCCAAAGCCCTGAGTGCTGTCGGGCCCAAGCGCCTCATCTACGCTTGGCGGTACGTGGACTGAGTGCATGCTTTCAGCATGGAGGAGTACCTGTTGGCGCCGGATCACCAGACCAGTGAGATCGCGCTCATCCGCCGATAAGCCGCCAATTAGCACCTCATGAGTTGCAAGGCTGAGGAAGAGGCGTTGTGTCGCTGCGCTGGGAAACGGCCGCGCACCAGGGCACTCGTGGCGTGCCGCAAGCGCTCTTGCGAGCATCGTGGCTTTTATTAGGAATAATTTAGTTTCGTAAGGCGATCTCATTAGTTTTGGAACGGAAATGATAAATCCCGAACGTTCGGGAATTATTAGCGTCCTTAATTAAGTGTGTAAAAGGAAAATTTTGGAAACCTTGTGTATCCGTACGCATTTTGTAAATACGTGCATATAGCTCAAACTTAACTATATATCACACTACATGTCTCTCTCTATATATGCTTGCAGACTGTGCTACTACTATTACTTATGTACGTGCAAATGCATGTTTTAACATTACGATGCGGTTTTTGTAAAAGTTAAAAAACGGCACTAGTCAAGCTTGTGAAACAATTCAATGTAAAAGAAATGCAAAAATGCTCCTTTGATTGTTTACTTTTAGCATCCTTCTCTGTGGTTATTTATCTATCGTACTTTGTACGGAGTATGTCACTGGTCGGGAAGGCATGCAAATTCCCAAACCCCTTCGTACACCCTGTATCGAATTTTTTGCCTAACAAGTTGTGCCGTGCAATTGGAATTCCAACTTGAGTACTACTACTAGGAGTACCAGGGGCCAATTCTTTTAGGCTTCTAGATTAGTAATCCCATAACTACTACCTCTGTCCTGGTTTATTGGTCTCCATTGTAATTTGTATCAAATTTTGACCATAAATTTAACTAATGAAATGTTTATGCATGTCACAAAAAATTATATCATGAAACTATGTTCAAATACGAATCCAACAATATAACTTTTGTTGACATGCACTAACATTTTATCAGTTAAATATTTGGTCAAAATTTAGCACAAATTACAATGGGGACTAATAAACCAAGAGGAGGTAGTAGTTTAGAAATCCAAATGAATGAGTGAGGCGCCTTATGGGAAAAGTTGGGGAAGAGATGGCTTATTTTTTAAGCCGCCAAAAGAACTGGCCCTAGGAGTAGTAGCTAGGGATACTAGGAGTAGTAGATAGGGATCGAGTGTGCGAGATGAACCAGACAAAGTAAATGCAGAGAGATGAAATGCAAAAAAAGACAGAGGGATGTGATGGTTGCCTATCCGTTTATTTTACCAGGCCACTTATTACTGGGAGTGGTGGGGTTATGTGATATGACGGCTTTACTGTCGCGCCACGAGCGGGGTGAGACTCACGTGCCGCGCCGCCCTCTACACTAGTACTACCTCTATCGTGGTTTATTAGTCCCCCATGTAATTTGACTGATGATTTCACTGACAAAATGTTAGTTGATACGTCCATTTTGCATCATGATTTTATATCGTTATTTATTGCAATATGGGCTGTTATTACACATTATGTCACAATACTTATGCCTATTCTCTCTTATTTTACAAGGTTTACATAAGGAGGGAGAATGCCGGCAGCTGGAATTCTGGGCTGGAAAAGGAGCAAATATTATAGACCTATTCTGCACAACTCCAAAAGTCATGAAACTCCACGAAAGTTATTTTTGGAAATAATAAAAAATACTGGAAGAAGAATCCACGTCAAGGGGGCCTCCACCTGGCCACGAGGGTGGGGGCACGCCCTACCCCCCTGGGCACGCCCCCCTGCCTCGTGGGCCCCCTGTTGGCCCTCCGGTGGCCATCTTATGCTATATGAAGTCTTTCGTGCGAAGAAAAATCATAAGCAAGCTTTTGGGACGAGACTCCGCCGCCACGAGGCGGAACCTTGGCGGAACCAATCTAGGGCTCCGGCAGAGCTGTTCTGCCGGGGACACTTCCCTCCGGGAGGGGGAAATCATCGCCATCGTCATCACCAATGCTCCTCTCATCGGGAGAGGGCCAATCTTCATCAACATCTTCACCAGCACCATCTCCTCTTGTAACGCCCATGATGCGGCTATATCTCCCACGTGTCGAGGCACGACTTAGAGGCATAACCGCATTGTGGTTTTTGTCGCAAGAAGGTTCATCTTCACACAATCCCACGTAATGAACAAGAATGGGATAAAGAGTTGGCTTACAATCGCCACTTCTAACAATACATAAATATAATTTATACATCATCCAAAATACACACATAGACCGACTACGGTCAAGATCCAAATGAAAATAAGATAACCCCAAATGCTAGATCCCCGATCGTCCCAACTAGGCTCCACTACTGATCATCAGGAAAAGACACATAGTAACGACCACGTTCCTCATCGAACTCCCACTTGAGGTCGATCCCATCATCTGCACTGGCATCGTCGGCACCTGCAACTGTTTTGGTAGAATCTGTGAGTCACGAGGACTCAGCAATCTCACACCCGCGAGATCAAGACTATTTAAGCTTGTAGGAAAGGATGGTGTAATGAGGTAGAGCTGCAGCAGGCACTAAGCATATATGGTGGCTAACATACGCAAAAGAGAGCGACAAGAGAAGCAACGGAACGGTCATCATCTAGTAATGACCAAGAAGTGATCCTGAACTCCTACTTACGTCATGCATAACTCAAAACCGTGTTCACTTCCCAGACTCCGCCGAGAAGAGACCATCATGGCTACACACACGTTTGATGTATTTTAATTGGGTCAAGTGATAAGTTCTCTACAACCGGACATTAACAAATTCCCATCTGCCTCATAACCGCGGGCACGGCTTTCGAAAGATATTACCCTGCAGGGGTGTCCCAACTTAGCCCATCATAAGCTCTCTCGGTCAACGAAGGATAAACCTTCTCCCGGAAAGATCCGATCAGTCTCAGAATCCCGGTTTACAAGACATTTCGACAATGGTAAAACAAGACCAGCAAAGCCGCCCGATGTGCCGACAAATCCCGATAGGAGCTGCACATATCTCGTTCTCAGGGCACAATGGATGAGCCAGACGTCGGGTTGGCATAGACCCTGGTTGCCCAGGGGGCGCCGGACATCGCTCGGTTTGGGCCAGCACTCGAAGGAGCACTAGTCCGGGGGTTTAAATAAAGATGACCCTCGGGCTCGCGAAAACCCGGGGGAAAAAGGCTTACGTGGCAAATGGTAAAAACAAAGTTGGGCCTTGCTGGAGGAGTTTTATTCAAGGCGAACTGTCAAGGGGGTCCCATAAATCACCCAACCGCGTAAGGAACGCAAACTCAAGGAACATAATACCGGTATGACAGAAACTAGGGCGGCAAGAGTGGAACAAAACACTAGGCATAAGGCCGAGCCTTCCACCCTTTACCAAATATATAGATGCATTAATAAAAATAAGAGATATTGTGATATCCCAACATCTCCATGTTCCAACATGGAACCAACTTCAACTTCACCTACAACTAGCAACGCTATAAGAAGGGCTGAGCAAAAGCGGTAACTTAGCCAAACAATGGTTTGCTAGGAAAAGATGGTTAGAGGCTGACATGGCAATATGGGAGGGATGATATAGCAAGTGGTAGGTAGCACAGCATGGCACTAGAACGAACAACTAGCAAAGCAAAGATAGAAGTGATTTCGAGGGGTGGTCATCTTGCCTACAAGGTTCTTAGAGTTGTCGAAAGCTTGATCCTCGTAAGCGTACTCAACAGGTTCCTCGTTCACGAACTCGTCTCCCAGCTCTACCCAAAACAAGAACACAAGCAATGGAACCACAATCAATCACGGGGAATGCACACGCAACATGATGCAAAACATGAATGATATGCAAGATATGGTATGCGATGCATATGCGTGCTCCGGAAGAAAAATGATGAACAAGGCAATAACTTGGCAAACCAACCATGCCACTGGAAAGATGAGATGATTTCAGTTGAAATCGATATAAAGATCACCGGAAACGGATGCACGGTTTGCAAATGGCAAGCAAAACAAAAATGACACGAATCTGCGATTAACAGCATGATAGCACTTAAAATGCAACAAGTAACAATGCTACAGCACTCCAACATAGCAACAAAGCATATGACAGTAATCTACAGGAGATGCTTGACAAAAGATGAACACTGAGCTACGGCTAGTTCACAACATAACAAGCTCAAAACAAGCATGGCAAAACTGCAAAAGATAACAGGTTCACAGACTTGGTGAAATTACTGGACATGGCAGAAACAGCATCAGGTAGCAATGTTCAGAGCACGAAATCAACATGCTACATAAAATTAACATAGCAAAACAAGGCATGGCAGTATTCTACTAAATTCATATGACAAAAGTCCCTTACTGACCATAAGCCAAAAAGGACCAGAAGATATGATGGCAACCATGTAAACATAGCAAGTTTCATTAACAGGTTTCAGATTTAGCAGAAAACAGAGCATGGCAGAAACAATAATATGAAGGCATCTTGGGGAGCTTGATGCACTCACCACAAAGCAATGCATGACAAAAACAGCATACCTACAGCAAGATGGCATGTTTATAAAGCTATCGATGGCATGAACAAAAGTATAGCATGTATGAAACAACTACAACAAGCTTGGCAAAATTGAATAACACGTAAACAATCTACCAGAAATATTTTATAGCAAAAGTAGAGCAAGATTGTGTCATGATATGGCACTCCATAATTGCAAACAAGGGCAGGATTGGATCAATCACAACAATATATATAAAACATCCTAACTGAACATCTCCAAAATATGCATGGATCTCTCTGTAGCATCAAGTTTACATGGAAACAAAATAACAGCAGACAAAGACTTAGAGAAATTAGTAAGTCCCTGAAATCAGAAACATTACGGAGCCTAGTTTGCATGCTTGTGCTAGTCACCACAAAGATCACAAAAATACATGGCATACACCTATGGAAAGATGGCATGGCATACAACAAAACACATGTAGAGCTCGTGCCCATAAGATGCACAGATTAATTGAGACAAAAATAACAAATCCTCAAGTTCTGCTAAGTAACAGCAGATAACAGCAAGTAGCACTCTTGCACCAGAGATTTGGGCACCAATATGGACTCTAATGAACATGGTGCAATTGAACAAAATGTAGAGCATCACGAGACGAACAATTTGACATATTACACGCGTGAAACGGAGCTATATACAGAGAGTTATGCCATGATGAACAGGTGCATGTAATGTCAAAATGCATTCGGGTCAACCTTCGGTCTTCCAGATCGGATCGGCCCGATGGCTCTCGCCGGAGTTCGCGGGGGAGACGGCAGAGGAGAGGAAGGAGGAGGCCGGAGCGACGAGGGGAGGCGCCGGCGGGATCGGGGCCGCGGGGGCTCGCCGGATCCGGTGGCGGCCGAGGGCGGCGGGGTCGCCGGACGGGCGGCGCGGCGGAGGGGTCGCCGGACGGGCGACGCGGCAAAGGCCGACTACGGCGCGGGCAGGCGGAGACCGGGCGGCGGCGGGCGAGCGCGGGCGCGGGGCGGCGGCTACTGGGCTCGGGCGGGCCCGCGGCGGGCCTGGCGGGCTGGCGGGGTACGGGCGGCGGCGGACGCCACGTGGCAGTGGGTGAGTGGACGAGGGCGGCGGCGCGGGCTTCGTCCGGCGCGGACCGGACGCGTCCGGCGGCGGAGAGGGAGCGGGGCTAGGGTTGGACTGCGAATGTTTTCGGGAGGTCTCACATATTTATAGGTAGAGGGAGTTAGGAGAGTCCAAATGAGGTGCGGTTTTCGCCCACATGATCGTGATCGAACGACCTAGAGCATGGAAGAGAGTTTGATGGGTTTTGGGCTGTTTAGAGAGGGGGTTTTGCTGGAGCACACAAATGGACTTTGCGGTTGCCCGCTTAACCGTTGGAGTACCAAACGACCTCCAAATGGAACGAAACTTGACCGGTGGTCTACCGGTGCTATACCAAGGCCACTTGAAAAGCCTCGGTCCATTCCGAGAACGTTTAACACCCGCTCACGAAAAGAAACAAGAGGGGTGCACCGGAGGAGGTGGGAGCGCCGGATTGCAAAACGGACAACGGGGAAAATGCTCGGATGCATGAGACGAACACGTATGCAAATACAATGCACATGATGACATGGTATGAAATGCATGACATGAACAAAATACAAAATGAAAGACAAAACCCGACCACGGAGGGAATATCATAGCACATAGCCGAAAATGGCAAGAGTTGGAGTTACAAATATGGAAAGTTACATCCGGGGTGTTACACCTCTCAAACCCTAGTTCATCTCTTGTATCCAATTCTTGTCTCTAAGTCTGGGAAGTGTACCTGTAGGTTGCTAGTAGTGTTGATTACTCCTTGTAGTTGATGCTAGTTGGTTTATTTGGTGGAAGATCATATGTTCAGATATTTTATGCATATTAGTACTCCTCTGATTATGAACATGAATATGCTTTGTGAGTAGTTACGTTTGTTCCTGAGGACATGGGAGAAGTCTTGCTATTAGTAGTCATGTGAATTTGGTATTCGTTCGATATTTTGATGAGATGTATGTTGTCTCTCCTCTAGTGGTGTTATGTGAACGTCGACTACATGACACTTCGCCATTATTTGGGCCTAGAGGAAGGCATTGGGAATTAATAAGTAGATGATGGGTTGCTAGAGTGACAGAAGCTTAAACCCTAGTTTATGCTATGCTTCGTAAGGGACTGATTTGGATCCACTTGTTTCGTGCTATGGTTAGGTTTACCTTAATACTTCTTTTATAGTTGCGGATGCTTGCAATAGGGGTTAATCATAAGTGGGATGCTTGTCCAAGTAAGGGCAGCACCCAAGCACCGGTCCACCCACATATCAAATTATCAAAGTACCGAACGCGAATCATATGAACGTGATGAAAACTAGCTTGACGATAATTCCCATGTGTCCTCGGGAGCGCTTTTCTCTATATAAGAGTTTGTCTAGGCTTGTCCTTTGCTACAAAAAGGATTGGTCCACCTTGCTGCACTTTATTTACTTTTGTTACTTGTTGCTCGTTACAAATTATCTTATCACAAAACTATCTGTAACCTATTATTTCAGTGCTTGCAGAGAATACCTTGCTGAAAACCGCTTATCATTTCCTTCTGCTCCTCGCTGGGTTCGACACTCTTACTTATCGAAAGGACTATGATAGATCCCTGATACTTGTGGGTCATCAAGACTCTTTTCTGGCGCCGTTGCCAGGGAGTGAAGCGCCTTTAGTAGGTGGAATTTGGTAAGGAAAAATTTATATAGTGTGCTGAAATTTACTGTCACTTGTTACTATGGAGAGTAATCCTCTGAGGGGCTTGTTCGGGGTATCTTCACCCCGACCAGTAGAGCAAAGAGTTTCTCCTCAACCTACTGAACCTACTGAAAATGAAAATGTCTACTTTGAGATTCCTTCGGATATGATAGAAAAACTGCTAGGTAATCCTTTTGCAGGAGACGGAACAAAGCATCCTGACGAGCACCTAATATATGTGGATGAAGTTTGTGGATTATCTAAGCTTGCAGGTGTGCCCGATGATGTTATTAAGAAGAAGGTCTTCCCTTTATCTTTGAAGGGAGATGCATTGACATGGTATAGGCTATGTGATGATATGGGATCATGGAACTACAAACGATTGAAATTGGAATTTCATCAGAAGTTTTATCCTATGCATCTTGTTCATCGTGATCGCAATTATATATATAATGTTTGGCCTCGCGAAGGAGAAAGCATCGCTCAAGCTTGGGGGAGGCTTAAATCAATGTTATATTCATGCCCCAATCATGAGCTCCCAAGAGAAATAATTATTCAAAAAATTTATGCTCGGCTTTCTGATAACAATCGCACCATGCTCGATACTTCTTGTGCTGGCTCTTTTATGATGAAGACTATTGAATTCAAATGGGATTTATTGGAAAGAATTAAACGCAACTCTGAAGATTGGGATCTCGGCGAAGGTAAGGAGTTAGGTATGACACCTAAGTTTGATTGTGTTAAATCTTTTATGGATACCGATGTTTTCCGTAAATTTAGCACTAAATATGGACTTGACTCTGAGATAGTAGCTTCTTTCTGTGAATCTTTTGCTGCTCATATTGATCTCCCTAAGGAGAAGTGGTTTAAATATCATCCTCCCATAGAAGTAAAAGTAGCTGCACCTATTGAAGTTGAAGAAAAGACTATCACTTATAATGATCCTATTGTTCCTACTGCTTATCTTGAGAAGCCACCTTTTCCGGTTAGGATAAAGGATCATGCTAAAGCTTCAACTGTAGTTCGTAAAAGCAATATTAGAACCTATACACCTCCTAAGCAAGTTAAAGTTGAACCTAATATTGCTATTGTTAAATATCTCTTGTCTGATAATATTGATGGGCATGTTATTCATTTTTGTGATGAAACTGCTAGAATTGCCAAACCTTGTGCTAAAGATAAACATAGACCCGTGGTAGGCATGCCTGTTATTTCTGTTAGAATAGGAGATCATTGTTATCATGGCTTATGTGATATGGGTGCTAGTGCTAGTGCTATACCTCATGACTTATACAAAGAAATTATGCATGATATTGCACCTGCTGAGATAGAAGATATTGATGTTACCATCAAGCTTGCCAATAGAGATACCATATCACCCATTGGAATTGTTAGAGATGTTGAAGTCTTGTGTGGGAAAACTAAATATCCTGCTGATTTTCTTGTTCTTGGTTCCCCACAAGATAGCTTTTGTCCCATTATTTTTGGTAGACCCATCTTGAACACAGTTAATGCTAAGATAGATTGCGAAAAGGATGTTGTTACTATTGGTCTTGATGATATGTCTCATGAGTTTAACTTTTCTAAATTTTGTAGACAACACCGTGAAGAAGAACTGCCTAGTAAAGATGAAACTATTGGTCTTGCTTCTATTGCCGTACCTCCTAGTGATCCTTTAGAACAATATTTGCTAGACCATGAAAATGATATGTTTATGAATGAAAGAAGGGAAATAGATGAAGTATTCTTCAAACAGGAACCCATCCTGAAACACAATTTTCCTGTTGAAATCCTAGGGGATCCTCCTCCACCCAAGGGTGATCCCGTGTTTGAGCTTAAACCATTACCTGATACTCTTAAATATGCTTATCTTGATGAGAAAAAGATATATCCTGTTATTATTAGTGCTAACCTTTCAGAGCATGAAGAAGAGAGATTATTGAAAACTCTGAAGAAGCACTTAAGGGCATTAGTCCCACTCTATGTCAACACAAAATAAATTTGGAGAAAGATGCCAAACCAGTTCGTGATCACCAACGACGACTGAATCCTAAGATGAAAGAAGTGGTAAGAAAGGAAATACTGAAGCTCCTTGAGGCAGGTATAATTTAGGGATAATTAGATTTATGCCCCTAGTTGTGTTCCACTTGTCTGTTTTACCCCTAATTCCCAAAAGTCACCGGTTCTGTCCAAGTCACTTCGATCCTCTTATGCTTTTGCCGTTTGACCGTTTGACCGTCAGTTTGAAAACTTCATAACTAATTCATAAAAAATCAAAAAAATGCAAATAAGATACTAAAATGTTCAGAAAAACATCACCTATATGTCAGTGTCATTTGCATTCATGAAAAAAGTGTTGGAAAGTGCACATCCGAGTTTTAGCGCTTTTGATACCACCATGAATAGTAAATTCTAAAAAATTCAAAAAAATATGGTGGCAAAGAACGACAAGTGTTTTAAGTGCTTGCCAAGTTTCATTAGGGAACGACATTCGTGGAAGTCGTGGCAAAAAAATTATCTATTTTGGAGTGTTGATTGTTTTTTTTGCCACGGCACCCACGAATGTTATTCCCTGATGAAACTTGGCAGGCACTTAAAACATTTGTCATTCTTTGGCACCAAATTATTTTTGAATTTTTTTGAACTTTTTTAGTTTTTACTATTCATGGTGGTAGCATAAGAGCTAAAACTCGGATGGGCACTTTCCAACCCTTTTTCATGAATGCAAATGACACTGACATATAGGTGATCTTTTTTTGAACATTTTGGTATCTTATTTGCATTTTTCTGATTTAGTATGAATTAGTTATGAAGTTTTCAAACTAATGGTCAAACGGTCAATGGGGAAAAGCATAAGAGGAGCAAAGTGATTTGGTCAGAACCGGTGACTTTTGGGAATTAGGGGTAAAACAGATGAGTGGGACACAACTAGGGGCATAAATCTAATTATCCCTATAATTTATCCCGTTGCTGATAGTCAGTGGGTAAGTCATGTCCATTGTGTCCCTAAGAAGGGAGGTATTACTATCATTCCTAATGATAAAGATGAATTGATTCCGCAAAGAATTATTACAGGTTATAGGATGGTAATTGATTTCCGCAAACTAAATAAAGCTACTAAAAAGGATCATTACCCCTTCCCTTTTATCGATCAAATGCTAGAAAGATTATCCAAACATACACATTTTTGCTTTCTAGATGGTTATTCTGGTTTCTCTCAAATACCTGTGTCAGTCGATGATCAATCAAAGACCACTTTTACTTGCCCTTTCGGTACTTTTGCTTATAGACGTATGCCTTTTGGTTTATGTAATGCACCTGCTACCTTTCAAAGATGCATGATGGCTATATTCTCTGACTTTTGTGAAAAGATATGTGAGGTTTTCATGGATGATTTCTCCGTTTATGGATCCTCTTTTGATGATTGCTTGAGCAACCTTGATCGAGTTTTGCAGAGATGTGAGGAAACTAGTCTTGTCTTGAATTGGGAAAAGTGCCACTTTATGGTTAATGAAGGTATTGTCTTGGGGCATAAAGTTTCTGAAAGAGGTATTGAAGTTGATAAAGCCAAGGTTGATGCTATTGAAAAGATGCCATGTCCCAAGGACATCAAAGGTATAAGAAGTTTCCTTGGTCACGCCGGTTTTTATAGGAGGTTCATTAAGGACTTCTCAAAAATTTCTCGGCCTCTGACTAATTTATTACAAAAAGATATACCATTTGTCTTTGATGATGATTGTGTAGAAGCACTTGAAATACTTAAGAAAGCATTGATCTCTGCACCTATTGTTCAGCCACCTGATTGGAATTTACCCTTTAAAATTATGTGTGATGATAGTGATTATGCTGTAGGTGCTGTTCTAGGGCAAAGAGTTGATAAGAAATTAAATGTTATTCAATATGCTGGTAAAACTCTAGACAATGCTCAGAGAAATGATGCTACTACTGAAAAAGAATTCTTAGCAGTTGTATTTGCTTGTGATAAGTTTAGACCTTATATTGTTGATTCTAAAGTAACTATTCACACGGATCATGCAGCTATTAAATATCTTATGAAAAAGAAAGATGCTAAACCTAGACTTATTAGATGGGTTCTCTTGCTACAAGAATTTGATTTGCATATTATTGATAGAAAGGGAGCTGAGAACCCCGTTGCGGACAACTTGTCTAGGCTAGAGAATGTTCTTGATGACCCACTACCTATTGATGATAGCTTTCCTGATGAACAATTAAATGTCACAAATACTTCTCGTACTGCTCCATGGTATGCTGATTATGCTAACTATATTGTTGCTAAATTTATACCACCTAGTTTCACATACCAGCAAAAGAAAAAGTTTTTCTATGATTTGAGACATTACTTTTTGGATGACCCACATCTTTATAACGAAGGAGTAGATGGTGTTATTAGACGTTGTGTACCTGAGCATGAACAAGAACATATCCTACGCAAGTGTCACTCCGAGGCTTATGGAGGACACCACGCCGGAGATAGAATTACACATAAGGTATTGCAATCCGGTTTTTATTGGCCTACTCTCTTCAAGGATGCCCGTAAGTTTGTCTTATCTTGTGATGAATGTCAAAGAATTGGTAATATTAGTAGACGTCAAGAAATGCCTATGAATTATTCACTTGTTATTGAACCATTTGATGTTTGGGGCTTTGATTATATGGGACCTTTTCTTGCCTCTAATGGATATACACATATTTTAGTTGCTGTTGATTATGTTACTAAGTGGGTAGAAGCTATTCCAACTAGTAGTGCTGATCATAACACCTCTATTAAGATGCTTAACGAAGTTATTTTTCCGAGGTTTGGAGTCCCTAGATATTTAATGACTGATGGTGGTTCACATTTTATCATGGCGCTTTTCGTAAAATGCTTGCTAAGTATGATGTTAATCATAGAATTGCATCCCCTTATCACCCGCAGTCTAGTGGTCAAGTAGAATTAAGTAATAGAGAGCTCAAATTAATTTTTCAATAGACTGTTAATAGATCTAGAAAGAATTGGTCCAAGAAACTTGATGATGCATTATGGGCCTATAGAACTGCATATAAAAATCATATGGGTATGTCTCCATATAAAATGGTTTATGGAAAAGCATGTCATTTACCTATCGAACTAGAACATAAGGCATATTGGGCCATTAAAGAGCTCAACTATGATTTCAAACTTGCCGGTGAGAAGAGGTTATTTGACATTAGCTCACTTGATGAATGGAGAACCCAAGCCTATGAGAATGCCAAATTGTTTAAAGAAAAAGTTAAAAGATGGCATGCCAAAAGAATACAAAAGCGTGAGTTTAATGTAGGTGATTATGTATTGCTATACAACTCTCGTTTAAGATTTTTTGCAGGAAAACATCTCTCTAAATGGGAAGGTCCTTACGTTATCGAGGAGGTCTACCATTCCGGTGCCATAAAAATCAACAACTTCGAAGGCACAAACCCGAAGGTGGTGAACGGTCAAAGAATCAGACATTATATCTCAGGCAATCCCATAAATGTTGAAACCAATGTTATTGAAACCGTAACCCCGGAAGAATACATAAGGGACACTTTCCGAAACGTTTCGGACTCCGAAAAGGGATAGGTATGTGGTGCGGTAATTAAACCGACTCCAAAACAGTTCTAAAGGCAATTTTTCTCCGTTTTGGAATATTTAGAAAAATAGAAAAATAAGAAGCAGTCCGGGAAGGACACGAGGGTGGAGGGCGCGCCCTACCACCCTGGGCGCGCCCCCTGCCTCGTGGGCACCTCATGCGTTCTCCGGACTCCGTTTTCTTGCACGATACGTATTTTGGTCGGTAAAAATTCATTATATAATCTCCCGAAGGTTTTGACTCCTGTATCACGCAATTATCCTCTATTTTTTGTTTTGAGCTGTTTTCTGTCAGGGTTGTCAAGGCCAGGCATCATGTCGTCCCCCTCCTCCAACAATGGTGACAACGATGCTTGGCTAATGAAGATAGAACTGAAGAGGGAAGAACCCATGGAGATCCACAAGGATGAAGGGATCAAGAAGGCCACGGAGGATCAAGCTCCTGAAGACAACCTTCAACTTGATCACAATCTTCTTACCCCAACTGAGATCAAAGCTTTCAAGATGATTGAGTTAGCTCGTATACAAAACAAGTATCTCACACATGAAAATATTTTGTTGAAGGAGCATATCGTTGCACTCAAGGGCATTATCCGCAAGTTGGAGGACCTCTTACGCTCGATGTGCGACTATCCATCATCACCTCCACCTTCTTCACCAGCAAAGGAGACATAATCACATGGGTATGGGAACTCCCCTTGGCAACTGCCAAGCTTGGGGGAGGTGCCCCGGTATCATATCACAATCACATCTCTATCTTTACTGTTTTTCTTAGTTCGATCCTATTAGAATTATCTTAATCTAGTAGAATAAAGTTTTGGTATGATCTAGTTTTGAGTTTTCCTTTATGATCTCTCTATGTAATCGAGTCCGTGAGATATATAATAAAGATTAGTGTTGAGTCAAGGGCTTGATTATTTTGCCATGATCTTGAGGGAATAAAAGAAAAGAGAAAAGAATAAAAAGAAACAAAGAAATCATATTGGTTTTATGGAGAGTAATGACTTCACATAGAAAGAGTATGATGATTAAAAATTGTTGGGAGTTGGCAAACATAGCTTTGGTCATCCTTGCAATTAATAGGAAGTAATAAAGAAAGAGAGGTTTCACGTATAAATATACTATCTTGGACATCTTTTATGATTGGGAGCACTCATTAAAATATGACATGATAAAGAGTTGATGTTGGACAAGGAAGACAACGTAATGGGTTATGTTTTCTTATATCTGAGATAAAGTATATTGCCATGGATCATCCAACATGTTGAGCTTGCATTTCCCCCTCATGCTTGCCAAATTCTTTGCACCAAGTAGAGATACTACTTGTGCTTCCAAATACCCTTAAACCAGTTTTGCCATGAGAGTCCACCATATCTACCTATGGATTGAGTAAGATCCTTCAAGTAAGTTGTCACCGGTGCAAGCAATAAAAATTTCTCTCTAAATATGTATGATTGATTGGTGTGGAGGAAATAAGCTTTATACAATCTTGTGATGTGGAAGAAATAAAAGCGACGGACTGCATAATAAAGGTCCATATCACAAGTGGCAATATAAAGTGACGTTCTTTCGCATTAAGATTTTGTGCATCCAACCCTGAAAGCGCATGGCAACCTCTGCTTCCCTCTGCGAATGGCCTATCTTTTATTATTATCTTCTACCTTATGCAAGAGTCAAGGTGATCTTCACCTCTCCTTTTTACATTTTATCCTTTGGCAAGCACAGGATGTTGGAAAGATCCTGATATATATATATATCTAATTGGATGTGGGTCAGCATGAACTATTATTGTTGACATTACCCTTGAGGTAAAAGGTTGGAAGGCGAAACTATAAGCCCCTATCTTTCTCTGTGTCTGATTAAAACTCCGTAACCACAAGTATTGCGTGAGTGTTAGCAATTATGAAAGACTAAAAGATAGTTGAGTATGTGGACTTGCTGAAAAGCTCTGACATAGACTCTTTCTGATGTTATGATAAATTGCAATTGCTTCAATGACTGAGAATATAGTTTGTTGGTTCTCAATAAAGTTTTTGATTCATACTTTGCATTGTGAATAGATTATTACTTGAGCATCAGAAATCATATGACATTATCCATATATGTTGCTGTTATGGAAATAATCATGATGCCCTCATGTCCGTATTTTATTTTATCGACACCTCTACCTCTAAACATGTGGACATATTTATCGTTATCGGCTTCCGCTTGAGGACAAGCGAGGTCTAAGCTTGGGGGAGTTGATACATCCATTTTGCATCATGCTTTTATATCGTTATTTATTGCAATATGGGCTGTTATTACACATTATGTCACAATACTTATGCCTATTCTCTCTTATTTTACAAGGTTTACATAAGGAGGGAGAATACCGGCAGCTGGAATTCTGGGCTGGAAAAGGAGCAAATATTACATACCTATTCTGCACAACTCCAAAAGTCCTGAAACTCCACGAAAGTTATTTTTGGAAATAATAAAAAATACTGGAAGAAGAATCCACGTCAGGGGGCCTCCACCTGGCCACGAGGGTGCCCCCTGGGCGCGCCCCCTGCCTCGTGGGCCCCCTGTTGGCCCTCCGGTGGCCATCTTCTGCTATATGAAGTCTTTCGTCCGAAGAAAAATAATAAGCAAGCTTTCGGGACGAGACTCCGCTGCCACGAGGCGGAACCTTGGCGGAACGAATCTAGGGCTCCGGCAGAGCTGTTCTGCCGGGGACACTTCCCTCCGGGAGGGGGAAATCATCTCCACCGTCATCACCAACGCTCCTCTCATCGGGAGAGGGCCAATCTACATCAACATCTTCACCAGCACCATCTCCTCTCAAACCCTAGTTCATCTCTTGTATCCAATTCTTGTCTCTAAGTCTGGGATTGGTACCTGTAGGTTGCTAGTAGTGTTGATTACTCCTTGTAGTTGATGCTAGTTGGTTTATTTGGTGGAAGATCATATGTTCAGATCATTTATGCATATTAATACTCCCCTGATTATGAACATGAATATGCTTTGTGAGTAGTTACGTTTGTTCCTAAGGACATCGCAGAAGTCTTGCTATTAGTAGTCATGTGAATTTGGTATTCGTTCGATATTTTGATGAGATGTATGTTGTCTCTCCTCTAGTGGTGTTATGTGAACGTCGACTACATGACACTTCACCATTATTTGGGCCTAGCGGAAGGCATTGGGAAGTAATAAGTAGATGATGGGTTGCTAGAGTGACAGAAGCTTAAACCCTAGTTTATGCGTTGCTTCGTAAGGGACTGATTTGGATCCACTTGTTTCATGCTATGGTTAGGTTTACCTTAATACTTCTTTTGTAGTTGCGGATGCTTGCAATAGGGGTTAATCATAAGTGGGATGCTTGTCCAAGTAAGGACAGCACCCAAGCACCGGTCCACCCACATATCAAATTATCAAAGTACCGAACGCGAATCATATGAACGTGATGAAAACTAGCTTGACGATAATTCCCATGTGTCCTTGGGAGCGCTTTTCTCTATATAAGAGTTTGTCCAGGCTTGTCCTTTGCTACAAAAAGGATTGGGCCACCTTGCTGCACTTTGTTTACTTTTGTTACTTGTTGCTCGTTACAAATTATCTTATCACAAAACTATCTGTTACCTATTATTTCAGTGCTTGCAGAGAATACCTTGCTGAAAACCGCTTATCATTTCCTTCTGCTCCTCGTTGGGTTCGACACTCTTACTTATCGAAAGGACTACGATAGATCCCCTATACTTGTGGGTCATCATTAGTGCATGTCACCAAAAACTATATCGTTGGATTCGTATTTGAACATAGTTTCCAATGATATAATTTTTGGTGACATGCATGAGCATTTATTATACTATATATAATGTTAGTCAAATTTTTAATCGTACTATATATAGTAAGGTGCATGTGCGTTGCACGGAACAGTGAAATGCATTGATCGGGGAGTTGTTTATTTTGACAAAGTATGTGGGGGTCATCTCATGTGTAATGAGTATCGATAGGTTTCTTCGGATATTATTTCTTCTCTAGAGCTCACAAGCATCCGGGTGAATGGTAAATGTAGGCTAAATAGATAAAAAAAGTATCTTGTGCAAACAAAAGCGTTCAACTGTTCAACCTACACCAAAACTTTTGAAGAAATAAAACTTATTGTGCTTTGCAATAAATGAGCTTTAAGAATTATTTTTTGAGTATTGATTTTGTTTATTTTTTCTAGACCACCGTGAATGTAAATTAGGATGACTTGGAAGGGGGCATAGGAGATGTAAGAAATGGTTCATCATAAGTCTTTCACCATTACTCTAGTAAAAGTTCTCAATTAATCTCATAAATGGCAAGCGAGAACTCTAATGGACCAAAAGCATACATGGAAGATTCTAAACTAAACCATAAATGGATACACTTTTATCAAGCGCGATACTCTAATAGAGCAAGATCATGCATGGAAGGTTCTATACTATATAAATAAGAAGTGCCCACATGCTTAGACAGCGGCTTACATTGAGCGAAGACTAATGATGACCAGTTAACTTGGTAATGCATATGCCCAGGTGAACCTCCTTGGAGTCCCCATGCATCATCTTGGGGGAAGATCATACCAGGCCTCTTCCATGTCCACACTGCCGGCAACGGAGCAGCTCGACATAGTCGCATTCAGCATGATGGAGGCGCCGAGGTCGCCCTCGTACGTCGGAGGGGCAGTATTAGTGATCACGCACCACTACAGCGGCCTCGTGTCAGCGTTAGTGGCATTGACCCTGACGCACACTACAGAGACGGGTGGTAGCCTGCACGGGCCTTGCCGGTGCCCACGGCCAAGAGGAAGACACAGTCGTCGTCCTCCGCAACTAGCAGGCGCCGGTGGTCCTCCAGCGACTCCGGCACGGCAAACGGGTGCACGTCTCTAACTTGATGTTCACCACGGTCCAGTAGTGATTTTCGGACGGTGCCGTGAGGTGATGCATGAGGCTCCCGGCGAGCCCTCGAACGGCGGCGTGAACTCATGGCAGTAGCAGGGCGAGTGCGCGCATCTGGAACTATGCTCCGCCAATGAGTGTTGGTCGACGTACCTCTCGCAGCCGAAACTCTTGTAGACACAGGGCACCTTGCACGCATCAACCAAGCCGTCCATGAAACAGGAGTGGTTGTAGGGGACGTTGCGCTCGCCGCATGGAGCACAGGAGTAGCACACGAAGCGGTAGATGGTGTACCTACTAGTACTCCCTCTGTTTCTTTTACTAGTCTCTACTCTCTATCTCTACTCTCTACTTTCTTATCTTCTTCTCTCTTTTCAATCTACTCTTATTATTATACTCTTATAAAAAACAGATTTTCTGATAATGGTGTGCTTGCCATCCTGCAATATAGGCCGTCTGATCTATATCTGACGGATAGGAAGGAAACTATGACAATTTTGCAAGAAGATGGCCGCACCTCTCTCCACATTTGTAGATAAGGCCTTCCCTAATCCGTCCTTATCTCCCACAAGATAAACTACTCATATAAATGCATCTTGATGTTCCGTGCAATGCACGAGCCTTTTTTCTACTCTTATAAAAAAGAGAGTTGGTGATGATGGTGTGCCTGCCATCCTGCAATATAGGCCATCTAATTTATATCTGACGGATAGGACGGAAACTATGGCAATTTTGCAAAAAGATACCCACGCCCCTCTCCACATTTGCAAATAAGGCCTTCCCTCATTCATCCTTTTCTCTCACAAGATAATCTACTCATACAAATGCATCTTGATGTTATGTGCAACGCACGGGCATCTTGCTAGTCCTTATAAAAAAGTGAGTTGGTGATGATTGTGTGCCTGCCATCTTGCAATACAGACCGTCCAATCTATATCTGACGGATAGAAAGCAAACTATGGCAATTTTAGTAATGATATTTGTCGATTGTTCGCCACCAGCCCAATCCTGGCGAATCCCACATAACCGTCAGATTTCCATCCGACGGTGGCCTGTTTTTAAGCCATAGTATTTGACAAAACTAGCACTGTTACACACGTACTGTAACTGCGTCGCGGGCGTTTGCAACTGCCATGTCTCCCAGCGAACATTTGCTAGGGATTGGAGTTAGCACTAATGGTGGTTCATAGTCGTTCCACGCTCGGGCATTGAAGTTGGCAACTATTTTACGATATACTACTACTCCAGTGCTAGTAGTAGAGCAGACTCCTACTCCACTATACTACTCAGGCATAGTAGTAGGTACTGTAGTTTATTGTACTAGTACTGTGATCCCTCAAGCAAATTATCTGGCATCAATATGACCCTATGATGTTGTGATGTGTCTCGTAAGTCAAGCGGCGTGTTGCTGCTACATTCTCATCATCACATGTCCACTTCCCGCAGCATATATTCGCTTCTCCATCCTCGTTCACACATAATCGTCCAATCTTCCATCCCCTCTAGGCGCCTCCCCCCTCTTCTGAAACCCAAACACTAACAATGGCAGAACCGAGCAGCGTCCGCCGAAAGAGTGGCTGGAATTCGCTCCCCACGGAGGTAATCAAGCTCATTGTTTCGCATGTGGACAATCTTAGTACCATGTCGCTCGCCGCGTGCTCAACGAGGTTGTACCATTTACTCAAAGCCCTCAGGCCAAAGCTTTTTAAGCCAACTCCCTGCTTGTTGATGCTGCCTGATCTTCAGAAACGGCGTGTCATGCAGAATAATGGTCGTAGGGTGGCGAGCATCAACCCCCTCGACTGCGATCCGATCCCCGTCACCCTCAACTACATTAACAGTATGTACTGGGTCGGCATGAATATGTCTTGGATGGTGCTCATCGACGGTCGCGGCAACTGGATGCTCATGGATGTATACACCCGGCGATTGATCCCCCTTCCTTCGATCAACACTCCACTGCTTTGGCACCACGGACCAGAATACTCGGAATCTTACAGTAGCCAACATGATACCAAGTTTGATTTGCTCACGGTTGTAATGTGCCAAGTGCCCACAAGATCTGTGAATTATAAAGACTTCAGGCTAATTGCGTTCTTCAACTGCGGTCTCGCCTATCTGATAGGTCACTGCGTTAAGTGGATAAATCTGCACGTCCATCGCAGGATCATACGTCCTCCATGGTTCTCTGATGCCATTGAACACAAGGGCTTCATTTACGCTGTGGACTCCTTCTATGGCTGGACGTATTGTTGGCCTACTCCAGTCATTGCTACAAACAGCTATTACAGCAGTATGTTACTTTCCTATGATATCATGATGGCTTGCTTATATTACTGTCAACATTTAATGAAAAAATATTCATGCTCATAACATGGTGTTCTTCAGATTGACTACAATACGATCCCTTTTTTTTACTCCAACTTGATATGATGTTGTAGGTCACCTGGTTTCCCTACCCTTCCTAATCCCAGAACCTTTCAAAGAAAAGTGGCATGGCAATTGCAGGTGGTTCCTGGCTCGACCAGACGACGACGAACGATTGATGATCGTTCGCACGTACCGGACGTGTTGTTTCGTGGAATACAATCACAGTCACTGCAAGGTCTTTGAGCAGGATCCCAGCTTCTCTGGGCCTTCAGGAATTTTTGACTGGAGGCTGGTAAGTAGCCTTGGTACACGCTCTCTGTTTCTCAGACTGAATTATCTGATTAACCAGGAGATAACCGATGGCAAGGATCACGATGGCATCGCGGTTTTGTTCATCAGGCAAAACTGTGTGTACACAATGTACCGTGCGTCTCTCCATGCACCATACCCTGATATGTGACACCACGCTCTGCAGCCCAAAGTACGAGAGAGGGTTGCAAGTATCATACTTCGACTTGCTGGCTGGAGTTTCCCCCGTCAGGCACCCATCTGGTTCAAGCCGTCGGCCAATCTCCATAGCCTAATAAATAGTAACGTCTAACTCAGCCAGTTTGTTTGATGCGTACACTTGGTGTAGTAGGATCTTTATTTAGTTTGATGCATACACTTGTTCTTTTTTGGTAGCCCTATTGTAATGATGGCTGATGTTTGGTTTGGAAGAGAGAGCTGCGTCTTTACTCTTCTGGCCTGCTTACTGCTTCTGTTGCACCCCCAGCCCTGGTTGCTGCTGCTGCTGCTGTTTTCAATGTACAGTCAGTAGTATATTTCATCTGTTGGTTGAATAAATGTGTTGTTAGAATGACAAACTCAATGATTTGGAAGTTGTTGCACGGTCTGATCCTTTAGTGCCCGTATGTAGCGCATATTATTTTTGGTACAGAACACATTTTCCACTTGTCAATAACATGCAGCCCAGTGATGAAGGCCTAATAGAGGAGCCCATAATTAACTGGAAGGGAGGATCTCACATGAATCCGGCCCAGGTATATGCTCATGGTCCCCTAAACATAAATAAGTAAATAAATAAATAAAGCTAAATGCTCATGCACCAGTTCTTTAAATTTACGATTTGAAAAGTCAAATTATAACAAGAGGATATTATTTCCTATGAGAGTGTCATTACATTCAGTCGATATTATCCTTAGGCAAAGATAGCGACCAGTCTTTTTTCTCCCACCATTTTCTTCCTGCAACCAGCGGACCCATGCAAATCGTAGTCAATGTCGTAAATAGTTCCGGTCCATTATTATTTTTTGATAAGAATGCCCAACCTAGCCCAACACATTGGCGACACCACTTTATCCCAGGGCTTCTGAATGTGCTCGACTTCACATCTCAAGAAGAAAATTGTCTCAAAAAAAACCTCAAGAAGAAAAAGGTGCTACGCAGCATTTTACAATAAGTTTTAGCCATATAAATTAATTCTTATAATCCAGCATAATGAGTTTTTGGGTCTGACCGGTCTAGCCGCCAAAACCAAACCTCCGCCAGCGGGAGCGCCTATTCCTGCCTTCTACGGCTGGTTGCGCGCCGTGCACGCATCACCACCCTGTCGTACCCTGAAATGCTGGCCAGGCCATCCCTTTACTCCCCCCGACATCCTATTCTTCTCCGGCCACGGCAGCCTACCCCGCGATAGAACCAGTGAACCCTCGTACTCCCATCCACCTACGTCCATACTATCGGATGTTCCCCGGCTCCTGTTCATTCCCGTCCGAGGCCTCGCCGTCGTCCTCCGCCTTGGTGCGCTCGCAACGGCGCCGCCGTCCGGCCATGTCAACATAGTGAATCGGGAAAGGACTGTAGTTGTGAGTATGACAGTACGGACACACCAGGTCCACTCCCAAACACAAGCAAGCGCCTCTTTACTATTCAGATGCACCACTCGTTTTTTTACTCTAATCCACCCTGCTGATATCTCGGACCCACATCATTTTCCACGTATAGTCAATTAACGACATAATTGCATAATGTTTTTTTAGGATTTGTTCAGAGGAGCGGGCTATAAACTGGGTTGTGCGGTCTTTGTGGCCCGTCTAACAACATGACCAGCCCATCAGTTTTTCTTTGGGAAAATAGGTAGCCCACTATTTCTTTTTGAAGAATACCCAAGCTAGGTCTATTTGTTTTCTCTGACTTACTAGGCTGCAAATCTTTCAAGACGAGAAGGGATGCATTCCGGCCTGGCCAAAGAGTATGGGCAGTAAATCTTAAAAGTAATATGAAAGGGGTTGCAAATTCCAAAAAAATATAGCAAATGGGCAAATAGTTTCTTTTTTGTTTTTGTTCTTCAATGATATTTTATATTTCATTGGATTTTAACATAACATAGTACTACTTTATTTTTAAATTTGTTTTAGTATGGCTACTAATTTTGGATTAAAAATATTTTGTTCCCAGCAAAAATATGCGAATTTTTAACTTTTTGCATATTTTTTAGTTCAAATTTTTAACCCTCGCACTGACCAGAAAATGGGCGGCAATTCTAAAAATAGAAAATGGGCTGCAATAAATTCCATATGAATTAGCAAATGGGTTGTAAATTATAAAAATAATAGCAAACGGGTTGTACATGCCACAGATTTCGAGGCTGACTTGTTTACGCAAGGCTTTGTCAGTCAACACACGATTCTAGTAGCAGTGAGGAAAATCATGAGTTTAATTTTTCTAAGTTTAGTAGAAAACATCATAAGGTAGAATTGCCTAGTAAGGATGAAATAATTGGTCTTGCTTCTATTGTTGTGCCTCCTACTGATCCACTAGAACAATATTTGCTAGACCATGAAAATGATATACATATGCGTGAAAGAAATGAGATACATAAAATTTTCTTTGAACAACGCCCTCTGCTTAAACACAATTTGCCTATTGAGACTCTAGGAGGAACTGCTCCACCTAAAGGTGATCCTGTGTTTGAATTGAAACAATTATCAGACACTTTGAAATATGCTTATCTTGATGAGGAGAAGATCTATCATGTTATTATTAGTGCTAACCTTTCAGAACATCAAGAAGAAAGACTATTGAAGGTTCTGAGGAAGCACTGAGCTGCTATTGGATATACTCTTGATGATCTTAAGGGCATTAGTCCCACTCTCTGTCAGCACAAAATTAATATGGAGCCTAATGCTAAGCCCGTTCTTGATCACCAACGAAGGTTGAATCCTAAAATGAAATAAGTGGTAAGAACTGAAATATTGAAGCTTCTGGAAGCAGGTATTATCTATCCCATAGCTGATAGTAGATGGGTAAGTCATGTTCATTGTGTCCCTAAGAAGGGAGGTATTACTGTTGTTCCTAATGATAAAAACGAGCTTATTCCACAAAGCATTGTTACTGGCTACAGAATGGTAATTAATTTTAGAAAATTAAATAAAGAAACTAGAAAAGATCATTACCCTTTGCCTTTTATTGATCAAATGCTAGAAAGACTATCAAAGCACACACACTTTTGTTTCCTTGATGGATACTCTAGTTTTTCTCAAATACCTGTTTCACAACCTAATCCAGAGAAACCACCTTTACTTGTCCTTTAGGAAGTTATGCTTATAGACGTATGCCTTTTGGTTTATGTAATGCACCTGCTACCTTTCAAAGATGTATGACTGCTATATCCTCTGATTTTTGTCAGAAGATTGTTGAGGTTTTCATGGATGATTTTTCCGTTTACGGAACTTCTTTTGATGATTGCTTAAGCAACCTTGATCGAGTTTTGCAGAGATGCGAGCAAACTAATCTTGTCTTGAATTGGGAGAAGTGCCACTTTATGGTTAATGAAGGTATTGTCTTGGGACATAAAATTTCTAAACGAGGTATTGAGGTGGATAAAGCGAAGGTTGATGCAATTGAGAAAATGCCATGTCCTAAAGATATCAAAGGTATTCATAGTTTCCTCGGTCATGTTGGTTTCTATTGCAGATTTACTAAAGACTTCTCTAAAATTTCTAGGCCTCTTACAAATCTTTTACAAAAGGATGTTCCATTTGTTTTGGATGATGATTATGTAGACGCCTTTGAAACGCTTAACAAAAGCCTTGATTTCTGCACCTATTGTTCAACCACCTCATTGGAACTTGCATTTTGAAATTATGGGTGATGCTAGTGATTATGTTGTTGGTGCTGTTCTAGGACAAAGAGTTGATAAAAAATAAATTTTATTCATTATGCTAGCAAAACTCTGGACAGTGCCCAACGAAATTATGTTACTACTGAAAAGGAATTTTTAGCAGTTGTGTTGCTTGTGAAAAATTCAGGTCTTACATTGTTGATCCTAAAGTGATTGTTCACACCGATCATGCTACTATAAAATATCTTATGGAAAATAAAGATGCTAAACCTAGACTTATTATGTATGTTCTTTTGCTACGAGAATTTGACTTACATATCACTGATAGAAAAGGAGCTGAGAACCCCGTAGCTGATAACTTGTCTAGGTTAGAAAATATTCTTGATGACCCACAACCTATTAATGATAGTTTTCCTGATGAGCAATTAGCTGCAATAAGTGTTTCTCATAACACTCCTTGGTATGCTGACTATGCTAATTACATTGTTGCTAAATACATACCACCCAGTTTCACATACCAACAAAAGAAAAAATTCTTCTATGATTTAAGACATTACTTTTGGGATGGACCACATCTTTATAAAGAAGGAGTAGATGGTATTATTAGATGTTGTGTACCTGAGCATGAACAGGGACAAATCATACGGAAATGTCACTCCGAAGCTTATGGAGGGCATCATGCAGGAGATAGAACTGCTCACAAGGTATTGCAATCTGGTTTTATTGGCCTACTCTCATCAAGGATGCCCGTAAGTTTGTTTTATCTTGTGATGAATGTCAAAGAATTGGAAATATTGGTAAGCGTCAAGAAATGCCTATGAATTATTCACTTGCTGTTGAACCATTTGATGTTTGGGGATTTGATTACATGGGACCTTTTCCTTCGTCTAATGGGTATACTCATATTTTGGTTGTTGTTGATTATGTCACTAAGTGGGTAGAAGCTATTCCAACTAGTAGTGTTGATCACAACACCTCTATTAAAATGCTTAAGGAAGTCATTTTCCCAAGGTTTGGAGTCCCTATATATTTAATGATTGATGGTGGTTCACATTGTATTCATGGTGCTTTCCGTAAAATGCTTGCCAAGTATGATATTAACCATAGAATTGCATCACCCTATCACCCACAATCTAGTGGTCAAGTTGAACTTAGCAATAGAAAAATAAAGTTGATATTACAAAAAACTGTTAATAGGTGCCGAAAGAATTGGTCTAAGAAATTAGATGATGCACTTTGGGCTTACAGAACAACATATAAAAATCCTATTGGTATGTCTCCTTATAAAATGGTTTATGGAAAAGCTTTACATTTGCCTCTTGATTTAGAACATAAAGCATATTGGGCAATTAAAGAACTCAACTATGATTTCAAACTTGCCGGTGAAAAGAGGTTATTTAATATTAGCTCACTAGATGAATTGAGAACCCAAGCTTATGAAAATGCCAAGTTATTTATAGAAAAAGTTAAAAGATGGCATGACAAAAGAATACAAAAGCGGGAATTCAAAGTTGGGGAATATGTTCTTCTATACAATTCTCGTTACAGATTATTTGCAGGAAAACTTCTCTCCAAATGGGAAGGACCCTATGTCATCGAAGAGGTTTATCGGTCTAGAGCCATCAAAATAAATAATGCCGAAGGGACTAATCCGAAGGTGGTCAATGGACAAAGAATGAAGCATTATATCTCAGGTATGCCTATTAATGTTGAAACTAACATTATTCAAACTATGACACCAAAGGAATACATAAAAGAGACCTTCCAGAACACTCCAGAACCCTGAAAAGGAAGAGGTACATGATACGGTAAGTAAACCGTCTCCAAAAATTCCACAAAGTATTTTTTTCAGTTTTGGAATATAAGAAAAACACAAAAATAAGAAACACCCAAGGGGGCCACCTAGGTGCCCACGAGGCATCCAAGCGCGCCCACCCCCTGGGTGCGCCCTGGTGGCTTGTGGGCCCCTCATGAGCCTTCCCGACTTTGTTTTCTTCTGGAATACTTGTTTTGCAAAAAAATCTTTATATATACTCCAGGATGTTTTGACCACCGCATCGCGTAAATAGCCTCTGTTCTTGGTCCATGCTATTTTCTGAGAGATCTAGTTCGCTATTTTTTTCTTGTGGAAGCATCGCCGGGCAAACGCCCCTACAACAAAGTCTACTACGAGTAGTCGTCAGGAGAGCAGGACAATGGCAAGGTGGAGAAAGGCCGAAGAAGTTGCAGAGAACCATGTTCAAGGAGGACAAGCCATGCCCATGGAGAAAACTGCATAGGAGGGAGATATCCTTCAACCCTTTTATGATCATCTCTCCTCGTCTGAAATTGAAGCCCTAAGGATCTTTGAAACAGTTTGAGTTCAGAATACTTATCTCACTCATGAAATTATTTTGTTGGAGGAGCAAAACATTGCCCATCGGAGCATCAATCGTAAATTGGAGTATCTGCTAGGACAATCCCACCACTTCATCACCACCACCATCACTAAAGAAAGAAACATGAGTACACGGGTATGGGCACTCCCCTTGGCTTGTACCAAGCTTGGGGAGGTGCCCCGGTATCGTACCACCATCACTTTTATTATATCTACCTGTTTTTAGTTCGATCCTTAGTTATTTCATGATTTAGTTGAATAAAAGTTTAGTATGATCTATTTTGAAGTGCTAGTTTTGTGATCTATCTATCCATGTAATCGAGTTGAGAGTTATATAGTAAAGAGTAGCTTGAAGTTTTGCTTCTTTACTTTTATGTTTCAGTCCTAACAATGAAAATTATGATAAATATCATATGCTAATCCTATGGAAAGTAATGACATTACATAAGGAAAAGTATAAGTGCTAAAATTTATTGAAAGTTGACAAACATAGCATTGGACAATGATGCAACTCATGAAACAATTAATAAGGGAAGAGAAGATTCACATGCAAATACACTATCTTGGACATCTTTTATGATTGTGAGCCCCCATTAAGTATTTTATGCCAAATTGTTGACGTTGGACAAGGAAGACAACGTAATGGATGATGTTTGCTTATATTCACATAGAAGTTATATTGTCATAGATCCTCCAACATGTGGTGCTTGCCAATATCTTTGCTAGCCAAAAATCCGCACCAAGTGGAGATACTACTTGTGCATCCAAAAACCTTAAACCCAGTTTCATGTCATGAGAGTCCACTATACCTACATATGGATTGAATAAGATCCTTCAAGTAAGTTGGCATCGGTGCATAAGGTAATAAAAATTGCTTCTAAATATGTATGAACTTTTATTGTAAGGGAAAATAAGCATTGTACGAACTTGTGATGGTAAAGAAATAAAAGTGACGGACTACATAATAGAGGTTGCTATCACAAGGGGCAATATAATGTGGCGTTCCTTTGCATTAAGAGTTTGTTCACCAAAATAAAAAGCGCATGACAACCTCTCTTTCCCTCTGTGAAGGGCCTACCTTTTACTTTTATCTACTTACTTTTTTATGCAAGAGTCAATAGTGTTCTCCTCTATTCCTTTTTATTTTTCACTTTTGTAAGCATCATGTGGTGGGGAAAGATCTAGGCAGATATATCCAGTTGGATATGAGTGATCATGAGTTATTATTGTTGACATCACCCTTGAGGTGAATAAGTTGTGAGGCGAAATTATAAGCCCCTATCTTTCTTTGTGTCTAGCTGAAACTTTTTGCTCCATATATATGTTGTGAGTGTTAGCAATCATAGAAGACTAAATGATGGTTGAGTATGTGGACTTGCTAAAAAGCTTCGACATGAGACCTTCCTGAAAATATGATGAATTGCAATTGCATTGTTGACTTAGAACATAGTTTTTTAGTTTTCAAGGAAGTTTATGCCTTATACTTTGTTGATGTGACGAATTGTTACTTGCTCATGAGAAGTTTTATGATAATGACTGTTGTTGTTATAACAATGATCATGATGCTACTTTATCCGTATTTTGTTTTTATCTACATCTCTCTCTAAACATGTGGACATGATTATCGATATCGGCTTTCGCTTGAGGACAAGCGAGGTCTAAGCTTGGGGGAGGTTATACGTCCACTTTTCATCATGATTTCCTACTATTATTTATAGTGTTTTTAATCAATATAACACTTTGTGGGGCAATTCTAATGCATTTTCTCTCTTAATATGCAAGATTTACACGAATAGGGAGATTGCGAGCAACTAGAATTCTGGACCTGAAAAAGCTATGTCAGAGATACCTATTCTGCACATCTCCAAATGAGCTGAAATTTTACAGAGATTTATTTTGCAATAAATAAAAAATATTTGAGCAAAGAAGTACTAGAGGGGGGCACCTAGGTACCCACGAGGCACAAGGGCGCGCCTGGCTTGTGGGGCCCCTGGCCAGCCTTTGGTGCCCATCTTCTGGTATATAAGCCCATTTTCCCTAGAAAAAATAAGGAGAGGGCTTTCGGGATGGAGCGCCGCCTTCTCGAGGCCGAACTTGGAAAGGAGCACTTTTGCTCTCTAGCGAAGCGATTCCGCCGGGGGCACTTCCCTCCGGGAGGGGGAAATCGAAGCCATCATCATCACCAACAACCATCTCATCGTGGGAGGACCAATCTTCATCAACATCTTCACCAGCACCATCTCATCTCAAACCCTAGTTCATCTCTTGTATTCAATCTTTGTCTCAAAACCTCAGATTGGTACCTGTGGGTTGCTAGTAGTGTTGATTACATCTCGTAGTTGATGCTTGTTGGTTTATTTGGTGGAAGATTATATGTTCAGATCTGTTATGCTATTAAATAACCCTCTGATCTTGGACATGAATATGATGTGTGAGTAGTTACTTTTGTTCTTGAGGACATGGGAGAAGTCTTGTCATACGTAATCATGTGAATTTGGTATTCGTTCGATATTTTGATGATGTGTGTATGTTGTGATTCCCTTAGTGGTGTTATGAACGTCGACTACATGACACTTCACCATCCTTGGGCCTACAGGAATGCATTGTGGAGTAGTTATTAGATGATGGGTTGCTAGAGTGACAGAAGCTTAAACCCTAGTTTATGCGCTATTCCGTAAGGGGCTGATTTGGATCCACATGTTTATTGCTATGGTTAGATTTATCTTAATTCTTCTTTCGTAGTTGCGGATGCTTGCGAGAGAGGTTAATCATAAGTGGGAGGCTTGTTCAAGTAAGAACAACACCAAGCATCGGTCCACCCACATATCAGATTATCAAAGTAGCGAACGCGAATCAAACAAACATGATGAAAGTGACTAGGTGAAATTCCCGTGTGTCCTCAGGAATGCTTAGCTTATTATAAGAGATCATTCTGGCATGTCCTTTGCTACAAAAAGGATTGGGCTACCTTGCTGCAACTTAGTTTCCACAGCTACTTGTCACCTGTTACAAATTATCTTGCTATCAAACTACTCATTACCGATAATTTTAGTGCTTGCACAAAATACCTTGCTGAAAACCGCTTTGTCATTTCCTTCCGCTCCTCGTTGGGTTCAACACTCTTACTTATTGAAAGGACTACGATTGATCCCCTATACTTGTGGGTCATCACGTTTGTTGGGATTGGATGAATTGTGGTTTTATGATTATTCATTGAAATTAATTGAGTCTTTTCTGAACTTTATCATGTGTCGTTGTTATAGCTTTGTATTTCTCTCCGATCTATCCGCTTGGTTTTCCCAATTAGATCGATTTATCTTCAGCGGGAGAGGTGCTTTGTAGTAGGTTCAATCTTGCGATGTCCTCTCTCTGTGTCAGGAGGGGTAGCGAGGCACATATTTGTATTGTTGCTACTAAGGAGCAAACAACGACGTTTAATCATGTTGCTTGGTTTTATTATGTCTACATTATGCCATCATACTTCATGCATTACTCTGTTTGTCATGAACCTAAAACCTAGAGAGGCAAGCATAGAAGCACTCTCTACGTGGAGTAATAGTAGTAGGCGTTAGTAAGTTTAACGGTTTACTTATCATGGATGTAATGCCTATATAGTGATCATTCCATGAATAACGTCTTAACTATGCGCTTTTCTATCAATTGCCCAACAATATTTTGTCTACCCTCCGTATGCATGTTCTTGAGAGAGATGTCGTTAGTGAAAACAATGGCCCCGGGGTCTATTTTAATCATATTACTAAATCCCCAAATACCTTGCTACAATTTATTTACTTTTATTTTACTTTCCAATTTATCTATCTCCCTTACCATCAGATTTGATCCTTGCAATTAACGAGTACATGGGGATTGACAACCCTCTTGCACACATAGGGTGCAAGTATTTGCTCTTGTGTGTGTAAGTACTGCTAAAGTTTGTTTGCATGGATCCTCTATTGGTTCGATAACCTTGGTTCTCTACTGAGGGAAATACTATTCGCTACTATATTGCTTTTCCCTCCTCTTCAGGGAAAAACCCAACGCAACTCACAAGTAGCAGCCTTACTTGGGCCTCTCTCCAGCGTGAGCTTGGTGGCCCCTTCCTCGACAGGGATGCCGTGGTTGGTCGACCCCATTCCATCTAGTATAAAGACGGGGAGAGGAGACAACGGCGCTGCTGCTCCAGTTCCCTACCAACCAGCTCGCTTGGCTCCTCCGGTCCGTCGCCTCCCACTCGACCTCCCGGGCTATGCCACCAGCGGTGACGTGCTCCTCTGGCTTTTCGCCACCACCGTGTTGATACAAGGAAAGGGGTATTAGGATAAGGCGTTCTTTTCGAGGGGAGATAGTGGATTGGGCTTTTGTCCGGTAGCGTGTGCGCTCGCAACAACTAAATCGTGCAGCTGCACTTTTAAGCAATTGGGTTTTCCAAATCGAGACAATCACATGGAACTGAGAGTACTCCCTCGGTTTCTAAATATAAGACTTTTTAGAGATTTCAATTCAAGCTTCATAGGATGTATATAGCCATATTTTAGAGTGTAGATTCCCTCATTTCCCTCCGTATGTAGTCCCTTATTGCAATATCTAAAAAGACCAATTTTTATGAACAAGGAGTATAATGAAGACTAGAATTTTCTTTTTGATAGATCTTCTCCGGGCGTTAAACTAGTGTGCAAGCGTTGCGTACCCGCGTCTTAGGGTATCTTCGAAGAGGACTATCGAATTGCCCGCTACCTTTCGGACTGTGTGGTCCGGACATGTTTTGCCGTCCAACACGGCCATGTATCGGTTCGCCGACCGATCTGGACACAATTTTTCCCGCAAACCCGAGACAAACTTGGGGAGGCTTTGCGGTAGTCCGGACAGCAGCCACGTGGGACTCCGGCACCCCTGGCCCACCCAAAACCCCTCCCGGACCCGCGCGTCCATCCTCCCATCTTTCTCTGCATATGTTTTCTCTCTTGCCACCGCTGCCGCTCCACCACCCTGGCCGCCCCCTCCACACCCTTGCCGAAACTCGATGACTCCATCTCCTCCAGTGCTACACCCGGGCTCCAGGACGCTTCTCCTCCTCCGTCGTTCCATACCTCTCTCCGTTCGCCACACAGGTACCACCCGCCCCTATGGTACTCACCATGCTTGGCAACTGTTCATTGAAATGCTTGTGCTAATTTTTTGTCCCGTCTTCTTTGAAGCTATGGATTCAGATATGGAATACATATACAAGCACTTCGTCGAGTCGTCCGACGAGGAGGACTACATAGATGAGACGACGATGATGCAGGCTGTCCTTGCAGACATGGAGCGTGTAGAAGAGCATGTTCTTAATTTCAAGGGATCGATCAAGGGTCATCGAGTGCTCAGTCGCAATGGGTCACGCAACCATTTGATGTTGATGGATGACTAATTTGCCCTCGATGCCTTATTCGCTGATAATTTTTGTCGCCGCTTTAGGATTCGAAAAATGTCTTCGATCATCTCTATCATGGTGTCCGTTCCTTTGATGACTACTTCATCTTGAAGAAGGATGTCATATGAAGCATTGGGTTCCCTGGTTACAAAAAGTGCACGGCTGCACTACAGATGCTTGCATGGTACGATCGCTGATTCATGGGACGAATACCTATGGATGTCTGAGAGCACATGCTGAGATGCCATGGTAACATTTGCTACTATTGTGGTCTCAGTGTTTGGACCTCAGTACCTGAGAGAAGCAACTATGGCAGACACCGAGAGGATCTTGGCAATGTTTGAAGCAAGAGAGGTTACCCAGGTTTGCTCGGATCTCTTGACTGCATGCATGGGAGATGTAAGAACTACCCAAAAGCTCTACCAGGGCAATATCAGAGTCATGTTAAGAAACCCAACATCATTCTTGAAGCAGTTGCATCACATGATGTTAGGATTTGACAACATGTTGTGTGATCATGCACAACATGATCATGGAGGATGAAGGTGAGGATGCGGTCGCAGGTCTTAAATTTGAAAACATGGATGATCCTATCAAACTTCCAGAATTCTGCCACATTTGATGAGTTTTTCAAATGCATCATCAGATTCAGCATCGAGTAACTGGAGAAAGATCTGGTTAAGCATCTGTGGATGGTTAAAGGGGACAAAATTATTGGAGTGTAATATTTAAATTTGAACTACCATTGCATTTGAGTATTTAAATATTATTTAGCTAAACAGAAACTAGATATGCGGCTATTTTAAGCGTGCGGATGTATGCAACCTTTAAATTTTTTGAGGGAGAATGTATACGACTAGCTTTAGATGGTCGGCTTCCGCATCCATATCCGCAAACTGGTCCCCTGTTCACGGATGGATGTGGTGACCCATTACGGGTCAGCGTTGGAGATGCACTTATAATGTTTCTTCGGGTATTTTCACCTTGTGGAACTCTTAGAACATCTACAGCCGGACTTGGCAAATCCGGCCCCTTTATACGTTCGAGGACGCACCCGGGCACGCGCGCGGATGCATCCGGACCGGCCCTCATATCCCATGCCTGACATCCACATATTTCAAATTCGGACTCTCAAATCCATGCAAATCCATCATACACGCAAATGTCGCACATAAATAACAAATGTTGGTACCAAGAATGCATAGTGTTTACCTAAGATATATTATAAGTGCACAACTCAAACATCAACTCTTTGGTTTTCATTGTGGGTCCACATATGCTCCACCAGCCGGCCCATTTCCTCTTGATCATGTCCAAATCTTCGTCTGAATCCGACGAATCGAAGAACTCATCTTGAATCATTTGGTCAAGCTCCGCTGGTCCATACTCCATCGAAATTCATCGTTTTCCCTGAAAATTCACAAAAACTAGGTCGGACAATGTGTCAAACACATAGGGAGCGAGGTGGAGCCCGAGAGTTGTCGGACGTACCGGTGGCGTCCGGGCCGGCGACGACGTCCCCGTCGGCGAGGGCAGGAGAGAGGATTGTTGTGCCTGTGGTGGCGGCGCAGAGGCTCGAAGCAGATGCGGACCGCACGCGGCGGTGGAGCTACAAGACGGACACCGCAAAGGAGGAAGAAGAGAGGAGAGAGCAAATAGATCCGGTAGGGCAAGGGATGAATTTGGTGCAATTTGAGGTGGGGTAGGGCTGTCGGGTCCGATGTCGCGGACGCGCCCGGGCGCCCCATATCCGTCCCATATTTGGGCGGGATATGAGGGGTGCCGGCAGCCTGGGCGTTTGAGGCATCCATCTAGGTTGATTTTTTGTGACCGGTCAGTATCCCGGCCGTCCGCCCGGGAGTTTGAAGCGGGTTTGGGGGCACCCGGGTGTAGATGCTCTTACCACTCAAAAGAAAAAGGCCCGCTCCTCTCTCATGCCGCTCCCATGGGCGGCTCAGGAGAGGAAACCTAGCCCGTCGTTGGGAGCCCACCCACCGCAAATGCTCCCCTCACCACCGTCGGTGTGCGTAGTCGGGCAAAGCCCGTGCAGCGGCGGCGGCGGGGCCGTTTGTCCCTTTCGCGCAGGATTGAGCGATGTGGGCATCTCGATCTAGCGAGTGCTGGAGCTCAACGAGGCGAGGCGCGGGTGCGGCGAGCTCGCGAGGTTCTTGTGCCATGGTGCACTACAGGCGGGGGCGTGATGACCCACAAGTATATGGGATCAATTGTAGCCTTTTTGATGAGTAAGAGTGTCGAACCCAATGAGGAGCAGAAGGAAATGACAAGTGGTTTTCAACAAGGTAATGTGTGCAAGTGCTGAAATTGTAAGTAGCAAAGTAGTTTGATAGCAAGATAATTTGTAACAAGCAAGTAACTGTAACGGTAACAAAAGTGTGCAAGGTAGCCCAATCCTTTTGAGGCAAAGGATAGGCCATAACGATCTCCTATAATAAGCAAAGTGTTCTTGAGGGTACACGGGAATCTCATCTAGTCACTTTCATCATGTTGATTCAATTCGTGTTCGCTACTTTGATAATTTGATATGTGGGTGGACCGGTGATGACCCACAAGTATATGGGATCAATTGTAGCCTTTTCGGTAAGTAAGAGTGTCGAACACAACGAGGAGCTAAAGGAAATGACAAGTGGTTTTCAGCAAGGTAATGTCTGCAAGCACTGAAATTGTAAGTAGCAGAGTAGTTTGATAGCAAGATATTTGTAACAAGCAAGTAACGGTAATGGTAACAAAAGTACAGAAAGGTAGCCCAATCCTTTTGAGGCAAAGGACAGGCCAAAACGGTCTCTTATAATTAGCAAAGCGTTCTTGAGGGTACACGGGAATTTCATCTAGTCACATTCATCATGTTGGTTTGATTCGTGTTCACTACTTTGATAATTTGATATGTGGGTGGACCAGTGATTAGGTGTTGTTCTTACTTGAACAAACCTCATACTTATGATTAACCCCCTCGCAAGCATCTGCAACTATGAGAAAAGTATTAACAATAAATTCTAACCATAGCATTAAACTTTTGGATCCAATCGGCCCCTTACGGAATAGCGCATAAACTAGGGTTTAAGCTTCTGTCACTCTCGCAACCCATCATCTAACAACTACTCCACAATGCATTCCCTTAGGCCCAAATATGGTGACATGTCATGTAGTCGACGTTCACATGACACCACTAAGGGAATCACAACATACATACTATCAAAATATCAAACCCATATCAAGTTCACATGATTACTTGCAACATTATTTCTCCCGTGACCTCAAGAACAAAAGTAACTACTCACAAATGATAATCATGCTCAAGATCAGAGGGGTATTAAATATCATATTGGATCTAATATAATCTTCCACCAAATAAACCATATAGTAATCAACTACAAGATGTAATCAACACTACTAGTCACCCACAAGCACCAATCTATAGTTCCCGTACAAAGTTTGAACACAAGAGATGAACTAGGGTTTGAGAGGAGATGGTGCTGTTGAAGATGTTGATGGAGATTTCCCACCCGAAGATGGGAGAGTTGTTGGTGATGATGATGACGATGATTTCCCCCTCCGGGAGGGAAGTTCCCAAGGCGGAATCGCTCCGCCGGAAGTGCTCCTGCCCAAGTTGCACCTCGAGACGGCGGCGCTCCATCCCGAAAGTCCTCTCCTTATTTTTTCTAGGTCAAAATGACTTGTATACCAGAAGATGGGCACCGGACGTGGGTCGAGGAGAGTACAACCCTCCGGGGCGCGCCTGGGCTCCCTAGCGCGCCCAGTTGGGTTGTGCCCACCTGGTGGGCCCCCTCTGGTACTTATTCGCTCCAATGTTTCCTATATATTCCATAAAAATTCCCCGTGAAGTTTCAGCTCATTTGGAGTTGTGCGGAATAGGTGGCCTGACGTAGCTTTTCTAGGTCCAGATATCCAGCTGCCAGAATTGTCCCTCTTTGTGTGTACGTTGCATATTATGAGAGAAAAGGCATTAGAATTACTCAAAAAAGCATTATTATGCATAAAAACACTATAAATAATAGTAGGTAAACATGATGCAAAATGGACGTATCAACTCCCCCAAGCTTAGACCTCGCTTGTCCTCAAGCAAAAACCGAAATCGGAAAACATGTCCACATGCTTAGAGAGAGAGGTATCGATAAAAACAAAATACACACATAGAAGCATCATGTGAATTATTGTAACAACAACCAACTTTAACATAAAACTTTTATCATAGAACTTTTATCATAGACTTCTCATGAATAAGTAACAATTCATCGCACTATCGCAATATAAAGCATAAACTCTATTAGAAACCAACAAACTATGTTCTCAGTCAACTTTGCAACTACAATTCATCATCTTTTTCAGGAAGGGTCACGTATCGGAGCCTTCAGGCAAGTCGACATACACAACCATCATATAGTTTTCTATGATTGCTAACACTCACCGCATACACATGAGCAAAACGTTTCAACCAGACACATAGAAAGATAGGGGCTTATAGTTTCGCCTCCCAACGTATTCACCTCAAGGGTGACGTCAACAATAATAACTCATGCTACCCATATTCAACTAAACATATGTGCCTAGATCTTTCCTCACCACATGATGCTTGCCAAAGGAGAAAAATAAAAGGAGAAGAGAGAAGAACTTTGACTCTTGCATAAAAGTAAATACATTAAAGTAAAAGATAGGCCCTTCACGGAGGGAAGCAGAGGTTGCCATGCACTTATTTGTTTGTATGCTCAACCCCTTAGTGCAAAAGAACTTCACGTTATATTGACCCTTGTGATGGCAAACCTTTATTATGCAGTCTGTCGCTTTTATTTCTTTACCATCACAAGTTCGTACAACACTCATTTTTCTCTTACAATAAATGATCTTACACTTTTATAAGCAATTTTATTGCCTTATTGCACCCATGACAACTCTCTTGAAGGGTCTTACTCAATCCATAGGTAGGTATGGTGGACTCTTGAAAATAAGATTTGGGTTTAAGGGTTTTTGGATGCACAAGTAGTATCTCTACTTAGTGCGAAATGTTTGGTTAGCAAAGATGGGGGGCAAGCACCACATGCTGAAGGATCGATGACAAAATAACTTCTATGTGAATATGAACAAACACAAATCATTAAGTTGTCTTCCTTGTCCAACGTCAACAATTTTGGCATAAAATATTTTGATGGGGGCTCACAATCACAAAAGATTTCCATGATAGTGTATTTATATGTGAATCTTCTCTTCCCTTATTAATTCTTTCATGAGTTGCATCATTGACTAATCCTATGTTTGTCAATCTCTAATAAAATTTTCTACTTATACTTTTCCTTATGTGGTGTCATCACCTACCATAGGATTAGCATGTGATCTTTTCATTTATTTCCTTTCTTTTTATTGAAACATGAAAGTAAAGAAAGCAAAAACTCAACAAAACTTTATTATATATCTCATACACGATTACAAGGATCGATCACTAAGCAAACTCTCAAAAAGAAAGGATCGAACTAAACTTTTATTCAGCTAAGCAAAATATTGAACTACATAAGTAAAGGCAAAAGATAGTGGAAGTGATACGATACTGGGGCACCTCCCCCAAGCTTGGTGGAAGCCAAGTGGAGTGCCCATACCCGATACTCAATTTTCTTTTGGTGATGAAGAAGGAGGTGTTGGTGGTGAAGTAGAGGCACTACTGTCCTTCAAGATCAAGAGATTCTCCAACCTACGGATGACTCTCCGGAGGAAGATGATGTGCTCTTGATGCAGAATATTTTCACGAGTGAGATATTTATTCTGCACACGAACCGTTTCAATGATCCGAAAGGCTTCAATCTCAGTAGGGGTAAGATGAGCATAATAAGGTTTAAGGATATCTTATTCTTCCTCCTCGGCTGGCAGTGCCTGCTCGACACCCGGGGCTTGATCTACGGTAACCTCCTTACTCTTGTCTCTCTTGACGAATTCTACGGGCTCTGCTCTCTTCAGCTAGATCTTCATCAACCAAGCATCCTCTTCCACGTTGTTGGAGGAGGAAGAAGACATGATGCCTAGCTTAACAGATCTGACCGAAAACAGCAAGAAAAGAGAACAAAAGGTTTCTCCGCAATACGGTGGTCAGTAGGTTCGGGGGGTATATAAAGATTTTTTTTATCTGGGGAAACAAGCAAACGGAAGAAAAATGGAGTACGGAAGGTACCCGAGGTGGGCACAAACCACCTGGGAGCGCCTAGCAAGCCAGGCGCGCCCTCGTGTCTTGTGCCCACCAGGGTGACCTTCCTGGTTGTTTCTTATTTTCCTAATTTTATAAATATTCCAAAACTGACAAAAAATATTTTTGCGGATTTTTTGGAGTCCGTTTACTTACCGTATCACGTACCTCCTCTTTTGCACAATTCTAGAGTGTTCCGGAAGGACTCTTTTATGTGTTCTTCCGGTGTCAAAGTTTGGATAATATTACTTTCAATATTAATGGGCGTACCTGAGATATAATGTTTTATTCGTTGCCCATTGACAACCTTCGGGTTAGTACCTTCGGCATTATTTATTTTGAACGATAAACCTACCCGATAATATAGGGTCCTTCCCATTTGGAGAGGAGTTTTCCTGCAAAGAATCTGAAACGAGAGTTGTACAAAAGAACATATTCTCTAGATTTCAACTCACGCTTTTGGATTCTTTTATCATGCCATCTTTTAACTTTTTCTTTAAATAACTTGGCATTTTCATAAGCTTGGGTTCCCTATTCATCTAATGAGCTAATATCAAATAACCTCTTTTCACCAGCAAGTTTGAAATCATAGTTGAGTTCTTTAAATGCCCAATATGCTTTATGTTCTAACTCAAGAGGCAAAGGACAAGTTTTTCCATAAACCATTTTATAAGGAGACATACCCATAGGATTTTTATATGTTGTTCTATAAGCCCAAAGTGCATCATCTAATTTCTTAGACCAATTCTTCCGGGATCTATTGACAGTCTTTTGCAAAATTAATTTTATTTCTCTATTGCTAAGTTCAACTTGACCACTAGACTAAGGATGATAGGATGATGCAATTCTATGGTTAACATCATACTTGGCAAGCATTTTACGGAAAGCACCATGAATAAAGTGAGAACCACCATCAGTCATTAAATATCTAGGGACTCCAAACCTTGGGAAAATAACTTCCTTAAGCATTTTAATAGAGGTGTTGTGATCAACACTACTAGTTGGAATAGCTTGTACCCACTTAGTAACATAATCAACAGCAACCAATATATGTGCATACCCATTAGAGGAAGGAAAAGGTCCCATGTAATCAAAACCCCAAACATCAAATGGTTAAACAACAAGTGAATAATTCATAGGCATTTCTTGACGCTTACCGATATTACCTATTCTTTGACATTCATCACAAGATGAGACAAACTTACGAGCATCCTTGAAGAGAGTAGGCAAATAAAACCCAGATTGCTATACCTTGTGAGCAGTTATGTCTCCCGCATGATGTCCTCCATAAGCTTCAGAGTGACATTTCCGTAGGATTTGTCCCTCTTCATGCTCAAGTACACAACGTCTAATAATATCATCTACTCCTTCTTTATAAAGATGTGGGTCATCCCAGAAGTAATGTCTTAAATTACAGAAGAATTTTTTCTTTTGTTGCTATGTAAAGCTAGGTGGTAAATATTTAGCAACAATGTAATTAGCATAATCAGCATAACAAGGGGTGTTATTAGAAACATTTGTTGCAGCTAACTGCTCATCAAGAAATCTATCATCAATGGGTAGTGGGTCATCAAGGACATTTTCAAGCCTAGACAAGTTATCAGCTACGGGTTTCTCTGCTCCTTTTCTATCAGTGATGTGTAAATCAAATTCTTCTAACAAGAGAACCCATCGAATAAGTCTAGGTTTAGCATCTTTCTATTCCATAAGATATTTAATAGCAGCATGGTCGGTGTGAACGATAACTTTAGAGTCAACAATGTAAGATCTAAATTTATCACAAGCAAACACCACTGCGAGATTTTTTTTCAGTAGTAGCATAATTTCATTGTGCATTGTCTAGAGTTTTACTAGCATAATGAATAACATTTAGTTTCTTATCAACTCTTTGTCCTAGAACAGCACCAACAGCATAATCACTAGCATCACACATAATTTCAAAAGGCAAGTTCCTGTCAGGTGGTTGAACAATAGGTGCAGAAATTAAGGCTTTCTTGAGTGTTTCAAAGGCTTCTAAACAATCATCATCAAAAACAAAAGGAACATCCTTTTGCAAAAGATGTTTAAGAGGCCTAGAAATTTTAGAAAAGTCTTTGATAAATATCCTATAGAAACCAGCATGACCTAAGAAACTACGAATACCTTTGATATCTTTAGGACATAGCATTTTCTCAATTGCATCAACCTTAGCTTTGTCCACCTCAATACCTCTTTCAGAAATTTTATGGCCCAAACAATACCTTCATTAACCTTAAAGTGGCACTTCTCCCAATTCAAGTCAAGATTTGTTTGCTCACATCTCTGCAAAACTTGATCAAGATTGCTTAAGCAATCATCAAAAGACTTCCCATAAAAAGAAAAGTCATCCATGAAAACCTCAACAATCTTTTCACAGAAGTCAGAGAATATAGCAGTCATACATCTTTGAAAGGTAGCAGGTGCGTTGCATAAACCAAAAGGCATACGTCTATAAGCATATGTTCCAAATGGACAAGTGAAAGTGGTCTTTTCTTGATCAGGTTGAGAAACAGGTATTTGTGAAAAAACAGAATATCCATCAAGGAAGCAAAATTGTGTGCGCTTTGACAATATTTCTAGCATTTGATCAATAAAAGGCAGAGGGTAATGATCTTTTCTAGTTGCTTTCTTTAATTTTCTAAAATCAATTACCATTCTGTAGCATGTAACAATTCTTTGTGGAATGAGTTCATTATTATCTCTAGGAACAACAGTAATACCTCCTTTCTTAGGGACACAATGAACAGGACTTACCCATCTACTATCAGCTATAGGATAGATTATACCTGCTTCCAGAAGTTTTAATATTTCCGTTCTTACCACTTCCATCATCTTCGGATTTAACTAACGTTGGTGATCAACAACGGGTTTAGCATTAGGTTCCATATTAATTTTGTGCTGATATAGAGTGGGACTAATGCCCTTTAAATCATCAAGAGTATATCCAATAGCGGCTCGGTGCTTCCTTAGAACTTTCAATAATCTTTCTCCTTCATGTTCTGAAAGGTTAGCACTAATAATAATAGGATATATCTTCTTCTCATCAAGGTAGGCATATTTCAAAGTTTCTGGCAATTGTTTTAATTCAAACACAGGATCACCTTTAGGTGGAGGAGGACCTCCCAGAGTTTCAATAGGTAGATTGTGTTTAAGCAGAGGACATTGTTCAAAGAAAATCTCATCTATTTCATTTCTATCACGCATATGTAAATCATTTTCATGGTCTAGCAGATATTGTTCTAAAGGATGGGTAGGAGGCACATCAATAGAAGCAAGACCAATTATTTCATCCATACCACGCAATTCTTTTTTTATGTTGTTTTCTACTAAACTTGGAAAAATTAAACTCATGAGACTCATCACCAAAGCTGACACCGACAGTTTATTTCTTACAATCTATTTTAGCATTAACGGTGTTCAAGAAAGGTCTACCAAAGATAATGGGACAAAAGTCGTCTTATGGGGAACCAAGAACAAGAAAATCAGTAGGGTGTTTTATTTTCCCACACAAGACTTCAACATCTCTAAAAATCCAAAATGCTGATATACTGTCTCTATTAGCAAGTTTAATAGTAACATCTATGTCTTCTATCTCCGCGGGTGCTATGTCATTCATAATTTCTTGATATAAGGTAAAGGGAATAGCACTCACGCTAGCACCTATGTCACATAAACAATGATAACAGTGATCTCCTATTTTAACCGAGACAACAGGCATGCCAACAACAGGTCCATGATTATCTGTTTTATCAGGTTTGACAATTCTAGTAGCTTCGTTACAGAAGTAAATAACATGCCCATCTATATTTTCTTCCAAGAGATCCTTAACCATAGCAACACTAGGTTCTAATTTGATTTTGTAGCGACCAGACCTCAAACAGTCTGATCTCTGTGCATAAGTGTCATCCCTAGATCGGTAATGCTGACACACACAGTACTTGGAGGATTTATAACAGAGTAGCAATCACACACTTATTACATCGAATGTCTCAAAAGAGAACTTATTACAATAAATACGGCTTAAGGCCATCTAACAATAACAGCGGATGGCTTGGAAGATAAAGTGAGTCCATCAACTCCAACGGCATCACTGAGTGAAAGACCACGACCTAAGGCTCCTTACTCGTCGTCTGAAAAGTCTGCAACATGATACGTTGCAGCCCAAAAATGGGTCAGCACATGGAATATGATGGGAATGTAACACAAAGGATAAAGAACAGAACAATGCTATCACTACATGCATATATGGCTGGTGGAGGCTGTAGGGTTAATATGTTTTTTTGAAAAGCCGATTTTTCCCTACTACAACGGAATAAGTTTTATTTAACTACAAAGTTTGTTGAAAAATATTGAGAAGGTAAACCCCCTCTCAATCCCAATTAAAAGTAATCATTAACAACCCAATCAAATTAATTAAGTAGTGATGAGATCAACATGATAATCCAAGAACTAAATACTCAAGATGTCCATAACCGGGGACACGGCTAACCATGATTAGTTTATACACTCTGCAGAGGTTTGCGCACTTTTCCCCACAAGACTCGATCTCCTCCGTTTGGTTTCTCGCACTACAAGATGTTTGAGAAACGGATGACCGAGACATAGTCTTTCACAAGCGTTAGCACCTTACGATGGGTAGACCGTACCACCTACATCCCCTACATCTGCTAGTCTACCACTGTAAGAGTTCACATGACTTAATCAACTATGCTAGAGCCCATAATAGCTTGTGGCTGCACACGGAAGTTTCTAGTATGAATAATCTCATGATCCCTTTGAGCCTGGGTGGCAGTCCATAGGAGAATCACACGGTACCCCGGGATTTCCAAAAAAATACAGGCAATCACTGGATTCCCCAGGTGCCTCAATCCACCCAGATGTGTATTTAAGTTGCCACCTTAAGTTGAACCATTAATTAACAATCTCACAACTGTCATGGATACACTGAAACCCAATCCACGTCTACGAGCATAGCATAGAAATATAAGCATAGCGTAGAAGTAACTCCCAAGGTTTGATAATAAACAGGTGAATAGGTACTACCTCATCTACTTCACAAATCCACAATATAATTCAGATCCTAACCATGCAATTATTTGAGGATTGATCTAATGCAATAAAGCTGGGTAGTAAGAGGTATGATCAAAGTGTTACTTGCCTTGCTGATGATCCGTGAAACCTAGAGACCCGTAGTAGCACGCTTCGCACTCCGGGTACTCTATTGCAAACAAACAAGCATACAATAAGAAATCAAGAAAGAGCACGGGTAGAACTCAAATAAAAGATCTAACCAGAAAGTTCAACTTAAGACTCCGGTTTGCAAAAAGAATCAAATCAAACGGCGAAAGAAACAAGCTTCGTTTACTAATTTGAACTAAAGTCAAATTTTACAGTAGCAAAATCTTTTTCAAGTTGGTTAAACAGAAAGAGGGTTTCAAGACGAAACTCTAGGCGCTTGAATCGCCTGATTCCGATAAACGGGCGAAAAGTTATACTAGAACGAAAATCGGATCAGAAATCGCGATCGAAAATAATCGCGGAAAATCCGAGAAAAAAAACTGACGAACAGGCTAACGAACGAACGTTTGCTGTCTGCGGTTAAACGGTGAAAACCGTTCGTTAAAACGAACGAACGAACGAGCGTTCGCTATATAACTAAACTGAAAAAAACCGATCTAAAAAAATAAACCATTGTTCTTAAAAAAAACGTACGGTTTTCCGAAGCGGCGCGGCTACCTCTGGCGGCTCCGGCGACGGCGGTAGCGGCGGGCGGCGAGCGGCGGCGCTGGTGGGCTTCGACGGCTCGGGGCGGGGCGGCTTATAAAGCCCCCCCCGGGCGGAGTCCCGCTCGGGTACGGCCCGGAGTCGGTTTGTTTTTTCTTAAATAATTCCAATGTGCAGAAAAAGAAAGAAAAGAAATACTAAACGGACTCCAAAAATCCCGAAATAAAATTTCCCCGTCTTCTAAAAATTAGGCGGACAAGGTGAACATTAATTTGTGCCTAAAATACAATTTTGAAAAACTCATATTTTTCCTAATTCAAATAAAATAGCGATAAAACTCCGAATAAAAATCTTATTTGATTTTAATATTAAATCTCTGATATTTCTATATTTTGAGGAAGTCATTTTATCCTCTCTCTTTTATTTTTTTATAAAAGAAATATTTCAGAGAAAAATAATTAAAATCAAACGATCCTCTTTTCAAAAATTCGAGAAAAACTCGAATATGAAATAAATTGAAATCCCCAACTCTCTCCGTGGGTCCTTGAGTTGCGTCGAATTTCTAGGATCAAAGCAAAATGCAATAAAATATGGTATGCAATGATGATCTAATGTATAACATTCCAAATTGAAAATTTGGGATGTTACAAACCTACCCCCCTTAAGATGAATCTCGCCCTCGAGATTCGGGTTGGCTAGAAAATAGGTGAGAGTGATCCTTCCGTAGGTCTTCCTCTCGTTCCCAAGTGGCTTCATCCTCGGTATGGTGACTCCACTGAAATTTGCAGAACTTGATTACTTTGTTGCGTGTAACTCGGCTGGCAAACTCGAGTATCTTGACTGGTTTCTCCTCATATGTCAAATCACTATCCAATTGTATCGCTTCTAGCGACACTGTATCTCTTAGAGGAATATCAGCCATCTCCGCGTGGCACTTCTTTAACTGAGAAACATGGAAGACATCATGAACTCCGGACAATCCTTCAGGTAATTCCAACTTGTAGGCAACTTCTCCCATACGTTCCAAAACTCTGTATGGTCCCACAAAACGTGGTGCTAACTTTCCCTTAACTCCAAAGCGCTTCACTCCTCGAAGTGCTGATGTAACAACCCAAATTTTCAATTTGGTATGTTATACATAGATCATCTTGCATATCATATTTTATTGCATTTTGACAAATCCTCGATAAATCCTAAGCAACTCAAAAGGACCCTCGGAGAGAGTTGGGGATTTTCTCGTATTTTCATATTTGATTTTCATCAAATAATAAAACGAGGATTTTTGGTTTTAATTATTTTCTCTTCGGAAAAATATTTCATTAAAAATAAATGAGAGGAGAAAATATGACTTCTCCAAAATAATTGAAATATTGGAGGAAAAGTGTTAAAATCATTTATTGGATTTTATTCGGAGTTTATTTGCAATTTTAATTGCATAAAAAATATAGCATGTTTTCAAAAATTTATTTTGTGTCAAAAAAATGTTCACCCTGTTCTAAATATTCTAACTAGACGGGGAAAATTTGTTTTATTTTTTTTGGATTTATATTTATTTTTCAACAAATTTTTCGGCGGAACGTTTAAAAAAAAACCGCGCCGCGCCCGACCGGGCCGAGGCCCAGCCGAGCGGCGGCCCACCCCCACGTCTCCCTCGCGCAGCCGCCACCGCCACCGCGCCCGAGTCCGCCTCGAGCACGGCCGCCGCCGCCTTGCCCCTCCCCCACGCCACCAGCCCCCCCCCTCATAAATACCCCGCCGCCGCCGCCCTCCCTCTCACCCCGAGCCCGCCCGAGCCGCCGCCGCTGGGAGCCCGCACCGCCGCCGCCTAGCGCCGCCGCCTCGCTCGCCGTTCGCCGCCACCGGAGCCGCCCCTCGCCGCCCGAGCCCCGCCACACCCCGCCGCCCCTCGCCGAGCCCCGCCGGAGCCCGCCGACCCCGCCGGAGTTCCGTTCCGACGAGGTAAGTTTTTGGTTAAGTCATTTACTGCAACCGTTCTTTTCGATACTGGTGCATCGCATTCATTCATATCAAGGGGATTTTTGGATAAGTTTAAGTTGCCCACCAAAGTTCTCAGAACGCCTATGTTAGTAACCTCGCCAGGAGCAGAGTATATGGCAAGCCAAGGATGTTTTCAGATGCCATTGTCCATTGGTAGGCATGTTTTCCCCTCAGACCTCATAGTTTTGGAGTCGCAAGGTTTGGATGTGATTTTGGGAATGGATTGGCTATCGTTGTATGGAGGAAACATCGATTGCGCCAGCAAGTCGATTTTGCCTACCACCCCAGAAGGAAAAAGGATCAAGTATGTATCCAGGCATATGCCGAAGAGGACCCAAGTAAATTCCTTATCAGGAGTTGTACAGGAGGAAATACCAGTGGTGAAGGATTACCCGGATGTATTCCCAGAAGAGTTGCCAGGCATGCCACCAGATAGAGACATTGAGTTCTTAATTGAACTTTTGCCAGGCACAGGGCCAATATCCAAGAGACCGTACAGGATGCCCGCAAAAGATTTGGAGGAAATTAAGAAGCAGATCATGGAGTTACTGGATAAAGGCTATATTCGCCCAAGTTCGTCACCTTGGGGATCACCAGTACTTCTAGTGGAGAAGAAAGATGGATCATTGAGGATGGTTGTTGATTACCGTGGATTGAATGAAGTAACCATCAAAAACAAGTACCCACTGCCGATGATCAATGATTTGTTTGACCGCCTACAAGGAGCTAAAGTATTTTCCAAGATCGATCTATGATCAGGATACCATCAGTTAAAGATTCGAGAGCAGGATATACCTAAGACGGCTTTTACCACCAGATATGGATTATATGAGTATATCGTTATGTCATTTGGTCTGACTAACGCACCTGCCTATTTCATGAACCTGATGAACAAAGTGTTTATGGAGTTTTTAAATAAGTTCGTCGTGGTGTTCATTGATGATATTTTAGTCTTTTCCAAGAATGAGGAAGAGCATGAGGAGCATTTGTGATTGGTACTTGAGAAGCTCAGAGAACATCAGTTATACGCCAAGTTCAGCAAGTGTGAATTTTGGCTGAAGGAAGTGGGATTTCTTGGACATGTTATTTCTGGAGAAGGAATAGTAGTAGACCCTGCCAAGGTTGACACAGTGACAAGTTGGGAATCACCCACGACAGTTGGAGAAATCTAGAGTTTTCTTGGACTTGCAGGATACTACCGGAGATTCATCGAGAATTTCTCGAAGATTGCTAAGCCCATGACTGAGCTATTAAAGAAGGACACCAAATTCAATTGGACTGAGGATTGTGAAGCTAGTTTCCAGGAGTTGAAGAAACGATTGGTTACATCACCCGTGTTGATTCTACCAGATCAACGCAAGGATTATGAAGTTTATTGCGACGCTTCTCGTCGAGGACTGGGAGCAGTGCTTATGCAGGAAGGAAGAGTTGTGTCATATGCTTCACGACAACTTAAACCCCATGAGAAAAATTATGCTACACATGATTTGGAGTTAGCAGCCGTGGTGCATGCGTTGAAGACATGGAGACATTTCCTCATCAGAAACCATTGTGAGGTGTATACGGATCACAAGAGTTTGAAGTATATTTTCACGCAAAAGGAGTTAAATCTCAGACAGAGGAGATGGTTGGAGCTCATAAAGGACTATGATATGAGATTGCATTATCACCCAGGGAAAGCTAACGTAGTAGCAGACGCGTTGAGCCGCAAGAGTCATGTCAACACCCTCATGACAGGAGAGTTACCTCAGGAGTTAGCCGAGGACCTTCGTGAACTATGTTTGGAAATAGTCCCCAGAGGCTATTTAGCGACACTGGAGATTCAGTCTACCTTGATGGAAAGGATCAGAGAAGCTCAGAAGACAGACAAGGAGATTGAGATGATAAAGGAGAAGATGAGCAAAGGAAAAGCCAAGGGATTTCGTGAGGATGAGCACGATACCTTATGGTTTGAGGACCGCGTGTATGTGCCAAAAGATCCGGAGATCAGGAAGTTGATTTTGCAAGAAGCCCATGATTCACCGTACTCGATTCACCCAGGAAATACCAAGATGTATTTGGATCTGAAAAATACTTTCTGGTGGACCGGAATGAAGAAGGATATTGCTGAATATGTAGCAGTTTGTGATGTATGTCAAAGAGTGAAGGCAGAGCATCAGAAGCCAGCAGGATTGCTACAACCATTGCCGATACCCGAATGGAAGTGGGATAAAATAGGCATGGATTTTATCACAGGATTACCCAGGACTCGTTCAGGCTATGACTCAATATGGGTTGTAGTCGACCGTTTGACGAAAGTGGCTCATTTCATTCCAGTGAAGACCACTTACACCAGTGCTAAGTTGGCAAAGATATACATGACCAGGATCGTATGTTTGCATGGAGTTCCGAGGACCATTGTATCCGACAGAGGAACCCAGTTTACCTCGAAGTTTTGGAAGCAGTTACATGAAACATTGGGAACCAGGCTAGAATTTAGTACAGCTTTTCACCCACAGACAGATGGACAGACCGAGAGAGTCAACCAGATTCTGGAGGACATGTTGAGAGCTTGTGCACTAGATTATGGATCTAGTTGGGACGACAATTTGCCATATGCGGAGTTTTCTTATAACAATAGTTATCAAACCAGTTTGAAGATGGCCCCTTTCGAAGCTTTGTACAGAAGGAGGTGTAGAACACCGTTGTTATGGGACGAAGTTGTAGACTGTCAGTTGTTTGGACCAGATTTGATTAAGGAGTCTGAACAGAAAGTGAGGTTGATTCGCGATAGGCTCAAAGTAGCCCAGTCCAGGCAGAAGAGTTATGCTGATTCTAAACGAAAGGAGACAGTTCACGAAGTCGGAGACAGAGTTTATCTTCGAGTATCACCACTTCGAGGAGTGAAGCGTTTTGGAGTTAAGGGAAAGTTAGCACCCCGTTTTATCGGACCATACAGAGTTTTGGAACGTATGGGAGAGGTTGCCTACAAGCTGGAATTGCCCGAAGGATTGTCTGGAGTTCATGATGTATTTCACGTTTCCCAGTTGAAGAAGTGCCACGCAGAAATGGCTGAGATACCACTGAGAGATACTGTGCCGCTGGAAGCGATTCAGCTGGAAAGTGATTTGACCTATGAGGAGAAACCAGTTAAGATTCTTGAGTATGCCAGCCGAGTTACCCGCAGTAAGGTTATCAAGTTTTGCAAAGTCCAGTGGAGTCACCACACGGAGGATGAAGCCACCTGGGAGCGAGAGGAAGATCTACGGAAGGACCACTCCCACCTGTTTTCTAGCCAACCCGAATCTCGAGGGCGAGATTCATCTTAAGGGGGGTAGGTTTGTAACATCCCAAATTTTCAATTTGGCATGTTATACATAGATCATCTTGCATATCATATTTTATTGCATTTTGACAAATCTCGATAAATCCTAAGCAACTCAAGGACCCTCGGAGAGAGTTGGGGATTTTCTCGAATTTTCATATTTGATTTTCATCAAATAATAAAACGAGGATTTTTGGTTTTAATTATTTTCTCTCCGGAAAAATATTTCATTAAAAATAAATGAGAGGAGAAAATATGACTTCTCCAAAATAATTGAAATATTGGAGGAAAAGTGTTAAAATCATTTATTGGATTTTATTCGGAGTTTATTTGCATTTTTAATTGCATTAAAAATATAGCATGTTTTCAAAAAATTATTTTGTGTCAAAAAAATGTTCACCCTGTTCTAAATATTCTAACTAGACGGGGAAAATTTGTTTTATTTTTTTTGGATTTTTATTTATTTTTGTACAAATTTTTCGGCGGAACGTTTAAAAAAAAACTGCGCCGCGCCCGACCGGGCCGAGGCCCAGCCGAGCGGCGGCCCACCCCCGCGTCTTCCTCGCGCAGCCCCCACCGCCACCGCGCCCGAGTCCACCTCGAGCACGGCCGCCGCCGCCTTGCCCCTTCCCCACGCCACCTGCCCCCCCCCCTCATAAATACCCCGCCGCCGCCGCCCTCCCTCTCACCCCGAGCCCGCCCGAGCCGCCGCCGCTGGGAGCCCGCACCGCCGCCGCCTAGCGCCGCCGCCTCTCTCGCCGTTCGCCGCCGCCGGAGCCGCCCCTCGCCGCCCAAGCCCCGCCACACCCCGCCGCCCCTCGCCGAGCCCCGCCGGAGTTCCGTTCCGAGAAGGTATCGATCCGATGCCGTTTGCCGGTTTTAAAAAAAACCGTTCGTTTTAAAAAAAAACCTAGATCGGTTTATTTCTTCGGTTTTGTTATTTTGTGAGCGTTCACCGACTCGTTCGTTTTAACGAACGCGTTCGTCAGATTTTCTCTGTTAACGAACGTCCGTTCTTTAACCGTTCGTCCGTTTTTCTTTTTCGTCGGATTTTTCCGCGATTATCTCAGATCTCGATTTCTGATCGAATCTTCGTTTCTGTTTAACTTTTCGCTCGTTTATCGGAATCAGGCGATTCAAGCGCCTAGAATTTCGTCTCGAAATTCTCTTTCCGTTTAACCTACTCAAACAAGTTTTTGCTACTGTAAAATTTGACCTAGATTCAGATTAGTAAACGAAGCTTGTTTCTTTCGCCGTTTGACTTTCGTTGCTTCGTTCGAGTTGATTCTTTTTGCAAACCGGAATTCTTAAGTTGAACTTTCTGGTTGGATTCTTCATTCGAGTTTTACCTGTGCATTAGATGAGTACTTATTGTTTGCTTGTTTGTTTGCGATAGAGTACCCGGAGTGTGCCGCTTGGTACTTCGAATCGCTAGGTTTCGCGGATCATCAGCAAGGCAAGTAACACTTTGATCATACCTTCCATACCCAGTTTTTATTGCATTAGATCTATTTCCTCAAACATTGCATGATTAGGATCTAATTAAATTGTGGGAATTGGGAAGTAGTTGAGGTAGTACCCATTACCTGTTTTATTTATCAAACCCTTGGGAGTTACTTCTACGTTGCTATTATATTGCCATGCTATGCTCGTAGACGTGGATTGGGTTTGAGTGAAATTCATGACAGTTGTGAAATTGTTAATAATGGTTTACCTAAGGTGGCAACTAAAAATCACATCTGGGTGGATTGAGGCACCTGGAGAATCCAGTGTTGTCTGTTTGTATAAGGACCGCCACCCAGGCTCAAAGGGATCATAAGATCATTCATGCTGGAAACTTCCGTGTGCAGCCACAAGCTATTATGGGCTCTAGCATAGTTGAGTAGGTTACATGATCTCTTGAAGAGGTGGGCTAGCAGATGTAGGGGAAAGTAGGTGTAACTGTCCATCCGGAGTAAAGAGTGATTGTTTCTGAAAGACTGTGTCTCGGTCATCCGTTTCTCAAACATCATGTAGTGCGAGAATCAAGCGGAGGCGATCGAGTCTTGTGGGGAAAAGTGCGCAAACCTCTGCAGAGTGTACAAACTAATCATGGTTAGCCGTGTCCCCGGTTATGGACAACTTGAGTATCTAGTACCTGGATTATCATTTGAATCTCATCACCATGTTACTTTTAATTAATTTTGCTGGGTTAATGATGATTCTTAATTGGGATTGAGATGCTGTCAACCATCTCAATGTTTAACAACCACCATGATAGTTAAATAAAATTTATTCCTTTGCAGTAGGGAAAAATTGGCTTTTCGCAAAACCATAACCATAGAGCTTTCCACCAGCCAAATATGCATGTAGTATAGCATCACTATGTTCATTATTCTCTATGTGTTACATTGCCAGCATATTCTATGTGCTGACCCGTTTTCGGGCTGCAACGTTTCATGTTGCAGACTTTTCAGACGACGAGTAAGGTGCCTTAGGTCGTGGTCTTATACTCAGTGATGCCGCTGGAGTTGATGGACTCACTTATCTTCCAAGTCTTCCGCTGTTATCGTATTTAGATGGCCTTAAGCCATATTTATCATACTTATTCTCTTTGGAGATATTCGATGTAATAAGTGTGTGATTGCTACTCTGTTATAAATCCTCCATTTGTACTGTGCGTGTCAGCATTACTGATCCAGGGATGACACTGGTGCACAGCAGCACAGACCATTTGAGGTCTGGTCGCTACAAAGGTGGTATCAAAGCACACGCTGACTGTAGGACACGACCACTAAGCCTAAGCCCTAGAACACTTCTCTCTTCTCATTTCTGACCCCTCTCCACTTTCTACTCTTTAGGAATGGCGGATGCAAGGAGCAAGTTCATGCAACCAGATGAAGACACGCCTTTTGGACGACACTTGAAGGAAGTCACTAAGTATTAGAACATAGGAATACCAAGCATCACCGGAACCTACAACGCCACATTACCCGAAGAGGAGAGCTGGAAGATTCAAGTTCACATTCCAGGAAGGACGTTTGTGCCAATTACTGAACCCATAAGATTGGTTTTTGAAGCACCAACCTGGAGTTTAGGGAAGAGCATGGCCGCCCACATCGCTATGGGACGCATTGGAGAAGTCTACCACAAGGAGCTTAAGGATACTATTTATCAGATTTGTGGACGCCGAGACGAGCAATGGGAGATGATCAGAACCAAGAAGGATGGATCAATTGCAGCTTTCATCCAGGAGCAAAACCAACACATTCGTCGCCAGGAGAACCAAATATGCACGGACAAGGAAGAACTGAAGAAGGCATTAACCAAGATCAAGGAGCTGGAGGAAGAACTTAAGGCTACACGCGAGGATTATATGGAGGAAATCATCGCACTAGTAGGGAAGAATGATGACCTGGAGAAGAAGATTGGAGTATTCATGGGAAATCCAGTGCCAAAAGCAAAGGATGACGAATGCACTTGCCCGGATAACTACATCATCATCGACGACACCGACTCGGAACCAAGTGAAGATGACTTTGTTGACGAAGCTGGAGCAGACATCATGGAGTCTTCAACGGATCAGAATTTCTAGTAGACCACCATATCAGTAGTAGTTTTTCCCCATTTAATAGTATAGTTCAAGCACTTTGTAACGCTAGTTAGATCAATTTTAATGCCTTGTTTGAATTGATTGAGTGATATTGATTGTATTTGTCTCATGAGCATATGGGTAGTGTTTTTCCCTCTAGACCTCATTCTATTCTTAACTCTCATCTTTTCTAACCCATCAGATGCCTCCGAGACGCGACACCGGATTTGTTTTCCCACCAGAGATCACCCAGTTGATTCAGCAACAGAATGCCCTAATGCAAGTGTTAGTGCAGAACCAAGGCAACAACAATAACAACAACAACCCACTGCCACCACCACCTGTTGATCACTTAGCCCGTTTCTTAAGGCTAAACCCGCCGGTGTTCTCCAGTAGCACCGAGCCGATTGTTGCAGATGATTAGCTCCGCAAAGTTGGAAGGGCGTTGACCACTGCAGGATGCACAGATGCGGAAAGAGTGCGTTTTGCCGCACACCAGCTTGATGGACCCGCAGCATCATGGTGGGAGAATTACACAGCCACACACCCTATTGACACTGTCACATGGGACCAGTTTCAGCAAGCTTTCCGTACAGCTCATGTTTCAGCAGGAGCTATGGCTATGAAGAAGCGTGAGTTTCGCAACCTACGCCAAGGAGGACGCACCGTAGGCCAGTATGTGGAGGATTTCAGTAAGTTAGCACGTTATGCACCAGATGACGTTGCTACAGATGCTGCCAAGCAGGACAAATTTTTGGAAGGACTAAATGATGAACTGAGTATGCAGTTGATGGTAGCAACTTTCAACAACTACCAGGAGCTAGTAGATAGAGCTCTCATGATTGAAGGGAAGCAACAGCAGATTGAAAACCGTAAGAGGAAGTATGGACAAGGGAAGTATAACTCTGGAGCTCAACAGAAGCCTCGTTTTGCCCCGAAGCCGGGAGGACAGTTTCAGCATACCCATGGAGGAGGTAGTTCGCACAACCATAATGGCTCCAAGAATGGTAATGGAAATGGAGGAACGAATGGACAGAACCGCACCAACCCATCTACCCCAGCCAAGAGGGATCTAAGTCACGTTACCTGTTTCAAGTGCCAGAAGACTGGACATTATGCAACTGATTGTCCTGAAGCCCAAAATGGAAATGGTAATGGAAGCTCTGGGGAGAAGCCGAACCCGTTCAACAAAGGACACGTGAACCACGTGAGCGTGGAGGAGGTTGAAGCTCAGCCTGATGCAGTATTAGGTAAGTTTTTGGTTAAGTCATTTACTGCAACCGTTCTTTTCGATACTGGTGCATCGCATTCATTCATATCAAGGGGATTTGTGGATAAGTTTAAGTTGCCCACCAAAGTTCTCAGAACACCTATGTTAGTAACCTCGCCAGGAGCAGAGTATATGGCAAGCCAAGGATGTTTTCAGATGCCATTGTCCATTGGTAGGCATGTTTTCCCCTCAGACCTCATAGTTTTGGAGTCGCAAGGTTTGGATGTGATTTTGGGAATGGATTGGCTATCGTTGTATGGAGGAAACATCGATTGCGCCAGGAAGTCGATTTTGCTTACCACCCCAGAAGGAAAAAGGATCAAGTACGTATCCAGGCATATGCCGAAGAGGACCCAAGTAAATTCCTTATCAGGAGTTGTACAGGAGGAAGTACCAGTGGTGAAGGATTACCCGGATGTATTCCCAGAAGAGTTGCCAGGCATGCCACCAGATAGAGACATTGAGTTCTTAATTGAACTTTTGCCAGGCACAGGGCCAATATCCAAGAGACCGTACAGGATGCCCGCAAAAGATTTGGAGGAAATTAAGAAGCAGATCAAGGAGTTACTGGATAAAGGCTATATTCGCCCAAGTTCGTCACCTTGGGGATCACCAGTACTTCTAGTGGAGAAGAAAGATGGATCATTGAGGATGGTTGTTGATTACCGTGGATTGAATGAAGTAACCATCAAAAACAAGTACCCACTGCCGATGATCAATGATTTGTTTGACCGCCTACAAGGAGCTAAAGTATTTTCCAAGATCGATCTATGATCAGGATACCATCAGTTAAAGATTCGAGAGCAGGATATACCTAAGACGGCTTTTACCACCAGATATGGATTATATGAGTATACCGTTATGTCATTTGGTCTGACTAACGCACCTGCCTATTTCATGAACCTGATGAACAAAGTGTTTATGGAGTTTTTAGATAAGTTCGTCGTGGTGTTCATTGATGATATTTTAGTCTTTTCCAAGAATGAGGAAGAGCATGAGGAGCATTTGTGATTGGTACTTGAGAAGCTCAGAGAACATCAGTTATACGCCAAGTTCAGCAAGTGTGAATTTTGGCTGAAGGAAGTGGGATTTCTTGGACATGTTATTTCTGGAGAAGGAATAGTAGTAGACCCTGCCAAGGTTGACACAGTGACAAGTTGGGAATCACCCACGACAGTTGGAGAAATCCGGAGTTTTCTTGGACTTGCAGGATACTACCGGAGATTCATCGAGAATTTCTCGAAGATTGCTAAGCCCATGACTGAGCTATTAAAGAAGGACACCAAATTCAATTGGACTGAGGATTGTGAAGCTAGTTTCCAGGAGTTGAAAAAACGATTGGTTACATCACCCGTGTTGATTCTACCAGATCAACGCAAGGATTATGAAGTTTATTGCGACGCTTCTCGTCGAGGACTGGGAGCAGTGCTTATGCAGGAAGGAAGAGTTGTGTCATATGCTTCACGACAACTTAAACCCCATGAGAAAAATTATGCTACACATGATTTGGAGTTAGCAGCCGTGGTGCATGCGTTGAAGACATGGAGACATTTCCTCATCAGAAACCATTGTGAGGTGTATACGGATCACAAGAGTTTGAAGTATATTTTCACGCAAAAGGAGTTAAATCTCAGACAGAGGAGATGGTTGGAGCTCATAAAGGACTATGATATGAGATTGCATTATCACCCAGGGAAGGCTAACGTAGTAGCAGACGCGTTGAGCCGCAAGAGTCATGTCAACACCCTCATGACAGGAGAGTTACCTCAGGAGTTAGCCGAGGACCTTCGTGAACTATGTTTGGAAATAGTCCCCAGAGGCTATTTAGCGACACTGGAGATTCAGTCTACCTTGATGGAAAGGATCAGAGAAGCTCAGAAGACAGACAAGGAGATTGAGATGATAAAGGAGAAGATGAGCAAAGGAAAAGCCAAGGGATTTCGTGAGGATGAGCACGATACCTTATGGTTTGAGGACCGCGTGTATGTGCCAAAAGATCCGGAGATCAGGAAGTTGATTTTGCATGAAGCCCATGATTCACCGTACTCGATTCACCTAGGAAATACCAAGATGTATTTGGATCTGAAAATACTTTCTGGTGGACCGGAATGAAGAAGGATATTGCTGAATATGTAGCAGTTTGTGATGTATGTCAGAGAGTGAAGGCAGAGCATCAGAAGCCAGCAGGATTGCTACAACCATTGCCGATACCCGAATGGAAGTGGGATAAAATAGGCATGGATTTTATCACAGGATTACCCAGGACTCGTTCAGGCTATGACTCAATATGGGTTGTAGTCGACCGTTTGACGAAAGTGGCTCATTTCATTCCAGTGAAGACCACTTACACCAGTGCTAAGTTGGCAAAGATATACATGACCAGGATCGTATGTTTGCATGGAGTTCCGAGGACCATTGTATCCGACAGAGGAACCCAGTTTACCTCGAAGTTTTGGAAGCAGTTACATGAAACATTGGGAACCAGGCTAGAATTTAGTACAGCTTTTCACCCACAGACAGATGGACAGACCGAGAGAGTCAACCAGATTCTGGAGGACATGTTGAGAGCTTGTGCACTAGATTATGGATCTAGTTGGGACGACAATTTGCCATATGCGGAGTTTTCTTATAACAATAGTTATCAAACCAGTTTGAAGATGGCCCCTTTCGAAGCTTTGTATGGAAGGAGGTGTAGAACACCGTTGTTATGGGACGAAGTTGTAGACCGTCAGTTGTTTGGACCAGATTTGATTAAGGAGTCTGAACAGAAAGTGAGGTTGATTCGCGATAGGCTCAAAGTAGCCCAGTCCAGGCAGAAGAGTTATGCTGATTCTAAACGAAAGGAGACAGTTCACGAAGTCGGAGACAGAGTTTATCTTCGAGTATCACCACTTCGAGGAGTGAAGCGTTTTGGAGTTAAGGGAAAGTTAGCACCCCGTTTTATCGGACCATACAGAGTTTTGGAACGTATGGGAGAGGTTGCCTACAAGCTGGAATTGCCCGAAGGATTGTCTGGAGTTCATGATGTATTTCACGTTTCCCAGTTGAAGAAGTGCCACGCAGAAATGGCTGAGATACCACTGAGAGATACTGTGCCGCTGGAAGCGATTCAGCTGGAAAGTGATTTGACCTATGAGGAGAAACCAGTTAAGATTCTTGAGTATGCCAGCCGAGTTACCCGCAGTAAGGTTATCAAGTTTTGCAAAGTCCAGTGGAGTCACCACACGGAGGATGAAGCCACCTGGGAGCGAGAGGAAGATCTACGGAAGGACCACTCCCACTTGTTTTCTAGCCAACCCGAATCTCGAGGGCGAGATTCATCTTAAGGGGGGTAGGTTTGTAACATCCCAAATTTTCAATTTGGTATGTTATACATAGATCATCTTGCATATCATATTTTATTGCATTTTGACAAATCCTCGATAAATCCTAAGCAACTCAAGGACCCTCGGAGAGAGTTGGGGATTTTCTCGAATTTTCATATTTGATTTTCATCAAATAATAAAACGAGGATTTTTGGTTTTAATTATTTTCTCTCCGGAAAAATATTTCATTAAAAATAAATGAGAGGAGAAAATATGACTTCTCCAAAATAATTGAAATATTGGAGGAAAAGTGTTAAAATCATTTATTGGATTTTATTCGGAGTTTATTTGCACTTTTAATTGCATTAAAAATATAGCATGTTTTCAAAAAATTATTTTGTGTCAAAAAAATGTTCACCCTGTTCTAAATATTCTAACTAGACGGGGAAATTTTGTTTTATTTTTTTTGGATTTTTATTTATTTTTCTACAAATTTTTCGGCGGAACGTTTAAAAAAACTGCGCCGCGCCCGACCGGGCCGAGGCCTAGCCGAGCGGCGGCCCACCCCCGCGTCTTCCTCGCGCAGCCCCCACCGCCACCGCGCCCGAGTCCGCCTCGAGCACGGCCGCCGCCGCCTTGCCCCTCCCCCACGCCACCAGCCCCCCCCCTCATAAATACCCCGCCGCCGCCGCCCTCCCTCTCACCCCGAGCCCGCCCGAGCCGCCGCCGCTGGGATCCCGCACCGCCGCCGCCTAGCGCCGCCGCCTCGCTCGCCGTTCGCCGCCGCCGGAGACGCCCCTCGCCGCCCGAGCCCCGCCACACCCCGCCGCCCCTCGCCGAGCCCCGCCGGAGCCCGCCGACCCCGCCGGAGTTCCGTTCCGACGAGGTACCGATCCGATGCCGTTTGCCGGTTTTAAAAAAAACCGTTCGTTTTAAAAAAACCCTAGATCGGTTTATTTCTTCGGTTTTGTTATTTTGTGAGCGTTCACCGACTCGTTCGTTTTAACGAACGCGTTCGTCAGATTTTCTCTGTTAACGAACGTCCGTTCTTTAACGGTTCGTCCGTTTTTCTTTTTCGTCGGATTTTTCCGCGATTATCTCAGATCTCGATTTCTGATCGAATCTTCGTTTCTGTTAACTTTTCGCTCGTTTATCGGAATCAGGCGATTCAAGCGCCTAGAATTTCGTCTCGAAATTCTCTTTCCGTTTAACCTACTCAAACAAGTTTTTGCTACTGTAAAATTTGACCTAGATTCAGATTAGTAAACGAAGCTTGTTTCTTTCGCCGTTTGACTTTCGTTGCTTCGTTCGAGTTGATACTTTTTGCAAACCGGAGTTCTTAAGTTGAACTTTCTGGTTGGATTCTTCATTCGAGTTTTACCTGTGCATTAGATGAGTACTTATTGTTTGCTTGTTTGTTTGCGATAGAGTACCCGGAGTGTGCCGCTTGTTACTTAGAATCGCTAGGTTTCGCGGATCATCAGCAAGGCAAGTAACACTTTGATCATACCTTCCATACCCAGTTTTTATTGCATTAGATCTATTTCCTCAAACATTGCATGATTAGGATCTAATTAAATTGTGGGAATTGGGAAGTAGTTGAGGTAGTACCCATTACCTGTTTTATTTATCAAACCCTTGGGAGTTACTTCTACGTTGCTATTATATTGCCATGCTATGCTCGTAGACGTGGATTGGGTTTGAGTGAAATTCATGACAGTTGTGAGATTGTTAATAATGGTTTACCTAAGGTGGCAACTAAAAATCACATCTGGGTGGATTGAGGCACCTGGAGAATCCGGTGTTGTCTGTTTGTATAAGGACCGCCACCCAGGCTCAAAGGGATCATAAGATCATTCATGCTGGAAACTTCCGTGTGCAGCCACAAGCTATTATGGGCTCTAGCATAGTTGAGTAGGTTACATGATCTCTTGAAGAGGTGGGCTAGCAGATGTAGGGGAAAGTAGGTGTAACTGTCCATCCGGAGTAAAGAGTGATTGTTTCTGAAAGACTGTGTCTCGGTCATCCGTTTCTCAAACATCATGTAGTGCGAGAATCAAGCGGAGGTGATCGAGTCTTGTGGGGAAAAGTGCGCAAACCTCTGCAGAGTGTACAAACTAATCATGGTTAGCCGTGTCCCCGGTTATGGACAACTTGAGTATCTAGTACCTGGATTATCATTTGAATCTCATCACCATGTTACTTTTAATTAATTTTGCTGGGTTAATGATGATTCTTAATTGGGATTGAGATGCTGTCAACCATCTCAATGTTTAACAACCACCATGATAGTTAAATAAAATTTATTCCTTTGCAGTAGGGAAAAATTGGCTTTTCGCAAAACCATAACCATAGAGCTTTCCACCAGCCAAATATGCATGTAGTATAGCATCACTATGTTCATTATTCTCTATGTGTTACATTGCCAGCATATTCTATGTGCTGACCCGTTTTCGGGCTGCAACGTTTCATGTTGCAGACTTTTCAGACGACGAGTAAGGTGCCTTAGGTCGTGGTCTTATACTCAGTGATGCCGCTGGAGTTGATGGACTCACTTATCTTCCAAGTCTTCCGCTGTTATCGTATTTAGATGGCCTTAAGCCATATTTATCATACTTATTCTCTTTGGAGATATTCGATGTAATAAGTGTGTGATTGCTACTCTGTTATAAATCCTCCATTTGTACTATGCGTGTCAGCATTACTGATCCAGGGATGACACTGGTGCACAGCAGCACAGACCATTTGAGGTCTGGTCGCTACAGCTGATACTCGAAGATACACTGTCTCCGACTTCGTAGACTGTCTCCTTGCGTTTAGAATCCGTGTAACTCTTCTGCCTGGATTGGGCTACCTTGAGTCTATCGCGAATCAGCTTAACCTTCTCTTCAGACTCTTTAATCCAATCTGGTCCAAACAACTGTCGGTCTCCAACTTCGTCCCACAACAACGGTGTTCTGCACCTCCTTCCGTACAGCGCTTCGAAAGGGGCCATCTTCAAACTGGCTTGATAACTGTTGTTATAAGAGAACTCTACATAAGGCAAATTATCGTCCCAGCTAGATCCATAGTCTAGCGCACAAGCTCTCAACATGTCCTCCAGAATCTGATTTACTCTTTCAGTCTGTCCATCTGTTTGCGGGTGAAAAGCTGTACTGAACTCTAGTCTGGTTCCCAAAGTTTCATGCAACTGATTCCAAAATTTTGAAGTAAACTGGGTTCCTCTATCTAATACAATGGTCCTCGGAACTCCATGCAGACATACGATCCTGGTCCTGTATATCTTTGCCAACTTAGCACTGGTGTAAGTGGTCTTCACGGGGATGAAATGAGCTACTTTCGTCAAACGATCGACTACAACCCATATCGAGTCATAGCCTGAACGAGTCCTGGGTAATCCCGTGATAAAATCCATGCCTAGTTTATCCCACTTCCATTCGGGTATAGGCAATGGCTGTAGCAATCCTGCTGGCTTCTGATGTTCTACCTTTACTCTCTGACATACATCACAAACTGCTACATACTCCGCAATATCCTTCTTCATTCCGGTCCACCAGAAACTATCCTTCAAATCCAGATACATCTTGGTATTTCCTGGGTGAATCGAATATGGTGAATCATGGGCCTCTTGCAGAATCAACTTCCTGATCTCTTGATCATTGGGCACATATACGCGGTCCTCAAACCATAAGGTATCATGCTCATCCTCACGAAATCCTTTAGCCTTTCCTTTACTCATCCTTTCCTTTATCTCGACAATCTCCTTGTCCGTCTTCTGAGCTTCTCTGATCTTATCCATCAAGGTAGACTGAATTTCCAAGGCCGCTACATAACCTCTTGGAACTATCTCCAAACGCAGCTCGCAAAGGTCTTCTGCTAACTCCTTGGGTAACTCTCCGGTCATGAGGGTATTTACATGACTCTTGCGGCTCAACGCATCAGCTACTATGTTAGCCTTTCCTGGGTGATAATGCAATCTCATATCATAATCCTTAATGAGCTCTAGCCATCTCCTCTGTCTGAGATTCAGCTCCTTCTACGTGAAGATATACTTCAAACTCTTGTGATCCGTGTATACCTCACAATGGTTCCGATGAGAAAATGTCTCCATGTTTTCAACGCATGCACTACGGCTGCTGACTCCAAATTATGCGTAGCATAATTTAACTCATGGGGTTTAAGCTGTCGTGAGGCATATGAAACAACTCTTCCCTCCTGCATATGTACGGCTCCAAGTCCTCGACGTGAAGCGTCGCAATACACTTCATAATCTTTACGTTGATATGGTAGAATCAACACTGGTGATGTAACCAAGCGTCTTTTCAACTCCTGAAAACTGGCCTCACATTCCTCAGTCCAATTGAATTTGGTGTCCTTCAACAATTCCGTCATAGGCTTTGCAACCTTTGAGAAATTCTCAATGAACCTCCGGTAGTATCCTGCGAGTCCAAGGAAACTCCGGATCTCTCCAACTGTCGTGGGTGACTCCCAATTTGTCACAGTGACAACTTTGGTGGGGTCGACTGCTATTCCTTCCCCGGATATAACATGTCCAAGGAATCCGACTTCCTTCAGCCAAAACTCACACTTGCCGAACTTGGCGTATAGCTGATGTTCCCTGAGCTTCCCAAGTACCAAACGCAAATGCTCTTTAAGTTCCTCTTCGTTCTTAGAGTAGACCAGAATATCATCAATGAACACCACGACGAACTTATCCCAAAACTCCATAAACACCTTGTTCATCATGTTCATAAAATAGGCAGGTGCGTTAGTCAGACCAAATGACATAACTGTGTACTCATACAGCCCGTACCTCGTTGTAAAAGCTGTCTTAGGTATATCCTGCTCTCGAATCTTCAGCTGGTGATACCCTGATCGCAGATCGATCTTAGAAAACACTTTAGCTCCTTGCAACTGGTCAAATAAATCATTGATCATCGGCAGTGGGTACTTGTTCTTGATCATCACCTCATTCAATCCACGATAGTCAACAACCATCCTTAACGATCCATCCTTCTTCTCCACTAGAAGTACTGCTGATCCCCAAGGTGACGAACTTGGGCGAATATATCCCTTATCCAGTAACTCCTTAATCTGCTTCTTAATTTCCTCCAAATCCTTTGCGGGCATTCTGTACGGTCTCTTAGATATTGGCCCTGTGCCTGGCAAAAGTTCAATCAAAAACTCAATGTCTCTATCCGGTGGCATGCCTGGCAACTCTTCTGGAAATACATCCGGAAAATCCTTCACCACTGGTACTTCCTGCTGTACAACTCCTGATAAGGAATTTACTTGGGTTCTATTCGGCACATGCCGGGATACATACTTGATCCTTCTTCCTTCTGGGGTGGTAAGCAAAATCGACTTACTGGCGCAGTCAATGTTCCCTCCATACTTCGATAACCAATCCATGCCTAATATCACATCCAGTCCTTGTGACTCCAATACTATTAGGTCCGAGGGAAACAGGTAGTTACCAATCCTTAATGGTAACTGATCACACCATAGGCTAGCCATATACTCTGCTCCTGGCGAGGTTACTAACATAGGTGACCTAAGGGCTTGGGTTGGCAGTTTAAACTTATCCATGAATCCCCTTGGTATGTATGAATGCGATGCACCAGTATCAAAAAGTACGACTGCAGTAAATGACTTAACCAAAAACTTACCTATTACTACATCTGGCTGGGCTTCAACCTCCTCCACGTTAACGTGGTTCACTTGTCCCCTGTTGAACGGGTTGGGCTTGTTCCCAGAGCTTCCATTGCCGTTTCCGTTCTTAGCTTCAGGACATTCATTTGTGTAATGTCCGGTCTTCTGGCACTGGTAGCAAGTAACATGGCTTAGATCTTTCTTGGCTGGTGTTGCCGGGTTGGAACGGTTCTGTCCGCTGCTTCCTCCATTACCATTACCATTCTTGGGGCCACCATGATTGTGTGAACTTCCTCCATTATGAGTGTGGCCTCCATGGTTATGAAGAAGTCCTCCCGGGTTCGGGGTGTAACGGGGTCTCTGCTGGGCTCCAGAATTATACTTCCCTTGTCCATACTTCCTCTTGCGGCTGTCAATCTGTTGCTGCTTCCCTTCAAGCACGAGAGCTCTATCCACCAACTCCTGGTAGTTATTGAAATTTCCACCATCAACTGCATGCTCAGCTCATCATTTAGTCCTTCCAGAAACTTCTCCTTCTTAGCTGCATCTGTAGCGACGTCATCTGGGGCATAACGTGCTAACTTACTAAACTCATCCACATATTGGCCAACAGTGCGCCCTCCTTGGCGTAAGTTGCGAAACTCACGCTTCTTCATGGCCATAGCTCCTGCTGAAACATGGGCAGTGCAAAAAGCCTGCTGGAACTGGTCCCATGTCACAGTGTCAATAGGGTAAGTGACTATGAAATTTTCCCACCAAGATGTTGCGGGTCCATCAAGCTGATGTGCGGCAAAACGCACTCTCTCCGTATCTGTGCATCCTGCAGTGGTCAACTCCCTATCAATCTTGCGAAGCCAATCATCTGCAACAATCGGCTTGGTGCTACTGGAGAACACCGACGGATTCAGCCTAAGAAAACGGGCTAAGTGGTCAACTGGTGGGGGTGGTGGTGGGTTGTTGTTGTTATTGTTCCCCTAGTTCTGATTCTGGACTAGTATCTGCATTAATGCATTATGCTGCTGGATCAACTGAGTGAGCTCCGGTGGGAAAGCAAATCCATTGTCGCGTCTCGGAGGCATCTGCTGGGTTTAGAAAAGATGAGAAAACAAAATAGAATGAGGTCTAGAGGGAAAACACTACCCATATGCACATGAGACAAACACAAACATATCACTCAATCAATCAAACAAGGGCATACAATTGGTCTAGAACTATCGTTACAAAAGTGTTTAGACTATACTACATACATGGTGGAATACTCTACTGATATGGTGGTCGATTAGAAAAATTGATCGGTCGAAGACTCCACGATATCTGCTCCAGCTTCATCAACATAGTCATCATCGCTATCGTCAGGGTCCGAGTCGGTGTCGTCGATGATGATATAGTTCTCCGGGCAAGTGGAACTGCATCTTCTCCTCCTGGCGCAGGGTCTCCCATGAAAACTCCTAGCTTCTTTGTAAGGTCGCCATTCTTCTCTACTAGTGCGACGATTTCCTCCATATAATCCTCGCGTGTAGCCTTGAGTTCTTCCTCCAGCTCCGTGATCCTTGTCATTGCCTTCTTCAAATCTGCCATGCCTGCACACATCTGGTTCTCCTGGCGTCGAATGTGCTGGTTTAACTCCTGGATGAAAGAGGCAATTGATCTATCCTTCCTGGTACTGATCATCTCCCATTGCTCATCTCGGCGCCCACAAATCTAGTAGATTGTATCCTTGAGGTCATTGTGGTTACCTTCTCCAATGCGTCCCATGGTAATGTGAGCTGACATACTCTTTCCTAGACTCCAGGTTGGTGCATCAAAACAAAACTCTATGGGCTCAGTGACTGGCGTGAACGTCCTTCCTGGAACTTGAACTTGAATCATCCAGCGCTCCTCTCTGGTAAAGTGGCGTTGTAGGTCCCGGTGAAGCTTGGTATTCCAATGTTCGGGTACTTAGTAACTTCCTTCAAGTGGCGTCCAAATGGGATGTCTTCATCCGGTTGCATGAACTTAATCCTTGCATCCGCCATCCTAAAGAGTAGAAAATGGACAGGAGTTAGAAATGAGAAGAGAGTAGTGATCTAGGGCTTTAGCTTAGTGGTCGTGTCCTACAGTCAGCGTGTGCTCCGATACCATCTTTGTAGCGACCAGACCTCAAACAGTCTGATCTCTGTGCATAAGTGTCATCCCTGGATCAGTAATGCTAACACACAGTACTTGGAGGATTTATAACAGAGTAGCAATCACACACTTATTACATCGAATGTCTCAAAAGAGAACTTATTACAATAAATATGGCTTAAGGCCATCTAAAACGATAACAGCGGAAGGCTTGGAAGATAAAGTGAGTCCGTCAACTCCAACGGCATCACTGAGTGAAAGACCACGACCTAAGGCTCCTTACTCGTCGTCTGAAAAGTCTGCAACATGATACGTTGCAGCCCGAAAACGGGTCAGCACATGGAATATGCTGGCAATGTAACACAAAGAATAAAGAACAGAACAATGCTATCACTACATGCATATATGGCTGGTGGAGGCTGTAGGGTTAATATGTTTTTGTGAAAAGCCAATTTTTCCCTAGTGCAACGGAATAAGTTTTATTTAACTACAAAGTTTGTTTAAAAATATAGAGAAGGTAAACCCCCTCTCAATCCCAATTAAAAGTAATCATTAACAACCCAATCAAATTAATTAAGTAGTGATGAGATCAACATGATAATCCATGAACCAGATAGTCAAGATGTCCATAACCGGGGACATGGCTAACCATGATTAGTTTATACACTTTGTAGAGGTTTGCGCACTTTTCCCCACAAGACTCGATCTCCTCCGTTTGGTTTCTCGCACTACAAGATGTTTGAGAAACGGATGATCGAGACATAGTCTTTCACAAGCGTTAGCACCTTACGATGGGTAGACCGTACCACCTACATCCCCTACATCTGCTAGTCTACCACTGTAAGAGTTCACACGACTTAGTCAACTATGCTAGAGCCCATAATAGCTTGTGGCTGCACACGGAAGTTTTTAGTATGAATAATCTCATGATCCCTTTGAGCCTGGCTGGCAGTCCATAGGAGAATCACACGGTACCCCGGGATTTCCAAAAAAATACAGGCAATCACTGGATTCCCCAGGTGCCTCAATCCACCCAGATGTGTATTTAAGTTTCCACCTTAAGTTGAACCATTAATTAACAATCTCACAACTGTCATGGATACACTCAAACCCAATCCACGTCTACGAGCATAGCATAGCAATATAAGCATAGCGTAGAAGTAACTCCCAAGGTTTGATAATAAACAGGTGAATAGGTACTACCTCATCTACTTCCCAAACCCACAATTTAATTCAGATCCTAACCATGCAATTGTTTGAGGATTGATCTAATGCAATAAAACTGGGTAGTAAGAGGTATGATCAAAGTGTTACTTGCCTTGCTGATCATCCGCGAAACCTAGAGACTCGTAGTAGCACGCTTCGCACTCCGGGTACTCTATCGCAAACAAAAAAGCATACAATAAGCAATCAAGCAAGAGCACGGGTAAAACTCAAATAAATATCTAACCACAAAATTCAACTTAAGAACTCCGGTTTGCAAAAAGAATCAAATCAAACGAAACAACAAAACTCAAACGGCGAAAGAAACAAGCTTCGTTTACTAATTTGAACTAAAGTCAACTTTTACAGTAGTGAAATATTGTTCAAGTTGGTTAAATGGAAAGAGGGTTTCGAGACGAAACTCTAGGCGCTTGAATCGCCTGATTCCGATAAACGAGCGAAAAGTTATACTAGAACGAAAATCGGATCAGAAATCGCGATCGAAAATAATCGCGGAAAATCCGAGAAAAAGAAAAACTGACGAACAGGCTAACGAACGAGCGTTCGCTGTCTGCGGTTAAACGGTGAAAACCGTTTGTTAAAACGAACGAACGAACGAGCGTTCGCTATATAACTAAACCGAAAAAAAACCGATCTAAAAAAAATAAACCGCGGTTCTTCAAAAAAAACGTACAGTTTTCCGAAGAAAACTGGCGGCGGCGGCGCGGCTACCTCCAGCGACTCCGGCGACGGCGGTGGCGGCGCTGGTGGGCTTCGGCGGCTCGGGGCGGGGCGGCTTATAAAGGCCCCTCGGGCGGAGTCCCGCTTTTGACTTTTTTTAAATAATTTCGACATGCATAAAAAGAAAGAAAATAAATACTAAACGGACTCCAAAAATCCCGAAATAAAATTTCCCCATCTTCTAAAAATAAGCCGGACAAGGTGAACATTTATTTGGGCCTAAAATGCAATTTTGAAAAATGCATATTTTTCCTAATTCAAATAAAATAGCGATAAAACTCCGAATAAAAATCTTATTTGATTTTAATATTAAATCTCTGATATTTCTTTATTTTGAGGATGTCATTTTATCCTCTCTCTTTTATTTTTTTTATAAAAGAAATATTTCAGAGAAAATAGTTAAAATCAAATGATCCTCTTTTCAAAAATTCGAGTAAAACTCGGATATGAAATAAATTGAAATCCCCAACTCTCTCCGTGGGTCCTTGAGTTGCGTGGAATTTCTAGGATCAAAGCAAAATGCAATAAAATATGGTAAGCAATGATGATCTAATGTATAACATTCCAAATTGAAAATTTGGATGTTACAGATTTGTTCATCAGGTTTAGGTGTTCTAATATAACTTTTGTTGACCACAGTTGGAACTTTAGCATGTTCCCTTATCCTAACAGGTAAAGGTGGTTTCTCAATATAAGCAGTAGGAACAACTGGATCAACATTATAAACAATAGTTTCCTCTTTAGGTGGTACTGGTTCTTTAATTTCTTCTTTAATAGATGGGTGATATTTAAACCACTTCTCCTTAGGGAGATCAACATGAGTAGCAAATGATTCACAAAAGGAGGCTACTATCTCAGAGTCAAGTCCATATTTAGTGATAAACTTTTAAAAAGCATCGGTATTCATAAAAGATTTAACATGATCATAATTAAGCTTAATACCTGACTCTTTACCTTCGTCGAGTTCTCAATCTTCAGAGTTGCGTTCAATTCTTTCCAAAAGATCCCACCGGAATTCAATAGTCTTCTTCATAAAAGAACCAGCAAAAGAGGTGTCAAGCATGGATCGATCATTATGAGAAAGCCGAGCGATACGTCTCCAACGTATCTATAATTTTTTATTGTTCCATGTTGTTATATTATCAATCTTGGATGTTTTATAATCATTTTATAGTCATTTTATATCATTTTTTGGTACTAACCTATTAACATAGTGCCAAGTGCCAGTTATTGTTTTCTGCATGTTTTTTACATCGCAGGATATTAGACGGAGTCCAAATGCAACGAAACTTCATGGATATTTTTTTTGGAACACAAGGAACATAATGGGCCCTGGCTGCGCCTGGGGGGGTGCCCCGAGGGGGGCACAACCCACCAGGATGCGCCAAGAGGCCCAGGCGCGCCCTGGTGGGTTGTGCCCACCTCGGGTGCCCCCGGACCGCCTCTTTGCTCTATAAATACCACAATATTCCCAAAACCCTAGGGGAGTCGACAAAATATTCATCCAGCCGCCGTAGAGTCCAGAACCACCAGATCCAATCTAGACACCACCACCTCCATTGCTGCCTCTCCGATGATGCGTGAGTAGTTCTTTGTAGACCTTCGGGTCCGTAGTTAGTAGCTAGATGGCTTCCTCTCTCTCACTGAATTCTGAATACAATGTCTCTTGGAGATCCATATGATGTAACTCTTTTGCGGTTTGTTTGTTAGGATCTGATGAACTTTGAGTTTATGATCAGTTATATCTTTTTATATCCATGAAAATATTTGAGTTTCTTTGATCTCTTATATGCATGATATCTTATAGCCTCGTATTTCTTCTTCGATATTTGGGTTTTGTTTGTCCAACTTGATATATTTCTCTTGCAATGGTAAGAGGTGCTTTGTAGTGGGTTCGATCTTATGGTGCTTGATCACAGTGACACTAGGGGAACCGACACGTATGTATTGTTGCTACTAAGGATAAAACGATGGGGTCTATCTCTACATAGATAGATCTTGTCTACATCATGTCATCGTTCTTATTGCATTACTCCGTTTTTCCATGAACTTAATACACTAGATGCATGTTGGATAGCGGTCGATGTGTGGAACAATAGTAGTAGATGCAGGCAGGAGTCGGTCTACTAATCTTGGACGTGATGCCTATATAATGATCATTGCCTGGATATCGTCATGATTATTTGAAGTTCTATCAATTGCCCAACAGTAATATGTTCACCCACTGTTTGCTATTTTTCTCGAGAGAAGCCACTAGTGAAATCTACAGCCCCCGGGTCTCTTTCTCATATATTTGCCTTTGCGATCTACTTTTCTTTTGCATTTATTTTTAGATCTATTAAACCAAAAATACAAAAATACTTTGCTGCATTTCATTTTATTTGCGGTCTATTAATTCAATCTATTACAACTTTCTCCCGTGTGCACGCCGTTTCTGGCGCCGTTACACGAAAGGGATTGACAACCCCTTTAACACGTCGGTTGTGAGGTGTTGTTATTTGTGTGCAGGTGTTGTTTACGTTGTGTTGCTTGGATCTCCTACTGGTTCGATAACCTTGGTTTCATATCTGAGGGAAATACCTACCGCCGCTGTGCTGCATCATCCCTTCCTCTTTGGGGAAATACCGACGTAGCTTCAAGCGACATCAAAAGGAATTTCTGGCGTCGTTGCCGGGGAGGATCTTCAACATATACCAGGTTCCTAATAACAAATCTCATCTCCTTGCAATTTACATTATTTGCCATTTGCCTCTCGTTTTCCTCTCCCCCACTTCACAAAAAATTTGCCGTTTTATTCGCGTCTCTTCTTCGTTCACCGTATTCTTATCGGATATGTTTTTGACTGCAATCTTGTTGTGTAGTCATCATGACTCGAGAGAACACCAAGTTATGTGATTTCTCAAATACCAACAACAATGATTATATTGGTACTCCGATTGCTCCTCCCGCCACTAGTGCGGAGTCTTGTGATATTAATACTGCTTTGCTAAATCTTGTTATGAAAGATCAATTTTCCGGTACTCGTAATGAGGATGCCGCGCCCCATCTTAATACCTTCGTGGAATTATGCGAGATGCAAAAGAAATAAGATGTGGACAATGATGTGGTGAAGATGAAGTTATTTCCGTTTTCTTTGCGTGATTCTGCAAAAATTTGGTTCTCTTCTTTGCCTCGCAATAGTATCGATTCTTGGAAAAAGTGCAAAGATGCTTTTATCACTAAGTATTTTCTGCCCGCAAAATTATTTCCCTTAGAACCCAGATCATGAATTTCAAGCAACTTGAACATGAGCATGTTGCACAATCTTGGGAAAGGATGGAAATGATGCTAAGGAATTGCCCAACTCATGGGTTACATCTTTGGATGGTCGTACAAAAATTTTATGCGGGGTTGAATTTTGTTTCTCGTAATCTTTTAGATTCCGCCGCGGGTGGTACTTTTATGGTAATTACTTTGGGTGAAGCCACCAAATTGCTTGATAATATCATGGAAAATTATTCACAATGGCATACCGAAAGAGCTCCTACTACTAAAAAAGTTAATACGGTTGAAGAAATTTCTTCTTTGAGTGAAAAAGTTGATGCTTTTATGAAATTGGTTGCTAGTAAAAGTACTCCTATTGATTTTAATGATATGCCTTTGTGTACTTTGATTGAGCAAAACAGTGATGCCATAGATGTGAATTTTATCTCTCGAAATAATTTCAATAACAATGCTTATAGAGGTAATTTTAATCCTAGGCCTTTTCCTAGTAATTCCTTTAATAATTATGGTCATTCCTATGGAAATCAATCTTATAATAATAATAGGAACACCTCCGATTTGAGAATAATATTAAAGAATTTATCAACACGCAAATTTTTTTCAACACTTCCATAGAAGAAAAGTTGAATAAGATTGATGATTTGTCTATAAGTGTTGATAGAATTGCTCATGATGTGGAAAATCTCAAGATGAAAATTTTTGTGCCTAAGGTTGATGAATCTATTAAAGCTCTTTATGTTTCTATGGATGAAAGTAAGAAAAGAACCGCTATGCTTAGAGCTAAAAGAGAATTTTAGAAAAAGCGTTCTCTAGTGACTCCTTTCGTAAAAGTGATGAAGATGTTAAAATGATTGGTGTTTCTTCTATTGATTCTTTGTTTAGTAAAGTTAATATTGATGAAAAATGGACTGGAGAATAGTCAACTTTAGCTAGAATGCGTCCCGATGATTCGGAGGGTGAAAATCTTGTTGAGAAAATTGATGAAAGTGGGTTTGGAGAGGTCAAAACTTTAACTAGTGATGTGCCCACTCTTTTGGATTACAAAGACTTTAATTATGATAGTTGTCTTTGATTGATTGTATTTCTTTGTTGCAATCCATGTTAAATTCACCTCATGCCTATGAACAAAATAAAGCTTTTACTAAACATATTGTTGATGCTATGATGAAAGCTTTTGAAGAAAAATTGGAATTAGAAGTATCAATTCCTAGAAAAATTGCATGATGAATGGGAACCTACTATCAAAGTGAAGATTAAAAATTATGAGTGTTTTGCTTTGTGTGACTTGGGTGCTAGTGTTTCCACAATTCCGAAATCTTTATGTGATGTGCTTGGTCTTACCAATCTTGAAGAATGCTCTTTAAATTTGCACTTGGCGGATTCTACTATTCAAAAATCTATGGGAAGAATTAACGATGTTCTTATTCTTGCAAATTGTAATTATGTGCCCATAGATTTGATTGTTCTTGATATTGATTGCAATCCGTCTTGTACAATTATTCTTGGTAGACCGTTTTTACGCCCTATCGGTACCATGATTGGTATGAAAGAAGGCAATATTAAGTTCCAGTTTCCTTTGAGGAAGGGTATGGAACACTTTCCTATAACAAGAATTAAGCCACCTTATGAATCAATCATGAGGGCATCTTATGGATCTCGAACCAAAGATGACAATACTTAGATCCTTGCTTTATGCCTACCTAAGGGCGTAAAACTATAGCGCTTGTTGGGAGGCAACCCAATGAATAAAATTTATTTTTGCTTTTTGCTTTCTGTTCTTGTGTGTTTGCACAATTATGCTACTGGTATGATTGTGTTTTGTTTTTTGCGTTTTAATTAGTGTTTGTGCCAAGTAAAGCATTTAGGATTTTCTTGGGTAATACTTGTTTGATCTTGCTGAAAAACAGAAACTTGTGCACTCACGAAAAAAATTGTTAAAAATCAAGAGAACGTGATAAAATGCCAATTCTTTTTGAAGAAGATTAATATACAAATTACCATGGCGTCCTAATTTTTTAGAATTTTTGGAGTTACAAAAGTATTCGAAATAGTCAGATTGCTACAGACTGTTCTGTTTTGACAGATTCTATTTTGTTTGTGTTGTGTGCTTATTTTGATGGCTCTATGGTTTTCTTTGATGAGTTTTTGCCATAGAAAAGTTGGAATACACTAAATATAATGCAAAAACAAAATATTAATTGGTTTGATACAGTACTTATAGTAGTGGTTTTCTTTCTTATACAAACGGATCTCACGAAGGTTTTGTTGAGTTTTGTGTGATTGAAGTTTTCAAGTTTTGGGTTATCTTACGATGGATGAAGGAAGGATAGAAGAGCCTAAGCATGGGGATGCCCCGGCATCCCAAGCTATTATCCAAAAATGAGCAACCAACTAAGCTTGGGGATGCCCCCGAGTGGCATCCCCTCTTTCTTCTAACGACCATCGGTATTTTACTCGAAGCTATATTTTTATTCATCACATACTATGTGTTTTGCTTGGAGCGTCTTGTTGATATGAGTCTTTTCTTGTTTTATTTTGTGTTTTAAGTCATCAATCCTTGCTGGAAACACCTATTGGAGAGAGCCAAAATTATGTTATGACTTGTTAGAATTGCTCTCTATGCTTCACTTAAATTTTTATGAGCTATGGACTTGCTCTAGTGCTTCTCTTATAACTTTTTGAGCATGGTGTGCTTAGTATTTTTGAAGAAATGTTCTCTTGCTTCACTTAGATTTATTTGGGAGTTAGTAAAATTTTCAAGAAATTCTCTCTTGCTTCACTTAAACTATTTTGAGAGAAAGAAAATTTTATGCTCATGATCTTCACTTATATTTGTTTGAGCTTATGAAAAGCAACACATGAAAATTAGTCCCAAAGTGATAGATATCCAAGAAGGATATAATAAAAACTTTCATGAAGATCATTGGACAAAATAAACTTGATCCTAGTAATAGTTTTGAGATATGATGATGTGATATGTGAGTTGTGTTGATGGGTAATTATGCTTTAGTAAGAATATTGGTGTTAAGGTTTGTGATTCCCTATGCAAGCACGAAAGTCAATAATCATGCAATGAAATTATATCCTACTTGTGGAGCATTATTCGGTGTTAATTATGCTTAATGCTTGCTCATGAGATTATTCGTTTCTTGGTTGGTCGCTTCTCAATCTTTTCTTAGCCTTCATTTTGCACTAAGTATGATCTCTACTTGTGCATCCAGAATCCTTTAAACCAGTTTTGCCACATGAGTCCACTATATCTACCTATATGCGGTATTCTTTTGCTGTTCTAAGCAAATTTGCATGTGCCATCTCTAATTTTCAAAATAAACTTCTCTTTTGTGTGTTTGTTTCGCTCGCGGAGCGATGAGGGGTGGCTAATATTTTCCATGTTGGATGTGTTATTCTCACGATGAGTGTTTATTCGCTTGTCATTACACGAGAGTACGGCAAAGGTTTCAGGGATGCCCAGTCCCAAAATGAAAAAATGAATTTACTTTATGTTGTGAAATAATAAATTCCTTGGAAAGTGTTGGTATGGAGGGCAACCGTGGATACGGCTAGCCATGGAAAGTGAAAGTATGGTGGAAAAAGGAATAAACATTATTTTCTGTTTGGGAACCGCCTATGATATATCTAGCATGGAAAGTGTTGGGAACTCTAATTCGTTTTTGTTGGTGGGATGGATGCATCTCCCAAAATGTTTTTATCTCTAATTTTTCGCTTTGAGCTCTGGCACCTCTACAAATCCCTACTTCCCTCTGTGAAGGGCCTTTCTTTTACTTTATGCAATTTTTATTTTGAATTTGAGTCTCCATCTTCTCTTATAAAAGAACCAACTAGGAGGCAATATGATCGTACTTGAGTATTGGGTGTAGCTAATATGCGAGTGTGTTTCATGAATGGATCAATGAATGAGCATGATGGGCTAGGGATAACTTATTTTAGCGTTGATATTTTGACAGACATGGTTGCTTGTTGATATGCTTGAGTATTTAAATTATCATGCCAAAACTAGACTATTGCTTTGAATCACATAAAAGTCCAAATGTCCATGCTATAAAGAAAAGAATATGATATGACATGTTAGGCAGCATTCCACAACAAAAATTCGGTTTTGATCACTTACCTACCCGAGGACGAGTAGGAGTTAAGCTTGGGGATGCTGATACGTCTCCAACGTATCTATAATTTTTTTATTGTTCCATGCTAACATATTATCAATCTTGGATGTTTTGTAATCATTTTATAGTCATTTTATATCATTTTTTGGTACTAATCTATTGACATAGTGGCAAGTGCCAGTTGTTGTTTTCTGCATGTTTTTTACATCACAGGAAATCAATATCAGACGGAGTCCAAATGCAACGAAACTTCACGGAGATTTTTTTTGGACCAGAAGGAACATAATGGGCCCAGGCGCGCCCTGGTGGGTTGTGCCCACCTCGGGTGCCCCCCGGACCGCCTCTTTGCTCTATAAATACCCCAATTTTCCCAAAACCCTAGGGGTGTCCACGAAATATTCATCCAGCCGCCGTAGAGTCCAGAACCACCAGATCTAATCTAGACACCATCTCGGATGGGGTTCACCGCCTCCATTGGTGCCTCTCCGATGATGCGTGAGTAGTTCTTTGTAGACCTTCGGGTCCGTAGTTAGTAGCTAGATGGCTTCCTCTCTCTCGCTGAATTCTCAATACTATGGTCTCTTGGAGATCCATATGATGTAACTCTTTTGCGGTGTGTTTGTTGGGATTTGATGAACTTTGAGTTTATGATCAGTTATGTCTTTTTATATCCATGAAAGTATTTCAGTTTCTTTGATCTCTTATATGCATGATCTCTTATAGCCTCGTATTTCTTCTCCGATATTTGGGTTTTGTTTGTCCAACTTGATCTATTTATCTTGCAATGGGAAGAGGTGCTTTGTAGTGGGTTCGATCTTACGGTGCTTGATCCCACTGACAATAGGGGAACTGACACGTATGTATCGTTGCTACTAAGGATAGAACGATGGGGCCTATCTCTACATAGATAGATCTTGTCAACATCATGTCATCGTTCTTATTGCATTACACCGTTTTTTCATGAACTTGATACACTAGATGCATGCTGGATAGCGGTCGATGTGTGGAGCAATAGTAGTAGATGCAGGCAGGGGTCGGTCTACTAATCTTCGACGTGATGCCTATATAATGATCATTGCCTGGATATCGTCATGATTATTTGAAGTTCTATCAATTGCCCAACAGTAATATGTTCACCCACCGTCTGCTATTTGTCGAGAGAGAAGCCATTAGTGAAATCTACGGCCCCGGGGTCTCTTTCTCATATATTTGCCTTTGCGATCTACTTTTCTTTTGCATTTATTTTCAGATCTATTAAGCCAAAAATACAAAAAATACTTTGCTGCGTTTCATTTTATTTGCGATCTATCTATTCAATCTATTACAACTTTCTCCCATCTGCACGTCGTTTCTAGCGCTGTTACCCGAAAGGGATTGACAACCCCTTTATAACGTCGGGTTGCGAGGTGTTGTTATTTGTTTGCAAGGGCTGTTTAAGTTGTGTTGCTTGGTTCTCCTACTGGTTTGATAACCTTGGTTTCATATCTGAGGGAAATACCTACCGCCGCTGTACTGCATCATCCCTTCCTCTTTGGGGAAATACCGACATAGCTTCAAGCGACATTACCGAGCATAAAAATTCTGGATAATAATTTCTCTTGAGAGCTCATGATTGGGGCATGAATATAACATTGAATTAAGCCTCCCCCAAGATTATATATATAATTCCGACCATGATGAACTAGATGCATAGGATATTTTTTTCGTGAAACTCTAATTTCAATCGATTCCAATCCAAGATCCAATATCATCGCATAGCCTATGCCATGCCAATGCCTTTCCCTTCAAAGATAAAGTGAAACCTTCTTCTTAACTTCATCTCCGGGTAGACCTGCAAGCTTAAACAACCCACAAATTTCTTCCATATCAAGTGCATATCAGGATGCTCGGTTCCATCTCTTGCATAAGAATTAGATAGCAGTTGTTCTATCATACCCGAAGGAATTTTATATTCAATATTTCCAGTAGGTGCATTAGGTTGAGGGGTAACTAATTGTGGGTCGAGGTGAATATACCTCGAACAAACCCTCAAAGGATTGTTTTCCATAGTAGCAAGTGACAATAAATTTCAACACGTAGTAATAACTTTTCCTTACAAAAAGCGCTTCACACCCCGGCAACGGCGACAGAAAATAGACTTGATGACCCACAAGTATATGGAATCAATTGTAACCTTTTCGATAAGTAAGGGTGTCGAACCCAACGAGGAGCAGAAGGAAATGACAAGTGGTTTTCAGCAAGGTAATGTCTGCAAGCGCTGAAATTGTAAGTAGCAGAGTAGTTTGATAGCAAGATAATTTGTAACAAGCAAGTAACGGTAATGGTAACAAAAGTGCAGCAAGGTAGCCCACTCCTTTTGAGGCAAAGGACAGGCCAAAACGGTCTCTTATAATAAGCAAAGCGTTCTTGAGGGTACACGGGAATTTCATCTAGTCACTTTCATAATGTTGGTTCGATTCGTGTTCGCTACTTTGATAATTTGATATGTGGGTGGACCGGTGCTTAGGTGTTGTTCTTACTTGAACGAACCTCCTACTTATGATTAACCCCCTCGCAAGCATCCGCAACTATGAGAAAAGTATTCAAAATAAATTCTAACCATAGCATTACACTTTTGGATCCAATCGGTCCCTTACGGAATAGCGCATAAACTAGGGTTTAAGCTTCTGTCACTCTCGCAACCCATCATCTAATAACTACTCCACAATGCATTCCCTTAGTCCCAAATATGGTGAAGTGTCATGTAGTCGACGTTCACATGACACCACTAAGGGAATCACACCATACATACTATCAAAGTATCGAATACATATCAAGTTCACATCATTACTTGCAACATGATTTCTCCCGTGGCCTCAAGAACAAAAGTAACTACTCACAAATGATAATCATGCTCAAGATCAGAGGGGTATTAAATAGCATATTGGATCTGAACATATAATCTTCCACCAAATAAACCATGTAGTAATCAACTACAAGATGTAATCAACACTACTAGTCACCCACAAGCACCAATCTATAGTTCCGGTACAAAGATTGAACACAAGAGATGAAATAGGGTTTGAGAGGAGATGGTGCTGTTGAAGATGTTGATGGAGATTGCCCTCCCCAAGATGGGAGAGTTGTTGGTGATGATGATGACGATGATTTCCCCCTTCGGGAGGGAAGTTCCCCCGGCGGAATCGCTCCGCCGGAGGGCAAAAGTGCTCCTGCCAAAGTTCTGCCTCAAGACGGCGGTGCTCCGTCCTGAAAGTCCTCTCTTTATTTTTTTTCTAGGTCAAAACGACTTATATACCAGAAGATGGGCACCAGAGGTGGGCTGAGTGGAGCACAACTAACCAGGGCGCGCCTGGGCTCCCTAGCACCCAGGTGGGTTGTGCCCACCTGGGCCCCCTCTGGTACTTATTGGCTCCAATATTTCTTATATATTCCAAAAAAATTCCCCGTGAAGTTTCAGCTCATTTGGAGTTGTGCAGAATAGGTGGCCTGGCGTAGCTTTTCCAAGTCTAGATTTCCAGCTGCCGGAATTCTCCCTCTTTATGTGTACCTTGCATATTATGAGATAAAAGGCATTAGAAATACTCCAAAAAGCATTATTATGCATAAAAACATTATAAATAACAGTAGGTAAACATGATGCAAAATGGACGTATCAACTGGTGCTTAGGTGATGTTCTTACTTGGATAGCCTCCTACTTATGATTAACCCCCTCGCAAGCATCCGCAACTACGAGAGAAGTATTAAGAATAAATTCTAACCATAGCATTAAACTTTTGGATCCAATCGGTCCCTTACAGAATAGCGCGTAAACTAGGGTTTAAGCTTCTGTCACTCTCGCAACCCATCATCTAATAACTACTTCACAATGCATTCCCTTAGGACCAAATATGGTGAAGTGTCATGTAGTCGACGTTCACATGACACCACTAAGGGAATCACAACATACATACTATCAAAATATCAAACACATATCAAGTTCACATGATTACTTGCAACATGATTTCTCCGGTGACCTCAAGAACAAAAGTAACTACTCACAAATGATAATCATGCTCAAGATTGGAGGGGTATTAAATAGCATATTGGATCTGAACATATAATCTTCCACCAAATAAACCATATGGTAATCAACTACAAGATGTAATCAACACTACTAGTCACCCACAAGCACCAATCTATAGTTCGGGTCCACAGATTGAACACAAGAGATGAACTAGTGTTTGAGAGGAGATGGAGATGTTGAAGATGTTAATGGAGATTGCCCTCCCCAAGATGGGAGAGTTGTTGGTGAAGATTTCCCCCTCCCGGAGGGAAGTTCCCCTAGTGGAATTGCTCCGTCGGAGGGCAAAAGTGCTCCTGCCCAAGTTCCGCCTCGAGACGGCGGCGCTCCGTCACGAAAGTCATCTCCTTATTTTTTTTTTCTAGGTCAAAATGGCTTATATACCAGAAGATGGGCACCGGAGGTGGGCCGAGGGGAGCACAACCCACCAGGGCGCGCCTGGGCTTCCTAGAGCCTAGGTGGGTTTTGCCCACCTAGTGGGCCCCCTCTGGTACTTATTGGCTCCAATATTTCTTATATATTCCATAAAAAATCCTTGTGAAGTTTCAGCTCATTTGGAGTTGTGCAGAATAGGTGGCCTGACGTAGCTTTTCCAGGTCCAGATTTCCAGCTGCCGGAATTCTCCCTCTTTGTGTGTACCTTGCATATTATGAGAGAAAAGGCATTAGAATTACTCCAAAAAGCATTATTATGCATAAAAACACTATAAATAACAGTAGGTAAACCTGATGCAAAATGGACGTATCAACTCCCCCAAGCTTAGACCTCTCTTGTCCTCAAACAAAAACCGAAATCAAAAAATATGTCCACATGCTTAGAGAGAGAGGTGTCGATAAAAGCAAAATACGGTCATAGAAGCATCATGTGAATTATTATAACAGCAACGAACTTTAACATAAAATTTTATCATAGACCTTTTATCATAAACTTCTCATGAATAAGTAACAATTCAACACACTATTGAAGTATAAAGCATAAACTCTATTAGAAACCAACAAACTATGTTTTCAGTCAACTTTGCAACTACAATTCATCATCTTTTAGGGAAGGGTCATGTATCGGAGCCTTTAGGCAAGTCCACATACTCAACCATCATATAGTCTTCTATGATTGCTAACACTCACCGCATACACATGAGCAAAATGTTTCAACCGGACACATAGAAAGATAGGGGCTTATAGTTTCGCCTCCCAACGTATTCACCTCAAGGGTGACGTCAACAATAATAACTCATGCTACCCATATTCAACTGGACATATGTGCCTAGATCTTTCCTCACCACATGATGCTTGCCAAAGGAGAAAAATAAAACGAAAAGAGAGAAGAACTTTGACTCTTGCATAAAAGCAAATACATAAAAGTAAAAGATAGGCCCTTCGCGGAGGGAAGCAGAGGTTTCCATGCGCTTATTTATTTGTATGCTCAACCCCTTAGTGCAAAAGAACGTCACGTTATATTGCCCCTTGTGATGGCAACCTTTATTATGCAGTCTGTCGCTTTTATTTCTTTACCATCACAAGTTCGTACAAGGCTCAATTTTCTCTTACACTAAATGATCTTACACTTTTAGAAGCAATTTTTATTGCCTTATTGCACCGATGACAACTTACTTGAAGTATCTTAATCAATCCATAGGTAGGTATGGTGGACTCTTGAAAATAAGATTTGGGTTTAAGGGTTTTTGGATGCACAAGTAGTATCTCTACTTAGTGCGAAATTTTTGGCTAGCGAAAAGATGGGGGGCAAGCACCACATGTTGAAGGATCTATGACAATATAACTTCTATGTGAATATGAACAAACATAAATCATTAAGTTGTCTTCCTTGTCCAACGTCAACAATTTTGGCATATAATATTTTGATGGGGGCTCACAATCACAAAATATTTCCATGATAGTGTATTTATATGTGAATCTTCTCTCCCCTTACCAATTCTTTCATGAGTTGCATCATTGACCAATGATATGTTTGTCAATTTCTAATAAAATTTTCTACTTTTATTTTTCCTTATGTGGTGTCATCACCTACCATAAGATTAGCATATGATCTTTTTCATTTATTTCCTTTCTTTTTATTGGAACATGAAAGTAAAGAAAGCAAAAAATTCAAAATAAACTTTATTATATATCTCGAACACGATTACAAGGATAGATCACTAAGCAAACTCTCAAAAATAAAGGATCGAACTAAACTTTTATTCATCTAAAGCAAAAGATCAAACTAAAATAAGTAAAGGAAAAAAGATAGTGGGGATGATACGATACCGGGGCACCTCCCCCAAGCTTGGCGGAAGCCAAGGGGAGTGCCCATACCCGATACTCATTTTTCTTTTGGTGATGAAGAAGGAGGTGGTGGTGATGAAGTAGAGGGTTTGTCCTTCTTCTTTAGCTTACGCTTGAGGATGGAATTTTCCTCCTTCAATTCATCGATATCCTGCTCAAGCTCCAGTACCTTTTGCATAAATCTTACTTGTTTTCCTACAAAAGGCGAAAGGGTATAAACTGAACCTTAGGCCTCTTTGCTTTGGTGGGGAGGCTTGAATTCTTGAATTCCACATGCATGTCCCCATGTTGAGGCAATGGGGCTTTGTCCTCGTCTGAGCTTGTCTCCTCCTTCTCCCTAGGGTAATAGTCTTCCTCTTCCTCCGAAGTCCAGCCATAATGCTCCACATCCCCATAAGACTTGGGGTTTGTGATATAATCAGCAACATGGCTCTCACCCTCCAAGTCTTGGGATGACATAATTTTAGATTGTCAGGAAAACATCAAGAAAAGAAAACAAAAGATTTCTGAAAGTGCAACTATCCCTGGGTGGTTTTGGTAATTCCTAACAACATATATCTCATTGAGCTAATGCTATTTCAAGATAAATATTTCAGGAAAGCTCAATGATTGTCATGGCATGGATTAGAAATGTGGACCCCTCAAAATGCTAAGGACAAAAGATTAGCTCAAGCTCTAAAGCTCAAGACTCTACATTTTACTTTTAGTGATCCAAGATCACATTGAGTCCATAGGAAAAGCCAATACTATTAAAAGGGGATGAGGTGTTGCTTAATGGGTTGCTTGCTCAAAATGCTTAGTGATATGCTCCAAAAACCCTCAACCACTTTCTCATATCCACATGTGTCCCAAACCAAAAGTCAAACTCGGCCCCACCGAAACATTCTATCCGGCGCCACCGAGTTCATTTGACATAGCCACTGCCACAAACCCTAGTCACTTCGGTCTCACCGATAGGGATCTCGGTCTCACCGAGATGGGATTGCAAACTCTCTGTTTCCCTTCGTAACGTTTCGGTCCAACCGAGATGAGCGATCGGTCCCACCGAGTTTGCAATGCAAACTCTCTGTTTCCCCTTCGTAACATTTTGGTCTCACTGAGATGAGCGATCGGTCCCACCGAGTTTGCCTGACCAACTCTCTGGTTAGCTTATTACCAAAATCGGTCACACCGAGTTTGTGTAATCGGTCTCACCAAGATTACATTATGCCCTAACCCTAATGAAATCGGTCCCACCGAGTTGACATGTCGGTCCCACCGAATATCCTAACATTCACATTTTGAACTAAATCAGTATGACCGAGTTTCATTATTCGGTCCCACCGAGTTTGGTGATTTGTGTGTAACGGTTAGATTTTGTGTGGAGGCTATATATACCCCTCCACCCACTCTTCATTCGTGGAGAGAGCCATCAGAACATGCCTACACTTCCAGCATACATTTTCTGAGAGAGAACCACCTACTCATGTGTTGAGGTCAAGATATTCGATTCCAACCATATGAATCTTGATCTCTAGCCTTCTCCAAGTTGCTTTCCACTCAAATCATCTTTCCACCAAATCCAAATCCGTGAGAGAGAGTTGAGTGTTGGGGAGACTATCATTTGAAGCACAAGAGCAAGGAGTTCATCATCAACACACCATATATTACCTTTTGGAGAGTGGTGTCTCCTAGATTAGTTAGGTGTCACTTGGGAGCCTTCATCAAGATTCTGGAGTTGAACCAAGGAGTTTGTACGGGCAAGGAGATCGCCTACTTTGTGAAGATCTACCCTAGTGAGGCAAGTCCTTCGTGGGCGATGGCCATGGTGGGATAGACAAGGTTGCTTCTTCGTGGACCCTTCGTGGGTGGAGCCCTCCGTGGACTCGCGCAACCGTTACCCTTCGTGGGTTGAAGTCTCCATCAACGTGCATGTACGATAGCACCACCTATCGGAACCACGCCAAAAATCTCCGTGTCTACATTGCGTTTGCTCCCTCCAAACTCCTCCCTTTACCTTCATGTGCAATGTTTTACATTCCGCTACTATAGTCTTAGACTTGCATGTGTAGGTTCTTTCCTTGAGTAGTGCTATGTTGCTAAAATCTGCCAAGACTTAAAATTGGGAAAAGGCTAGATTTTTATTTGGTCAAGTAGTCTAATCACCCCCCTCTAGACATACTTTCGATCCTACAAGTGGTATCAGAGCTTTGGTCTCCATTTGCCTTGATTTCCATAGCTTTTGGTGATCATAGCCTTGGTTTCACAACCTAGGAGAGTATGGCGTCTAGCGAGGGAAATTACCACTGTAGAGGTCCTTACTTTAATGGTACTAATTTTGTTAGTTGGAGGCAAAAGATAAAAATGCATATTCTTGGACATAACCCCCTGTTTGGGCTATTGTGTGTATTGGCTTGCAAGGTGAATTCTTTGATGGGAGAGAACCGAACCGTGAAGCAACCGCGGAAGAGTTGAAGATGCTGCAATACAATGCTCAAGCTTGTGATATTCTCTTCAACGGATTGTGCCTTGAAGAATTCAACAAAATCAGCCGTCTTGAGAATGCAAAGGAAATTTGGGATACTTTGATTGATATGCACGGGGGTACCGACTCTGTCAAGAAATCCAAATTGGATGTGCTTCAAAGTCAACTTGACAAGTTCAAAATGAAGGATGGTGAAGGTGTCGCTGAAATGTACTCTAGGCTTGCTCTCATCACAAATGAGATTGCCGGCTTAGGAAGTGAAGAGATGACCGATAGATTCATCATCAAGAAGATCCTTAGAGCCTTGGATGGAAAATATGATACCGTGTGCACATTGATCCAAATGATGCCCAATTACAAAGATCTCAAGCCAACAGAAGTCCTTGGAAGAATTGTTGCTCATGAGATGTCACTTATGGATAAGGAAGAGCTCCACAACAAGTCAAGTGGTGCTTACAAATCCTCATGTGATGCTCCCACATCATCAAGTGAGAAACAAACCTTCAATGAAGAATTGAGTCTAATGGTGAAGAATTTCAACAAGTTCTACAAGAGTAGAAGCAAGGAAAGAAGTTCCAAGTCGAGATCCTACAATGACAAAAGATCTTCAAGTCATGAATGAAATTGCTACAATTGTGGAAGACCCAGACACTACTCCAACGAGTGTACGGCTCCCTACAAAAGAAGAGAAGATTCTCCCAAAAGAAGAAGTAGAAGAGAAGAATCGCCACCAAGAGAGAGAAGGAGTAGAGATGATCGTTATGAACGAAGATCCTCTCGGAGAAGCAAGGATTCGGAAAGGAATGACAAATAATCAAAGAGCTACACAAAACGAAGACATCAAGCTCATGTTGGTGAATGGGTATCTGGCTCCGACTCCGACCATCACTCCGAAAGAAGTTATCACTCTGACTCTGAATATACTCAACATGGAGGTGTTGCCAGTCTAGCACTTGTGTCAACCAACTCCTACGACATATTTGACTCACCAAATGAAGGAATTGGAAGATGCTTCATGGCTAAAGGCCCAAAGTTATCACACCCCGAATATGTTGACTTCAATAGTGATGAAGATGATTTGCTAGGAGATGATGATTTACTTGTTGACAACTCTAGTTATGAAAAATATGATGAATTTGCTATTAATCATGCTAATCAAGATAAAACGAATGAAGATGATAAGAAGGAGATTGAGCGTCTAACAAAAGAACTAAACACTCTTAAGTTAGCTCATGAAACTACCTTGGAAGATCATCGAGAACTTTTAAAGATTCATGAGAAGCTACGCTTTGAAAAGCTCAACCTTGAGCAAGAGCATGAGTTCTTAAAAGCAATCAATGATGATCTTCGCAAGAAAAGTTCTTCTTACATTGCCAAGCATTTACTCTTGTCTACTTATATGCCACAAGTTAAATCTAGCAACAAGAGTAAGAAAGATTCTTCATCTAGTAGTAACAATAATCATGCTAAATCCAATGTTGTTCCTTCTAGTAGTTCTCTTGATTCCACTAATGATTCTCTTAGCCAAGTTACAATTGAGCAAGAAAATAGCTTATTGAAGGGAATTATAGAGAAAGGTGTTTACAAGATCCTTGCCGGAAGTAAGCAATTTCAGGAAATTGTATGCAAGCAAGGAAGGCACCGGAAGAATCAAGGTGTTGGTTTTGAACAGAAGTTCAATGCCAATGGAGTTGAGTGGGAAGAAGATCAATACCCCAAGACGAAGTTTGTTCCTCAACAAGAGAAGTATGATCCTACTTCTTTCCAAGGGACACAAGCTCAAGATGATCTTCCACCATAAGACCACAAGCAAAAAGGCAAGGACAAGCTTCAAGAGGAGATTGATGCATTTGAAGAAGCTCCCAATGCCTTGGTCAAGTGGGTTCCCAAGACTACATCAAGTTCTACTACATCAAGTACGACCACAACTCCAAGGATTCCTATCAAGATGATGTGGATCCCGAAGAACTAGAGAGTTCTTGAGGGTGACTCCGCCAACATACTTCACTCATATCTTTTGGCAAGGACATGTGCAAACAACTTCCACATCTTGCACTAGTTTGAGGAGTCACAAACCCTCTTGTTGGTAAGACAAGGGACAAGGTAACCTAATGCTTTCATGGACATCATCTTGTGTGTACATCACTCTATGGATATGGATATCCTTGTTTGTTCCTTGTGGGACTAACCCGTGTAGGTATTGAAAGTGCAACTCACTCCAATGGATTGCTCCAAATGATCTACATCAACATTGAGCATCCACATCTTCAACACCTACGTGAAGTCATCATCGACAAAACCAAAGGTTAGTTCATCCCTCTTAGGAGGGATATCACATCTAGGGGGAGCTTTACTCTAATAAATTGAGCTAAAGCAACTCTAATGATGTGAACACAACAATGCTTTATGTAAAAGTGGTAACCCCACTTGTGCTTAAACGATGAGTATGAACTATGATAAAATGTTCTCATTTGACTCCTAAGTCAATATACTCATATATAGATGACCTAGTCATCGCCAAATTGCTTGATAGATGCTAGAGTGTTTGTGTATGCTTTGTCACATATTTTCATTTGCCATTTTATTGTGTGAGCATGTTGATTGCATATTTTACTCATTCGAGGACATCCATTTGTTGCTTTGATTGTTTGGCTTTCTCTCTTTTGCCAAATGGATGGACAAGAATGCCTAAGAACACCCTCTAGCTATCTATGCTTTTCTCGTCTCAAACTCTATTCATGCTACATCACAAAGTTTGATCAAGTCAGATTCGAACCACTCTGTGTGAGGAGCACTCGGAGTCCCTGATTCGTCATAGACTTAAACTTCCAAAACCTCTTTGTGCATTTTGGTCTGACCGAGTCATCCACTTCGGTCACACCGAGTTCACAAAGTTGATCTAGGTTTTCTATCTCGGTGCAACCGATTTGAACTTTTCGGTCACACCGAGTTGCAGTAACCGCTTGCGATTCTGCATCTCGGTGCCACCGAGTTGTTCCACTCGGTCACACCGATAGGGTCGGGATATATAAACCCACGGGTGAGATTTTGGAAATTTCTTCAAACTCCTCAGCCCGCACGTGTCCTGCTCTGCCTCCTCGGGTCTCTGGATCGCCTCCTCGCCGCCAGCGACCTCCCGCCATTGGTTTCCGTCACGGTCAACGGAATTCTACTCTGCCGTTGTCGCCGTAGCGAACTCCCGCCGAACTAGGGTATGGGTTCGACTCTTTGTGTTATTTCCTTACTCCGATTTGTAGCACATTGCTTTGCCATGATCTTTACCACGTATGAAAACAATCTATCCACAGAAAACATCCTTTAGGTTAGACTTGATTCAAAAATTTAGGGTTAGGTCACCGCGAACTCATCTCGGACCGACCGAGTTGTAGAAATCGGTCTCACCGATTTGGCTTAGGCCATTGCACATGCGTTTTCGGCGTGACCGAAAACTGCAAATCGGTGCGACCGAGTTCGACTCTCTGTGAAACCCTAGCAATCTCGATGCCACCGACCCGTGACTCGGTCTGACCGAGTTCACTAGTTTAGGTTCCAAAATTGCTTCGGTATCACCGAGTTTAACAAATCGGTAGATCCGAAATGCTTTATGTGGAGAACTAAAACTAAGTTTTTGAGTCATCTGTTTTGCAAAAACTCTGCCCTTTGTGATGCTCATCCACTCTACCTCATCTACATTTATTCACAGGGTTTGCTGACAGTGTGATTGCTAAGATGTCTAACCAGAGTGACAGCCAGAAAATATGAAGAACAAGTGCATTTGAGTGAGGGTACTAGTCCCTCAAGCAGCTATGATGAGGGCAGCAGGAGCACACCTAGTAACTTGCACAAGGCAGCCACTAGAACAAGGAAGAAGAGAACCTCAGACTCTGAGGATGAGGACTATGTGGCTGTTGAGGATGAGGCCATCTCAAGGAAGGTGCTGAACAAAGTATGGCACAGCTGCTGCAACTAAGCCAGGGTTGCACAAGAAGGTACCTGCCAGGAGAATCCCAATGTCTAAGGCCAGGGCCTCCACTCAGGAACCCTCCAAGTCAACTGGAGGAGAGGATGCTGCTGAGGATAAGAAAAAGAAGCAGAGAAAGAGGGGAAGATGGTGCAAAAAGGTAGACCCCAAGGCTGAATTTGAGAAGCATTCTTCTGATGAAGAAGAGGAAGAGGAAGAGTATGCTGCACCAGCACCCAAAACTCAGAAGCTTATGGGAGATGCTATCAAGTCAGGGGCTGCAACATCAAAGCCCAAAACTGCTCCCAAATCAACAGCTCAAGCTCAAAAGCCCAATAAGCCAAAGAGAAGCACTAGAAACATCCCTGCTGAAGAGAAGAACAAGGCCCCAGTGCCTGAAGCTGAAGAAGATGATGAAGAATCCCATGTGTCACGAAAACTGAAACCCAAGATTCCAGACCACAATAATACTCATCCTATGGCAGAGGACATACACATCAGGAAAGATGCAGGACTGAGATTGTGGAGGCAGTCTGATCCCTATGCTATGAGGAGGAGGACTGCAGTTGACTACAGGTTCCACACTAAGGAACAACAAGACTTCTATGAGACTATTCTGCTTGACAAGAAGCCAATTGTCTGTGACATGAGATGGGTTGATTGGGAATACATCAAGGAGAAGGAAGATCACTTCCCAAGAGTACATGACAGCTTCAAAGCATGTGGTGTTGACAAGTTTGTTGGGCAGAAGCTCAGAAAATGGAATGATGAGCTGATCATGCAGTCTTATTCCACTGCTCATTTATATCCAGATGGGAGGATAGTTTGGATGTCTGAAGGTACAAGGTACCAATCAACTGTTGAAGAATGGGCGAAGTTGATCAATGCCCCAGAAGAGCATGAGGATGACTTGGATGTGTATGCCAAGAAGAAGAAAGACCACAACTCTATGGCAAACATGTACAAAGAGATCCTGATAAAGCTTTGGAGACGCACAAGCTTGGATCTGTGCACTATTTATTGTCTAGTCTACCCACAATCAACACCATCTTAAGGCATACCTTGCTACCCAAGTCTGGAGATCACAAGATGATTAGAGGACATTCCATCAACTTTATGCAAATATTTGATGTGCCTCAAAAATTCAAGGTCATGAGTCTGATTGTAGAGACAATCAAGAGGACAGCTGCTGACCAAAAGATATCTTGTGGGTATGCATCACACATTCAGGTGATCATCAACTCCAAGATGGGCACATGCACTTACATGTTGGACAAGGAGCATCTACCTTTGTATCCTGAATTTGAAGACAACAAAGTTGTGATGAATGAGGATGAACCTTCATCAGCACAAGCACAAGAGAAGAGAGCTAAAGCAAAGGCAGAGAAAGCTGCCAAGATGCCAAGTGTTGAGGAAGCATCTCAGGTGTTCCTGAAGAGCAAGCAAAATCAGCTAGCATATCTGGTCCAATCTACTTTGAGGATTGAGAAGGGCCTGGCCAACCTGACTCAGAATCAGGAGAGCTTGGAGAGGATCATGGAAACAAAGTTTTATGATCCTGATCTGAAGGTCACTGAGATACAGACATCAGTTGAGCAGCTCTAGGAGGAAGCAGAAGAGAGGAAAGGGAAGGCAACTCCAGATGTTTTTCAGCGAGTGCTGTCGGAGTAAATAGCCACGGGTAGCCTAACCGACTCCCCCTGGCTTCTCAAGAAATTATCAGGCCATTTGAGCCTTCAAGCATTCGAAGCACAGGGCCGCCTTCCCCCGGCCGGCTATCCCAGGGGCCGACTCTCAGAAGGCGACCCATTCCTGGAAACCTCCCCCAAGATAGCTACGAGATGGCCGACTCCAAGAAGCCGGCACCAAAAGGACCGACTCCCAAAAGCCGGCCATGAAGAACGCCGACTCCCAAGAGCCGGCCATGAAGAACGCCGACTCCAAGAAGCCGGCCAAGGCCGCACCCACCAAAACTATGCCCACATAACGGAGATAAGACGGGGCGTGGCCACAGTACAGCCCACTACCCCCGAATCCCGAAGCAGGCATGGCCACAGGACGCCGTACGGGTCAGCCATCCCCCGCCCGGCGCGGCACTGTAGCCATGTTGGCCTCGACGTCATCCACGACAGACGCCGGTACGGCCCACGGGCGGCGGGCCCCTTTAGCCAGAGAGATGCTCGAAGGCAGCCCGGCCTCCCCTAGTCCGCCGGGGGCGTAGCCGGCCCTCAGAAACCGGCTACCCCCCTCCCTCGAAACATGTGCCACATTAAGGAGACAAGACGAGGTAAGGCTACAGTGAGAGCCCACAAGGCGGCACACTGTAGCCACGCTTACCTCGACAAAGCCCTCGTCATCAGGGGCGAGGCTACAATAACCAGCCGCCGACAAGACCCCCAAGCAGTGGGGCCGGCCTGTCGACCAAGAGGCCGGCAGCCGGCGGGACCCACCAGTCGGCGGGCCCCAATGGCCGGGCGGAGAAGCCGGTGAACACAGACACTGACGGCTGGGACCCGCGCCCAGCCGGATTACAATTATACCCCCGGGGGGTAGGCCTATATAAACCCCCCGGGGCACCCATGCAAAGGGTTGGTCTCATAGAGTTACACACACACCATATAGAGAGGAAAGTGAGAGCTAGCCTTGCTCTTCTTCTCCTTCGAATCCGACAGCTCAAGGAGCTCTTGTAGCTACTCATTTCGATCTAGTGATCATGCGGAGACCCCGTAGAGCAGGACTAGGGGTGTTATCTCCACGGAGAGCCCCGAACCTGGGTAAGATTCGCCGGCGTGCATGTCTTCGCCTCATCCCGTTTCCAGGCACCGGCGACGTCTTACTGGCTCCCACAATGATAAGCCACCCGTTGGCATATGTCGCACCTACCACCCGACATTTGGCGCCCACCGTGGGGCCAGGTGCACCGTCGTCCGGAGACCTGTTCTGGACGGGAACCCTTTTCCTCCCCCGCGAGCGCAGCCAGCCTGCTGCGCCCGATGGCGTTTGCCCCGACGCGCTGCAAGGCGTCGACGACGCCTGCGCCGCGAGCTGCCTCGCCGATCTGCTCGGCGAGACTCGCATCTCCGACGAGCCCGCGTCCGACGCTGGCACGGACTACCCCGAGAGCCGCCTCGTCAGCCTCCTCGACCAACTTCACGTCTCCAGCGGGCCTGCTGTAGACTTGGAGTCGGTCGGCTCCACCGACCCGATGCTTGTCGATTCCGACACGGCATCACTCGACGCCTACCCCTCCGACGTGGTGGTCTTCGACGACCCTCTCCCTCGAGCTGACAGCGGCAGCAGCGCTGTCACCGAAGTGTTGGTCATCAGCCACGTCGCCAACTCGGGCGAGAACGCCCACAACGCCCTGCAAGCGGCGATGCACGACTTATCCGTCCCCATCCCGGCCGACGCCGACGCCGAGACCTTGGAGGAACGCCGCCTCGCCCTCATCGCGGAAGGCCAAAAGATAGCCTCCATGAGACGCCTCACCGAGGCTCACCAGCGCGAGGTCGACCGCGCCGCCTTTGGCACGCCGCCTCATGGCGGGCCGAGCCGAGCCGGCTTCGTCCAGAAGCGCGGCGTTGCTATCGCAAGCATGCTGGGGGCAGACCGCCCCGTCTACGCCACCCCGCTCGAGAATCTGCGAGCCGCTCAGGCGGCCGCTAAAGAGCTAAATGGGCTGGGAGCCGATGAGCTCCCCTACATGACAAGGCGGATCCAACAGCTGATCGACGCGGCCGCAGAACGGCACGAAGCCGGCGGTCACGCTGAGAGTCCTCCCCCGCGCCGGGAGCACGCCGCGACATCCCGGTCGCCGACTGCGAGCGGCGCCCGCGTGAGGAAAGATAAGGAGCCGGCTGCTAGCCGCAACCGGACTCGTATCACCATCGAGCGCGACGCGGAAGGCCGCCCTCGAGCGGTGGAGCGCCAAGGAAATCCGCCTCCTCCCCCGCCTCGAGGGGAGAGATACCCCACCCCGCCGCCTGTCACGCATCCGACTCTTGGTGGCCGACTAGGCCACCGCGAAGGAGTCGGCGAGAACGACGCCCGCCACCGGATCGACCGCCTGGCTCGGTCCCTGGTGCTAGAAGAAGAAGACGATGTCGGTCCGCCATGCTTTGGCCCCGGCATCCGCGACGAGCCCTTCCCCAAAGGGTTCTCGCTCCCCAGAGACACGCCTAAGTACAACGGCTCTGTGAAGCCGGAAGATTGGCTCATCGACTACTCTACTGCTGTCAGCATAGCCAACGGCAATCGGCGCGTAGCCGTGAAGTACGTCCCCCTCATGCTACAGGGCACGGCGCGCACCTGGCTCAACAGCCTCAAGCCCTACAGCATCAACAGCTGGCTGGACTTCACGGAAGTCTTTGTCCGCAACTTCACCAGCACGTACAAGTGGCCTCCCAAGCCTCGCCAGCTCTCCCTATGCGTCCAAGGGCCAAACGAGTCGACCCGCGACTACCTCACGCGGTGGGCCGAGCTCCGCAACTCCTGCGAGGGGGTGCACGAGGTTCAGGCCATCGAGTACTTCACCGTCGGGTGCCGAGAGGGCACCCTCCTCAAGCACCGACTCCTCTGCGACGAGCCGGCTACCCTCGACGAACTGCTGATCATCGCGGACAAGTACGCCACGGCCGACTCCTCTATGAAGACCGAGCTTCGAGTGGACGCCTCTGGGAAGGTGATCGCTCCGGCTCCCAAGACGCCGGCTGGCGACTCCAATCGGTGCCCCTACCAGAATGATCATAAGCGCAATGCCCCTATGCCGCCCTCCACCAGCCGGCAAGTGGCCACAGTTGAAGATGAGCAGCCCGAAGAGCGGCCCGCTCCCAAGAAGAAGGGTGGCAGGCCGGCTTCGCAGCCAGCTTTCTCCTACGAGCAGACTCTCGACGCCCCCTGCAAGTTCCACAGCGGCGCGAAGCCGTCCAACCACACGACCCGAAAGTGCCACTGGCTCACGCGAATCTCTAAGGGCGAGGGGCTGGTGCCGCCTCCGCCTCTCGGCCCGCCGCCTCCAGCCCCCCAGCAGCCGGCGGCTCGACTAGCAGTCGGAGCCATTCAAGATGAGTTCCCTGAAGAGCACGCCGCCTACGTCGTCTTCACAAGCCAAGTTGAACACAAGCGTAGTCGGAGCCGTCAGCACCAAGAGGTCAACGCAGTCGCCTTTAGCACCCCCGAGTTCATGCACTGGTCCGAGAAGCCCATCAACTGGAGCCAGGCCGACCACCCAGAGGTGATGCCATCCCCTGGCTCCTATGCACTAGTCTTGGATGTCACCCTCGCGACGGAGAGGCGAGCTGCCCGATTCTCCCGCGTCCTGATTGATGGCGGAAGTAGTATCAATATACTGTACCACGATACCATGGAGTAGCTGAACATCAAGGCGAAGCAGCTCATGCCAAGCCGAACCGTGTTCCATGGCATCGTGCCCGGCTTGTCTTGTTCCCCGATCGGCAAGATCAAGATGGATGTTCTCTTCGGAGACAAGGATCATTTTCGCCGAGAAGCGATCTGGTTTGAGGTAGTGGATCTGGAGAGCCCCTACCATGCTTTGCTTGGCCGACCTGCTCTGGCCAAGTTCATGGCTGTGCCCCACTACGCCTACCTGAAGATGAAGATGCCGAGCTCGAAGGGGATCATCACTGTAGCCGGCGACTACAAGAAGTCCATCGAGTGCGCTATGGCCAGCAGTCGGCTGGCCGAGTACCTCGTAGTGGCAGAAGAGAAGAAGATGCTGGAACGGGTTGTGGCCATGGCCGGCAAGCAGCCGGCCTTGTCCCCCAACCCCAAAGATTATGATGCGCAGGGCTCCTTCCAGCCGGCCAAGGAGACGAAGAAGATACCTCTGGACCCGGAGAACCCGGAAAGTTTGCTGTCATTGGGGCAAACCTGGACAGTAAATAGGAAGGCGAGCTCGTCGACTTCCTCCGTGAGAATCGAGACGTCTTTGCATGGTCCCCAAAGGACATGCCGGGTGTCCCGAAGGATTTCGCCGAGCACAAATTACACGTCCGAGCCGACGCGAAGCCAGTCAAGCAGCCCCTCCGCCGACTGTCAGAAGAGAAGCGAAGAATCGTAGGAGAAGAGATAGCCCGGCTCCTCGCTGCTGGCTTTATTATGGAAGTATTTTTTCCAGAGTGGCTTGCCAACCCAGTCTTGGTATTGAAGAAGAACAACAAGTGGCGCATGTGTATAGACTACACCAGCCTCAACAAGGCCTGCCCCAAAGATCCGTTTGCTTTGCCACGGATTGACCAAGTGATAGACTCCACGGCCGGATGCGAGTTGTTGAGTTTTTTGGATGCCTACTCAGGGTACCATCAAATCAAGTTGGATCCAGCAGACCGCCTGAAGACTGCCTTCATCACACCATTCGGAGCTTTCTGTTACCTGACTATGACATTCAGCTTAAGGAATGTCGGTGCCACTTTTCAGCGTTGCATGCAGAAATGCCTCCTCAAGCAACTCGGCAGAAATGCCCACGTCTACGTAGACGACATTGTGGTGAAGACAAAGAAGCGCGGCACCCTGCTGGAGGACCTCAAAGAAACATTTTCCAACTTGCGCCGATTCCAAATCAAGCTCAACCCCGAGAAACGCGTGTTCGGAGTACCAGCCGGCCAGCTGCTAGGCTTTCTGGTCTCCAAATGCGGCATCGAGTGCAACCCTGTGAAGATCAAGGCCATCGAGAGGATGGAAATTCCCACCAAATTGCGAGATGTGCATAAGTTCAGTGGGTGCCTGGCCTCCTTAAACCGCTTTATCAGCCGACTAGGAGAGAAGGCCCTCCCCCTGTACCGACTCATGAAGAAATCCACTCATTTCGAGTGGAAAGACCAAGCCGACCAAGCCTTCCATGAGTTGAAGAAAATGCTGACTACTCCACCTGTCCTGGCGGCGCTGACTGAGAAGGAGCCCATGCTCCTTTACATTGTCGCGACTAGCCGAGTGGTCAGTACAGTTGTCGTGGTCCAGCGCCCGGAAGAAGGCCGAGCCCAGCTAGTCCAAAGGCCGGTGTATTATCTAAGCGAAGTACTATCCAGCTCAAAGCAAAACTACCCGCATTACCAGAAGATGTGCTATGGGGTGTACTTCGCCGCCAAGAAGCTGAAGCCCTACTTCCAAGAGCATCCCATCACGGTCGTGTGCACCGCCCCGCTTGCCGAGATCATAGGCAGCCGGGATGCATCTGGCCGGGTGGCTAAGTGGGCCATTGCATTGGCACCGTACACAATTTTCTACCAACCCCGCACCGCCATCAAGTCCCAAGCGTTGGCCGACTTCCTCGTCGACTGGGCCGAGACCCAGTACCTACCGCCGGCTCCCGACTCTACCCATTGGCAGATGCACTTCGACGGGTCCAAGATGCGCACTGGCTTGGGAGCCGGCATCGTCCTCACCTCTCCCAAAGGCGACAAACTCAGATACACGCTGCAAATCCACTTCGCCGCCTCCAACAACGTGGCCGAGTACGAGGCGCTCATACATGGGCTCCGGCTAGCCAAAGAACTCGGCATACGTCGGATCCTGTGTTATGGCGACTCAGACTTGGTGGTCCAGCAGTCATCTGGCGACTGGGACGCCAAGGATGCAAACATGGCGAGCTATCGATTCCTCGTCCAACAGATCAGTGGGTACTTCGAAGGGTGCGAGTTCCTTCACGTACCAAGGGCCGACAACGACCAAGCAGATGCCCTGGCACGGATCGGCTCCACCCGACAGGCTATACCAACCGGTGTCTCCCTCCAGCGCCTCCTCAAGCCGTCCATCAAGCCGTCTCCAGAGTCTGACTCTATCTTCGTACCGCCTGTCCCCGACGCAGCCGGATCCCACTGGAGGAACCCCGTAGGTGGCACGGGGACTTCGACAACCGGCCCGGGGACTGCCGTAGTCGCACCCGCTCGGGGACTTCAGAACCCGGCCCGGGGACTGCAGCAGTCGGCCCGGAGACTGCAGCAACACAAGAAGCGGTGGCCGACTCCAATTCCACGCCACCCGACCCACCCACCCGAGTCATGGTGGCCGTACTAACGATAGAAGAAGTCACAGCTCCATCATGGGCCCAGCCCATCCTCAAATTCATAGTCAACAGGGAGCTGCCGGCTGATGAGATCTCAGCAAGGCTAGTGCAGCGACGAGCCGGAGCATATGCAGTAATAAACAGAGAGCTTGTCAAGCGCAGTGTCACTGGAGTCTTCCAGCGCTGCGTCGAGCCAGGGAAAGGAGTGGCAATCCTCAAGGATATCCATCAAGGCGAATGTGGCCACCACGCAGCCTCAAGATCACTTGTGGCCAAAGCTTTCCGCCACAGTTTCTTTTGGCCGACTGCTTTGGAAGATGCCAAAGAGATAGTCAAGAGCTGCAGAGGATGCCAAGTCTTCAGTTCCAAGCAACACCTGCCGGCTTCTGCACTCAAGACCATTCCCCTCACCTGGCCCTTTGCCGTCTGGGGACTGGACATGCTGGGCCCATTCAAGACAGCCCGCGGCGGCTTGACACATCTCCTTGTCGCCGTGGACAAGTTCACCAAGTGGATCAAAGAGAAGCCGATCAAGAAGCTGAACAGGCCGACTGCCGTGACGTTCGTCACCGACATCACTACTCGGTACGGCGTACCGCACAGCATCATCACCGACAACGGCACAAACTTTGCCAAAGGAGCACTGGCACATTTCTGCGCGACGCAGGGCATCCGACTGGACTTAGCGTCCGTTGCCCACCCGCAGTCAAACGGCCAGGTCGAGCGAGCAAACGGACTCATCCTCTCCAGCATCAAGCCCCGACTGGTCGTACCACTGGAGCGATCGGCCGGCTGCTGGCTCGATGAGCTGCCGGCTGTCCTCTGGAGTCTGCGTACTACCCCTAACAAGTCAACCGGCTTCACTCCCTTCTTCCTTGTATATGGTGTCGAGGTTGTCATCCCAACTGACATCGAGTTTGACTCGCCTCGGGTCACCATGTACACGGAGGCGGAGGCCAAGGAAGCGCGAGAAGACGGTGTCGACCTGCTGGAAGAAGGCCGGCTGTTAGCACTCAGCCGGTCCGCCATCTACCAATAGGGGTTGCACCGTTACCACAACCGCAAGGTCAAGCCAAGATCTTTCCAGGAGGGCGACCTTGTGCTTCGGCTGATCCAGCGAACAGCCGGCCAGCACAAGCTCTCAGCCCCTTGGGAAGGCCCTTTCGTCATCAGCAAGGCACTAGGCAACGACTCCTACTACCTGATCGACGCGCAAAAACCAAGAGCACGCAAGAGGGATGATTCTGGCAAGGAGTCGGAGCGACCATGGAACGCGAACCTCCTGAGAAGATTTTACAGTTAAAAGCAGTATGTATCATGCTACCCTTTTTTATTAAGTACAAAAACAACAGGCCCCCCGAGGGGCACTCGGGGACTGCCTTCATTTATCTATGAGTGACGAGTGTCATATCCATGAATGTATTATTACATTTGATTTTTTGTCTAGCACCGGGTTCGACTAGTCGGCCCGGGGACTGGCCGCCTTAAGCTATATTAAAGTTCTACCTGAAGTCAGACAAGTAGTGTGCCGGCTCCCGAGTCCTCTCCTGCTGAAAGTCGCAGCTCGAAGAACCGACTGTCCGACTAGCAAGAGCCAAGGCAGAAAGGACGCCCACACGAAAAACGGCTAAGGACTAATGAACTTGTATAGCGAAAAGACGGCCTCCAACCACGCTTGCCGGCTGTCAGAACAGCCGGCTGGCCGGCTTCCCAAACACTTCGCTATAATCCAACAAAGCTAGAGTACTTGCCCTCCTAACTGGCCAAGCACTTCTCCAGCCACAGATTGCAGAGCAACTGTCTGACTGGGGAGGCGGCAACCAAGGGAGGGCGGCAAAGGAAACAGCAGAAGGATGAAAAGCAAAGAACAAGGAAAAGCCAAACACATGCATAGTCATATCTACATATAAAGCCCCCAGCAGGCCGGCAATCAACATAGTTCGAATACACCCCCAGTGGGTGGAATTGTGCAAACTTAACAAAATATTGTTCTATAAGTGATAAGACAGGAAAATAAAGATAGCAGACTAGACTAAAGGCGCGGTGTGGGAGCCGGGTTGGTCGGTGGAGACGGCGTCACCAGCTGAAGGAGTGGCCGGCTGGCGGGTCTCGGCTTGATCATTGCCGGCGGCAGGCGGTGCACCCGCGCGTGCCGTGTTGCTGGAGGCACGGTCAAGCTGAGGCTGGTCGGCCGCTCCACCATCCGGCCCGGCGTCTTCACCCTCCTCCTCCTCCTCTTCGCCCTCGTCGCTGGAGTCGATCTCCTCCGCCGAGTCTTCGCTGTCTGCTGGGTTCAGCCCGAACCATTCCTCCGGCCGGGCAACACCGTTGTCGTCCACCTCAGGGGCGAAGGCGCTGGTGTCGGTGTAGTCGGCGATCGCTGAAGCCCGCCGGATGATAGCCGGTCGCGCCGGCTCCAGCTCCGTGTCGGCCTGCTCCCGCCAGGTGGCCAGCTGGTCCAGACTCAGCCCGGGATACCAGGCCTTGACAAACTCCAGCGCCCGCCTGGCGCCGGACCGAGCCGCCGAAGCCTTCCAGGCTTCGAAGCGGCCGACCGCCACCTCCAGCCAGTCGGCAGTCCGACTGGGGGTGCAGGGAACCACTTCGCCAGGCTAGAGGGCGGCCAACATCTGCGCCCCGACACGTTGAAGCCAGCGGAGCAGGCGATGAGCCGGCTAGAGGCGAGCCTGGATCGCCAAGAGTTGCTCCTCCAGCGACCGGCGAGCGTTTGCCGCGATCTCGGCGCCAGCCTGCCTCTGTGCTTCGCGGCGGGCCTCGATGATCTGGTTGGCGGCGGTAGAGTAACCAGGGAAGTACTCTGCGCAAGAAAGAAAGAGAAAGAAGAGAAAACACCAAGTCAGAAAACGAGCCAAAACGGCAAGCGGCAAGAAAGGACGAAGAAGAAGGCGGCTTACCGTCAACCAAATCTTCGATCTGGCCATAGCCATTGATCAGCGTCTGCTTCGCTTCGGCCCAGCTAGCCGCCTCTGTCTCGTACTCGGCCTGGAGGGCGGCCTCGCTGTCCTGCACCGCCTTCAGGGCCGCCTTGTGGCTCTCCTCCTGGTCGGCCAACCTCTTGGCCAGGCGGTCACGCTCCTGCGCCAAGGCGGCAAACTCGGCCTCCTTAACACGGAGGGCAGCCTGAGACCCTCCCAGATGCTCCCACAGACTGGCGTTGGCCGCTGCAAGGATGGCAGAGTAAAGGAAGCAATAAGAAGAAGTCGTCAAGGAAGATCCGACCCGACTGCTCAGCAATCGGCCCGAATCTCGGGGAATACACCCAGTGGGTGCGCTGACGCGCCCCCAGGTGAGATAAAGGACGAAGCACTTACCCCGGCTCTCAGATAGGTCAGTAGTCTTCTGGGTCAACTCCCGAGCCTGGGAGTTGAAGGCAGCTGCGCGAAGATTGTGGTAGTCCTGCAAGACAGGCAGAAGAGCGAAGTAAGAGCAAGAATAGCAAAACTAGATCCGCTAAGAAGTTCCAAGCCGCCTGCTCAGCAGCCGACTCAGAACTCGGGGACTACACCCAGTGGGTGCGCTGACGCGCCCCCACGGAAGAAACCAAGATAAAAAAAAGCAAGACAAGAAGACTAACCCAGATGGCCGCCCGCGTCGCGAGGAACTCGTCGTTGTACTTCCTCAGCGCCGTAGCCTGGGCTTGAAGCCGGGTCCGGACGTCCTGCGCGGCCACATTCATCACGGCCGTCCCTCCGCCCGGCGTCCACCCCGAGCTGGCGCTGGCCGCCTCCATATCCTGGGCCGACGAGCTGGAGCCGGCGGCCGGCTGCGGCTCCGATGCGGCTCTGATGCGGCCTTCCCCGTGCGCTGGTGCGATGGCGTCCGGACCACCAGATCAATCCTCGCGGCCGGCTCGCCCCCGGCCGATTGCACAGGCGGCAGGTCAGCCCGGCCGCCTTGAGTCGCCCCAGTCGGCGAGGCCGGTGCCGCCGCCCTCTCCAGGATGACGATGTCGTCCTCCCTCTCCAGCCTCAGCTGGTCACCGCTGGCTTCTTCTGGCGAGGGCTCTGGGGCCCCAGGCGCCGCGACGCGCAGTGGGGTGACCAGCAAGGCCCCCTCCGCCATCGCCGCAGCCGCAGCCTCCGCTTGGGCCTTGGCCGCGGCGTCAGCGCACGCCTTCGCCGCCTCCTCCTCCTGCGCCGCCTTGGCGGCGGCCGCCCTCAATGCCTCCGCCTCCCGTGCCTCCCGCTCCTTCCGCACCTCCCGCACGTTCCGCTCCGTCGCCGCCTAAAGATCGGCACGGGGGTCCACGTGGCGAGTAGTGCTCCCAGATCCTCCCGGCGACCCAACGACTGAGGCGGCAGCAGCCCGCTCGAGCGACAATGGAGCCCTGGTTTTTTGGAGAAAAGACAAGGACTCAGGAGCTACCAGAGAAAATAAAAAAGAATACACGAAGGAGTATATACTTACGCCGACACCGTCTGCGGCTGCTTCACTGCCTTGCGGAAGCGGGCCGCCTCGCGGCCGCCTCCTCCCGCCTGGTCGCCGCTGCCCCGCCTCTGGGCTTCTTCGGCCGACTGCCGAACAAGCCCGGCGTGGCACGACGCCTTTGCCCCCCGCCCGAGCAGGCGGCGCGGCGGAGGAACCTGCGCCGTGGCCAGGCGCCGGCTGGCGGCGTGGGACGACTTCCGCCTCGTCATCGTCCGGCCAGTCGTCGAAGCTGACTCCAAGCCCGGAGCCGCCTTCCTCGCCGCCGGCTTGGCTACCGCCCGCCTCGGTGTTGTCGTCCATAGCGGCCGCCCCCAAGTCGGGGTCCTCCAGATCGTGCTCCGTCCGGTCGGGGACGAATCGGCGCTCCGCGTCCGACCCGCCTGCAGGCCGAAGAAGAGGGCTCTGTCGAGAAAAGCTGACTATTCAGAGTCGGCCAAAAGGAACTCGGCGACAAAACTGAGAGAGGAGAAAGAGAAAAAGAGAACATACCGTGGCCGGCGGGTGAGCTCGGCAATACGGCTCTTTGCCAAACTCCCACTCTGCGGAGAGCTTGCAGTTCGCAAGGTAGTTCACCATATGGGCCACTTCGTCGTGCGGCATGTCTTTGGTGCACATCCGACTCGGATCGAGCTGGCCGCTCATCTGACAGATCAGATGAGGGCGGCTCTGGAGCGGGAGCACCCGGCGCGTGACGAAGGCGGCCAGCAGGTCGGGCCCCGATAAGCCCTCCGACTGGATCATCACCCGCAGTCGGGCGACAGCTGCGGCTCCAGCCGGTGTCAGCGTCACGGCCCGATAGGACCACTGGGGACGCCTACCCGCCGGTGGGCCGGCTTTGTAAGCCGGCAGATTGACGTAGTCGCCCTGCGGGGCGACGTTCTTCACATAGAAGTATGACTTCTGCCATAGCTTCACCGACTGGATCAGCGTGATGACGGGGAAGGGGTTGTCGGCAGTCACCCTCCGCATCGCGATGAAGGCGCCACTCTGAGCCGGCACGCCCTGCATGCGCGTGCCCAGCTTGGACTGGAAGAACTCCCCCCAGAGCTCGAGGGTGGGGAGGACGCCAAGGTAGCCTTCGCACAAGGTGACGAAGGCGGACAACAGCACCACCGTGTTCGGGGTGAGGTGGTGCAGCTGGAGTTGGTAGAACTCGAGAAAGGAGCGGAAGAAGGCGCTCGCGGGCAAGCCGATGCCGCGCAAGAAATGCGAGCGGAAGACTACCCGCTCGCCTTCCTCCGGCTCCGGCGTGATCTCCTTCGCCGGCGCGAGGCGGACCCGCACCTTGTCCGCGCCGGGCAGCCGCCGTGTCTTGCGAAGGAACTCGACGTGATCCTCATGGACGTTGGAGCCGTCCCAATCCCCGCCAAACTGCATCGCGGCGTAGGGCTAGCGAGAATGAGCGCCGCGGTGGAGAATCGAGTGGTAGAACGGCGCGGCGGCGAGGCGTTGTTGCAAGAAAGAGCAGAAGGAAGAAGATGGCAGAGAGGAGAGGGGCGTGCGAGCGCCTGCTGCTTCCCCCCCCCCCTCCCCCTACTTATAGCTTCGCACGGTGAAGCCGAGGAGGCGGGGCGTGGGGTGAGACGTGGGATTAACTGCACCCACTCCCCCCACGCCCCGCGATTATTACGCCCTAAAGGCGTGCCGAAACCGCCGCAGGACGACGTGCGGGCAGCTTTGGGCTGCAGAGAATCCGCGCCTGGGCCCGGGCGTAGGAGTGGCGGGCCCCCGACCTGCAGCGACGTCTCATCGCGCGCGTGGGCTGGCAGGCTTTTTAGCCAAGGGATGCCACGTGGTCCGCAGGCGGCAAGTGGCCGGCCCGCGGCCCGGTGCGCGCGCTGGCAGACTCCCGCCCTCCGACTTCAAAAAATTTCGCCAAGACGGCGTGCCTAGCCGAAGCTGGCTCCCAGCTGCCGGCTTGTCAAGATAGGAAGCTGACCGAGCTTCTCGACTCCCACCCCACCTCCAAGCTCAATCAGCTTCGGGGACTACTGTCGGATTAAATAGCCACGGGTAGCCTAACCGACTCCCCCTGGCTTCTCAAGAAATTATCAGGCCATTTGAGCCTTCAAGCATTCGAAGCACAGGGCCGCCTTCCCCCGGCCGGCTATCCCAGGGGCCGACTCTCAGAAGGCGACCCATTCCCGGAAACCTCCCCCAAGATAGCTACGAGATGGCCGACTCCAGGAAGCCGGCACCAAAAGGACCGACTCCCAAAAGCCGGCCATGAAGAACGCCGACTCCCAAGAGCCGGCCATGAAGAACGCCGACTCCAAGAAGCCGGCCAAGGCCCCACCCACCAAAACTACGCCCACATAACGGAGATAAGATGGGGCGTGGCCACAATACAGCCCACTACCCCCGAATCCCGAAGCAGGCATGGCCACAGGACACCGTACGGGTCAGCCATCCCCCGCCCGGCGCGGCACTGTAGCCATGTTGGCCTCGACGTCATCCACGACAGACGCCAGTATGGCCCGCGGGCGGCGGGCCCCTTTAGCCAGAGAGACGCTCGAAGGCAGCCCGGCCTCCCCTAGTCGGCCGGGGGCGTAGCCGGCCCTCAGAAACCGGCTACCCCCTCCCTCGAAACATGTGCCACATTAAGAAGACAAGACGAGGTAAGGCTACAGTGAGAGCCCACAAGGCGGCACACTGTAGCCACGCTTACCTCGACAAAGCCCTCGTCATCAGGGGCGAGGCTACAGTAACCAGCCGCCGACAAGACCCCCAGGCGGTGGGGCCGGCCTGTCGACCAAGAGGCCGGCAGCCGGCGGAACCCACCAGTCGGCGGGCCCCAATGGCCGGCGGAGAAACCGGCGAACACAAACACTGATGGCTGGGACCCGCGCCCAGCCGGATTACAATTATACCCCCGGGGGGTAGGCCTATATAAACCCCCCGGGGCACCCATGCAAAGGGTTGGTCTCATAGAGTTACACACACACCATATAGAGAGGAAAGTGAGAGCTAGCCTTGCTCTTCTTCTCCTTCGAATCCGACAGCTCAAGGAGCTCTTGTAGCTACTCATTTCGATCTAGTGATCATGCGGAGACCCCGTAGAGCAGGACTAGGGGTGTTATCTCCACGGAGAGCCCCGAACCTGGGTAAGATTCGCCGGCGTGCATGTCTTCGCCTCATCCCGTTTCCAGGCACCGGCGACGTCTTACTGGCTCCCACAATGATAAGCCACCGGTTGGCATATGTTGCACCTACCACCCGACAAGTGCCAAGGAGTCAGAGGTCTACTGCAGTGCCAGTACTAGGTTCTAGAGCTACATCATCAGCACCAGCAGCTATAGCTTCAGTACCACCTCCAGCAGTCACTCCACCAGCTCCAACTACATCAACAGATGCCTTCGTCCTTGGAGTTCTCTCTACACCACCTCCCGAAGACCAAGCCTGAGAGACGCATAGCACTACGCATTTTCGAACTTTTTAGTAACTTGTTGCCAAAGGGGGAGAAATGTATAGATCATAGGCTTCGAGAGAGAGTGTTTTGCTTCTTTGTCTCTCTTGCTTTTGGTTGAACTTTTTGTGTGCTTGGTTGATACTCTATGTCTATCTGAGATACTTGTTTGATCATTTGTTTGATCATATGCTACTTTAATGCTTGCTTGGATGGTATTATCTCTTATATCCCATATATGATCATTCACTTTGCTTGGTGATGAGTGCATGCTTTTAATTTCCATCATTTTGAGCGCTCCACCAAGATGTATGTGACATGGAAGAGTAACCCATGATCCTAATCGATTATGCATTTGCATTCAAAAGCAAATTTAAAATAATGCACAAATTTAGGGGGAGCTCTTGTTTATCACATACTTCTCAAAGCGACGATGTAATTCAGTCATATGATCATTTGTCGAAGCTTTGATCTATATGTTGTCATCAATTACCAAAAAGGGGGAGATTGAAAGTGCAACTATCCCTGGGTGGTTTTGGTAATTCCTAACAACATATAGCTCATTGAGCTAATGCTATTTCAAGATAAATATTTCAAGAAAGCTCAATGATTGGCATGGCATGGATTAGAAATGTGGACCCCTCAAAATGTTAAGGACAAACGATTGGCTAGAGCTCTAAAGCTCAAGACTCTACATTTTACTTTTAGTGATCCAAGATCACATTGAGTCCATAGGAAAAGCCAATACTATTAAAAGGGGATGAGCTGTTGCTTAATGGGTTGCTTGCTCAAAATGCTTAGTCCCAAACCAAAAGTCAAACTCGGCCCCACCAAAACATTCTATCCGGCGCCACCGAGTTCATTTGACATAGCCACTGCCACAAACCCTAGTCACTTCGGTCTCGCCGATAGGGATCTCGGTCTCACCGAGATGGGATTGCAAACTCTCTGTTTCCCTTCGTAACGTTTTGGTCCAACCGAGATGAGCGATCGGTCCCACCGAGTTCGCAATGCAAACTCTCTGTTTGCCCTTCATAACGTTTCGGTCTCACCGAGATGACCGAATCGGTCCCACCGAGTTTGCCTGACCAACTATCTGGTTAGCTTATTACCAAAATCGGTCACACCGAGTTTGTGTAATCGGTCTCACCGAGATTACGTTATGCCCTAACCCTAATGAAATCGGTCCCACCGAGTTGACATGTCGGTCCCACCGAACATCCTAACGTTCACATTTTGAACTAAATCGGTATGACCGAGTTTCATTATTCGGTCCCACCGAGTTTGGTGATTTGTGTGTAACGGTTAGATTTTGTGTGGAGGCTATATATACCCCTCCACCCACTCTTCATTCATGGAGAGAGCCATCAGAACATGCCTACACTTCTAATGTAGCGATCCGACCTCAGACGGTCAAATCTCTGTTTATAAGTGTCATCCCTGGATCGGTAATGCTGACACACACAGTACTTGAAGGATTTATAACAGAGTGCAATCACACACTTATTACATCGAATGTCTCAAAAGAGAACTTATTACAATAAATATGGCTTAAGGCCATCTAAACAAGATAACAGCGGAAGGCTTGGAAGATAAAGTGAGTCCATCAACTCCAACGGCATAGCTGAGTGCACGACAACGACCTAGCGCACCTTACTCTTCGTCTGAAAAGTCTGCAACATGATATGTTGCAGCCCGAAACGGGTCAGCAGATGGAATATGCTGGCAATATAACACAGTAGAGGAAATGAACAAGTAAATGCTATCACTACATGCATATATGGCTGGTGGAGGCTTTATGGTTATAATGTTTTCTGAAAAGCCAATTTTTTCCTACAACAAAGGAATATATTTTGTTTAACTATCATGGTAGTTGTTAAACATTGAGAAGATTCCTCCAACTCAATCCCAATTAAGCAGTATTAATAACCCAACAAATTAATTTAGAGTGATGAGATCAACATGATAATCCAAGAACTAGATACTCAAGATGTCCATAACCGGGGACACGGCTAACCATGATTAGTTTGTACACTCTGCACAGGTTTGTGCACTTTTCCCCACAAGACTCGATCTTCTCCATTGGTTTTCTCGCACACATGGTGTTTGAGAAACGGATGGCCGAGACACAGTCTTTCAAAAACTTTAACTCTTTACTCTAGGTAGATAGTTACACCTACTTTCCCCTACATCTGCTAGCCTACCACTGAAAGAGGTCATGCAACATACTCAACTATGCTAGAGCCCATAATAGCTCGTGGCTGCACATGGAAGTTTCTAGCATGAATAATCTTATGATCCCTTTGAGCCTGGGTGGCGAACCATAGGATGATCACACGGGTACTCCGGGATATCCTAGGACAACACTGAATTCTCCAGGTGCCCACAACCAATCCACCCAGATGTGTGTTTAAGTAGCCACCTTAAGTTAACCATTAATTACCAATCTCACATCTGTCATGGATACACTCAAACCCAATCCACGTCTACGAGCATAGCATGGCAATATAAGCATAACGTAGAAGTAACTCCCAGGGTTTGAAAATAAAAGGGCAATAGGTTCTACCTCATCATCTACTTCCCAATACCCACAAGTTAATCACATCCTACTCATGCAATGTTTGAGCATTGTAACTAATGCATAAAAACTGGGTAATAAAGGGGTATGATCAATGTGTTACTTGCCTTGCTAACGATCTCCAAACCCTAGAGACTCGTAGTAGCACACTTCGCACTCCGGGAATTCTATCGCAAACAAACAATAGCATACATAAGCACTCAAGCATAGATGCAAGGGTAAAACTCAAATAAGAAGATCCAATATGAAAGTTCAACTGAAGAGATTTGATTTGCAAAATGAATCGGTCAAATCGGAGCTACGGAACTAAAACTACGGTCAAAAGAACTTTGAATTCATATCTGCTTGAAACCAAATTTTAATTTGTCAAAAACATGTTCAAGTTGATTAACCGGAAAGAGGGGCTCGAGATGAAGATTTTGGCATTGGTTTCACAGGATTTGTACGAGCGGTTCAAAAGTTGCCTGGGTTTGAAGATCAGGGGCTAATCTGCGATAAAAATAATCGCGGATAGGTCCCTGGCCGAAAATAAACGGAAAAAGAAAAACCTATCGGACGAGCGTCCGCTAACAGAGACGAACGGGCGAATTCGTTCGTTAAAACGACCGAATGAACGAACGAACGTTCGCAAAGTAACCTAAACCGAAGCAAAACCGAGAAAACCGAACCGATCTAATAAAAAAACCGAACCTAGGGTTTTAAAAAAACCGATCGGTTTTACCTAAACCGAAAAAACGGCGGCGGCTTCGGTCAATGGCGGCGAGGATGCGAGGGAGTGGGGCGACGGCGGCGCGGGCGCGGGGTGGTGGTGCGGCGCGCAGCGGCGGCGGCGAAGCAGCGGCGTCGACTCGGCGGCCAGGCGGCGGCTGCAGGCGGCGGGGCGGCTTGGCGAGGCGCGGGACGAGGTGGAGAGGGGCCTCGGGCTTCGGTATTTATGGGGCCGGGGGGCTGCTTGCGGGAGGGGCAAGGGAGTCCGGGGCGGCGACGGCTTGCCGGCGATGACGTGCGGCGGCGGGACTCCGGCTCGGGGTCGGGGGCGACCGGGGCGCGAGCTGGGCCGTGGCCCTCTCGGGCGCGCGCGCGAGGCACGGGGAGGCGGCGGCTGGGCTGGCTCGGCCTCTGGCCGGGCCGGCCTGCCTCTCTTTTTTTCAATAAAATTCCGCCGAAAAAAATCCTAAATAAATATAAAAAATTCTTAAAATGCCAAAAACAATTTCCACCGTCTAAATGAAATATTTAGAACAAGGTGAATATTTTCTTGGCCTAAAAATGCAATTTTGAAAAAAAGCATATTTTCTAATTCAAATAAAATAGCAAATAAAAATCCAAATACAATATTTATTTGATTTTAATATTTGTCCTCCAATATTTATTTTATTTTGGAGAAGTCATATTATCTCCTCTCTTTTATTTTTATATTGGAAATATTTTCGAAGAGAGAAAAATAATTAAAACAAAAATGATCCTTTTTTCAATATTTGGGAAAATTCAAATATGAAACTGAATAAAATCCCCAACTCTCTCCGTGGGTCCTTGAGTTGCTTAGAATTTCGAGGATTAAAACCAAAATGCAATTAAAATATGATATGTATATGATGACCTATGCATAACATTCCAAATTGAAAATTTGGGATGTTACATCTAGCATAATTTCTCAGAGAGAACCACCTACTCTTGTGTTGAGGTCAAGAAATTCCATTCCAACCATATGAATCTTGATCTCTAGCCTTCTCCAAGTTGCTTTCCACACAAATAATCTTTCCACCAAATCCAAATCCATGAGAGAGAGTTGAGTGTTGGGGAGACTATCATTTGAAGCACAAGAGCAAGGAGTTCATCATCAACACACCATCTATTACCTTTTGGAGAGTGGTGTCTCCTAGATTGGTTAGGTGTCACTTGGGAGCCTCCGTCAAGATTGTGGAGTTGAACCAAGGAGTTTGTACGGGCAAGGAGATCGCCTACTTCGTGAAGATATACCCTAGTGAGGCAAGTCCTTCATGGGCGATGGCCATGGTGGGATAGACAAGGTTGCTTCTTCGTCGACCCTTCGTGGGTGGAGCCCTCCGTGGACTCGCGCAACCGTTACCCTTCGTGGGTTGAAGTCTCCATCAACGTGGATGTACGATAGCACCACCTATCGGAACCACGCCAAAAATCTCCGTGTCTACATTGCGTTTGCTCCCTCCAAACTCCTCCCTTTACCTCATGTGCAATGTTTTACATTCCGTTGCTATACTCTTAGACTTGCTTGTGTAGGTTGTTTACTTGACTAGTGCTATGTTGCAAAAATCTGCCAAGACTTAAAATTGGGAAAAGGCTAGATTTTTATTTGGTCAAGTAGTCTAATCACCCCCCCCTCTAGACATACTTTCGATCCTACAATTTCTCTATGATACGGTGGTCAATAGGTTCGGGGGGCATATATAAAGATTTTATTATTTTGGAAAACAAGCAAACGGAAGAAAAATGGAGTCCGGAAGGTACCGGAGGTGGGCACAACCCACCTGGGCGCGCCTGCCAGGCGTGCCCTGGTGTCTTGTGCCCACCAGGGTGACCTTCATGGTTGTTTCTTATTTTCCTAATTCTTGTTATATTCCAAAACTGAAAAAAAAAATTTGCAGATTTTTCGGAGTCTGTTTACTTACCGTATCACGTACCTCCTCTTTTTCACGATTCTGGAGTGTTCCGGAAGGACTCTTTTATGTGTTCTTCCGGTGTCATGGTTTGGATAATATTACTTTCAACATTAATGGGCGTACCTGAGATATAATGTTTTATTCGTTGCCCGTTAACAACCTTCGGGTTAGTACCTTCGGCATTATTTATTTTGATAGCTCCAGACCGATAAACCTCCTCGATAACATAGGGTCCTTCCCATTTGGAGAGGACTTTTCCTGCAAAGAATCTGAAATGAGAGTTGTACAAAAGAACATATTCTTAGACTTTGAACTCACGCTTTTGAATTCTTTTATCAATTCGTCTTTTAACTTTTTCTTTAAATAACTTGGCATTTTCATAAGCTTGGGTTCTCCATTCATCTAATGAGCTAATATCAAATAATCTCTTTTCACCGGCAAGTTTGAAATCATAGTTGAGTTCTTTGATTGCCCAATAAGCTTTATGTTCTAACTCAAGAGGCAAATGACAAGCTTTTCGATAAACCATTTTATAAGGAGACATACCCATAGGATTTTTATATGTTGTTCTATAAGCCCAAAGTGCATCATCTAATTTCTTAGACCAATTCTTTCGGTACCTATTAACAGTATTTTGCAAAATTAATTTTATTTCTCTATTGCTAAGTTCAACTTGACCACTAGACTGAGGATGATAGGGTGATGCAATTCTATGGTTAACATCATACTTGGCAAGCATTTTACGGAAAGCACCATGAATAAAGTGTGAACCACCATCAGCCATTAAATATCTAGGGACTCCAAACCTCGGAAAAATAACTTCCTTAAAGCATTTTAATACAGGTGTCGTGATCAGCACTACTAGTTGGAATAGCTTGTACCCACTTAGTAACATAATCAACAGCACCAAAATATATGTATACCCATTAGAGGAAGGGAAAGGTCCCATGTAATCAAAACCCCAAACATCAAATGGTTCAACAGCAAGTGAATAATTCATAGGCATTTCTTGACGCTTACCGATATTACCTATTCTTTGACATTCATCACAAGATGAGACAAACTTATGAGCATCCTTGAAGAGAGTAGGTGATACGTCTCCGTTGTATCTATAATTTTTGATTGTTTCATGCCAATATTATACAACTTTTACATACTTTTGGCAACTTTTTATATGATTTATTGGACTAACCTATTGATCTCGTGCCCAGTGCCAGTTCCTATTTTTTGTATGTTTTTTGTAATGCAGAAAATCCATATCAAACTAAGTCCAAATGCAATAAAATTTTAGGTAGAATTATTTTGGAATATATGTGATTTTTGGGAGTTGGAATTGATACGTCTCCAACGTATCTATAATTTTTTATTGTTCCATGCTATAGTATATTCTGTTTTGGACATTATTGAGCTTTATTATACACTTTTATATTATTTTTGGGACTAACCTATTAACCGGAGGCCCAGCCCAGAATTGTTGTTTTTTGCCTATTTTAGAGTTTCGCGGAAAAAGAATATCAAACGGAGTCCAAACGGAATGAAACCTTCGGGAACGTGATTTTCGGAACGAACATGATCCAGAGGACTTGGACCCTACGTCAAGACATCAACCAGGAGGGCACGAGGTAGGGGGGCACGCCTACCCCCCTGGGCGCACCCTCCACCCTCGCGGGCCCCACGTTGCTCCACCGACGTACTTCTTCCTCCTATATATACCCACGTACCCCCAAACTACCAGATACTGAGCCAAAAACCTAATTCCACCGCCGCAACCTTCTGTACCCGTGAGATCCCATCTTGGGGCCTTTTCCAGAGCTCCGCAGGAGGGGGCATCGATCACGGAGGGCTTCTACATCAACACCATAGCCTCTCCGATGATGTGTGAGTAGTTTACCTCAGACCTTCGGGTCCATAGTTATTAGCTAGATGGCTTCTTCTCTCTTTTTGGATCTCAATACAATGTTCTCCCCCTCTCTTGTGGAGATCTATTCGATGTAATCTTCTTTTGCGGTGTGTTTGTTGAGACCGATGAATTGTGGGTTTATGATCAAGTTTATCTATGAACAATATTTGAATCTTCTCTGAATTCTTTTATGTATGATTGGTTATCTCTGCAAGTCTCTTCGAATTATCAGTTTGGTTTGGCCTACTAGATTGATCTGTCTTGCAATGGGAGAAGTGCTTAGCTTTGGGTTCAATGTTGCGGTGTCCTTTCCCAGTGACAGTAGGGGCAGCAAGGCACGTATTGTATTGTTGCCATCTAGGATAACAAGATGGGATTTATATCAATGAGTTTATCCCTCTACATCATGTCATCTTGCTTAAAGTGTTACTCTGTTCTTATGAACTTAATACTCTAGATGCATGCTGGATAGCGGTCGATGTGTGGAGTAATAGTAGTAGATGCATGCAGGAGTCGGTCTACTTGTCTCGGACGTGATGCCTAGATATTCTCATAACTATGCTCAATTCTGTCAATTGCTCAACAGTAATTTGTTCACCCACCGTAATACTTATGCTCTTGAGAGAAGCCACTAGTGAAACCTATGGCCCCCGGGTCTATTTTCCATCATATTAATCTCCCAACAACAAGCTATTTCTGGTGCCGTTTTTATTTTGTTTTCTTTACTTTGCATCTTTATCATGAAAATACCAAAAATATTATCTTATCATATCTATCAGATCTCACTCTCGTAAGTGACCATGAAGGGATTGACAACCCCTTTATTGCGTTGGTTGCGAGGATTTATTTGTTTGTGTAGGTGCGAGGGACTCGTGCGTGGCCTCCTACTGGATTGATACCTTGGTTCTCAAAAACTGAGGGAAATACTTACGCTACTTTGCTGCATCACCCTTTCCTCTTCAAGGGAAAACCAACGCAGTGCTCAAGAGGTAGCAAGAAGGATTTCTGGCGCCGTTGCCGGGGAGTCTGTGCAAAAGTCAACATACCAAGTACCCATCACAAACCCTTATCTCCCGCATTACATTATTTGCCATTTGCCTCTCGTTTTCCTCTCCCCCACTTCACCCTTGCCGTTTTATTCGCCCTCTCTTTTCCGTTCGCCTCTTTTTCGCTCGCTTCTTGTTTGCTCGTGTGTTGGATTGCTTGCTTGTCGTTATGGCTAGTCCTCTATCTTCTCTGTTGTCTCCCGAGAATGAAGTTCTTAATTTTAAGCAAAGGGAGGGAGAAAATCTAAAAGACGCTTGGTATAGAATTTGCAATGCTCAAAATAGATCTACCAGGAAGCAATCTACTTCCGTTCTTCTCCGCAATTTTTATGTAGGCACTACTCCTTGGTACAGATATATCCTTGATACCATTACCGGAGGTAATTTCTTGGGGAGCCATACTTTTGATTCTTATAATGCTTTGATAGATTTGTTTGGCTCACCACCTCTTTTGGTTAATGGAACTATGTTAACTTTGGAGCATGTAATGCAAAGACTTGAAATTATTGAAAATAAAGTTGCTATCGTAGAGTTAATTGAAAATTTGGATAAAAAGATCCACAACCAAATTACCCAATATAGATCTAAGGTAGGAGTCACTTTGAAAAATATTAAGGAGAAGGAACCCATAGTTAATGAGAGAATAAATCAGGATTCCACTAGAATTGATAAACTAGAGAGTATCATTACCAACTTGGGAACCACCTTTTCTTCCGTAAAGAATACTCCAAGTCCTCCAACTAAAATTGCCAAGCTTATATATGTTCCTAAAAATAAGAGTGAATCCTCTAGTAAGGAAACTGCGGATCTCAAATCTATAAGTATTCATCCCAATCTTTTTGCTATCATTAATGAACCATTTGCTACAAATGAATTTTTAGATATTGTGCCTAGAACTTTGATGATTAATAAAAATAAAGAAACTCCTAAGGGTTATATATGTCTCATTAAAGAATTGCCTACCAAAGATGGCAATACCTAGATCTATCCTTGCTTTTATGCCTAGCTAGGGGCGTTAAACGATAGCGCTTGTTGGGAGGCAACCCAATTTTATTTTTAGTTTTTTTTTGCTTTTTGCTTCCGTTTAGGAATAAATATTTGTTCTAGCCTCTGGTTAGATGTGTTTTTATGTTTTACTTAGTGTTTGTGCCAAGTTAAACCTATAGGATCTTCTTGGATGATAGTTATTTGATCTTGCTGAAAAATGCAGAAACTTTCTGTTCACGAAAACAATTGTTAAAAATCACCAGAACGTGATAAAATATTGATTCCAATTTATGCTGATCAATAAACAAATTGTCTAGGTCGTCCTATTTTGGTAGAGTTTTTTGAGTTCCAGAAGTTCGCGTTAGTTACAGATTACTACAGACTGTTCTGTATTTGACAGATTCGGTTTTTCGTGTGTTGTTTGCTTATTTTGATGAATCTATGGCTAATAAAATAGTTTATAAACCATAGAGAAGTTGTAATAAATTAGGTTTAACACCCATATAAATAAAGAATGAGTTAATTACAGTACCTTGAAGTGGTGTTTTATTTTCTTTCGCTAACGGAGCTCACGAGATTTTCTGCTAAGTTTTGTGTTGTGAAGTTTTCAAGTTTTGGGTAAAAGATTTGATGGATTATGGAACAAGGAGTGGCAAGAGCCTAAGATTGGGTATGCCCATGGCACCCCAAGATAATCTAAGGACACCAAAAAGTCAAATCTTGGGGATGCCCCGGAAGGCATCCCCTCTTTCGTCTTCGTCCATCGGTAACTTTACTTGGAGCTATATTTTTATTCACCACATGATATGTGTTTTGCTTGGAGCGTCTTGTATGATTTGAGTCTTCGCTTTTTAGTTTACCACAATCATCTTTTCTGGACACGCCTTTTGAGAGAGACACACATGATTCAGAATTTATTAGAATACTCTATGTGCTTATATCTTTTGAGCTATATAGTTTTTGCTCTAATGCTTCACTTATATATTTTAGAGCACGGTGGTGGTTTTGTTTTATAGAAACTATTATTCTCTCATACTTCACTTATATTATTCTGAGATTCTTAAACAGCATGGTAATTTGCTTAAATAATCCTAATATGCTAGGTATTCAAGACTAGTAAAAAACTTTCTTATGAGTGTGCTGAATACTAAGAGAAGTTTGATGCTTGATGATTGTTTTGAGATATGGAGGTAGTGATATTAAAGTTGTGCTAGTTGAGTAGTTGTGAATTTGAAAAATACTTGTGTTGAAGTTTGCAAGTCCCGTAGCATGACGTATGGTAAACGTTATGTAACAAATTTGAAACATGAGGTGTTCTTTGATTGTCCTCCTTATGAGTGGCGGTCGGGGACGAGCGATGGTCTTTTCCTACCAATCTATCCCCCTAGGAGCATGCGCGTAGTGCTTGGTTTTTGATGACTTGTAGATTTTTGCAATAAGTATGTGAGTTCTTTATGACTAATATTGAGTCCATGGATTATACGCACTCTTACCCTTCCATCATTGCTAGCCTCTTTGGTACCGTGCATTGCCCTTTCTCACATTGAGAGTTGGTGCAAACTTCGCCGGTGCATCCAAACCCCGTGATATGATGCGCTCTTTCACACATAAACCTCCTTATATCTTCCTCAAAACAGCCACCATACCTACCTATTATGGCATTTCCATAGCCATTCCGAGATATATTGCCATGCAACTTTCCACCGTTCCATTTATTATGACACGCTCATCATTGTCATATTACTTTGCATGGTCATGTAGTTGACATCGTATTTGTGGCAAAGCCACCGTTCATAATTTTCATACATGTCACTCTTGATTCATTGTTATCCCAGTATATCGCCGGAGGCATTCATATAGAGTCATACTTTGTTCTAGTATCGAGTTGTAATCATTGAGTTGTAAATAAATAGAAGTGTGATGATCATCATTCATAGAGCATTGTCCCAAAAAAAAGGGACAATGCTACTATCCTTTTTTTCACACCTGTGCTTCAAAGTAGCACCATGATCTTCATGATAGAAAGTCTCTTGTTTGTCACTTTCATATACTAGTGGGAATTTTTCATTATAGAACCTGGCTTGTATATTCCAACAATGGGCTTCCTCAAATGCCCTAGGTCTTCGTGAGCAAGCAAGTTGGATGCACACCCACTTAGTTTCTTTTGTTGAGCTTTCATACATTTATAGCTCTAGTGCATCCGTTGCATGGCAATCCCTACTCCTTGCATTAACATCAATCAATGGGCATCTCCATAGCTCATTGATTAGCCTCGTTGATGTGAGACTTTCTCCTTTTTGTCTTCTCCACATAACCCCCATCATTATATTCTATTCCACCCATAGTGCTATATCCATGGCTCACGCTCATGTATTGCGTGAAGGTTGAAAAAGGTTTGAGATTACTAAAGTATGGAACAATTGCTTGGCTTGTCATCGAGGTTGTGCACGATGAGAGCATTCTTGTGTGACGGAAATGGAGCATGACTAAACTATATGATTTTGTAGGGATGAACTTTCTTTGGCCATGTTATTTTGAGAGGACATAATTGCTTAGTTAGTATGCTTGAAGTATTATTAGTTTTATGTCAATATTAAACCTTTATCTTAATCTTTCGGATCTGAATTTCATACCACAATTAGGAGAATTACATTGAAATTATGCCAAGTAGCATTCCACATAAAAAAATTTGTTTTTATCATTTACCTACTCGAGGACGAGCAGGAATTAAGCTTGGGGATGCTTGATACGTCTCCAACGTATCTATAATTTTTGATTGTTCCATGCTATATTATATTCTGTTTTGGACATTATTGGGCTTTATTATACACTTTTATATTATTTTTGGGACTAACCTATTAACCGGATTCCCAGCCCGAATTGCTGTTTTTTTGCCTATTTCAGTGTTTCGCAAAAAGAATATCAAACGGAGTCCAAACGGAATGAAACCTTCGGGAACGTGATTTTCGGAACGAACATGATCCAGAGGACTTGGAGTCTACGCAAAGTAATCAACGAGGAGAGCACGAGGCAGGGGGCGCGCCTACCCCCCCAGGCGCGCCCTCCACCCTCGTGGGGCCCACGTTGCTCCACCGACGTACTTTTTCCTCCTATATATACCTACGTACCCCCAAACTATCAGAGACAGAGCCAAAAACCTATTTCCACCGCCGCAACCTTCTGTACCCGTGAGATCCCATCTTGGGGCCTTTTCCGGCGCTCCGCCGGAGGGGGCATTGATCACGGAGGGCTTCTACATCAACACCATAGCCTCTCCGATGATGTGTGAGTAGTTTACCTCAGACCTCCGGGTCCATAGTTATTAGCTATATGGCTTCTTCTCTCTCTTTGGATCTCAATACAAAGTTCTCCTCGATCTTCTCGGAGATCTATTCGATCTAATCTTCTTTCACGGTGTGTTTGTCGAGATTCGATGAATTGTGGGTTTATGATCAAGATTATCTATGAACAATATTTGAATCTCCTCTGAATTCTTTTATGTATGATTGGTTTTGTTTGCAAGTCTCTTCGAATTATCAATTTGGTTTGGCCTACTAGATTGATCTTTCTTGCAATGGGAGAAGTGCTTAGCTTTGGGTTCAATCTTGCGGTGCTCGATCCCAGTGACAGAAAGGGAAATGACATGTATTGTATTTTTGCCATCGAGGATAAAAAGATGGGGTTTATATCATATTGCATGAGTTTATCCATCTACATCATGTCATCTTACTTAAAGCATTACTCTATTCTAATGAACTTAATACTCTAGAAGCATGCTGCATAGCGGTCGATGTGTGGAGTAATAGTAGTAGATGCAGAATCGTTTCGGTCTACTTGTCGCGGACGTGATGCCTATATACATGATCATACCTAGATATTCTCATAACTATGCTCAATTCTATCAATTGCTCGACAGTAATTTGTTCACCCACCGTAATATTTATGCTATCTTGAGAGAAGCCACTAGTGAAACCTATGGCCCCCGGGTCTATTTTCCATCATATTAATCTTCCAACACTTAGTTATTTTTATTGCCTTTTATTTTACTTTGCATCTTTATTTCTCTTTATTATAAAAATACCAAAAATATTATCTTATCATATCTATCAGATCTCACTCTCGTAAGTGACCGACAACCCCTTTATCGCGTTGGTTGCGAGGTTCTTATTTGTTTGTGTAGGTGTGACGAACTCGTGCGTGATCTCCTACTGGATTGATACCTTGGTTCTCAAAAACTTAGGGAAATACTTACGCTACTTTACTGCATCACCCTTTCCTCTCCAAGGGAAAACCAACGCATTGCTCAAGAGGTAGCAAGAAGGATTTCTGGCGCCGTTGCCGGGGAGATTCGCGCCAAATCAAGTCAAGTCAAGACATACCAAGTACCCATCACAAACTCTTATCCCTCGCATTACATTATTTGCCATTTGCCTCTCGTTTTCCTCTCCCCCAGTTCACCATTGCCGTTTTATTCGCCCTCTCTTTTCCGTTCGCCTCTTTCTCGCTTGCTTCTTGTTTGCTCGTGTGTTGGATTGCTTGCTTGTCATGATGGCTCAAGACAATACTAAATTGTGTGACTTTACCAATACCAACAACAATGATTTTCTTAGAACTCCAATTGCTCCTCTTACCGATGCTGAATCTTGTGAAATTAATGCTGCTTTGTTGAATCTTGTCATGAATGATCAATTTGTCGGCCTTCCTAGTGAAGATGTCGCTACCCATCTAAATTGCTTCGTTGATTTGTGTGATATGCAAAAGAAGAAACATGTGGACAATGATATTGTTAAATTGAAGCTATTTCCTTTTTCGCTTAGAGATCGTGCTAAAGTTTGGTTTTCGTCTTTGCCTAAAAATAGTATTGATTCATGGAATAAGTGCAAAGATGCTTTTATCTCTAAGTTTTTTCCTCCCGCTAAAATCATCTCTCTTAGAAACGATATTATGAATTTTAAGAAACTTGATCATGAACATGTTGCACAAGCTTGGGAGAGGATGAAATTAATGATATGTAATTGCCCTACTCATGGTTTGAATCTTTGGATGATTATACAAAAAAATTATGCCAGGTTGAATTTTGCTTCTAGAAATCTTTTAGATTCAGCCGCGGGAGGCACTTTTATGGAAATCACTTTAGGAGAAGCTACTAAACTCCTAGATAATATTATGGTTAATTATTCTCAATGGCACACTGAAAGATCTACTAGTAAAAAAGTGCATGCGATAGAAGAAATTAATGTTTTGAGTGGAAAGATGGATGAACTTATGAAATTATTTGCTACTAAAAGTGTTTCTTCTGATCCTAATGGTATGCCTTTGTCTACTTTGATTGAGAATAATAACGAATCTATGGATGTGAATTTTGTTGGTAGGAATAATTTTGGTAACAACGCGTATAGAGGAAACTTTAATCCTAGGCCGTATCCTAGTAATCCCTCTAATAATTATGGTAATTTCTACAACAACTCTTATGGAAATTTTAATAAGATGCCCTCTGAATTTGAGACTAGTGTTAAGGAGTTTATGAATTCGCAAAAGAATTTCAATGCTTTGCTTGAAGAAAAATTGCTTAAGGTTGATGAATTGGCTAGGAACGTTGATAGAATTTTTCTTGATGTTGATTCTTTGAAACTTAGATCTATTCCACCTAAGCATGATATCAATGAGTCTCTCAAAGCCATGAGAATTTCCATTGATGAGTGCAAAGAAAGAACCGCTAGGATGCGTGCTAAGAAAGATTGCTTTGTGAAAGCGTGTTCTTCTAGTTTTTATGAGAATAAAGATGAAGATCTAAAAGTTATTGATGTGTCCCCTATTAAATATTTGTTTTGTAATATGAATCTTGATAATGATGGGACTGAATATGAGCCACCTTTACCTAGAAGGCGTTCCAAAAATTCGGAGTCTTTAGATCTTGATGCAAAAATTGGTAAAAGTGGGATTGAAGAGATCAAAACTCTAGATATTAATGAACCCACTATTTTGGATTTCAAGGAATTTAATTATGATAATTTCTCTTTGATAGGTTGTATTTCCTTGTTGCAATCCGTGCTAAATTCTCCTCATGCTTATAGCCAAAATAAAGCTTTTACTAAACATATCGTTGATGCTTTGATGCAATCTTATGAAGAAAAACTTGAATTGGAAGTTTCTATCCCTAGAAAACTTTATGATGAGTGGGAACCTACTATTAAAATTAAAATTAAAGATCATGAATGCTATGCTTTGTGTGATTTGGGTGCTAGTGTTTCCACGATTCTAAAAACTTTATGTGATTTGCTATGTTTCCGTGATTTTGATGATTGCTCTTTAAACTTGCACCTTGCGGATTCCACTATTAAGAAACCTATGGGAAGAATTAATGATGTTCTTATTGTTGCAGAGAGGAACTATGTGCCCGTAGATTTCATTGTTCTTGATATAGATTGCAATCTTTCATGTCCTATTATTCTTGGTAGACCTTTCCTTAGAACGATTGGTGCAATTATTGATAAGAAGAAAGGGAATATTAGATTCCAATTTCCGTTACGGAAAGGTATGAAACACTTCCCTAGAAATAAAATTAAATTTCCATATGAATCTATTATGAGAGCCACTTATGGATTGCCTACCAAAGATGGCAATACCTAGATCTATCCTTGCTTTTATGCCTAGCTAGGGGCGTTAAACGATAGCGCTTGTTGGGAGGCAAACCAATTTTATTTTAGTTTTTTTGCTTTCTGCTTCAGTTTAGGAATAAATATTTGATCTATCCTCTGGTTAGATTTGTTTTTATGTTTTAATTAGTGTTTGTGCCAAGTTAAACCTATAGGATCTTCTTGGATGATAGTTATTTGATCTTGCTGAAAATTCCAGAAACTTTCGGTTCACGAAAACAATTGTTAAAAATCACCAGAACGTGATAAAATATTGATTCCAATTTCATAAGATCAATAAACAAATTGTCTAGGTCGTCCTATTTTGGTAGATTTTTTTGAGTCCAGAAGTTCGCGTTAGTTACAGATTACTACAGACTGTTCTGTATTTGACAGATTCGGTTTTTCGTGTGTTGTTTGCTTATTTTGATGAATCTATGGCTAATAAAATAGTTTATAAACCATAGAGAAGTTGGAATAAAGTAGGTTTAACACCCATATAAATAAATAATGAGTTAATTACAGTACCTTGAAGTGGTGTTTTATTTTCTTTCGCTAACGGAGCTCACGAGATTTTCTGCTAAGTTTTGTGTTGTGAAGTTTTCAAGTTTTGGGTAAAAGATTTGATGGATTATGGAACAAGGAGTGGCAAGAGCCTAAGCTTGGGTATGCCCATGGCACCCCAAGATAATCTAAGGACACCAAAAAGTCAAAGCTTGGGGATGCCCCGGAAGGCACCCCCTCTTTCGTCTTCGTCCATCGGTAACTTTACTTGGAGCTATATTTTTATTCACCACATGATATGTGTTTTGCTTGGAGCGTCTTGTATGATTTGAGTCTTTTCATTTTAGTTTACCACAATCATCCTTGCTGTACACACCTTTTGAGAGAGACACACATGATTTGGAATTTATTAGAATACTCTATGTGCTTCACTTATATCTTTTGAGCTATATAGTTTTTGCTCTAGTGCTTCACTTATATCTTTTAGAGCACGGTGGTGGATTTGTTTTATAGAAACTATTGTTATATCATCCTTCACTTATATTATTTTGAGAGTCCTACAAAACAGCATGGTAATTTGCTTAAACTGAGAAATTAGTCCTAAAGTGATAGGCATCCAAGATTAGTAAAAATTATCTTATGAGTGTGTTGAATACTATGAGAAGTTTGATGCTTGATAATTGTTTTGAGATATGAAGATGGTGATATTAGAGTCATGCTAGTTGAGTAGTTGTGGATTTGAGGAATACTTGTGTTAAAGTTTGTGATTCCCGTAGCATGCACGTATGGTGAACCGTTATGTGATGAAGTCGGAGCATGATTTATTTATTGATTGTCTTCCTTATGAGTGGCAGTCGGGGACAAGCGATGGTCTTTTCCTACCAATCTATCCCCCTAGGAGAATGCGCGTAATACTTTGCTTTCATAACTTGTAGATTTTTGCAATAAGTATATGAGTTCTTTATGACTAATGTTGAGACCATGGATTATACGCACTTTTCATCTTTCCACCATTGCTAGCCTCTCTAATACCGCGCACTTTTTGCCAGTATCATACACCCACCTTATACCTTCCTCGAAACAGCCACCATACCTACCCATTATGGCATTTCCATAGCCATTCCGAGATATATTGCCATGCAACTTACCACCGTTCCTTTTACTATGACACGCTCCATCATTGTCATATTGCTTCGCATGATCATGTAGTTGACATCGTATTTGTGGCAAAGCCACCGTACATAATTCTTTCATACATGTCACTCTTGATTCATTGCATATCCCGGTACACCGCCGGAGGCATTCACATAGTGTCATATTTTGTTCTAAGTATTGAGTTGTAATTCTTGAGTTGTAAGTAAATAAAAGTGTGATGATCATCATTATTAGAGCATTGTCCCAACTCAGGAAAGGATGATGGAGACTATGATTCCCCCACAAGTCGGGATGAGACTCCGGACGAAAAAAAAGAAAAAAAAGAGAAAAGGCCCAAATTAAAAAATGAGAGAAGAAGAGAGAAGGGACAATGTTACTATCCTTTTACCACACTTGTGCTTCAAAGTAGCACCATAAACTTCATGATAGAGAGTCTCCTATGATATCACTTTCATATACTAGTGGAAATATTTCATTATAGAACTTGGCTTGTATATTCCAATGATGAGCTTCCTCAAAATGCCCTAGGTCTTCGTGAGCAAGCGAGTTGGATGCACACCCACTTAGTTTCTTTTGTTGAGCTTTCATATACTTATAGCTCTAGTGCATCCGTTGCATGGCAATCCCTACTCACTCACATTGATATCTATTGATGGGTATCTCCATAGCCCGTTGATACGCCTAGTTGATGTGAGACTATCTTCTCCTTTTTTGTCTTCTCCACAACCACCATTCTATTCCACATATAGTGCTATGTCCATGGCTCACGCTCATATATTGCGTGAAGATTGAAAAGTTTGAGAACATCAAAAGTATGAAACAATTGCTTGGCTTGTCATCGGGGTTGTGCATGATTTAAATACTTTGTGTGGCGAAGATAGAGCATAGCCAGACTATATGATTTTGTAGGGATAACTTTCTTTAGCCATGTTATTTTGAGAAGACATAATTGCTTAGTTAGTATGCTTGAAGTATTATTATTTTTATGTCAATATTAAACTTTTATCTTGAATCTTTCGGATCTGAATATTCATACCACAAATAAGAGAATTACATTGAAATTTATGCTAAGTAGCATTCCACATCAAAAATTTTGTTTTTATCATTTACCTACTCGAGGACGAGCAGGAATTAAGCTTGGGGATGCTTGATACGTCTCCAACGTATCTATAATTTTTGATTGTTCCATGCTATATTATATTCTGTTTTGGATGTTTAACGGGCTTTATTATACAATTTTATATTATTTTTGGGACTAACCTATTAACCGGAGGCCCAGCTCGAATTGCTGTTTTTTTGCCTATTTCAGTGTTTCGCAGAAAAAGAATATCAAACGGAGTCCAATCGAAATGAAACCTTCGGGAACGTGATTTTCGGAACGAACGTGATCCAAAGGACTTGGAGTCTACGCAAAGTAATCAACGAGGAGAGCACGAGGCAGGGGGCGCGTCTAACCCCCCCCCCCCCACCCCACCCCACCCCACCCCAGGCGCGCCCTCCACCCTCGTGGGGCCCATGTTGCTCCACCGACGTACTTCTTCCTCCTATATATACCTACGTACCCCCAAACTATCAGAGACAGAGCCAAAAACCTATTTCCACCGCCGCAACCTTCTGTACCCGTGAGATCCCATCTTGGGGCCTTTTCCGGCGCTCCGCCGGAGGGGGCATTGATCACGGAGGGCTTCTACATCAACACCAAAGCCTCTCCGATGATGTGTGAGTAGTTTACCTCAGACCTTCGGGTCCATAGTTATTAGCTAGATGGCTTCTTCTCTCTCTTTGGATCTCAATACAAAGTTCTCCTCGATCTTCTTGGAGATCTATTCGATGTAATCTTCTTTTGCGGTGTGTATGTCGAGATCCGATGAATTGTGGGTTTATGATCAAGATTATCTATGAACAATATTTGAATCTCCTCTGAATTCTTTTATGTATGATTGGTTATCTTTGCAAGTCTCTTCGAATTATCAGTTTGGTTTGGCCTACTAGATTGATCTTTCTTGCAATGGGAGAAGTGCTTAGCTTTGGGTTCAATCTTGCGGTGCTCGATCCCAGTGGCAGAAAGGGAAACGACACGTATTGTATTGTTGCCATCGAGGATAAAAAGATGGGGTTTATATCATATTGCATGAGTTTATCCCTCTACATCATGTCATCTTACTTAAAGCATTACTCTGTTCTTATGAACTTAATACTCTAGATGCATGCTGGATAGCGGTCGATGTGTGGAGTAATAGTAGTAGATGCAGAATTGTTTCGGTCTACTTGTCGCGGACGTGATGCCTATATACATGATCATACCTAGATATTCTCATAACTATGCTCAATTCTATCAATTGCTCGACAGTAATTTGTTCACCCACCGTAATATTTATGCTATCTTGAGAGAAGCCACTAGTGAAACCTATGGCCCCCGGGTCTATTTTCCATCATATAAATCTTCCAATACTTAGTTATTTTTATTGCCTTTTATTTTACTTTGCATCTTTATTTCTATTTATCATAGAAATACCAAAAATATTATCTTATCATATCTATCAGATCTCACTCTCGTAAGTGACCGTTGAGGGATTGACAACCCCTTTATCGCGTTGGTTGCGAGGTTCTTATTTGTTTGTGTAGGTGTGAGGGACTCGTGCGTGATCTCCTACTGGATTGATACCTTGGTTCTCAAAAATTGAGGGAAATACTTACGCTACTTTACTGCATCACCCTTTCCTCTTCAAGGGAAAACCAACGCGGTGCTCAAGAGGTAGCACCCACACAGCCCACAAGACACCAGGGCGCGCCAGAGGCCCCTGGCGCGGGGTGGTGGGTTGTGCCCTCCTCGAACATCGGTTGGATCTCTACGTCGGGCGCAAGGAAGCTTATATCCGGAAAAAATCATGTTAAAATCTCAGCGCAATCGGAGTTACGAATCTCCCGGAATATAAGAAATGGTTTTTGTCCAGATCTGGGAAACATGAAACAGAAGAGAACAGAGAGGGAGATCCAATCTCGGAGGGGCTCCCTCCCCTCCACCGCCATGGAGACCAAGGACCAGAGGGGGAACTCTCCTCCCATCTAGGGGGGAGGCCAAGGAAGAAGAAGAAGGAGGGGGCCTCTCTCCCCCTCGCTTCCGGTGGCGCCGGAGTGCCGCCGGGGCAACGATCGGGACGGCGATCTACATCAGCAATCTTGCTACCGTCAACACCAACTCTCTCCCCCTCTATGCAGCGGTGTAACACCCCTTCTCCCCGCTGTAATATCTACTTAAACATGGTGCTCAACTCCATATATTATTTCCCAATGATCTATGGTTATTGTATGATGTTTGAGTAGATCCATTTTGTCCTATGGGTTAATCGTGATCTTGGTTGGTATGATTGTATATTTTATTTATGGTGCTATCCTACGGTGCCCTCCATTCTCGCGCAAACGTGAGGGACCCCCGTTGTAGGGTGTTGCAATATGTTCATGGTTCGCTTATGGTGGGTTGCGAGAGTGACAGAAGCGTAAACCCAAGTAAGCGGGGTATGACATATGGGAGTAAAGAGGACTTGATACTTAATGCTATGGTTGGGTTTCATGACCTTACTAATCTTTTAGTAGTTGCGGATGCTTGCTAGGGGTCCAATCATAAGTGCATATAATCCAAGTAGAGAAAGTATGTTAGCTAATGCCTCCCCCTCATATAAAATTACAAGAATGATTACCGGTACTTGTTATCGTTTGCCTAGGGACAAATAACTTTCTTGTTGAAACAAACCCTTTTACTAAACACCTAACTTTTATTATCTTGCAAAGTACTTCTAGTTTTATTCTTGCAAAGTGGTTCTAGCATCCTCCTACAAACTAGTTTCATACTTGTTTTCGATAAAGCAAACGTCAAGTGTGCGTAGAGTTGTATCGGTGGTCAAAAGAACTTGAGGGAATATTTGTTCTGCCTTGAGCTCCTCGTTGGGTGTGGCATCCCGGCTCAGAGCGACTGGTTTACCTTGCATTGCCAACCCAGAGATCATGTCTTCCGGCAACACACAACATCTTGGTATAGAAATCACCGCTTTATTGAAACTAGCGGAAACATAGAGTGACATTACATCAAGTTGCGAGGCCAAGCGGCACACTTGGTGTGGCTGAACAATATGTACATTTTTTAGTGAACATAAAGGGGCCTCGAGCACGACATCTACACGGCAGCGGAACAACGACGTAGCGGGACTCCATAGCACAGGGACACCGATGTGGACACGGTCTAGACACGGCAGCACTCCGATCCAGTTTGACTTTCCTGAAATCTGGTATAACACGCCAGGTCAATACATTGAATGTACTTGCAAGCTCACAGCAAACAGAACCATAATGACAAACAATATCATGACATTTAATCAAGTTAAATGCAAACAACACCATGCTACTCATGTAGTGAAACCAAACTTGTGCATCGAGTCACTCGAACTCCCTTACCAACAGGTTGCCTTGCAACCGAACAGTGCTCACGACAAAGCACGAACGGAACCATACTTGGTTCAACTGGTTACCCTGTAACCAACAGTGACCACTCTCGGATTACAAATGATACCACAACAGTCAGTCTCACTGACATCATCATAATCCAACCAGTGCAATGCAAATTACTTAGTGTGCAAGATTTGTTATTAAAAGTTGATCCATGGTGTGACTTACTTACGAACTGGGCCCTTATCCGCGGGCGCGGTTATCGATGGATTAACACACTCTACAGAGGTAGCGCACTTTACCCACACCACGGAATCCATGGCCTCGCACTCCCATTCGGGTGGACCATCGGCATTCCGACAGAACACTCCCATTGCCATGACACTCTTACGGCCACTCCGACCAACTCCCCACTGGGCTTAGTCCTGGGTGACCCAGCCTACCAAAGACAAAACTACCACCGTCGTGGCAAATAAACAGTCCCAAACGGGGACATGGTACCATAACAACAATGGCTCCACAAGGTTATGTCTGCTTACCGGGCCAGGGTAACGCATGCCCATAACCTTCCCTCGTTGGAGGCACCGACAAAAGGCATAACAATGGACGACTAACGGCCTCCCCATAAAGGCAAATGTGGTTGCACTTGTCAGCCCGATTCAGTGGCACCATGACCCGACCAACTTTATGTTCAAGTTCAATTATCTTCAGGTTTAACTTGAAATAAAATGCTCGAGTCAATATATGCCATGCTTATGCGACCATATATGATATATCATGCATCACATATCACAACAGATCAACTTCATTCAAAGTTCTACTTGCACCAACTTAACTTTCAACATTTCTGGTCCTTTCTTACTTGTTATTTATACTCATCACTTTAGTTGGCATTAATCAAATAAAATTTATCTTAGCATATATATAGGAAAAGTAAGATTGATAATCATATCACCATAGTCATGACAAATTTACTTAGATCAACTACTCAAGTTATATCTCACTAGCTCAAGCATTCACTTCTATTAACTAAGCATTTTGATCATGACAAACTAAATAACAGAAGCATTATTTAGTTTAATACTATATGCAATGAATAACATAATAATTCAAGTAGAAAATCATGAGTATTGCAAAGACACCATGATAATGTTGTTGTGGCTTGCCTTAGTGCAGAGGAGCTTCACACTCCTCCTGGATGCCTTCAAGACAAGCTTCACCTTCTGAAAATAATTCAAATGACAAAAAGAAAAATATCAAGAACACTTCTGAAAATTACCAGAAATTCTACGAAGCAAGGAAAAATCTCATATTAGGTGTGCTGATAGGATTTTCCAGTAAGAACAGAATGCAAAAGGAATCAACTCATTTGGACTTGTAGAATAAGAGTTATAGCTGGTCAAAGTTCTGGTCAAATTTGAATCAAATTTGAATTAAAAAGAAAAACCAGGGGCGTGACGTCGAACGCGTAAATCGCCTGGGCGCCACCACTCGTACAGCTTCGGCCGCGGCCTGAGTGGCTAATAGCGGGCCCTAGCGGTCAGGTTGGAGGGAGAGAGAGAGGGAAACAGAGCACGGCGAGGCTCCGCCGGAGCTCACGCCTGCGAGCAGGGCTCCTTGGCCAGATCCAAAGGGATAGGATGGGAGAGGAGATAGAAACGCACCTGCCCGTACCTGTAGCGTGGCTGGACGGGGTCGGAACGAAGCTCTCCAGTGGCGGTAGCGGGCAGGGCTCGTCGGAGTTGGCGATTCCTGCGAGGCAGGGCCGGTCCAGCAGCTCCAACGGCACCAGCTCGCACCAGTGAACCACCACAAACACGCCGGAGTGGTTGGTGGAGCTTGAGCGGCTCTAGAGAGGGAGGGGGCAGAGGACGAGGATCACCGGCGAGCTCGGGGTGGGGGCTACAGCCAGAGGCCTGCCCGACCGGGCTGCGGCTTCCTATGGGGTCGTGGAGGTGTGGTGAAGGTGAGTGTGAAGAGAAACGAGCTCGGGAGGGTGTTATATATAGGCAAGGCCGAGCCGGGGATTGAGAGCTTGCCGGAGCTCTCTAGAGTGTCGTCCGGCGACAAATGGCGTCAGTGAGAGAGGGGGAAGACGCCAGAGATCACGCGGAGGCTGTAGACAAGCGGCGACGAGCACAGGAGCGTGGTACGCGACGAGCACAGGGGCACGCGCGCACTGTTGCCTTGGCCGCGTCATGCTCGTGCTTGCTGCAGCGAGCTTTGGCATCGGCGAGCGCCAGGGGGGAATTATGGAGGTGCAAACAAATATGGGGGCGCGGTTTGGCAAGGTGCGGCGGTCGGGGCAGCGAGCACACGCGCAACAGAGGCGCTGGCGCAACGCAGAGCACATCAACCGCATGCCAACCCCCTTGGACTCTCGTGGTCACCGCGCGAACTTTGGCATCAGGCTGAGCTAAGCGTAAACACCATGTCTGGCAGCTAGTCCTTAGTGGTTTTGGTTGTTTTGCACGATTGGCTGGGTCACAGGTGAACTGTGGGAGTGGCTTTCTTCCTGGCAAGTTTCTGGACAGAAACTTGTGAGCTTCACTGAGAAAAATTTAGTGAGAATTAAAGGCTGTGCTTTGGGGTTTAGTAATTTCTTAGAAGGGTAATCAAGCTCAGAAAAGATCATCCCCAAAAGATCAAGCAAAAATATACTTGTCGTGCAAAGTGACCATTCTGTCTAGAATAGAAATGATTTTCTGTAGCAAAAATATTACAAAAAGTTATGCAATATTTTTGCTCAGGAAGGTGTCCTATGGTTCAAAGAATATTTAGGAATTTTCTCAGATTTTTGTGGGCAAAGAAAATGGGGGTTGCTTTGGAGCATACTTCTCTGAAGTGATTTTCAGGGAAGAAAATGAATATTTTTCTTTTATGAAAATATTCTTTAGGCTTTTATTGGAGGTTTTCAGAGAAGGAAAAGTGAAGTAGAGGTGGATAGGTCACTTGGGTGAAAATCAAGGGTAGGCCCAAGTGTTCAGGTCCATTTGAATTGATTCAATACTCCAAATCCAAAGCAAATGCAAATGAAAGTCCGGAAAAAGAGAGGGCAAATCCAGGCTGTCACAAACCTCCCCCACTTAAGATTTATCTCGTCCTCGAGATTCGGTTGCTTGGGAAAACAATTCTGGGTAGGTTGTCTTTAAAAATTCCTCTCTTTCCCAGGTTGCTTCTTCTTCGGTGTGATGCTCCCACTGGACCTTGTAAAATTTGATCGCTTTGCTGCGTGTGACCCTTTCTGCCTCATCCAAGATTCTGAATGGTCTCTCCTCATAAGTTAAATCTTTGGCAAGCTCAATTTCTGAAATATCAGTCCTCTTCTCGGGTGGTGAAATACACCTTCTCAGCTGTGATACGTGGAACACGTTGTGTACTTTCAATAATTCTGGTGGCAATTTCAACTGATAGGCAACTGTGCCAACTCGTGTCATGACCGGGAACGGACCAATATACCTTGGTGCCAATTTACCTCAGATCTGAAATCTCTTGACTCCCTGCATGGGTGTGACTCGGAGATACACATGTTCACCGGGTTCAAAACTGACTTGCCGATGTTTGGCATCATAATAACTCTTTTGTCGTGACTTAGCTAGTTGTAGTCTATCTCGAATTTCCTTGCCTTGTTTCTCTGCCTCCAATATCAGATTAGTACCGAAGATATGACTGTCTCCGGTTTGAGACCAATTTAATGGAGAGCGGCACTTGCGGTCGTATAAAGCTTCAAAGGGTGACATTTTCAGACTGGTTTGAAAACTGTTGTTGTATGAGAACTCCGCATATGGCAGACAATCTTCCCATTTGGGTCCATGGGCTAAAGCACATGCTCGAAGCATATCTTCAAGGATTTGATTTACCCGCTCAGTCTGACCGTCTGTTTGTGGATGATAGGCAGTGCTATATTTGAGAGCGGTCCCAAAGCTTGATGGAGTCGGGACCAGAATGCGGATGTAAACAATGAACCTCGGTCCGAAGTGATTGATTTTGGCACTCCATGCAAACTGACAATCCGGGATACATATAATTGTGCAAGCTGATCAGTGCGAAAGGTGGTGCGGATGGGAATAAAGTGAGCCATTTTAGTCAGCATGTCCACTATGACCCATATAGCATCGTTGCCTCGGTGAGTCCTGGGTAGACCAATGATAAAGTCCATGCAGACATCGTCCCATTTCCAATGCGAGACGGGTAGAGGTTGGAGAAGTCCGGCGGGTTTTTGGTGTTCCGCCTTTACCTTGTTGCAGATGTCACAACAAGCGACAAAATATGCGATGTCCCTTTTCATTCCATCCCACCAAAATAACTATCGAAGGTCTTCGTACATTTTAGTGCCGCCTGGGTGTATTGAATATGAGGATTCGTGTGCTTCTGCCAAAATTTACGTCCTCAAATCTGCTTGCTCAAGTACGCATATCCTTCCTTGAAACCTGAGTGTACCCATTGCGTCCCTTGAGAAATCCTGAGTTTTGCCTTCGTGCAGATTTTTGATATATATATACTTGCAGAATTTTGTCTTCAGCATGTGCTATACGAATCTCCTCTTCTAGAGTAGGAGTTACTTCCAAAATATTCGCAAGGCCAGCATTTATAATTACCAAGTTGAGCTGAGCGATCTCTTGCTGGAGTTCTGGAGGCAAAGACTCCATCACGGCATTTAAGTTGGCAGGCTTGCGACTAAGGGCATCAGCAACTATGTTGGCTTTTCCCGGATGGTAATTTATTTCCAGATCATAGTCTTTGACCAACTCGAGCCATCTTCGTCATCGAAGGTTTAAGTCTGGCTGGGTGAATATATATTTGAGACTCTTGTGGTCGGTAAATATTTGACATCTCTTTCCAATGAGGTAATGTCTCCAAATCTTTAGAAAGTGCACAACATCGGCTAGTTCCAAATCATCTGTAGGATAGTTTCCTTCATGAGGTCGTAGCTGGCGGGATGCGTAAGCTACCACCTTGCCGTCTTGCATAAGTACACACCCAATGCCCTATCTGGATGCGTCGCAATACACATCAAAGTTGCGGTAAATGTCTGGGGGAGTCAGTACTGGTGCTGATGTCAATCTGGTTTTTAGCTCGTTAAAGCTTTGCTCGCAATCCTCAGTCCATTCAAACTTCTTGTCTTTCTGTAGGAGTTCTGTCATTGGCTTGGCAATTTTGGAGAATCCTTCGATGAACTGGCGATAGTATCCGGCTAATCCAAGAAAACTCCGGATTTGGGATACAGTCGTGGGTGCTTCCCAATCAAGCACATCTTTCACTTTGCTAGGATCCACTATTATACCTTCTGTGGAAAGAATATGCCCCAGAAATCCGACTTGTTTGAGCCAAAACTCACAATTGCTAAATTTTGCATAAAGCTGATGGTCGCAGAGTCTCTGTAAGACTGCTCGAAGGTGTTCCGCGTGTTCTTCGTTACTCTTAGAGTATATGAGAATATCATCGATGAAAACCACCACAAACTTATCCAAGAATTCCATGAACACCTTATTCATCATATGCATGAAAAAGGCGGGGGCATTTGTGAGACCAAAGGACATCACCGTATATTCATAGAGACTGTAACGGGTAGTGAACGCGGTCTTAGGAATATCTTCCTTCTTGACTTTTAGTTGATGATATCCGGTCCTTAAATCAACCTTGGAAAATACTTTTGCACCACTGAGCTGATCGAACAAGTCATCAATCCTTGGTAGCGGGTATTTGTTCTTGATTGTGACATTGTTCAACTGACGATAGTCAATGCACATTCTGAGACCACTGTCTTTCTTGTCTACAAATGTTGCAGGTTATCCCCATGGTGATGAACTTGGGCGGATATATCCTTTCTGCAGCATCTCATCAAGTTGTTTCTTTAACTCCACTAATTCTGACGAAGGCATCCGATAATACTTCTTGTATAGCGGTGCAGTTCCGGGCACAAGATCAATTGCAAACTCAAGCTCTCGGTTTGGAGGCATTCTGGGTAATTCCTCAAGGAATACATCGGGAAATTCACTGACCACGGGAAGCGAATCCAATTCTTCAGCTACTGCAGTGAAGACCATTTCTTTCTTGGGTATACTTCTGCGGGCATAGAATTTTGGAGTCTGCCCTTCCTGATTGGTCAAGGTGACTTCTCGGGTCGCACATTTTATGCATACTTGATATTGAGTCAACCAGTTCATTCCCAAAATGACATCCAACTTTGCAGACTCAATGACTATCAAAGCGGTTGGAAATCAGACCCCCTTAATATCAATTTCCAAATTCCGACAGACCAAATTGCTTTTGAGCACAGATCCCGGGGACTGAACCAGCATACTTTTTCCGAAAAGCGAGCAAGGAAATTTGTTTTGGGCAACGAAACTTCGAGAAACAAAAGAGTGGGAAGCCCCAGAGTCGAATAAAATTATTGCGGGTACGCTATTAACAGAAAACATACCAATGACGACTTCGGGGTTTTCCTGAGCCTCGTCTGTGGAGAGGTGATGAACTTGCCCTTGGACGATCTGCAGGGTATGATATGGCCCCATGTGATTGACTTTCGGCCCGAATGGGGCATTTGACTTCTTGGGACACTGCCTGGCATAATGTCCGGTCTGTCCACAACTAAAGCAGGCGTTGTTGCGCTGGCGCTCCTCGTGTACTGGACTGGTCACGACATTCTTGACTTGAGTAGTGGTCTTGTTCACATTCTGCTGCCAATTGGGTTTGTACTCCACTTGAGTCTGTTGCCAGGTACGGGCCTTCTATATGGGTTGTCCGTCCTTCTTCGGCTCAAATTCACGCCTGTGGTCATTGTTTGCGGGTCAGTTGTCTGGCACAGGCTTGTATTCTGTTTCTGCGATGAGGGCCTTATTTACCAGGGACTGAAAATCTGGAAAGTCGAGCATGCAGAGAGCACTCCTGAGGTGTTGATTTAATCCTCCAAGGAACTTGTCGACCTTCCTTTCTTCCGTGGCCACATCATAAAGGGAATAACGGGCCAGATGGTTGAACTTGTGCAAATATTCACTTACTGACAAACTTCCTTGAGTGAGACCAAGAAATTCGCGTTGCTTGACCTTCATGATACCAGCTGGAATATAATACTTGAGAAATTGGTCCTTCAAATTAGTCCACATAATTTCTTCTCCCACGGGCCACAGAGCTTTAGCATTATCCCACCATATAGCAGCGGCTCCTTCAAGATAGTGGGTAGCGAGCAGAACCTTGTCAACTTCTTCAGTGCGAGCAATTTCAAGTTTCTTCTCAATGGTTCATAACCAATCGTCTGCTTCCAAAGGGTCAACCACTTGACTGAAACTGGGAGGCTTAGTCCTTTGAAAATCTGACAGCTTGGAGTGATGGCCATTTTGATTCCCATTCTGCCCAACCATAGCTTGCACACTTTTTAACAGCTCAATCAGATCAGTGTTCCTTCTTTCCTCAAACATGCGCATAAGTTGTTCAGTGGAGGGTGGATTTGGCGGTGGAGGCGGTGGCTGCAGATACGTCTCGGGGAAGTGTCCTGCCTGCCTTGCTGAACGACGAACAGGAACATCCTCACCAGCCTGCGTGCTGCTACCTCCCCGCGTCATCCTACTGTTTATTTTTCCCAATAAGAGAAACCGCGATGAGAAACATCCAAACGTGGGAAGAAAAGACAGTGACAAACCCGAAAGAGCGAAACGAATAAACCAAGAAACACGGTGATCGAATAAAAAGTTCCAACATAATTATACATAGACTCATACATGAAAGATAACATCATGACTAGTGCGACTACTAGCATACATGCAACGATACACCATGGCTCATACAACTACATCCGTACATCACATGACCACTGCGGATACTCAGACGCTCTAGGAGTCTACCGATGCTGCCGGATCCTCTCCTGAGTCAGACCCAGATCCTGAACTGACAACGCCAACAGAGACCTCCGGGTTAAAGGTAACACGATGACGCTGCCTCGAGGGCTCTCCCTCAGGGGTAGGCGCGGGATGAGAAGGGATCATGGGAGCTGCGGGGGTAGCAAGAAGAGATGCCCACTCAGCAGGAGCACTGTGTGGGTTCACTGTCGAGGTGCCCGAGCTACTCGGGGGAGTAACCGGAGAAATAGGCGATCGAGAATTGGGCACAATATAAGGAGTAAATCCCATAGAGGGTGGAGTAGGGTAGGATCTAGCGGTGGCTAAAGCAGAACGAGCACGATTCAGCTCTCGAGCCAACTCGTGAATCAGAAGATAACTAGCAGTGATATATCGAGAAAGGTGGCTAGTGTCACTATCAGACGCCGGATCAACGGAATGAAAGCGAACACGACCATCATCGTGCAAAGATGGGTAGAAACGAAAACCTGGATGGTTCTGCATCTGAGCCTCTGTATAGCGTAACTCAACAAGAATCTCGAATGCAGCATATTTGACGGCCTGAGCGGCGGTGGATGCATAACCGCTCCGAGAGGTACGAGTGTAAGAGCCTGTTGAAGAACTGGTGCGCAGGGTAACCACGGCGTGATACTCATACACGGAGTCGGCTGGACGCTCTCGGTACACCCAATATGCTGGGTCGTCACTGTGAGGGTACAGTCGACGCCACATGATAACCCACAAGTATAGGGGATCGCAACAGTTTTCGAGGGTAGAGTATTCAACCCAAATTTATTGATTCGACACAAGGGGAGCCAAAGAATATTCTTGAGTATTTGCAGTTGAGTTGTCAATTCAACCACACCTGGATAACTTAGTATCTGCAGCAAAGTATTTAGTAGCAAAGTAGTATGGAAGTAACGGTAACGGTAGCAAAAGTAATATTTTTGGGTTTTGTAGTGATTGTAACAGTAGCAACGGAAAAGTAAATAAGCGGAGAACAATATGTGAAAAGCTCGTAGGCATTGGATCGGTGATGGAGAATTATGTTGGATGCGGTTCATCATGTAACAGTCATAACATAGGGTGACACAGAACTAGCTCCAATTCATCAATGTAATGTAGGCATGTATCCGAATATAGTCATACGTGCTTATGGAAAAGAACTTGCATGACATCTTTTGTCCTACCCTCCCGTGGCAGCGGGTTCCTAATGGAAACTAAGGGATATTAAGGCCTCCTTTTAATAGAGTACCGGACCAAAGCATTAACACATAGTGAATACATGAACTCCTCAAACTACGGTCATCACCGGGAGTGGTCCCGATTATTGTCACTTCGGGGTTGCCGGATCATAACACATAGTAGGTGACTATAGACTTGCAAGATAGGATCAAGAACTCACATATATTCATGAAAACCTAATAGGTTCAGATCTGAAATCATGGCACTCGGGCCCTAGTGACAAGCATTAAGCATAGCAAAGTCGTAGCAACATCAATCTCAGAACATAGTGGATACTAGGGATCAAACCCTAACAAAACTAACTCGATTACATGATAAATCTCATCCAACCCATCACCGTCCAGCAAGCCTACGATGGAATTACTCACGCACGGCGGTGAGCATCATGAAATTGGTGATGGAGGATGGTTGATGATGACGACGACGACGGATTCCCCTCTCCGGAGCCCCGAACGGACTCCAGATCAGCCCTCCCAAGAGGTTTTAGGGCTTGGCTGCGGCTCCGTATCGTAAAACGCGATGAATCCTTCTCTCTGATTTTTTTCTCCCCGAACACGAATATATGGAGTTGGAGTTGAGGTCGGTGGAGCAACAGGGGGCCCGCGAGGCAGGGGGCGCGCCCCCACCCTCGTGGACAGGTGGAGGCCCCCCTGACGTGGATTCTTCTTCCAGTATTTTTAATATTTTCCAAAAATAAGTTCCGTGGAGTTTCAGGTCATTCCGAGAACTTTTGTTTCTGCACATAAATAACACCATGGCAATTCTGCTGAAAACAGCGTCAGTCCGGGTTAGTTCCATTCAAATCATGCAAGTTAGAGTCCAAAACAAGGGCAAAAGTGTTTGGAAAAGTAGATACGACGGAGAAGTATCACCACACGCTACGAAGAAGATGCGGTGAGGTGTACGTCATCAGCTGCAGCTGACACGGATATGGCACCGGAGCCATCTACACTAACAACCATTAGTGGGATAGAGATAAAAATATAACAAGTGCATGCAATGCAACAATCAGCTATAAACACTACCGGCACTCAACTTTTACTCTAACTAGCGTCCAGCTACCACGTCGGTAGTCTAGCATGTCCTACAGTCAGCGCGGCTCTGATACCAAGCGTTGTGGCACCCCGGCTCAGAGCGACCGGTTTACCTTGCATTGCCAACCCAGAGATCATGTCTTCTGGCAACACACAACATCCTGGTACAGAAAACACCGCTTTATTGAAACTAGCGGAAACATAGAGTGACATTACATCAAGTTGCGAGGCCAAGCGGCACACTCGGTGCGGCTCAACAATATGTACATTCTTTAGAGAACATAAAGGGGCCTCAAGCACGACATCTACATGGCAGCGGAACAACGACGTAGCGGGACTCCATAGCACAGGGACACCGATATGGACACGGTCTAGACACGGCAGCACTCCAATCCAGTTAGGCTTTCCTGAAATCTGGCATAACACGCCAGGTCAGTACATTGAATGTACTTGCAAGCTCACAGCAAACAGGACCATAATGACAAACAATATCATGACATTTAATCAAGTTAAATGCAAACAACACCATGCTACTCATGCAGTGAAACCAAACTTGTGCATCGAGTCACTCGGACTCCCTTACCAACAGGTTGCCTCGCAACCGAACAGTGCTCACGACGAAGCACGAACGGAACCACACTTGGTTCAACTGGTTACCTCGTAACCAACAGTGACCACTCGCGGATCACAAATGATACCGCAACAGCGAGTCTCACTGACATCATCATAATGCAAACAGTGCAATGCAAATTACTTAGTGTGCAAGATTTATTATTAAAAGTTGATCCATGGTGTGACTTACTTACGAACTAGGCCCTTATCCGCGGGCGCGGCAATCGATAGATTAATACACTCTGCAGAGGTATCGCTCTTTACCCACACCACGGAATCCATGGCCTCGCACTCCCATTCGGGTGGACCAACGGCATTCTGACAGAACTCTCCCATTGCCATGACACTTTTACGACCACTCCGACCAACTCCCCACTGGGTTTAGTCCTGGGTGACCCAGCCTACCAAAGGCAAAACTACCACCGTCATGGCAAATAAACAGTCCCAAACGGGGACATGGTACCATAACAACAACAGGTCCACAAGGTTATGTCTGCTTACCGGGCCAGGGTAACGCATGCCCATAACCTTCCCTCGTTGGAGGCACTGACAAAAGGCATGACAACGGACGACTAACGGCCTCCCCATAAAGGCAAATGTGGTTGCACTTGTCGGCCCGATTCAGTGGCACCATGACCGGACCAACTTTATGTTCAAGTTCAATTATCTTCAGGTTTAACTTGAAACAAAATTCTCGAGTCAATATATGCCATGCTTATGCAACCATATATGATATATCATGCATCACATCTCACAACAGATCAACTTCATTCAAAGTTCTACTTGCACCAACTTAGCTTTCAACATTTCTGGTCCTTTCTTACTTGTTATTTATACGCATCACTTTAGTTGGCATTAATCAAATAAAATTTACCTTAGCATATATATAGGAAAAATAAGACCGATAATCATATCACCATAGTCATGACAAATTTACTTAGATCAACTACTCAAGTTATATCTCACTAGCTCAAGCATTCACTTCTGTTAACTAAGCATTATTTAGTTTAATACTGTATGCAATGAATAACATAATAATTCAAGTAGAAAATCATGAATACTGCTAAGCTTATCTGGGATAGGCTGTCCAAAGTGAATGAAGGAGTCTCAACTCAGCGTGACTCTCGAGTTGATGTTCTTCGCAATCTCTTCAACCGCTTCAAAAGACTTGACAATGAAAATGTTCAACAAAACTTCGATCGCCTCACTAACATCTCAAATGAGCTTCAAGCGCTTGGTGCCACTGACATCACCGACCATGAGGTGGTGAAGGAATTGTTGAGATCGCTTGATTCCTCATTTGATACTCTGGCATTGATGATACAAGAACGTGCTGATTACAAGTCACTTGATCCCGCTGATATCCTCGAAAGGCTAAATACTCATGAGTTCCAGCTTGCTGAAAAGAGAGACCTCTATGGTTCGAGCTATGGCAGATCACGTGCACTGAAGGCCAAGGCAGTTTCTGAGTCTGAAGATGAAGACTCTGGCAGCAGCCTTGGTGATCCTGAAGAACCGAGCCAGGAACTAGCACTGCTCGTGAAGAAATTTCAAAAGTTCTCAAGATGTGGTCGCTTTGGAAGATCCTCAAGGAGCAATGATTCCTCATCCAGTGACTACAAGAAGAGGCTTTGTCACAAATGCAAGAAACCTGGACACTACATTCAAGATTGTCCTCAGTGGGAAAAGGAATCAAAGAAGAAGAACTACAATGATTACAGTTCTGATGATGCGAAGAAAAAGAAGAAATCCTCAAAATCTTCATCATCAAAATCCTCAAAGTCTTCATCTCACAAGAAGAGCAGCTCCAAGAAGGCTCGGGCATTCATTGGCAAGGAAATGGACTCTGAAGCTGAATCTGAGGAACATGAGGAAGAGGAGGCATCTGAGGAGTCCGAGTCTGGAGTAGCGAGTCTAGCTCTCGCTACTGCATTCGTCAGCAAGTCTATCTTCAACTTTGAAGAAAATGGCTTCACCAACAAGGCTGATGAAGGCAATGATGACTACGCTCCCACCTACTGCTTCATGGCAAAGGGTTCCAAGGTACTCAAATATACCTCCTCTGAATCTAGTGAGAAAGAATCTGATGAAAACCACAAGCCCAGCTACTCTAAACTTGCTAAGATTGCTGTGAAACAACAAAGGGCTTTTGAAAAGGTTCAAAACATGCTAGACAAAAGTGATGATATGTTGGGTGAAGAAATGGATCGCACTAAAACCTTGACTGAAAATCTTCAAAGACTTCAGACTAGGTTTGACAACCTTCAAGGTCATCATAACACTCTCTTATCTGATCATGAGAAGCTTTCTTATGAATTTCTTCAAAGAAAGCAAGTTCTTGAGAAGCTAAGAGTGAGTTATGAAGATCTTCAGAAGGAGCGCGATTCATTACTTGCTCAACAAATCAGCGCTGCTCAGGAAGAATTTGTTCCTCCATGTTTGAAATGCATTGAACGTGAATCTGCTAATTCTTCACCTGAATGTTCAAATGCTTCTAATGCTACAAATTCTTCAACTGTCTCTGCTATCACTAATTCCTCAACTGAGGGCATTGCTAGTATCACTGACGATGGAGGGCTGAAGGATTTGTACATGACAGGCATGTACAAAAGCCTCAAAGGGCATCAGACTCTTTGTGATGTGCTTAAAAAGCAGATCCTCAACAGGAACCCTAGGAAAGAGGGTATTGCCTTTGAGAGGAAACTCAATGTTGATGGTACATATTGGAAGCCTGGGCAGTACCCCAAAACCTCATGGGTTGCTGCAAAGGGACCTCCAGTTGATCCATCTAATTTATCTGGCTTTACATGTGAATCTTCTCATTCTTCTAATGAGTCATTTGACTCCAACTATAAACTGTTTAAAAATCAGAATGGTGAAGTATTTGCTAGATATGTTGGCACTAACTGCAGGAACGGTTCTCCTATGAAGAAAATCTGGGTTCCCAAAAGGTGCCTTGAAAGTCTTCAGGTGAATGTCCTCATGACACCACCTGTGAAGAATAGGAACCCCAGATCAAATTCTTCATATGGATCCAAGTCCTCATACGGATCGAATTCCTCACGTGGATCATATTCCTCAAAAGGATCAAAGTCCTCATATGAACATCATCGTGCTAACAACTCTGTTTCGCAGGGAAGAGCTAAGGGCTATGAATATGAGCATTATTCTTCTAATCATTATGTTCATAAGTCCACGAAGAATTTCTCTGCTTATTCATATGCTTACCCTAACTCCTCTTATGTGAAACGAAATGGATTGGCTTCTATGCCACCTTTCTCGTATGGAGCTCGCAGAGTGATGAACTCTTTGCCACCCCTTCAGATGTGGGTGGTGAAGAAAAGGAACTAATCTTTTATGCAGGGTCAGATCTCCAGACGTACTTTAACGTCTGAAGAATTTGCTGGAGACCTGAAAAGTGCCTGAAAGGACGCAGGCTAATCATGAAGAAATGAACTTCCATTTCTCACGTCCTCATACTGTTTTAACTGTTGCATTGCTTGATGAAATTGGTCTGATGAACTGTGATGTCATATTCTTCACTAATGAAGTATATGAAGTTCATAAGCTGCACTAATTCATCTGCAGGATGATCAACCCAAAGCCACTGAGTGGGTCCTCGATAGTGGATGTACAAATCACATGACTGGTGACAAGAATCTATTGATGGATGCTCCCTTATCACCATCGCATCTGAAGCATATCATCTTCGCTGACAAAGGCAAAAGTCAGGTATTGGGTCTAGGCAAGGTTGCGATCACAAAGGATCGAAACATGGACAACGTCATGCTTGTCGAGTCCTTAGGATACAACCTCATGTCTGTCTCAATGCTTTGTGATCTTGATATGGTTGTTGTCTTTGGCAAGTATCGTTGTGTTGTGGTTATGGAAGCTGACAATTCCAAAGTCTTCGAAGGCTTTAGGAGAGGAGACTTGTATATTGTTGATTTCTCTACAGGACCGCAACCAGCCGTGTGCCTACTTGCAAAAGCTTCAGAAGGCTGGCTATGGCATCGACGACTTGGTCATGCAGGCATGAGGAATTTGCACACGCTTGGGAAGAAGAAGCATGTCATTGGCATTGAGAATGTCAAATTCCTCAAGGATCACTTGTGTGGAGCTTGTGAAGCTGGAAAGATGACCAAGGCTAGGCATCCAGCGAAGACTATCATGACCACTACTCGACCATTTGAATTGCTTCATATGGATCTCTTCGGTCCTAACCATTACTCAGCAGTCACAAATGACGCATCTCTCTAAGGCTTTGTTATTGTTGATGATTACTCTCGATACACATGGGTAACATTGTTACTTACAAACATGAAGTGCAGGAAGTCTTCAAACGATTTTCCTCGAGGGCTTCAACCAACTTTGGTGTGAAGATTAAGCACATCAGAAGTGACAATGGAACTGAGTTCAAGAATTCTGGTCTTGATGACTATCTTGATGAACTTGGTATTACTCATGAGTTATCTGCTCCTTACACTCCTCAGCAGAATGGCGTCATGGAGCGCAAGAACAGAACTCTTGTTTAGATGGCTCGCACTATGCTTGATGAGTACAAGACGCCTCGTCACTTCTGGATCGAGGCAATTTATATTGCGTGCCACATCATCAACAGGGTATATCTTCACAAATTCTTCAAGAAGACTGCCTATGAACTCCTCACTGACAAGAAACCCAATGTGAGTTATTTCAAAGTCTTCGGTGCTAAATGTTGGATTAGAGATCCTCATCACAATGCTAAATTTGCACCGAAAGCACATGAAGGTTTTATGCTTGGTTACGGAAAGGACTCGCACACCTACAGAGTCTTCAACAACATTCTTCACAAGGTTGTTGAAACTATAGATGTGCGGTTCGATGAAACTAATGGCTCGCAAAGAGAGCACCTACCCTCTGTGATAGATGAACCAGCACCTGAGGAAACTATCAAGTTCAAGGCTACTGAGGATGTCATTCCTACCGAAGAATCTGCTGAAGAATTCATTCCAGAACATGAAGAACGTCGAGCTAATGCACCTGAAGAAAATGCTGATCAAATTCCTCGACGACAACCAACTCATCCTCGCGTTGCAAAAGAAGTGCAAGTTGAAAAGATCATCAATGACATTGAAGCACCAGGTCCTCTCACACGCTCAAAAGCTTCACATTTATCTAACTTTTGTGGGCATTATCCTTTTGTCTCTATCACAGAGCCCACTAAGGTAGATGAAGCATTTCTGGAGCCTGAGTGGATTCAGGCCATGCAAGAAGAATTACATCAATTCGAACTCAACAACGTTTGGGAACTGGTTAAACGTCCAAATCCTCGCAAGCACAATATCATTGGCACAAAAGTGGATCTACCGCAACAAGCAAGATGAAAATGGCCTTGTGGTGAGGAATAAGGCACGGCTTGTAGCTCAAGGCTACACACAGGTTTTGAAGATCCAAAGCATCCTGACAAAGTCTTCAGACTCAATAAGGCCCTCTATGGCCTCAAGCAGGCCCCTCGGGCATGGTATGATACCTTGAAGGAATTCCTCATGAAGAAAGGCTTCAAACCCGGTTCACTCGACCCTACTCTTTTCACGAAATCTTATGATGGTGAATTGTTTGTGTGCCAAATACATGTTGATGATATTATCTTTGGTTGTACTGGCCAACGTTATAGTGATGAATTTGCCTATATGATGAGTGAAGAATATCAAATGTCTATGATGGGAGAGTTGAAATTCTTCTTAGGTCTTCAAATTCGTCAACAGCGCAATGGCATATTCATATCTCAGGAGAAATACTGAGGAAATTCGACATGCAAGATTGCAAAGGCGTCAAAATTCCGATGCCCACAAACGGCCATCTGTGCACTGATGAAAATGGTATTGACTTCGATCAAAAGGTATACCGGTCCATGATTGGTTCTTTATTGTATTTATGTGCTCCTAGACCAGATATTAAGCTTAGTGTTTGCATGTGTGCCCGATTTCAAGCTACATCGAAGGAATCGCACCATAAGGCTGTGAAGCATATTCTTCGATATCTAGCTCACACACCAACACTTGGATTATGATACCCCAAGGGCTCGTCTTTTGATCTCATTGGATATTCTAACTCTGACTATGTTGGTGATCGTGTGGACCGCAAGTCAACATCTGGTACATGTCATTTCCTCGGACGATCTTTGGTCTGTTGGTCCTCGAAGAAATAGAATTGTGTATCACTGTCTACTGCTGAAGCTGAGTACATTGTTGCTGGTTCTTGCTGTGCTCAATTGTTGTGGATGAAGTAAACTCTCAAGGACTATGGCGTCAACGTGAAGAATGTGCCTCTCTTCTGTGACAATGAGAGTGCCATCAAGATTGCTCACAACCCAGTTCAGCACTCGAAGACAAAGCACATTCAGATTCGTCATCATTTTCTTCGCGATCATGTGTTGAAGGGCGACAATTCTATTGAGCATGTGAAGACTGAAGAACAGCTAGCCGATATCTTCACAAAGCCCTTGGATGAGAAGAGATTTAGCAAGTTGCGGTGTGAGCTAAATATCCTAGAATCTTCGAATGTTCTTTGAAAAGGACACTCATCCTAACACTTATGCAAAATTGATGACTTAGATGTGCAACACATGAAGAAACGTTTTTCTTCAATCAATGAAGAATAACACTCTAAGTGTGAAGAAATTAATGAAGAATTTGGTTCTCAGAGCCCTACGACAATTGTACGCGGTGTCTGAAATCATCATTCTTATACGGTGGGTCACGCCACCACAAAAGTTGAAAATCTTCAATTTGAGTTTTTTTCCAGTTTTTGAAATTCCTCAGTTGTTCATGTTCTTCAACTTTGCATTGTCTTCACCCTCTCCGTCGTTTTTCTTCATTGGTTATATATATATATATATATATATATATATATATATATATATATATATATATATATGAGTTTATGTCCTCTACAACATTCACTTATGGCTAATTCTTCAAGTTGGTTTTTCTGCTAAGTGAATGTGATCGGACCCTCCCCCCTCTATGCTATACTCAACCCAATCTATTCACAAATTCTTCATGTGCGTTCTATTTGAAACTCGTTCAAAATCTTCACTGCGTCCTTGTCAGCTAAAGAATTTGCGAACGGAACTTTTAACTTATCTTATCCAAATTTTCGGCTTTGCCGCTCAAACCATTCCGCATCCCACGAAATACTTATCTATTCACCCACGATCTAACACGATCTCCACTTCTCAGTACGTGGGTGACACATGTCAAGCGAATGAGAAGGGTCAGGGGCACGTTCTTCCAATTCCTTCGGGCGAACAGTTTTTCACTGTGTCTATAAATACCCCCCCTCCCCTTCCTCACTTCCTTTACTCCGCTCGACCTCTCTCTAGCTCAAGCTTCTCAAACCCTAGCGCTGCCGCTACTTCATCGTCACCGGTGAGGAAGAGCTTCACTGCCTCAACCTCGTCGCCGCCGTACTCGCGCCGGCCGCGGAAATCTTCACTCCGCCGCCGCCGTAGCCATCTTCCTCCGCCGAGTTAGGGCGTGGAAGATCTGCACAGACGAACTTCTCATCTCTACCTCACAGTTCGTCGTGTTCTTCGTTCAAGGTAATTAAAAGTTACTTTTACTGCCCTCCTTGATTCCAATGATTTCTACAAAATCTTCAAAGGTGTTTATTCTTCAAATTCTTCACACACTAAACACCTCACATGTCATCTATTCTTGATTCATTTCTCTAAGCAATAATTTTTCTTCAAGATTCCTCAATTGTGTGGATCTTCGATCTATACAACTCTGGAACCTAAGACAAAGAACGCTTAGTGAAATTCTTCAAGACTCATCTGGTCAAATTCCTCAAACTTGTTCTTTTTGAAAAATCTTCTGAGAACGCATATGACCTCTTCAAATTCCTCGCAACTATACTCTGTTCACACGTACTCATGTCCGCTGCTGAATCACTAGGTTCTCATCAACTTAACTCATTTGCAGCATTCCTCAAAGAAAGGTTGCACACTTCTTCAGAGAATTCAATTGTTCAAATTCCTCATCTGAAGAAAATGGCTGATGGAAAGAAGCCACAGAAAGGAGGAAAGAGGCCTGAGGTCAACACTGCATTTGAAATCCCTGAGGACATCTATGCTGGGTACTGCACACCCCCTGAGGAAGATAAAAATCAGCGCAAGGTGCGCATTCAGAAGATAGAGAGGAGATGGGCAAGAGAGTGGAGGGAGTACAGGTATGTGACTCCCAAATACATGAAGAAATTCGCACTCAATCCTCCATGCTCAAGACCTCCGTTGGCACCTGGCCAAGAAGCTGATCTCACCAGCCTCAAGCGTGGTGAAGATTATCCTGATGAATGGGCCAAGCGCCAGGCCAAGCTGGCTAAACAAGCTAGAGAAGCAGTGAGGAAATTCAATGAAGACTCTGCTGTCGCTGCTGCCGCTGAGGTCTCTGTCAAGCCGAAGAAATCCATGGCAAAGAAGCCTGCGTGTAAGCCAAGTGCTTCACCGTCAATGTCCTCACAGCCAATTCCTCACGCTGCTCCTGCTCCTCCAAAATCCTCAGCTGCTCCGACCAAATCCTCAGCACCTGTGCATCTTGCCACGTGCCAAAGGACTACAGGCATCTCTATTGCCTCAGGAGCTTCAGCTAGTTCCTCAGCTGCACCAAATTCTTCAACAGGACCCTCTCTACTGAAGACAAAGACCACTGCTGGACGAGGCTCTCACCCAAGTCCTCACAAGAAGCAGGTCGCCTTCCAAGTGCCGTTTGAATAAGACAAAGCTGATGATGAAGAACTTGCTGAAATCATCAGAGATGGGCAAGTCAGGGCCGCTAGAGCCAAGGGCACAAATGTGCCTCTGCTTTTGGATCCAAAGTTGATCCTCGGTTACATTGATCTCTGACACAAGGACCCAAACACTCCTATGCCTAACTTCAAGCTGACTCCTGGCCAAAGTCATATGCTGACTGCCTTCATCCAAGAAGAGAAATGGAAATTTGAGAAGGCCAGGCAGCTCAAGAAAGCCCAGTACAGGAAGGAGAAATTCCTGAAGAACAACGTTGTCTCTATGACAACTGATGAACTTGTGAAGATCCAGTCTGAAATCAAAGTCCTCAGCGATGATTTCAATGCTTACTATGCTGATTGGAAAGGAGCCAAGGTCAGGTTTGTTAAACTGACTGAGAAGTTCACCTCCAATGTTGCAGCCCCATTGCAACAAGAAATTCCTCAGGCTGAAGCATCTGCTCAGCCAACTGAGGAACATGCCAGCACCGCTGATGACATTCAGGCTGCTGAAGAAAATGTGAGTTCCAGGGCTGATGACTGCATTCCAGCCGCTGATGAAATTGCAAGGCATCCACTAGTGGTGCGCCTGAAGAAAATGAAGAGGTCAGGGCAACTGCATCAGTTGTGCCTGAAGAAAATCAACCACATTCCTCTGCTCCTCCTACGCCTACCCCAACTCCAATTCTTCCATCTGCATCAGATGTGAAGAAGACCAAGGCTGCAGAGCGTGCAACAGTGAAGAAAAGGAAAGCATCAGCTCCTTCAGATTCTTCAGCACCGAAGAAGATGAAGAAATTGACAAGCTCATTTGCTAATCCAATTGATGCTATTCCTGTTTCCTCCATGCCATCAAAGGAAATTGTCCCTTTTGATGAAGAATATGTGATCCCTAGCGGATCTAATGAAGAAAATTCTTCTACTGCTTTGTCAGAGCAGATGGATGACGAAATTGAAGTGGATAAAATCCCTTCAACCCCCACAGTTTCCTCGCCTATGCCTCGGTTTACTGCTGAAGAGGCCGACGTTGAAGAAATAGAAGATGAAGACGTGGACATTGGCTGTACCACACCAATGATGAATGATGACTTTTGGGAAAGTCAGCACCCCAACTCTCCACTCTTCACACCATTGCAACAAATTCCTCAGTCCCCAGCAACTACAGTTCAAATGGGATCTGATGAAGCTCATGAAGAAATTCCAGCCACTAGTGCTAAAGAAAATGAAAATGAAGAATTGAAGACCCAGGCTGCCACTGAAGAGGAACCAGAAATTCCTCAGCCTGAAGAACCTGAGATTGCGATTCCGTGGTAATGCAACTGACTGACACTCCTCTGCCCAAGCCAAAGGATCCTTTCTCAAGGAAGCAAAAATTCAAGGCTAATGATTTCTTCGGCGAGCACGTATTCTTCACTGATTACAACCCCTATGACTCTGCTCGCATTAGGAAGAGGCGTTTCTGGACTGCCAGCCAGGCAAATTTTTATTCCTCAGTGCTGTTCAACAAAGACAAAGTCTTCGATCATGAGCACATTCCTCACGTGGATATGGAATCTCTGCCGTGCTTCGTGCCAGTCCTCGGTGTTCTTTACGATGCTGGACTGTTAAATTTCTGCACTGATATATGTGATTGGAATGAAGAGCTCATTCTTCAATTTTATGCAACTCTGCACATCACCGGAGACTCTGAAGATGTGAATTCATGGGTGCTGGACTGGATGTCTGAAAATACTCACTACAAGGCACCAGCTACTGAATTGCTTCGTGCTTTGCCTCTCAGTCCTCCCCTTGAAGCTGCTCGTTGCGTCTACAGTGAACCTGAGCTTACAGATCACTATATGCAAGTGCTGATGAAGCCATTAAAGCCAGGTCAGGCCCCAAGAACTAAATTCCTTGTGAAGGAATTGGTATATGTGCCTCGGACTGTCTATCGCATTCTGACGAAGACATTGAGTCCTATCAAGGGCCACGACTCGAATGAAGAAGTCGTTGGCATCATGAAGAATCTGCTTTTCAATATCATTCATGGCGTTCCCGTCAACTTCCATGATTTCTTCATGAGGACTCTGGCCAATGTCGCAATGTCACCGTTTGAGTTGAAGCCTTATGCTCCGTGGATTATGAGATTCATCAGAACAAGGTCTTCACTCAACTACAAAGCTGATACACTGAACCATTGCAGCTACTTGCCCCCGATTGAAGTCCTCAAATGGACATTTTCCTCAGCTATCGAAAAGGGCAAGGCTACTGATGTTATTGATGAAGGCATTCGTCCATTGGATGGTCAATTTCGCAAGGCTGCATCCTACTCCACCAATGATGACTCTGCCACCCATGACTCTGCCGCCAACGCAACCAAGCCAAATCCTCAAGGCACAGCTCCCAGGGTGATGACTGACCGTGAGCTTCTCCTCAGTCTTCACCAGAAGGTTGATCGCAATCACAAATGGGTCAAGCGTCAGTTTGGTTCAATTCTTCACAACATGATTGCTACCCACAATGCAGTGAAGAAAAACCATTACTACCTTCATGAAACCCTCAACCGCACCTGGGCTGTTCTGTCGCACATTTATAGCGCAGAAGATCTGAAGAAAATGGGTATCAAGGAGGACTTTGACTGGTCTCCACCTCCACCGAAGAAATACAAGAAGGTCAAGGTTCCGTTCTTGGTGGCCAGCTCCTATTCTTCATCGCGTGACACCGACGAGCATGAAGACTTGGACGACACTGCGGCAGGCCCTACATCAACAAACGACCCCAATAACGCTGGCGCTCCTTCATCAACTTGATATTCTTGAGGGGCGTTAGTCCTCATTTTCGAACCTTTTGGTCATTCGATGACAAAGGGGGAGAAATTTGAGTTAGTCTTCAAGCGGGTCTATCTATATGGGCGTTTTTTTCTAAGTTACAACTCTCGTTCTTCTGATGACTTTGTTGGATCGAGTTGTAAACTTAAAACTCTATGGTGGCCTGATACTTTTGCTGTTTCTTCTGCATGCTTATTCCTCGTTAATGTTATTGCACGCATGCTGAATTACATCAGTCACCATATTTCATCATGCATTTCAAATTCTTCATATATTATGTCAAATGCGTGTATGAATTACAAGATATAGGGGGAGATCTCCATGATTCTACTCTTCAAGTGTGCATTGCTTCAAAAGCAAATTCCTCACTATGCACACCTTCAGGGGGAGTTCTTCTATATATTGCAATCAAATTCCTAATATCAGTATTTACACTTCATATGTTTATCCCCGTTGAAAACTTAACCTATATTGTCATCAATCACCAAAAAGGGGGAGATTGTAAGTGCATCTAGTGCCCCTTAGTGATTTTGGTGTATTAAAGACTTATAGGTTAAGGGACTAATGTGTTTATGAGTGTACACAGGTCTATAAGTCTATGAGGAGTTTGATATTTACAGAGAAAGTCCACCCCTAAAAATGAAGTTCTTCGACTGAACACTTTGGATTTCTGAAGACTTTCTGAAGACTTTGAAAGTGAAGAAATTGGTGTGACCTTGAAGACTTGGTATTCATTTGAGGAACATGAAGCGTGAAGACTTTTGTTTTCGTAGTTTCATTTTCCCTTTCTTGAGTCATAGGAAACACCGTACTGTTAAAGGGGGGTCGAGGAAATACTAAGGAAAATTTTCCATGTGATGCTCAACTCAAAATCCTACACCTACCAATCCCTTCGAGTGAAGCCATTGGAAATCTCATACAGTTCAGTCATATTCTTCAGTGACAGAGACTAAGTTCTTCTGGTCTCTGAGGAATTTGTTCTGACTGAGGAGTTAGGAATTCGCCAGTGCGGATTGCCTACACAGTGAGGAACATGATAGCCCTGAGGAATTTGATACTCAAATTTCCGACCGTTGCTGTGCTATGCGCCAGCTGTCCCAAAACATCTACCCACCTAACGGTCATATCATTGAAGGGCATTTATGTCTTATCATGTCGGGCTGCTCCCTAGGCTATAAATAGCCGCCCCCTACAACCACTAGCTGGTTGGCTGCTCCGAGAGAAACTGACACTTGTCATTTGAGAGCATCCCATCCTCCGAGGACTTTGAGCAAAAATCATCAAGTGAGGAAAACCCAAACCCAAACACCTACAAACCCAAAGTGATTGAGCATCACTGAAGAGATTGATCCTGCGTGGATCCGACGCTTGTTACCTTTGAAGTCTGTGCTTTTTCCAAACGGTTAGGCGTCATGGTCTAGAGCATCCAAGAGGAATTGTGGATCGCCGAGTGACCGAGTTTGTGAAGGTTCGGAAGTCACCTGAAGACTTACCACGAGTGATTGGGAGAGGTCTGTGTGACCTTAGCTCAAGGAGAATACGGTGAGGACTGTGTGTCCTCAGGTTTAAATACCTAGCCGCTCCAACCAGATGTACAACTGAGATAGCAGTTGGAACTGGTCTACCAAATCATTGTCTTCCCAAGCCTACTGGTTCTATTTCCTCAACTCTTTCATTTCCTCATAACTGTGTTGTGCACCTATTCATATCTGTGTTTGAAGACTTTGACTGAAGACTTTCTCAATTTCCTCAGTTCAATTTCTTCAGTCTGTTTGTCTTCATCCTGTGTTATCCTATGTTTACGCTTTCTGTACTCTGTGCTTGTCTTCATTTCATCATGATGACCATGCTTGTGTTCTGCTATGCATACTTTTGAGTACTTATTCCGCTGCAATTAGTTCTTCGCTAAGGAATTTCCTCACTGGCAAATTCCTCAGTGAAGAATTCATAAAAATCGCCTATTCACCCCCCTCTAGTCGATATAATGCACTTTCACATGGAGATGCGGGGAAGACCGACGAGCTCCGGGACGCCGGCGGCGTGAGGCGGCCTCCCTCTTTTGGCGCCATGGAGGAGGAGGCACGCGACGCGAGGAGGTGAACTCATTGGGTGCCATGGAGGAGGAGGTGTGCAGCACCATGGGAGAGCCTATGGAGAGGGGGGAGAGTGAGGGAGAGAGGAGGGATTCAGCCGAGGATATGGGGACTTCACCTACCTCGTACTCCCTCCGTTCCAAAATAGATGACCCAACTTTGTACTTACAAAGTTGGGTCATCTATTTTGTAACGGAGGGAGTACTTAGTAGTAGCGAGGGGTATAAAACCGCGCCACTACTATCAACTTAGTAGTAGCGCGGGTTTATACCCCTCGCTACTACTATGGCATGTCCCGGGGGGCACGGTAGAGACCGCTTAGTAGTAGAGAGCGTTAAAAACCCACGCTACTACTATCAACTTAGTAGTAGCGAGGGATAAAAACCTGTGCTACTAGTAAGTAGTAGTAGCGAGGGTTATAAACCCTCGCTACTAGTAAGCGTCTGCCCATAAGCTTTTCCCTAGTAGTGATACTCTATTCCACCCGTAGTGCTATATCCATGGCTCGCACTCATGTATTGCGTGAGGGTTGAAAAAGCTGAAGCGCGTTAAAAAGTATGAACTGATGACCCGCAAGTATAGGGGATCTATCATAGTCCTTTCGATAAGTAAGAGTGTCGAACCCAACGAGGAGCAGAAGGAAATGACAAGCGGTTTTCAGTAAGGTATTCTCTGCAAGCACTGAAATTATCGGTAACAGATAGTTTTGTGATAAGGTAATTTGTAACGGGTAACAAGTAATGAAAGTAAATAAGGTGCAGCAAGATGGCCCAATCCTTTTTGTAGCAAAGGACAAGCCTGGACAAACTCTTATATGAAGGAAAACGCTCCTGAGGACACATGGAAATTATCGTCAAGCTAGTTTTCATCACGCTCATATGATTCGCGTTCGTTACTTTGATAATTTGGTGTGGGTGGACCAGTGCTTGGGTACTGTCCTTTCTTGGACAAGCATCCCACTTATGATTAACCCCTATTGCAAGCATCCGCAACTACAAAATAAGTATTAAGGTAAACCTAACCATAGCATGAAACATATGGATCCAAATCAGCCCCTTACGAAGCAACTCATAAACTGGGTTTAAGCTTCTGTCACTCTAGCAACCCATCATCTACTTATTACTTCCCAATGCATTCCTTTAGGCCCAAACAATGGTGAAGTGTCATGTAGTCGACATTCACATAACACCACTAGAGGAAAGACAACATACATCTCATCAAAATATCGAACGAATACCAAATTCACATGACTACTTATAGCAAGACTTCTCCCATGTCCTCAGGAACAAACGTAACTACTCACAAATCATATTCATGTTCATAATCAGAGGGGTATTAATATGCATAAAGGATCTGAACATATAATCTTCCACCAAATAAACCAACTAGCATCAACTACAAGGAGTAATCAACACTACTAGCAACCCATAGGTACCAATCTGAGGCTTTGGGACAAAGATTGGATATAAGAGATGAACTAGGGTTTTAGAGGAGATGGTGCTGGTGAAGATGTTGATGGAGATTGACCCCCTCCCGATGAGAGGATCTTTGGTGATGACGATGGCGATGATTTCCCCCTCCCGGAGGGAAGTTTCCCCGGCATAACAGCTCCGCCGGAGCCCTAGATTGGTTCCGCCAAGGTTCCGCCTTGTGGCGGCGGTGTTTCGTCCCGAAAGCTTGCTTATGATTTTTTCCAGGGTAAAAGACTTCATATAGCAGAAGATGGTCACCGGAGGCCTGCCAGGGGGCCCACGAGGCAGGGGGACGCACCCAGGGGGTAGGGCACGCCCCCCACCCTTGTGGATGGTGGGTGGCCCCCCTCTGGTACTTTCTTCGTTCAGTATTTTTATTAATTCCAAAAATAACTTCCGTGGAGTTTCAGGACTTTTGGAGTTGTGCAGAATAGGTCTCTAATATTTGCTCATTTTCCAGCCCAGAATTCCAGCTGTCGGCATTCTCCCTCTTCATGTAAACCTTGTAAAATAAGAGAGAATAGGCATAAGTATTGTGACATAACGTATAATAAAAGCCCATAATGCAATAAATATCAATATAAAAGCATGATGCAAAATGGACGTATCAACTCCCCCAAGCTTAGACCTCGCTTGCCCTCAAGCGGAAGCCGATAACGATAAATATGTCCACATGCTTAGAGATAGAGGTGTCGATAAAATAAAATACAGACATGAGGGCATCATGATCATTCTTATAACAGCAACATAAATATATATTGTCATATGATTTCTTATGCTCAAGTAACAATCTGTTCACAATGTCAAGTATGAATCAGAAACTTCATTGAAAACTAACAAACTATAATCTCGGTTATTGAAGCAATTGCAATTTATCATAACATCGGAAAGAGTCAATATAAGAGCTTTTCAGCAAGTCCACATACTCAACTATCATTTAGTCTTTCACAATTGAAAACACTCACGCGATACTTATGGGTATGGAGTTTTAATCGGACACAGAGAAAGATAGGGGCTTATAGTGCTGCCTCCCAACCTTTTACCACAAGGGTAGTGTCAACAATAATAATTCATGCTAACTTACATCCAATTGGATATATGTATATATATATATATATCAGGATCTTTTCAACACAAGGTGCTTGCCAAAGGATAAAATGTAAAAAGGAAAGGTGAAGATCACTATGACTCTTGCATAAGGTATAAGACAAGAATAAAAGATAGGCCCTTCGCAGAGGGAAGCAGAGGTTGTCATGTGCTTTTATGGTTGGATGCACGAAATCTTAATGCAAAAGAACGTCACTTTATATTGCCACTTGTGATATGGACCTTTATTATGCAGTCCGTCGCTTTTATTGCTTCCACATCACAAGATCCTATAAAGCTTATTTTCTCCACACTAATAAATCATACATATTTAGAGAGCAATTTTTATTACATACAACATGACAACTTACTTGAAGGATCTTACTCAATCCATAGGTAGATATGGTGGACTCTCATGGAAAAACTGAGTTTAAGGGTATTTGGAAGCACAAGTAGTATCTCTACTTGGTGCAAAGAATTTGGCTAGCATGAGGGAGAAAGGCAAGCTCAACATGTTGGATGATCCATGACAATATACTTTATTTCGGATATAAGAAAACATAACCCATTACGTTGTCTTCCTTTTCCAACATCAACTCTTTAGCATGTCATATTTTAATGAGTGCTCACAATCATAAAAGATGTCCAAGATAGTATATTTATATGTGAGAACCTCTCTTTCTTTATTACTTCCTATTAATTGCAACGATGACCAGAACTATGTTTGTCAACTCTCAACATTTTTTATTCATCATACTCTTTATATGTGAAGTCATTACTCTTCATAAGATCAATATGATCTCTTTATTTCTTTTTATTCTCTCTTTTTCTTTTATTCCCTCACGATCATAGCAAGATAATCAAGCCCTTGACTCAACACTAATCTTTATTATATATAGCTCACGGACTCGATTACATAGAAGGATCATAAGGCAAAACTCAAAACTAAATCATACTAAAACTTTATTCTACTAGATCAAGATATTACCAAAAGGATCGAACTAAGAAAAAGGTAAAGATAGGAGTGTGATGGTGATACGATACCGGGGCACCTCCCCCAAGCTTGGCAGTTGCCAAGGGGAGTGCCCATACCCATGTGATTATATCTCTTTCCTCAGGGGTGGTGATGATGGAGTTGTTGATGATGTAGGTTTGTCGTCCCTCTTCCAAGGCATAGGCTCGCCATCATAGAAGGATGATCGAGTCTCCGGGATCCTTAAATCTGCAGCCAAACTCATCCTCTTGAATCTATATTCATACTCACACTTTTGGTTTTGCAGGTCATAGATCTGGGCTTGGAGGTGCTCGATTTTCTCATGAAGCTTGAAGATGGCCTCCCCAATGTCCTTGGCGTCCAGCTTGTGGTTGTTGGTGAACTCCGTGATCATTATGTGATTGGAGTCGAGTCCACGCTCCACCATCTCCTGACACTTGAAAACTTGTTGCTCCATTGCCTCGAGCCTTGTCTCCATGCTTCCGGTCCTCCTTGGTCCCTCAACATCGCGGATGTGCAGCAACCCCTCACGCATCTCAATGGTTTTAGGATGTTACAGCACTTCCGCGAGGTAGGGGTTGATGACCTTCTCGAAGAACTTGTCCTTGGGGGCACTTGGAGACGTCATGGTGATCTAGATCTGTCAGAAAAACAGCTCGAAACAAAAACAGAGGATATTTGCATGGTACGGTGGTCAAAACCTTCGGGAGATTATATAATGAATTTTTACCGACCAAAAGAAGTATCATGCAAGAAAACGGAGTCCGGAGAGCGCACGAGGTGCCCACGAGGCAGGGGGCGCGCCCTCCACCATCGTGGACGCCTCATGTCCTTCCCGGACTACTTCTTATTTTCCTATTTTCTTAAATATTCCAAAACGGATAAAAATTACCATTAGAACTGTTTTGGAGTCGGTTTACTTACCGTACCACATACCTATTCCTTTTCGGAGTCTGAAACGTTCTGGAAAGTGTCTCTTATGTATCCCTCCGGGGTTGCAGTTTCAATAACATTGGTTTCAACATTTATAGGATTACCTGAGATATAATGTTTGATTCTTTGACCGTTCACCACCTTTGGATTTGTGCCTTTGAAGTTGTCGATTTTTATGGCACCGGAACGATAGACCTCCTCGATAACGTAAGGCCCTTCCCATTTAGAGAGAAGCTTTCCTGCAAAAAATCTTAAACGAGAGTTGAATAGCAACACATAATCACCTACATTATACTCACGCTTTTGTATCCTTTTGTCATGCCATCTTTTAACTTTTTCTTTAAACAGTTTAGCATTCTCGTAGGCCTGGGTTCTCCATTCATCAAGTGAGCTAATGTCAAAAAGCCTCTTCTCACCGGCAAGTTTAAAATCATAATTGAGCTCTTTAATGGCCCAATATGCCTTATGTTCTAGTTCGAGAGGTAAGTGACATGCTTTTCCATAAACCATTTTATGTGGAGACATACCCATAGGATTTTTATATGCAGTTCTATAGGCCCATAAAGCATCATCAAGTTTCTTGGACCAATTCTTACTAGATCTATTAACAGTCTTTTGCAAAATTAATTTGAGCCCTCTATTACTCAAACCTACTTGACCATTAGACTGCGGATGGTATGGAGATGCAATTCTATGATTAACGTCATACCTAGCAAGCATTTTACAAAAAGCACCATGAATAAAATGTGAACTGCCATCAGCCATTAAATATCTAGGGACTCCAAACCTTGGAAAAATAACTTCTTTAAGCATCTTAATAGAGGTATTATGATCAGCACTACTAGTTGGAATAGCTTCTACCCACTTAGTAAAGTAATCAACAACAACTAAAATATGTGTATACCCATTAGAGGTAGGAAACGGTCCCATATAATCAAAGCCCCAAACATCAAATGGTTCAATAACAAGTGAATAATTCATAGGCATTTCTTGGCGTCTACTAATATTACCAATTCTTTGACATTCATCACAACACAAGACAAACTTACGGGCATCTTTGAAGAGAGTAGGCCAATAAAAACCGGATTGCAATACCTTATGTGCAGTTCTATCTCCAGCGTGGTGTCCTCCGTAAGATTCGGAGTGACACTTGCGTAGGATCTGTTCCTGTTCATGCTCAGGTATACAACGTCTAATAACACCATCTACTCCTTCTTTATAAAGATGCGGGTCATCCCAGAAGTAATGTCCTAAATCATAGAAAAACTTTTTCTTTTGCTGGTATGTGAAACTAGGTGGTATAAATTTAGCAACAATGTAATTAGCATAATCAGCATACCATGGAGCAGTGTGAGAAGCATTTATGACAGCTAATTGTTCATCAGGAAAGCTATCATCAATAGGTAGTGGGTCATCAAGAACATTCTCTAATCTAGACAAGTTGTCTGCAACGGGGTTCTCAGCTCCCTTTCTATCAATAATATGCAAATCAAATTCTTGTAGCAAGAGAACCCATCTAATAAGTTTAGGTTTAGCATCTTTCTCTTCCATAAGATATTTAATAGCAGCATGATCAGTGTGAACAGTTACTTTAGAATCAACAATATAAGGTCTGAACTTATCACAAGCGAATACAACTGCTAAAAATTCTTTTTCGGTAGTAGCATATTTTCTCTGGGCACTGTCTAGAGTTTTACTAGCATATTGGATAACATTTAATTTCTTATCAACTCTTTGTCCTAGAACAGCACCTACAGCATAATCACTAGCATCACACATAATTTCAAAGGGTAAATTCTAATCAGGAGGCTGAACAATAGGTGCAGAAATCAAAGCTTTCTTAAGTATTTCAAATGCTTCTACACAATCATCATCAAAGACAAAATGAATATCTTTTTGTAAGATATTAGTCAGAGGCCTAGAAATTTTAGAGAAGTCCTTAATGAACCTCCTATAAAAACCGGCATGACCAAGAAAATTTCTTATACCTTTAATGTCCTTGGGACATGGCATCTTTTCAATAGCATCAACTTTAGCTTTATCAACTTCAATACCTCTTTCAGAAATTTTATACCCCAAGACAATGCCTTCATTAACCATAAAGTGGCACTCCTCCTAATTCAAGACAAGATTAGTTTCTTCACATCTCTGCAAAACTCGATCAAGGTTGCTCAAGCAATCATCAAAAGAAGTTCCATATACGGAGAAATCATCCATGAAAACCTCAACAATCTTTTCACAAAAGTCAGAGAATATAGCCATCATGCATCTTTGAAAGGTAGCAGGTGCATTACATAAACCAAAAGGCATACGTCTATAAGCAAAGGTACCGAAAGGGCAAGTAAAAGTGGTCTTTTCTTCATCCTCTTTTGACACAGGTATTTGAGAGAAACCAGAATAACCATCTAGAAAGCAAAAATGTGTATGTTTGGATAATCTTTCTAGCATTTGATCAATAAAAGGTAAAGGGTAATGATCCTTTTTAGTGGCTTTATTTAATTTGCGGAAATCAATTACCATCCTATAACCTGTAACAATTCTTTGTGGGATCAATTCATCTTTATCATTAGGAACAACAGTAATACCACCCTTCTTAGGGACACAATGGACCAGGCTTACCCACTGACTATCAGCAACAGGATAAATTATACCTGCCTCCAGAAGCTTTAGTATTTCTTTTCTTACCACTTCCTTCATCTTAGGATTTAACCGTCGTTGGTGATCAACAACTGGTTTAGCGTCTTTCTCCAATTTTATTTTGTGCTGGCATAGAGTGGGACTAATGCCCTTAAGATCATCAAGAGTATATCCAATAGCAGCATGGTGCTTCTTCAGAGTTTTCAATGATTTATTTTCTTCATGCTCTGAAAGGTTAGCACTAATAATAACAGGATATATCTTTTTCTCATCAAGATAAGCATATTTAAGAGTATCAGGTAATGGTTTAAGCTCAAACACGGATCACCCTTTGGTGGAGGAGGATCCCTAGGATTTCAACAGACAAGTTGCATTTCAAAATAGGTCCCTGTTTAAAGAATACTTCATCTATTTCCCTTCTTTCATTCATAAACATATCATTTTCATGGTCTAGCAAATATTGTTCTAAAGGGTCATTAGGAGGCACGACAATAGAAGCAAGACCAATAATTTTACTAGGAAATTCCTCGTCACGGGGTTGTCTATGAAATTTAGCAAAGTTAAACTCATGAGACATATCCCCCAAACCAATAGTAACAACATCCTTTTCGCAGTCTATCCTAGCATTAACAATATTCAAGAAGGGTCTATCAAATATAATGGGACAAAAGCTATCTTGTGGGGAACCAAGAACAAGAAAATCAGCAGGATATTTAACTTTCCCACACAAGACTTCAACATCTCTAACAATCCCGACTGGTGAAATAGTATCTCTATTGGCAAGCTTAATTGTAACATCAATATCTTCTATCTTAGCAGGTGCAATATCATGCATAATTTCTTTGTATAAGGAATGAGGTATTGCACTTGCACTAGCACCCATATAACACAAGCCATGATAACAATGATCTCCTATTTTAACAGAAATAACAGGCATGCCTACAACAGGTCTATGTTTATTTTTAGCATCAGGTCTAGCAATTCTAGCAGCTTCATTACAGAAGTAAATAACATGCGCATCAATATTATCAGCCAAGAGATCTTTAACCATAGCAATACTAGGTTCAACTTTAATTTGCTCGGGGGGTTTGGGTGTCTTAATACTACTTTTTTTGACCACAATTGAAGCTTTAGCATGATCCTTTATTCTAACAGGGAAAGGTGGTTTCTCAATATAAGCAGTAGGAACAATAGGATCATTATAAGTGATAGTCTTTTCTTCAACTTTAATAGGTGAGACTACTTTTACATCAATGGGAGGATTATATTTAAACCACTTCTCCTTAGGGAGGTCAACATGAGTAGCAAAGGATTCACAGAAAGAAGCTACTATCTCAGAGTCAAGTCCATATTTAGTGCTAAATTCACGGAAAACATCGGTATCCATAAAAGATTTAACACAATCAAACTTAGGTGTTATACCTGACTCCTTACCTTCGTCGAGATCCCAATCTTCAGAGTTGTGTTTAATTCTTTCCAATAAATCCCATTTGAATTCAATAGTCTTCATCATAAAAGATCCAGTACAAGAAGTATCGAGCATGGAGAGATTATTGAGAGAAAGCCGAGCATAAATTTTTTTGAATAATCATTTCTCTTGAGAGCTCATGATTGGGGCATGAATATAACATTGACTTAAGCCTCCCCCAAGCTTGAGCGATGCTTTCTCCTTCGCGAGGCCAAAAATTATATATATAATTACGATCACGATGAACAAGATGCATAGGATAAAACTTCTGATGAAATTCCAATTTCAATCGGTTGTAGTTCCATGATCCCATATCATCACATAGCCTAAACCATGTCAATGCCTTTCCCTTCAAAGATAAAGGGAAGACCTTCTTCTTGATAACATCCTCGGGCATACCTGCAAGCTTAAATAATCCACAAACTTCATACACATAGATTAAGTGCAAATCGGGATGCAATGTTCCATCTCCTGTAAAAGGATAAGCTAGCAGTTTCTCTATCATACCCGAAGGAATTTCAAAGTAAACATTTTCAGTAGGTTCAGTAGGTTGAGGAGAAACTCTTTGCTCTACTGTTCGGGGTGAAGATACCCCAAACAAGCCCCTCAAAGGATTACTTTCCATAGTAACAAGTGACAGTAAATTTCAGCACACTATATAAATTTTTCCTTACCAAAGGCGCTTCACTCCCCGGCAAACGGCGCCAGAAAAGGGTCTTGATGACCCACAAGTATAGGGGATCTATCATAGTCCTTTCGATAAGTAAGAGTGTCGAACCCAACGAGGAGCAGAAGGAAATGACAAGCGGTTTTCAGTAAGGTATTCTCTGCAAGCACTGAAATTATCGGTAACAGATAGTTTTGTGATAAGGTAATTTGTAATGGGTAACAAGTAACGAAAGTAAATAAGGTGCAGCAAGATGGCCAAATCCTTTTTGTAGCAAAGGACAAGCCTGGAGAAACTCTTATATGAAGGGAAACGCTCCCAAGGACACATGGGAATTATTGTCAAGCTAGTTTTCATCACGCTCATATGATTCGCGTTCGTTACCTTGATAATTTGGTATGTGGGTGGACCAGTGCTTGGGTACTGCCCTTTCTTGGACAAGCATCCCACTTATGATTAACCCCTATTGCAAGCATCCGCAACTACAAAAAAAGTATTAAGGTAAACCTAACCATAGCATGAAACATATGGATCCAAATCAGCCCCTTACGAAGCAACTCATAAACTAGGGTTTAAGCTTCTGTCACTCTAGCAACCCATCATCTACTTATTACTTCCCAATGCATTCCTCTAGGCCCAAACAATGGTGAAGTGTCATGTAGTCGACGTTCACATAACACCACTAGAGGAAAGACAACATACATCTCATCAAAATATCGAACGAATACCAAATTCACATGACTACTTATAGCAAGACTTCTCCCATGTCCTCAGGAACAAACGTAACTACTCACAAATCATATTCATGTTCATAATCAGAGGGGTATTAATATGCATAAAGGATCTGAACATATAATCTTCCACCAAATAAACCAACTAGCATCAACTACAAGGAGTAATCAACACTACTAGCAACCCACAGGTACCAATCTGAGGCTTTGGGACAAAGATTGGATACAAGAGATGAACTAGGGTTTTAGAGGAGATGGTACTGGTGAAGATGTTGATGGATATTGACCCCCTCCCGATGAGAGGATCGTTGGTGATGACGATGGCGATGATTTCTCCCTCCCGGAGGGAAGTTTCCCCGGCAGAACAGCTCCGCCCGAGCCCTAGATTGGTTCCGCCAAGGTTCCGCCTCATGGCGGCGGTGTTTCGTCCCGAAAGCTTGCTTATGATTTTTTTTCCAGGGTAAAAGACTTCATATAGCAGAAGATGGTCACCGAAGGCCTGCCAGGGGGCCCACGAGGCGGGGGGGCGCGCCCCCCACCCTCGTGGATGGTGGGTGGCCCCCCTCTGGTACTTTCTTCGCTCAATATTTTTTATTAATTCCAAAAATAACTTCCGTGGATTTTCAGGACTTTTGGAGTTGTGCAGAATAGGTCTCTAATATTTGCTCCTTTTCCAGCCCAGAATTCCAGCTGCTGGCATTCTCCCTCTTCATGTAAACCTTGTAAAATAAGAGAGAATAGGCATAAGTATTTGACATAACGTATAATCACAGCCCATAATGCAATAAATATCGATATAAAAGCATGATGCAAAATGGACGTATCATGAACCAATTGCTCGGCTTGTCATCGGGGTTGTGCATGATAATTACTTTGTGTTAAGAGGGCAGAGTATGACAAGACTATATGATTTTGTAGGGATAGCTTTCTTTAGCATTGATATTTTGAAAGACATGATTGTTTGTTGGGATGCCTGAGTATTGATGTCTTTATGTCAAATTATAGACTATTGCTTTGATTCACTTATGTCTTAATATTCATGCCATGACTAGATATATGATCAAGTTTATGCTACGTAGCATTCCACATCAAAAATTATCTATTTTTATCATTTACCTACTCGAGGACGAGCAGGAATTAAGCTTGGGGATGTTGATACATCTTCGTCGTATCTATAATTTTTGATTGTTTCATGCCAATATTATACAACTTTTACATACTTTTGGCAACTTTTTATATGATTTATTGGACTAACCTATTGATCCAGTGCCCAGTGCCAGTTCATGTTTTTTGTGACCCAGAAAATCCATATCAAACGAAGTCCAAATGGAATAAAATTTTACGGAGAATTATTTTGGAATATATGTGATTTTTGGGAGTTGGAATCACCGCAAACGGAGGCCCACACAGCCCACAAGACACCAGGGCGCGCCAGAGGCCCCTGGCGCGTGGTGGTGGGTTGCGCCCTCCTCGAACGTCGGTTGGAGCTCTACTTCGGGCGCAAGGAAGCTTATATCCAGAAAAAATCGTGTTAAAATCTCAGCGCAATCGGAGTTACGGATCTCCCGGAATATAAGAAACGGTTTTCGGCCAGATCTGGGAAACGCGAAACAAAAGAGAACAGAGAGGGAGATCCAATCTCGGAGGGGCTCCTGCCCCTCCGCCGCCATGGAGATCAAGGACCAGAGGGGGAACTCTCATCCCATCTAGGGGGAGGCCAAGGAAGAAGAAGGAGGGGGCCTCTCTCCCCCTCGCTTCCGATGGCGCCGGAGTGCCGCCGTGGCAACGATCAGGACAGCGATCTACATCAACAATCTTGCTACCTTCAACACCAACTCTCCCCCCTCTATGTAGCGGTGTAACACCCCTTCTCCCCGCTGTAATCTCTACTTAAACATGGTGCTCAACTCCATATATTATTTCCCAATGATCTATGGTTATTCTATGATGTTTGAGTAGATCCGTTTTGTCCTATGGGTTAATCGTGATCTTGGTTGGTATGATTGTATATTTTATTTATGGTGCTATCCTACGGTGCTCTCCGTTCTCGCGCAAACGTGAGGGGCCCCCGCTGTAGGGTGTTGCAATATGTTCATGGTTCGCTTATGGTGGGTTGCGAGAGTGATAGAGGCTTAAACCCGAGTAAGCGGGGTATGACGTATGGGAGTAAAGAGGACTTGATACTTAATGCTATGGTTGGCTTTCACGACTTCAATGATCTTTAGTAGTTGCGGATGCTTGCTAGGGGTCCAATCATAGGTTCATATAATCCAAGTAGAGAAAGTATGTTAGCTAATGCCTCTCCCTCATATAAAATTACAAGAATGATTACCGGTACTTGTTATCGATTGCCTAGGGTCAAATAACTTTCTTGTTGACACAAACCCTTTTACTAAACACCTATCTTTTATTATCTTGCAAAGTACTTCTAGTTTTATTCTTGCAAAGTGGTTCTAGCATCACTCCTACAACTAGTTTCATACTTGTTTTCGGTAAAGCAAACGTCAAGTGTGCGTAGAGTTGTATCGGTGGTCGATAGAACTTGAGGGAATATTTGTTCTGCCTTTACCTCCTCGTTGGGTTCGACACTCTTATTTATCGAAGAAGGCTACAAACAATCCCCTATACTTGTGGGTTATCAGTAGGCCAATATAACCCAGATTGCAATACCTTGTGAGCAGTTCTGTCTCCCGCATGATGTCCTCCATAAGCTTCGGAGTGACATTTCCGTAGGATTTGTCCCTGTTCATGCTCAGGTACACAATGTCTAACAATACCATCTACTCCTTTATAAAGATGTGGGTCATCCCATAAGTAATGTCTTAAATCATAGAATATATTTTTATTTTGTTGGTATGTAAAGCTAGGTGGTAAATATTTAGCAACAATGTAATTAGCATAGTCAGCATACCAAGGAGTGCTATGAGAAACATTTATTGCAGCTAACTGCTCATCAGGAAAACTATCATCAATAGGTAGTGGGTCATCAAGGACATTCTCAAGCCTAGACAAGTTATCAGCTATGGGGTTCTCTGCTCTTTTTCTATCAATGATACATAGATCAAATTCTTGTAGCAAAAGAACCCATCGAATAAGTCTAGGTTTAGCATCTTTCTTTTCCATAAGATATTTATAGCAGCATGGTCGGTGTGAACAATTACTTTTGAATCAACAATGTAAGATCTAAATTTATCACAAGCAAACACCACTGCTACAAATTCCTTTTCAGTAGTACCATAATTTCTTTGAGCACTGTCTAGAGTCTTACTAGCATAATGAATAACATTTAGTTTCTTATCAACTCTTTGTCCTAGAATAGCACCAACAGGATAATCACTAGCATCACACATAATTTCAAAAGGCAAGTTACAGTCAGGTGGTTGAACAATAGGTGCAGAAATTAAGGCTTTCTTGAGTGTTTCAAAGGCTTCTAAACAATCATCATCAAAAACAAAAGGAACATCCTTTTGCAAAAGATTTATAAGGGGCCTAGAAATTTTCGAAAAGTCTTTGATAAATCTCCTATAGAAACCAGCATGACCTAAGAAACTACGAATACCTTTGATATCTTTAGGACATGGCATTTTCTCAATTGCATCAACCTTAGCTTTGTCCACCTCAACACCTCTTTCAGAAATTTTATGGCCCAAAACAATACCTTCATTAACCATAAAGTGGCACTTCTCCCAATTCAAGACAATATTCATTTGCTCGCATCTCTGCAAAACTCGATCAAGATTGCTTAAACAATCATCAAAAGACTTCCCATAAACAGAAAAGTCATCCATGAAAACCTCAAGAATCTTTTCACAAAAGTCAGAGAATATAGCAGTAATACATCTTTGAAAGGTAGCAGATGCATTGCATAAACCAAAAGGCATACGTCTATAAGCATAAGTTCCAAAGGGGCAAGTGAAAGTGGTCTTTTCTTGAGCAGGTTGAGAAACATGTATTTCTGAAAATCCAGAATATCCATCAAGGAAGCAAAAATGTGTGTGCTTAGACAATCTTTCTAGCATTTGATCAATAGAAGGTAGAGGGTAATGATCTTTTCCAGTTGCTTTGTTTAATTTTCTAAAATCAATTACCATTCTATAGCCTGTAGCAATTCTTTGTGTGATGAGTTCTTTCTTATCATTAGGAACAACAGTTATACCTCCTTTCTTAGGGACACAATGAATAGGACTTACCCATCTACTATCAGCTATAGGATAGATTATACCTGCTTCCAAAAGTTTTAATATTTCCATTCTTACCACTTCTTTCATCTTTGGATTTAACCGACGTTGGTGATCAACAACAGGTTTAGCATCAGGTTCCATATTAATTTTGTGCTGACATAGAGTGATATTTAAAGGGTTGGTGATATTTAAACCACTTCTCCTTAGGGAGATCAACATGAGTAGCAAATGGTTCACAAAAGGAGGCTACTATCTTAGAGTCAAGTCCATATTTAGTGCTAAACTTTTGAAAAGCATCGGTATTCATAAAAGATTTAACACAGTCATACTTAAGCTTAATACCTGACTCTTTACCTTCGTCGAGTTCCCAATCTTCAGAGTTGCATTTAATTCTTTCCAAAAGATCCCTCAAAGGATTGTTTTCCATAGTAACAAGTGAAAATAAATTTCAGCACGTAGTAATAATTTGTCCTTACCAAGAGCGCTTCACTCCGTGGCAACAGTGCCAGAAAAGAGCCTTGATGACCCACAAGTATTTGGGATCGATTGTAGCCTTTTCAATAAGTAAGAGTGTCGAACCCAATGAGGAGAAGAAGGAAATGACAAGTGGTTTTCAGCAAGGTAATGTCTGCAAGTGCTAAAATTGTAAGTAGCAGAGTAGTTTGATAGCAAGATAGTTTGTAACAAGCAAGTAATGATAACGGTAACAAAATTGCAGCAAGGTAGTGATAACCCACAAGTATAGGGGATCGTTTGTAGCCTTCTTCGATAAATAAGAGTGTCGAACCCAACGAGGAGGTAAAGGCAGAACAAATATTCCCTCAAGTTCTATCGACCACCGATACAACTCTACGCACACTTGAGGTCTGCTTTACCGAAAACAAATATGAAACTAGTTTGTAGGAGTGATCCTAGAACTACTTTGCAAGAATAAAACTAGAAGTACTTTGCAAGATAATAAAAGTTAGGTGTTTAGTAAAAGGGTTTGTGTCAACAAGAAAGTTATTTGTCCCTAGGCAATCGATAACAAGTACCGGTAATCATTCTTGTAATTTTATATGAGGGAGAGGCATGAGCTAACATACTTTCTCTACTTGGATTATATGCATTTATGATTGGACCCCTAGCAAGCATCTGCAACTACTAAAGATCATTAAGGTCGTGAAACCCAACCATAGCATTAAGTATCAAGTCCTCTTTACTCCCATACATCATACCCCACCTACTCGGGTTTAAGCTTCTGTCACTCTCGCAACCCACCATAAGCGAACCATGAACATATTGCAACACCCTACAGCGGGGGCCCCTCACGTTTGCGCGAGAACGGAGGGCACCGTAGGACAACACCATAAATAAAATATACAATCATACCAACCAAGATCACGATTAACCCACAGGACAAAATGGATCTACTCAAACATCATAGGATAACCATAGATCATTGGGAAATAATATATGTAGTTGAGCACCATGTTTAAGTAGAGATTACAGCAGGGGGAAGAGGTGTTACACCGCTGCATAGAGGGGGAGAGAGTTGGTGTTGACGGTAGCAAGATTGTTGATGTAGATCGCTGTCCCGATCGTTGCCCCGGCGGCACTCCGGCGCCACCGGAAGCGAGGGGGAGAGAGCCCCCCTCCTTCTTCTTCTTCCTTGGCCTCCCCCTTAGATGGGAGGAGAGTTCCCCCTCTGTTCCTTGGTCTCCATGGCGGCGGAGGGGCGGGAGCCCCTCCGAGATTGGATCTCCCTCTCTGTTCTCTTCTGTTTTTCGTTCCCCAGATCTGGCCGAAAACCGTTTCTTATATTCTCAAAGATCAGTAATTCCGGTTGCACTGAGATTTTAACACGATTTTTTTATGGATATAAGCTTCCTTGCGCCCGAAGTAGAGCTCCAACCGACGTACGAGGTGAGCACAACCCACCACCACGCGCCTGGCTCCAGGGTGGTGCGCTGGTGTCTTGTGGTGCGTGTGAGCCTCCGTTTGCGGTGATTCCAACTCCCAAAAATCACATATATTCCAAAATAATTCTCCATAAAATTTTATTGCATTTGGACTTCGTTTGATATGGATTTTTTGCGAGACAAAAACATGCAAAAAATAGGAACTGACACTGGGCACTGGATCAATAGATTAGTCCAATAAATCATATAAAAAGTTGCCAAAAGTATGTGAAAGTTGTATAATATTGGCATGAAACAATCAAAAATTATAGATACGACGGGGACGTATCAGGTAGCCCAATCATTTTGAGGCAAAGGACAAGCCAAAACGGTCTCCTATAATAAGCAAAGCGTTCTTGAGGGTACACGGGAATTTCATCTAGTCACTTTCATCATGTTGATTCGATTCGTGTTCGCTACTTTGATAATTTGATATGTGGGTGGACCAGTGCTTAGGTGTTGTTCTTAATTGAACAAGCCTCCTACTTATGATTAACCCCCTCGCAAGCATCCGCAACTACGAGAAAAGTATTAAGAATAAATTCTAACCATAGCATCAAACTTTTGGATCCAATCGGCCCCTTATGGAATAACGCATAAACTAGGGTTTAAGCTTCTGTCACTCTCGCAACCCATCATCTAATAACTACTCCACAATGCATCCCCTTAGGCCCAAATATGGTGAAGTGTCATGTAGTCGACGTTCACATGACACCACTAAGGGAATCACAACATACATACTATCAAAATATCAAACACATATCAAGTTCACATGATTACTTGCAACATGATTTCTCCCGTGACCTCAAGAACAAAGTAACTAGTCACAAATGATAATCATGCTCAAGATCAGAGGGGTGTTAAATAGCATATTGGATCTGAACATATAATCTTCCACCAAATAAACCATACAGTAATCAACTACAAGATGTAATCAACACTACTAGTCACCCACAAACACCAATCTATAGTTCTGGTCCACAGATTGAACACAAGAGATGAAGTAGGGTTTGAGAGGAGATGGTGCTGTTGAAGATGTTAATGGAGATTGCCCTCCCCAAGATGGGAGAGTTGTTGGTGATGATGATGACGATGATTTTCTCCTTCGGGAGGGAAGTTCCCCCGGTGGAATCGCTCCGCCGGAGGTCAAAAGTGCTCCTGCCCAAGTTCCGCCTCGAGACGGCGGCGCTCCGTCCCGAAAGTCCTCTCCTTATTTTTTTCTAGGTCAAAATGACTTATATACCAGAAGATGGGCGCCGGAGGTGGGCCGAGGGGAGCACAACCCACCAGGGCGCGCCCAGGTGGGTTGTGCCCACCTGGTGGCCCCCCTCTAGTACTTATTGGCTCCAATATTTCTTATATATTCCATACAAAATCCTCGTGAAGTTTCAGCTCATTTGGAGTTGTGCAGAATAGATGGCCTGACGTAGCTTTTCCAGGTCCAGATTTTCAGCTGCCGGAATTCTCCCTCTTTGTGTGTACCTTGCATATTATGAGAGAAAAGGCATTAGAATTACTCCAAAAAGCATTATTATGCATAAAAACATTTTAAATAATAGTAGGTAAACATGATGCAAAATGGACGTATCAGGGCGCGAGGTGACGTGCACGGATCTGGCGCGTGTGCGTGGTGACGGCACGGGGATGCGCGGATCTGGCGCAATCGCCGATGCGTGAGGCAGATGGGAGTGCGGGGCTGCGCGAGCCTTGAGCGGGCGGGTGGTTCGCTACCGCAGTGAGCGCCCTTGGGGGAGGTGTGGTGGATTCGGCGAGCTGGTGGCCTAGATTGCAGCGGACGGCGGCGGATCCGGCCCCGTTTCACGGCGATGACTTGTGGGCGTGGAATCCGACGCTAGAGGGAGCAAGGCGGCATGCGAGGGCTGCAGCGGGCGTGGCCGTGCAGGGGGGTGTTGCCGGCGCGTTGGGGGCGCGAGCGGGCATCCAGGTGCGGGGGGGGGGGAGGGGCTGGATCTGCCAGGTCGTCCATGGCTGGCGGCCCGGGAGGGGAACTGCTGCAGGCTCGTCGTTGGGGAGGCTAGCTGTGGCCCTTGCATAGTGGTGGCGTGCTCTTTGTGTGAGGGGTGCGGGGTCCAATGGAGGTACGGGTCGACCTCGGCCTGCTACGCGGAGTGGCTGCTCCGGATGAAAGTCTGGACGGTGTTGGCCGGCCGGCAGCGACGGCGCCTGTGGGCGTCACTATCCTCCCTGGAGGCGTCGTCGGGAATCTCACAACCAGTTCTCCCAGATCAAGTCCTTCGGGTGAAAGCCCAAATCCTGGTGCAGGGTCGGGCGGTGGCGTCGTCTTCAACGTCGTTCCCCCTCTTTAGGGCATCGTCTTGAAGACTTTGATCCCTTTGGTGCTTCCTACGACTGGACGTGCACGGTGGCTTCTGTGGCAACAATGACGGCGGTGAGCTATGTCGGAGGCGTTGCCTTGGTCGGGGTAGTCGGCTCTTCTTCTCCGGCGTGTCCGTGGGATACCTCGACTGTGTGTTGTTGTGAAGTCGAAGTCGTGGTGGGGGGCCGGTGGTATACGATTACGCGTGACTGGTGGTTCGTTCAGTGATCCCCTGTGACACCAACCTTACCTAGATTCCTTCGTGATTTTACCGTTTGAGCCGGAGATGCGCTGTCTAGTATGGTTTCTATGGAGTGTTGTGCCGCGGCTATTAGGGCTGCCTTTTTTCTTTTTTTTTTCTTTGATCTTCGGATCTTTTGGTCCTAGGACCTTCACCATCTTGTTGTTTTTCGTTGCTTCCTGCTGTTATCAATGAAATGCCAGCGATGCTGGATCTTTAAAAAATCAAAAGAAAATACTACCCCATAAAAAACTCGAAAGAAAAAACGTGTGGATCTCTTGTTTTGGGACTTCCAATCGTGGCACAGCGCAATTCTACGGCCCACTCGTTAGTGGCAGCAGTTTCCCGGAATCGAGACATTACTGCGCAAAGCACTCCCGCTTTCCCCACCCACACCCACACCCCCGGCCCGGGCCCCCATCTTCGCCCCTTTGTTCCTCCCTCTTTTGCATCTCTCGCCGGGGCAGGGCACGGAGGGTGGAAGAAACAGGGCGGCAGCCGGGCTGGGAAGGAGGAGGAAGGAAGCAACCCCACCCACCACCCGCTCCTTCTTCCTCCCCCCTCCTCACCCCCCTCCACGCCTCCCAGGGCCCGAGCTGCTGCCATGGCGGATAGCAACCCGGACAGCATCAAGAGATACACGCCTCCCGTGCACAGGTCAACCCCTCCCGCATTCGCCTTTCTTTCCACGAGGCTCCTGCAGCTTCTTGCCATTTTCGATTCGGGCCGCGCTTACCGAGAATCGCATTACGAGTGTGGGATTGGACCCCGGCCTGGTCGAATCCTTTGCGAGAAGAGGTGGCTTCCTGGTGATCTGGGGTACCTGTGGCGCGGAGGCTGGGAGCTGCTTGCCTTGGATTCGGCCATTTCCTGGGATTTTGGTACTACTATTACGCTTTGGGGCATCCATTTGGTGGTTTGGTTGGGATTAGCTGGAAGGTTGACGGTGTGACGTTCTCATTGCCCTTCTTAGATTTGGCTGCTACGTCGTTTTCTATAGCTGCTTAATGCGTGTGATTTGAGGTAGCGCCTGGGAACATGTAATAGCCTATGATTGTTGTCACCGAATCGGCATATCTAGACTTGCTTTTTCTTTTTCTTTTCGCTATCCTATTTTGGAGATGGACGCTGGCTTTCTGCTAGCTCATACTAGAGGGCATAATGAAAGCGGTTCTTGACACATATATCTTCATCACTAGCAAGCTACCATTGTTGGTCCGGTGGTCTTTTGGCATGTTGATCTAGCTTATCAGTGAGTATATGGAAAAATGACACTCTTGAAAGCTAACTTTTTACCTAAAGGGTATTTGTTTAGCTTTGGTCAAGCATCATGGCTTCATTCCAAGATGAAGGGTGACTCTATTGTGGATTATCAACTTAGAGCAACCTGGTTTAGCCACTCTCACCCATGCAGTCGTCCAGCTTGGATAAAGCCGATGATTAGTTTGAAGTAGTGTATATAATTGGCTTGAAGGTCTTTTGTCTATATTATCTGGCTCTGTATGTTTTAGATTTCTGTTACTCAAATGCTGTAATTGTTCTGTAGTCACTTACGATTCACAATCACAATTTAGTTCAGCATGAACAGAAAGTAGATTTCTTGGAGAAATCTTGTGCGTTCAGTTGACAACATCGTTGATTTGGTCAGTTGTTCTTAGTTATGTTTCTAGTATTTCTGACCCAATACTTAGATATCTGCAGTTCTCAGTATGTGTATGATGTTGAAAAACCTAGTTAGTACTTGAAAGATGTTTTTGCGCTGACTGCATTGTTAGCTTTTTATGTTGCTACGTATTTGTGCGTATGACCTGCTTGCTGATGGCTGTCTTACTCTCATTATGCTTCAGGAATCGTGCAAACAATCGCCGCAAGGCTGGAGGTACATCTCATTTGGATGCGATCAGTTAGACTTCATAGATACTTGCTATGTTATGTTTTCCTTATATTGTATGGTTGGTCACTACGCTCAGTATGATGCGCATGGTCCCACCAATAGTCAATAACTCAATATGATCTGTCGTAGTTGCTTGGTGTTATATGGTATCACTCATTGTGTCCCAAAGTTTGCCTAGGAGTGCTTTTAGATGTCTACATTCTCCAATTAATGTGGTTCTTCTTTGAGACAATGAGTGATACCATTAGTAACAGTAAGATCTTTAGTACACCAACATCTCTGTATGAACACTCTATGCACTATTGCATGGGTTTAAAATATCGCACATCTAATGCAGGTCACCTGCAAATTTTAATCATATTCTGCTAATCTCTGTAATTAGCCATTTCAGAAGTAAAAAATGATTTTGCTGTTCTTTTTACTTACATGGTCATCTCTTATATCTTCTCAGAAACTCCTTTCATAGATATGTTTGCACTTCCATTTTATCCATCTGTAATAAACTTTTGATGTGTATTTTCCTTGTACGTATTTTTGTATGCTCAATCTGTATGTTTAAGTTTAGCTAACATTTGGGACACTTTTCCTATTTCATCAAGCAGATAGGGCTGAGAAAGCCAACTATTCATACAACAATGATGGAGAGAAGAGCCATGTTCCTTCACTAAAGAACCTTCCTCCAATTATCCATCATGATGCTTTTGTCAGCAATGCTCAAAATGATTACAGTCATGCAAGATTAGTACCATTGGAAGGATGTTCTGCTAGTGAGGCTTCACAGCTTCTCAGTGAACGTATGTTTATCAGAAAGACTGCATACCCATACTGCCCTTTCAATGGCTTGTAGAATATCTGTGCTAGAAGTTATTTTCTTTTGAATACTGAAAATTGCTGCATATTATTGCTGTGTCACATAAAATCTACAATAACATGATAAGAAAGTGTGTGCGATCTATTTCTGTTTTGAGCTTATACATGCTAACGATTCAATATCCACTCACTCAAATTACAATGTGTAAGCATGGAACACCTTTTGCAATTTATTTCCAATTATATGCTTGCGAGTCTTAGTTGTAAGAACATCCAGTGATCCAGCTTGGATACCTATTGCTGATAATGTGATCTCTTCTTTTCCTTTGTTAATCATATCCTCGACTGTTCGTTTTCTGACAATTGCACTTACAAATCACCAGAGCGTAGGCAAGTTTAGTTACTTATGGTCTGGTCTTCTCAGACACGCACTGTTATTTCATCCTACAAGCTGCAGCCGTTGTACTAAATCTGACTTAACTTATTTCTCTACATTTCACCTTGTGATAATAACCCTCCATGCTGTTTCTCTGTAGGTTGGGCTGCTGCAATGAACATGTATAATGACCCAAATGATTCCCCTGGTGAGCACACATATTGCAATTAGTTTCACGTTGCTCCATTGTAGGTGTTAAAGCAAGCATAGCTCCTTAATATTCAAGAACCACCACACACAATTTAAAATTCGAATTAGCTTTCATCTATTGGCAGTTTAATTGGTTCTTGTGTGTTGGTTCATGCTATACCAACTTGATGGCCACATTCTTACGATGTTATCACATACAAAAAGTCAAATTAGCTCCCTCTACTATCACGCAAGTTTATATTGGACTGTAGTGCAAGCTATTTAATCCCCTTAACAAGGACTGGTAGTCTGGTACACATCACCCATTGATTTTCATTTTAAAAGCAGTTTTGACATGTCGATTGCTTCTGTTGTATCCCAGTCAGCATCATGCTAGTACATTGAAGTGTGAGGTGTCTTTTTGACATGGCTCATTGGCTTACTGACTCAGCGAATCGAACCCTGTTGGATTTCACATAAGCAAGCATGGCTAGGGTGAAAATTGTGCTAGTTTCGAAACGAGTGTTGAATAAGCGGTTTTACAGTAGTTGGTCCAGTTTGAACTTTCCTGAAAGTGAAAAATAATGATGCAAATTGGACTATAGCACATCATATCTAGTCTGCATAACCATAACGTAACTGTATCCTAGCAGCAAGTCTGAAGAATCATATCAGCTAGTCATGTGTATATGTTGCTAGCCTGATTTTTGACATTGGTTGTCCTGTTCTAACCTTCCTGTTGGTGCTATGGTAAAAAAAATTTAACATGAAATGTTCAATTTCCCTAAGATTCTCGCGTCTAGCAACTTCAGGCAACACACATAGGGGAGATTTACTGCATTGATAAGAGTGAATTTTGGATGGAGCTCTAAGCACAAGTAATTGGTGTGTGATCCAAGTTTTAGAAATAAGGATCAAAGATGCTCTAATGGCCTTTTAATGTGTAATTTTGTTAGCCTTCAGTCATTGACAAGAAAGAATGCACGTGAATCTGAAGTGTTGGTAGCAGTAGTGGCACAATCACGGGGAAAGACAAAAATGTTCTTAGGATCATGTGGACCTATCAGTGTCACTAGGATGGTGCATGCTGCTGTGCACTTCAAATGTTTTTATGAATAGATGTCTCATAAAGATCATATTCAGCTATACTGCCTTAACCTCATATCAATGCTGCCAATTTGAAACAACAAAGCAGAGTGCCCTCCTATAATGATGCTAAGTTGCTAACTATGTTATCTCAATGATTGAGCAGATAAACCGGTGATGTACGCTGGATCTGGCGGATCGTCATGGGGTCAAGGTCACATGAAACTTCCTCATCAGGTATGAACTAAACCAACAAATTATTATTGTTATTTTGGTTTTCCTCTTAAATTTTTTCTTTCTTTCTATACACTGATTGCTCTCGTGTGTTGACTGGAAGTATAGATGAACTTCCTCGAAGATCTGCGTCGTGCGGTAGATGCTCAAACGGGCCTGGCAGCGGCGCTCAGCACCTGGAACTAATTAAAGTCAAGCTGCATCGGTGGAGTGTCACAGATTTATCAGAAGCAAGCTATTTTGCCAGCTCAATGTGTGTTCAGTTTCGTTTGAAAACTATATGTATGATGATAAGTCCAAATTTTAGTCTAACCTGCGGCTGCTTGGTTTCTCTAAAATGGGAGCAGCAGTCAATCTCTTGTAGCCTTACAGATGGAAGGGCATTGCTGTGTCGTGAACCTGAGTCACCGGGTAGGTACTCGATTACTCTGCCTTAACAATGCCCTGGTAAAAGTTGTATTCGGTTGAAAGAAAAAGATTGTTTGGATATACTCTGTCATGGCCATGAATTTTGTGCAGTTCTTTGAGATTTGTTGAGTGCTTGTTTAGAGGCTTCATTTTTAGCAGCATGGGTACAACCACCGTCCTGAACAAAAGTACCTGGCGACGCTGTCCTTGCTCAAACATATATACTCCCTCCGTCCCATAGTGTCAAAAAACGTCTTACATTATGGGACGGAGGGAGTAGTTCTCTAAGCTGTTTCAGTTGTAAGTGGGTCTTAGCAGGGTGTCATGTTAGTGACAATGTGATCCTTCAATTCATGGTGCAAATTGATTTTTTTCACGGGCAAATTAAGGCTCCAAAATTTCATATCGATGGGTGCAGTCTTTCAGATAGGCAGGTGGCCTTTGAGGGAGGAGCTAAGTTTTGCTTTCTTAGCGCCTTGTTTGGATTCTGCTCTTACCAATTATATGAGACCAGATCTCACGGGCTAGTATCTGAGACCCATCTTGATGGATGACATGTGGCATTTACAAATCACAAAGCATCTACCCCACCCCTCACTTGAAATCAGGGAGGAGAGATTAGATGCTTTATGATTTATGAATGCCACGTGTCATCCATTAGAAACTTTTTTGAAATCAAATATCCTAAGTATTGTACTCATTTTTTTGCATAGAAGTATTGTATGTACTCATATACACAGCTGAGCAATAATGTCCAGTCCAAAATATGATAAGTATTGTACTCGTATACACAGCGGAGCACCAATGGAAGATGAGAATTCGTCGTCGCGTACTGGGGGTGGAGAAAGGAAAGGAGTTGGGCAGCCGCGGCAGGTCGAGGTGAGGAGAAGAGTAGCACGGGAGCCTCCCCGTCGCGGGGTAGCCGATCAGGAAGAAGACGTCGTCGTCGCCGTGTTTTTTTTTAGTCTAAGCCGTCGCCGCGACTGGAGCAGAAGCTATGGCCGGCCCAATATTTGGGCTTCTTGGAATAGGCATGAGAGAGAGCATGACAGGGCTCGGCGCTCGCGTATGTATATATATATATCTATACTACTACATAGTGTACCAGTTTTGAAATTTTGAATCTCATGACTAGGAAGCAACCTGAACCATTGATAGAGTCCATCCAATGGTTGGAAATGCTGGGATTCGCTGCTACAGTTCTATCTACAGTACCAGCGAAGCTACTGTTGTTCTCTGGAATCATCCACAGATAATCAGTACCAGCCAACGTACTGTTGTTCTCTAGAACTATGTCAATGCTGGAAAAATTCACATGCTTGTTGCTGTTGTCGTCCATCCGTGCGCGTAGCTAGCTGTCTCAGCCGCCTTGGCATCGGTAGCGCATACTAATAGCGTCATCTCAGAGGGATTTGGGACGGAGTTTTGAGCTGGCTGTTGTGCAATGCACCAATCGATGGGACGAGGGAAGTCAATGCGTGCATTTGCACGTACATGTATACTAGTATATATATATATGCGGGCTGACTTTAAGGTAAGGCCAGGGTAACCAAACAAATCAAAGGCCAATTTACATTGGATGGGCCGAAACGCCCCGGCTTCGTGAAAATACGGTTCCAATTGACGACGACCACACCCCTCATCATAAGAAAAACAAAAATGTTGCCTCAAAAAAAAAATGACCACGACCATGACCAATTGACCATTTCGACCTCACAGATTAATTCGGTTGGGCAAAGTTGGAACAAGAGTTGAAATACGGTAACTCAACACAACACATCACGGTCTCCCTTGAAAAGTTCTACTAGCCGAGCTGTCATGATCTCCTCGGACGAAATCACTAGTGAGGCAGTGCATGACGATAATGGTGGTGTGTGGGCCAATGGAGTGAAAGGAAATGTTGTGGTGAACTTAAAAAAAACCTCCTGATATATTGATCTATATATCTATATACCGCCATATCCAATTAATCTTGGCTGTCAAACCATGTCAATCCAACAATCTAGATTGCTTCAATGGTGAGCGTCCAACATGTTTAACGCGTAACTAATATCATATCAAATATCAATGGCTCTGCTGATTATATAATTAATGTGTACTAATTGATATCCTACCAAATATTAATGAATAATTAATTTTTTTATGTAATTTTAACATGCATTGCACGTACGCATTTACTAGTTAAGTAAAAGGTTCCTACAAATACGTCACGCAGGGCGAAACACTATTAAAAAAACATCATCCAACCTATTACAAAACGAAATTTTCCCAATCTCATGCGTCACCACATTGGCTTGACGATTGAGATGCTTAGTGATGCTCAACGTTGTCTTCTTCAGAAAAGAAGGACATGTCAATTTTTCATTTGCAAAAAAAAAGCACAAAAGCTAGATACCAACCAGCCTTCTAGAAGTCTGGTGCCCAGGAGCCTCCTAGTAGACCGGCGTCCACTTGCACAATTTGGCTAAGTCAAAACCCATGGAGCCCAAAAGTTATTGGTATTTACCAAAGATCACCGTCCACCAGTTTGGCGTCGTGGTGGCGTTGACAGTTGGTCTGACAAGGATCATGCGAATCTCGGCTCTGAACATGGGTCGACTATTCGATGGTGGCGGTGGCTTCTGGGGCGTGTGCATGTGATGTGGTCTGCTGGAATGAATGTGTGCTCCCGGTACGCCATGCGGGCGGCTCGATGATGACCCTAGATATAGCTAGTGGGGCGTTGTAATGGCATCTCCATTGTCGAGTTTGTAAGTGTGACATGGTGGCCTCAGGTTGTTTGATGTATGTTTTTACCGGACCTTTATTGAATAATTTAATAAAGAAGATTGTGTGAATCTTTTCATGCAGAGGCCTAGGGTTTTAACCTCTTTAAAAAATTTAAAACCCATCAGAATTCGGTCAAGATCTGAATCTCATGAAATTTTCCTGGAAAGCCAATGTCCTAAGTTAGTACTCGAAATTTTCGAGTAGAGAAATTCACGATGTGCAAAAGCTAATAGTGTTCTTCACTCGAGTTTTGGCCAAATGCAAAATGCCTTGGGAGTCTATAAGCTAATGGTTTTGCATAAAGACTGATTTCATTATCGAAGTTTCGAAGTATAGAATCCCGTGTCCGTTTTGCATAAAGACTGATTCCACGGACAAATATGGTGTCCGTTTTTGGAGTCACGTTGGAGATGCCTTAATTCGTTGTGTGGAAGCTCAGCGTTCCTCCACAATCAAATCTGGGTGCCACAAGTTCATGGTTATGGTTTCGTTCCACAATTGATTTATTTAGCTAGGGAGAAGCTAAGTTTTATGAACATAAATTGTGAAATCATGCACGTGGGCCCCTCAGATTGGATACATTTAGCACACTGTTATTACTCCCTCCGTTCCTAAATATAAATCTTTGTAGAGATTCCACCATGGACTGCATACGGATGTATATAGATGCATTTTAAGTGTAGATTCACCCATTTTGTTTCGTATGTGGTCCATAGTGGAATCTCGTCAAAACGGAGGGAGTACAAACTAAGGATCCAGGCGGGCATCCTGTGAACCCACATGCATGTAGATCAAAAGTCAATCCTAGGTCGACTTTTACTATGCTTGCATACGGGTTCACGCGGACTCGTGCCGTGCTTGCACGGTTGCACCCCTGATTAAACCAGATTGATAGAGATAGACAACTGCAACAACAAAACAGTAGTAGTATTCCCGGCCAAAACAAATACAAACAAAAACAGTAGTAGTATAATAACATGTATAAGAAAAACTCAACACGCCGTCCCCTTTGGACTGTCATAGTTCTTCCAGAAAACCAAGAACACCAGTGATCCGCCAACCAGGGTCGCGGATTCGCCAACCAGGGTCGCGGTTAGCCGTCTGATTGACAGTAGCGGCCGTACGCACGGTAGGCATAAAGGAGACAAGATGAAGAACAGGTCTTTCAAGGGTAGTAGAGCGCACAAGAAGACGCGACAGTGCACAGGAGCCCTGGGCGCGCAGCGTACGTACATGATTCATGGGAGAATTAGCTAAGGTGATTTATGAAGGCGCTTCAATCGGGAGTTAATAGTAGTGGTATTGCTTCTAGTAGTGGCCGTTGGCGGCGCCTGAGTTGGTGGCGCTGCCGCTCTTGCCGTCGACGACGACCTCGGTCATGGGCACCTGGTCGGCCTTGCGCTTACGGGCCTCCAGGATCTGCTGCGTCGACTTGTAGTAGATGCCGTACAGGATGATCTGCCCCACAGCGAACATCACGCCCAGCCCGTTGGGGATCTGCATCCAACAGCAAAGAATACCAATTTAACCCACAGCGGAGAGCAACGGAGAACAGAAGTTTGTAACCAGAAAAACAAAACATAATCCAAGAAATGTGTTGGCCTGAGCCAAGGGTCAGCACAGTAGGTGACGCGTTGCATGCCGTGGCCGCGGACAAAGGGCAACCAGAATAGCACATGACGTAATACCCTGTGTTGTGGTGTACCATCGGCTACCGTGCATCAGCGGTCAGGAGCGGACGGATAGATCCCAAATGCACACGCATTGATTGGGAGTTGAACGCAGTGCGATGGCTATGCGGACGTGGGCGGTGGCAGCATCCACCTCGCCGCCTTCCTCTCGTGCCATACACACCACACAAGCTACACCTCACAGGTCGGGATCAGCGGCTGAGCCCCCCCCGATTTGACGCCTCCAGTTGACAACACGACCTCTCTTTGAACGAAAACCTGTTTTTTTCTCTTGGAATTTCAACGAAGAAAACATGTTTTTGCCATCCCGACACACATCTGACGCCAACAGTAATTATTCATTCGGACCGGGACAGGCGGACAGGTGTGTGCTGTTAGCGTGACAATCCCAAATCCAAACAGGTAGCCGACAACGGAGACGATCCGGTCCGCAAGGTCAGTCGTGACAACACTGGCTTGACCTTTCGGTCTCACGATGTCCGCCGAGCCATGCCACCGTGCAAAAGTAGGACCCGAGGCTTGAAAGCAACGCCGACGCCTGGTCCGATATTTCGGCCCATCGCACGCGCCCGTGGCCAGCCTAAAACTGCATGCTGCTAGATGGGCCATGGAGTCTTGGTCCTACTAATAACGACTCTACTACCTAGCAACCCAATCTTATCTTACCCAAATGAAAACGGCCCTCCCAGCACAAAAACGTGCATGTACACCGTAGCTAGTCCCATGAACGTGCATGCAGATCGCAGCAGGGAAGCAAAGAAAGGGCCCCCGTTACTTCTGTCCGCGGGTGGTGCACGCAACTTGTTGTGAGAACGCAAGTCCTAGTTGCAAGGCTGCATTCATTTGGGTTGGGTGGTTCGCCTGAACCAATCCAAATATGGTTTGGTACCTAACGAGATCAGATGCACCTCCTAAATTTATACACCCGGCCCTGCCATCATCAACTTGCCTTGGCAGAACTTAGCAAGTCACCCATGTTAACTTCCGGCGCTGCTTACTTTAATTAGACGGGCATTGCCCAGGTTCTGTGCTGGCTACTCAGGGTAGCAAGCGCTCAAGTGGAAGTCATCCTCATCTCACACCAGCAATTAGTATACTGCTAGCTAATGGTTACTATTACTGTGTGTGAAATTTTAGAAGGCTTACGGTGATGTAGAGGTCGAACTTGATGAGGGCGTAGGCAGTCCAGCAGATGCCATTGACGAGCGAGGCCACGGACAAGAACAGGGGCATGTACTCCACGCTCTTGGTCTGGATCACCATTTTCTGAAAACACGGACACAGAGAAAATCAACATGATGATGATGAACAATACAAAAGGAAATCCATCCATTTTACAGACAATTGTTTGTTTTTGCTGCACAATTCATCCAAAGAAAACAGGCAGTAAAACGGAAACAACTACCCTCTACACGTATTAACCAGATTATGAAGTACACAGCTACCAAGGAAACGACGGCATGTGGGATGACACAACTTTTGTTTTGTTTGGGATGGGGGGACTAAAAAAGGTGTTTCATATAAGAGCTAAAAGCCATGAACAATTTTAACGAAAAGTGCAGCGGGCACAAGTTGTTAATTACAGTTGGATCAAAAAGTGAAGGATGAACAAAAAGAACATGAGTTTTTCCTTTTCTGACAGCAAAAGAACATGAGTTTTTCCTCTCTCTTTTGACAGCAAAGGAACAGGAGTTGATTTGACGCCATGATTGGAAACACTGCATGTAGTAATACGTATATATTTTTTCTTCAGAAAAGAATATTTGCGCTGTTCAAAGTAGATAGCGAGATAGCCGAAAAGAATACAGCTACTGCTAGATAGAGAGAAAACGACAGGATTACGCATGCGTGTACTCGCGTATTCTATTCCCCACCCAGAACGTACCCAGAGCAGGCGTTGGTCAATCAAATTAGTATATAGATTAATCCAGCGTTCTTTTCCTATGGTTATTCTCATTCGAGCAGCAGTTAATTAATCATTTCCTCGCCTGATCGATCTCCTGACACCGACAACCACCTACTGGACTAAAATCAATCAATAGAAAACTAGCACCAAATCTCACTCCAGTACTGTACTGGTTGTAGGTGAGACCGTGAGAGTGATGGCGACGCGTACCATGACGGAGAGCGGCGCGGCGTACATGCCGGTGCCGAAGAGGACGCAGAGGATGCCGACGACCATGGACCTGCGGTCGTGGGTGTGGGCGAGGGAGAGGACGAGCGCGCCGACCGCGGCGACGAAGGCGACCTCGGCGACCAGCAGGAGGAGGACTCGGCGGCGGGCGGCGCCGACGGAGAAGGTGAGGAAGAGCGCGACGTAGGTGAGCTCGATGAGCATGCCGGTGCCGTTGATGGTGATGACGAGCATGCTGTGCGGGTGCACCAGCGGGAGCCCGTAGAGCACCCACATCATGCAGTTGAGCAGCGTCGCCAGGTACGGCACCGCCGAGTACTGCTCCACCGTCTTCTTCTTCCAGATTTGGATGAACGTCGGCCTGGAATTCGCAGTTCGCAAGTATTTTCACTGGTCAGGCATTTTTTCGAAGAGATATCCAAACTGTTTCGATCAGAAAACGGAATACAAAATTATCGCGGTGCCGATCTCCGCATTCTCACGAATTTGTGTCATGTAATTCTCGCTCTTTGCTCAGCACAATTAATTCCGGAATCCATTTTATCCGGCGAATTAAATGAAGATACACTTAAGAGTGGTATAGTTTTAGTCGGTGCTTACACTGGGGATAGGAAGAGCACCAGGGCGGTTGCATTGCCTGCAAGGGAGACACAAAACAATCCCAAAAAAAGCAACATCAGAAGTAGATCTCGGACGATGAACAAACAAACACAAAGGAGGAACCGCCGAACAAATCACGGTTCGGGCCGCTCTAGGGAACCCGGCGCGTGATGCTCGCTTGCACTAGAAGGGAGCAAAAGTTCGTGAAGAGGACACGCGCAAAGCGGCGAGAAACAAAAAGAGCATCAGGGGGCAACAGCAGCACCCCCCGTACGACCCGTGTGGCGCCGCTGCCACATGGTTTTCGCTGCAGTGCAGGCGCACATGCGTGTGCAGTACAGAGGCGGGGGGCGTGGGGCGACGGGGAGGCACGCACCTATGACGCCGATGACGGTGCGGATAGCGTCCGGCGACACCATGGTGGCTTGGCTTCCGGCGAGAGGTAACCGCACCGAGGAACTGATCTAGAGGAGCGTCTCGGGTGCAGACGAGAGGGAGGGAGGGGGGAGAGGGGAACGGATTTCTGGACTTGGAGGAGAGGGGACGGGGGCAGGGAAGGATGCAAGTACAGCGGACCCTCTCCCTCTGTCTCTGTGCGTCGCGTTTGATGAGTGAATGATCTCAGGAAAACACCGAACGGGGTCCTTAAATAGAGCGGGGCTGCTGACCCGTGGGCCCCGCACCGTCGCCCCCGTCTCTATCTCTATCCGGCTCGCTCTCTCTCTCATGGACGCCGCGCCGGCCTTTTGCATACGCCTCTTTCTTTCTCTCTCTATAACTACCCCGATGTGCTGTGGCCCAGCAGCCAGCCGGGTGGGTTGGTCGTACTTTTCTTTTTTAGGATTTTATTTGGATGAAATGGTGGGTTGCTCATACGTACTGACCATTTCGACTTTGGTAGATATTCGCATTCTTGGCCCGGGAGCAACCCGCTGGGCGTAAATACCAGTGTTTTGGTTTCCTGCAACCATTTTGGCTTCCTTTTGCCTTTACTTTTCGTCTGATTGAGCCCGACTGACTGAGATAATGCAGACTCTATTCTGCATTTACATTTGGCTAACTGCACAGCATCACGAGATTGTTTCGTCCATGGTGCTTGGGATTGGTTGACAGCACTGAGCATTATGGTTGCGAAGATGCAGTCTCACGAGCAGTGATCTTACCATATTACATAGATAGGCAATACCAAACTAATATCATTTCAATCCTAGCTACTAACAAATGACAGTTCATCAGTCCGTCTGAACTACTAACAAATGGCCATTAATATTAACTACTAACAAATGGCAATGGCAGTACCAAATTAACAGTCATATGACTCAATGTGGGAAAGTTCATCAATCATCATCCTCGTCTTCTTCCATTTCAGATATTTGAGATACCTCTATTAGCCCACATTGCTTTAGTCACTTTAACCTTTTGCTCTCACAAGTTTCACTTTCATATGCCTCTACACCATCGTCGGACTCAAAATCGCTAGTCGTCACATCTTTCTTCTTCGGCACATGCTCATCAAGACTCCATCCTAAGACCTAGTCATGAAGAATGCAGTATCCAGCATAACCTCCAGATTGATCCACCCCACTTTTGACATAGGCGTAGTGTCGGTCTATACTACTGTTGCCGTTTTGTTTTCATTTTTTTTGCCAGACTTTTCAGGATTGGTTGTATGCATCCTAATTTCACAGAGGCCGGGTGTTACTCATATCGCTTTGTATCGCTTGATGCTACATTTGAGATAATAAAAACATCCTTTATCAAAAAAAGAACAAGCTTACCTTGGATGGGGAAAGGGTGAAATGCCTTGTGATCAAGGATTTTATATCTATTCTTCAAAGCACCGAATGCCCTTTGACCAGTAACCTAAGGCCAAAGCTAGAGTGTGTGACATTGAACGATTCATGTGCAATTCCAGGATAGTTCCTTGAAGAAAATGCATTGAGATGGTACCCGATTTTCTTGAAAGCTGGAAGAACTTCAGGCCTACATGCATACCCAACATCTTCTAGGTAGAACTTATCATCATGGATACTGATCCCATCAGATCAAACCATCTTGTCAGCAAGAATGTTTGCATCATGGGTTGATCATTCTCAACCATCTAACACATATGTGAACTTGATACCAAAATCTACAGCAGCAAGCACATTCCGGCTTGTGTAGTGCTTTCTACTCATGTATGATGCATCATGTGACCTCGACACTGTAGCAGTTACATGAGTACCAACTATTGCACCAGTACAATCATGTGATTGCATGGAAAAAGGTTATAGATCGAAACAATACAAACATAACATGACAAGAACTAAGGTAGTACTATACACCTTGAAATATGGATACCATACATAGTTCATGCGTATATCCATAGGAGTTTAACCAGTAGGTGTCTTAATCATCTATCCTCTAGTCTCTTCAATTGCATAGAAGACTATTGAAAATATGCCCTAAAGGCAATAATAAAGTTGTTACTATACTATTTCCATGTTCTTACTTAAGTTTATATTTCCGTGCTATAATTGCAATGATTACTGAATATGAGATTCAGAGGAAAACTCAGTTGCATGTGTGAAAAACATAACAACAAAACAAATCCCTACTCTCACCTCTAGGACTAACTAATGTATTGATGATGATCATCTTTTCCTGATGAATGGCATAGATGAAGTAACAAGGATGCCCGCAATAATGAGACCACACTGTTAGAGCAACGATGGTGTTGAATATAACCAACTTATGAAATATTGCGTGATCACATCGTCTAATTAGTTGTCGGTAATTTTGGACAAAGTGTTTACATTTACTCGCGTCATTAGACAGGATGGCTGTTTTGGGGTTGCCAAACGTCACACCTTAACTGGATGGTCATCGCTACTACTAAAGGGGAGTTGGTCTTTGTACGTTTGCCTTCACCCTTGCCTCTTTCTGTCTGTTTTCCCTTCTGTATGCCACCCCTCCCACATGTCTTGCATTAACTCAATCAAATCAAATTACATCTTACCAAAACCTCAACAAAATCAAAACTTTAATTGTGTTCCTTTACCCATACCCAAATCAAATCAAATCTTATCAAAGTCTCAACTAAATCAAAATTTTCCTTGTGTTCCTTCATTCACAGCGAAATCAAATCAAATCTTGCAAAATCTCAACTAAATGAAAACCTTCCTCGCCTTCCCCTATCCATAATCAAATCACACCAAATCTTACCAAAATCTATAATATGGTGGGTGTAAGGTATGTGTCGGGCACAATGGTGTTGAACCATTAGAACATGTATGCCCCCATTGCAACACACGATCAATTGGCTAGTCTCTACTATTAAAGTGCAGTTGGTAGGTTCACCTCACTCCCTTGGAATAAATAAAGTAAATAACATAAATAAAGTAACTTGGAATAATCTATATGGAACCAGTAATTTCCTAAAATCACGTCCTGCATTAACTCAATCAAATTAAATCAAATCTTATGAGAATCTCAATTAAATCAAAAAAATTCTTGCCTTCTCCTACCCATACCCAAACAAAATCAAATCTTACCAAGACCTCAGCTAAATCAAAACATTCATTACTATTCCCTAACTATACTCAAATCAAATTAATTCCTACCAAAACCTAAAATAAGGTGGGTGTAAGATATGTGTCGGACAAGGTTGATATTGAATCACTAGAATATGTATGTCCCATTGCAACATATGGACAATTAGCTAGTAAAAATAACTTACAGGTATACCAAAAAAGTATGCCATGGTGCTCGAAGTTCAAGACTGGGTTTGCTCCTTCGGCGATGGGAGAGATACACGTTGGCGCCACTGGGTTATCGCCTGACCAGACACAGTGATAATGATCATTAGGGTACCAGAATGGAGAAACGAGAAAAGATAACAAAACCGGTAACAAGGATAGCGATAAAAGTCTCGCATCGGGTTTTGTGACGTATCACGTAGAAAAGGGATTTGTATGTGGTAACTAAAAAAGTTCACTTGATAAAGATCATTGTGAATATGTGGGAATTATCAAGGGTGTCCAGATCCCCTGTTAATTATTCACAAGAGGATACTTCGAAGGAGTAATTTACTTCAACACTAGATCAACGATCGTCCAGAGAAATTGTTGCGGTTGGGAGGTTTCGCCTAGCTCCAGAAAATGTCGCTACTCTGCTCCAGCTACATTTTGTTAGTGACACTGATCATTATCCACATCTTCATAATGATCTCGGGCTTGTTCGTGCTAGGAAACTTTGATTGTGTAGCACGTTCCCTACAAAACTTGCTTCAAATACTAGGAAATCATCTCACCGAATCTCCTAAATGTGATGTGAATCACTCTGAACCTCTAATTATGACATGCAACATGAAGGCGTGTATGCTATCTTTTAGCCACCCCCTCTCCCTAAACGTGTCCACAAGCTTGGAAAAGTGTCTCTTCTCACTAGAAGCATGTTTACAACCTCTACATCCTTATGGTTGTAAATGTAGTTCAGATTCTTCATCCCCTCCCCGTCTTAGGCTAACATTGGACCATATCTGATCACATACCTAGAATTGCGACAAACCGATCTTTTGTGGACCAACATGACTCATGCATGAATCACAACAATAAGTGTTGATGCTTGAACGAGTAAAATCATACGTTCGTCCTAAATCGATGTTGTGGTAAGTAACGGCGAAATTGAACCTACATCTTATATAACGACATAACAGTGGAGGGTGGTTGCATGGTGCTTACTGCCATTGGATACTAGACAACCGCCTACCCATGCTGAAGACGAAGTGGACGAGACGGAAATGGAGAAGAGGAGCACGTCCTGGTGCTGGCACAACAGATCTAAGTCGTCAATATCACTGCCGCTACCTGTACAACATATCTAAGTTGCCGCCGCCATTGTCGAGAACTGATGCTCGATTTGTCCTGCCACTTGAGGTGAGCGAGTAAGGGGGCGGGAGGGCAAGACTGATTCCATGCCATTCCGTGCTTGCAGATTTTCGTCTCTGCCATCTTCATGCCTACACCCGCACGTGCGGCATTCCTGTGGCCCCTTTGCGCTTCTCATCCCGACTACATGAAAACGACCGATTGGAGGATTCCTAGCAAGCCGAGCTCTTGAGTGCTTTAAGTTCCGCACGCGTGTAGCCCATCGCCTCACGTGGGCAACAAAATGGGCTTTATTTTTATCTATTGGACCTATTTGAGGAAGGGAGTTTCAGTCAATCAAACTCGCCCATAATGTATGTAGCCTCCTTGCTGGTAAAACAATTGGACCAGCGACTTCATACATCATTTCAGACTTTGGCAGGGATAGTTTGAACAACTTTTTTTTTTGCGGGGAGATAGTATGAATAGCTTGGACGTTACTATTTCTTTTGAAGACAGTGGACTTTAGCGCCTACGCTTTTAGAAGTACCGAGATACGGATGTATATATACATATTTTAGAGTGTCGATTCACTCATTTTGCCCTTTATGTAGCCCGTATGAGAATCTCTAAATAGTCTTATATTTAGAAACAGAAGGAGTACTTTGGCAAAAGCTTTTGCTCTGCTTTTTTCTAAAATTTATTTAATACAAAATGTATATAAAATTTAGAAAAAAGTGCAGTTGTAGACATGAGACATGGCTACAAGAACAAAACCGCCGGCAAAATGTTCCTCAGATGCTTGCTTCCCGTCGTGCCCCATGCATACGACTTGGTTCCTCGCTCTTGATGTGCACAACGATGATTGCCGGAAGCGTGTGGGTCTGCTGCGCACGGACGACCCTCGCTCGAGTTTCTCCGATCCTAGACTTTGCAGGAGACCGACGTCGGTGAGGATGGAAGCCATGGGTTTCCGAGTACCGTTGCCCGTGCCGTTGAAATGTTGAATCACCACCTGATCTTAATTGTTGCCTCCGTCGTCATTGAGATGGCCTGCCCCTGCCAAATCCTTGACCGCGCGGCTTCCAGATGAGCCACCGATTCCTGATCTCGACATCGATGTAGCCCGATGCTCAGGCCCGATGATCTGTCGCTGACGACGCTTGGACAGACGAATAAATTTGCACCGGGGGGCCACTTTGCCTTGTGATATATACGAAATGGCCTTATTCCCCACCGAGTAGGCTCGGCCCAGCGGTACGTAGCCGATTTCGGGAATCAGTATGTCGACGCACTCTGAGTGGAACGGGAGCGAATGTAGTACTACTACGCACACGACAAATTTAAGCCGTTGGTTGATGGATCAAGATCGAAGCCAGCGGTCAACAAATGCACGGCACGTATTTCAATGTGCAAAGCCGCCATCGCGGCGGGCGCCGTGTGGAATCTTCGGTTTCATCCTTTTGTCAACCCTATCCTATCTACGGTCGCTAGCTAAGCTTATCGCATGCACGCAGTAGGAGCAGTACGTAGCTAGCTAGGTAAGTTGAATTGTACGTCCGATCCATCGTTATCCAGCCACTGGTGTCATTGACCAGGCTTGCAGCATACGCTCACCAGTTTTGTTTCTTCTTCGAAGCAGGTCGTTTTTGTTTTGAAGCGTTTCACACCCGAGGCAGCTGCCACAAGCCGGAGCAGAACGGATACACATATACAAGTCATAAAAATGTACCGTGACGGAATACGAATATTGTGACGGGTTTAATAATCTTTTTTTCTTGACAGTATGTTTTGTGGGGGAATATGAATATCTTGACGACGTGGTTTCAAAAATATCTAGATGGTGTAGTACATCCCTCATGGCTAGAAAATCCGCTTTGGACTGCTGTAAGACGCGGCACTTTATGAAGAAACTCGAGAATCATGTTTGGCACGCGGGCGCCGGAACGATTCGTTTCCAGCAGACTGAACGAGCAATCAGTGAAGATGCCCGCACATCAATTTTGTACATATTATTAAAAAACGCTTAATCAACCTTTTGGGTCATATCGTCCACAAGTTGAGGTAACATGAGCATCTCTTCAAACAGAACTCTAATCAACAGTTACTTCTGTGCTAAACAAACATTATATTTATCATTCAAGATCTACTAGTTATTCAACTCATACAAAATAGATTGCTACTTGTATACTGAAAACACCAACATCATCCATGGCCCAGTTAGACATTACTATGAATCAAACTACGGAGATTGGTTGAAGGGCTAAACCAGATGGATTCCTATCGGGGGAGAACCCACTCACCAGTTCAAAGCATGATAGTTTCGACCCTCTCTCCTAATTTAGGTTGTCGGACGTGGCGTCACATATCAGGGTATGGTACATCGAGAAACAAATAGAGTGTTGTGTACACATAGTTTTTGCGTGATGAACATAAGTGTGTTGCCATCACGATTCTTGTCGTCGGTGATCTTCTAGCTAATCGGATAATTGAGGTCGAGAAACATAGAGCATGTGTCGATACTACTTACCGACATCTAGTATAAAGTTCCTGAAGACCCAAAGAAGCTGGGATCCTGCTCAAAGACTAGGCAATGACTTTGACCGTATTCAGCAAGACAAAATGTTTGCGAACGATCATCAATCATTCTCAGTCAGCTGGTCGAGCTAGGAACCAGCTACAACTTCCAAAGGATGTTGGAGTACTCGCCTCATAGGACATCCTCACTCGCGAGTGCCCTCCGTGCCGACCGTTCCCTGGGCGGATCACACCGATGCCTACCCGGCGCCCTCCCCGCCGTCCGAACTTCGTGGGCGCTCCACACCACACTGATTTCCTCGGGGTCCATGACGCGTGGGCCACAAGCACACATGAAGTCACCTTTCTGTGGTGTTTTTTTTTGTGATTATGTGCGCTACCTGATGCGTTGGTTCGTATGCGATGGGTGAGTTCGAGTCGTCGTCTCAGTGTTATTCGTTTCCCACCGTGCTATTTGGTTCATGCCAGACCCATCCTCTGCATCAAGCAATCCAGACAACTAATTTATTAAACAAAATAAGTTCAATTCATAGAGTACAAAAAGGTTTATAGCAAAACATGATCACGCCAGTCGGAAACAAGATTAATTAGCTCATCCACATAATGTGCTACTGTCACGCAAGCCAAATTGTTGAACAAACCTCGTGCAACTAGTTTCAGATGTTTGCATCCAAAGGTCGTCAACCCTGTAACCGTGATGATCACCTACGGATTTACGTCATAGCTCTGAAGATAACCAACATTTTTTTGGAATAAATGTTCCTTTTAAATTGTGCTCATTTCAACAATTTCATATTGCCTAGAAAAGGCAAAACTTCCATGCGAATTTAACTCTTCGGATTACTGCCCTAGGAGGTTTATAGTGGTGCTATTATCCGATGCCATGTAGAATAACTGGTGAGTTGAAAGAGATAAATCAACAAAAGAACATTGTTTTCTCTTATCTAAGAGATGATTGCTAAGGAATAAAAATGAAACATTTATCACCATCAACAAGACGACTTATCTTTTCCCCACGTTTTCTAATTTCAGTTTTAATCTTCTCATAAATTAAAAGGCTCATAGCATTAAATGTTAGAGACAATACTAAGAGATAAATTATTGTATAACATATTCTTATTGACTTCTCTAAATGACATGGCATATGTATGAAAATATAGTTTTACTGATTGATACATTATAATTTATTATTATTTAAATCTATAAATAAATCATGCTGACAATGCTAATAGTATTAATCTCATATTGAAAGCTAGATATGTGGGAACGTAATAAGAACAGACAAATCTATGATAACAATAAGTACACCTAGCACATGAACCATTAAAAGTGGAAGGAGCATATCATACCATCCAGTCAAAAAGGCCAGAGTCGCGATGGCGGCAATAGAGGCTTCGTCATCCTTCTCCATAGCATCGGTCATGTCACCCATGGAGATGTCAGGGAGGTCAAGGACGTATCACCCTTTTCCCGATGCGTGATCACAAAAGGACGGGGTTTCGGAGGCCTGCTCTCCTGTACGGTTGGGTGCACGGATTACATGATGGAGTATCTAGAGCAGCAACAATGGAAGGAACGTTAGTGGTTTGTTCACGAGGAAGCTAAACATATGCAATTTGATCAAGTGATGGCTAGGATTGCAGACACCTGCAATATGTAGGCGGTCGGGCAAGGTGCCCATGATCCAATCCGAGCGGTTCAGATACGACTATTCGTAACTTAACCGTTAATGATTTGTAATTAATTATATGTTTCGAACTGACAGAAGTAATGCACATACATGACATAGGTCTGAGCCTGATTCGGACAAAATGCGCTCGCGAGGCGTGACAGGCTGGCGGCCGGAGGAGCAACACGCATGATTACTCCTTTTCTCATGCTTCAACATGACGTGGAGATGAGAGCCTCTTGTACATTGATCTCAACTCTTCTTCACTTTTGGGGTGATACTATACTTCCCACCATGTCATGAAACCACACATGGGTCTCTGAGATTTATTTAGGAATTATTTGGTACATGATCCTAAAGCTTATCTAACATTCAAGATCATCAACCACTATACATTTCGCCTTTTCACTTCTCATGGACAACGAACGAGCTTTCGTTTTCACGATATTGCTCCTCTTATTTGTTCCCAACAAAGACTCCTGGGTATGTGTTGCTCTTTCAATGTGAAGGTAATCACAAATTGCTTTCTTTCGTGTGTGAATAAATCTTGAGCTTGATGAATTTATTACTACCATGTCATCCTCCACCGAAATAATGTAGTTCAAAATTTTGAAATAAATCAAATAAAATACAAGCACCAATGTAGAGTCTAGGACTTGAACTTGTGTGGGTAGATTCACCACAGGGAATTTAACCAACTAGTTATGCACATTTCTCTCTTATTGTATATATAGTACATGGCTAAACAGTAACAACAAAATTAATGCCTCTTGTCCCCCTTTACTTTGTAGTCTGTCACAACCATTTCTTCTTTCCTGGCTTGTTTTTTTCTCCTAGGAAGGTTGAGCAAGTTGGTCTTGGTGTAGCATGTAACCTCTTGTCTTTTCTCTTGGCTTCACGACCCTTGCTATTTGGTGATGTTCTTCCTATTTTTCCTATATGCACCAGAGAGAAACCAATATCCCTCTCTGGTTCTACTGGCAATTCACAACTTTCCTCTTCAACCTCTAGTTTGGAGGCCTGCTTGGCGGTCTTGCCGTTGACTTCAACACCGAGGCTCAGCCTGCCGATAGGTGGTCTATGCCCATTTCTGGGGATGTGTTCCGCTCGATGTTGGCATGTGCTCCTATAAGATCATCAGTGTCGGCAAGCTCTTCTTCCTCTAGGTTCCTCATGAACCAACAAGAAGCTTATGTTCCTCATGTAGGCCCACTTTGGTTGTGCTTGCCGATGCTTTGGTTTACTAGAGGCGAGTCCAATATTAGCCAGCGGTAGGAACGTGTGACGGATGCCTGTGTAGACGAGATGTTTCTCGATGCAACCCGTGGTCACGTTGGTCAGGTCCCTTTGTTTGATGTCCTCGAGTGCAAGAGCCGCAAACTCGAAGTGGGTAAGACGAGTAGCATTGAAGATGTGTCTGTTGGGCGCCTTCCATAAGTTCCAGATCATGTTCCATGAGTTTCATTGAAGATAGTCGAACATTAAATGAAAAGGTAGTGTTCCTACCGGTTCCTTGAAAAAATAGTTGAACATTTGATCCCTTCAGAATGGGGGATCCACATGTTCATTTTGGTTTTACATCTATATTTCCTTTTTATCAGGTAACCTCATGGTCCTACACCTTAACTCCTCAGGGTAGCTACCAAAAAAATTTACAGGGCAGTCTCATTTGTTTCATCTTACGCATTTGTTTGTGTTCCGTGTAACGTGGACAACCTACATCTGAATCACAAAAATATATGTGTGTTGGGCAAACTTTAGTTTGTCTTGTTAATCCATGTGAAACTTCAGTACATTCTACAGTATTTTCTATATTTGCGCCACATGAGACTCTACTCCAGTTTGTGCTATGAGCATAAGTTTTTTTTTACGGGGTGTCGGCGTGCCTACTATATTGCCAAATGATTGTTGCCACATTTCTCATCGTGCTTGCCTAGGATAGCAGTAGTTCTTCCTTTCGGGTTCACCCAGCATGAAAGACAACATTATGCTATGTGATGTCCGAGTTACACGTGGTGATCACTGCTAGCATATAATACTAGAGTGATATGTTCAACGCATGCAAAACCCTAAAATGTTTTTAACAAAGAAGGACCGATATAGAAGCAGGGAGCGCCTTCCTTTTTTCGAAAATAAGCAGTAGCAGCAGCGGCGAGGGCACCGTTGGGCGGCAGTCCGGCAGTGGCAAGTACACATGCGCATATGGAAGCCAGCATCAGCCAAGGGTTTCATTCAAGGACAACATCGTGCAGCACGATCATGTATGTGCATCTCCTTCCGTTGTCGGTTCCACGCGTCGAGCCTTTTGCGGCCTGCGCTCCGCGTCCCGTCGTATCACGCACTATGCATATGCGCCCGGCCGGCCGGTGACGCCAACGCCATGCCGGCCGTACATGCATGCGCCATGTTGTGGCGGGCCAGCGTAGTAGGTAGGCCTACATGTTCTTCGCCTCGATCCCTTGACGGGTAGACCGATCGGGCGCGCGTCCGCGACCGGCCGGCCGGAATACGCACATACCTCGGCAATTAGGCCGGACGGACAGGCACGCATAACGTCTAGAGCTATTTTACGTGCGACGCTTCGCTACGGCTACGTCGCGGCGTGTGGCCGGGGAGCGGCGCGAGCATGTGCGCGGTCGGGCGGCTCCGGCGGAGGGCACTTTGCTTTCCCGGAGCGGTCGCTGTTTCGGGCGTGTTGCGATGCTGCCGAAAGGAAAAAGCGACGTATGGGCGTATGGCAGGACGGACGGAATGCTCGCGGGCTGGTGTTTGATGGCTGGCTCACATGGCCTGGCACTCTCCTGTGTCGAGTTAGGCCGGAGTGCTGGGATGCTTCGCGGTTGTTGATCGATCGGTCGGTGCGCTGGTTGGTTGGGTTCGTACTACACATTCATGGAGACGAGGCAGAGGGCAATGGGCCGGAGAAGATGCCGGGGTTAAAGTGGTTGCAAACAGAATATGACACATGTACGGTTCGTTCATCGACGTAGCGAAAAATGACAAAGACGATCACTATCATAAAGTTCATCCACAAATAACCCTCGGCGGAGAACTGGGTTCGACTCTACCATCTCTTAACGTAGAACAATTGTTCTACGGTTCCGGTGTCAAAAAAGAAAACGAAAAAACAACACCTCGGTGTTTATAGGTTGAACATGTAAACTCCACGGTCGTTTACGGTCAATGACGTTCAGCTTCTGATTGACGTGGGCAAGTGAACCACCATTGATCGTGGATAGAGTCATGTCATTTTACTTGATTGATGTTTTCCTGTATTAGGCAGGATGCACCCACACTGTCCTCTTATTTGTCAGAATAATCCCAGGTGCACCGTCGATCTAATGAGAACCAATCAATCACACGAGCACGACATCGAGATTTGTTAACGAGGTTCACTATTATGGCTATATCCCGGGGCATGACTACGAGCGCTCCTCCCTATGGCACCGCTACAATACCGCACCCCGGCCGCCCGGGCGCCGGCACACGCCGTCGGCTTCCCCTGTGTGCCTGTACTATTATGTTGACATAGGTTATATCGTGTGTCTATCCTCGCTATATATAAGAGGGGCTAGGATACAAATGTCCTATTAGGACACAACTCCTACCCTGTCTACACACAGTTCAAAACCAAATCCAATTGTAACCTACCTTGTATAATAATATTCGACACAACTCTAGCAAACTCCACCTTGACGAATATTCTTCACCAACTTGAATTCATCAATGCGTCGAACCTCCATGTACGTTAGACTTGAGATACGCCATGAGCACCATTGCTACTCCAGACTCCATGTGACTCCACCTGCAACTGTAGTTCCTTCTTGTCTTCTTCACAGTCAACACTCGAGCAAAATTAAGTTCCTCATTACTCTACTTTGTGCTCCCAACTTCCGGAGAATCCGTTCAACGGCATCACACACCGACCACTGTGTGCGTGAAAGTGAACAACTCACATATTGGACGCTGTCGGTGTCAAAACCGGCGGATCTCGGATAGGGGGTCCCGAACTGTGCGTCTAAGGTCGATGGTAACAGAAGACGGGGGACACGATGTTTACCCAGGTTCGGGCCCTCTCTATGGAGGTAATACCCTACTTCCTGCTTGATTGATCTTGATGAATATGAGTGTTACAAGAGTTGATCTACCACGAGATCGTAATGGCTAAACCCTAGAAGTCTAGCCTGTATAACTATGGTAATGAGTATATCCTATCCGGACTACGCCCTCCGGTTTGTATAGACACCGGAGGGATCTAGGTTATATAGAGTCGGTTACATAAGAAGGAATCTTCAGAGTTGATCGCCAAGCTTGCCTTCCACGCCAAGGAGAGTCCAATCCGGACACGGGTACAGTCTTCGGCCTTCATGTCTTCACAGCCCATCAGTCTGGCCCATGGATAACAGGCCGGACGCCCGAAGGCCCCTTAGTCCAGGACTCCCTCAGTAGCCCCTGAACCTGGCTTCAATGACGAGGAGTCCGGCGCGCAGATTGTCTTCGGCATTGCAAGGCGGGATCCGTTTTTTTCAAACTCCAAGATAGTCTTCGGATGCGACGATAGTATCCGGACCTGTAACACGTTCCACACACAACCGCAGAGAGAATATAATACTTGCACGAGTCCCATCCGCTGACAGCTTTTTACATTATGACATTACGTCAGCCCGGTCATAACTTCGGACCGTTTCGTGTTCATCGTTCCACGTTTCAAGACGCGTTTGCTATTGGCACGTCTTGTCAAAGCGGAGATCGTGACCCTTTATTGCGGGATTCTCATCAATGCGGGTATGGGTAACCCAACCTAGCCGTTTATACAGCCCTTGGGAATAGGCGAATTCTAAGGTGAGTGGGGAGGCGCTCAACATTTACTGCCTTTATAAGGGGATAAGGACTCGCCCTTCCTCTCCCACGCCTTCTCTCTATCTCCGCCCTTCCAATCTCGAGCTCCAGCACCCAAATTCTCATCTCCTTTCCACTTGAGCTAGAACTCAACCATGTCCGGATCCGGAGGTCAGGGCAACTGGATGGTCTCCTCCGTCAAGGAAGAGGACATTACTGAGCTTCGGGCGGCCGGATACTTGGCGAAGCAAATTGTCCACCGCCTGCCGGCCATATGGGGGAGCAGATCCCCATGGAGGATGGAGAAGAGGGACGTATTCAATTCGGCCCTCAGCCGAATACGATCCCGGGGACCGATACGGCCCCGGAATCTGGCGCGCGCCTTCCTTCGAAGGAGGGGGGTGCGCCAATTCCACCGATGGCCCTTGTCCAGCAAGGGGCACCAGATAACCTGATGGAGGCACTACGAGGCGCCTCCATTGTGGACGAGCACCGTGTCCTTATGGGTACGGTGATCGAGAAAATTCAGTCCACCAAGAGCGGACTGAACGAGGCCTGCAACAATCTGTTGACAGGTTTTGAGGTAAGTCACGTAGGAAGAGAACGACACGTGCTGACAGTAGCCCTGAGACACTGTCCGGTGTTCGGAAAGAAATGCCGGACAGGGGATCAACCCTTTGTAGGAGACTAACTGTTGGAAATATGCCCTAGAGGCAATAATAAATTGGTTATTATTATATTTCCTTGTTCATGACAATCGTTTATTATCCATGCTAGAATTGTATTGATAGGAAACTCAGATACATGTGTGGATACATAGACAACACCATGTCCCTAGTAAGCCTCTAGGAGACTAGCTCGTTGATCAATAGATGGTTACGGTTTCCTGACCATGGACATTGGATGTCGTTGATAATGGGATCACATCATTAGGAGAATGATGTGATGGACAAGACCCAATCCTAAGCCTAGCACAAGATCGTGTAGTTCGTTTGCTAAGAGCTTTTCTAATGTCAAGTATCATTTCCTTAGACCATGAGATTGTGCAACTCCCGGATACCATAGGAATGCTTTGGGTGTACCAAACGTCACAACGTAACTGGGTGGCTATAAAGGTGCACTACAGGTATCTCCGAAAGTGTCTGTTGGGTTGGCACGAATCGAGACTGGGATTTGTCACTCCGTATAAACGGAGAGGTATCTCTGGGCCCACTCGGTAGGACATCATCATAATGTGCACAATGTGACCAAGGAGTTGATCACGGGATGATGTGTTACGGAACGAGTAAAGAGACTTGCCGGTAACGAGATTGAACAAGGTATCGGGATACCGACGATCGAATCTCGGGCAAGTACTATACCGCTGGACAAAGGGAATTGAATACAGGATTGATTGAATCCCCGACATCGTGGTTCATCCGATGAGATCATCGTGGAACATGTGGGAGCCAACATGGGTATCCAGATCCCGCTGTTGGTTATTGACCGGAGAACGTCTCGGTCATGTCTGCATGGTTCCCGAACCCGTAGGGTCTACACACTTAAGGTTCGATGACGCTAGGGTTATAGGGAATAGATATACGTGGTTGCCGAATGTTGTTCGGAGTCCCGGATGAGATCCCGGACGTCACGAGGAGTTCCGGAATGGTCCGGAGGTAAAGATTTATATATGGGAAGTCCTGTTTTGGTCACCGGAAAAGTTTCGGGTGCTATCGATAACGTACCGGGACCACCGGGAGGGTCCCGGGGGTCCACCAGGTGGGGCCACCGGCCCCAGAGGGCTGCGTGGGCCAAGTGTGGGAAGGGACCAGCCCCTAGGTGGGCTGGTGCGCCTCCACAAGGGGCCCAGGGCGCAGGAAGGGGGGGGGAGGGGGAAACCCTAGGCTAAGATGGGCCTAAGGCCCATCTAGTGGGGCGCCCCCTTCTCTCCCCCTTTGGCCGCCCCCCAAGTCCCATCTAGGGCTGGCCGCACCCCTTGGGGGGGACCCTAGATGGGGGTGCAGCCCCTCCCCCTCCCCTATATATAGTGGGGGTTTTGGGGTTGCCAAAGAGACGAGACTTCCTCTCTCTTGGCGCAGCCCTACCCCTCTCCCTCCTCCTCTCCCGCGGTGCTTGGCGAAGCCCTGCAGGATTGCCACGCTCCTCCATCACCACCACGCCGTCGTGCTGCTGCTGGACGGAGTCTTTCCCCAATTCCCCAACCTCTCCCTCTCTCCTTGCTGGATCAAGGCATGGGAGACGTCACCGGGCTGCACGTGTGTTGAACGCGGAGGCGCTGTGGTTCGACGCTTAGATCGAAATCAAACGTGATCTGAATCGCTACGAGCACGACTCCTTCATCCGCGTTCTTGCAACGCTTCCGCATCGTGATCTACAATGGTATGTAGATGAACTCCCCTTCTCCTCGTTGCTAGATTACTCCATAGATTGATCTTGGTGATGCGTAGAAAATTTTGAATTTCTCTACGTTCCCCAACAGTGGCATCATGAGCTAGGTCTATGCGTAGTTTCTATGCACGAGTAGAACACAAAGTAGTTGTGGGCGTCGATGTTGTCAATTTACTTGCCGTTACTAGTCTTATCTTGATTCGGCGGCATCGTGGGATGAAGCGGCCCGAACCGACCTTACACGTACACTTACGTGAGACAAGTTCCACCGACTGACATGCACTAGTTGCATAAGGTGGCTAGCGGGTGTCTGTCTCTCCCACTTTAGTCGGATCGGATTTGATGAAAAGGGTCCTTATGAAGGGTAAATAGAAATTGGCATATCACGTTGTGGCTTTTGCGTAGGTAAGAAACGTTCTTGCTAGAATCCCATAGCAGCCACGTAAAACATGCAACAACAATTAGAGGACGTCTAACTTGTTTTTGCAGGGTATGCTATGTGATGTGATATGGCCAAAAGGATGTGATGAATGATATATGTGATGTATGAGATTGATCATGTTCTTGTAATAGGAATCACGACTTGCATGTCGATGAGTATGACAACCGGCAGGAGCCATAGGAGTTGTTTTAATTTATTGTATGACCTGCGTGTCAATGAAAACGCCATGTAATTACTTTACTTTATTGCTAACCATTAGCCATAGTAGTAGAAGTAATAGTTGGCGAGACAACTTCATGAAGACACAATGATGGAGATCATGGTGTCATGCCGGTGACAAAGGTGATCATGCCGCGCCTCGTAGATGGAGATCAAAAGGCGCAAGATGATATTGGCCATATCACGTCACTTTATGATTTGCATGTGATGTTTGTCATGTTCACATCTTATTTGCTTAGAATGACGGTAGCATAAATAAGATGATCCCTCACTAAAATTTCAAGAGACGTGTTCCCCCTAACTGTGCACCGTTGCGAAGGTCCGTTGTTTCGAAGCACCACGTGATGATCGGGTGTGATAGATTCTAACGTTCGAATACAACGGGTGTTGACGAGCCTAGCATGTACAGACATGGCCTCGGAACACATGCAAAACACTTAGGTTGACTTGACGAGCCTAGCATGTACATACATGGCCTCAGAACACAAGAGATCGAAAGGTCGAACATGAGTCGTATAGTAGATGCGATCAACATGGAGATGTTCACCGATGATGACTAGTCCGTCTCACGTGATGATCGGACACGACCTAGTTTGACTCGGATCATGTATCACTTAGATGACTAGAGGGATGTCTATCTGAGTGGGAGTTCATTAAATAATCAGATGAACTTAATTATCATGAACATAGTCAAAAGGTCTTTGCAAATTATGTCATAGCTTACGCTTTAGTTCTACTGTTTAAGATATGTTCCTAGAGAAAATTTAGTTGAAAGTTGATGGTAGCAATTACGCGGACTGGGTCCGTAAACTGAGGATCCGTAAACTGAGGATTGTCCTCATTGCTGCACATAAGGCTTATGTCCTTAATGCATCGCTCGGTGTGCTGAACCTCAGCGTCGTCTGTAGATGTTGCGAAACATCTGACATACACGTTTTGATGACTACGTGATAGTTCAGTGCGTAATGCTAACGGTTTAGAATTGCGGCACCAAAGACGTTTTGAAACGTCACAGAACATATGAGATGTTCCGAAGACTGAAATTGGGATTTCAGACTAGTGCCCACGTCAAGAGGTATGAGACCCTTGACAAGTTTGTTAAGCCTGCAAACTAAGGGAGAAAAGCTCAATCGTTGAGCATGTGCTCAGATTGTCTGAGTGCCACAATCGCTTGAATCGAGTGGGAGTTAATCTTCCAGATAAGATAGTGATGGTTCTCCATAGTCACTGCCACCAAGCTATTAGAGCTTCGTGATGAACTATAACATATCAGGGATAGATATGATGATCCTTGAGCTATTCGCGATGTTTGACACCGCGAAAGTAGAAATCAAGAAGGAGCATCAATTGTTGATGGTTAGTAAAACCACTAGTTTCTAGAAGGGCAAGGGCAAAAGGTATACTTCATGAAACAACAAATCATTTGCTGCTCTAGTGAAGAATCCCAAGGTTGAACCCAAACCCGAGACTAAGTGCTTCTGTAATGAGGGAAACGGTCACTGAAGCAGAACTACCCTAGATACTTGGTAGATGAGAAGTCAGGCAAGGTCGACAGAAGTATATTGGATATACATTATATGAATGTGTACTTTACTAGTACTCCTAGCAGCACCAGGGTATTAGATACATGTTCGGTTGCTAAGTGTTAGTAACTCGAAATAAAAGCTGCGGAATAAACGGAGACTAGCTAAAGGTGAGATGACGATATGTGTTGGAAGTGTTTCCAAGGTTGATGTGATCAAGCATCACATGCTCCCTCTACCATCGAGATTGGTGTTAAACCTAAATAATTGTTATTTGGTGTTTGCGTTGAGCATAAACATGATTGGATTATGTTTATCGCAATACGGTTATTCATTTAAAGAGAATAATGGTTACTCTGTTTATTTAAATAATACCTTCAATGGTCTTGCACCTAAAATGAATCTCGATCGCAGTGATACACATGTTCGTGCCAAAAGATATAAAATAGTAATGATAGTACCACATACTTGTGGCACTGCCATTTGAGTCATATTGGTATAGAACGCATGAAGAAGCTCCATGTAGATGGATCTTTGGACTCACTCGTTTTTGAAAAGATTGAGACATGTGAACCATGTCTATTGGTATATATGCATGAAGGAACTCCATGCAGATGGATCGTTTGGACTCATTTGATTTTGAATCACTTGAGACATGCAAATCATACCACATGGGCAAGATGACTGAAAGACCTCGTTTTCAGTAAGATGGAACAAGAGAGCAACTTGTTGGAAGTAATACATTTGATGTGTGCAGTCCAATGAGTGCTGAGGCACGCAGTGGATATCGTTATGTTCTTACTTCACAGATGATTTGAGTAGATGCTGAGTGTATTTACTTAATGAAACACAAGTCTGAATTATTGAAAGGTTCAAGTGATTTCAGAGTGAAGTTGAAGATCGTCGTGACAAGAGGATAAAATGTCTATGATATGATCATAGAGATGAATATCTGAGTTATGAGTTTGGCACACAATTAAGACATTGTGGAAAGTGTTTCACAATTAATACCGCCTGGAACACCATAGTGTGATGGTGTGTCCGAACATCATAACTGCACCCTATTGGATATGGTGCATACCATGATGTCTCTTATCGAATTACCACTATCATTTATGGGTTAGGCATTAGAGACAACCACATTCACTTTAAATAGGGCACCACGCAATTCCGTTGAGACGACACCGTTTAGAGAAACCTAAGTTGTCGTTTCTTAAAAGTTTGGGGCTGCGATGCTTATGTGAAAAAGTTTCAAGCTGATAAGCTCGAACCCAAAGCGGATAAATGCATCTTCATAGAATACCCAAAATAGTTGGGTATACCTCCTATTTCAGATCCGGAAGCAAGGTGATTGTTTCTGGAAACAGGTCCTTTCTCGAGGAAAAGTTTCTCTCGAAAGAATTGAGTGGGAGGATGGTGGAGACTTGATAAGGTTATTGAACCGTCACTTCAACTAGTGTGTAGCAGGGCACAGGAAGTTGTTCCTGTGGCACCTACACCAATTGAAGTGGAAGCTTATGATAGTGATCATGAAACTTCGGATCAAGTCACTACCAAACCTCGTAGGACGACGAGGATGCGTACTACTTCAGAGTAATGCGTGATCATGTCTTGGAAGTCATGTTGCTAGACAACAATGAACCTACAAGCTATGGAGAAGCGATGGTGGGCCCATATTCCGACAAATGGTTAGAAGCCATGAAATCCGAGATAGGATCCATGTATCAGAACAAAGCATGGACTTTGGTGAACTTGCCCGATGATCGGCAAGCCATTGAGATAAATGGATCTTTAAGAAGAAGACGGACGTGGACGGTAATGTTACCGTCTATGAAGCTCGACTTGTGGCAAAGAGTATTTTCACAAGTTCAAGGAGTTGACTACGATGAGATTTTCTCATCCGTAGCGATGCTTAAGTCCGTCGGAATCATGTTAGCATTAGCTGCATTTATGAAATCTGGCAGATGGATGTCAAAACAAGTTTCCATACCAGTTTTCGTAAGGAAAGGTTGTAGGTGATACAATCAGAAAGGTTTTGTCGATCCTAAGGATGCTAAAAGGTATGCTAGCTCCAGCGATCCTTCCATGGACTAGAGCAAGCATCTCGGAGTCAGAATATACACTTTGATGGAGTGATCAAAGTTTTTGGGTTTATACAAAGTTTGTTAGAAACTTGTATTTACAATAAAGTGAGTGGGAGCGCTACAACATTTCTGATAAGTATATGTGAATGACATATTGTTGATCCGAAATGATGTAGAATTTCTGGAAATCATAAAGGGTTGTTTGAAAGGAGTTTTTCAAGGGAAGACTTGGATAAAGCTTCTTACATATTGGGCATCAAGATCTATAGAGATAGATCAAGACGCCTGATGATACTTTCAAAGAACGCACACCTTGACATGATTTTGAAAGAGTTCAAAATAGATCAGCAAAGAAGGAGTTCTTGGCTGTGTTACAAGGTGTGAGTTTTGAGTAAGACTCAAGACCTGACCACAGCAGAAGAGAGAGAAAGGACGAAGGTCGTCCCCTATGCTTTAGACGTAGGCTCTACAGTATGCTATGCTGTGTACCGCACATGAAGTGTGCCTTGCCATGAGTTGGTCAAGGGGTACAATAGTGATCCGGGAATGGATCACATGACAGCGGTCGAACTTATCCTTAGTATCTAGTGGACTAAGGAATTTTCTCGATTATGGAGGTGAAAAGGAGTTCGTCGTAAAGGGTTACGTCGATGCGAACTTTGACACTAATCCGGATGACTCTGAGTAGTAAACCGGATTCGTATGGTAGAGCAATTATTTGAAATGGCTCCAAATAGCGCGTGGTAGCATCCACAAGATGACATAGATATTCGTAAAGCACACACGGATCTGAAAGGTTCAGACCCGTTGAATAATAACCTCTCTCACAAGCATAACATGATCAAACCAGAACTCATTGAGTGTTAATCACATAGTGATGTGAACTAGATTGTTGACTCTAGTAAACTCTTTGGATGTTGGTCACATGGTGATGTGACCAGTGAGTGTTAATCACATGGTGATGTAAACTAGATTATTGACTCTAGTGCAAGTGGGAGACTGTTGGAAATATGCCCTAGAGGCAATAATAAATTGGTTATTATTATATTTCCTTGTTCATGACAATCGTTTATTATCCATGCTAGAATTGTATTGATAGGAAACTCAGATACATGTGTGGATACATAGACAACACCATGTCCCTAGTAAGCCTCTAGGAGACTAGCTCGTTGATCAATAGATGGTTACGGTTTCCTGACCATGGACATTGGATGTCGTTGATAATGGGATCACATCATTAGGAGAATGATGTGATGGACAAGACCCAATCCTAAGCCTAGCACAAGATCGTGTCGTTCGTTTGCTAAGAGCTTTTCTAATGTCAAGTATCATTTCCTTAGACCATGAGATTGTGCAACTCCTGGATACCGTAGGAATGCTTTGGGTGTACCAAACGTCACAACGTAACTGGGTGGCTATAAAGGTGCACTACAGTTATCTCCGAAAGTGTCTGTTGGGTTGGCACGAATCGAGACTGGGATTTGTCACTCCGTATAAACGGAGAGGTATCTCTGGGCCCACTCGGTAGGACATCATCATAATGTGCACAATGTGACCAAGGAGTTGATCACGGGATGATGTGTTACGGAACGAGTAAAGAGACTTGCCGGTAACGAGATTGAACAAGGTATCGGGATACCGACGATCGAATCTCGGGCAAGTACTATACCGCTGGACAAAGGGAATTGAATACGGGATTGATTGAATCCCCAACATCGTGGTTCATCCGATGAGATCATCATGGAACATGTGGGAGCCAACATGGGTATCCAGATCCCGCTGTTGGTTATTGACCGGAGAACGTCTCGGTCATGTCTGCATGGTTCCCGAACCCGTAGGGTCTACACACTTAAGGTTCGATGACGCTAGGGTTATAGGGAATAGATATATGTGGTTGCCGAATGTTGTTTGGAGTCCCGTATGAGATCCCGGACGTCACGAGGAGTTCCGGAATGGTCCGGAGGTAAAGATTTATATATGGGAAGTCTTGTTTTGGTCACCGGAAAAGTTTCGGGTGCTATCGGTAACGTACCGGGACCACCGGGAGGGTCCCGGGGGTCCACCAGGTGGGGCCACCGGCCCCAGAGGGCTGCGTGGGCCAAGTGTGGGAAGGGACCAGCCCCTAGGTGGGCTGGTGCGCCTCCACAAGGGGCCAGGGCGCAGGAAGGGGGGGGGGGGGAGGGGGAAACCCTAGGCTAAGATGGGCCTAAGGCCCATCTAGTGGGGCGCCCCCTTCTCTCCCCCTTTGTCCGCCCCCAAGTCCCATCTAGGGCTGGCCGCACCCCTTGGGGGGGGAACCCTAGATGGGGGCGCAGCCCCTCCCCCTCCCCTATATATAGTGGGGGTTTTGGGGCTGCCAAAGAGACGAGACTTCCTCTCTCTTGGCGCAGCCCTACCCCTCTCCCTCCTCCTCTCCCGCGGTGCTTGGCGAAGCCCTGCAGAATTGCCACGCTCCTCCATCACCACCACGCCGTCGTGCTGCTGCTGGACGGAGTCTTCCCCAACCTCTCCCTCTCTCCTTGCTGGATCAAGGCGTGGGAGACGTCACCGGGCTGCACGTGTGTTGAACGCGGAGGCGCCGTGGTTCGGCGCTTAGATCGGAATCAACCGCGATCTGAATCGCTACGAGTACGACTCCTTCATCCGCGTTCTTGCAACACTTCCGCATCGCGATCTACAATGGTATGTAGATGCACTCCCCTTCCCCTCGTTGCTAGATTACTCCATAGATTGATCTTGGTGATGCGTAGAAAATTTTGAATTTCTGCTACGTTCCCCAACACTAACTTGATATATATGAATGAGCAGGCGTCGCTGTTGGCCGCGACCTCGCATGCTGCCGAAGTCTCTGAACTGAAGCAGAGGTTGGAGCGGGCCGATAACGAGCTCGGCGAGGTGAAGATGAAGCTCCAGAAGAAGCAAGGTGAGTGACGAATTGCTGTGTATTCGGAAAGAATAAGTGGTGAGTATTGACCGGAGTGTCATAATATGTGTAGGGGCGGCGACCGAGGTCGAGGCCCTGAAAAATGCCCTGACCGAAGCCGAGGGGAAGGCTGTCCAGCAGCAAGCCGCCCGTAAGAAGCTCAAGGCCCGGGTCGACGAGATCCAGCAGGAGCTCGAGGACGCGGTGAAAAAGTGTGAGGCGTTGGAGCGCGAAGCGTCCGTTCGAGAGACTAAACTTACCAAAACTCGCCAGAGCGCGGAGGCCGCACAGAATGAGGCCCGGGGCGCTCTCCAGGAGATCCAGGAGGCCAAGAAGATCGCAGCGGATAAGGCATTTAACATGCAAAGAAAGTATGCGGAGAGGAAGTACCTTTTACTAACCCGGGTTCGGAGTTGCCCAGGGGCTTTTGCGGATCTACCAGCAGCGTGTCCGATGCGGCGGAGTTCTTCCGAGCCAAAGAAGGGAGCTCCACGAAGAAGCTGTTCTAGACGCAGTACGCTGTGCCAGAACATCCGGTGCCCTTTACCGATCAGCTGAAACAGCTGGTCAAGCTGCACAGGGTGGCCGAACTGGCCATGAAGGACTTAATAATCTGGTTGTGGCCAGCCGAGGCGATACCCAGCAGTTATTTTGGCCTCGTGAAGTGGGTGATGGAGGCATGTCCGCGGCTAGACATCGTCAAGCGATCAGTCTGCATCGAGGGTGCCCGCATGGCCTTCGCTCGTTGCAAGATGTGGTGGGCGAAGATGGACGCCGTCGAGGTGGCCAGTGGGCCGCCGGAGGGCAAGGAGCACCGCACACCCGAGCGATATTTTGTGGATGTCCTAGAGGGATCTCGTCTTGCAGCCGCACAGTGCGGGCAGGACCTTATTTTCGAATGAAGACATTCGTTTTTTTCCTTGTATGATGAAAACAAATCCGGTTTGTAATATAATGTTTGTTATGTTTTGATTGTTTCCTCCTCTGCGGCCGTGTTATATTAAATCTGAGGGTTGGCCAGTCGTCGGCTTCTGCCCTCACGTAGGTAGTACGGAGGTGTTCGGGATGGAATCTAAACAATCTTGATCCAATTATATGGTCCTTGAAGGAGTTGTTTAGCGCAACGAACCAGGCAATCAGACTATGCGGCTTAAACACCCTCACTTAGCCATCGGAGTTTTATAATAAACATAGGCGCAGCCCCTGGTATACAAATCAGGGTGCTATCGGCGTCTGACCGGGAAGTACCGATCCTTCGCGAAATGCGGAAAAAAATCTCCAACGATTTGTGACCTCCGAACAGCTGACCGGCTCTCGCCGCATCATGACAGTCAGTTTTTGGCTTTCTCTACTGAGGTGCTCATCTGGTCTAGGCCAGGGCACAATCGCAGTAGTTCTCCCTTTACTACCTTAGCCGATATAGCGGAACGTAGGGTAGCAAGCACAGGAGCCGGGCAACCCAACTATTGACCAAAGACATGATTCAGAGCCAATGCATATAATGCTAAATTCGGGGTGCCGAACTTATCTATAAGAAGTGTTCGGACTTTGTTGCCGTATTATGGGGCGATAGGAAGCCCCTGGCGAATATGAAACGTACCAAAGTGTACGGGTGCGAGGATATAAGTAATTAATAGCAACAGGAAACATAAAAAGATCAGAGGTAGTATCTGGGGCCCCTTGACGTGGGTCATAAACTGTTTCCATTGTAGTTGGGTTAATGCATCAAAGCGCATTTATACAAATAATGCGATAAGAAACCGACTATTTAACATGCCAAAACCAGAGGAGAGCTGCATTTGGGTACTGAAAAACAGGTAGAGTAGTCGTTGAATTGTCCTCTAGGGCTTCCCCTGTATGCCCTTGCTCTGCGCCAATCTGGTGTACTTGTCCTTTGACAGGACCAGTAATCAGGCCATCGGAGGAGGCCAGTATAAAAGATACCTGAAAAAGGAAAAAGAGAAAAAAGAAAATAGCAAAGATACTAGTGAGTCCGGGATCGGTGTAGCCGAACTATGGATCACAAGCTAGTTGTGCCCCCGTCATGCCCATGGGATTTTGAGTGGGTAATTATGTACGCGAGGTGCGGATGCGGCTACCTCATCAGGACCGGGACGGAGGCCGAATTGCTAGTCGAGCTCTTGACGAGCCAAACCGTCCTGTTGCAGTGTGGTCCGGACTCTCTTAGTGATGTCCAGGGGCTCGGTAGCCGGATTCCGGTTCTTCTTGAGAAGGCCGCTCTGTACCTCTGCTGCTAGGGCGGCTGTGTGCTCCTCTGTTCGGAGGGAGCGTTCAGTGTTTCGATTGACTGTTATGACGCCGCGTGGACCGGGCATCTTGAGCTTGAGATAAGCATAGTGCGGCACTGTGTTGAATCTAGCAAACGCAGTTCGTCCGAGCAGTGCGTGGTAGCCGTTGCGGAAGGGAACGATATCGAAGATTAACTCTTCGCTTCGGAAGTTGTCCGGGGAACCGAAGACCACTTCCAGCATGATTGAGCCCGTACAACGGGCCTCGACGCCTGGTATGACTCCTTTAAAGGTAGTCTTTGTGGGCTTGATTCGTGAGGGATTAATGCCCATTTTACGCACTGTATCCTGATAGAGCAGGTTGAGGCTACTACCACCGTCCATTAGGACTCGTGTTAGGTGAAATCCGTCGATGATTGGGTCGAGGACCAGTGCAGCCGAACCGCCATGGCGGATATTAGTTGGATGATCTCGATGATCGAAGGTGATCGGGAATGACGACGACAGATTGAATTTCGGGGCGAGTGGCTCTACCGCGTAGACGTCCCTGAGTGCTCGCTTGCGCTCCCTTTTGGGGATGTGTGTAGTGTATATCATGTTCACTGTTTTGACTTAAGGGGGGAAATTTCTTCTACCCCCCAGTGTTCGGCTGCCGGGGCTCTTCGTCCTCGTCCTCGCTTTGTGATCCCTTTCCCTTGTTCTCGGCATTTAACTTGCCAACCTGTTTAAAAACCCAACAATCCCTGTTGGTATGATTGGCTTGTTTGTCTGGGGTGCCATGTATTTGGCACGGACGGTCGAGTATGCGGTCCAAGCTGGATGGTCCCTCATTGTTCCTTTTGTAGGGCTTCTTCCGCTGGCCGGACTTGGAGCCGCTGAATCCGGCGTGAACTGCCGTGTCATCGGTGTTATCGCCATTACTTCGGCATTTGTGTTTATTGCGCCGGAGCTTGACGGTGCTGTTTTTGGCCTCAGAGGGGCCTGCCTCGTTGGCTGTGTTTGTACTACGAGCCAGCCAACTATCCTCACACGCGCAAAAGCGGGTCATGAGTGCCGTGAGGGCTGCCATGGATTTCGGCTTTTCTTGGCCGAGGTGGCGGGCGAGCCATTCGTCGCGGATGCTGTGTTTGAAGGCCACTAGGGCTTCGGCATCCGGACAGTCAATGATCTACTTCTTTTTGGTTAGGAACGTAGTCCAGAATTTTCTGGCTGATTCTCCAGGTTGTTGAACTATATGACTTAAGTCATCGACGTCTGGTGGCCAGACATAAGTGCCTTGGAAGTTGTCAAGAAAAGCTTCTTCCAAGTCCTCCCAGTTGCCGATAGAATTTCCAGGCAGGCTATTTAGCCAGTGTCTAGCTGGCCCTTTTAATTTTAGTGGGAGGTATTTGATGGCGTGGAGGTCGTCTCCTCGGGCCATATGGATGTGGAGAATGAAATCTTCGATCCACACTGCGGGATCGGTTGTTCCGTCGTATGATTCAATATTGACGGGCTTGAACCCCTCAGGGAATTCATGATCCAGTACTTCATCCGTGAAGCAGAGAGGGTGTGCGGCGCCTCTATATCGGGCCGCATCACGGTGCACCTCCGATGAAGTCCGTCTACGGTTATCGGTCCGGGCGTGACTAGGTTTGTCACGTCCGAATAGGTAGCCGTCATCCCGAGTCGGGAAGCGTCCTCGCGATCTGTAGATTGATCTGGTATGTCCTGCTCTACTGTCCAGGTCCTGCCGAAGGTCGTTTGTATGGCCCCGAGCTGTTCTGTCCCTGTGTTTGCGAGGCGGTGGGGCGGGCTGTTGTTCGGCCTGAGTTGCCGCTTTATCCCGACCGCGAGGTGGTCGGTCCGCCGCACTATCCCGACCGCATGGTGGTCGTTCCGCATTACGCGAGGGAGGTATGGGATCTGGTGCCTCCTCGTCGAACTGAGGTAGCAGTCTGCGCCTTGGGTAACTCTTGGCTGGGCGCTTGGGGCCGTGTTCTTCGGCTGCCAGGACATCGGTCCATCTGTCAATGAGTAGGTCTTGATCGGCTTGGAGCTGCCGCTGCTTTTTCTTCAGGCTTCTTGCAGTAGCTATTAGCTGGCGCTTGAAGCGCTCCTGCTCGAGGGGCGCCTCAGGCATGATGAAATCCTCGCTGCCGAGGCTCTCCTCATCCTCGGAGACTGGACAATAACTATCGTCATCCGGGTCATTGGGCATGGCCTGTTTATCAGGGTTAACTTGCCCATTGTCTTGTTCCTCCTGTTCGGATGTAGCTCCAATAGGATCTTCATTGTTTTCGGCGTCGCCCAGAGTACTATTTTCTTCGGTGTCAGTGTTGCCATCTTTTGAGCGACGAGGCGCTTGGACTGTGTCTCAGAAGGTTTATTCGCAACTGGATCTTCTTTGTCATCGTCGCTAGCTTTTTAAGGTGTGTCAACCATGTACACATTGTACGAAGAGGTGGCCGTCCAACGTCAGTGAATGGTGGGTCTTGGCCCTGCTCCTTGTCGGCATCGTCGTCCATACAGTCGATGTCTTCGGAGCCATAATCAAGCACGTCGGTTAAGTCATCGACAGTGGCCATGAAGTGGGTGGCGGGTGGGAAGCAAAATTCCCCATCATCAGCTTCTAGCTCGAACCGAACATAGTTTGGCTGTGAGTCCTTCTCCAAGGACAAATTCTTTAAAGAGTTTAGCACATCACCCAAAGGTGAGTGCTAGAAGATGTCTGCGGCGCTGAATTCGAAAATCGATAACCGATCCAGCTCGGTATCCGCAGGCGTACATGGTCTGGAACTTATGGCCGGAGACGAGTCCGGAGTTCCGTTGACGCAAATATTGCAGGGTGTCGAGTCTGTGTACGGCTCCAACGCCGCAGACTCTGTGGCCTTGGATGGCACGATCTGCTTTGGCTCTAAGGCCGTTGCAGCAACAGGAACCATCTCCTGGATGTGACCCGATGACAGATTTAAGTCATGTTCATCGGAGCGAGGGGGAGCGATTGTCGCGGTCTCAAATCCGTCGAGGATCAAGTCTCCGCGGACGTCCGCGACGTAGTTCAAGCTTCCGAATCTGACCTGATGGCCAGGGGCGTAACTATCGATCTGCTCCAAATGGCCAAACGAGTTGGCCCGCAGTACGAAGCCGCCGAACACGAAGATCTGTCCGGGGAGGAAGGTTTCTCCCTGGACTGCGTCACTATGGACGATCGAAGGGGCCATCGAACCTTTCGTCGACGGCATAGTGGAACTCTCAATGAAAGCACCAATGTCGGTGTCAAAACGGGCGGGACACGGGTAGGGGGTCCCGAACTGTGCGTCTAAGGTCGATGGTAACAGGAGACGGGGGACACGATGTTTACCCAGGTTCGGGCCCTCTGTATGGAGGTAATACCCTACGTCCTGCTTGATTGATCTTGATGAATATGAGTGTTACAAGAGTTGATCTACCACGAGATCGTAATGGATAAACCCTAGAAGTCTAGCCTGTATGACTATGGTAATGAGTATATCCTACCCGGACTACGCCCTCCGGTTTATATAGACACCAGAGGGATCTAGGGTTACATAGAGTCGGTTACATAAGAAGGAATCTTCATAGTTGATCGCCAAGCTTGCCTTCCACGCTAAGGAGAGTCTAATCCGGACACGGGTACAGTCTTCGGCCTTCATGTCTTCACAGCCCATCAGTCCGGCCCATGGATAACAGGCCGGACGCCCGAGGACCCCTTAGTCCAGGACTCCCTCAGACGCCACATATAAGAGTTACCAGAACTCAACATCACCGCTCTTTCTTGATCGTCTATCTGAAACTTGAAGGAATTTCACCGTCGCCCTGTGTCACCATGAGTCAAATTCACACTTGTCTCATCCTTTTCCCGGATAGTCTCTAACATGTCCCATAGCTATAGAACTCCTCCTCCTTCTGTACTTGTCATCCGCACTTCGCCATGTGCACTGAACACCACAGAATATACGGCCATGTACTCCCTCGGCTTTTGACAATTTCAGACTCTCCACCACTTTCTCAGATTCTCCCTGGCCAACTCCTGTCCATCAACCGGCATCGATAGACCCAGTCACCAACTTGAATCCGATACTCGTCAACACTGCTTCAACACCCCCTGCACAATTTGTCTGACCACATGTCTAACTACCAGTGCCTTGGCATGTCGTTGTGTCCCGTGCTTACCGCACGCCTCACCGCTATCACCGCACCGAGCGCTGTCCTGGTCGAGTCTCCCAAGGTCGCGAACCCACATCACTCAACCCCCACTGTAGAGAACCACCGATCATCACCGACCGATGCTGAGTATCACGTCTCCATCAAACCACTGGTACCGTGTCCGATCCACGTGTCTCTCACTATCCCGCTGAAATAGGCTTCGACTCTGTTACTAGCAATTGCCTTGTCAGCACCTCCTCTTAATTCCGATGGATACATATCCCTTAGATGAATTTCTTTCACTGATTGATTTGCCTGCCTATCTCAGTGGAGACTCGGTCTCCCTTTTTTATTTCCAAAACAAATCTCTATCCGTATGTACAACCCTGCCTCACGCTTAGGCTTGGTGCGTCCAGTCTCGCTTGGGCCAGCCTACCCGGACTGCTCCAGCCCAACATGAGCGTTGCCCGACCAGCGCCAGCGCCCCGTCTGGCCTCCGTGTGGCCTGCCACGCTACGCACGCCACCTGCCTGTGCTAGGTTTGCCGCCGCCCGTACGCTGCCGATCCGATCTCGACGAAACTCGAACAGATCATGGATTTCCACTGTACGCTGCATGCTGCTCGTCTGCTTTCTTGGATCTGACGACGTCTCCAGATCACTTCCGTCCACTGCGACGATGATCATGACATCGAATCTTCCTCCTCTAGATCAAAGCCTCACACCAAGCTCATGATACCACTTCTCAGAATAATCCGAGGCGCACCGTCGATCTACTGAGGACCAAGCAATCACACGAGCACGACACCGAGATTTGTTAATGAGGTTCACCATTATGGCTACATCCCCGGGGCATGACTACGGGCGCTCCTCCCCATGACACCGCTACAATACCGCACCCCGGCCGCCCGGGCGCCGGCACACGTCGCCGGCTCCCCCTGTGTGCCTATACTATTATGTTGGCATAGGTTACATTGTGTGTCTACCCTCGCTATATATGAGAGGCCTAGGATACAAGTGTCCTATTAGGACACAACTCCTACCCTGTCTACACACAGTTCAAAACCACGTCCAATTGTAACCTACCTTGTACAATAATATTCGACACAACTCTAACATTATTGATGGGCACTACCACACTCGGTGCTAATTCGCGACATACAAGGATGGGGAGGTAATCACTGATAACCCACAAGTATAGGGGATCGCAACAGTTTTCGAGGGTAGAGTATTCAACCCAAATTTATAGATTCGACACAAGGGGAGCCAAAGAATATTTGAAGGTATTAGCAGCTCAGTTGTCAATTCAACCACACCTGGAGATTAATTATCTGCATCAAAGTGATCAGTAGCACGGTGGTTTGATAGTTTTGATAATAGTAACAGCAACAACGGTAACAGTAACAGTGGCAGCAGTAATTTTGTAGCAAGTGTAACAATGATGATAGCAGTAGTAACGCAACAAGATCAATAAGGATAAATTCGTAGGCATTGGATCGGTGACTTGTTGGATGATATTCATCATGTGACAATTATAACCTAGGGCGATACGACACTAGCTCCAGTTCATCGATATAATGTAGGCATGTATTTTGTAAATAGTCTTACGTGCTTTATTAAAAGAACTTGCATGACATCTTTTGTCCTACCCTCCCGTGGCAGCGGGGTCCATATTGGAAACTTAGGGATATTAAGGCCTCCTTTTAATAGAGAACCGGAACAAAGCATTAACACAGAGTGAATACATGAACTCCTCAAACTACGGTCATCACCGGGAGTGGGCCCGGTTGTTGTCACTCCGGGGTTGCCGGATCATAAAATGTAGTAGGTGACTACAACTTGCAAGATCGGATCTAAAACATGGATATAATGATGAATTCATAAACGGTTCAGATCTGAGTTCATGGCACCCGGGCCCAAAGTGACAAGCATTAAGCATAGCAAAGTCATAACAACATCAATCTAAAAACATAGTGGATACTAGGGATCGGGCCCTAACAAAACTAACTCGATTACATGATGAATCTCATCCAACTCCTCACCGATCAGCGAGCCTACGAAGGAATTACTCACTCCCGGTGGGGAGCATCATGGAATTGGTGATGGAGATTGGTTGGTGATGATGAAGAACGAAGATCCCCCTCTCCGGAGCCCCAAAAGGACTCCAGATCTGCCCTCCCGAGGAAGAACAGGGCTTGGCGGCGGCTCTGTCTCGTGGATCGCGATAATTCTTTTTCCCTAATTTTTTTCTGGAATAATGTGAATTTATAGTATCAGGGGGGGGTCGTCAGCGGGGCCACCACGTGGGTACAACCCACCTGGGCGCGCCAGGAGAGGGGGGCACGCCCTGGTGGGTTGTGCCCACCCAGGGGCCCCTCTCTGGTGGGTCTTGGCTCCAGAAATTCTTATTATTGATATAAAAATCCTCGCAAAGTTTCGTTCCATTCCGAGAACTTCTATTTCTGCACAAAAACAACACCATGGTAGTTCTACTGAAAACAACGTCAGTCCGGGGTTAGTTTCATTCAAATCATGAAAATTAGAGTCGAAAAACAAGAGGAAAAACGTGAGAAAAAGTAGATAAGTTGGAGACGTATCATCCCCCCCAAGCTTAAACCTTTGCTTGTCCTCAAGCAATTCAGTTGATAAACTGGAAGTGAGAAAGAAAAACTTTTACGAACTCTTTTGCTCTTGTTTGCATAAATAAGCTTAAACAGCACCCAGGTTTTCAGCCAACATTATAACTAACCATGTCAACAATAACACTTAAAGATTATAATGATTCATATCAATGACATAATCAGCTAGCAAGCAATAATAAGATATCTGAAACAGCAACACGTTGTCAAAACAACCATGATATAATATGACAATAATGGTATCTCGCTAGCCCTTTCTGAGACCGCAAAACATAAATGCAGAGCACCTCCGAAGTTCAAGCAGCGACTAAACATTGTAATTCATGGTAGAAAAGATCCAGTCATGATGCACCCAACATTAGCTATACATAATGCATAAATCTTGACCGCTCTGCTCTACTCAGTTTCTGGCGCTTGTTTATAGAAGGTGATGAAACAACATAAAAGTAAATAGAAAGTCCCTTTGCAGAGGGAAGCAGTGATTTGCAGAGGTGCCAGAGCTCAAAATTTTAAAACAGAGATAAATGATATTTTGAGACATGCACCGTTCTCATTCACTTCACGACCATCAATTATCAACATCTTCCATGCTAAGCACGCTAGTGGCGGTTCCCAAGCGGAAAGTAAAGGTTTTGACTCCATTGGGAGTTTTTGTTTGATTATTTAAGAGATAAACTCTTTTTCATGTTTGCAGTTTGGAACTGGGCATCCCTATTACCGCCCATTTTCTCGTGCGATGGCGAGTGACTAAAAACTGGACCTGAGGATAACCCGCTTAGCACGGAAGATATCGACCACCTCCTGTCGTTCCATGAACGATACAGACACACAAAAGGATAATTTTTAGAAGTTTTTAGAGGTGGCACATGTAAATTTACTTAGGACGGCAGGGTAATACCATATATAGGTAGGTATGGTGGACTCATCTGGAATAACTTTAGGTTTAAGGTTTTGGATGTACAAGCAGAATTCCCACTTAGTACAGGCAAAGGCTAGCAATTTGGATTGAGAAGCGGCCAGCTAGAGAGCAACAACGATCATAACCAGGCATTATGCATAAGTAATATTGGACACTAGCATGAGTAGGATATGAACACCATGAACATAAATATTATAGAGGCTATGTTGATTTTGATTCAACTACATGCATGAACATGTACCAAGTCAAGCCACTCGAACATTCAGAGGAGGATACCATATCATCATACTACATCACAATCATTTTAACGCTATGTTGATATCGAAGATAAATCATTATCCACTCCTAGCTACTTATGCATGGCATGAGAAACTATAATCTCTAATTGTCATTGCAAATATGTTTAATCATAATGGGCTGAAGCCTGGATACTAGGTTAAACATATTTACACAGACAGAACAAGTCGAGTTCATACCAGTTTCTCTTTGCCATGACCAGCTCATCGAATATCATCATTATTGCCTTTCACTTGCACGACCGAATGATATGAAAATAATAATAGTGCAAGAGTGCCATGGACTAAGCCGGAATCTGCGAAACATTTTATTCAACAGAAGAAGACAAGGTAAAATGTGCTCTTTATTAGTTCAACAGTTATTCATATGAGAGCCACTCAACATTTTCATCGTGGTATTCTCCTCGGTACAACTCGAATAAAAAGAAAAAGAAATTCAGAGAAACACACTGAAATATTTTTGGAGATTTTGGGTTTCTTCAACAAGCAAATAAAAAGCAAAAACGAGAAAAACTATTTACACGGGAAAGCTCCCAACAAACGAAAGAAGGACAAGGAAGTCTTTTTGGGTTTTCTTTTTAGTTCTACTACTAAGCAAGCATGGAACGTAAATTACTACAACTAATTTTTTTGGTTTTTCTAAAGTTTTTTCAAACACACAAGAAGTAAGCAAGAAAATAAATCTAAGCATGGATGATACAAATAAAAAAGTGTGAACACCGACAAATAGAATGATATGTGAGCATGAATATAATGTCGGTGAGAAACACGTACCCCCCCAATCTTAGGCTTTTGGCCTAAGTTGGTAATCAATCAGTAGTCTGGAGGGTAGTAGTCGGCGTGGTAGCTCATGGAGGCTCTCGGTGCGGAGGCCTCAGCACGCCGTGCCGCCAACACTGCTGCGTTGTGAGCTCGGGCCTCGCTCTCAAGAACAAAATATATTTCCTTGCTGTGATAATCAAAGAGAGCAGGAGCAGGCAAACATGTGTCCACAACATATGATTGGTTAAACAACAAATTATAAGTGAAGTTATCAGCCCTTCCCGCGAGAATCTTATGCTCTTTTAAAGCATCAAAATCTAAATACCGAGTGGGAAGGACAGGATCAAAGGGCAAAGGTGAAACACTCAGCCCTCGTGCTAAACGCGTGGCATAAATTCCACCATATATTTTACCCTGAGATTTATTAAGATGGAGGCGACGAGACACAATAGCTCCCAAGCTAGAAGTGTTGTCACCCTCTATTGCATGGCGTAAAACAGCATGGTTTGGTGAACTAAGTGCACCCACCTTCTCCCTAGAAAGCAAGCATTTGGTAATGAAATATGCAAAGTAACGAACAACAGGAAAATGTAAGCCACCGGCAGTGATGGCTGACACTCTCCTCTCATCACCCACTGTCAAAGTGTGACAGAAGTCCTCAAACTCAGCCGGCCTAGGCTCTGCCAGGCTCCCATCAGACGGGATCATGCATATGTTGCAAAACTCAGTAAGTGGTATCTGATGGTTTTCAGCATATAAATCAAAACTCACTTCAGGAGGATTATTCCTAGGCAGGAAAGTAAAAGTTTGAACAAACATGTTTGTGAGGATTTGGTGTTGGTGACACTCATCTGCGATGAAGTCGGTGAGACCGGCATTGGCAATAAATTGCATGAACTCCTCATGAATTCCAGCTGCTTGCGGGAACAGGGTGTGCGGCCATTCGCACCTCCGTACCTCCGCCAACCTCCGAGGGCAGAGATCACTGTCAAAAGACTCCCCAATAACAGCCTCGGAGTTCTTCTTAGAGCCAAATTTCCTGAAGATATTCATGTCAGCGTACAATCTTTCCTATGAATAAAAATCTGAATTTTTAGTACACAATTTTTTTCCAACAAAACTAATAGCAACTACTCATAGGCATACATAGAGGCCATAGCAAGCATCCAAACTACTTAGAACACTAAGGATTGAACATGTAAGCACATCTACAGCAGCACCAAGAGTAGCTATTTGTTCAAAGTATAAACCACTAGAACAAAAACTAATTGGACAAATGGTGGAGTCACATACCAAGCAACAATCCCCCGAAACAGTTTCAGAAACGGAGCTTCGAGCAAAGAGATCGAAATCCGCGGGTTTGAGCTCAAGAACACAAGAGAGAGAGCAAGGGTGATTTTTTCTGGAGGTAGGTGGCAATGTGGGATGAAGAGATAAGTGAGGGGGCCCATGTGGGGACCACAACCCCCCAGGACGCGCCAGGGGGTGTTGGCGCGCCCAGGTGGGTTGTGCCCACCTGGTGCACCTCCCTCTGGTATTATTTGCACCAAAAAATCTTAAATATTCAGAAAAAATCGTATAAAATTTTCAGGGCATTCTGAGAACTTTTATTTTTGGGTTATTTTTTTATTGCACGGGAAAATCAGAAAAGACAAAACATGGCATTTTATTTTATTTAACTAATATAAACATAGAATAAAAAGTAGGTATATAAGGTAGTGCTTACTAAATTCATCAACTTCATACCGCTCAAAAATGATGCATTAATGAGGTTGATCAGGTCTTATTAACAACCATTTTCGATTAGCATGAAACCGAAGAACTTTCGTAAATCACTAAGTTACCTCAATGGGGATATGCATTTCCCCAACAATAAGCATTTCATATTTCTTTTTGACAGTAGGTAGAGGTATTTGAAAACTTCCAATAGTGATTGTCGGAGATTTTTCAATAACATTAATACCATTCACTTGGAATTGTTTCTTCGGAAAGTGCACCGTATGCTCATTACCATTAATATGAAAAGTGACCTTGCTTTTATTGCAATCAATAACATCCCCTGCAGTATTCAAGAAGGGTCTACCAAGGATAATCGACATGTTGTCGTCCTCGGGCATCTCAAGTACAACAAAGTCAGTCAAAATAGTAACATTAGCAACAACAACGGGCACATCCTCACAGATACCGATAGGTATGGCAGTTGACTTGTAAGCCATTTGCAAAGATATTTCAGTAGGTGTGAGTTTATTCAAGTCAAGTCTTTTATATAAAGAGAAAGGCATAACACTAACACCAGCTCCTAAATCACACAAAGCAGTTTTCACATAATTCTTTTTGATAGAGCAAGGTATAGTTGGTATTCTTGGATCTCCAAGTTTTTTAGGTACTCCATCTTTGAAAGTATAATTAGCAAGCATAGTGGAGATTTTAGCTTCCCGTATTTTTCTCTTATTAGTGATGATATCTTTCATATACTTTGCATAAGAAGGCATTTTCAAGATATCAGTCAAGCGAGTACGCAAAAAGACTGGCCTCAGCATTTCAGCAAAGCATTCAAATTCTTCATCATCATTCTTTTTAGTTGTCTTGGGTGGAAAAGGCATAGGTTTTTGAACCCACGGTTCTCTTTCTTTACCGTGTTTTCTAGCAATGAAGTCTCTTTTATCATACCTTTTATTCTTAGATTGTGGGTTATCAAGACCAACAGGTGGTTCTATCTCAACATCATTATTTGGTTCTTTTTCATTATTTGGTTGAGCATCTTCATGAACATCAGCATTATCTTTTTCATTATCACTGGGTGAGTGTTCATTACCAGATTGAGTTTCAGCATCAGAGATAGAAGTTTCATTTTCATTATAAGGAGGTTTCTTTATTTCAGGTTCACTAGAAGTGTGCAAAGTCCTATCATTTTTTTTATTTTTTAGAAGGACTAGGTGCACTAGTGTTGTTTCTTTGTGAATCTTGTTCTATTCTTTTTGGGTGTCCCTCAAGATAAAGTGGTTCTTGAGTCATTTTACCTCCTCTAGTTGCAACTCTAACAGCAAAGTCATGCATATTATGATTCATTTCATCAAGCAATTCTCTCTGTGATTTAGCAACTTGTTCTAGTTGAGTTTGAACCATAGAAGCATGTTTTTCAACACCTCTAACATCATTTGATATTCTAAACAACAAGTCACTCAAGCAAGCAATCATATCAGAATTATATTTCAATGGTTTCATAACATTTGCATTGAAGTGATCTTGTTTTCTAATATAGTTTTCAAACTCATAAAAGCATTGACTAGGACGCATATTGTGAGAATTGTCATTTTCATTTAACTTATAAGAGAATTTACCTCTACCACCTTAGGCATTGGTGGTGTATTAAGCCCATGTATTTCTTCAATAGGAGGTAAATTTTTAACATCCTCAGCTTTAATACCTTTTTCCTTCATAGATTTCTTTGCCTCTTGCATATCTTCAGGACTGAGATATAATATACCCCTCTTCTTCGGAGTGGGTTTAGGCGGTGGTTCAGGAATAGTCCAATCATCATAATTTTTCAATATATTATTCAATAATACTTCATCTTGAGCAATAGTTCGTTTCCTGAAAACACAACCAGCACAACTATCTAGGAAGTCCCTAAAAGCATCGGTTAGTACATTATAGAAGATATCAAGTATGTCATTTTTCTTAAGAGGATGATCAGGCAAAGCATTAAGTAACTGGCAAAGCCTCCCCCAAGCTTGTGGGAGACTCTCTTCTTTAATTTGCACAAAGTTAAATATTTCCTGTAAGGCAGCTTGTTTCTTATGAGCAGGAAAATATTTTTCAGAGAAGTAATAAATCATATCCTGGGGACTACGCACACAACCAGGAGCAAGAGTATTGTACCAAGCTTTAGCATCACCCTTTAATGAGAAAGGAAATAATTTGAGAATAAAGTAATAGCCAGTTTTCTCATCATGAGTAAAAAGGGTGGCTATATCATTCAACTTAGGATCGACAGAGAATTCATAATACTTATCGTCAATAAAGATAGGTGAAGTAGCAAACTTAGGATCACATTTCATTCTAGCATTCAGAGATTTTTTTCTTTATACTTTTGTAATAATTTCTCTAGATCATCTCTATCATTGCAAGAAAGAATATCTCTAGTTGTTTCTTCACTCATAACATAACCTTCCGGTACCTTAGGCAATTCATATCTAGCAAGGCTAATTCTAGCAGGTGTTTTAGGTGTTTCAGTTTCAAGTTCATCATCAGATTCAACAACATCATGTTGTATTACTCTATCAATTTGTTATCAAGAAAGTCACCAAGTGGCACATCATCATTATCAAGGAAGGTACTAGCATCATCATAAGCATCATTCAGAGTAGAAGTAGAATCATCAATAACTTGCGACATATAAGAATTGATAGCAAGTGGTGGTGTTGCAAGTTTACTCATAACAGAAGGTGAATCCAAAGCAGAACTGGATGGCAGTTTCTTACCTCCCCTCGTACTTGAGGGAAATATCTTAGGATTAGGATCCTTCAGATTCTTCATAGTGATAATATGATAATAATCCCAAGTGACTCAACAAATATAGCTATGCTCCCCGACAACGGTGCCAGAAAAAGGTCTTGATAACCCACAAGTATAGGGGATCGCAACAGTTTTCGAGGGTAGATTATTCAACCCAAATTTATAGATTCGACACAAGGGGAGCCAAAGAATATTTGAAGGTATTAGCAGCTGAAGTGTCAATTCAACCACACCTGGAGATTAATTATCTGCAGTAAAGTGATCAGTAGCACGGTAGTTTGATAGTTTTGATAATAGTAACAGCAACAACGGTAACAGTAACAGTGATAGCAGTAATTTTGTAGCATGTGTAATAGTGATGATAGCAGTAGTAACGCAGCAAGATCAATAATGATAAATTCGTAGGCATTGAATCGGTGACTTGTTGGATGATATTCATCATGTGACAATTATAACCTAGGGCGATACGGCACTATCTCTAGTTCACCGATATAATGTAGGCATGTATTCCGTAAATAGTCATACGTGCATTATTAAAAGAACTTGCATGACATCTTTTGTCCTACCCTCCCGTGGCAGCGGGGTCCATATTGGAAACTAAGGGATATTAAGGCCTCCTTTTAATAGAGAACCGGAACAAAGCATTAACACATAGTGAATACATGGACTTCTCAAACTACGGTCATCACCGGGAGTGGGCCCGGTTGTTGTCACTCCGGGGTTGCCAGATCATAACACGTAGTAGGTGACTATAACTTGCAAGATAGGATCTAAAACATGGATATAATGATGAATTCATAAATGGTTCAGATCTGAGTTCATGGCACCCGGGCCCAAAGTGACAAGCATTATGATGAGGACATCAATACCATTGTTACACCCACAACCCCTGCTACTATACATACTGGACCGATTACTAGAGCTCGTGCACGCCAATTAAATTACCAGGTACTTTCTTTTCTTGGTAATGATTCTAATGTTCATGAGAATATGATGCTGCCTAAATTAGATACATTTGTTTTGCTTACAAATGAAGGGCCTAGCTTGGAGAAGGATGAACATTGGAGCAAGAACAAGCATGGACTTGATGGCATGCGCAAGGGAGACAAGAACAGAGTTTCAAGTGATGATTTCAGGACTTTGAAGCCACCATAATGAGTGCATGAAGCCTTGAAGGGAATATACAAGATGCCACTTCATAATTTTCGTCCAGAGGCTATTCTAGGTGCTGCGTCACCTTATTTTTGGGCCAGGCCCATGTAATTTCAAAATACTTCAATATAGGCTGTTTTTAGAGTCCGTATGTGTGGGGAAACAAGGGTTAGGGTGGGTTTCGGACCCCTCCTCCAAGGGCCACGAAATCCCCCCTCTTCCTCCATATATACAGCCCCTAGGGCATCGTTTAGACTTTGGGTTTTGTTTAGATCAAAAGTTCGCCATATTTGCAACTTCGTGTACTTCGTTTGTGTTCAACGACCAGACCAAGACGTCACAGAACCCCACCTTCATTAATAAAGCTTTCCTCTTATATTCACGATATCCAGATTGCGATCTTAGTTTCTTGGTTGTTCTTCGTTTGCTCGCAGGAAACAGGCCCTCGTGGTCAGGTTGATCGTGCTCCGGCGTGGTCAATAACCCTCGGAAGTTGGTTTAGCGATTGCTAAGGCACGACGTCTCGCACGTTCGTAGTTGGATCGTCAAGGTCGACTACCTCAGAAAACGATAGCCACCACTCATCGAAACATCGGGACACCTTTGCCTCTATCAAGTGGTATCAGATTTTCAGGTTGCTTGGTGAGATTTTACAGTTTTTCGTAGTTTAGATCGAGTCTGTTCTTAATACCTACAGTCCACGAAAAAGCCACACAAAAGATTAGGGTTAGTTCATCATATCCGAACCAATGTGAGCCTTTGCATAATCTTTTTAGGGTTTTGCTTTGTTGAATTTGCGGTTGCATCATCGTGTCAAGTTGCTGGTCTTAGAGTCTAGTCTTTTAAAGTTTCGAGTTCTGGTCATAAGTTGTCACGCCGCCACCGCACCATCATCATCGCCCCTGCCAGCTACCACCACCACTTATCCGCCACCGCTCTGAATTCGTATCCATATACCACCACCAATCCGTATCCATATACCACCACCGCTACCATTTACCACCACTGCTGCCATATCCTACCACCATATATCCACCACCAATCCGAGTTATTTTCATCTCAGGTTTGTTTTCGAGATGCATCTTTTTTCCGTTTCGTGTTTCCTTGCCTGAGTAGGTCTGAAAAAAAGAGTCTGGAGACCCCCGGGCAGTTTTTAGGCCAAAATTTTGGCGACCGAATTTTTTTCCCTATCCTATTTTTAGGGTTTTCTAAGTCTTCTGAGCCACGTGCCATCATAGTGATTTTTTGTCACACTTTTTCGTCGTCGCTGCCCTGATTTCCGAAAAAAGTCAAAAAAAATCGTGCACATCCTGTCAGTTTGACCTGGGAAGAGTTTTGAGACACTCGCCATTATAGTGATTTTTTCGCAAAAAAAAGAGCGCCAAAAAAAAACAGAGCGAATTTTTTTCCAGAGTGTGCTTTTCCCTTGTTTACGTGCAGCGCCGTGATTTTGTTAGTGTTCTAGGCTCGCGTCTCTAGCACGGTCTAGCCTAGGACCAGCACAGTACCGTCGTTGAGCGTTTATTCAACTTTGCATCTCTAAATTGATTATTGCTGACCCTTTTTGCTACCATATTAGAAGCCTTCCCAGCTCCACATACATCTACGTCGTGCGTTTGACTCTCCCTGGTAATCGCTCTATCCAAGCTTTGAGAGTTTTGACTACAACGGTTGCCGATCACCGCCTGCTGCTGGGTAAGAACTGGTAAGAATTTGAGATTTGCTTGACGGATTTGTGACACCCACCACCACCACCACTTGTTAGTAGTCTGTAGGATCATATTCTTGTGTGTTTCTATTGCTGCTAACCATGCCAGGATCACAAGCCGACAAGATTGACTGGGAGAACGTAACGAACAAGGAGCTTCATGATAAGTTTCAGCAAATGATGACTGAACAGGTGCAAGATGTGCTGAACAATTTTGAAGAGGCCATGGAGAAGATCACTGGACTTGAAAAGACGTTCGAAACAAAGCTCGATAACAGATTTAATGAACTGCTTGCGCGTCTTCCACCACCGGCTGCACCTGCCGCACCTCTGCAACAACAACAACAACAACAACAACAACTACCTCCACGTCGCGAAACAACCCTCCGCCGAGCGAGCCGTGTCCGTCTTCAGCCTGGCCAAACTGTTGGTGCTGCTGTTGATACTTCTATGGCTCCTACTGTTGATGCGGAGGATGATTATGCGGGAGATTACAAGGATGAGGTTGATCAAAATCAGAACTACGTGCAACCACTAGCACCACAACCACCAGGTCGTCCACATGCAAATAATGGCAATGTTAGGGCTCCCCCTCAGGTACGAGATCATGAACATCTCCCTAAACTGAAATTGAATATTCCACCATTTGAGGGTAGATATGTTCCTGATATATATCTTACTTGGGAGTTAGAAACTGAACAACGATTTACATGTTTACAATATCCTGAGGAGAGACGTGTTCCTGCTGCTGTTTGTGCTTTCACTAGCTTTGCATGTGTTTGGTGGTCTAAACATTGTAGATTATATCATGTTCCAGCTACTTGGGCTGCTTTGAGAACTGCTATGTGTACTCGTTGGGTTCCACCATATTATCAACGTGAATTAACTCAAAAATTACAGTGTTTAATACAAGGAAAAAATTCTGTAGAAGAATATTATCAGGAATTACAAACTGGCATGATTAGGTGTGGTATTGTTGAGGAGAATGAAGCTATGCTTGCACGTTTTATGGGTGGATTAAATAGAGAGATTCAGACCATTCTAGAGTATAAGGAGTATAATAATATCACTCTTTATTCCATCTTGCTTGTAAAGCTGAACGTGAAGTGCAGGATCGACAGGCATTGGCGCGAACTAACTTTTCTGCAGGCCGACCTTCATCACGGACACCACGTGCATCCTCTACTTCCACTGCACCATCACCTCCAGCCGTGATACAAGAAAGCAGGCACAACCACCACTCTCTGCTAAGAGCACACCTGCCGGGCCTTCGCAGAGCTCTTCTTCTTCCATGGAGTCAACAGGGCACACAAGTGATATTATTTGTCGTCGTTGTAAGGGAAGAGGACATTTTGCGAGAGAATGCAAATCTCAGCGTGTGATGATTGCTACTGAGGATGGTGGGTATGAGTCCCCTAGTGACTATGATGAGGAGACTTTGGCTCTTATTACACATGAAGAACACGGTGGAGATGATTCTGATCATGAGACGCAATACATGGCTGCTGAAGATGCTGACAGGTATGAATGTTTAGTTGCTCAACGTGTTTTGAGTGTGCAGGTTACACAAGCTGAGCAAAATCAGAGGCATAATTTGTTCCATACAAAGGGAGTTGTGAAGGAACGTTCTATTCGCGTCATCATAGATGGAGGGATCTGCAACAACTTGGCTAGCATGGAGAGGGTGGAGAAGCTATCTCTCACCACAAGACCACATCCACATCCTTACTACATCCAATGGTTCAACAACAGCAGCAAGGTTAAGGTAACACGTACTGTTCGTGTGCATTTTAGTATCTCTACATATGCTGATTATGTTGATTGTGATGTGGTACCTATGCAAGCATGTTCCTTATTACTTGGTAGACCATGGCAATTTGATAAAAATTATGTACACCATGGTAGAAACAATCAGTATACTCTTGTTCATAAGGATAAAAATATTACTTTGCTTCCTATGACTCCTGAATCCATTTTGAAAGATGATATTAATAGAGCTAATAAAGCAAAACAGGAGAAAAATAAGAGTGAAAATCAGATTGTGGCAAAAGAATTTGAGCAACAAATGAAGGCTAATAATAAACCATCTGATGTTGCTTCCGAAATTAAATTGAAAAGTGCATGTTTACTTGCCACCAAATCTGATATTGATGAGCTAGATTTTAGCAAATCTGTTTGCTATGCTTTTGTGTGCAAAGAGGCATTATTTTCATTCGAGGACGTGCCTTCCTCTTTGCCCCCTGCTGTCACTAACATTTTGCAGGAGTTCGCTAACATCTTCCCACAAGACGTGCCACCGGGATTACCACCTATTCGAGGGATTGAGCATCAAATTGACTTAATTCCCGGTGCATCGCTACCCAACTGTGCACCATACCGTACCAATCCAGAGGAGACGAAGGAGATTATGCGTCAAGTACAGGAGCTGCTCGACAAAGGTTATATACACGAATCTCTTAGTCCTTGTGCTGTTCCTATTATACTAGTGCCTAAAAAGGATGGTACGTCGCGTATGTGTGTTGATTGTAGAGGCATTAATAATATTACTATTCGTTATCGTCATCCTATTCCTAGGCTAGATGATATGCTTGATGAATTGAGTGGCTCTACAATATTCTGCAAAGTTGATTTGCGTAGTGGATACCATCAAATTCGTATGAAATTGGGAGATGAATGGAAAACAGCATTTAAAACTAAGTTTGGTCTATATGAGTGGTTAGTCATGCCTTTTGGGTTAACTAATGCACCTAGTACTTTCATGAGACTAATGAACGAAGTTTTACGTGCTTTCATTAGACGATTTGTGGTAGTCTATTTTGATGATATGCTGATTTATAGCAAATCTTTGGAAGAACATTTGGAACATTTACGTGCTGTTTTTATTGCTCTACGTGATGCACGTTTGTTTGGTAACCTTGGGAAGTGCACCTTTTGCATCGACCGAGTATCTTTTCTTGGCTATGTTGTTACTCCACAGGGAATTGAAGTTGATAAAGCCAAGATTGAAGCTATTGAGAGTTGGCCGCAGCCCAAAACGGTCACACAAGTGAGGAGTTTTCTTGGACTCGCTGGTTTCCATAGGCGTTTTGTGAGAGATTTTAGCACCATTGCTGCACCTCTCAATGAGCTTACAAAGAAGGATGTGCCTTTTGTTTTGGGTACCGCACAGGAAGAAGCCTTCACGATATCGAAAGATAAGTTGACACATGCTCCTTTACTCCAGCTTCCTGATTTTAATAAGACTTTTGAGCTTGAATGTGATGCTAGTGGATTTGGATTAGGAGGTGTGTTATTACAAGATGGCAAACCTGTTGCATACTTTTCTGAAAAATTGAGTGGGCCTAGTCTGAACTATTCTACTTATGATAAATAATTATATGCTCTTGTTCGGACCTTAGAAACATGGCAACATTATTTATGGCCCAAAGAATTTGTTATATATTCTGATCATGAATCTTTGAAACACATTAAAAGTCAAGTAAAACTGAACCGTAGACATGCTAAATGGGTTGAATTCATTGAGACTTTCCCTTATGTCATTAAACACAAGAAGGGTAAAGAAAATGTTATTGCTGATGCATTGTCTCGTCGTTATACTATGCTTTCACAACTTGACTTTAAAATATTTGGTTTGGAGACCATCAAAGATCAATATGTGCATGATGCTGAATTTAAAGATGTATTGCAGAATTGTAAAGAAGGTAGAACATGGAACAAGTTCATCGTTAACGATAGATTTGTGTTTCGTGCTAACAAGCTATGCATTCCAACTAGCTCCGTTCGTCTTTTGTTGTTGCAGGAGGCGCATGGAGGAGGACTAATGGGGCACTTTGGCGTGAAGAAGACAGAGGATATACTTGCTACACATTTCTTTTGGCCAAAGATGAGACGTGATGTTGAGCGTTTTGTTGCTCGCTGCACTACATGTCAAAAAGCTAAGTCACGACTCAATCCTCATGGTTTATATATGCCTTTGCCTGTACCTAGTGTTCCTTGGGAGGATATATCTATGGACTTTGTTTTAGGTTTACCTTGAACAAAGAAGGGGAGGGATAGCATATTTGTTGTCGTGGATAGGTTCTTGAAAATGGCACACTTTATACCATGTCATAAAAGCGATGATGCTATTAATGTTGCTGATTTGTTCTTTCGTGAAATTATTCGCTTGCATGGTGTGCCAAATACTATTGTTTCAGATCGTGATACTAAATTTCTTAGCCACTTTTGGAGATGTTTATGGGCTAAGTTGGGGACTAAACTGCTTTTTAGTACTACTTGTCACCCCCAAACTGATGGTCAAACTGAAGTAGTCAATAGAACATTGTCTACTATGCTTAGGGCTGTTTTGAAGAATAATAAGAAAATGTGGGAAGAATGCTTGCCTCATATTGAATTTGCCTATAATCGTTCGTTGCATTCTACTACTAAGATGTGCCCTTTTGAAATTGTGTATGGTTTCCTACCTCGTGCACCCATTGATTTGTTGCCTCTTCCATCTTCGGAGAAGGTTAATTTTGATGCTAAACAACGTGCTGAATTGATCTTAAAAATGCATGAGTTAACTAAGGAAAACATTGAGCGTATGAATGCTAAATATAAACTTGCAGGAGATAAGGGTAGAAAACATGTTGTCTTTGCACCTGGAGATCTTGTTTGGTTACATTTGCGTAAGGATAGGTTTCCTAATTCGCGCAAATCAAAGCTAATGCCATGTGTTGATGGTCCTTTTAAGGTGTTAGAGAAAATAAATGATAATACATATAAACTTGAGCTGCCTGCAGATTTTGGGGTTAGTCCCACTTTTAACATTGCAGATTTCAAGCCTTATTTGGGTGAGGAAGATGAGCTTCCGTCGAGGACGACTTCATTTCAAGAAGGGGAGGATGATGAGGACATCAATACCATTGTTACACCCACAACCCCTGCTACTATACATACTGGACCGATTACTAGAGCTCGTGCATGCCAATTAAATTACCAGGTACTTTTGTTTCCTGGTAATGATTCTAATGTTCATGAGAATATGATGCTGCCTAAATTCGATACATTTGTTTTGCTTACAAATGAAGGGCCTAGCTTGAAGAAGGATAAACATTGGAGCAAGAACAAGCATGGAGTTGATGGCATGCGCAAGGGAGACAAGAACATAGTTTCAAGTGATGATTTCAGGACTTTGAAGCCACCATAATGAGTGCATGAAGCCTTGGACGAAATATACAAGATGCCACTTCATAATTTTCGTCCAGAGGCTATTCTAGGTGCTGCGTCACCTCATTTTTGGGCCAGGCCCATGTAATTTAGAAATACTTCAATATAGGTTGTTTTTAGAGTCCGTATGTGTGGGGAAAGAAGAGTTAGGGTGGGTTTCGGACCCCTCCTCCAAGGGCCACGAAATCCCCCCTCTTCCTCCATATATAGAGCCCCTAGGGCATCGTTTAGACTTTGGGTTTTGTTTAGATCAAAAGTTCGCCATAGTTGCAACTTCGAGTACTTCGTTTGTGTTCAACGACCAGACCAAGATGTCACAGAACCCCACCTTCATTAATAAAGCTTTCCTCTTATATTCGCGATATCCAGATTGCAATCTTAGTTTCTTGCTTGTTCTTTGTTTTCTCGCAAGAAACAGGCCCTCGTGGTCAGGTTGATCGTGCTCCAGCGTGGTCAATAACCCTCGGAAGTTGGTTTAGCGATTGCTAAGGCGCGACGTCTCGCACGTTCGTAATCGGATCGTCAAGGTCGACTCCCTCAGAAAACGATAGCCACCATCTCATCGAAACATCGGGACACCTTTGCCTCTATCACATTAAGCATAGCAAAGTCATAGCAACATCAATCTAAGAACATAGTGGATACTAGGGATCGGGCCGTAACAAAACTAACTCGATTACATGATGAATCTCATCCAACTCCTCACCGACCAGCGAGCCTACGAAGGAATTACTCACTCCCGGTGGGGAGCATCATGGAATTGACGATGGAGATTGGTTGGTGACGACGAAGAACGAACATCCCCCTCTCCGAAGCCCCAAACGGACTCCAGATCTGTTCTCCCGAGGAAGAACAGGGCTTGGCGGCAGCTCCGTCTCGTGGATTGCGATAATTCTTTTTCCCTGATTTTTTTCTGGAATAATGTGAATTTATAGTACTAGGGGGGTCGTCAGTGGGGCCACCAGGTTGGTACAACCCACCTGGGCGGTCCAGGAGAGGGGGGCTTGCCCTGGTGGGTTGTGCCCTCCCAGGGGCCCTCTCTGGTGGGTCTTGGCTCCAGAAATTCTTATTATTGATATAAAAAATCCTCGCAAAGTTTCGTTCCATTTCGAGAATTTTTATTTCTGCACAAAAACAACACCATGGTAGTTCTGCTGAAAACAGCGTCAGTCCGGGGTTAGTTTCATTCAAATCATGCAAATTAGAGTCCAAAACAAGAGGAAAAGCGTGAGAAAAAGTAGATACGTTGGAGACGTATCAATCACTATAACTTGTTCGATTTCTCTTTTCTTGCAAATTTTATGTGCCACCACGTAATGTTACTTTAATTCTTGCAGTCTCTAATGCCACTACGCGGGATGGGCCAAGACGCCTTTGTCATGTTGTACGATGAATGGTGTACCCCATACATCCAATGAACTGGTCGTCTAACCTTCATCCTATGGTTTTGGCGCCCAACACGGCCAACTCCGGCCTTGTGGACCGTTTGAAACCTGAGAGACACAACTTTACTTGCGCTATGGAGAAACGATGATCAATCTCTAGAAGTTTGCCAGGAACATGGGCCTTCCAATTGGTAGATTTCATGTGACTAGGAGGGTAGACTCGGGTGGTGCAACCCACATGTGTTAGTTCTCACTCGGTGCATATGGAAGAAACGATAGTAAGCTTGCCGATGTCACCTTCGTATTGCTATGACAAGCTTGAGGGATATGTCACCGATGGTGGCTCTGGGAGCGGTGTGTTGGTACGCCCGGGCCTACAAGTGGCACGTGCAACCAAGGTCCTCTTTTCTAATGCGGGTGGGAGGTCAACCCCCTTGGGTGTGGCTACCACCCCTAGGCAACTGGGACACCAACTATAGTCTATAGATGGGGATACGTGGGTCCAACTTTATATCCACAAGTAGCATGGAAATTTTGAACATATAACTGGATGAGGCATGTTACCATTGAATAGGATGCAAAAATTGGTATGTTTTGTTAACATATAACTGGATGAGCCATGTTGTAGGACAAGTGTCGGAGCCTCACTTGCCTCTTTTGTAAGGCCTTTTCGTATGGATGTGAGATCATATTACAGTTGGACGTCCCATCAAACAAGACCAAGATATATGAATTTGGATCGAACAAGGTTATCTAGATCTCCTGCCAACCATTGCATACATGTGGACCAAAGTAAAGGTGTATACAAGCAACTTGAAGGTCATTTACAAGAGCGACATCAAATGGTAGGCACATTAACTTGATATCGAGTGACATTTATTGCAATCTCCGAGCTACTACATCAGTGGTAGGCTTGATAACTTGGTATGTTCTGTTGTCCACCGCCACAAATTTTTGTACGAACAACCCATGGGAAGCCCTTTGCTTCACACTCAACAATATAATGGTTCTTTGAGTCTCAGTACTTCACTGAGTAAGGTCGGTTGTGCTTAACATAGCACTCTCTTTGCCAAACCTAATATTCTAGCAAGTTCCTAAACTTCTTGACGGGGTATGAGTGAGGCTTTTCGGGATCTTCATATTTGGTTGTGCATGGCAATAATCAAAGCTCTTTAGCTGTGAAACCATCAACTACAGCCTTGTCGGTGATGCTAAGTTCATAAAACAATTATATTCGGTGACACTACCTTGACAAAAGCTTTGACTTCTTTTGCCATGAAACCCATCCTCGTTCGCTTTCTCGAAGCCATCGTCCCCTGAGTTGAGGCATAGGCTCACTGGTAGGTGATGTCATCATCTATGTCCTCTTCTATGAGTTGTGGCTACATGTCCAAATGTTATTGTCTTGAAGCTCATCCTTTGAGTCGAAGGCATCACCTTGTTACACAAGGATATCACATTCTTTTTTAACGACACAATCATTTATCATTGTGAAAGTGCTAGTTATTGACTAGAGGGGGGGTGAATAGGCGATTTTTATGAAAGTCTTCAAAACATGAGAGTTTTGAAGACAAACAATAGAAATGAACCTATTGATATGCAGCGGAAGGTAGACTACACTAAGCAAGCCATACTCAAGTATTCAATGAAGTGAAAGCTCGAAGACTAATAGCAGCTAGGTAGTAAAGATCAGGATGGAAGATAGTATGAAGCCAAACAACGATAGTAGTCACACAGTGAAGACAAACATGTAGTGCAAGCAGACAATGACTTCACGAAGACAAACTGTAAGTAAAGAGAGGGAGAGGATAGAACCAGTCACTTGGTGAGGACAAAGGATTTGTTGGACCAGTTCCAGTTGCTGTGACAACTGTACGTCTGGTTAGGGAGGCTGAGATTCAACTCAGAAGACTGCGTCTTCACCTTATTCCCCTTGAGCTAAGGACACCCAGTCCTCGCCCAATCACTCTGGTAAGTCTTCAAGGTAGACTTCCAAACCTTCACAGACTTCGTTCACCGGCGATCCACAATGACTCTTGGATGCTCAGAACGCGACGCCTAACCGGCTGGAAGATTCACAGTCCTCAAGTGTAACAAGTCTTCAGGTCACGCGGACAGAAAGACTTCAGTGATGCCTAACACTCTTTGGCTCTGGGTGGTTGGGCTTTGTCCTCGCAAGGATTTCTCTCTCTCAAAAGCTTCGGAGGTGGGTTGCTCTGAAACGACAAAAGTCGTGCACTAACTCTGAGCAGCCACCAATTTATGGTGTAGGGGTGGGCTATTTATAGCCACTAGGCAACCCGACCTGATTTGTCCGAAATGACCCTGGGTCACTCACTACTGGAATCAGCTAATTTGCCATCTGCCAGCTCTGTGCCGTCTGCTAGCTGACGGCAAAGAAGCTCTTTGCCATCAGCTAGCCAAAAGCAGACGGCAAAGAAATGGCAGACGACAAAGAAGCTCTTTGCCATCTGCGTGCTCTTTGCCGTCTGCTAGCAGACGGCAAAGAATCTTTGCCGTCCGCTGGCAGATGGCAAAGAGGTGGGTGGGTCCCGTTATTGTTTAACCAACTCAAGCCCACCGGCCCCACCTCTTTGCCGTCCGCAAGCGGACGGCAAAGAAACTTTGCCGACCGTTGGCTGACGGCAAAGAGGCGGGTACGTTAACGGCTGTCCCGCCCCGTCTCTTCTCCCCACTCTCTCATTCGTCCCCACCCACACCCGCGCCGCCGCCGCCGACCCCGTAGCCGGCTGCCCCGCCGCCCCACACCCCTCCCCTGTGACCCCCGATCTCCACCGCACCCCCGCCGCCCCTTCCACGTCACCCCGCCCCCACCGCCCCTCCCCTCCGTCACCATCCCCCACCCACACCGGCCCGCGCCGCCGCCGTCGACCCCGTCCGGCGTAGCCGGCCACCCCGCCGCCCTGCATCCCTCCACGACCTCCACCGCGGCCCCGCCGCCTCTTTCACGTCGGGAAGCCGTGCCGCGGCTGTCCCCGCCCCGTCCCGCCGCGGCCGTCCGGCCTCCCCCTCCACCGGGTCGCCGCCTCCTCCAGCGGCCGTCGCAGCCGTCCGGCCTCCCCCTCCACCAAGTGAGCTCCTCTCCCCTTTTTTTGTTTAATTAGTTTCTTTTTGTTTATTTTAGTTTAGTTTCTGTTTTAGTTTAGTTTTAGTTTTAGTTTAGTTTTAGTTTAGTTTATTTTAGATTAGTTTTAGTTTAAGTTTATTTTAGATTAGTTTTAGTTTTAGTTTATTTTAGATTAGTTTTAGTTTTAGTTTAGAAGAAGAAGTAGAAGGAGGAGGGAGGAACAGGGGGCGGGAGAAGAAGAAAGAAGAAAAGAAGAAGAAGAGGAAAAAGGAGAAGAAGAAGAAGAAGAAAAGTAGAAGACGGGGGATGAGAAGAAGTAGAAGAATGAGAAGAAGTAGAAGTAGTAGAAGAATGAGAAGACCCCCTGACCCCCTGACCCCCCAACCCCGACACCACACCCCGACACCCGACCCCCTAACCCCCTGACCCCGACACGACACCCCGACCCTGAAACAGCACCCCGACCCCGACACGGCACCCCGACACCGACACGACACCCCGACCCCCGACACGACACCCCCGACACCCTGACCCCGAGACCCCGACCCCGACCCCGACCCCGAGACCCCGACCCCGACCCCGACCCCGACCCCGACACCCCGACCCCGAGCCTAACCCGACACCCCGACCCGGACACCGACACGGCACCCCGACCCCGACCCGACACCCCGACCCGACACCCCGACCCCGAGACCCCGACACGGCACCCCGACACCGACACGACACCCCGACCCCCGACACCTCCCGAAAAGGTCTTCTTTGGCCTTCCAGAGGCCGACGGGGTCATATATTTGTGAATTATTAGTTAGGTCATATATTTTTCGATTTTGTTATGAAAAACATCATATATAATTGTGTTGATCGGGTAGTTTTAAATGTGCAGTTGTTTCATCGCTGCGAGGTTTGGTGTTCGACGACCTCGCTGTGCGTTTGACGAGCTCTGCCCCTTCGTTCGTGGGTGAGCACAAATGACATGTCCTCCCCCCCATTAATTATTTGATCTATTCTGATGAAACTTGATAGCTAGCTATATATGTGTCTTGAATCATCAGTATGCGTAACCAATATGTGTCTCCCGTTCGAAAGCGTCATAGTTATAAATATGCATGCATTTGCATATTTATAACCTTGATTCTTTTGAATTGTCCAACGCTACCATGGACAGCCCGAGTATGTTTAGATTGGGTTCGTTTTCCCATATGCTTTGCTCCGGATCCGACGCATAAATTTCGTCAGTGCCTCCCCTGTTGTTCTCCGGGTACACATCCTCTCTGTTTATTGCAGAGACGAGTATTGGGAGAACAGCGGGGAGGTGCTGCCGAAATTTTGCGTAGGATCCGGAGCATAGCATGGGAAAATGAACCCAATCTAAACATACTCGGGTGGGATTAGGACCTATCATTACCTATTAGAGTGTAGGTTGCATGGACGTAATAAAATTGACAAAGTAGATCAACTGATGAATATATACATGGTGAATTATATATATATATATATATATATTTGTTGTGTGTCTAGTAGCTCTGAAAGTCAAGATGAGTGATCGTGCGTGGATGTACACCGGTCACACTGGTTAGAACAAATGGAGCACTGAATGGTTCACAAAAACCAAGGGGTTTGTGCGAGCCGCATTTGCAAATGGCCAGAGGAAAACCTGGTGCCCCTGTTTACGGTGCGTCAATTGGGAAAAGAGGACAGAGGCTGAAATGGGCAAACACCTGCAGAAGAGTGGTTTTACGCCCGATTATACGGTGTGGACATTTCATGGTGAGTCTGCCCAACGTAACCGAGCTGAGGTGGATCGTCGTCGCACCGACGAGCATGGTGCCGGGATGGAAAACATGGTGCAAGACTTCGATGATGCTCGGGATTCGGACGAGGAGATGGAGGAATCTGCGAAGGCCTTCAATGAAATGTTGGAGTCTTCAAAACGTCCGCTCCATGAGCACACTGAGCTTTGTCAGTTGGATGCCAGCTCACAAGTAATGGCTCTGAAGGCTCAGTTCAACTTGGGCAGAGAATGCTACGATGCAATGATGACAGTATTTGGACGCTTTCTACCCAAAGGCCATGTAATGCCTGCAAACCTGTACCAGTCGGACAAAATCCTCCGTGCACTGAAGATGCCCTATGATAAGATACATGCCTGTGAGAAAGGATGTGTCTTGTTTAGGCTTGACTATGCGGACTTGAACTATTGTCCCATTTGCAAGTCTTCCAGGTATGTTGTGGTAGACAACGGTATGGGTGAGAAGACACAGACCAAAATCCCCGTTAGTGTTCTTCGGTATATGCCAATCATACCAAGACTTCAACGTCTTTTCATGGTCGAAGAGACGGCCAGACAGATGACATGGCACAAAACGGGCAAAAGAACCGAACTAGATGCAGATGGGAATCTGATGATTGTACACACATCGGATGGTGTTGCGTGGAAAAAGTTTGATGAATTACATGGTGACAAAGCGGCAGATCCGAGGCATCCTCGAGTCGGCATCAGCACGGATGGGTTCAGTGTGTTTGGTATGACGGCAGCCCAATACAGTTGTTGGCCCGTATTTGTCTTTCCACTCAATCTCCCCCCCGGACAGATTATGCAAAGAAAGAACATTTTCCTGACGTTGATAATTCCAGGGCCCAACTATCCGGGGAAAAATATGAATGTGTACATGCAACCGCTTAAGGACGAATTGCAAGAAGCCTGGGATAATGGGTTCAAGACATACGACGCCTATAGCAAACGGAACTTCATAATGCGTGTCTGGTACATGTACTCGACGCATGACTTGCCGGCGTATGCGCTATTCGTTGGCTGGTGTGTGCATGGAAGGTTCCCGTGCCCCACATGCAAGGGAGCTCTTGAGTTTCGTTGGCTTCAGGCCGGTCGCAAGTTTTCTTGCTTCGACATGCATAGACAGTTCCTAAATCCTCGCCATAAGTTCAGGAAAGACAAGAAGAACTTCATCAGAGGTCGAGTTGTCAAAAACTCTGCACCACCTGCATTGACAGGCCAACAGACCCTGGATCAGTTAAACGCTCTCGAGCCAGATCCAGAGCGTCCAGGGTACTTCAAGGGGTATAATTCTAAGCACGCCTGGACTCACAAAACATGCTTATGGGATCTGCCTTACTTCAAAGACCTCCTTTACCCACACAACATCGACGTGATGCACACTAAGAAGAATATCGCCGAGGCACTTTTTGGTACATTGTTCGGCATAGATGGGAAGTCAAAGGATAATACTAATGCTAGAGTCGATCTGGAGGCGCTATGTGATAGGCCGTTACAAAACATGAAAGAACCGAAAGGAAAGCAGAACTGGACAAAGCCAAAGGCATGGTTCAATCTTGGAAGGCCAGCTATGAGGGAAATTATCTTGTGGGTGAAAATGCAGTTGATGTTCCCCGATGGGTATGCAACGAATCTACAGAGGGGAGCCAGTCTTGATAAATTGAAGATATTTGGTCTCAAGAGTCATGATTGGCACATATGGATTGAGCGGGTAATGCCGGTGATGTTGCGTGGCTTCATCCCTGAGGATGAATGGCTAGTACTGGCAGAACTCAGCTATTTCTTCCGTGTTCTTTGTGCGAAAGAACTATCGCCTGGCGTGCTAGAAGAAATGGAAGAGTTGGCGCCGGAGTTGATCTGCAAGTTAGAGAAGATCTTTCCACCGGGCTTCTTTAATCCAATGCAACATTTGATTTTGCATCTCTCGACCGAGGAAAGATTGGGGGGCCCGTGCAAAATCGTTGGTGCTACCCAACTGAGAGGATGCAGAAGACGCTTCGACAAAAATGTAAAAATAAACGTAGAATTGAAGCATCGATGGCTGAGGCATTCATCACTGAGGAGGCGGCAAACTTCGTGACAGCACACTACGAAGCCAAAAATCGTCATTTGCATAATCCGAAGCCTCGGTACAATGCTGACGACCCTAAAAAGGGTGGATCCAACCTCAGCCTATTCAAAGGGAATCTCGCACCAGCCAGTGTTTCAAATCCAGTATCTTTGGATAACGAACAATGGCGGACCATTTCGTTGTATATCTTCAACAACCTGATAGAAGTGCGGCCGTACATCGAGTAAGTTCTCGGTACATAGTTTCGCAACTTCTATTTCCTTTGAACTGCTCTTATTCCTAGATATTTCATACAGTCGATACGTCGCCTTATTCTCGTATGGAGCGGTGATCCAAAAGGATTCTGTCGAAGAGTATGAGCTTCTCGCAAAGCAAGGAGGCGGCTATCCCGGTTTCATCTATTGGTTCAAACAAACGGTAATTTCTATTAGACTTGTAGGCTAATTTGTAGGCGGCTACCCCGGTTTCATTCGCTAATTTGTGCGTAATGCAAAAATCCTTTCATATTAAACTTGTAGGCTAATTCAGAGTCTATGGACGCCGAATTGAGACAAGTCGCTAATGGTTTTGACTATAAGGTCCGTTCATTTGACAAATACGACATCAACGGGTATCGCTTTCGTACCTATGGCAAAGAGCTATCTATGGCCGACCGAAAGTCTACAAATTGTTGTGTATCTGCTATCGGCGAAGGAGGTACCGAGTATTATGGGAGAGTTGAAGAAATTTATGAACTTCTATTCTATGGTGAAAACCCACCGAATGTCGTAGTCTTCAAAGGTTATTGGTTTCAGCCGAAGGAGACTAGAAGGACTCATGAACATATAGGGCTAGTTGAAATCAACCAAAGCACCCATTTAGATGTTCCTGATGTCTATATTACGGCTCAACAGGCGACCCAAGTATTCTATCTACCGTGGGCCTGCCAAACTAATCCAAATCTGAAAGGTTGGGATGTCGTTTATGAAGTGTCGCCACGTGCTAGACTATCTCCCCCAAAGGAAGAGGATTATGAACCTCACATTAACCCAGACACATATGAAGGAGAATTCTTCCAAGAGACACGTCTTTCCAAAAAGCGTTTCAAGAACCGCTATACTTCACCCCAAAACATTGAAGTAGACAGCGACAGTGAATCCGACATCACCCCAGAGGAGGAACAAGAAGAGGCGGAACAAGAAGAGGTTACTGCTGCGGATGACCTGTCATTGCTTGACAGATTACGTCAAGGTGGCCTTCCACATGTTGATGCCACTGAACCCTATGAGCCCGTCATTGATTATAGTGATGATGATGATTATGCATTTATTGATGATACTGATCGAGCTTATTAGTAGTGTCAGGTATTAAATTTTTTTATGTTGTACTTGATGATGATACACTTAAGTGATACACATATTATTATTCATGTCGGTCTTTTTTTTTTGTTGTACTAATTTCGTTTACTGTTTGTCATGGCAGGTGTTGAAAGATGGTGGGCGCTGGTCGGGAGCGCGCCAAGGCCCCTTCTTCGTCGGCGCGTGGTCTGAGGTCTTCCATTCCAAACGCACCTCTCCGCCGAGCGTTGCTGGACAGTATGGCCACACCGCCGGGCCCTTCTTCGTCGACCGCGGTGCCCAGCAGGGGACGAGGTAGGAAGAGAGGAGGTGGGGCACGTGGTCGCGGGAGAGGAGGTAGGGTGACTGCTACGGCGCCTTCCTCGCCGCCACCCCCAGCTGTTTCACCCGAGCACGTGACTGCTAGGGTGGACTCGTCCGAGGAGGAGGCTACACGGACTCCGGTCCACGAGCCTCCGGTCCACGGGTCTTGGGCCCACGAGCCTCGGGTCGACTGGCCTTCGGCCCATGAGAGTTCGGCCCACGAGACCCCGAAGGAGCACACGTCCGGATGGGGTACCTGGCCGGATCAGCCCGAGGAGCCGAGTGGCCATGCTGATGATGGCGGGGAGCCGACTGATCTTGAGGAGGAGGGGGGCACCGTCTACCAGCGTGGTGCTACACGGCTCCCGTCCATGCCGGCGACCCGCGGGCAGAGGTGGTTGATTTTCCCTGATGGGGAGAGGTACGTAAGTGCATTTAATATTTTTGTACCTTGTGCATTCACGTTTCTTCAAATAACTAATGCGTTGGCCTTGTCATGCTGCAGGGGTTGGGACCACCATCATAGTGTCCGCCGGCCCAACTCCGTCCTTGGAGTTCTTTGCCGGCAAAACTTCCCGGGGTTTGTCACGTTGCCTGGTGAGGGTCGGCTTCCAGAGCTTGGATTGAGCTGGGAGCACTACGTGGCTGCCCCGGCCCCGCCGGATGAGATTATCGACGGTGTCGTGTGCGACACGAGGGCAGACATGGTGATCAGAAAGTTCTGGGTAATTTCTCCTTTACACATTTAAAAATCTTCAACTAGTTAGTTATTAATTGTACTAATCAATATTGTCTCATTTGATTGCAGACATTCTACAGGTGTGAGGAGGGATACGAGGAGGACGCGGCACATGTTATCGAGAACGTCTGCAAGCGCCTACTCCAGAACTTACGGCACGAGGCTCGTGTGCAGGCTGTTCGAGACTACTACGCCTTGCGTGGTATCAAGAAGACCAAGCCGGTGTGCCGCGATAAGTTCCTGAGTAAGGAGCAGTACATGAAGGTAATTCTTCAGGCCTTCTACTTAAGTTCCTTCGTTTAGTAATTCTTAGCCGTAGCTCTCAAGTTTCTATTTGCTAACTTAGGCGCCTCCGAGATGGTGTGCGGATCGGATGGATTGTTGGGAGGTGTTGGTCGATGAGTGGTGCTCAAAAGAATGGCTAGCCCTCCACAACGAGGCCAAGGACAAACGTGCCCAAATGGAAGGTGTGCCACACCATCAAGGCAGCTCCAACTTATATCAGTTCGGGCGCAACTGGGTATGTGGTTTGCTTCATGATTCATGCAATTCATTCATCATGCTAGCTTGAGCCGTTTAATTACTAATTTTCATTGTTTCTCTCTTTCAGGCACGCTACAATAAGGCGGATAAGGTACCAGAGGTGTACGACCTGTATGCCATGGCCCACACTGCCTCTTTCAAGAAAGTCAAGGCTTTCTCTCAGTCTGACCTCGATGATGCAAACAACTTCACCAACATCTCCTCCCACAACAAGCTCGTGAGATATAGAGATGAGGGGAAGGCGAGGAAAGGGGAGGACTTTAACCTGAGCCAGGGTCCCATTGATCCAGAGCTGGTGATGATATCTGGTGGCGGGAGGTCCCATGGCTCCATAGCCATTGGAGATGGACTTATCCGTTGTCCTAGCACTCTCCCGGAGATCAAGGCGCACCAGTCGAGCTCCGCTCCTGAGATAAGGCCTCGTGAACGGCCAGTGCAACTCGCCATCAAGGTTAGTGATACGTACTCAGTTATCTTTCTCCATTACATTGTGTGCGCTTCCATCAATGATTACAAATGGTCATGTGAGTGGTGTTGCAGGCTGCTATACAGAGTGAGAGAGATAGAACGGAGAAACTTCTGGCGGAGGCGGCGGAGAGGCAGCGGGAGTTGGAGGAGAGGACGACAAAGATGATGGAGGAGGAGAGGGCACAGAATGACATGCAGGCAAGGGCCATGTACGAGCTCCTTGTGGTAAGTTTCTTCTGCAGATTAGCCAAAACATTCATGTAGTGTTTGTCTCATTACTAACTAGTATGACTGAGTCGTCAAAACCAAATGTGCAGTCTGTGTGCGAGAAGACAGGTCAGACCGCTCCGCCGATGCCAGTGATTGCTCCTGGGACCACGGTGAGTTTTATTTGAATGGACATTACTTGCTAGTCTTAACATTTGAGTGTCATCATGCTAACAAGACATTGGAAATGATCTTTGGTGCAGCGTAACTCCAGACAAGCATCGCACGATCCTTCTCCAGCTACTGACACGAGCCACCCCGCTCCTACACCTCCTGGATCTTGGTAAGTTTATCTAGTGTTTTGCTTAACACATGCATAAAGACCTAGACTTAGCTTTATTTCATCCAATGCTTACCATAATGACCTAGACTTAGCTTCTTCTCCTCCAAAATGACTTAATAAGCTTACTGACCTCCAAAACCATCCATTTTACCTAAGTTAGCTCTAAAACGATCTGTACTTAGCTTACTTATGTCAAAAATTGCATAATTAGCTTAGCTAGCTCATAGACGATCCATTTTACCTAAGTTAGCTCTAAAATGACCCATTTTACCTAGGTTAGCTTATAAATGATCCAGTTCATCCAAGTTAGCTCAAAAATGACCCATTTTACCTAGATTAGCTCCTAAATGATCCATTTTACCTACGTTAGCTTTAAAATGACCCATTTCACCTAGGTTAACTCCAAAATGACCCATCTTACCTAGGTTATCTCATAAACGATCCATTTCAACTAATTTAGCTCATAAACGATCCATTTCACCAAGTTAGCTAAAAAACGATCCATTTCACCTAAATTAGCTCTTAAATGATCCATTTCACCTAAGTTAGCTAAAAAATATCCATTTCAACTAAATTAGCTCATAAATGATTCATTTCACCTAAGTTAGCTCAAAAACGATCCATTTCAACTAAGTTAGCTCATAAATGATCCATTTCACCTAAGTTAGCTAAAAAACGATCCATTTCACCTTAGTTACCTCAAAAACGATCCATTTGACCTTAGTTAGCTAATAAAGGACCCATTTCAACTAAGTTAGCTCATAAATGATCCATTTCACCTTAGCTAGCTCATAAACGACCCATTTAAACTTAGTTAGCTCATATATGATCCATTTCACGTAAGTTAGCTCATAAATGACATACTCTTCTTGTTCTAGTCTTCTTCTTGTTCTACTCTTCTTGTTCCAGTCTTCTTCTTGTTCTACTCTTCTTGTTCTAGTCACGTATTTCTAACTTTCTTATTTTGCCATTTTGCAGATTTCATTCACTTCATGGAAGCTACTCTTCTTGTTCTAGTCTTTCTGTTTATGTATGGATGAAACTTTGTTTATGTATGAAGGCTCTTTGTGATATGAATGGAACTTTGTTTATGTATGAAGGAACTTTGTTTATGTATGAAGGAACTTTGTTTATGGATGGAACTTTGTTTATGTATGAAGGAACTTTGTTTATGGATGGAATTTTGTGATATGAATGCCTGTGAAATATATCTATACATGTCATATATATTTGGAGTGAAAATTGTTGGATTTAATAAAAAACAGAAAAAAGAGCCAATATGCAGGCTCTTTGCCGTCTGCCACCGACGGCAACGGGCTCTTTGCTGTCCGCCGCGGACGGCAAAGAAGCCATGTGGCATCCAGCTGTGCTTCCTGGGAGCTGACCCATTTGGTCAGTTTGCCTACAGTGGCAGACGGCAAAGGCTTGAGGCTCTTTGCCGTCAGCGGCGGACAGCAAAGGTCTGCCATGTAGTGACGTGTAGATGACATCTTATGGCGGACGGCAAAGGCACTAGAAAGTTTGCCGTCCGCGGCGGACGGCAAAGGCCTGCCATTAGCCACTTAACGGACTGAGAGCACAATTATTGTCGTCCGCTCTCTTTGCTGTCCACGGCAGACGGCAAAGGGCCTTTGCCGTCAGCCGCCAGGAAGCAGACGGCAAAGTAGCTGTTTACCGTAGCCTACTTTGCCGGAGCCTTTTGCCGTCCGCGGCTGACGGCAAAGGTCTTTGCCGTCCGCCGTTCATGCCTTTGCCGTCCGCCGTGGCAGACGGCAAAATAGCTGATTCCTGTAGTGACTAAGGAACTGACACGTGTTCCAACGGTCAGATTTCAAACACACGCGGCAGCTTTACTTGGGCTACAAGTAAAGCTGACTCATCCCGCTCTGGATAAGATTTGCTCTCATTGTCTTCGCTCGAAGACATAGGATTTTGGTTGAGCATCACTTCAGTCACTCTGACTTTGTTCACTGGGACCCCACTTAACAGTACGGTGGTTCCTATGACTCAACAAAGAAGAAAAGGAAACAACGAAACAACTAAGTCTTCGTGCTCCATAGTATTCACGCGATGTCTTTTCATGTCATAGTCTTCAATGTGAATATCTTCACATACCACCATTGTCTTCATACATTTTTAGGGGTCATCTCCGGTAGGTAAACCGAATCAATGAAGGACTACTACCTGTGTTATCCTGCAATTCTCACAAACACATTAGTCCCTCAACCAGGTTTCTTGTCAATACTCCAAAACCAACTAGGGGTGGCACTAGATGCACTTACAATCTCCCCCTTTTTGGTGATTGCTGACAAACTGTTTGAAGTATTCAACAGGGATAAAAGTATGTGAAATTGTAACGGATAAAGGTATTGTCTTCATAAGTAGCAAAAGGCTCCCCCTGAAGATGTGCATATAAGTAATTTGCTTTTGGAATGCAAATGCACACGGCAGGTTGTACTTATGGAGATCCTCTTCAACTTATGAAGACAATTCATCATGCATGATTTCATATAACGAAGATAATGACATGCATAATGAAAAATGGACGTCTGCAATATGACTAAGTGCGGAATTTATCATCGCACATGCGGAATTTATCATCGCATCACAGAATAGCAGAAAACATAGCAGGCGACCATCAAGTTTAAGTGTTACAACTCAAAGAACCAAATGTATCAAAAGCGAGAGTTGTAAACACTAGGCAAAATATAAAGCAACCGCCCATATGGACCCGCTTGAAGACTATCAACTCATATGCTTCTCCCCCTTTTGTTAGTAAGGACCAAAAAGGTTTGAAGACATAGAGACTCTACTCGTTCCCAGAAGGAGTAGGTGAAGCTGCAGGGTCGGCGTCGGGGTTTGGCGGTGCAGAAGAACTTGGTGCAGGGTCGATACGCGCCGAAGTTGGAGGTGGTGAGGTAGCATCATCTTGGTCATCTATGACTCTGGCATTCACCGTTGCAGCTGAGGAGGAATAATCGGAGTCTTCAAGAGAGGGAGTTCAACGCAAGACATCATTCCTTGGAGGAGTGGAGTCAAACTTGAATCTTTCAGTGAAGCCATCGTCTTGAAGATCTGCTTCAGCACTCAGCAATGTCAAACTCTTCCATGACCTCCGACAGGTTTCATGAGTGACAAAGGCATTCTTGGTGGCAAGGTTGCGAATGCGATTGACATCCACCAAGAGGCTTTGCATCTGTCGCTTCAGCCAGTAGTGATGCTTATCTTGTTTCTGATGAAGGGCGACGAGAAGATCTCGGTCATTGAGAACACGAGATTGCTTTCGAGGCCTTTGAGCAATAGTGCTTTCAGTGGCTCCAGTATTGGCACGATGAGGGCCACGTGTATTGCCAGCCAAAGGATAAACACGAGTAACTGCCTGGACTCCTTCAATTGGCTGTGTGAAGCTTTGGTGATCAGCATTGTGAAGATAAATAGGCTCCTTGGTAGGCTCTAGGTATATGGCTTCAACTGACATATCAACCTCAAGCAAAAAGATCAGATGGTTGCGAGTAGAAGGCTGATAGTTGACAGCTGAATGAAGCTTGATAAGGCGCATAACCCAGGGAGCGTAGAACTTCAGTCCAGAGAGATCAGAGCCTGATGCAGCCAATTGCCTGATAAAGAAGTCTTGAGCATTGAAGCTGATCCATTGAAGATATAAAAGACCAATGTCTTCATCGCTCCTTCAAGCTTTGCTGCAGAAGAATGTCCTTTGACAGGCCAGAGAGTTCGCCTGATGATATGATAAATAGTGCGGGACAGATACTCTAGGTCTTCAACAAAGAATTCTCTTGGGAATTTAGCATCGCGTGGTAAAGGCTTCATCATGCTCAGCATTTGGCTCATGTTGGGCTCTGGCTTCTGAAAGATGCTCTCCAATGCATTGCGGTGAAGCTGAAAACCAGGTTCATATAGTTCACCTGGAGTGGGCATGCCAGTTAGCTCAATGATATCAAGAGCTTTGGCTTCATGATGGACATTGCCTGTCATCCACTCAAGGACCCATGTCTTCGGATCCCTGTTGTAGCCGCGAATGTGGAGGGTAGCATAAAATTGTAGCAGCAGCTCTTCATTCCAATGCTCCTTATCAGTCACAAAGTTCAGCAATCCAGCATCACGGAAGCAGTCAAGGGCTTCTTCTAGGCAGGGCAGTCCAGCAATGGCTTCACAGTCAAGACGCATATGAGGGAAGATGCGCCCTTGATCATAAAGAACACATGAGTAGTTGCTACGCTGCTGATAGCTCCAGAACCGATCAGATGAAATCCTTGGCTTGGAATAGGGGTTCTTGGCACTATCAAAGAAAGTGTTGTGCGCAATGAAGCCATCTGCGTTGAATGACCCTGGTGAAGTTGCAGTACCTGGAAACTGGGCAACCTTGGCTTTGGCTTCGGCTTCTGGACCTGAGGCCTGTGCTCGACATGATAGTCAAATTGCGGACCAGCAGCAGGTGGAGGAACCAGAATGGACCATCTGACAGTAACCAGCTGACCACAATCGAATGCTTGCTCAATGGTGTGTGGCCTTGGGGGCGGTACAAGAGCAGTGGCATTGGCATTAACGTCAGGATGCAGATTTGCTTCAGGTGCAGCATTGACTTCAGGTGCAATCACTTTGGGCACAATATTAACTTCAGGCGCCACATTAGCGTCAGCCATGACAACATCATTGGCTTCATTGGCTTCGAGTAGCTGGAGGGTCGGACATGTTGTCCTCGAGAACAACTTTAGGGTTGGTTGGGGGTGTAGCAACACGTTCTTCTTCAATTCTTGGTTCCTCTTGTTCATCAGCTGATGCAGCCGGAATATCTTCAGCCGCCTTGGCTTCAGACTCGGGGACGTTCGCAGTAGGAGAGGCTTCAGGAAATACTTGGCGTGATACTGATTGGCGCTCTTCTCCTTCTGGAACACTCGACAGACTGACTTGTGGCCTTGCTCCTTTACGAAGCCTGCGGAACGCTGGCGACGCATGTGGAGATGGAGTAGGTTGGGCCTCAAAGTCATCATCTTCAAGCACCAGAGCGGTGAATTGAGTTGGGGGAGTAGTTGGTGTGTCTTCGTCACGGGGGAAGTCTTGAGGGTGATCAGCCCATGAATGATCCTAAGCGATTGGCGTCAAAGGATGACCAATGCTGATGAGTTCGCTGTTCGTGAGAACAGGCGATGATACCACATTGTGCTCGATCTGAGGAAGGACTTCATCATCTTCTACATTGTCTTGGTGACCAATGTCTTCAGCTGCGGTAGGGTTGACAGCTGGAATGTCTTCAGCTTCAGGAGCCTCTGGGGAAGCAGGCTCATGAACTATCAAACGACGCTCTTGTTGTGCAGATGCAAGACGAGCAACAGAAATTGGCTCGACGACAAGGGGCTCTGTGGGAGCAGCCCGATCTTTCTTCTTGGTTTTACGCTTCTTGGTAGGTGGAGCATCGTCAGTGGTGTTCTTGGTCTTGCGCTTTCTAGCTTTGGCTTCAGCTGCCCTTGTTTTCTGAAGCTCTGAAGCCACTGTGGGGACCTTAGGCTTCACGCCTGTCATACTAGCGGGGAAGACAATGTGAGGTTCTTCCCGCCTGGATGTATCAGCTTGGTCCACAACAGGCTTCTTCTGTTTGGCAGCCATCTTGGGGTCGATGCCAGGACGCCCAAGTGCCTTGCGCTTCTCAGCTTCATTGTAAGCTTGAACACACTTTGCAGCGAGGTTCTTCATGCGCTCTCGAGAACCTTTGGCTTCATCACGTTTCTTGTGAAACTCCTCCTTGAGCTCATGCATCATGGTCTTGAAGTTTTGGACGTCTGTCACACTGAGCTTGGCTACATGCTTCTTGAACTGAGCCTTTTCATAGTCAATATTGTGCTTCAGTTCAACGATTTTCTGAGCAAGAGCCAGCTCAGGAGCAATGGCACCATGGAAGGAGACGCTGAGGCCAATGGGGAGTTGCAGATCATCAAAGCCGAGATTAGGGGTGTCAAACCACTCATCAATGAAATTGTTCAATACTTCCACATCAAAGAGAGGCAAATCATTGAAGATTTCCGCCTCTTGCTAGATCTTTATCAGCAGCTCAAGAGCATCATCAGCAAGATCGTCGTCACTCGATAGATCAATGGCGTCGTTCTCATTTCTTAGAACATCAGCAGGAGTCAATGCTTGACCAGTGGTGTGCACGGGATTTTTCTTCTTCTTCTCAGACTTGGAGATGCGTGAGAGATCTCCAGACTGCACACTTGGTGCAGGAGGAGCAGTGGCCAGAGGCTTCGCTCGTGAAGCTCTTGGTGCAGTGGAAGGCTTCGAAGCCTTGGGTTTCTTCAGCTTCTTTGGC